>NW_027437191.1:28197859-29612859 GCF_033239565.1 Halichoeres trimaculatus
CTGTTAGCAGACTTAAGAATATCAATGCTAACTGGTGCAAGGCCAGATGTTTCCCCACAAGGTGAGGAGAAGGGGGTGAGGATGACGTGCTGGTTCTCAGGTGTGAGCTAAGAAGTGACGACATGGACCTTTCCTTCCATCCATTGTTATTGGGAACGTAAGATCAATCTCCAATAAGATGGACGAGCTAGCTGTGCTAACCAAGCAACAGAGGGAATACCAGAAGGCAGAATAGCTTCATGACATGTCTAACGGAGCTAATATCAGACACCAACGCCACATTGGAAGAGCTTCATCTGCTGTGAGCAGACAGGATCCAGGAGACAGAGACTGAACAGACTGCTGAAGAAGCTCAGTCCTGGACCCTGTGGAGGTGGAGGCTGGCTGAACTGGACAATGATGGACAAGCTGTCATCATCTATTTTCTCATGGACATTTTGAAGTACAAAACCAAGCAGGACACATTAACATTTTAATCTTTTGAAAACCAGATAGTCTGTCATTTGTTCAAAATATCTAAACAACCAATACATTGCCAAATATGACAAAGCCTTCAATAAAAAAACTTAAATTATTTGTTTTTTCTCTAATTATTATAATTATCACCTCCATCAAGATCACTGACCATACATTTGGGTTGCAAGTGAGCATGTAGTTGTTTATTAAGTAGTTTATAGCCCATCTTTAACCTTTTACCTACTGAGGCTCAAATGATCTGGACATGTTTTGTTAAAACAGCTGTAAAATGGTCTGAAAATGCTTTATGTCGCAGTGCTGTTACAAATTTTCCAGTAGTATATGAACTTTTTAGAGACCTATTTTTTTACCATTGCACGTGGTATGGAAGTATTAGCATTGTAAAAGAAAAAAAACACAAAAACAAAAATAAAATCTTTTTTTTTTCTCTTAGTTTGGTGGGGTAGAACCCTTTAAGTGATGGAAAGCACAGCTTCTCAGCTCTCTGTCTGGCCTTACCCTCAACAACTGTTAGCAGATTACTCAGCACAAAAGTGCAAACACCTACACTTAAATGCTTGTTTCTTAAGTGTATAACTTTTTAAATGACCAACATTTGTCTTATTTTTTCAGACTTCAATCATCCAATACACCAAACAAACGTCAATGTTAGAATCAGCTGTTTGGCTTTGGCAAACTTGAATCGATTTGTCCAGACAAACAGCAGAAAAAAATCCTTGAATCTTATCTTTTCAAAAATACACTTCTCATGTTTGTGCCAGAGGATTTCCTCGACTCCCTGTTCCTCTGTGGCCTTTTCTATCAGCCTAAACCTCCACCCTCAAGGTCACCACAGCCCCCACACATCATCCGTGACAACTGTGATGAAAGAGATGCCCACGTGAAATACCACAGATCTCTGTGAGGCATCATTTCAAGCTTGACAAAAACACAAAAAGACTGCACTCCTCTCTTTTTTCCTTTACCGGCTGCGTTTGCCGGTGGCTGTTCTGAACTTGACCATCACACTCCTGGAAAGTCTTTGATGGAAGGACACATGAGACAAGCTGCTGAGTCAGTCTGGGTTTATTTAGCCTCAGTACGAGCAGAAAGAGAGGAGCTACAGAATCAAACCACCTGAGGAAGGAGAGGGGAGCGTCTTCTATGAAAGAAAAACACCACTCAATACGGAGACTCCAGCTGCACGATGCATCTGAAACAGCCGCTCAGGTAAATACTCAAAGGAGGAGAGTCTGCTGCAACTGCTGGAGTGTAAAGTCCAACAAATCAGCACAAAGACGTGAAATGTTGAATTCATGAACCACAAAGGAGTAAAAGCAGCATGAAGGAGGATAACATGCTGCGTTAACAGGAGTTCAGTTCAGTTTTCTGAGGATGAGGTTTCAGATCAGTCAAGTCAGATTCAGATGTTTGCTTTTCTTCATTAAAACACAACAAAACCTGCACGGCTAGCAAAGCAGGGCTAATTTATTACAAGAACAGTCAGGTAAACACAATGAATCTACACGAAATGCAGCAGCTTCTAAACAAAAACAGGAAATAACGATGAGTCATACTTCGCCCCCAGTTTGACCTCCAACAATAATGGGCTGCCCACACATTAAATTATGGAAGTTGCATGTAGCAGGGTCACTTATAATTGCTTCCTTTGTTAAAGTGGGTTGTTGGTTTTTAGGTTCAGTGTCACACAATGAAGTTGCAACTTTTGCATAAAATATTTACAGTCCTAATGAGGCTGTAATTTGTTAGGCAAAGACATTCATCCCTTTATTGTGATCATAAAGGGATGAATGTGGTCAGCAACTCAGGTGGTGGTTCATGTTGTGTACAACAAACCATCTGAATGTGGAGCAGAAATCCAGACTCAGACAAAACATTGTTGTTCAATCTTCTGTGGTATAGTTTTGGTGAGCCTGTGTGGACTGTAGCTTTGGTTTACTGTTACTGGCAGGGGGGACTGGCTCCAGCTGCTGTAGCCCATCTAAGGTGACCGGGTGTCTACAAGCCACATAAGGGACCATAGACTGTAAAAAACATGGACGTACACTTGCTCGGCTCAGAGTGGCAAAAACTGCTCCCTCTGGTGGCTGGCTGCAGTATAGGTTAAAAAATCCGGCTCTCCAGTCATTCCAGATGGGCTGTGGTCAAACTTCAAAAAATTAACACACCTCGTAGAAATGTTTCTCACGTCCCATTGTTGTGGTGATTTGAAGATATCATTTGGCTATCTTGTATTAAAGTCCTCTTTTTTTCTGAAAAGTTTCGTTTTTATTTGTTATCCGAGGTTAAAAATGAGGCTTTACATAACGTTTAACAATGATTGATAGCCGCTGTTCTCGTGTATTTTTTTCGGGGATTGCTAAACATGTCAGGCAGTAGAGTCAAGAAGTGATTAGACTCTCAAAAGAAAAAATTAATTATTATTTTTATCACCCAGCACCACTCAAATTCTCCCAGAATCCCTCATCGTCTCTACTGCCCAGACTCTGGCTGCATAACTGTAGAATGGCTGCGCCTGTGACGGGGGTATTTTGGCTTTAGAACCGTACAATGGTAAATGGCGGAGCCACACTGTCCACTCTATATACAGTCTATGTATGGGACAAGGACTGTGTTTGTATGGGACTATGTGGGATACATTACAACAAGGTTGAAACAAATTCCAGATTTTCAAACAATGTCCGTCTAGCTCTAAAACATAAGAATTTCTGTTGAGACCAAGACATTTTTTTTTGAAGATGCTATGAAGAGTCTCTTCACACTGTCGTAAATTACTTTTAGTGAGGCATGTGCTTGCTTTGGAAATAAACAAAGATCAGAAACAAACACATTTTCTTTGTTCAAGGTAAGGTATTTATCAGCATAGTTGTGTAGTGCTACAGTTTGAAACGTGACATCAAGCAAACATTATGGCAGCCGGCTATATGTTGTGCTATCGGCAGCCCAGTGCTCTTACATATTTGTAGGCTAACTTAACAACAAGTAAACACTATCAGTTTGTAAGTAGTTCAGTAGCTGTTAATAATCAGCGCAGCTGACAGCCCGGTGCTCTAAGACGTGTCTGTAATGTGTAACGTTAGTAAATCCTGGTTATGTCCTGTGAGTCATCAACCAATCAGAGCTAACGTAACCTCACTCTTCATTTCATTGATAGACTCTCAAGTTTGAACAGATCACTGCAGAATAACTGCTGACTGTGGGTTGGAATGAACAGTAGCACAAACAGTTTAGCTCCTGTGTTAGTCTTTAGCTTGGGCTTTATCACTCTCCTGTTTAGCTTGCTCCTGCTCTTCTGTCCTTTTTCTGTCTGACAGGTAGGCTCCAGTGTTCACCATCACTACAAAATTAGTCACAGAAATTGATTCCAGCAGAGAAAAACACACACCTTTCTTCTCACAACTTAACTTTGTCAGCCAGCATGGTGTTGTCATAGAGACCTATTAAATCAATCTGGCCCTGCTTGACCCGATTGAGAAGCTAAAAAGTAGCATTTTAAAATAACCTGTAATATTGGCACTGATATTCTCATATATATATATATATATATATATATATATATATATATATATATATATATATATATATATATATATATATATATATATATATATATATATATATAAAACGTTTTAGATAACTTGTGAAATTTTGCGATTGTGTCCATTCAGATGATCAGCTTTGCTGTTTTTTGGTGCATGTTCTCAACTCTTCAACATCATCTCATCTGTGTGCAACAAAACAAAAAGGCACAACTTGCAAAATTTTAAACTTTCTGCATGAGCTATAACTTGTGTGTTTCACATTATGATATGTAGCTTCACATCGTTAGGTTAACGAGCAGCTGAACAGGTGTTCCTAATCAAACGACCTGGCTGAAAACAGCCAGTAGACATTTGATTATGCCTTGGATCAAAGAAAAGAGAGAAACAAGTATCTTCATTTCAGTGTTTGCTGCTTCAAGCTGTCTGAAAAAACATTTGTACATTTACCAGAGCAACTTTAGCTTTTTAGTTTCTTGAGTCTTTATCGTTCTAAATACTTCTTGTGACATAAAGAAAAGCAAACAATGCATTAATTTAACCAGTGTTATTGGTTTGAGAGATGGAAAATAAAAGCATTATTTTACCTGAAAACCAGAATAATGTGGCGTATTAACCCCCTTGGAGATGGTCAGCCCAGCAAAAATCCACTTTCCTGAGCCATCTCTGGGCCATTAGCTAAAATCACTGTTTGCATTGGTTTTTACTTATTTGGCTATCTGGCCTTTCTCCCAAGGATCTGTTTCATCACAGCGAGTCTCGCCTCTGGCTTTTCCTCTCTCCAGTCAAGTGTGCTCAAGACCAGGCAGGCAATTCATGCAGTGGAATTTAAGGTGGAGGATGAGGACTGGCTTTTTTTGTGTTTAATATAATATTCTAGTCAGGGACTGTTGCTGTGATATCTCCCACTGAATATGTCTCAGTGCCACTCAAAGCGTGTTAAATAAATCAAGGTGCTAGTGGGACTAAAAGCTGTGAACTTGCAGTATATTAGCCTCTAAGATAGGAGGAGAAAAGCACACCAATGCCAAGTGTGTCTCCACATTTATTTCTTTTCATGTCTCCTCCCACCACCTCCATCTCTGTCTTCCTCACTACACTCATTACATCTCAGAGATCCTCTCACCCTCTCTGCCAAAGTGCCTCTCTTTGTAACGATAATTCTCATTAATTATCACTGTAGGCGTCTTCTAACGCCAGAGAGCCCCAGGTGGCGAGCATCGGTCAAACCTCCCCGCTCCTGGGGAGGGGAGAGTGGAGACTCTCTGATTCAGAAGGAGAAAGATCTTAACCACCCACCGGAGCAGGAGGGCTCCAAGCCGACGATGAGACTGAGGTAGATTAATGGTTTGGGTCCACGGGTTAGAGAAAAGAAGCTAACTCTGGCTCACTCATTTGGAGATGCTAATTACTTGTGGCAACATTTAGCGCCATTTCTCCTCACAAATGGATTTAACGTCTCACACAGATGTGGAGGGAAATCCAAAACTGTGTCCTCATCTGAAGACAGATTACTCTGTAGCATCATTTGGATAATGACACATGAAAACAGCTCCATAGAAAATCCATCTGATTTCAAAATAAAACACCTTGTGCATCAGAATTTTAGTATAAGAGATAATTATTGTGTCTCTCAACGAGAAGGTTGGGGGTTCGATTCCAGCTCATAAACCAAAGTGTCCTTAACACCAAACTCTAACTTGATCTTGCTGTTGGTGGCGTTCTGACCCAACCACTAGGGGGATCACAAGCATGTGTTCCTATTGGTGCTGGTCTCAACCCTGGGTAAACTGAGAAGGTCGTGTCCAGAAAGCCATCCAATATGAAACTGGGCTAAACCAACATGAGGAGCATAAATCGGAAATTATCGATCCAGTGTGGCAATACCTAAAGAGAAAGAGCAGATGTGGAATCTTTTTTTAAATAATCAGCCTACATTTCACCTTTAGATGGATAAAGTTACAGCTAAAAGTTCTGTTCTGGTCAACATGGATCACATGTAGCTTAACAATTATAGCTGACATCAATTGAAGATGCTATGAGAAGGGTCTGTTTTAATTGGGCCACCTTTTGGCCTGGAGGCTCACAAACACTGTTGTTAAAATGTGTCTCTGAACACCACATATGTTTGTTTTGAAACAAATTTTCTTTGTTGTTTGTTTTTTTACCAGATACAACACAGAGAGGTAAGGGATCTATCAGTCCAGTTATTTAGTGCTGTTGTTTGAAACGTGACAAGAAGTAAACATTGCAAGTTTGTGTTGACGTCACTTGCTGGTTGTGTGAAGCGCTAATAGCAGCCCAGTGATATATGGTATCCGTAGGCTAACGTGTCATCAAGCAAACTGTCATTTCTAAGAGTGGTTGAGTAGTCATCTATGTTTTGCGCAGCTGGCAGTCTGGTGCTCTAAGATAGTGATTCTCAAATTGTGGTCCGCGGACCACTAGTGATCCGCCAGCGCCACCTAGTGGTCCACAACAACCGTGAGGATTTTTTTTTTTTTTTAATGGAACAAAAATTGGTTCATAAAAGCATTGAGTAATTTAGTCTAATCTAAGTACTTAAGTATTTAAATACTGGATACCTTAAGTATTATGGAATAATATATCAGTAATGTACTTATACTCAGATTTTCAGGTCCATTACCTCCCTTAATCAAAAAAAAAAAAAAAAAGAAAAGAAAAAATACCAAACCATGAGGGACTAAGTGCAATTTTTTTACTCAAGTCACTCTTAAAAATAATTGGCATATTACTTCATTCTCAAAAATAATCGTTAGTTGCAGCCTCTCCAAGTTATAGCATGTATGATTCAAGTTTATGGTACATCAGTTTGATCTTTGGGTCTATTTAGCTCGTGGTGGTCCACAGGATTTTCTAGGGCCCTTGGTCCTTGTTCTGACAAAATTTGAGAAACACCGCTCTAAGACATGTCTGTAATGTGTAACGTTAGTAAATCCTGGTTATGTCCTACCAGTCATCTATCAAGTAGAGCTAACGTTACCTCACTCTTCATTTTATTGATAGACTCTCAAGTTTGAACAGACCACTGCAGAATAACTGCTGACTGTGGGTTGGAATGAACATTATCACAAACAGATTAGCTCCTGTGTTAGCCTTTAGCTCGTGCTCTATCTCTCTCCTGTTTATCTTTCTTCGGCTCTTCTGTCCTTTTCTGCTTGAAGGTTCGGCTTCAGTGTCCACCATCACTACAAAATTAATCACAGAAACCATTTTCAGCCTGGTGTTGTCATAGAGACTTGGACATGCCTCAAACCAATCCAGTCTTGGGAAGCTTAGAAGAAGCTATGAAGTAGTGTTTCGAAATAGACTTCATTGGTGCTGATAATCTCATTCTGAAGTGTGGATTACAGTCAGGCGTATATCTAGAGGGGAGACTTTTTTTAGATCACTTAGAAACTCCTCACAGCCCTGTTAAGATTTAGTTTATTAGAGAAGGGCTAGATTAGTAAAGTCAATTCAGTTAGTATTCTTGTACAAGTGGAGAAAAAAGGGCCTTGTATCAGTCTAGTCAATAAAATACTTAATATTTTAAAGGTGAGGTCATTTATCTTGATGTAACAGTAGGACATTTTAAAGGAAGCCAGTTGTTTTATACTCTGGACAACTTTTCATGTATTCCAACCATACAAACACAGTTTTATGAAAAATACCAACCGTCCCTCACCAAGCCAAACAGTTTTTATTCACCAAATTACACAATCTACAAGGTTTAGACAAAGTGGTAGATGACACAGAGAGGTAAAATAAAAAAAAAAACAGCCTCTAGAGGATTAGAAAAGTGTAAGCTCTCCAGGGAAGATGATGAAACTCGGGATAATAGAGGAATCCAATCTGCATCGGCAGCATCATAATCCCTCACCTTTTGGCCCCTTTCCCGCTCGGGGAGGATGCTTTCCCTCATTCCAGTGATCGCACAAACACCTACCAAATGCAAGACGCGCCTGAAGGGCCGCGGCTTCTCATTAACAGCTGATGATAAGACATCTGTGAAAGGTGTAGGGTTCTCTATCACTGTTTTTTGCAACGTATTTGTTTACAATGCTGATGCTTTTGCTTCCAACTCCAACCTCGAAACATAAACTGGCGGGTGGCCACCTCTCTCAGATCACCTCCGGACGCTGGGGGGAAACATCCAGAGGAATGAGGCACACAACTCTAAATCCAGCTGATATGCAGCGGTGGGTAATTATGCAGTTATGCATATGAGAATCACAAAAATTGATGGCCGTGGGGGAGAAAATCTCTTCTTGTTGCATTGATAAGCAGTCGCAGGCATCAGCACGTGGATATAAGTTAAGGTGGCGGTGTGTGCAGCAGCAGCACAGCAGTTTTGATGTAATTATGATAAGACGAAGAGTATGGGAGCTGTCACATTGGTCTGAAATGTTTTGAATGCTTGGACTGAAAGGATGAATGCAAAGTGGAGGATGAGAAATACATCCTGTAGAGGAGATACTGCGTGATTTTATATGCAAATATGAACAAGGAATCATTTTTACGGGTGTTTTGGAAGCAGGACAACATCCTCTTCTGAAGCTTTTGATCCTCCTTCATGATACGGGATAAAATCTGCTGCAAGATCAGTTTCATTAAAACCTTCAAACATCACACTTCAATTCCATTAAAGCTCCACACGTCTCAAGCATAAGAAAAATGAGCACGCCAGTGAAAGTAACACACACAACATCATGAACAGCAGCATTATTTAGGACATAATGAAGCCGAAGACATCAAGACATGATCCATAAAACATCCCGAGAGAACAAAACAGCAGAGAGCCATCACCGCACAGCTTCAGAATGATGAATACATCCACTCTCAGTTTCCATAGCGGGAGCAGTAAACACTTTCTTTGATGAAGCGCTCGTTCATCTTGTGTATCCCGTACATGCGGTGATAGAGTGTAAATTAATCAAAACAACCTTTAACAACCTTTAAAATGCAGCAGGGCAGCAGGCGCGTTATGAAAGCAGCCACTAACAAAGACATAAACGCCGTGTAGAGTCTGTAATGCTGCCACTTATCTACGTCACAGCGCAGCTTCCATTCCATATGTCAACAACAGCAGAGTCACACAACAACGTTACAGCATTACAGAGTAACTGAACCATCCTCCACGGGGAGAGTGAAGTAAAACACATGAGATATGAATTCATACAACATGTGTTATTTCAAGTTATTTAAAGACAAAAATTAGGACTGAAATTGCTTGTAACAAATTAAAAAAAATTGCAGATGGAACATAAAAAATTTGCCTCAAACTAGAATAATATCTGAAGACAAGTAACTTTTCTTTTTTAAGCTTGTTACAAGCAATTCAAACCTCATTTTTGTCTTTGAATAACTTGAAACACGATATTTTCTGGACTGGACAGGTGCATGTGGCTCATATCAAGTCTAAAAAGACATTTTTTACTGAAAATAAGACAAAAACACTTGATAAGATTGTATTTTTGTATTGAAGCCACGCTGAGAGTCATGAGCTTCACAAAATACTATAAGTACTTGTAGTTTGACCCAACTGAGAAGAAATACTTTTCCGAATTTTGCACCAACTAGCAAAAGTTTTTTGTTGATTTCAGTTCTGTACATCTCAGTCTTAACACTTGTGATGTCATTTTCCTATTATCGATTTGCATGCGCACACGGTTATGTTTACCACTGCCACGCCCACATACCCCACCAAGTACTCGTGTAAATTCCAGGATGAGTGGAAAAGAGAATTCCCGTTTATCTGGGACAGCGTGAAGGGGACGGGATATGCATAGATTGGTGGTTAATCTATGCAATGTATGCCTTTTTTGTTTGTATTTTTATTTATTGAGCATACATTGCATAGATTAACCAACTATCTATGCAATGTAGGCCCTTTGTTTTGTTTTGTTTTATTTATTTATTTATTTAAGACATTTTTTTTATTTTCCCTCTTTTGCATAGGTACTGTGAACAGCTATTAAATTTGCGATGTGACTTTACTTTGTTACTGTGGGCTGTTATTTTCTTCGTCCAATAAATGACCTCTATGAAATTAAAAATGAAAGTATTTCATTGTTCTTGTTTTGTTTGTATATGACCCCCCCCCCCCCCCCCCCCCCCCTTGAAAATCTCCCTTATTCGGAGGTCTCAAGGCTGGCAAGTATGATTTTGACCCCAAATGAAATCCTTTGCGGTCAAAAAACAGGGTATTCCTTTCAGCAAGGTCTTTTGGTCCTTAATTCTAAAAAGGTGAAAAAATAATAGCAATGGGTGAGACTGAAGTAAGACTAAAGGCATAACACAGAACTGATAAATTTTTTCAACTATATGTTTGAAATATCAGTAAATTCGGGTGGGGTCATTTTTGACTCCATTCAAAAGCAGTAGACAGGTAGACAGTACACAGTACCCTCAACATTCATAATTAGTTTGTTGTAGATTGTTTTGAAAACAGCCATTTTTTTTTCCTTCCCCCTTCACTTGCTTTGTTCTTCGTTTTTATTTTCAGATGTTGGCATCCATTTCATTTCATCACTGCCCCCTACTGGTGTCCATCCACATTATTAGTTAAATCATGGAGTCTGGTCCAGTCTATCTGAGGGGCCGTTTGTCTGACAATGGTTTCAGGGTGAAAAGCAAAATAACTGACCTAAAACGCAAACTCCAGAGTGAAATTGTTCTGATACAACAGTAACGTTGTTATGATAGCCGTGGACTACCATGTTGTGCTTGTGCTGCTGAATCTGCTGAATCTGCTGACTGTCTTTCAACAAAATGTGCATCTGTTGCTCCACTTCTGCTCTTAGGCTGTATTCAGACCAGAAAAGTCCTTTGGTCCACTTGTTTGGTCCAGACCAAAAGCGGACTTTATTTTTTTTGTTTGGTGCGGTTCGTATTCAGATTGTACTTTTTGCAAGTGGACTATAGTCCGTAAACATATCCTCGTGTGTGACGATCAGTGCTCTCATTGGACAACGCTGACGAAGGCGGCACACAGAATACAGACCAGGAAATGGAGGTAAACGTGTGTCTGTGCTCTAAATAGAGCTGCAAAATCATTTTTCAGTTTCAAGAGCAGCTCCTTCAAAGCAGGCTTAACAACACCGTTTCAAAATTTGGAACAGCAAAGACGAATGCGCGCAGCAGGAGTCGCTATGCTCTGCGTGTCCTGACCCAAAACATGCTAGCAACAGTGTGGCTAAACAGAAGACGGAGGATCAGGTATGAACCAAAGACTGTTTGGTTACGGTGGCTTTATAGGCCCAAAAGGCGCATATATCCTGTAGTTAGTTTGGATGGACCTTGGTTTGTATTCAGACCTGCACCGGAGAACCACGACCCGCACCAGAGTTTGTTTGGAAGCGGACCGAGACCACCTCAAAAAGTGGGTCTCAGTCCGGTTGTTTGGTCCGCACCAGGGTTCGTTTGTGTCTATCCACACCTGCATGAAAAGTCCGCACCAGCGTGGGAAACAAACCCTGGTCCGTTTAAAGTGGACCAAACAGTCCAGGTCTGAATACGCCCTTAGTATTCTCCAATACACCAAATGATCAGCTCAACTCTACTTCAGTGGAGATCTGCGAAAGGCCACTTCTGGACAAGACAGTTATAGCACCAACTACAGGCCTGGCATGCTCACTACAGCGTTTTCAGTCCCTCAGCGTTTCCGCCTGAAAAACAAAGAACCATGTTTCTGGCAAATGTTTAGAACATTCAGATGCTTGTTTGGATTAAATGCAAACGTTTGCCTTTGGTTTCCCTGTACCATTGCAGTTTCTTTTTCAGATTTACCCTTTTCTAAATGATGTTTTTTTCCTTTACACTTCACTAATTTGACTTTTCAAAAAGCTTTTGCAGTTGAATGTATTGGTACCCATTTTTGCCTCGTCTTCCCTGTCTTAATGCTTGTTCGTGCTGATAGTGAATCACTGCATAACATTTTACTTGTGCTTTTTCATCAAGACCTTTCCTTTGCCTTTAAAAGTGTTCACAATGTTGTCTTACTAAGAACTAACTTGATTTCAAGCCTAAAAAACTGCAGCTCCTGTCACTTCTGTTTTGTGATCTTTTAAGCCATGAGTAAAAATCACTAAGGTGTCATTACATTTGCTTTCTATTCCTTTGTTTCAATCAGCTCCTGCACTTTCTGATCCCCATCAAAGAGTTTCAAGTTCCACTAGGTTCAAACTGAATTCACTTGCTTTGCTTGCACCTCTGTTTTCCTCTTCCCCCAGGTCCCATAATGCAATGCTGGGGTAACCCTCCACACCTGTCATTCCTCACCTGTCCACCAGATGCCCTCGGGACCATTCTGTCAACTCTGTTCACCTCCACCTGCTGACACACCTGCCTCTCATACCTGATCTTTTATAGTCAGCTCCCAGCATAACACTTCAGGAAAAGAATGTCTGATACTTTTTAGGGATAATATACAGAAGTAGAAATGTCCATGTACAGAATCTCAAACTGCCCACTTCCTCTATGGATGATAGTTTTTGATGAAACCTGAGGGTCCATACAGAAAGGCGAAATAAATCATGAAACCTGGATGCTTTTTAAGTTCGGACTTTGCAGACTATTGTAGAAAAATCTGAATGATTAAAGCCGGTCTCCTTGTACACTGCTTATGTAGACACTTTGGTGAGATTCATCCAATCAGAACAGCCCCTGCAACAAGGAAAGTCTATTTAAATCTCTGAATACTCTGCTCATTCTAGCAAAGCTGCATTTGCAAATTGTGCAGCTGTTGCTCATGTAGCATTCATAAGCAAACTATCCTGCCGGTACAATCGTATCGCTTCAGGACGGCTTTGTGCAGGAACGGGGCAGAATAATCATGTTTGCTATGTACTCCTTGTAGCTGCTGTAAGGCCTCATCAAAACACTGGCCTCAAAGCACAGATGTACTGATGTCACGGGGCTGTGTATGAGGGATTCAGATGCAGACAGCCAGGCAGACAGGGTTTTAATGGTACAAAGATGATACAAAAGCTGGCAGACAAAGGCCAGCAGGTCTGAAGAAAGAGTTCAGGAAGAGGAGGCCGGGACAAGAAGGACCAAAACATGACAAACCGGCTGAAGAAAATAACTGCTGTGAGTCATTTCTGCCTCTTTCTGCATCTGCTGGGTGATATTTAAGAGGGGAATTTTGCACCAGGCTGTGCGGCAGTGCAGCGGTTAGTGCTGTGGACTAAAGAAGGTTCTTGGTTTGCAGTACAACTGGGAGAATGTTGATAAGAGGGATTCAACTGGCAACTTTTACTTTGGTAATGATTCAAACATTTTTAATCCTCTTATGCCTCATGATTTCAAGACCAAAGCTTTGCATATTCAAGGATTTGTTGCCTCGCCCTTAGTTATTAAAACTCAGTAACTTTGAATTTGTGGTACTTATTGGATACAAGCAAAGTGTTTTGAAAGTTTGGTTTAAACTCTCTGTGAATTGTAAATGATTGATCATTTAAAGAGGGGGTATTGCGCTGTTTTGAAGGCTTTATACTGTACCTCTGGTACCCGTGTAGCAACTTTCTTTCTCACACTGGCGTTGGAGAAAAACTGAATTTCAGCCTCTGTATGTGACACTTTGTTTTAGCTACTGTCTCTTTAAGGCTCCCTGTGCCAAAACCCCCTTCTCTGTGACTAGCCAGCTCTTTTGAGCTCTGGCAGAAGCTGAGCTATGAGCAGGCATAGTGTTACAGCTTCAGTCCTACAACATCTTTTGAACCAGTTAGGATATCCTTACGCGATGACCTCATCATTTCAACAAGTCTCAAGAAGACTTCCTGAAGATTTCATGCTACTTCGAGAAAGCACCATTTGAGCAGTTTACAGACAGATTTAGAGATTTCTTACATATATGAATATGTAAAAGTTTGAAAATTGGCAGGTTAGTTCCTTTTTATTTATATTAAGCACACGGGGAAGCAAAATACCCCCTCTTTAAATTCTTTGAAGGTATCCCAAACTGTAGGGCTGGGCGATTATGGTAAAAATAAGAATCCCTTTTATTTTAAGTGATATGTAAATCACAATTAATATACACAATTATTCATTTATTCAAAAACTTCAGTACTAATTTAAACACAACTTTGAAGAACCAGCAAGTGGCACAGTATACAGTATTACTGATACACATCAGTCACACACACTCGCTGTGGCTGCACATAAAACACAGAAGAGCTATGAAGCACAGGAACTTGCATACATCTACACTGTGTGGCATATTAATTGCTTTTCTTTGATTATATTGTTTTTATGATTGTCAGATGGCAAAAATTGAAATCACAATTAAATTCCAATTAATTGTCCCGCCCTACCAAACTGAATCATCTCAAATAATGAGAATACGAACAAATAACATAGATTGCCATATTAACCAAATTTGTTATCACAGACAAGGATTATTTCACAGCACAATGGGTAATTTTGCTCATATATAGTTTTATATCAATATATAATATGTTGTTGTTGCTGGGTGTTGCCCTGCTGTGGCTGCTCTCTTTTCTTCGTCTGTTTCTTGTAATTTTTTCATCTCTTTTTTGTCATCTTTACATTTGGAGTGGGTCATTACTTTGTTTGGTTCATTTGTTGGTCATAGACACCAAACTTTTTGTGGCTTCAGTGATATTTTTACTACTTTTGCTCCTGTGTTTGTCTGGAGATCCTACATGTAACCATGGCCGCATTGTTTACGTGTGAAATCAGCTGTTAGCAGCCATTGGCATGTCAGTGCTAACTGGTGCAAGGCCAGATGTTTGCCACAAGATGAGGAGAAGGAGGTGAGGACATCGACCTGTCCTTCCATCCATCCTTATTGGAACGTAAGATCTATCTCCGATAAGATGGACAAGCTGGCAGTGCCAGCCACAAGGCAGAGTAGCATCATGCTATTCACAGACATGGCTAACGGAGCTAACACCAGACACCAACGCCACATTGGAAGAACTTCACCAGCTGTGAGCAGACAGGATCCAGGAGACAGAGACTGAACAGACTGCTGAAGAAGCTCAGTCCTGGACCCTGTGGAGGTGGAGGCTGGCTGAACTGGACAATGATGGACAAGCTGTCAGCATCTATTTTCTTATGGACCTTTTTGCACTTTCTATACACTTTCTTACTTTTGTTTTCTTGATTGCTGCTGTGACTCTCCCTGAATTTTCCCTTGGGGATAAATAAAGTATTTTCTATTCTATGCTGTTATATTCTATATTGTATTTTGCTTATGAATTATGCTTGTGCTGACATGTATGACCTCTCCATCTATTCAAGGGAACACAGACAAGGACTTCTTATCAGTAACATACAGACATCATTATGCCATTCATGTTTACAACACTGTGAAAAGAGCTGAGTTCAAATAACGTAAATATTTCTCTAGAAATCATCAAAACACTTGAAGCGCTGAGGGGTCAAGATATTTGCTCACAGCTGTGTCAACATCTCTCCTTATTAAACATGCTGCCATCAGCTGATCCAGAGTCTGTTTCTTTCACATGATGTAAAGTTGCTGAACCCCTGGAGAGCTGCAGTTTGCTTTAATCACATAAATAAGACCTCAAAGAGCTGTAACCAGTCTGAGAAAAGATAAATCTTCTTTAGAATAAAGTGCTTCTCATGAGATAACTGCAGAGTTCATCTACTTTCACAGAAAATATGTGTTTTTTCTGATACAAGCTCTCTGAGCTGTGGGGTTGCTCGTGTACATTTTTAAGAAGAACATACGCCGAACAAGGATTAAAACGCTCAGTTTGTCATTTTTCATCCTCCAGGACTTTACGGCTGTTTATTTGATAATCAGTCTATTTCACACATGGACATAAAAACAATTTAAATGAAGGATCGATGTGAGCAGGAGGTGCATGATTAAAGTCTGAGGAAAAGCAGCCATGATCAGATTTCTTCATTGGCTGTCAGCTATAAAATTACATGCTGGCTCTGTTGGAGATGAATTATTTATCTTCCTTGCCTTGCTCTAAAATGAATATACTCTCATTTCTTTTACTTCCTTTATTAGTAGACAGGGTAAACACTTCAATTACCTGAGAATTGCATGATTTCACACCTTCTAAGTCTGTGCAAACAAGACAATGAGTCAAAATTCACCAACCACAAACATGTTTCTACATGTTTAAATGAGTCACTCTGCTTTTAGGTTGAACAAAACTGGCACCTTTCTTACTTACTTCCACTGAATTAATTTTTTACCCTCTTCTAAAAGTTGATGTTAACTGCCTGGCAGTATCTAAAAGAGATGTCACATTGAAACTTTCCAGTAATAAAAGGTATTTTTCAACCAGAAGGTCCAGGAACTTTTACTTCTGAGTAAAACATCATAAGGAACTACATGGTTCCTGTGGCCTTTTGTTTCTCTGTGTTTCCATCACAGGTCAAAGACTGGGTTGGATTGTCCAAATCAAGCCATTGCTATATAGAAATAAAAAAAAAACCCATTGCAACACATCTCCAAACCATTAGAGGGCAGTATCACAACAAAAAAAGATTCAAGATTCAAGAACTTTTTGTCTGTTTTTTTGTTTGTTTTTTTTGTAACACTAGCACACATTTACACAACAGTAGCGCAAAATTTTACCTTCAAGGTCCTGTTTTTGAGCCTCACAAACCTCTGAGGAAAACAACCCATAAGATTTGGATAAAAGAAGAGATCTTGTGTGCAAGTAAAAATTTAAAAAAAAAAATAAAAAAAAAAATAAAAAAAACATTTGACTAAACATAATCCTCCATGGTTTGGATAGTGATGCCAGTTAGAAAAAAAAATGTTTTGAGCCTGTGTTTTTTTTTTTTTTTTTTTTGTAGTAGTAGTAGTAAAATAGATTAAATAAACATAATCCAAAGAAATATTCAAAAATTAAATATTTTTTATAGTTTTTGGGTCTGTTGCCTTGAGGCAATATTGGACCATAATGTTAAGTAATGAAAAAAAGAGAGTTATTTAATTGTATTTCAACACCTTTTTTTTTTTTTCAAAAATATATGGATAACACTTGTAAAAAGCGGGTGGTATAAGACTTTAAGTTTTTAGACTGAGAGAGGCCCTATATAAAAGTTATTGGAAAGTTTTGAGGAAAGAATGGGCCGAGTTGGTTCTTGCCGAAAAGTTTGCAACAAAGGGATTCAGTATGATCTCCAGAGGCAAATTCAAACACTATTATTGGTTCCTTAAGGTCTTTTCTACTTTTTAAAAGTATTATAACACAACTGAGATGTGTTGTGTGAGTGTGAAAGGCCAAAAATGGGGGTGTTGCCTAGAGTCAATGAGGTATCATAAATATTAAAAATCCAAGTACAGAAAGAGTAAAACTAAAGCAGATGAATTTAGCAGTCCTAAACATGCGAGAAGAATTCAGAAAAAAGTTCCTGGTTCTTAGGGCAAAGTTCATGCAGCCCAGAAGGCACTTAATGACACAAATTCTAACCCTGGATAACTTGTGAAGTGCTCCTATGAGCTCACACCCATGAGGAGGATTGATCCAAGACAGTGACTTTTGCATCACATCCACCATGAGTTGATTTCACATATCTCTGCTCGGTCAGGGTTTGAGCTGTGCCCCACAGGGAGTGGACATGCCAACAGAGCAAACCTTTATGGGTGTTTTCTGTTGAATATCATTAGCACAATGTGTATCAAGAAGTGGCCGGTGGTAAACATTTTATCTCTTTGCACTATTACCCCCTTGTAGTCCAATCTCCCTGTGTTTGTCTGATTTTTGGATAAAACAGGACATTACAGGATCCTTATGAAACTTATGAAGCAGTGAGTGAGATTTATGAACATTTTTGGAGAAATGACTGGCTGTCTGAATGATAACAGAGATAATTGTCAGCTTCAGGCCTCATTCCAGGAGTTGACATTTCACTCTCAGAGATCTAATATTCAATCTGCAGAAACCAGATAAAATTGACCCTCATGTTGAAAACTGTGATTAACACAATTAACATAATTAACAGTAGATGGAAGTGCTTGTTAGGATGACTGCTTTATCAGGCTAAGTGGGGAGTTTAGTGGGTCCTTCAAAGTGTTTACAGACATTGTGTGTATCTGTTTTATTTTACACAATCATCGTCTGAGTGCAAGGAGAATTCAACAGGAGTCGTATTGATTTTAATTTAAACACCTGACATTTAGCTTCTGTCTAAGCACACTGTTTCCATGACAGGCGAAGGCGATGATGATAAAGTTTTGTTATTTGTAGCACAACTTTAATGTTGTGTTGTTATTTTTACAACAACATGATTACCTGTTGTACTGACAGCTGTGGATTAATACCTTTTTTTTTCAGCAGAGGAGCTTTACACAAAAGGCTAACCTTATAAAAATTGAGATACATCAGAAAGTAATCACCCATATACCCAGGAGGCCTCAGCACTACAAACAGCCATTAAAAGAGTTGACAGCTACAGGAACACTTAACCTTTTAAATTGCTTTACTATTTCACAGCTCAAACACCGACTTTGATTCAAGACTTTTCAACAAACAAAAAAAGATTGTTGATGGGGGCCAATGTTTCATCATATGGAGCTGGTCTGCTGATGTTTTGTTGTTAGAGTTGTGTTGACCAATCAATATTTGATATGTTCAGGAAAACTTTATGTCATGCACTCACCATGTCACTTTATTTGTAACTGTCACTTTAAATGCGATGTGAAAAGCAAACATTTTTAGTGTAACTGTCCTCCCTACGTGTGTGAATGTTCGTAGATTGACAGCTAGCCAAACTCCACTTCAATGATGATGAGTCAGGTCTCAGTTGAACTTCATTCATCATTACTCATTTGAGAGTGAAAACTATAACAAAGGAAAAATAATGCAAGTATAGCGTGATGCTAATATAAGTTTTCGAGGTCCATTGTACTTTTACTTGTATTTCAAAGTGATATTAATGTTAAGCTAATTGTGCTAATGGCTAAGCTCATTGCTAATCTATATACTAACTAACCTAAAAGTGTTTTTTAGCTACATGCTAAGCTAAATTCTAGGTTAACGCTAAGCTACCAAGCCTTACACAACAAGTGCAAAGTAGCAAGCTAAGCCCCAAGATAAACAAAACTGAATGCTAAAGAAGCAAGTCCAAATTCTCAAAAAAACAAAGACTGTCACAACAAAGCTGTTGCTTTCTTTAGGGACACAACTCATTTATGCAGTGGAGATTTTGGAGGAGATGGCATGGCTTGGATGGTGATGTACTTCCTGTGTTGCATTTCTTAAAGGCCAACTGGTGGTGCCACAGCATCCCATGACAGAACATTTAGCAATAATACGTTTTTGTGAAGACAACTTATCATATATTTATAAAGGTACGTAAACTTTGTATTTTTTAAAGATGCTTTAAGGGGGATCTGTGTTAATTGGACTTCGTCGCCACCTTCTGGCTCGGAGTCTCATGCACATGTCAAGATGTCACTTTTAACCTGGCGTGTGTTAGTTTAGCAACAAAATTTCTTTGTTCAAGACAACTTTTAACTGGATACAATGCTACGAGGTAAGGTATTTATCAGTACAGTTACATAGCGCTGTTGTTTGAAACGTTATAACCAGCAAACTTCAGTAGCCGACTACAAGCATTCTGGTGCTAAGACATTTTTAAATCCACGTTTCCACCAGGCAGTCCGGTTTGGTTCAGTACAGTTTGGCATGGTTTGGTACAGTGAAGCCTGGTCCAGTTTGAGTTTCCACAGCAAAACTGTGCCCTCTCGTGGTAGGCGGCGTGTAAGCCGGATGTCGAAAGCCACCGCATTTAACCAATAGTGTGACGCCATAGCAGTGTGACACAGTGTACCCCGCTAATAAATCCAATGAAGAAGAAAAATGCAACACAGTAAACAAAGAACATAGATTGAAGACATCCAGCTTTTTGTCCTCTCTGTGATTGGCATGTAGCTCTTTGATACAAAGTGTAATCAAGCTTTGTTTCAGAGAAGTCTGTGTGCGCCAGGAGAAATACAGCAGCCACAGCAGGGTAAGTGACGATTCTTTTAGACCAATCAACGGTCTGCAGTGTTGCTCCACCTTCTGAGAGCAGATCGGTTCAGTCTGGCTACCATACAAAGGGGTCCTAAAAAGTGAGACAGCTCGTCTCGGTTATTTGGTGATCCGTCCCAGGATTAGTCAGTGGAAAAAAGGCAGACATCAGGCAGTATCACTATCCCGTTTAGCTTTCTTCTGCTCTTCTGTCCTTTTTCTGTCTGACAGTTAGGCTCCTGTGTCCGCCATCACTACAAAATTAATCACAAAAATCTTTTTCAGCAGAGAAAAACACAGATCTCTCTTCTCACTCCTAAACTTCGTCAGCCAGCGTGATGCCGTCATAGAGACTTGGATGAAGTAGTAACCTCCTCTTATTTTAAAGTGTGGATTACGACCCCTTTAAGGTGCTCTATAGATAAATTTAATATCATTATCAGAACAAGTTATTTGTGAGTTAGTCACAAGAAATTAGTAGTCAGTTTAATGCTCATGCTGCTTAAATTAGCCAAAGTGAAGCCTCCGTGTAACTTACTGTTTACAGTGAAGCCAAGACTCTAAGTGTTAGAATTAAGGACATGTTTCCTCTTTTTATTTGCATTTTAATTGAAGTGTTGCTCTCTGCTCTTCAAATATTTATGGATGGTGATTTCCCATCAACCTGAGAAGCACGCCATTGTTTCTCAGCCACAGATCCTCTCTTTGGAAAGAAACCACTCAAGGTTAAAGCAAATTTGTTTTCCTCCCACAACCCCGAAACCAAGCGCTGCCTTGATGACGTTGACATTGAGCTTGAACGCGGCGGTCACTTCACTGCTTTTGTGGATTGGAATTAAATGAGTTTTAAGATGGTGTGTACCCAATTTCTCCATGGTTATCAGGTAGAATGTGACTCTGAATAGCCAAGAGTCACTGTGTGCACTCCAAGAAAACAGCTCTCACTGCTTTTCAAGGGTGCCTCACAGTCTGCATGGGTGCATTCAAAGAAAGAGAGATCGGGTAATTTGATTGGTTAACAGATCTCTTGCCAGAAGAGGCATTAACTGATGGAATAATCTGGTCACTTGATGCTTTAAAAGAAAAGTTAACCCTGAGGTTTTCTTTGGAGTTCAGTCTCATGACTGCATTGTTTCAGGGTTCGCTGAATAAGCTGTGGGAGGGCAAAATCATCATTTTTGGATGATTTTTATTTGTGTGTCGTCAGATAATAAATAAAAATGGGAGATAAAAAAAGGTGCCAGTTTAGAGGAAAAAACAAATCAAACTTTTGAACTTAACCCTTCTATAAAACTTTGATGAGGCTGCTCTAAAGTGCTCCATGTAAATCTCAAAGACAGTCATATGAAAAAGTCAAATTTTGTAAATTGCCTTGCCACACTGATTTGATGTTAAGGACTTTGAATTAGCATTGGAAAAAAATGCCAAATTTACTGGTTTCATAGTGCATTGTGGGAACCACAGAAGCTCCCAGACGCCAACAAAAGTTCGCCGACCAATAAGATGAGTCATGTATTGGTTTAAAGTAGCAAGAAGGTCAAATGCCTCCTTGGCATTTCAGCAGATGAGCATATTTGCTGAATGTTGGTCACCAATCAAAAAAAAAAAAAAACACAGACCTTTACAAGCTTGTGAGTCAGCACATGAAGAGAAAAGACTTAGCAGTGTCACAAAGAGGCCAAGAAACTTCTCAAAAAGACTTGTATGGGCTGGGATTTGTGACACTTGAAACTGAATTTAGATTTAATGTTTTGAAACTGAATTTATTTGCTTTGAAACTGTTCTTAAATGACTTGGAAATTCAACTTGATTAGCGAAAATTTTGACAATACAGATGTCGGTTCAGGGTGGCACGGCCATCACGTCATATATTTCTGTGTGCAGATTCACAGAAATTCTGTTCACGTCCGGAAAAACTCTTCCAACTCTTTTTCATGATGTCTGACGACCTGAGACAGAATGAGCGGGTTTGCTTGAAACTTCAGTTTTACAGAAAAGAACAAGATTTTTGTGACTCTGTGCTCGATTACACTTCCTTCTGGATGTAGATGACATAATGGTCGTGCCACGCTGAACTGAAAATAAATTTGGTATTTTAGAATTACAGGAATAAAGACAGTTTAATTTTTAACTATTTCAAAGCAAAAAAAAAAATCTGTTTTAAAACAGGGCTGTTTTGATTAAGATATTTAATTGCGATTAATTGTATTATTATTTATAGTTAACTGCGACTAATTTGATCGCACAGGTTTCATTTAGCATATGCTTTTGTCTAAAGCAACATACAACACAAGCAAGAATTTAGACAGAAGGGAAACCTAGTTAGTGCGACAACAGTGCTACAAGTTATTCAGCTACAGGTGCTGCCATTAAGTGCAAGATTTATTTATTTATTTATTTATTTATGTTTATTTGTTTATTTGGGGGGGGGGGTAGAATAATCAAGGCAACAAACCACAATTAATTGCTGCAACAGTATACTTCAATCTTCAACAACATTCAGAAGTAGTACTGAAAAATCAATAAGAGCTGAGTCTTAGACCTTCTGACTCATTTTACCCCTGAGGACAAGGAGGAGAAGGGTCAGATTAAGGGTCTACGTGTTCCCTGATCAAATAAGTCTGCAGACAACTCTTAAAGTAGAAAGGGACTCTGTGGATTTTATAGAGTAATTCATTCCACCATTTGGGCACAACAGAGGAGAAGAGTCTGGCTAGAGATTTGGAGCCACTCTGGGCTGGGAGCACCAGGCGTCTTTCACAAGCAGAGCGTAGTGGGTCAGAAGGAGTGTAGACCTGGAAGAGGGACCCCAGGTAGGCAGGAGCTGTTCTTGTCAATGTTTTGTAAGCAAGAAGAAGAGCTTTGAATTTGATTGTAGCTGCTGCAGGAAGCCAGTGAAGAGAGATTAACAGCTGGGTGATGTGTGCTGTTTTTTACACACAATGTTGTGTTAGTATTGCATCAATTCCTGATTTCCCAACCTACGGGGCAGGCAGAGGGTCACACACTACCTTATTAGACGTGCGTGTTAATCGCGTGTTTACGTTATTATCGCGTCAATTTCGACAGCCCAATTTCAAAACATAACATTCAATTTCAGATCATGCCAAATACAATGTTAATAATTCAAATTCAGCTTCCTGTGGCACAAATCTCAGCCCATAGATATGAGACCAGCTCGGCCAAAGTGGAATTTCCTGTGATGAGGGAGAAGGAGACAGACAAAGCTTCCTCAGTTTAACAAGCTAGGAAAAAATATCAGGACTAGACGTCGAATTTTGTGATGCTCCCATACGGAGCACCAGCTCCTCTACTGATGTTGAGTTGCTTGGAAGCTGCGAGGAACGTTGAATGTTGACTCCAGCAGCTGTTTGTTCAAGCTGACAGATTTAACTGAATCTCAGTCAATTAACGTCGTCAAGATGTCGATGTAAGCGAATCGAAACCACCACTACTCTGCAGTCTCAGCAAGCTTATTTTTAGCTCCATCAGAGGGTGATTTCTGTGATCACACACGTCCAAGCAGGGGACAGCCCCCTGGCGTTAAATGTGAAAATACCTTAAAGTCTTGTTAAAATGTCTAGTTTCTCATTGCGCTTGGCACCAGGCTGAGGAACGTTTTTTCAAGTAAGTATTGTTGCATTTTTAGTATGCTCAATGTTTTTGCTTTTATAATTTCACAGTTGAACCCATGCTATCTGCTTTATCCAGTTTGTTGCAGACATCTTGCTTCGTCTTCCACACAGTGATCTTCTTCCTGTGTGGAAGTCACTCATATCAAGCAGCAATGGCCATTTAAAATCCCTCGTGCTCATGTTGTGATCTCAGGCAGTATAACCACAGCGAGCAGTGTCACTCCAGCTTATTTGGCTCGCAGGGAGCCCAGGTCGCTGTGCAGCTTGACGGCCTCATCCCTGACTCAGTCCTCAGCTGAGTACTCAGCAAGGTTATGTCATTCCAGCAGGCACACACACACACACACACACACACACACACACTGTGCAGGAGCGACTTCTGCCAGTCTGCATCACAGCCACACAGCTGCTGTTTGGATGAACGCAGCTTATGCTCTCCATCCTCTTTCTCTCTCTGAGTTATTTTCACATCAGTGTGAGTCTGTCGGCGAGGCTGCAGTCTCCTCACTCTCGTATTACCGCACTGTTAGTGAGAGCATGAGGAGTGAGAGTGATGCTGAATTAAGCACCCAACAGAACAGAGACTCAGCAACACCAGAAATCTTTGGAGAAGATGAAAAAGAAGTGATGGAGAAAAAGCAAAAGACTGTCTGTTTTGACTTGTTCTGCACTTTAACAGCTACACTTTCGTAGCATATAAGTATTGTAGACTATATTAAGATGTATTTAATACTTAATTCTGATTGGCCAAAATCCGATAACAATGATGACAAAATTTCTACCAGACATTGGTGGAATTAAGTAACACAGGAAAAAAGTATTGAGTTCAACATGGAAAGGCTGTATACTTTTGCAAGGAAATGCACCATACCACCTGAAATCTGTCTGTAATTATTACTTGAACTTCCAATTAGTGCAAACCAACATCAGCTGGGCTAGAGCAAAAAAAAGCTCTCTGAAGACATTCACAACCTGATTGTTGCTCAGCATCAGACTGGAACTGGTTACAGACTTATATGAAAGCACCTAAATATTCCAGTCAGCACCGTTGGGGCCATTATTCGCAAGTGAAAGAAGCACCACCTTACCATCAACAGGTCACACACAGGAGCTCCTTACAAGATTTCTGACCAGGGAGTCAGAAAGATAGTTAGAAGAGTACTCAACGAGCCAAGGACCACCCTGAAAGTGTTCAAGAAAGACTTGGAGGCAGCAGGTACAATTGTTACAGAGAAAACGATAGGCAATGCACCCCACCACCATGGCCTCTATGGACGCTCAGCCCACAAGACTCCATTCTTCAAGAAAAGGCATGTTGAAGCTGGTTTAAAGTTTGCTAAACAGCATCTTGACAAGCCTGTGGAATACTGGGAGAATGTTGTCTGGTCAGATGAAACCAAAATTGAACTTTTCAGGTGTCTTACTACACACCATGTTTGGAGGAGAAATGGCACTGCACATCAGCCAAAAAACACTACACCAACATAGAAGTTTGGAGGTGGAAGCATCATGGCATGGGGTCTTATCTCATGGTATTGGCAAACTTCATATAAATGACGGATAAATGAATGGAGCCATGTATGGGGAAATTCTTGATCTGAATCTGCTGCCATCCACCATGATGATGAAGATGAGACGTGGCTGGACCTTCCAGCAGGACAACGATCCAAAGCACACGGCAAAGTTGACTCTCAAATGGTTTAAAAAAGAGATAATCAATCTGTTAGAATGGCCTAGTCAATCACCTGACTTAAATCCAACTGAACATTTGTGGAAAGAACTAAAGAAAGGCTTCTCCACTAAGTATTAGATGAGTCTCAGTTAGCGTGTTCAATACTTTTTTTCCTGTGTTATCGCACTTAATTATAATCATTGTTTATGGACCTGAACGTTGTGATTTCTTTTCATGTGTGGATTATTTGAGTTAATACCAATGTCTAGTAAAAAATTTTGTTTGAATTGCATCTTTGGAAATAAATGTGGTGAGAAAAAAAGTTGACATGTTCAATACTTATTTCCCCCACTGTAAATGTATTTTGCAAATCAGGAGGGCGCTTTACCAAGCGTACTGTCCCCCAAGAGGGAACCACTGTGCATATCTTTCTACAGTTGTGCCCCCTGTCTATACCACTGATAATGGCTTATTTGAATGTATGCAAACAGCACTGTTGACCCACTTTTCAGACTAAATGATGAACAAACATCTCATAGAGAGAGGCTTACCTCTAATAGAAGCCCGCTTCATATAAAAGCCTGCTGCTTTTGGTAGTAATTGTAAATAAAGGATGTTGTTCGTCGCATAATTTGCAACACCAGGGAAGAAAAGCTGAACGCTTACATTGTTACAAACATTGCTCATGGAATCAATGTAACAGACTCAATATAATTGCAAAGCCAGGGCTATTGTGTTATTTCACATTTAATATTCAGGTATTTGTTGTCCTATCTAAGCCTCCTGGATCATTGAAAGAGGGGAAGAATACCAAACTGCCGCTGAATCACACTGAAACCAATTTAAATGCATTTGAATAAAAGTCCAAAGGAAAAACAAATTCATCTTCTCCCGCAGAATGATGGATGATCCAAAGCAGCATCACATTCAACGGTAAATAAATAAAGAACGCATGTACAATGCTTGTTATTTTCAAGCTTGACAACCACTATTACAATCCTGCGTTGTTATTCCCATCCATTACCCTTGAAAGTGAAAGGTATTGAAAAGCCTGACACAAGGCGAAGACAAAGAAAAAAAAGACAGTCGTTTAAAAGCACCCAAAAGGTAGCTGGAGTGCCAGCAGCTGTGACGGGCTCTGCTACGTGGAAAGCTTGACGAAAACACCGCCGCACTTGACTACCAATCCACTACCCTTGGGAAGGGGTGTAGATTTTGAATGAGCTTGATATCCTCTGAATGAGAAATAAATGCCTCTCTTAAGTACCTGTCAGCAATGCGAGTAGAGCGGCAGCTGTGTTACGCTTCATTCAAAGCTTTTTAAAGCATCTTTGGCTGAATGCGAGGGATGTGGAGGTTAGTGAATGAGCTCATAAAGAAGGTAAACGCTCACATAAATACATGACAGATTACATTTCCATTTGACTTTTCAGACATTGAGCCGACACTTTAATCTGGGGAAATTTGAAGTGTGTAAAGCAGTAGTGTAACCTTCAATTGCCTTATTACACTCAAATAAAAGGGTGATCATGATATAATGAAGATCCATTGATTCTGAAATATGCATCGACAGGATATGCCACGGCTAAAATAAAATTAACGCCACACTCTGAAATCATCAGCCTTCAATAGAAACAGAAAAGTTGTGATCATTAATGAAAGCTCAAACGAAACCTTTAGTTCTTGCAATTATTATTTTCTACAGCACATTTCATGTCCCTCAATTTAAAAGTTTAGCCTCAGCAGCAACCAAAAAGTAGACCAATTCCAAGGGGGAACCACAGACCTGGCAACCTTGAGAAAAAAAAAGTTAACTTGGCATTTTAAGCTGAAGGATATTTTTATAAAACTTTAAACTAACTGGAGAACATGAAAGTTTAATTTTGGGGTAAATTGCTGGTCTATAGACAGTAAGTGAAACAGTGAGAGGTTAAAGACACAAGGAGCTGAGTTGAACAAACGTCAACCAAATTGAATCAAACAGACAAAAAGCAAATACAAAACTGAATACGCAGCCGTACCATCAATGAAAATGTGAAGTTATGTCTAATGAAAGAAAAGCAGGTCCATAGTCTGACTTGACTACAAAATATTAATAAGTTAAGACAGGTGCTCGATGTTTAAGTAGTTTTAAAAAGAAACTCCAGTGACTGTTCATTTATTGACAAAGATTTTAACTTCCTGAAAAGTTGATCTCTGCAGTGGCCGGTGGAATGCAAAAGTTCATAGTACTTACATTTTCTTATTTACTGGAAAATTGCATCATCTTGTATTTAGCTCTATGACTTAGTCATAATGTTAGCATTAAAGCTATATCTATCATAGTTGAAGTTGTAATAGAAAACAATCAGTTGCCCACTTTAACAACTTTTCTGTGTGTTGTGGCTTTGGCAAATCAGCTGACACCTACAGGTCCCCATAGATCTCTACTCAAAAATTAATGACACATACCCCCAACTCAGTACAGATGTCCACTGCCGCTGTTATTAAGCACTGTACTGGGGTCTTGTAACGCGATTACGACCATGTCAAAAAAAAAAGAAAATGTATCCATCCCTTTCAATGACGTTTCCATCACTAATCACAAAGCACACACACAATCTTGGACTCAATGCCTGTTGTGGCTCTGTCACAGTTCTGCATGCGCGCCCCTCCGTGGCTGTGCAGACATTTTCGCAAGTCGTCGAGTTTTTGTTTGTTGTTATCATGTGCTTATATGCTGAGGTGTTTTTTTCTTGATCTCAAACTATGCCCCCTGTTGGGGAATAGTCTGGAATTGACTTTTTTTACCCTCTCTTCTCCCAATTTTTTTATTTCATATCTATTGCAAAGGGACGCTGGGTAGCTAGCAACTCCTAGGTTTATCCCATTTCTGTATTCCCATGTCACTGTTTTCTTATAAGTCTTGGAAGGGACGTGACTGACATAAAATTTCCCCTGAGGGATCAATAAAGTATTCTGGGTCTGATTTTTACATACGTCTTTTACGTTGGCAATGCAGTTAACCAATACTTCCACCAGGGGGGGTCAGCCTAGGGTCAAAAGTTCAAGAAAGCGAAACTCATAAACAAGCATGGCGACTATAGACTGTAACAAAAAAAAGGGTGTCATCTTGCTCGGCTCAAAGTAAGGTTGCCACAAATACTACTCCCCCTGGTGGCTGGCTGCAGTATAGGTCAAAAAATCCGGCTTTCCAGTCATTCCAGATGGGCTGTCATCAAACTTCTAAAAGTGAATACATCTCGGAGAAATGTTCTGGTGATTTAAAGATATCATTTGGCTGCCTTGTATTCAAGTCCTCTCTTTTCTGAAGAGTTTCGGTTGCATTGGTTATAAGAGATTAAAAACAAGGCTTTACGTCACGTTTAACGATGATTGACAGCTGCCGTTCTCGTGTATTTTTTTTCAGGGATCGTAAAATATGTCAGGAGGTAGAGTCAAGAAGTGATTAGACTCTCGAAAAAATTTAAAAAATAATTATTTTTGTCACCTGGCTCCACTAAGATTCTCTCTGAGTCCCTCATAGCCTCTACTGTGCAGACTCAGGCTGCACAACTGCTTCAATGGCTGCGCCTGTGACAGGGATATTTTGGCTTTAAAACCATACAATGGCAAATGGCGGAGCCACACTGTCCACTCACTCCACTGTGATGGGGACTGTGAAGGAGGTATTAATAATGTACCCCGAACATAAAAGACAAAAACGGAAGCAGTGTTGTCGCAGGCGGTGGCTGGTGAGGCAGTTAAATACATGGTGGAAGTTCTGCCACTGTTATTTCTTCCTCGTGTCTCACTAAAGCTACCCATCAGGAAGTAACAGCAACACTGCCCCCACAGTTTCCAGTGGTACTGCTCCACTTGGTCCGTATCCGTAAGCTTTATAAACAAAGAGCACGGACAGAAAACTCCATCCAAATCCAGATCTGCTTGTAACATTGGGTGTAAATGGGCCTTTATTCAGCGTTTTCAGTGATGTAAAATTGCGGTTTCATGTGGACAACATATAAAAATATATGCAGTTTCCCAAATACTCAGCTACGTCTAGACATGGCCTCAGTTTTCTCCAGGTGAGATGTTAAGCACTGGATGCAAGCTCCTCCTCCCCCTGATTGGCTCACAAATAAGGTATTTTAGAATGAAAGGTGTGAGGAAACTCTACACATGTAAATACAAAGTAGTTTATTTTGATATTAGAGCTGTGTTGACATGTAAATTAGAATACGAGCATGTAACCCTTTTTAGCAATTTCAAAGCCTTGAATGTATTATTCAAAAGGCAGCTGTGCAGAACAACATCTCTGACCAAAACACACTGACATTAATCAGCTCAGTGACCCAGGCTTCAAACAGCTTCTATAAATCAGCATTGGAACAGAAAAATAAGGAATATGCTCTAAATCTTAAACATCCAGTGAATTAAGAGTCTGGATTCCTACTGTTAGAGACAATGTTAATCATTCATTTTCTTGTCAGTCTCCTTCTTTGTGCCTGGTTCCTGTTTTTCTCCAGCTGTCATCATTAAAATTCCAACATACCTGTCCTCCTCTCTCCATCCCCTTCCCCTCCTCTCATCTCTTAATCCTCTTTTCACCACGGCTCTGTTCTCTCCTCCATTCTCCCTCCTGTCTGCTCTCTCAATATATTTACATACATCTCCTGACCCTCTGCTTTTCCTTCTCCTTTTTCCCCTTCTTAGTATTCATGACGGTGTGGCCTTTCTATCCTGATGAGATGCTGTTGCATTTAGAAATGTTGCAGCGTTACAGCTGCGGCTAATTCTGGATGACGATGATGATGAAAAATCAGACAGGGTTTCCTGGAGAAAGTGTCTGTGCTGAGGGGGGGATGGGGAAACAGGATTACAGCAGAATGAAGAATATTAAATGTGGGTTTTGACCTTACCTTAGAGTGCTGCATGTCATCACACCTGAGACAGCAATTTAATCTACTAATAGGTGGCAGGATGTTGAAATACACCTTCAGATTGGGTCATAAACCCAACAGTTTGGCCCTGGGCGAAATATCTTGAAGCTTACATATAAACCAGAGCCAGATTATGCTTAAATCAGCCTTCAGAAGACATACAATGGGGAAAATAAGTATTGAACACATCAACTTTTTCTTATTACATTCATTTCCAAAGCTGCAATTCGAACAAAATTTCTACCAGACATTGGCATTAACTCAAATAATCCACACATGAAAATAAATCATGACATCCAAGTCCATAAATAATGATTATGGTGAATTAAGTACGATAACACAAGAAAGAAGTATTGAACACACCATGAAAAGGCTGCACACTTTGGCAAGGAAATGCACCATACCACCTGAAATTTGTCAGTAATTATTACATGAACTTCCAATTAGTGCAAATCAACATCAGCTGGGCTAGAGCAAATTGATGGTCCTATAAAAAAGGTCGTTTTTTTACCAAGCAGTTAAATACCACACACCTCATGATGGGTAAAGGCAAAGAGCTCTCTGAAGACATTCCCAACCTAATTGTTGCTCAGCATCAGAATGGAGCTGGTCACAGACTTATATCAAAGCACCTGAATATTCCAGTCAGCACCATTGGGGCCATTATTCGCAAGTGGAAGAAGCACCACCTCACCATCAACAGGCCACGCACAGGAGCTCCTTGAAGATTTCTGACCAGGGAGTCAGAAAGATAGTCAGAAGAGTACTCATCGAGCCAAGGAGCACCCTGAAAGTGCTCCAGAAAGATTTGGAGGCAGCAGGTACAATTGTTACAGAGAAAACAATAGGCAGTGCACTCCACTGCCATGACCTCTATGGACGCTCAGCCTGCATGACTCAGTTCCTCAAGAAAAGCATGTTGAAGCTGGTTTTAAGTTTGCTTAAAAGCATCTTGACAAGCCTGTAGAATACAGGAAGAATGTTGTCTGGTCAGATGAGACCAAAATTGAACTTTTTGGCTATCATACTACATACCATGTTTGGAGGAGAAATGGCACTGCACATCACCCAAAAAACACTACACCAACAGTGACGTTTGGAGGTGGGAGCATCATGGCATGGGGTTGTTTCTCATCTCACGGTACTGGCAAACTTTGTATAATTGACGGAGCAATGAATGGAGCCATGTATTGGAAATTCTTGATATGAATCTGCTACAGGATTTGAAGTTTTTTTTGCCATGACAGGGGCAAAACTCTTAAACATGGTGGCCACTTAGGGTCACAAAACTCTGGTTTTGGTTTATAAACAAATAAACAGCAAACAGATGTTATTTCACTCAATTCACCCACAGCAATATCAATTCTGCTCAATGATCTATTGTGCATTGTCCTCTGTGAGCCAGCCTGCAGTCAATCTTCACAGGTGAGTAGAAGTCAATGGGAAGTGAACACACACACACACACACACTTGAACACATACACACACACACACACACAGTACCTGGCTCTTTTTGCTGCATTGCTGACTAAGCTTCTCTTTCACAGATTGTTTATTGGCTGAACTGATGCTGACTTTGCATCTTACAACACAAAATAAAATTACTATACTTCAACTGTACAATAGACCTCTGTGTTTGAGTCGTGTATTAAAGCTTTAAACCCAAATCTATAACAATTACATCAGCTCCACTCTCTGTTAAAGTCACATCAGGTTTAAAGTCAATTCTGCTGCCAGAGGAGGAGAGAAAATAAAGTTTAACAGTTTATCTTACACATTTGAAAATACACTCATGAAGAATCAGAGTAATTTCTGCCAATTCAAACATTTGAGATGTAATCACATGTTTAAACAAGGGTCACGAGTTGAGGCAGTGTTTGGTTAAATTACAGGTTACCCAGAAAGAGCTGATTAAAGCAGTCAATCTTTTTAATCATCATTCAGTTTGACCTTCCGCTTTCTGCCAGGCTTTTTCATCAGCTTTTCTATAAGCCCTTCCAAACAGTTCACTGCCATGCCACACTGGGTTCAACTCAGATTTCATAAACAAACAGGGCCCATGTTTGAGGTTGGGAAATAAGTAATAATTTTGATGTTTATTTATTTTCAATTTTATGTTGTAGCCTGTCATTACTTTTTACGCCTCCGAATACAAACTTGAAAGTACATTTGTTGGTCATGGACACCAAACTGGTTTCTATTTCTGTGATGTTTTTACTGTTTCTGTTTCTCCAAGTAAACAATGGATGCATTGTTTTTACATGAGATCGGCTTTTAGCAGCCCATAACATGTTGATGCTAACCGGTGCTAGACCAGATGTTCATTGCAAATTTAGAAGAAAGAGGCAAGTATAATGTGCTGAACTAAGGAAAGGTAGTATCAACTTGTCCTTCCATCCATTGTTCCATCAATCCAAATGTAGTATCCATCTCCTTTAGGAACGACGGGCTAGTGACACTGACCCAGCACAAGAGGGAATACCAGAGAGTAGAGTAGCATCATGGTATTCATAGAGACATGGCAAGGGGTCTGCAACCTTTAAAATCAAAGGAGCCATTTTGCCTTAGCTTATCTGGATAAAAGTCATTCCAGAGCCACAAAATCTGTTTTGGGAGGTGACAATGGCTCAGTCTGTAGGGACTAGGTTTGGTGACCGGAGGGTCACTGGTTCAAGCCTAGGTGCCGACCAAGATTGAAAATTGGGCTAAATAACACTCCTGAGCATCGTCAGGTGCCCTTGAGCAAGGCACCAAACCCCCCAACTGCTCAGGTGTGTGCTGAGTGCAGCACCATCACTCAGACCTCTCTAATCATTGCGTGTGTTGTGCAAAAAGTGCTATTTGTGCAAGTGTGTATATATGTATATATATGTATGTATATATATGTATGTATATATATGTATGTATATACATATAAAACAACAGAATTTCCCCAAAGGAGGATTGATCAAGTATATCTTCTTCTACTTTACCTTCACAATAAAGATAATACAGTGTATATTTGAATTTTTACAGCTTTTGAACTACAAAAATACTTGAATTTGATAACATTGTTGTTTGCTAATTCTTGCCACATATCATGGATGTATATCAAGTAGGCACATTGGCAGTTAAATGAATCCATGAAGTTTCTATTTCTTTTCAGATTTGTCTTTTTGTTAACTTTTATGTCTTACCAGAGGTGTAAAACTTGAGGTTAGCCGCATGTGTAAGGGAGTTTGTGGGCGCATGATGTGAGTGGTAACAGAGTGGTAATGGAGCAAAACTGGAGCAGATCTGGAGCAGGACATGCACCCACTCCACCTTCCCATCTTGAGAAAAATCCTGATTTTCGCTCTTATCAAAATTCGCCAGCTCTGCTACAGTCTCGCTTGCGCTCTGCTCATATGCTCTTCACCTGACATTTTTAAGGATTTCACTTGTAGATGTGGTGTCTGACAGGAGAAGATGTTGTGTCTGATGGACAACATGTCTCGCCCCATCCAGAAGACTGTTTTACTTCATCGTTATCAGTCTGTGCACATTTCATTCTTGTATTTTGGTTATTTACATATTTCTTGTGGTTAAATAGTCCTCTACATACTTTTTTTCTAAGCTACACTTATTATAATATTCCATTTCATATAATCTTTTGTAATGTTTGCATTACAAGAAGAATACATTTACATTTTGATGGTTTTCTCTGGTGGTGAATTTAATTTCAATGTTTGTTAGTTTAGCTGGTACCTTTTCTTTAACAGGTTAAAACAGTTGTAGTCAATGGATGTCTAAGCATTTGCTCTATTCTCTGGTATTATGGATAAACTGAGAGAAGACTGCTTCAGATTTTGGGGCGTAAACATGAGGGAGCAAACTGGAGCTCGTGTTCATTTTGTAACATCTGGAAATTTCAGAAAGCAATTACAAACTTTAAACAGCCGGATCCTCGAGGTTGTTGTCATGAGTGACTGACTGCATTACCTGCAGAACAGAAAAGAACAGTCTGTAATCTTCTGTAACCCAAGAGGGGAACAAACCACTATTATCAGGAGGAAAGACATAATAACTTTTCATTTTCGATACAGATTGTTCACCCAGTGAAGTCTCCTGTTGATTTCCTCAGGTTTGGTTTCATCCTGTAGTTTCAAAACTTGCAAACATTTGCCTTAAAGACAGAGAAACATGTATACTGCCCAAAATCTCCATTAAGACGTCTCTCCTTTGCGTGACAGAGAGCGCGGAACAGTTTGTAGAGGAGACGTCTTGTGCATCAGGTGTGATCCTAATCTGTAATCCTATCATGGCAGCCATCACTCGCATCAGTGCGGTTAACTAAATGTTGCATGACCAGCTGAGCGTGCGAAGCCTCTCCTCACATCAGTGCAGCTGTCGACATGGGATGATGGATGATCCGGTCCTTGAGGATGAAGAGCTGAGGCTTCAGCTCTTTGTGATACTTTGTGATACATGTTTAGGATGCTTCAGCTTTGCAAACAAGCATCTGTACATGACTGGATCTGTGTTATCAACTGTGATTCAACAGCAGTATCAGTGAGTTGAAACAAAGGTCAAGACAGTGTGCTAGTTTTAAGAAATGTAGGCATATCAAATTAAGCAGAGATTAAATTCTAACTCGAGGGAAATGATTCATGAAACATGAGATTAGAGAGTGATAATTTGGTTCAGTTTGAGAGCATACTAGTATATAGAGTGAGTTTCTACACAATTCTTATTCATTTAATGTCTTATAAATAATTCAGAGATAGCTTATTTGATTATGCACGAAAGAATGCACAGCATCCTTCCTTTAAATACAGAGTAACATGAGCCACAGGCAGCGAGCAGCATGAACTGACGTCCATATTAGGGCAGAAATACCACTCTTCAGTCAGAATGCACAAGTCTAAAATTTATTGCAGACTCTGGTGTAGCAAGTGTGCACACACAGTTTCTGACCATGTTCCAGCACAAGCCTGCAGCAGAGGAAAAAAAAGACATTTGAATGGCTGAGTAATTCCCGGGAGCTCCAACATGAAGAGCATCGGCTGATGCAGCAGAAGTCTTCAGGATAAAGCTGTGATGAGTGCGCTCAGAGCTGGGGATGTGGCAGCCTTTCCACTTTGTTTAATAAGAGTTCAGTTCAGGCAGTAATGAAGCAAAAAGCTGAAAAAGAAACATATCTGCAATACCTGTAAGCATCTGAAACTTCTGTTTTGTAGAATTTGTTGTCAAACGAGAGAAACTAAGAGAGCTTCTTATTAACATTCAAAAACAATCAGACTTTCATAATACAGCAAGTGTAGCTAACTGATTAAAATCATTCTGCAAATAAAAAAATTCAGTAAACTCCTCGAGCCAGGTTAGGCTTTTTCAGTTTAACATGTGTACTACAACAAAGTTAGCCATAATGAGCTTCTCGACCTTGAAATTTGCCTGGTTTTGAACAATAATCCTCTTATTTATTGAATATGCAAGAATAAAAACAAGTGCATATGTAAGACTGGGAAGTAAAATTACAATCTCATAAAACAGACTCTTGTAACAGTTGCTGGAGCTCACAGTGGAAACTGAGCTTCATATTTGTGATAAGATTAGACAATAGCCCCATTTCAACCAAGCGGTTTAGTTCAGTTTGTCATGGCACAGCACAAATTTTATGTTGTTTTCACTGACTTACCATGGGACAGATCCCCAAATAACCAAGACGAGCCGTTGTAGGGTGGTGCTACAACACTGCTTACCGTTGATTGGTCAACAGAATGGTCACTTACTGTGCAACAGCTGCTGTATCTTCTCTGAAACAAAGCTTGATTGCGTTTTGTAGCAAAGAGCCACATGCCACTCACCAAGAGGACGAATTGCTGGATTTCTTCCACTGTTGCTCTTTATTTACCGTGTCACGTTATTTAACTCATGCGGCTATCGGCGTCTGGCTTACACGCTGCCTACCACAAGGGGGGCACAGTTGACTGTGGAAACACAAACAGGACCAGGCACAACTGAGCCAACCCATGCCAAACTATACTGATCTAAACCAGACTGCTTGGTGGAAACAGGGCTAATGTTATCCATAGTATTGAATCATTTTGTATCATTCCATATCATTGTATTGTACCAAACAGTTTCATGTTGTATTACAGCATATTGTTTTTTATCAAACTGATTCATACTGTGTCATATTTTCTTGTTCTGTATCCTGTTGTGTTAAATCTCATTGGATCATATTGTAGGCATCCAATCACAGCACATCGAATTGTATTATTTGTATCTTGTCATATTGTCTTGTATTTTTTTCTTAATTAACTGTATTGTATTATATTGGATTGTGGGCTGCATGGTGGTGCAGTGGGTAGCACTGTTGCCCAAAATAGCAAGATTGCTTCTGGTTCGATTATTTCTGCATGCAGTTTTTCCAAAAGCAAGTGGCTAGTTGGTGTGAGTCATTGACTGTATATAGAGTGGACAGCATGGCTTCGCCATTTACCATTGTATGGTTGTGAAGCCAGAGCCTGCACAGTAGAGACTATGAGGGACTCAGCGAGAATCTGAGTGGAGCCTGGTAATTTTTTTTTTTTTTTTTTTTAAGTCAAATCTCTTCTGAAATGTATTAATTTTTTAAAGTTTGACCACAGCTCATCTGGAATGACTGGGGAGATGGATTTTTTTGACCTATACTGCAGCCAGCCACCAGGGGGAGCAGTTTTAGTGGCCACCTCACTTCGAGCCGAGCAAGATGACGTCTATGGTGTGAGTGTGTGTTTCAGTCGTTGTCTGTCTCTATCTATAAGCCCTTTTATAGCCTGTTTAGATTGTGCTCTGCCTTGCACCCAAAAGACAACTGGGACCCCCTAAGGGAAATGTGAAAAAGGTGATGGATGGATGAATGTTGTATCATATTTTATTTTGTTGTATTCTGTTCTGATATATCACAACCTGTGGAATCAAAATGCATCATGTTATATCATATGTGGTTGAGTAGCCGCCAACTGTTAAGTTATATTTTATTCTTTTCTTTACAACAAACCTCTACCTTAATTTTAACAAGAGATCTGTTTTTCATCTTTTTCTTTTCTTTAACTTTATAGTGCCTCCACAATTTCAATTTGGACCTAACCTCTCTGTTCTTCTCTTTCTTTGTTTTAGTGAATGTGATAAGAATACTGAGCTTTTGATATAAACAAAGATTGGTGGTTATCTTTAAAAAGGACCATGTGTTGTTTCACAATGTTTCAACAAAGTCTTACATTCTGAAAAAACAATCAGCTAAAGAAAAAAGAGAGTCATGCCAGATAGTGTATATTATACTGACTGACGTAATGGTGGGGCCCTGTACCTGCGTTTCGTAGCTGAAATGATGGGGGTTCCTGAATGATGTGTACTTTCCATTGATTTCCTCTTTGATGGCGCACACCAAAGCAAAATGCTTTCCTCCCCTGAACTCCCTCTCTGTCATTTACAACCCTGTCGTACAGCCATGATGCGTGGGGAGGTAATGGGAAGTGATGCCGCATCGTTAGCCGTGAATGTGTGTGTCTGCTAATCGCCTAATAATTGGATGTGGTGGCAGAACGTAGGCTGTGATGATGAATTACCGGCGGCTGAGCTGTGAGCACAGCAGGTAGGTGGCGAACGGTGCAGGTGCTGAGTGTGAAGACTCCTGCTGGTGTTACTCATAACAACACACACATATAAATGCAAACACATGCTCCTATTGAAGGTGAGGATGAAGAGTTTACATGCTCGCCTCTACATGACAGCCACACCTATATAAAGAGTTTCTATTCTGAAATCAAACATATTCCTGGATGGAAGGGAAACACTGGAGCTTTAGGGGGGCACGCACACACACTGAAACACACATGTAAGGCAGTCACATGGGAAACCCATTGAACCAAAGCTTATGTAGAGGCAGCCACCATGCAGAGGAGATCTGCTGGGGGCTAGCTGTGCAGACTGCTGAAGGAAGCCGCCTAATCTACTCCCCATGTGGAGTGCGCTCTCACTGCTTCAGTCACTGTTTCAGGGATTCTTGCCATTTTCTTTTCCTCTATTATCGTCACATTCTCTTTGTCAGTGCTGATTTTCTTGCCATCTATATCGAGACGTTACCCCGCGGAGCAGGGCTCAATAAAAAATGATGAGACCAGCACTGAACTCAGCGCTGAAATGGAAGGTTTTATTCCTGCTAAATCTTTCAATGACTCTCTAATCAGGGTTTACCCTTAAAATACGAGAGAATACCGGCTGAGAAAGCAAAAAGTGTCTCAGCAGAAAATGATGGTTCATTATATATAGAATATGCCCTCAAGCTACTCACGTAAATGTAAAAGTAAATTCAATTTATCAGCTCAAATCATTCACTGAGGCTGGAACAAGGTTATAATGTGTCTAATTTAAACGCTACATCAGCCGTATTTAGACAAATTTAATTCTGTTGAGACAAATCAAAAGATAGAAAATAGCTCAGTTGGCAAAAACTTTGGTAAGACACCAGAAACAATTTAAATGTTTGTGTAATCTATTCTCAAAGCTCTGCATCTTATAAATCTTTGGTGTTAGTGAGTAAAAGGTTTCATACAAAAACACTGGATAGTTTCCATAAGAAGCTATTCAATAACGATGACCACTCTGGGGGTCTTTGCTACTGCTCTCCCTGCTATGGCTTTTTAGATAAAAACAAAGTAGATGTGTGCTCTCCCTACCTCAGGTTTCAGCATTCCATGTAGGCAATTGGAAGGGCAGGAAGCTCCTGAAGCAGATCCATACCACCAAATCCCTAAGTGCTGCTCTCCCTGCCTTGGCTTTTCGGATATGCACATATTAGGGAAAGAAGGTGTGCTCTCCCCACCTCAGGCCTTGGCATTCTGGGTAACCGTGAAGAGGTGCAAGATGCTCCCAGAACTGTCCCATTGTACCAAAGTCTTTCCTGCTGCTGCTCTCCCTGCCTTGGCTTTTTACATTTGCATATTAATGAGAGGGGAGGTGTGCTCTTCCCATTAAATGCTTTGTCATTCAGCATAGGCATAGGCATGTGAACAGATCCATACCACCAAATTTTTAAGTGCTGCTCTTCCTGCCTTACATTACAGAGAGTAGAGGTGTGCTCTCCCAACCTCTAGCTCTGGTATTCCATAAAGGAATGTGGAAGGATTGGGAGCATCTAAGAATAGATCCAAACTGCCTTTTTCTTTGCTGTTGTTCTTCCCACAATTCCCACCCTGAGGCTCAAAAAAGGAACAAGGAGCTCCAAGCACAGATTCGTACCCTCAAATTCTTTGCTGTTGTCCTACCTGCCCCGAATTTTTGTGTATGCACATAACAGAGAAGAAAGGTGTGCTCTCCCCACTTTTGGCTTTTGCATTCCACATAGACATGTAAAAGGGCAGGAGGCTTCCAGAACACAACCATATCCCTTACTTCTTTGCTGTTTTCCTACCTGCTCAAGATTTTAATTTATGCACATAACAGAGAAAAGACATGTGCTCTCCCTACCTCTGACTTTGGCAATCCAGATAGTGATGTGGAAGGGTTGGGAGCTCCCAATTACAGATCCATACCGCCAATTTCTTTGCTGTTGCTCTCCCTGCTTTCATCTTACATGTTTTCAAATGAGAGGGAAAGAGGTGTGCTCTACCCACCTCAGGCTTATTCAATCAATTAAACCTAACTGGCTGTCTTTTTTCCCCCAAAGCCATCATGTAGCAAGCAAAAATGAGTCAAGGGACTAAATTTTAGTGATTGTGTAAACTAAGCGTTCACTTTGGAATGGATTGGACCCTGATGCATAGCTGAGAGTATTGTCCTGCACAAGCATCATCAACTGTGAAGTATTGACTGTGACAAATAAAAAAGGAACCTGTATGCAGATGACTTCCACCGGCAGCTTTGAAAGAAGTTGTCTCTGAGTCAAATGTTGGTGTCCAATCATTACTGACTGTGAACATAATCAGCTGGGGCAACAAATTGTCTCGTATGTGCTACGATGCCTGAGAAGTTTGAGTTCTTCTGCTCACTGAGCCATGCTGCTGCTTGTGGCTTACATCTGCACTGCACGAGAGCAGCAGCGGCTCAGGACTTGCTTCAGTGCATTTTTGGTTTGAATAAATGAATCTGAATATCCGTGTCAGCCCAAACACTGTGACATATATCCAGCTCAGTTACATCATCTGCACGCATGCCGTGACTACTGAGAATAGTGATGTAGTTTTGTGGTGAAGTCTACAAATTAGTAAACCTCTTACTGTGCAGCAGACTTTGCAGTTACAGCAAAGAGAGTCAAAAAATATCAACAGAAACAGACGTTCTATACTACAAACATACTGTAGCTAAGATTAGGAGAGATTTGGTTGGAGTACTGTGAAAACTTCCTCAAAAGCTATATTATCTAAACTTAGATGGATAATTCAAGACCAGCTTTTTGTTAAGTGAAGTTACAAAACTAGACAGACTGAAAAGTTCCACCATCCTCTCTCTTAAGCTGCATTTTTAAGCCTAGTTGTTGTAAAACTGCAAGGATGTTGGCTTGAATTAAATGTGTACGTAAAGTACAGGGCAGAAATTGGTTTCCTCTCAGCCAGAGAAATCCACTTCTGAGGGTTTACACTGTGAATTTGTTCCACTGTTGCAGATGTGCTGGCTTGCTGTCATAGTCTACAAACGAGAAACGATTCACAGTAGCCCCGGGACAAGATTTGGGATCAAAAACTTTTTACCATTGACAGAGAAGCAGAGAGAAGATATCCCCGCAGCTCTGCCAGGACTCACTGTTCCACAACACTTTTTGTGGATTGTCAAGACCCTTTCAACTCCAACCTGCTGCTCACACTGAGCATCCTTCAAGAACTAAGGTTTTTTACACCTGTTCCCAGAGACTTCTGGTAAAAAGCTACCTGGTCTCCTCTATTTGGTCAAAAATGAGCCAAAATGATATTCTTATGTTCTATTGTAACATTTTTTCTTAAGGTTGAATTTATTAAAGGGCATATTGCAGGGTTTTTTTGTTTTTTTTTTGGGTTTTTATTATTATTATTATTATTATTATTATTATTATTGGTTAATTAACACTAAACACTGTCCAATAATGGCTGTAGAATAAGTCAATTATTAATTCTATATGTTACTCAACAAAAAAGGAAAAAAAAAAGAGTAAGTAAGTGGCTGTTCAAAACACTCTTTTGTCCAACATCATGTCATAAGATGTGGCAATAAGGACTCATGTTCCCTTACTCCCCTTTGAGCCAATGTGAATAATAGGTAGTCATGAGTGAGATCAGGTGTTTGGGGTCGTGTCTCGGTTGTGTTTCTTCCAATCATATTAATGAATGGTCAAATTCATTTAGATGATTAAAATGCGTTTGGATGGATGGATAGATGCAGAATTACTAGCTTAACAGGACATCAAGTCCACTTTTTTGTATTGGTGAGTTAGCTTTAGTGCAGCCAACAAGACGGAACGTTATTACTGCATCTGTCACAAAACACGTGTTGTCCATGATGCCCATTTTTTGTCGAGAAGATTGATATGATGGAGAAAAAAAATCTTCATTTCAGTGTTTGTTTAAAAACTGGATTGGAAAAAAGTTACCACTTTTCTCCAGCAGAGGGCAAAATGTTTTTCTCTGGCTTGTGTGATGTGCATTTTACAGGAAAATATGGCTCCTGATATAGTCTGTAGGCGTTATCATCATCATTTAATTCGTTTACATGGTCTGGTGTTAAAAAAGAAAATTAAAAATCCCCAAAACCATAAATATTGATGAATTGCAATTAAAGTAGAATCAGCACCCCAAAACTTGCAATAGAATTGAATCACAAGGATAGCATATCGTCCCAGCCCTAGAGTCTATCTTATTCAGTAGATGGATGGGATCAGGATGGGATACTGGAGCCAGGTCCAAGTGAGACTGACGCGGCTGCTTTCCTGTCAGACAACTGCAGCATCACTGGCAGCAGCAGCAGCAGCAGCAGCATCACCGGCAGCAGCAGCTCCTAGCCCGGCTCTTTGTGGCAGGTGTGAACAAGGATTTGTCAGTTATTCAGCCCGAGCACCGTATCTAAGTCTTGGTTTTCTGACTCTAGATCAGTGGATAGACCTCTGATAGACCTCTCTGTCTTTTTCTCTATGGGCTTTATCATGATGGTCAAAGCTCATTGCTTTATGATCGGCACTTACACGTACTAATTATTTTTTAAATTTAGTGTTTCTGATTTCAAACTTTAAATGTATGTTTTTGTGTCACCGCATTAGGCTACACTGCAAAAAAATGAAATCTTATCAAGTGTTTTGGTCTTATGGTCTTGTTATACCTAATATGAGCCACATTCAACTGGTCAGCCCAGAAAAATGTCTTTTTTAAAGTTATTTCAAGACAAAAAATGAGGTCTGAGTTGTTTGTAGCAAGTAAAATAAATATACCAATGGAACAAGAAAAAATTGCTTTAGGCTACAACAATGTCTTGAAACAAGAAACTTTTCTCTTGTTCCACTGCCAGATGTATTTTACTCGTTACAATCAATTTAGACCTCAATTTTGTCTTTAAATAAATTGAAACAAGACATTTTTCTAAACTGATCAGGTAATTGTGGCCCATAATAAGTCTTAAAAGTTGAATTGATAAAATGTTTTTTTTTTTTTTTTTTAGCCTACATATCATTGGCTAACAGGGCTCATTCACCAGGACACCTGATTCATTCTCCTCTGGTTCAAATGCTGGTTGTTAATGCTGAAGTATAAATACCCATGAATTTCTTTCAGGATATTGTTTTTAAGTTATTGTCCTACCAATTTCTGAACAGTTGTTGCAATATGCCCTTTAAACCGTCAGTGCAGGAAGTTTTCTCTATCTGTTTTAATGTCTCATGATAATGGATTTAGCATTGGATGAATCCATACATCAACAGCATGTAATAAGGGAGACACACATCTGTCTCTGCAGAGAAATGTCAATCAGATTAGAAACTGGTAGACTAAAGCTGAACGGGATTCCATGTAAATGTTATTATGTTACGTGTACTGTCTGCAGATCCTGACCAGGGAATCTGAACAGCTCAGTCAGGATTATAATGAAAGGTCCCTCCTTCCTTCACAAACTGAAAAGAGTATCAGTTTGTCAAGTTTCAAAGATTAAGAAGTAGTCAGAGAATCATACCGTGAACACGTCTCAGGTCAAAGTTTTAATAGATGTCTTGTTCCTCTTGTGTTCGTACTACTCCCAGCCTCTTGAAATGGACTCTCCTAAAAAATTAACATATTTTTCTTGTTCTTATTAAAGAATTTCAAAACAATCTGATTTCTGTCAGGAACCAGGCGAAGAGATTGCAGCCGAGCCACAAGTCTCAACCCAATTAGTGACCTCGTTCACTGAGCACATCTCGCCTTTTATTCTCCCTCCGCTCTTCATCGCACTTTCTGTTCGCCACAACCCCCCTCATCCCTCCACCCTCCACCCTCCCAACATCTTCCTTTCCTTCCCCGTCGGTTTTTCTATTCTCTCGCTTCTGTAGGCTTTCCTGTTTCTTTCTCTCTTTTTTTCCCCCGTCTTCGCACAAATGAGTCCATTTGGCCTCGGGGATGGGACTCCGGCGGTTGAATCAGATCGGGGCGAGGTTATATTTGGACCGTGCTGAGAAAGAGGGAGAAGGAGAGAAGCATCAAACAGCTGGGTGATGACTGCATGGCCTATTTTACATCAGCAAATTGGCTGACAGTGGGTTCCCAGGGAACTCTGAGCCGACAAATATTGGTAATACCAGTTAAATAGAAATATCAAACTTTTTCAAAGCTGGTCCCCTAATTAATGTAAAATAAAAGGGTTACAGGACACTTTAATAAAATATGGTGATGATGTTTGTAACACTACATTATATAATAATGCCCCAATATGTAATAATGTAATAAATTTTCACTTCGATATGTTATAAAACTGCATTTTGTAATAGAAATCTTGGATGCAATATTAACTAGAAAATCACTCAGAGAGCACAGACCTCCACCAAGCATATTGTGATTGTCACCAACACTTTAGTCCTACTTTAATGTTATACTCCCTTTCAGCAGACTGTCTGCTACAATTTGATGTTAGTTGCAGGTTTGTATGATAATTTGTTACCTGATAGTGTGTGGTGTCTTGCAAAGCAATACGACCATTTATCATGGCGTTATATACACATCTGGTGAAAACGACCCATAATCTCACAATGATAAAGAATCCTTTAAAAAAGTCCTGGATCCAGACGGTGATTCAGATCACCTCCAAAATTTAGGCCTCATTTAGACGACAATGTTTCATCCTCATTTTTGTCTGTCAATAACTTGAAATAAGACATTTTTCTGGACTGACCAGTTGAATGTGGCTCTCATCAAGTATAACAAAAAAAAATGCTAAAACGCGGTGAAAAATATTTGTGTTTTCCAGGGACTGAGAATGCTGTAGTAAGCATGCCAGGCCTCTAGCCGGCGCTATAACTGAAGCTGCTTTTAGGAAATCCCCACCAAAGTAGAGTTGAGCCAATCATCTGGTGTAATGGTGAATACTAAGTGCAGAGGTGAAGCAACAGGTGCACATTATTTATTAAGACAGTCAGCAGATTCAGTAGATTAAACAGCACAAGCACAACACGGTAGTTCTCACCGATCGTAACAATTGTACTGTTGTCCTGTTGTATGTGTGCTCAAGACGGAGTTTGACGTCTGCGTTTCCACTGAAAACACCGGCTTACTGCGTTTCAGAAACTCTAGAGGCCGTTTTCAAAAGTTTGCCTTTTAGGTGAGCTGAAATGCTGTTTCCGAGTAAACGCAAGGCTGACACGCAACAAAACTTTTGTGTTTTACCCTAAAACCGTTGTCGTGTAAATGGCCCCTTAATCGCTTCCTCCTTATCCCATTTTGAATGTTTCCTTAAAATTTTATCAAGATCCGTTCGATACTTTTTGAATTATTTTGTTCACAGACAAACAAACTTTAAGGAAAGAAACAAACCAAAAAGCACTGGGAAACTCACTGGAAGCAAAACCAAGAGGCACAGGAAACACGGGAAATGAGGCACGACATACAGAGACAGCTACAATGAACCCACCGAGAACAAAGGAAACACAGAGACTTTATACACAGGGGAGTGATCAACACAGGTGTGAAACAAGACACAGGTGAAACACATGAGGAGCAGTCAACACAGAGGAAAACACAAGGAGAACCAAACCATCAATCCATCCATTCATCCATCCATTTTCTTCCGCTTATCCGGGGTCAGGTCGAGGGGGGCAGCAGCCTAAGCAGGGAAGCCCAGACTTCCTTCTCCCTAGCCACTTTGTCCAGCTCTTCCGGGGGGATCCCGACACGTTCCCAGGCCAGCCGAGAGGTGTAGTCTCCCCTGCATGTCCTGGGTCTGCCCCGGGGTCTCTTCCCGGTGGGACGTGCCCTGAACACCTCACCAGGGAGGCGTCCAGGAGGCATCCTCATCAGATGCCCGAGCCACCTCATCTGGCTTCTCTCAACGCGGAGGAGCAACGGCTCTACTCCGAGCTCCTCCCGGATAGCCGAGCTTCTCACCCTATCTCTAAGGGAGAGCCCAGCCACCCTACGGAGGAAGCTCATTTCGGCTGCTTGTACCCACGATCTTGTTCTTTCAGTCACTACCCAAAGCTCATGACCATAGGTGAGAGTGGGAACGAAGATCAACCGGTAAACAGAGAGCTTCACCTTCCGGCTCAGTTCCCTCTTCACCACAACAGACCTGTGCAGAGTCCGCATTACTGCAGACGCCACACCGATCCGCCTGTTGATCTTTCGCTCCATTCTTCCCTCACTCGTGAAAAAGACCCCAAGATACTTAAACTCCTCCACTTGTGGCAGGATCTCCTCCTCGGCCTGGAGAGGGCCACCCGCAGGAGGGGCCATAGGGGTCGGGTGCAGTGTGAGTTGGATAACCAAACCAAACACAGGGAAACTCAAGACAGAGTCTAAATACATTAATGACACCGAAACACTACAGATAACCACAAAAGACATCCACTTGACAAGAACCAAATCAAAACCACAAGGGACACAAACTGAGGTCAAAAACAGCAAACACAGAACACTCAAGAATAAATAAAATTAACACAGGTGACACAGAGACACAGGACAAGAACAGAATTACAAAGAAACACAAGAACACTAAAACACAAGAAAACTCTGAAATACACAAACCAAAAACCCAAACCATTACACAAATAGCTCTTGGTTTTAACAGAAAAAAAGTGCTGCCAGCACTGGTAAACATTATGTTTCATGGTGTTGTTTACTTTTTGTAAGTCAAAAGGAGGTATAAGGATTTCTTTAGTCTGTTTTATAGCCTGTTAAAACTCCTCACAGAATCTCTGAGCTACTGACCAACATAAGCATTTAAGACTGGGATGGTATCCTGGAAAAAAAAAGAAGAAGAAGAAGAAGAAGAAGAAAATGTCTTTTTAGAATTAATATGAGACACATCCACCTGACCAGTCTAGAAAAAAAGTCTTGTTTCAAGTTATTTAAAGATAAAAATGAGGTCTGAATTGCTTGTTACAACTAAAATAAATTTTCCAACGGAACAAGAAAAAAGCTACTTGTATAAAGACATTATTCTTATTCTAAGAAAATATTCAAGCAAATTTCACTTGTTTGATTGGCTGATTACTTTTAACTGTTACAAGCGATTCAGACCTCATTTTTGTCTTTCAATAACTTGAAATAAGACATTTTTCTGGACTGACCAGTTGAATGTGGCTCCCATCGAGTATAACAAGACAATATTTTCCTAAAATAAGACAAAAACACTTGATACGATTTCTGTTTTTTTTTCATGTTTAGCTGCTGTTTGAGTTTATTTGTGAGGGTTTTAGACTTGTTTTCATTTTCCTTCAAGCATAGTTCTCATTTCTGAAATCACGTCTGTTTTCTTCCCAAAGACTTTCTGTGTCACCTGAAAACCACAACTTCGCTTCACCCATTCCCATGAGTCATGCTTATGTAATAATGTGCGGCGACATGAAGAAAATAAGTGCAGATGCCAGAGGGGAGCATGCATGGTGGACTTGGCAGGGACCACTTCTTTGGACTCAGACCAGACTCAACAGAAGCTCTCAGCCTCCAGTAAATGTACCCAACTCTGGGTACAGTCTGGTAATGACTCTCTGATTCACTCATGGGAATAAGTAAGACTGTATGGATGGCATGGATTTTGTTAGGATCAACATGATGTGTGTTTGTCCTATAAGTCAGGTACAGTGCGCAGATAATGAACTGGATGGACACTCTAGATGTGACATAGCATTAAAACGCCAAAAAGACTGAATCATTCTGACACAAACTGGCCAAAACGTGCAGCTTTAACGTGTCCTCTGTGTTCTGACGAGGTTGCCAAATCCTAACTTTTTGTTTTGTCCCTTTGGCAGTGCAAACAGCTGCACAAGGCACCCTTGAGCATCTGGAGAGACACACTTAGGTGCACTTAACTGTCTCTAATGTAAACTCAGGCATACCACCATTTAATGCTCAGAGTAGCTGCTTTTCTTTTAAAGAGCTTTGAAGTCAGATAATGTGGCACTATAAGAGGAACAGAGGTGAAGATGTGCAAGTTAAAACACAGACAGAAAAGGAGCGGAAATTGAATTTTATTGGACGGTAGAAACTCGTGCACCACAAATGAAAAAGTTGTTATGCAATTGACTCAGAATTGAATGTTTTGATTCCTAATTTGGCTTCAAATTTCCTTGATAAGTACCCAGACAGTTATGTGTGAAGATATTAGTCAAATAAACAGTATGATGTGATTGGTGCAGGCCATTTTTTGACAAAATTTTGCTCACTCATGGCCAAAAAAAATGACTGAGGTTGCTTTAAATTCTCATGTAGTTCTTAGAAGTGCCAGATATAACTTTTTTGTGTGTCTGGGCTTTTAAACTGGGGTGAATGGTGGCTGAGTGAACAGGCTGTCATAACGATAAAAAACTGATCCCCAAAAAGGACTAGACCGTCTTCAATTGGGACGATTTTGGTGAAAAACTATGGGTCGATTGTAAAGTTGCACAAACTACAAATAACAAAAATATTTCCCCACATTTCGCCCTAAAACATCATTTTATTGCAGATTTAGAGAAATATTTGTAAAATATATCTGTCACCAAAATAAAAAATCAAGGAAACGATTGAGCCAAGCAGGATTCTGAGAATGTCGAACAAATTAGCAGAGAATATCAAAAGGGCAAAGGATTTTTCATGCACTACTTCTTTGGTGTCGGCCACAGTATCTTGAACAGTGCCATCACAGCACTCAGGGCTTACGCTGTATTCCATTTGTACTCAGAACTGGGAAGTCAGGAGTTGGAGGGACATCATCTCAGAGTTCAGCGTTCTAGTTGCCAAGTCAGAAAAACTGATCATAACAGCAGTATTTCTTTATATAAATATGGATTATTACTGTATATATACAGCTGATTTATTGCGACAAACACTAGTCAGAAATTCTATAAAAGAAAGAATATGACAGAAGCTTAATTACTCTTTACCCCTGAATTGGGAATCTCCTACTGAAAACTCAGGGGTGGTGTGGTTGCTCCAACTTACAAGTCAGAAATTCCAACCTCAGAGGGGCGTTTTCACTTAGAACTCGGAAATCCCGTCTACAGAGTACAAATGGAACGAACCATTGCTGCATTAGTGCTGGGACTCATATTAGCTCAATATTAAGTAATCGTACCTCGATATTTGGGCCCTGTTTACACGGCAACATTTGATCTGAAAACACTAAAACGCGGTGAAAAAAAATCTGCTTCTACACGGAAATGTCGGGGGACTGAAAACGCTGTAGTAAGCATGCCAGGCCTGTAGGTGGTGCTATCTGTCTTGTCCAGAAGCAGCTTTTGGTAGATCTCCACCGAAATAGAGTTCAGATGATCATCTGGTGTGGTTGGGGAATACCAAGTTAGAAAGTGGAACAACATATGCACATTTTGTGTAAAGACAGTCAGCAGATTCAGCAGATCGCGCAGCACATCCACACAACGGTACTTTGCAACGATTGTAACAACGATACTGTTGTCCTGTTGTATGCGCTCGCGCGAAGCAGGGTGTGACATCAGCGTTTCCAATGAAAATGCCGGCTTACTGTTTACACGGCAACGGTGTCGGCAGCGTTTTCAGAAAAATTCCACTCTGGAAGCCATTTTCAAAAGTTTGCATTTTAGGTCAGCTAAAACACAGTTTCTGTGTAAACCCAAGAATGAAACTCGACAAAACTTCTGGGTTTCAGCCTAAAACCATTGTTGTGCAAGCAGCCCCTTGGAAATTTTGACTTAACATTGAGAAATCATTTTAAAATATTTTGATGCCAAAGCTCAATATTTAGAAATCTTAGAGAAATATTTAGTCTTTGCTAATTATGTAGAAATGTTAACTAAATATTTAGAATATAAGCTAAATGTCTGGAAACATTGCTAAGTGTTTAGAATCAAGGCATTTATGTATAACAGTATTTTATATATCATTTAACATTTGGATAAGACATTCATCATTTAAATGTAATATTTGACAGATATATTTCACAAATATTTAACAAAAATCTGCATAAAAAGTGATGTTTTAGGGCTAAATGTGGAGAAATGTTGAAGAAATCTTTCACTGGTGACATATCCTCTCTTTCACACACTGATGGCAAACACTGCGATAGGGGACTGTAGATATAAGCTAATGTCATACATCTTCCCAACACCACTCACCAAAAGCGGAAGGAACTTGGGGTTCAGTTCAAGGGATCATACACCTGACCTCTGGACTGAGAGTCAATGACTCTGCTATTGAGCTACAGCCACCCTCAAGCCTACAGCACCTGGTATTCCCAGGTGGTCTACCACCCAAGCATTAACCAGGCCTGACCCCATTGAACTTCCATGGTTAGACTTGATCTGGCGTGTTCAGGATGGTATGCCCATTTTAGTATTGTGATTTATTTCAGAGTAACTCTCATTCTATATTGATTTTGGTGTTCTTCGTAGACAAGGCAAGTCAATCACACCATGTTATTTCCACACAAACACCTTGTGACACAACCAGGTCTTCTATCAACACTACCCATCCTCCTCTCTCTCCCCATGGCATGATAATGACACAATAATGGGACAACCTTGCAGATCAAGATCAGACACTTGGCATCTTGGCAAAGCATGTGACTGGAAGATGGAGGTGGACTGAAGCCAGTGGCTCTGTTTCCCATTTGAGATCCCGGCAACCAGCCTCCAACCAGATCTTGTGTCATGGTCGGCCTCACACCAGCTGGTCCCCATCACTGATCTCATAGACCCATGCTAAGAGAAGAAGAGGCCTCCTGGCTCAAGGAAATGAGTTTGTAGCAGAGGCAGATGTCCAACTGGTTGAAGCCTCATGGCCACAGAAACAAGGAGGCTACTCTGGGAGACGAGGTGCAAGAACTCCACCTTGGCTACCAGGTTGGCAGATGGCGTCTATGAGGCGAGTCAAAGACACTGGGATTCACTGCTGCCTCTAAGAAATGTACTCCATCAACCTGACTGACACTTCCCCCACTGGTGGCTCCAGGCATCTCAAATGTCTCTACACATACCATCAGTCATATTGCTAATGGTCTTGTTTGCTTTTGTAGGTCATAAAGAACTATCAGTATAAATCTCAGTCTGTTTTGTAAACAGATAAAACCTCCTCACTGCAGCTTAAATCAAACTCATTTTAATATTAAGATTCCAGAGTGGGCCCCCTTAGAGTCTAAGAGACAGGAGTCGTCTCTAGAGCTACGACCCCGCACAAACAATTCAGCTATTAAACGCAGTGAATGGAGGAGGCAGACAGACGGATTTTTACACCCACAGCTGCCTCAGCAGACCAGAGCTCTTGGCACCTTAATAAGAATGACATCTTGCTGCTGCAGATTTGAAGGCTTCGTGTGTTTATCTCTTTTGAGCAGCCTCGTCCGACGTAGCTTATGAATTTAAATAATCCATACATTATGTATACAAGGAATTGTGCCACTTTCTCGTGTTAGGTTAGCATTTCTACGGCAGGGACTGATAATGGTTATTTTAAATGATGGGACTGCTGATGCTAGTGAGTTTGCCTTTGATTATAGTTTAGACTGAAGAAAATGCCACATATATTACATGTTATTGACCAGTAAAGGTGGATGTGTGCTGCTTTTATCACTACTGTAAAGAGGATATTGTTTCATGTAAGACACGTCATAAATCTTAATGAGAACTCATAAAAAAAAAGTTGCATGTTAGAAATTTGATTGCTTAATGACCTCAGCTGACTAATGAGGCTTTTATTGTCTATTTATCTGAATTAAGAATTAAGCGTGGGTCACTGATGGTCTTTTGTCTTTCAGTAGGTGTTGATCATTACCACAGAAAGTCTAGTCATGCCTTAATGTTGCCGTTATCAAGCATTGCATTCAAACCTTTAGGAAAAATAAGGGCAGCTTAGCTAAGGTGAGAAACTCACCCTGATATTTTATATATATATACATTTCTATTCCAGTCAGTGGCTGTTTTCCAAACCACCTACCACATTCTACATGTAAATGTAGTAGGCACTGCATACTGCCTACTGCTTTTGCATGTAGTATGTAGTATGACTGCTCAGTTGGGTCAGTTTTGTAGTAACCTACTCTGGTTTTCAGCTTCGGAAGGCAGAGCTACAGCCGATGATTTTTGTTGTTGTTGTTGTTTTACCTTTATTAAAAATGTACATCACAAACTTTGGGTTGATCACGACATTTAAGTTGTTTTGTTAATCATATCACAGCAGAAAAATCACATTTGATTTCAAATATTACACCAAAAGTTATGTTGTTTATTTAAAAAAAATCTGAAGGGAATGGCTGTTTATTTTTACATCTAGAAGTGACAAGATTTACCTGTGTTTTTTTCTCATCACTTCACTTCTAGCTCACGGATTGTCTAACATTAGTGTTGTTGTATTGTAGTTATAATGCTGACTCATTCCAGTAGATGGCGGTAATTTACCCAAACCTGCCACCCGCAGTGACAGACAGCGCTAGCGCTGTGCATTGTGGGAACCAGTATGCAAGGTAGACTGGTCTGTTGCATATTGAGAAATTTTCCTGGATCAGTAGGACATCTGATTTTTGGCATATTGCATATTTTGCAAGTTTTCGCATACTGATACAGGAGCTGTGACGCACCAGTATGTGAAAAGCAGAAGGATTTAGTCAGGAAGTTGTGCACAGAAAGCACCCAAAAACACCCAGTAACTTTAAAAAAGTAAACAAACCATGTCAAAACCAGATCTTGTTTAAGTTGACTGTATCAACAAACCAGCGTAATGAGCAGCCAGGGGTCCACAAATTTGGGGTCTTAAAGTCCAACATGAGTAGAGAGTTCTTCATCGATGTAGAGAGTACGCTATCAACACGCAACAGAGTCGAGCTGGACCAGAGACCCAACTGGTTAGTGTATGTAGAAGTTACCAGGTATAGTACCTTGCCCAATAAAGGATTAATGCTGCAGCTTTTACATTTTTTCAGGGATCCCAGTTTGGTTACTTAACCTGTCTCTACAAGGTTCATTCACAGGTGTGTAGACATTCAGAGATTTCTGCCACAATAGAGCTTTCTTAGCTTTTTGTGATGCAGTTACCTTCTGCTATCCACCTGATCAGCTGCGCCTGAATGCTTAGCTCAAATTGGCACTCACTTATATCTTCAAGGAGGGTTTTTTTTACATATTAATTCTGACATTTAAAATGGTGTTTAGCTCTGTTATTTTGTGATTTAAGCATGTGATTTAACTAGCCATGTGCATTAATTTCAGACCTTAGTCTTATGCTAATTAATGCGCTACTGCTGTAACCCATGGTACAGATATTTTTACACCATATAAACCATATTTTGCCATTTTGCTCCTATTTTCCCACATTTCTTGTGTCTGCGAGTAACTTGAGGGTGGCTGTGTCTGATAATGTAAAGGTAAACTAAAGAGTTTTCCTCTGGGTGAGCTTTAGAGGTATATCTCCACCACTCCACATGTTGTACCCTCTTTTAAAAAAAAAAGGAATTATTCATTCCTCTACACCTACAACAACCACAACACCACAGGGAAAATAGTTTCTTTTCATACATGCAGCATCAACAGCTACTCAGGTCTGAAACAAATCCCACAGAAGAATCCAACTTTGATGAAATGTTGCAGTGAAAGAGCGTCGGTTGTCAAAACCTGTGTCACATGGGACTCTTAGTTCGATATTAAGATGCCATACATTTCATCCAAGAATTAATTTTCTGCTTGAATCGCAGAGTGAGAAAGTAATCATGTGGACGTGTGTCATCATTTAGACGAGATGTCATCCCAGAATTAGAATTTCAATATGGCAGCACACATCTGTCATCCCCAGATTAGACTTCCTACCTCTCGAGCGCTCATGCAGCAGGTGAAGCATGGGAAAGGTGTGTTATATAACCGGGGGAAGATTTCAATCCAAACTGTTTTTCCTCCTGCCAGATCTGTGATTTGGCAGCTATTTATCAGAAACAATGACACTGGTGATGTATGATATCAAAATGTCAGTGTTGAACATCCAAACAAGATAAATTTGCACACTGAAATCACACGGAGGATGAATTCCTCGACTTGAAAAGAGGTGCATGCTCTCATCAGTATCTCTAATGGCACAGAACAATTCAAAGATTGATTTTTCTCCTCTCCCTTTGATAAGCCTCTCATTTCAGCTGTTCCTATAATTCCACTCTCTATTCAAGTATAAATTGTGTGTTTCACGGCCGTAAGAGGCTGGTTCCTGACACCATCATTTATCATTGACGGAGACAGTTGTCGTGATTGCCATTTGTCTCCTGCATTCAGAATCACACAAACATATATCATGGATATTATCAGCCAGTCTTTGTGTGCATTTGCATGTGCTTATACCTTGTGTCAGCCCATTTGTTAAGGCCATGAATAATAATAAGCACCATGCACACTGTAGAGATTAAATAGTGGACTGTGTGTTGTAAAGAGGTCACTAGTGACTCCAAAGTTTTATTCACAATTATAAATAATGAATGTACAGGACATAAGTTATAAAGCATGGGTGTTAAATAATACAGCAGCAAAATTTAATCTACTGCACTACAGTGGGGTTTAGTGGTTTGTTTCGCAACATCACCTGCTTTTTAATGTTTTTTTTTTTTTTTTGGGGGGGGGGGGGGGGGGGGCTGAACCCAATTCTCCATTCCATCACAAGGGACCCTATCACAAAGAAGGCCAGACAGAAAGGCACATGACACGTTTAGATGGTAAGCCAGTGAGGAATGTCATAGCTGGTAGAAAGAATTACGACCTAAGTGGGTGTCCTCTTTAGTACCAGGATCCTGTTCAGACATTGGCCAACACTGGAGTCTCCAATCTGTATATCTGTAAATCTTTTTTTTTCTTTCTTTGTTTTGTTTTACATCTTTTGGAATTCATGCAGATGAATCTGTCGTTCCTTGTCTGTATGGCTGAATAATTTCAGACCATTTTTTTTTTTTATAAAAAAGGAAAAATAATATTAATTTAAAAAAAAATGGTTTTGGATTGCACCACACCATTTTACAAAAATGTAAAATGCTGTATCAAAGTTGAATATAAATTTAATTCAAAGGTGTGCAAACCACTGAAACATGCACATTTCAAAAAAGGAAAAAAAATCTAATTCTCATAATTCTTAATTGTATATTTTTTAATGTTATATCTGTATTATTTTTATTCTTTTAATGTTTTACTTTGATAATATGGTGGTAATTCACTATTTTGTGAAGTGCTTCAGTGCTTATAATAAAACAACCCAGTCAAATGTTGCAATAGACCCTCCCAAGTGGATATTGTGATTAAATAGGTTCAATCAATGGATTTTGGACTTCATCATAAGCCCATGCGGTGATTCCCACTACAGAGACAATTTTTTTTAGTGCAGTGCCAACTGGGAAGATCACAGACATCAAGTACAAGTTTCCAGCTTTTTCTTTCTTATTTAAAGATTTTTTTTTTTTTCAAATTCTGTTAATGATATTATGCATAAGTGATGTTTAAATCCCCGAATTCTTTGTAATTTTACACAGAGGAATGAGATTCAAAAGCTGTAACTATTTGCTTACACAGTCCTTGAGAGATCCAGCCTCTCTAGAATGTTTTCTCCCAAAAAACATAAACTCATAATTATCAGTGACATAAGTTTCAAAAAGGGGTTGAGTTTTAATGCCTAACACCTGCCACAAGGTAGTTGTTAAATAAGAGTTCTGCAGCAAATTGAAGACCATCCTTTCTTATCATTTCACTGAGTGCTACAATTGACTGCCAAAAAAACAAACAAACAAACAGTAGGATTAGTTTTTTTTTTCTCAGCCAACATTACCCACACACAAACAAGACAAGATCAGTCCAGGGATAATATGCCAGGGTTTGTCTACAGGGGGCACCAATATTGCAGATTCATTCACAGACTTCACAGACACACACAAAGTTGTCCATGCCAGGGAAAGAACAAAACTAGACATGATTTGATTCTAACAGATGAGCAGTAGTTTACTCATGTGAACAGGTGTATTGACAGACAGTGGAAAAGATATAGTTCTTATGAAAAGTTTACTAGCTGTCACCATAGAGCCAACCCCCCTGTGAGTTTTTCATTTTTGGCCAGATGTGCTACTTCTCCAAGGTGGATGGACGCTGCTTTTATTTCTTGTCTCTGAGAAAAACTAAATTTACCCCACTTCTCTTTAATATTATCATGTCTACCTCTTGCCTTTAACTTTGCAAACACCTGCCTTTTAAGTTATATTGTAAGTTTTCTTTTACATTTTGATTCTAACTGCTAGTGGATTATAATGCTTCCAGGACATGATTGTGGTTTAATCAGTGAGAATTCAACAGAAAAGTGCAGTACAGATCTCTAAAGTGGACACTGGGACTGTTGGTTAACAGAATGGAGATTTGATCTTTTTTTTCCTCACGATTTCTTCTGTACGTTTTTTTTTTTTGTTTGTTTACATGTTGAATTTAATGAAAACAGTCTTGAAGGAAAAGTTAAGTTAGCGGTAACATCTTTTTTGTTTCCGTTAAAACGAGTCCAGACGCTTCATTTTTCCTCTTGCAGTCTTTCCTAACTCTCAACCGTTTTCAACGGTTAGTAAGCACTGAACTGTCCAACGCTGCTGTCACCGCTTTTATACCCAGCCGCCGGGAGTCCCCGCCCCCCTCGTTCCCACCACTCACAGGGCAGAAAGTGATTAGCTCATCGCGGCTGTCAGTCACGCCTATCTGCCGTTGCTTCCTGTGTTAGCCTTTAGACTCGATCTGTCTGCAGAGAGTCTCCGGTATGGGCAGCAGCCCCACTCCTCAACTTTTCACGGGAGATTTTACCACTGGTACTTTACAGTTGTCACGCTTTGACTCAGCCGGACATGGATTTCTGAACGGGATCAGGCGGATTTGAGCTCAACGCGACTTACTTCGACGATTTAAATTCATTTTTCTGTTGTTGGAGTTGTTGAAGGAAGAGGGGAAAATGCCAGTTGCAACTCTTCTACCTTTTACCGCGACCCCGAATAGGAAGTCTGCCAGCCCGACCTCTTTCAGGTTGACAGAGAAATTCATTTTGTTATTAGTCTTCAGCGCTTTTATAACCCTGTGTTTCGGGGCCATATTCTTCCTCCCGGACTCGACAAAGCTGCTTAGCGGAGTTTTCTTTCATTCCTCCGCCGTGGAGACCAACACCCGCACCGGGCAGGACAGCGGGGACTCGGGTTCGGCTGGAAATGACGAGAAGGTCCTGGCTAAGATCAGGAAAGACCACGAAAAGGCTCTGATAGAGGCGAAGGATACTCTACAAAAACGACCCGATCAGATCAAACAGGACATTATTGTGGATAAGGAGAAAGTTAAAAAGGAGAGTATAGGTCAAGGTGGGAAGGATGTCAATAATTTACCTTTCGTTGAGTACCACCGCCCACCCGGGGCGACTGGACACGAACCCGTGGACCCTGAGACCAGAGAGAGACGGGCTAAAGTCAAAGAGGTGAGTATCTGTTGAGCTCGCGCGCTGGGTTCCTTCTGTGGAGGAAGGCGCTGAACGAAAGTCCGCTTAAAAACCGACAAGTTTGGTTTAAACTTTAAAATGAGCTGCTTTAATGTGTGAGAGGACTGTCTCAGTAACTAAAGTCAAGGTTTTACGTCCCCTTTACAATTCGGCTGATATATAAAACACAAAAGAGGCCGAATATAACGGGAATGACAACTTTTACAAAATGTTCGCGTGATATTTCGAAAGTCTGCTCTAACATGAAGAGAGGCGCCAGCATGTGTACGACAGGTTTCCTACTCAGATCAGACCAGACTGCTGGGGAAAGGTTTCTTCTTTTCTATTCATGCTTTATTTAAGCAAGATGAAGCACTGAAACCGGGGTTTCTGTTTTGAGAAAAGCCCTGCAGCTTTATTATCAGAGCAAACAAGACAGAGATAGAAACATGCATGTGCATATATTGCATGTCTATTCCAGTGTTTTTGCATTACACGCTATTTAAAACGCCATATGATCACAGAGATGGATAGTCCAGTTGTCGTACAATTTCCCCCACAGAATTCAGCAATTCTAGCAGCCGGATTTAGTAAACATTTTAGGATGTTAGGACGAGGATCATGCGCCTTGAAGTGAGACTTTCCTTTGCAATGGGGTCCTGCGTGGCGATTTTCTTCCACGAAATCCAACAGAGGTGAATTCCTGGAGAAAACGGAGGAATGCATGCAGGATTCTCCCCCGCCCTCCGGGCTGTTTTACCTGTCTTCCCAGTTTCAGGCATTACAGGGTTGGTGCATTACCAGCTGTGGTGGTCGTTAACCACTGTGGGAAAACTCAGGTCATGGCTGTGAGGAAGAAAACACACCTTTCATCCTCTATCTCATCTTTATCTATGACCTGATTTGTATACTAATGAGCAAGTGAGACGTTTTACAAGCTCACTGTGAATCCAAACCCTGATATTTGTCTGTTACTTTTATTTTGAGGCATCTTTGCCGCGTCATGTCCCCTCATTCATCACTAAGCCTCTCATCCTGCAGCAGCAGGGTGAAAAGCACCAACAGGTAGCATGTCAGCTATTTTTGCATTATGTCACCGCACAGTGTGTGTGAGTGTGCGTGTGTGAAACAAGCCCAGTGGTGGAGTCTCTCAGAGGTGGTTTCAGGTGTCTGTTGATGCTGTGTGCAGTCAGGCTGCTGCTTTATTGGAGGTGTTATCATCCCGGCTCTGTGTTCTGTTGGAATATCAGGACAGAAAATATTTAACCGAGGCGACAGCAATATCTCCTCCACCTTAAAAAAAAGAAGAGTTTCACAATGTGGCCAGGTGACTTGATCCCGTTTGCTCATTCAGGTTGTGGCGCAGGAGACTGTTGGGGGATTTTGTAGATAAGGGTTCAGCATTGTGATTGACCACACAGACAGATTACGTGATATTGAACTTTATTGGAAAACATTTCAAATGAAATTTTGAATGAGGTCTGCAGGTTATCATTGTGCAGACCTGACAGTCTGTGAGACTATACACAAATGAAATTTAATAACACAAGGATGTAGTTGTACTACTAACCAAGAATCAGTCATGCTGTTGGATTAGGGGATGCATTTGGGATACAGTTAGCTTGTTGTAAAGGCACTGTGAGGACTTAATTATCTTGAAATAGTCTCACTTTCTATATAATTGCCTGATCATAACCTGTCATACAAAATGAGATTATCTACACCAAAATTTGCAATTTCTAAATGCCTTATCTTAGTATTCATGGTGGGGTCGTTTTCTCTGGGAGAGCATGAATCAATTTACAGCCCATAGACAAGAAGCCCTTTTGGTGACACTAATTCAACTCTTAATGTTGATATTTTTGTGAAAATAAAGTTCATATTTGGCGCCGAAGAGCTACTCCGCCGTATGTTGCCCATAAACTGTGTAATAAATATAACTTCAAAGTATCTTTAAAATATTTTATTCTGAAACTTGGGGATGTTGGTTTTGATGCCATAAACACTACTGTTTTCTTTCTCAGTTCCTGGATCAGCCAGTTTAAAATCATTTTAAGTTTATTTTTTACACATAGACTAATACATTAATAATCATGGTCATGTTTTGTGCAATACTAGTTTTTTTTGAGTAACATTGGTGACATTTATTGGCTTTACCAGCTAGGGATGGGTACCGAATTAGGTACTTTGAAAGGTATCGACTGAATTCTGTCAAAAGTACCGGGTACCTATTCATGTGAAATCAAAAGGTACCATGTTTAGGTACCTAAATGCATCCTTGTAAATGTGAGGGAGTGGAAGAGCGGGTAATTTTCCATGCTGGACTTGAACACAGCATTGCAAGGTTATATATTGAAGAATAAACATGTTAAATTGAAAAAAAAAATCATTATTAAACAAATTACCACATACAGCCAAAAAAGTACCAAAAATCGGTACCGTTGAGTACCGGTAGCAATTGCCAGGTACCAGGCATTGGTACTGTATCGTTTCAAATGTGAAAAGGTACCCATCCCTAATCACAAACATAAATGTAACGGGGCTGCAACGGTCAGCCCTGCAGCCTCACAGCAAGAAGGTCACCGGTTTGATTCCCAACTTGGCTGGTGGGCCTTTCTGTGTAGAGTTTGCATGTTCCTCCAGCTTCCTCCCACAATCCAAAAACATGCTCATCAGGTTAATTGGTCACTCTAAATTGTCTGTAGATGTGAGTGTGCATGTGAAAGGTTGTCTGTCTCTGTGTCTATCCTGTGATTGACTGGCAACCAGTTCAGGGTGTATCTCACCCTTCGCCCAATGACAGCTGGGATAGGCTTCAGCTACCCACGACCCTGAACAGGATAAGCTCTTTGGATAATGAATGAATGAATGACAAATATGTAACAATAAAACATAACCAAGATGCTACATCTTACCGATGCATCTAAGAACACACTTAACTAAATTACAAACTAAGTTTGCTTGTTGTCACATTCCAAGCAATAGCACAGCATATCTACCAATAAATACATTACCTCATCGTTTGCATCCTGCAAAAATTTGTCTTGAACAAAGAAACGTTGTGTTAAAAAGAAGATCTGATATCCATTCATTTGCTTCCTTAAATAAATACAATGTTTGATCGTGCTCATGGGAAATGGTGTCTTTCCCTGAAAAAAAAACACTACCGATTGTGGCCAGAGGTGTCACTGTAATCAACACCAAACAGTTACACAACCGTAAAAACACAGTCTCCAATAATACAGGTTCAACACAGTGCCCTACACTGTTACTCTGTTAATAGTGCGAAAGTAAACACAGCCTTGAACCCTGTGAAGATCATTGCACGTATTTAGTATTGAAGACACCACGTTTCCAGTGTCATAACCTGACCTGTGCGGAAAGGTTAAGGAACCCTGCTGTCATACTGTCAGCTGCAAGGACGTGGCATGTAACACATCACGTCGGCAATGGGCTGCACTGTGTGCGAATCAGCAAAATGTACATCCTTCAGTCAACAGAGGTGTGAGAACACAGACGATGTTACAGATGTGCAAAGGTTGTTATGGCATCAGTGGCAGCTATGCATGAGGATTGTTGTTGTCTCTTTTTTCAGGTAATAGATAAACTAATCTATTGCCTCTAAAGGGATCCCAAATTTTCTCCTTCCCAGATCAGTGTTTGAGTTTTGAAATTCAACTCTGAACTATGTCACTTTAAAACAAAAGCTCTCTGGCAGAAAGTTTCCTCTGTCCTAACAGTGTTGAAGATTTTTTGTGTTTATTAAACGCACAGATTGTGAGGCTCTAGGCTATTTTCCAAAATGGATAAATATTAAGTCAACTTATCTTTGAAAACAGAGCGGCTGGAGCAGACAGCAAAAACGTGACATAAACACAAATTCTGCTTTTTAAAAATCTTACTTGCTTTCAGGTCAGTGAATGTTTTCCAGCTGTTTCTATTTTAAACTCCAACTTAAGTTAACTCATAAACAGGTTCAATGGCGCTTTAAACCTTAAAATAAATACCTGTTCTTCAGAGTCACCTGCTGTTTCCTTCAGAGGTGTCAGCGTCAGAATTTGACAGCTGAGTTGGCAAAGGAGGATCAGAGTTTTGCTTTGCTTTAAACAGTTGTGTTGGATTTTAAAACTGAAGGTCACTGGTGACACTTTTTCACAAACAATGAACAGGTTTCTCTTTATTTCAGAGACTTATTTTGAAGCATTTGGACTAGTAAGACAGATGAAGTAGTGAATCTGAGTCCTGAAAGATGCACTGATAAATATTGCTTTCTTTTACTTTAGTTTGAGAAGTGATGAAAAAATAATATACAATCATAAAAATATGGGGTGGAAGTCTTTATAAATGTCTTACTCTCATGTATTTTTAGTATCAAGCTGCTAAATATTTCTGTCACTGCAGCATTGAAGTATATTTGACGTGATGTTTAAGTAAATGTTTGTATGCCCCTGCTGTTTAAACACATCTCTTCTTCCATTTGATAGATCCGTTCCTCTGTTTATATTGTGAGAAAAGCTATTTGAATAAATCAGCTCGGTGAAGAAGAGTAATTTTGACAAACCTGTTCAGATAAATATTGATCCAGCGGTGCCGGTTATTACGCCTCGCTTGATTGAACAGCAGAAATGTCAGCGGAGGTGAGTTTTCACTCGCTTGTATCCTTGATCACAGTATTCACTGGAGCCTCGGCGCTGTGGTTGTTAGTCGAAATTTTGTAATGCATAAAATCTGCAGCTCCTCTGCTTTGATAGGAGATAATTAGACATGCTGATGTGGAACATTTTGGGGAGTCAGTTGGTGTTTGTCTCCAGAGAACTCCAAGCTCGCTGTCCTAGATTACCTGCTTCTATCAGAGAGGAGCTTCAAAGTCCGCACTTTCAGACGAAAATAAACCATCATACATCTCATTGTTAACATGACTCCAACGTGTTCTAACACATTTCAATATTAGCTTAAAAAGTGATGCTATCTTTTTTAAATTAATCTAAAAACTATTAATATAATTGATCAAATGAGACCCTTGCCTGATGAAATCTTCTCAAATAAGAAATTGTTTATGCCAGATTTAGCTGCAGGCTAATTTCCATTTGCATCCCTTGGCAGACACACACAGAACAATCACCGAGACTAAAATAAGATTTATTCAAATGCAAACCATTGCATAATATCTATTATTTTACAATTATACAACAGACCCCAAATCACACATCAACCAACACATTCACTCGCTGTTACATTACAGTTGAAAATCTGAGTCGAGGTCAAATTAAGGTTGACATGACTGGTCGCTCAATATCCATAAATGAATACCAATCGGTGCAAGTTTAAAGCTCAGACAGAAACAAATATCAGTATTAGTTAGAGATGCATGAGACAGCTGATCGTGCAAAGGCAGTGAGCTGCAGTGGGATAATACAAGCATGAAAAAATACATACTAATGTGAAAAAATGCATTTGTCTTTTCATATTATCAGTTCAAGACAGGATATTTATTCTCTATTTACATTTCATCTGCATTTTAAGTGTCACATAAAGGTCATTGGGGAACCAAGAAGGAAATAGAATCCCTTTGAGCTGGAGGAACAAGAAGGCTAAACTGCATAAATGTATTTTAAACTGTTTAACAAAAGGACATAGTCTTGGTGATGTCACCCAGTTGTTTCTGATATGAAGTTTTAAAGCCTATTGAAGTTGGGAGCCATATTCAAATCAAAACTGCTCATGCTGAACTCAAAAGGTGGGCTTTGAGTTTCCTCACTAACAGCTACAGCTACAGGGTGTGGACCTGTCAGTCTTGTGAGCCATTCCTTTATATGGGCAAAATGTGTAAGTTTAACATGAAAAATAACTTTTTTTTTTTTTTTTTTTTTTTAAAAAGGCTGTTGTAGAAATGAGCCATTCAGACTGAAGTCTTTTTTGTCCAAAAGCTGTAAACTTGTACATGTTTGCTTTAAAAATCTCCTTTTTTGAATTGGTGTGTATGTGGTTTTTGGTACTTGGGATCCCAGCCTCAAGTGGACACTCGATGAACTGCAGATTTTATCACTTTCGCTTCGGCTTAATTTCTTAAAAACTTAAAGAATAGAAAAGCATGATAATGGTAGAACTATCGTTGCTAGCTTTATAACATCACACTGTTAGCTAGCTAGCTTAGCACTGCATCATAGTTTTTGTCAGGACAAGAAAATGACCTGAAACCACTTGTTTTTGTAGGGCCAAATAATGGTTTGGACGGGAGCTGTGACTGATTCCTAAAGCTGTTTTTCAGGTGGAAACAAAAAATAATAATTTTAACATTCAATTTTTTGAGTTTTTAAATTAGGATGAGATACAAGTAAATGATCTAAGTGAAAGTGTCAGAAGTAGTGGCAGTGTAAGTACACTGGGATGTAAGATAAGAGGCATTTCAAGGATGATAGGGATGTTTGCAGAGGAATCAAAGAAGTTAGTCCATAAATTCCCTCTTATTTATTTTTAAGCCAAAGTGCAGCATAACTTTTACTAAAACCTTGAAGATTTTTGGCTCTCCATTCACCTTCTTTTCTATTTTTTCCACTTTCTCTTCAATAAACCCAGCAACCCTCCTGACCTCTCAAACATTCTCCTGCATTCCCCTCTTAACCTCCAGCGGACTGCTGTTATTCAGTCGAGACCTCTCAAGTTATTTGAGGATAAAGCTCTATGAACTCTGCCTCTTATCCAACCGGCATCTGACCCGGTGACGCAGGGCCCTGGCCTGCCATGTCCCGGTCTCAGTGGGTGAGTGTTGTGTTTGTGATGTTGCTGAGGGCAGGCTGCAGGGGCCTCTCTGTGGAGGATAAATAGCTTGTTGTGAGTGACCGACACAATCCTTCAATCAGTTAAATCTGTTTGTGTGCCTGAAATCAAAGGCTCTGTGGAGAACTCTGCATGGTCCACCTGTGCACAGGTCAATAATACAGCTGCAATTTTTGTCAGACCAAACAACTTCTTCTATCTGTGATTCGAAAGGATTTCATTGAATGAGTATAATCAAAGGGTGCTTTTCAACTGCAGGAACTTCCCCGGTAACTAGGGGCTCTCACCTGGAACTGTGTGATTTTTAACAGTCAGAGCTTTAGTTTATTTTAAGGCCTATGGTAAAAGATTTGACCACAATACACACACAGAGCTGTGGTTGACTTGAAACCTAAACAATTGTGTGAATGTATCTCTGTCAGCTCCTGGTGTTATGATGGGAAAAGTGACCCTGTTAACTGGAGACTTTCAACTAAGTGCGTCAGAGGATATTGGGTTTACAACAGTTTTTGAAAAAGAATGAGTCCTCGAGAATGCATCCTAGTTGAAGGCTAGTTATTTAATCCAAAACACAGGTCAGTTTCTGCCATTTTCATGCTTTTAATGGCAGAGCGGTCCGGTTTTTAGCCAGTCGAAACTGAAACTGTTTTCATATGGCTTCAACCAGCGACGGATTTGCCAGTAGCACTTGTCTCCAAATGCAGTATCAACAAATGCATCTGCAGATCAATAAAGCACAATCAAAACCATCACATGCTGAACCCCTACTACTACCCCTACTTAACTAGCCTGTCTTCTTCTTCTATGGTGTAGGAATGGGTACCTTTCACAATTGAAACAATACGGAACCGATGCCCGGTAGCTGGCAATCGATACCGGTACTCAATGATTACAATTTTTTGGCACTTTTTTGTGTTTATGTGATAAAAAAAACATCAATTTGTTTAATGATAAAACTTTTTTTTTTTTCAATTTCACATTTTCTTCGATGTATAACCTTGCAATGCTGTGTTCATGTCCAGCATGGAAAATTGCCCACTCTTCCACTCCCTCACAGTCACAAGGATGCATTTAGGTGCCTAAACATGGTACCTTTTGATTTTACGTGAACATACTTGGTACTTTTAACAGAATTCAGTCAGTACCCATAAAAGTACCTAATTTGGTACCCATCCCTACTATGGTGTCATTTTTGCTGAATAGCCTTCGCTGTTGTTATGCTGCCCTCTACTGTTGTTTTAGTGTAGTACAACAACCCTTTTTTCATCTCCATTCTTTTTAGCATTATCAACCAGGGTCTTTTGTCTATGGTGGAAATAAAGACAAACATTAGGCCACAGGAACAATTTTGTTCCCAGGAATGTCTTGCGAGGGACTATAGGTTCCTGGGCTTTTTGGTGGAAAAGCATCAACAGATAGATAGATATCCAGTTCTTGAGATCCAATCACGTTATTTTTACTATTTATCTTGCCTTGTGATGCTGATTTAACCCATTGTCACGAATCAATCTGAAGGGTTAATGTGTAACCTTATCTTTTGCCCTTTGCCTCTCCAAGCTTAACATCAGGTGCCTGACTTTAGTAAACAGAAGCACGTTTATGGATTTAAAATGAGTAGTGATATATAAACAGCACATGACTCATGATGTAAAAGAGAAGGAGGATAAAAGAAAACACTGAACTTTGTGCCATCATTATGTCATAATTCTCTATAAAGCTGTGGTTAGCTGTGGAAGTACTCTCTCTGACTATACTCTATGGTGTGGCGTTCTGGGTCACGATCACACTTCCTCTGTAGAGGCAGGATGTGTCTATGAGCTGGAAACTCAATTCTGAGGAAAGTGACATTAACGCAGATCACAAGGGAAGGACATTCTGATGTCTCACTTTCTTCACAGCGCTGTAATGAGAAGTTGTGAAATTTCAATCGCAGAGGAGATTTTATATAGCAGATGTTAAAAAACATGTCTTCTGTGCGCTTATTGAAACCGGTCACCTCTCGCCTCGATAAAAGAGATTTCATTACTTACTGTCATTTTCACATACTGAAACGTAAAATTAAACGCTCTATCTTATCTTGTTCTCTGTCTTGCAATTTCCTCGCAATATTAAAGATATTCCTCTTTCTGTACTAACCGGAAAACTCTGTGACTTCTGGCATAATAAGGAAGATAGATATCAGCCGGATACAGCTGAAGAGCAGATCATTTGAGTGTTTATAACATGCTGCTGATTGCTAAAGCCTAGCTTTGATTTTGCATCTGATGTTTTGGACTGCTCACACGTTTTCTACCTGATCTTTATCGATGAGACTAAAGTGTGAAAAGTGTCTGTAGTTGTTACTGATGTTTTCCACGTAACTTCAGGATGCAGCCACAGAATCGAATACTCCCCTGATACTTTTATTTGGCTTTTACTTTGATGTAGTGGGTGCAGGAAGGAGCTGTAGGCTATTATAGCTTGCATCTGTAGTCAACAGGAGATGCAATAACATGCTATGAAGGTGAAAATTAAGAGAAGGGAAAGTGCATGGATTTAATTCTCAGTGCTCTAGCTGACCTCTGTTTTTTTCAGTGTGTATGTGAACCAGAAAGAGGCTTCAGCTGCATCTGCTGTAAAACGTAAAGTGCATCTTGCGCTTGCATTTCAAGAGAGCTGGTAGACACAGATGTCTCAAGCTTGACCCGTGCTAAAAGCGTTTTTAAAGCTTAATTTAAGGAGTGTTCTGATCCTGATTTCATCGTTTGTATTCGGAGCTGATCTGGGTGTTAATAAAAGTTTTTTTACAGCTTCTTATGCCTGTATTTGGAGAGGACAGGACAGTGGATAGTAGGGATAGACTGATTATCAACCAGGCCCACATTCTGCATTTTTAGGCATATTGGCATTAGCCTTTTTTAAATCCGATGGCCGATAGGAAACCAATCTAAAACGGTGTCATTTTGGCTCTGTTGCAGCCGCGCCGCTGTCTGCAGTCACTATTCAGTCCCAGCACTGTCCCACCCACAGTACCATCTGATTGGTTACTAGCAGAGCCATGGCTCAGGTGACAGCCAATCAGCAGTCAAAGCTGTGGATGTGCTCTCTCTATTACACACAAACACACTCACTTGAGTGTGTGAAAACTAAACAGATAAATATTGCAAATACATCACATTCCTATAAAAGGCAACACAAACTCAATTCAGTCCAGTCCTATTGCAGTTACAATGAAATTTTGGAAAACTCTATTTACTGTAAAAAAACTTTAGCTATTAATTTTTTCAAGTTTTCATTTAACTTGCTGCTGAGCCTTGGAGCTGTTTAACGAACATATGCTTGAAGAGGTTTTAATTAAGCCGTGAGTGAGTGTTGGAGTTTGTATGATTTAGAATTTTGACGCCAACACTTTTACTGCAAATAAATATCAGCTCCACATATTGGTTATCTTCCTCCATGGCTACTAATATTCAGTATCGGCATCGGCCCTGAAAAAAAACACATCAGTCCATTGCTAAGAGTGAGAGTGGGTCACGTCATAAGGGAAAGGTGCCACAGATTGGTCAGCTCAAGCTAGCTAGCCTCATGGGGGCAACAACTACAATCTCCAGCCCTGACCTGGGCGTTTTTTCATTAATTCATCAGAATCATTAATCAAAATCAGATCCTGTAATTGGAAATAGGGGCCGATCATGTGGTTATAGACTTGATCAGAATCAGATATTGCACCCCGAAATTATAAATTTATATATATATATATATATATATATATATATATATATATATATATATATATATATATATATATATATATATATATATATATTACATTTTACTACTACTATTATTATTATTTTTTTTTTTTCAAAACAAAAGGGAAAAAATAATGGCTTAGTATAACCCCCACACAGAAGCAACACAGGGCATGACATCACTTTCACTTAAAGTTGGATTTGGACCTGGTATCAGTCGATACTCAAAATCAAATGGCTCGGACTGGGATTCGGGGCAAAAAATCCTGATCCTTAAAGAAATGGTTCATTAATATGGAACACTAGTCACTCAATCGCTTTAGCTTCATTGCAAAACATGTGCACAGCCAGACAAAGAACAGCAGTAACATCTGCTTTACAGCATCCTACTGTAACTCTCCGGGAACACATGACTCAAATAGACAAAAACAAACACATATGGGAATGTTTCATACGTTAGCATTAGCAGCCCTATGGCTCAAATGTCAGCAGTGTGGAAATATTTCAAACTAGTTAAAGCATTGAAATAGCCAAATGTGAATAAGTACATTAGAATTTTTTTTTTTGCAAAATAGAGCAAGGCTGCTCACAGTTTTTGCTCATCTGTGTTGTTAATGATGATTTTCTTCTCTGTAAATTAAGTTATTCAAACATTTTTGGCATCAAAGTTACAGCAATAGTTTTTCCTAAACTAGCTAATAAAAAAGGATCAAATATTTGCCTTACATACAAAAACAGGGCTGAATCTGTGTCACACACGTTGGCTGCTTCAGTATCCTCCCTGCCACCAGCAGCTGTTGCAGAATCTTAATGTACACAGTTTATTTATTACACTGTATTCTGGGGACGCCCCGGATCTCCTCTGAGCCTCTCTTTCTTTTTTCCAGGCAGCAGTTTTATTTTAATGACAGACTCGTCGCTAATTAAAATCGCTTCACATCCTGTCACCTCCATCAGCACCTCCTCCTTAAAATGCACACACATATGTGCTGAGGGTAAACTGTAAGCACTGCGCTGTTATTTGCACACACACAGACACACACACTGCTGGCCCTTTTCCCTTCTCTGCTCTGCTGTCTTTTGGACACAGTTCAGCTGTTTCTGCCCATCCCAAACACAGTTGTTTTTCCAACGTGTGTCAATATGTGGGTGTGTCTTTGGAAGCATGTGTAACAAACAAAGCGTTATGTGTCTTCGCTATCCTTTAACAGTCTCGTTCTGTGTCTTTCTGTGCTAACGTGGCAGTCTATTAGTCCTATTTCTGTATCCACCAATCAGACTAATTGCCTCTGGTACCCAGGCTCCATTCCTTTCTTTTAGAGTGTACACCAGATGTGTGTGTTTGTGTGTCAGGCAGAGTTACAGCTGAACCCTCCAGGTACTTTCTTTAATCGTCTAATAGCTATAAAATAGCTCTGGCCCACTACCAGACCTTCTGCTTCCTGTATAGAGATGTGTGTGTGTGTATGTGTATGTGTGTGCATTATGTGATTGTGTGTGCTAATACAGTCAAAGAACTACTTGTTCATTATCAGACACTGGAAGACCAATTCTTTTCTTGTCCCAGTTTCAGTAAAAATGTGAAGTAGTTGAAAATAGCTGCAACTTTAGATTTACAGTTAGTGACAAGCTGTTTCTATGCGAAAAATTTCTTTGCTTTCAACCAGGATGGGTCAGGTTCTTTTGAAATAGTCAGATAATTGGTTTATCAGTTAATCCAACAGTTTGAATAATTTGGTAAAAGGTCCCATGAGTAGCTGTTCGAATAACTGGTTAATCGAATACCCGTTTAATCGAATATCTGATTAATCGAGTAATCGGATGATTCAATAATTCTTTGAATTAACCCTTTCTTGAAAAACCATTTATGATAATAGAAAAGCATTCTTAACTAAATAAGATTAAGTACTATTTAGCAGCGTTTTCACCATGCAGACCAGTTCGGTTCGTCTCGTTATGGCACGCATTTTGTGTCGTTTCCACTGACTTATCCTAAAAACAAAGACTTAAGATCCAGAAGGATAAAAATATAGCAGTAAAGAAAAAATTGTGCTGCGTAAAGAATTCTCGGGGAAATTCTACCAAAAAAAAAACATGAATATTGTGGTTGTTGTTAAGTCCAATTTTTCTTAGCTAAAAAGGGAAGGATATTTGGATCCTATCTATGTATATTATTTTTAACTGACCTACAACCATTATGCAGTTTCATCAAAAGGATATAAACCCTCATTTATATATAAATATATCACAATATATTGGGATTTTTTTTGTTTGACAATATCAAAATTAGGATTCTTTGTAAAAAAAAAAAAAATGTTTTCAAATTCAAATTCTTCATTTCAGTCTTTGTTTATAGACTGGATTGGAAAAAAGTTGTCTATAGACATTATCATCATGTTACTTTTTCACATGGTCTGGTGTAAAAAAAGCATACTAAAAATCACAAAAACAGTAAATATTGAAGAATCGCAATTTAAATCTACGTCACCCTCCAAAAATTGTAATAGAATCGAATTGCTAGAATAGCATATCATCCCAGCTCTATAATATAAGCTAGGGGGACGGACCCACAGCCCCCCACTAATCTGCCCAAGACCAGCATCAACCCTTCTACAGTTATTCCAAATAAATTAGTTCATTCAAACAACAGACATAGCCTTGCACGCTTTACTTACCTCTAAGCTTAACCTGAAATATACTTATTCTTAAATGTACACTTTTCTGAGTTCAATCTCTCCTCACTTATTGAAGTTAATATTTTCATTGCTACAGGTAGTTTGGTCAGGGGAGGAAGATTAAGAATGATAATGCGGTTGTTTGAATGAATTCATGAGGACTGAGATGGAGGAGAACTTCCTCCGTGTGCATTTAGTTGAGACGGTGAATATAATTAGGTAATTTCCAATTCATAGTTCCCACCATAGGCAAAGACTTAAGGCTACTGTAATATATCAAGACGTCCACCGTCTTCCATGCAGGAGACAAATCATGCTGCACCTGTAGCCCGAGGCCGGGGCACTGGCTCAAGGTATAATCCAAGTAATGAATATTGTAATGGTGTTATAAAGCCACTGTAAATATATAGACCTGAAGGATCCCCTGCTGGGATTTGGCTTTTTTCAATCTGTACATTCATATGGATTGTTACAGCCAAGCTGAAGGGGCTTCATGTGGATCGATTGGTTTGTTGAGGGGGCTGTTGGTCACGGCTGGTTGTACCAGTGGTGCATGAGGATGAATGTGTTTGGTCCAGGTCTTGTGTTCATTGCCTCCTGGCCCTGAGGTCTCTCCGGAGGGGAATATAGACTCAAGAGTGACGGATGAGGTCATTTTGTAATTTGCGTATACACACTCAAACTGTACCTCATGTGCTTGTGTCTGTGTGGAAAGCCATTGCACAAGTCCATCCATAGCCAGGAGCCAGCCCCATCATCCCACACACCACAGGCGAGCATGGGGAGATGGTGGTAGAAAAAGCTTTATTGCCTATAGAGCGTATCCATCTAAGACTCTGATAGTATATCTACTCTCCCAGCTCCTGCTCATGCATAATCATTGAGCACTGGTTTGGAAAAGCTTGGAGCAAAACAAGTTAGATGGATCGTTATTACTATAGCCTGGCGTTTGCGCTATAGGTCAAGGAACAGGCAAGCCTTGGAGCAAGGCTGATACATCAATAACACCTACTGTACATACACATATACGCATACATACGCCACAGTTGTCATGGAAAACTGATATAAAGTTAGATATATTCTCATAGCTGCTGGTGCTACTGTTTCCCACTCCACCATCATCCAGTTTAGTAAGTACCAACCATCCAATTTAGAAGAAAAAGCTTTGATGGTGAAATGGTCAAATCTCTTCGGGCTCCTGCAGCACTTAGCAAAAGGGAAAAACTATTAAGGTGTACATTTTGATCCAATTTTACATGATCACAAAATTGGATAAAATAAATCAAATACTTCCAAGAAGATACTATTCAGGACAGAATAATTTGAATAAAAAACACTAGAAATCTGTGATTTTTTTCCTGTGGGAACATACATTCATCTAAAAGCAAAATTTTTACCACATTTTACCATGAAAGACCTGGACCAGCATTCTGTATTTATTTATTCATTTTTTTGTTTATTTATTTCAGAGAAAGATATTTAGATAGAAAGATAGGGTTACTGTGCCACGATACAGCTACTACACAATATGGTGTGACACTGCCATATAATGTAATACAGTATAACACAATGTGGTAAGACCTAATGTTTGGCATTGGCAGAGAAGATTTGGCAAATTCATACTCAGCTCTGCTGCTCATCTCACAAATGCCTGTTCCTTACAAATGTGGCTCCATTTAAAACAGAAATAAGCTTTTCAACAAGACAACATCCTGAGAAGCATTACTAGGGATGTTTGATACCACTTTTTTTCAGACCGATACCTGTACAAGTACTGCCTTTTGAGTCCTCACAGATACTGAGTAACAATACCATTAGTACTTGATACACAAATTTTCGATTAACAGTGACAGATCAGCCATTAAGTCCAAAATGAAACACAAACAACTCTTTCAGAATTTACAGTTTGTTGCAAAATAGAACAAACAACTGTCAGAGTTTTGTGAAGTTTTTACAGATGCACCAATATGAAAATTTTGGCCAATATCCATTACTAATATTGCTGTTAAGCCGACAACAGATATTTACCAATATCAATATTGGTTAGAAAAAAACTGTAGTGATGTGTTGAGGAAGTTCAGAGAGAAAAAGTGGGGCAATTGTGAGAAAAGACAATCACGGAGAGGATTAAAGGATGGAGTGCCTGAGATTGACGTGATCAAAAAGTATGTTTTGTCTGTTTTTTGGAAAAACAGGAAGAGAGCCATAAAAGACAAGAGTCCACTCTTCTTGGATAGTTTTGGTGTTTACATAGTCAGAGAAAACAACATTATTTGGGTCTTGAAAATTCGTTCAAGACGCTTCGAAAATGGCTGGCAGCTAATACGTAAATATGGGCCCACTTTTACACATCGGCGGATACCGATACATCGTGCATCCTTAGAGGTTTTAATATAAACTGAAGCGTAAAATAAAAGAGTTTAACTGTTAACTCTCCCTGGTTCATTCATGTTGTCTGAACTGTCACTGACACTGACAATCTGACACTAGCTGTTGTGGTGCCAAACCCCAGCAATGAAGTGCCAACTATCGGTGAGGAGGAATTACTCAGCATAGGATTGTTTTTGCCTTGAGTATCGACTCCTGGTATTGGCAGCCTTCGCAAGTACAGATACTTTGAAGAAAGGCTGACAAATTTGTATTTACCAAATTTACAAATTTTGTACTGAGTTAAGTTTGTAGCAGGTAGAAATCTATCCTCTGGTCACTCTTCTGTAAAATCAGCAGCAGTTATCATGTATTCAGGACAGCAGACTTGTAGATAACTTCCACCTTTCCTATTGTCTTAGCATTTAAAGAAGTGTGTAGTAGTTTTCATGCATTTAGCACCACCTGAGAAATCATGAAAGAGTGACATCATCCAGTTTCTAAAGAAGTCTATTTAGAGCGCCACACTTATTCAGTGGAAATTCAGTTCTTCGCACTAACATGCCAGTATTTTGTCTCATCACAAATGGGTGAAGCAACAAGTGAATGTCTTCTATAAAAACTCAATAGACCAAAAAAAAAAATTCAGTTCAAAATAACAGTGACTAAACTTGAACTTAAAGTTTCATCCAGAAACTATGACAAACCCTTTCTTCTTCTACTCAACTTTGTTAATATTGCTCTTTTGAGAGTTTTAGCTTTTTGTCCAGCTGGCAACTTCTCCTGAACTTGTCCCTTGCTGCTCTCGAAGTGTTGACTTTGGCTGCAGCAGTCGGCAGCAACAAGGCGCTTAAAACCACGAGAGCTCTATCAATTCACTAGCAAAACTTTGGCAACTTTTTAGTCAGGTATTTTACAGCCAAGGATCCAGATGTTTCCTTTGGGAGTTAGACTCCAAGAATGGAGCCAAAGATGAATGAATGTTAGACTTACATTCAGAAGAGTCCAGAAAGAAATGTTCGAAGGCTTGATATTCCTAGCTTGTTTGTTTAGCCAAACATATTAGCTCAGATTCTTTAGATCATTAATGATGACTGTTGATATATTAATATTCAACAGATACCAGAAGGTTAGGGTTAGGGTTAGGGTTTGGGATGCTGTTTGTTGCTTCAGAAGTTTAGGCATGCCCATTTTTCAAGAAGCTAGGACTGCAGTGTTTCGTGTTCAGTGCCAGCAAACTGAAGTGCATTTTGCCTTGAGCTGAATTTGTGACTTGTGATGCATTGAGGAGACAGATGATTCAATTTAAGAAACTTAAGATTTAATGCCTCCTAAGTGCTTCAAGTGTCCCTGTGCAGTGAAATGACCAAAAAGTCAGTTAGCCTTTTTGTGGCTTTAACTTCCCTTGAACACAGAGAGAAAGCAGAGGCTGGGAAAAGCCAGCTAAATGAAATGTCAATAACAGATCATCAATAACCCTTCAGGCTCCAATTTGAGCCACCTCTGTTTGATGCTTCAGTCCACTCACTGCGCTCTTTCCTCCACTCAGAGCTTTCTGAGAGCGCAATGTGAGCTAGTGGACATTCACTCAAAGCTTTTCAAAATAAACCCAAACACAGACACATTCACTGCCGTCCTTATATGACAAAGATCGGAAATAGATTTGTAGTTGAGGCTGAGTTGTCTGATCTTTCACTTTATATTTCATCCCCTCAGACCTCCTGTAAGTACGGGCTGACATTCTCAGCTAAAGGTGAGCTTTAGAGCTTTACCTTTCTTTACTGAATCCTATCAATACTCCACAGGCTCTGACCTGCACGGTGAAGCGGACCTGGTTTTCTGCTGTGACTGTGTGTGTGTGTGAGTGTGTGTGTGTGTGTTCTCCTCCTCTTCCTGCTGTGGGCTGCTGCCTATTGACAGATTCCAGTAGTTCTACAAATGTGACCATGTTTTATTTGGTGCCCCAGGGATTTATTAGGCCCTCCCCCATTTGGCTCCAGAGTGTTTTTCCTTCCTTTTCTCTGGCATATTTGATTTTTTTTCACATCACTGGTAAAACAAAACACATATTGATACAGTAGACCTGTCTAGCTTCAGTTTTTACGTCTAATATCCCACCCCTGCTGTTTTACAGGAGTGACTGGGATTATAGCTCTTACTTGGACTTCAAGCAGATTTTCTATTTCACACAGCACTTTTGTTTGAGAAAATAATGGCCTGATGTTTAAGCAGCAACAAAAAGTGTCATGTTAAATATCAGCAACTGTTTGACAGAGCTTTGGATTTACAAGCAGAGTTTCTTATTACTACTGTGCTTGTATTAATTAGGACGGCTTAACATCAAAGTGTCAGGTGTGTTGGAAAACAGAAAAATCAAGATGCTTTTGCTTTAAAAGAGTAAGAGCTCAAGGATGAGCCAGTCTTGTTATGCCACAATCCCAATATCTCTTGATTAAATCTATAAATTACGAGGGATGAGTCGTGACATATATCTCTTCTTAAAAATCTATCTTTAATACAGTTTTTACCAGCCCCAGGTACAAATATGTACCTCTCATTTTTGAAACAGTACGGTAACGATGCCCGGTACCTGGCAGTCAGTATCTGTACTCATCGGTACCAATTTTTGGTACTTTTGTGTGCGTTTATGTTGTAATAAATATTAATTTCTTTAAAATCTAAAAGTTTTTCAATTTAACATTTTCATTTCTCCATATATAAACTTGCAATGCTGTGTTCATGTCCAGTGTGGAAAATCGCCTTCTCTTCCACCCACAGTCACAAGGATGTGTTTAGGTACCGAAACATGGTACCGTTTGATTTTATGTGAATGGGTACTAGGTACTACAGACAGAATCTGGTTGGTACCTATAAAAGTACCTCATGGTACCCATCCATAGTCCCAGGTTGTAATGTGATGTAATCACTCGGCAGTGATTTAGGAGCTTCCAAAAGCTGTACCGTCATTCAAGTAATCAGTGAATTATAAGCACTGACCATTAAATAGTACTCGTTAGGGCTGAACAATTCCGGAAAATAATCTAATTGAGATTTTTTTTGGACCAATATCGTGATTTAGATTTAACATTCCAATTTTTGAAAGGGGCTTTTGTCTTTTGCATTGTTCTCTTAACACAACCAATAAATCACTCTATAGTATAACTAACACGACTGTTAACATAAAAACAATTCAGTCCTTTTGGCCAGGCCTACATGTTATGATGAAATGAGATGAATGAATGCATGAATTGATACGAATAACAAATCTTAATTTATAATCACAGTAGAAAATTGACAGATTGATTTAAAACCAAACTAGGGCTGGAAAGATATGCTATTTTTGCAATTTGATTCTATTACAATTTTTGCGATTTTTAGTTTGCTTTTTTAACACCACACCATGTAAAAAAAAGTTAAATGATGATGATAAGGTCTACAGACTATATCAGCTGCCGTATTTTCCCATAAAATGCACATCACATGATTCAGAGAGAAGCATTTCACCTTCTGCTGGAGAAAAGTGGTAACTGTTTTCCAATATAAACAAAGACTGAAATAAAGAATTTGAATTTGAAAAAAAAAAAAAAAAATTATTTAACAAAGAATCTTGATTTTGATATTGTCAAACAAAAAAATCCTGATACATCGATTTTCAGTTCTTTCTCCAACCCCCACTTTAAGCCTTTTAGATGTGTAATATTCATGCGTGGAAAAAAAAACATCACATTGACTTTTGCTGGTTTCAAGGAAGAACAAGTTACTATTACTTCTTTTTTTTCCTAATTGCAGCCTTTGTAATATAATAATTGCATTCCATTACATTACGATGTCAGTTTCATTGGGATTAATCGTTCAGCCCTAATACTTGTATACTTGAACTGCCAGTCCGCATAAGTTACATAACCAACCACATGGCCCCCAATGTCCCCCTAGCATCCAATCATGAAGATAAATCAGTAGGAAGAGCCAGCACATTGCTGACGTCATCAAAGGGCCCCATCCTCCAGTTTTTTATACAAGCTCCATCAGTTAGCTCCAGCGTCCTGAAAATACCACCCTACCATGCTAACTCTCACCTCCTGCCATTCCCACAGTACAAAAACAAAACAAGAAGAAAAAGCAAGGATGTTCTGATTTGCATTCTTAGCCCCTAATCTAGATTCACATTTTTTTGTATCGAATATCTACTGAAAATGAATTCAGATCCAATATTTGGGATTACCAAGGTAATAGTTGCACAAGAGGTAAGAAAGTGGAGCTGCATGTTTACGCAAATTGTGCTCAGAGATGATCATTTAAGGGCCGATCATTGGTGATTTTGGTATTGAGTCAAACTGTGATAAAAGCCAATCCACAGGTTAAAACATGATGCTCATTATAGATGACATGTCAGTAAGTTATTGCACAATATAAAGGGGAAAAAAGCCAGATCTCATTTACAGACTGCCACGCATGGTTACACCAATAAAACTGAGTTGCTACAGCCTCATTTTTTATATGGCTCTCCCTCTATATTTTGCGCTACCTTGATTTAGTGTGTTAATCTGCTGTTTCAGCTGTTAATGAAAACCACACAAGGTCTCCATCTGTTTCCCATTAGAGCACTTCCAGCAGTTCAGAGGACGAAAACCCTTCCCTTTCACAACAAAAGTTTTATTATGATACGTGTGGAGGAAGTGTGTTGCAGCAACAGCAGAAAAACAGAGAAAAACAGGATCATTCAGAGATATTTGAATGTTTTTGGCTCTGTTTTGGTAAAAGGAGAAGCAGAGCGGAGTGGTGAGTATCACATGACAGTGATACAGCACTGGAGGAACATTCATTATATCAGAACAAGTGATTTGCATTGAATTTCACATGGGAAAACACCGCACATGTCCTGGTTCAGGTTCAAGTCAGCCGTCTGTATAGCTTTTTGGATCATTAGCAGTCTATAGTGGGATTGCAGGATTATTAGCGCTCCTTTTTCCCCAGACAGTGATGAATGTCCAGCAGATCGGCCTCAAAGCCTCATGGGACTTTGGGTGAACACACACGTTAAATCTATGGGCCAGCGTCTGCCATTAATGACCGTGCCTTGTGCGTTTGTCGTACTAGTTGGATTAGTGAGGCCAGGAGGTGCAATTTATCTTGTCCAGCTCTGAGCTAACGTACTGCTAGCTCATTAGCATTCAAAGGTTATTGATTGGGAGCTGTGGTGTGTAGGGTTTGGGGGTTTGTAAAGGGCAGGGAGCCGTTAAAGAAGTATGACATTAATTACTTTGGTATGACACTTTATTCTAAATAGTGAGTTTGTTATTTAAAGGATAATCAATAGACCGTCCAGTCTGAGGAATATGTCATGGGACTTTTATTTTCAGCTTAATGGCTTATGCTAATAACACCAGAGATAAAAAAAAAATAAAAATCAGTGAATTTCCTGAAACCTTAACCCTTGATGAGCTAGTTTGCTCCATGTTTTTAAACCTACCAGAGATCAGCAGCTGCTATATCAGCCTAAATTAATCTCCACTTTTACTTTCAACAAGCAGATTGAGGGCCTGTCTCCACTAACAGCATCCTGTGCACTATTGCCTCTTGTTTTTGATACAAGATCAATGTAGTTCAGCATCCAAAGTGCAACCCTCCACATCAGCTGTTTTTTGTTGCTGCAATCATAGTTACCTCCACCTTCTTGATGAAATTTTTTTTAGAAAACTTTCAAAATGGGATAAAGAAGAATTGATTAAATTTTGGAGGTGATCCGGATCTCCGTCTGGATCGGGGACTTTTTTAAAGGATTCTTTATCATTGTGAGATAGGGCTGTTTTCACCGTATGTGTATATAACTCCACCATAAATGGTTGGATTGCTTTGCAAAACAATAAAAGACAAGGTCACCATAGTTTCTGACAGATGTAAAAGTACGATCCAGATCCGAGCAATATTCTGGATAAGATCTAGAATATGAAACATGTACCGGGTCATTATAATTTTCATTACTGTCAGGTAAAGAATTATTGTACAAACCTGCAACTAACACCAAATTGTAGCAGACAGGCTGCTGAACGGGAGTATAACATTAAAGTAAGACTGAAGTGTTGCGTGACCATTACATTATGCTTGGCGGAGGTCTGTGCTCAAAAGTAGCCAACAGGAAGTTTTGGTGCCATGGGACAACTTTTCTAACCTTGCAACAGTTAGTGCTGGTGATAAAAGCTCTGAAATTTAGGTTGTGTACACTGTAAGGGAAAAAGATGCTGTTAATGTAACCAGGCCCTAAGAGCTCTGAAATTAAGGTTGTGTACACTGCCAGGGCAAAAACATGCTGGTAGTGTAACCAGGCCCTAAGAGCTCTGAAATTAAGGTTGTGTACACTGCCAGGGTAAAAACATGCTGCTAGTGGACACAGGCCCTAAGTGCAATGAAATTAAGGCTGTGTGCACTGCTTGGACAAAAGATGCTACTAGTGGACACAGACCCTTAAATTAACATGAAAAAAGTCAATCCTGTTAGTCAAATCCAAGCATTTTATAAACTCTGTTGTCTCTAAAAGACATTGTCAAAATGAAATATGGTGGAGACAGTTGTACCTCTGTCAGGTTCAGAAGTCATTTGGCTGAATTTACTGCTGGTCACTGGAGCAGAAAGCGCCTGAGCAGCCCACAGACTTGTGTGGCTCTGCCCTGCTGCACACAGCCCAGAGTTGCTATGCTTTCTGTTTCTGTCACCGTTATTTTGGGGGTTTGAGTTCCTTTCAGGACTCTGTATGCACATAAACCACCCTGCCAAGCTGGTGCTTCTGCGTACAAGCTGAAAATATTACAAGGGGAGCAGAGAATTGTGGTTGGGGCTTGTCCTTGCTTTACCTGTTCAGTTTAATAGCATTGTCTCCTGTGTTGTTTGTTGTTGTTGTTGCATGGAAGTATAAGGGAAAGGATTGTTTTTGTAATAGAAAACCTACATTTCTCTGCTTTTTCATATCTGGTACGATAGATAAACTCAGCATCGCACTTGTACTTGAAACAGACACATCAGTTCACTCCCTCTGAGACAAGCTTCAGATGGCCTGACCTGATATGCCACTCCACCTTGGACAGGAGCCAGGCTCATGTCAGTTTTGAAAAATGACGCTGTGAAACATCATATTTCATTCTTCATGCCAACAGCAGCAAGTTGCCGCACGAGCACTATTATATTTGGCCAACCAGTCTGAACACGGAGGAATTTGTTATTGTCTATTCACATACAGGACCAGTGTTGCTTCACATGGCCCAAGGGAGAGTTATGTTACACACAGGGAGGAGGGGGGAGGAGGTGGAGGACAATTAGGAATGTATTAGCGCTGGAAAAGGTGGAGACAGTCGTGGAAGAAGGGTTAGTTTGTCTCAATTAGAGGAGAGGGCAGTGAGGTTGAACGTACTCTTCTTTGTGTCCAGTTTTGTGCACATTTTGGGGACCGATCGATATTGTGATGCCTTTTCATGAGGGACTGAAAAGAAAGAAAACTTTCATTTAAACTCCCTAAAATTGCACAAAATGCAGATAATTTTGTTGAGGAAGCACAAATTCCTTTTTCAGCTCTGCAGCCTTGTTTTTAGGAAGTGTAAATAAGTTACTAAATGGATGGTTTTTCTCTGACAGACGGTACCAGGGGTCTGAGCCAAAATCCACACAATTTATGCATGCATCTGTCTGTGTGAGATGAGCTCCTTGTGTATCCTCTGCTGATCATACTTCATTTCCAGGGCTCTGTTTTCACTGGTTTCCTGTTCATTCAGCACTTTGTTTTGAAGTGGCCCCACCTGTTCAGACTTTCCGAGGCAATTCTCTGATGTTCTGAAAGATAAAAGAAAAACCCTCAAATCCAAAGACTGAAATTTGCTTTTTCATATCGTGTCAGCAAGTTGCCAATCTTCTTGGCACAAACGGTCTGGATTTGAGAAGTCTCAGGGCTTTGGGACTCAGAACAAGATGAAGTATTTTGTGACCGAGTCTTGTAGCCCAGTGATGGAGACTGATGGAGGAAAACGCTCTTGGATATTCAGTATTAATGTATCCCAAGCTATCCGGGGGTCATGGCCGGCTGATTCTCCCTCCCTAATCCAATTCAGTCTAATACCCAGAATCATAGGCTGTCAATCACATACTCCATTTATTTTTCAATCTCGCCTTCCTTTGCCCTGCCTCTCCTTTTTTCCCATGTGAGGGGTAGAATTTTAACACCTCGAGCTCCCCTGTCCTGCATATTGTATCAGCCACAAGCCTGTTGGTATAGGATGAGATACAGCTCAAGCTATACCTGTGAGCCTGTTTTATCAGCTCAGTACGACCCTTTCACCGATAAATCAGAAACAACACATGTGTTTCAAGTAGAGCCCGACCGATATGGGATTTTTGGGGGCCGATGCCGATACTGGGGGGAAAATTGTATTTTGTATTTGGAGCACAAATAGATGGGAAAAGAAAATGTATGAAGTATTTAGAGTGCTTCACTGAGCTGGAACTTAACATTTTCAACCCACACATGAAAAAAAATTTAACGTTTCCAAAACGAAGCTTGTTCCTTAAGTGTTTTACTGAACTGAATTAACGTTAATCCATTTTTCTTTATGAGAAGAAACCATTATAAGATCTAAACCAGGGATTTTGTGAAGCTTTTCATCCCTAGTTTGAAAACTCTAAGTTTAACGGTGTTGATTTGACACAGAAGTATAAAGCAGGTTTGAGGCAAATTTCTTGAAATTTGAGACCATTTTTCTCTCACAGGTTGAACCTAAAATGACCATGTCAGTGCATGCTCAGATGACAGGTTATAAAATGAAAGTTCAACAGCATAAATCTGTAATTCTCATTTGCTTTAGTATTTGGTCGTAGTGCTGTGTGTCACTCATTCTCACTTATGTAGTTCCCATCAATCAGAGTGTACTGTAATACTACATATACTCAGTGGCGTGGCGTGGAGATTTTTTTTGAGGAAGCCAAGTGAGATAGAGGCCCCTTATCTGTATGTTTTTTTAGGGAGTGGGGTACATAAAAGGCTATGTTGCAGTTTGTATCGCTATTTCATGTAACGGACCTGTTAGAGTGCCCAGAGAGCGCTCGTTTTACTTACTTTGAACACCGACACACGCCCTTTAGCTCTCCCACCCTCACTCACTCATTCACACACGTACATTGTCCTCTTGACTTAGCTTAAACATCGTATTAATTAATTCAACCGCCCACTTAACACACAACCGGCTGCTTCATGCACACTGCTAATGTGCTAACCTCCCTGATTTCATTCAGTGGCTCGAGGATGACGATACTGTGATTTGATTGGTTTGAGGCCAAAGACGGGGTGGCTTCCCTTGACACAGTCTTGGTCAATCACAGATGAGCTGTGTCATGACCACGGCCTCATCTGATTGGTTAATCATTCTTGTTTTTTTTCACCAAGGGACGCCAACTCTGCTTGGCTTCCTTGCGGACAACAGCGTGCAGTATCGTATTTTCACCACACATTCGCCACAGAACATTTATGAGGGCGCTGTTTTACACATTGTAAAATGCTCAATAACTAGAGGAGAGAAATAAGGAAGAGATGACGGTGACAAAACACAGAAGAAGTATTGAAACTGTTAAAAAGGAATATTTTCATTAAATCACAGCTACAGTCTAAAAAAAGAGAGGAAGCATGGCTTCCCTTGGCCTCCGGGAGAAAACGCCACTGCATATACTATAGAGGATCACTCATAGTCCTTGCTTTATATCTGGTACTCATCAAGATCTTTGTTTTCCATAAATTAGCAGCCAAATAGAGATGCACAGGGATGAAATAAGCCTACAGCAAGGTGGACATACTCAAAGGGCCAAAAACCCTCAGATGCATCTGCAGCTTTTCTGTAATTAGTGCCTGATTTACTAAGTCTGCAGGTAATTACACAATCAGCAAATAGGACTACCCTCTGGGCGCACTCTGCAAGTGATAGAGCTGAAAAAGTTGTGAATCAGAGTTGAAGTTCTCTGCTTCACTGAGATCAGCAAAGAAGTAGAAATGCTGAAAAACAGAAGTAGAACTATCTTTAATGAGGTAGACTCTCTAAGACATTTCACTAAGGTCACAATTCAGCTGCAGCTGGGATGAAAAGTAGAAAAGATTGCTTATAACCATCCACACCACCTCCATATATAAACGTCCTCCAAAGAGAGTGCACAGTGCCAGAGTGCATTAGCATCTCTGTGAATGCCAAGTTTAATGACCGCATAGCCATAACTCCTTGTTCACTCTTTGTTTTGGCATCATAAAAGTGGTCATTTGCTATTACTGCCATGTCTCTCTGCATAAGACGCTGTTTTGCTGCTCTCTTAAACTTATTCAATGTATCTTTTCTGCACATTTTGTATTCGCTCGTCACCATTAATTCTCATTCCTCACCAGCCATATCAGGGTTAGTCGACATACTGATTACCACCTCCACATCTGTCCTCTCCCCTCCTGTGGTTTCAACTCTAGTTTGTTGTGGTTTGTATTCCCTGACCCATGTGATGAGCTGCCTCTTTGCTGTGCTGTGCCCAGTTCAATTTTCTGGGGAGAGGCAAGCCAAGAACACAAGCTAAATAATTCATCCTGCATCCTGTAGCTACACTAACTCATGGGAGGAAGACGATGATGCTGGTCCTTATGCACAGCTTTATGGTGCATGTTTCAACAGTTAATCATAAGAATGGGCCCCGATGCTGCTTGAGTGTATGCAGGCTTTATGAATGTGGTCATTTTGTAAAGGTCAACAGTGAAGAGACAAGGAAATACATAAAAGAAGAGACAGAGAGTGAGAGGAGAAGCTCTGTTTCACACGTTTTTGATTATATATTGTTATGCTTTGAATTTTATGTTCGAGATAAGGTCAGTTTCTATTCTGACAAATTTCTTACCCTTTGAATTATTATTTCCGGTTACAAAGCCTTTGAGATGAAGCTAAAAGGTTTGCAATGACATGCCTTTGTGTATACTTGTGTAGTGTCTAAATAAGATACACAGCTACAATCCTTGATGACAAACCGACCACTGATGCCAATTTGACCAAAAACAAACAAGCCAATCAGAAACCTTTCTTTTCTATCAACTTGAAGGGTTTTTATGTCATCTTTCATTGGGTCTAATGGCACTTTATTGTACATCCTGTTGGTTTAGCAACCTCAGTAACAGAAACAGTCCCTGTCAAACTTTGCCAAAAGATTGTTGGCATTGACTTTGAAGATCTCGGCCATGTTTATAAAAGAAGAGCCACTAAAGAGACAAAAACCATCCTGGAAGACCCTCACCGACCTCTTTGTGTTATATCCAGCCAACGAGGATAGGTTCACTTTCACTAGCAGGGCCAAATCAAACCAGTATCTCCTATCACTTTTCCATTGGCAGTTGGGTTTGTTGGACTATCAAGATTTTCAACTGTAAAACGTAGTGCGTATCTATGGTATTTAGGGGTGGGTACCGAATCAGGTACTTTTTTAGTTACCGACCAAATTCTGTCTATAGTACCAAGTACTAAGTCATGTAAAATCAAAAGGTACCAAGATTAGTTACTTAAATACACCCTTGTGGCTGTTAGGCAAGTGAAAGAGTAAGAGATTTTCCATGCTGGACATAAACACAGCATTGCACGTTTTTATATAGAAGAATAAATGTGTCAAATTAAAAACTTTGAGATTTAATTATAAGACAAATTAAAATCTTTAACCACATAAACACACAAAAAGTACCAAAAATTGGTACAGATGAAAACCAGTACCGATTGCCAGGCATTGGCATCGATACCGTATTGTTTCAAATGTGTCAGGTACCCATTCCTGATGATGTTCATAAAATTTGTAATGTGTTAGCAGTAGAGATAAGTTGCAATTTTCAAATTGTCAAATCAATGGTTTTATAAATGAACTACCAAATAATTCCTGTGACTATTATCTCAACTTCATTTTTTTCTTTCGATTGCTTTACAAGCTCCTGGTTGTAATCCAGTTTAAATGCCAGACGGTGGTTGTAGGGCATATGAAAGCCTTAATTCAGACTTTTCAAGCGCCGTTGAGTTCTGGGAGGAACTTTTACAAGAGAATAAATGAAAACAAGTTTAAGTACAAACTCTGCCAGGTAAAACTGGATTTGTACGTATATCATACCTACATAACTGGCATAGCTACAGTAACTTTGCACAACCATTATGTGATTCTTTCTTTGTCGTCCTGTGGATCGCGAACTACCAATCCAATAATCCTTGAATACCTAGTGGTGAGTGGTGACTGTTGAATTGTACTTTTAAAAATGCCCATCACTGGTTTGTAGACCAGGTCGGGTAACATTACATAAAGACCAATGATGCTGCCATGATTGAAAGGAGGGGCTGGGTCGGTAGTGTAATGGCTATGCCAGTGTAGAAATTTCACCCAAGAAACTCAAGTTCCCAGAGGGTTTAATTCTTAGTTCTCACAGCTTTCAGTGCCTCTGATCAAATGCTTACTGCCATATAAAGTTAATTACACGTTCCTAATGACCAAGCAGATCGTACCTCAGTGTAAGGATGTTAAGTATATGGACATTATAGTTTGAGGACCTGTTGATGGTGGAGAGTTCTTGTGCCGTTTAATCTGTCCTAAGTTCATTGACTCAAAGGCTTGGACACATCTAAATTTAAACAGAAGGGCATCATCAGTGACTCATTTATCATTTCTGACATAATCCAAACACACATGCACACACACAGACAAATACACACACATCAGACAGTTTATCATACACTCCTGTTTTCATAGCCAGGAGACAAAAGTCTCCTCACTTGACTCTTGTATGAACTGGAGTGTTTCCTCTGAACAGCAATAACTGCAGCCCTCTGGCTCTGAACAGAGCAAACCTTGCACCTTCTGTCCAACCTTCCTTTGATTACTTTGTGTCTTTTTCTTATTTTCTTGACTCTTCTCAGGCCAGACATTTTATTCAGTCCAGGCAGAGAAGAACACAGTGGTATCTCATATCATTAATGAGAGCCATGTTCCTGTTTAAGTGAGCCAGTACGACCTGCTGGTGAGTCAGCAGCTCAGTATCAAGGCCACAGCTCCGGGTCCTCCCACAGCTTAAAATCCCTAACAACTGATGCTGCTGCCCTCAAGTTAACCTCACAGAATGGTGTTTTCATGATAATGGTCACAAGAATAAACTCAGTAGGGGTTTCATTGACCCATAGGGAACTTCTGCAGAAGGCTTGCATAACCTCTGATTTTTGTTTCCCCGTGCTTTACAGTCAGAAGATCTGTGTTCCCTTTTGGGGATTTGAGGTAACAAAACAAACTCAAGTATTTTTTTCTCCATGAGACTCCAAGACTGATAAGAAACAGGAAGTGGATTGGATTGACAACTCATCCAACAAAAACCAACTTCCACATCAAATCCTCCAGCTGACTGAAGCTGAAATCCAGCCCCAGAAGCTGCTGGTGTCCTTTTCTTTAAAGCCACTGCACAAAGCCACTTTGGCCCTTCTGAAAAATAAAGATTAGGACTGAGCTGATCTGTTCCCCCACAAAGGGGAGACAGGATTTGGGCTGGCCTTCTCCCACCGCTGCACTAATAGTTACAAATGGCAGACTTTTAAACTGTTTTAGCTGGATAAAGAGGATGCTTTGGCCTGCTGCCCAGCGGGTAAAATATAAGACCTTATAGTGTTCCCTTCTGGGAACTTCACCAGGCAATAAGTCAAAGAATACCTCCATGACTGAAACAATAATGTATCTGCAGGGAAAAGGTGTACTTTCATAAGAATTAATGAACAATTTGTCTTGTAAATGTTACGTCTGGGGGAACTTTGTATTCAGCTTGCGTGGCTCTTTGCAGATCGTTAATTGGGGATATCCCAATCAGCTATTTTGAACCCCAACACCAATCTATTTGTTTTGGAGTTTGGTTTGGTGCAGCTTTTTTCTTTTGAGTTGAAAGTACTAAGGATGCACCAATCCAATCCTGGTATGGAGTATCAGTCTGTTACAAACTCAGAAAGTAAGATTGGGTATCAATGACAAAGGGCTTATCCATAGAGCTAATATATTCAGTCCAGGTCTTTGCTCTATTAAGTTTATAACAGCCATTCTTGTGCTCTGCATCATTGTTGTAATGTCATAGTTCTGTTCATTTTTGAAAGGAAAACAGCTACACTAACTCAGCTGTTTGTTTTGCCAAAGTTAGAAAAGCCTGAAGTAACCACAACATAACTCTCAGTATCATCTGCATATTAAGAAATAGAGAATGTTATCATGACTCTCCAGACAAACATTTCCAAAGGGGGAACATACACAAACTATTAAAGAAAACTGCTCTGTTGCCACTGTCTTACACTATTATCAGATTTTGCAACCTGCCCATCGGCTGGTTTTATACGTTAGCTTAAAATATATTTCAACACAAGGTTGCTACTGCTAATTACTTGGCTGCAAATTCTGCACAGTGTGTTACAGTTCTACATTTTCATTTAGCAGACGCTTTTGTCCAAAGCGACGTACAACACAAGCAACAGTTAATCGCTGCAACAATATAGTTCAACCCATTTTGTCTCATTCTACCCCTAAGGACAAAGAGGAGAAGGGTCAGATGAAGTGCCAAAGTGTTCCCTGAACAGATGAGTCTGCAGACATCTCTTCAAAGTAGAAAAGGACTTTGTGGATTGTACAGAGTTAGGTAATTCATTCCACCATTTGGGCACAACAGAGAGTCTGGCTAGAGATTTGGAGCCGCGCTGGGCTGGGAGCACCCAGCGTCTTTCACAAGCAGAGCGTAGTGGGCGAGAAGGAGTGTAGACCTGGATGAGGGACTCCAGGTAGGCAGGAGCTGTTCTGACAGTGTTTTGTAATTCAGAAGAAGAGCTTTGAATTTGATTGGAGCTGCCAGTGGAAGCCAGTGAAGAGAGATTAACAGCAGGGTGATGTGCTGTTACAGCAAACAAACCAAAAAAATGATCAGGTTGATTAAAATATTGAGGAACACAGTGTAGTGCAGTGAAGGAAAACAAATTGCCTATTGCTTTAGATATTCAGCTAATCTTGAGGGTTTCATTGTATTGCATAGTTTCATCTTGTAATGCACACTGTGCTACAGTTGTGACTGTGACTGTCCAGTTTTTCGGGTATTGAATTAGCTTGGAAGATGAAAAGTGCTGTGGTAACTTCATTATCTCTCTTTAATGTGTGACTTAATTACTCCAGAGTGGAGCAAATCCAACTCTTGCATGCTTTGTAGTGGCCTAATTATGACTTTATCACAACTTTAGCATCACAACCAGATAAATATTTGAGACTGTGAATAAAGAAATAAGAAGAAAATGGGTTAAAGTTGGTGGGTTTGCTTTGAGAGCTCAGGGCTTTGATTTTCGTGGAAAGTCGCCTGATGAAGCGTGCAGATAATCAGATGAACACAGGTTGTGCTGGTTCAGTGAGTAGTGTGTAAATGTTGATTATAGGGCCTGATTAATGGGATGTAGAAGTGATTGGATTAACAGGCAGTTACTTTCTTGGCTGATCAATGAAGTCAGGGGATCAAACACTTAGCAACATGAGTTAAAGTAGGACAGATTAGTCGATGATCGTCTAGCCAATGGCCTGAAATTTTAACACCCTTACTTTTTGGTGACTTGTTGATACATACTTTTACTGGTAAAATGACACATTTTCTTGATCAGACAACTTAAATGTGAATAATTTCTGAATTTCTTCCTTTGGTTGTAAATGTAATATCTGTTCAGTCCCTTTAACTTTCACCACAAGGTCATTTTTAGGTTAACAATGGGGCGCCTTCTCCCAGTGACTATAGCCCTTCTGAAAGCTGTCAATTAAAAACTAAGGGAGGTGAAAGCTAATGCTAAGTTCCAGCAAAGCTAGTGTTACTCTTTGAGGAAATGACCGTGACTTTTGGCAGTCAGAAGTCTCAAGTAAGATGTTATAATATGAAAAAGAAAACTTAGGTCAAGTGCAAACCTAGCAGCAACCTGTGGTCTAATAATATAAGAAAATACTCAAGTCTGTAGTTTCTAGAGTGTCCAATAGAGGCTGGCTCAGGAAGAACTGGAAGTCACGTACGCACCAAAACCAAAAAAGTCCAAGTCATAGCAGGAAAAAACATCTTTACAGTGTGGTACAAAAAAATTCTCCCATCTGAATCTGTAATTTTACTATCAACACACACCATACAGAGAAACGATTCCTCGAATAACTCAAGTAACTTGATTACAAAAAATGGAATTTTGGAGTTTGGGAGTTTTAAAAATGTCAGATAATGGTGTTTTGCCCGGACTACTTTTGATGTGGCTCATAAAACTGACGCTGCATTTACCTACATTTCAGACCCCTCAAGCGCCTTTTTTACCAAAGAGCAACCAGCAGTGATTATCATTTTAGTTGGAACACTGCGAAGACTTAAAATCTTGTCAAGGATGTCTTGCTCCTAGTCAAAATGTCTGATATCTAGTCAGATCGCATTGAGCTTAAAATCTATCACCTAAAGTCACTTGTTTTTCCACTTTTTCGTAACAAACTTTCATTTAAAAAATAATTTCTCTTTAACTAAACAACATTTTTTATCCAATTACTTGATTAATCGATGGAATACTAAAATATTCGATAGGTGCAACCCTACTCAAAGCCCGTCCCATTTCCATTATGGCTGTGTCAGTTGATTCGATACAAAACTCTGTTTTATAAACAGATAGATGATGTCACAAGGACTGTTCCCATTTATTTAACAGTCTATGGTGAAACTCTGCGCGGCCTTACTAGCATAACATGAGTCGAGAAAAACTATGCACTGAGAGAGAAGGGACAGTGACTGTTTGAGGAATAGGTGAAAATCAAACAGTGTAGTCTGTGTAGAAGCTTAGTCATCTGTTGCACCTCTTTTGGGTAATGTAATGTGGTCAATTGGCAGTAAATGAAGGGGATTGGTAGATGGAAACTGAAGAGTCGCTGTAATTTGGTCTGGTTTCCTTCCACTCCAACCCTGATGGTTCCCAATCCTGGAAAACCGCCTCACCCTCTCCAATTTCACCGTCAGTGTGTTAAAGCGTATTTGGTAAAAAGGTTAAAGCCCTGAAAATGTGAATGAGCAGACAGAAAGCTTTTTAATTTGTTTTTGTCGAATGGCTCGAACGGTCAGCTCAGCCAATTCATATTCTGCCGTAATTCTCCCGCTCCCGAAGCCAAAGTCATTTGAATGCACGGGGCGTATTTTCTGGCATTCTCCGCCATTGAGTTCTCATCTCTGCCAACCTGTTAAACAAATGAGTGATGAGCTTGAGCTCTGCCGCCGCCGCCTCCCTCCTCTCCGCCTGCTATTGAAGCAGGCGATGGATGTAATGGAGGGAGGGAGAGAAAAAAAATCAATCTGCCTTTCACAAAGTCTTCATTAGTTTGCCTTTTGTCAAGTGGCTGGGTCAAACCCAATTGGGCTGCTTCCTCCAGCAAGGGAAAGGTCAAGTCAATACACGTGTGTGTGTGTGTGTGTGTGTGGGTGTGTGTGGTCCAATACATAATACTAAACAGGTTGAAAAGGGCTCACCCAATGGCTTCAGAGTCATAAGGAAACGAAGAGGCAAGAACTTTTACACGGTTGCTCTTTTTTTCACCCAACCAGTAGATTTTAATTTGAAAACCAACTGTCTCTATACCTCAGTCAAAAGCTGTTTTGGCTCCATTTCTGCACATATAATGAAAGCAATCATATTGCCAACACTTCACTGTTCGGGCTTTATTATTACATCTTTGTTGTCAATAATCATGCTCCCACTGGGGCGGTGTTTTACCGCCAGAATCAGGTTTTTAACCAAACAGTCAGTCGCAGATATGGATTTTCTACCTCTTCGATTTCATCATTCCCCCTTTCCTGGATGGCAGTCATCTAATATTGATTAAAATGTGTGAGAAAGAGTCTGTGGCGTCTGTGTGTGTGGTGTTGCTTTCCAGATAGGCTCGCTTCGTTGACCATATTATAAACACTGAGCACTGTTAAACAACCAATCAGGCTCAGGGGAACAGCGCGTTTTATGACCCCAGTCAGGTCAGTAAGTCTTGGCACAGATGCAGCTTGTTAGGAGTCCCAACAAGGTCTGATGGGAAATTTAGTCGGAATTTATAGACTCCAGTTTCACTCCACCAATTATTATTGAATCGTCGATGGTAGTCAGTGAACTTGAGTATTACGTTGAATAATGAGTATAAAAAACAGGATGTCCATATATTATCACAGGTGTTACTGAGACTTACAAGAGTTTCTGAGTGATTTAAAGTGTCCTGGATGAATTTTTTATTTGCCTGTGACGGATCGTAAAACTGTTTGTGATCAGCCAGAGAGCTGGAGTTTCACAGTGCGTGGTTCATATCAGTTCACTGTCTGTTCTGGTCTTTGCTCTGCATGTCTGATAATGTGAATCAACACACACTTTGCTCCTCTAGTTCAGATGAAACTCTGAATGTCTACCTCAAAAAGGTCAAATTTTTATCTAGGGAAAACTTTTTGCAGTGTATGGTCAGGAACATATTATTAAAGTTCCAGTGAGGAAGCTTTAACTGGTTGTGAAACACACTGATATATTGATACTGATGGCCCTGTACAAAAAGCAAACAAGACCACCAGATACAAGAGTTAAGAGAAAGGAAAGTAGGAAAGTAATAGCAACATTATTTCCCAAGATGGTAAATAAAACTTTTGACTCTGAATTTGATAGAAAATGCTGTGTAAATATTGATGTTTGGACTTTATGTATTTGTGTTGAGCATGTTTAGTCTAAGCCCAGAATTAGTTGACTTAGCTTTATCATTGTCAGAAGATTAGTTATAAATGAAGGTGTCTAGCTAGAATTGAACTATTTGATTTACTGAAATTCCAGACTTAGTATGTCCACCAAAAGCTCCTATTCTTTCTGCAGTCTTGATCTGATTGTTTGGTCTGCTGTGTTTTTATCACCAACTTTCACACCAGGCAAGAAAAAATAAATTGAGGACCACGAGTGTTTGTTTGAACTAAACCAAACAGAGTGAAAGCAGTTCAAGTTCAGTGTTGTCTAAGACCTGTTCTAAACAATACAGCCACCAATATCTAGAGTAAATATCAAAGTGGTGTTTGTCTTTTATTGGGGAAAACCGCAGAAGTACTTTTTGTTGACAGTTTGAGCTGAATTCTTTGTTTTGGTGCTTTGTTATTCATTTCCATTAGAAAAGCCTCAACTCGTGATAGTGTCTGTTTGGCTTTTATTGACAAAATCTTGTTGTAAATTAACCAAAGAAAAAAATCCAAGTTATCCACAGTGATGCTACTGACCCAAAAGAAATGAGGAGAAAAACTTCTTAAAATTCAGTAAATAGCTCTTATTCTCTATGATCTGCGTGATCAAGTCATCATCATCCTTCATTATTGACTTTCTTTTTGTCTCATATAATAAAACACAAACATGGCGTGCAACTTGTTTGCAGCAAACTCTCTACTGTCACAGTGAGCTATGTTAAAAGTTTGATTGTTTCCCATAGAGCTCGGCTCACTGGTAGCAGCTGATGCTAGCTGTCATGGAATAAAAGTATTAAGCTGATTTTTCTGCCAGCTGAGACTGCAGGGTAGAAGACACATCCTTTCTTCCAGCTGTACAGTTCTGACCCATATATGGCTGCTGAAATACTAAACCGCTCAGGAAATCCCTCAGTGATCCCTGAAGAACTGTTCCCCCGGCGGACAGATAGATATTGTCCTCTGTCTCTGAGCAGGGAGAACATGTGAAGAGACGAGCTGGAAAAATGGTTGGGTGGTGAGTTTTGCTCTGAAGCGGCATGGGTCAGGAAGCAAAGTTTTGTAAGCAGAGATGTCGTGGGCTTGTGTAAGCTGTATTTTTGAAAAGATTTCTACCGGAAGAGCAGGAATTGTGGCAACAAAAACCTTGTTTTCTGCTCAACTAAGCCAGCACAGGGGAATTGTGCTGGGAATAACAGGCGTATCGGAGTGTCACAGCGCACTTGCCCTCAGGGGTAATTGCATATGCATGTGTTGTAGGATGCTATTGAACCAGAGGATAATAATACTGTTCAATACCTTAATATTTAGTATGAGTCATAAAATATTGACTGTCTTGTTCCTTTTCTGCCTTGATAAGTGTTATTACAGGGTTAACCAAATAAAGGACACCATACTTGATGTGATCACATTGTTTTCTGATGCTGTTTTTTTCAGCATGAAACTAAAAGCCTGGATGTCTAGGTCCTTCAAACAGAGAGTATCAGTCCTCAAGACCTAGATATATATGGGACATGTCCACCTAAGTTGTCATGGTTTTTAGAGGGTGGGGTACTGGAAAAATTCAGTTGTCTAGGATCCACAAAACTATAAAACACTGTCATCTTTGCTAGTTAGCAACAGATTTACTAGTTATTTGAACAACTTCCTTATATGTTAATTATCATAGGCCTTAAATGCTCGTTGTTCATGCTATATGATTTGTAGTGCCACCACCCGCCACTGGCTGGAGCTTCTGTTGATGGCTAGAGCCATGATGCTAGAAAGCTGTACTACCCAAATCTAATCACACACAGGTGACTTTTAGAGATCAACATTTCAAGCAGAAATTTCATTTGATCGCCACTTCTAACTATTCACCAATTGTTCAACAATTACCCTGCCACCTATTTAGACACAAGGACATAGAGATCCATTAGATGTCTCTTCTAAGTTGTTATAGGGTGGTAAGGTATGATTTACAAATGGGTAAGATCTATCTGTAGCAAAGAATTGCACTTAACCCCATTTTTCTTCATTTTTGGTAGAAGTTCTTCCCAGAACATTGTTTTACAGCACAGGCCTTTGTGTTTTCCTGCTGCTATGAATCTCACAGTGACACTTGTTGTCATATTATTATGTTTTTATGGACTTTTTTTGTTACTTATTTAGTAAAAAAAAGCTTCTGGTGGTTTTATCACATTACAACTCAGTGTTTTCCCTAGGTTTACAGCCTTGGGGGTGAGATTGGGGGGCGCTGGGGGCAGCAGAAGAGCAAGTGTTGCATTGGCACTGGGATATGTTTGTCTATGTTTTTTGTGGTGGTTTTCCAGGCTCTTTGTCCACTATACAGAGTATGCTATATGTAGAGGATCGGTACCTTTCACATTTGAAATGATACGGCACCGATGCACAATACCTGTCAATTGGTATCGGAACTCAATGGTACCAATTTTCTGTACTTGTGTAATAATAAAATCTCAAAGTTTTATTCTCAATATGTAAACTTCCACTCTTTAACAGTTACAATGATGTGTTTAGGTACCGAAACTTGGTGCTCCTCAGTACTACAGACAAAAATCAGTTGGTACGAATTAAAGTATCGCACTCTGTACCCAACCCCAGCTATAAAATGAAGTTAACTTGACTGTGTCACTGTTGGGGGGGCGAGCTGACCCCCTTAATACAATGATAGGGGAAACACTGCAACTGATATCCAGAAAAGCAATGGCATAGAATACATTTTTTAAATCTTTTAAATCTATTTTTATCTATTTGTCGGGAATTTTTAGCTTCAAAACACAAAAAAGTGTGCTTTACTTGGAGTTGGTTTTTGTGGCCATGAAAGACCTGTTCACATGTTGCCTGGTGCCCAAAAGTAGAAACAGCTTCAGATGATCTCTTTGGTGTCATTCAAAGTTGTGTCTGAACTTTTTTGTTAACATATTAATAAACAGCAGCAACAGTTTAAGTCTTTGTTGTCTTGATCTGAACTTATCTGAGAAGGAAGCTGGGCTAACCTCAGCAAGCTAGCTTGTCTTGTGACATCCTCATGCACACATTATTGCTTAATACTAATTCACTTAATTTATGACATTTATTGCATCTTCTACAGATTTTTCACAGAAGTAGTTTTATCTAACATGTGATATATCCTGACTTTTGACATCATTCTGGAGTTTTGAGCGAGTTTCCAGGAAAAGCTGATGTAACTCTCAGCACAATAAGAAAGGCTCTCATTGTGCTCGATGTGATAAATTGTATCACTCAAGCGATTTTGTGCAAATTGATTTTTATACCAAAGAGCTGAAAACAGACGGCAGCCTGGGAGGCAAGAAGACACAGTGACAAATCTAAAGCTCTGCAGCACAATTTGAAAAATGGTCATCGGTGATTTAAAGTATACATTAGCAAATGAGTCAAACACTTGAGTGAACTCTTTTGACTTAAGGAACAATACCGCTAAAAACTCTTATAACCTTTCAATTCTTTGCCTCTGAAACAACATATCACAGGCCTTGTTTGCTTGTGCTTTGCCTAATTTTGGACTATTTCACTTCCCCGCAGTCATGTTTCAGGTGCAGCCAGACGTTGGCGAGAAATTTGCCTCCTTTAATTTTCCCATCATTAAACTGCAGCTCGCTGAGGAAATTGCTGCACCTGGGTTACTGGCTTTTTCTGCTTGCACATTTGTAATTTTAATATCTGTGCCTTCGCTCATTTTAATGCCAAGCATTCACTTACGCCACATGCACAGGTGGGAGAAATGCACCTGTAACTGCTGGACAGTTTGAGCCTCTGAGCACAGGTGCACCTGTTAACACCGATGACGGCTGCATTCCATTTAGGTGTGCCATTTAATGCGACTGCTGGGGTTTTATGGAAGAGAGCCCTCACTTTTGTCATTATGTTCATCTGTGCTTTTGGTGCTCATGCTAAAACTGTCATGCTGAAGGGCTGAAGGGTGCACATGCTATATGAGCTAGTTCAAGAGTTACACAATCGTGTCCACCCTCACACTCTTTATCTAACCTGAAAACTGGCCTTGCATAATGCTATCAGCACTCATGCCTCTTTTTCCATGTGTGTTTCCACATAAGACTTTTTCCAGGCCTTCCAGCAGTGTCCTTGCATAAGTGGTGTAATGGTGCGTAGAGGCTCCCAGCGTCTCCTCCTCTCTAATATAGATGCAGCCCCAGGCCTTGGCACACTTCAAAATGTCATTTCTATTTCATAATGTTTAATGTGTCAAACCATACTTCCTCTCCCTCTCGGTAAAGATATTCAATTCCTTTTCTCTAAACCCATTAATACAGCCGGTATCTGCTAAGTATGACTTTGATGACGCAAGTAGCTTTATTTTTTGATGCCTGTTTTCGCCAAGTTGATCACAGTGAATGTTAAATGCTTTCCCCCCGTTAAAGGTTGTGTGTATTTGTGTCTGCATGCTGTGGACTCGCAGCAGTGGCAGTCTGGGCTCAGAGATAGGGTTGAGTGAGATGCGGTAATATATTTTCTTACAGAGGAGCACACTGTTTCTTACATCCCCACATAGGGAGAGAGGGGGTGGGTGTAGAGGCAGAGATTAAATTCTGGATATCATAAACACAGAGAGGCCTGGTAAACAACCCCGGAGCAAACACCTCAACAGATCAACAAGATCTACTCAAAATATTTTGCTTACAAGCTCCTTTTTGATCAATTTCAACTCCTGGGGTAATCAATAACATGCTTTAGTCTTCTTCTTCGTCTGAGTTGTTTTGCTCTTAGAAAGCTGAGTTCAGGGTCTTAGACCCTTCATGTGCTGAAAACTGATTAAGGCTAAAAAGATCTTAAAGGTTATTTTTGATTTCCGTCAAAGGGTTTTCAGGATGTAAACCTTAACAAAATAAATGGTACATGGAGCTCTTTTCAGGTCTTTTTAATCACTCATACATTGTGTTCACCCTTTCATGCCACACTCACTGATGGCAGAGTTAAAGTGCCCATCAGTATGGATTAATTATTAAAGGTCAGTCACACTCGCCAGCTGGTGATGCCACTGGGGTCAAATCTGGGGCATCAGGATCATGCCAAAGGACATGAGGACTGCTGGAGCTGGGACCAACCAGCAACCCTCTGGATTGATGTACAAACAGCTTTACCACTCAGTCCCAGCCACCCAGACTCCTTTAGTGACCAAATATAGAAGACTTTGTAGTACCATAGACTGTATATTGAGTGGACAGCGTGGCCTAGCCATTTACCATTGTACGGTTTTGAAGCCCCTGTTACAGGCGCCGCCATTGGCAGCCAAAGTCTGCGCAGTAGAGGCTATGAGGGACTCAGACAGAATCTGAGTGGAGCCGGGTGTCAAAGTTAGATACACATTTTTATTCTTGGCTGTCCATCCTGACATATTTTAAAATCCCTGAAAAAAATACACAAGTATGGCAGCTACCAGTCATTATCAAGCGTGACGTAACACCTTGTTTTTAACCTCAAGTAACTAAAGAAAACAAAACTTTCCAGATATAAAGAGGACCTGAATAAAAGGCAGTCAAATAACATCTTCAAATCATCACAACAATTGGATGTGTGAAACATTTCTACGAGGTGTTTATTTTTTTTTAAAGCTTGACTACAGCCCATCTGGAATGACTGGGGAGCCGTTTTTTTTCCCCTATACTGCAGCCAGCCACCAGGGGGAGCAGTTTTTGTGGCAACCTCACTTCAAACTTGGCAGTAGAACGTCCTTATTTTTTACAGTCTATACGTGGCACAGAATTAAAGAAGGTGCAGCTCTATCTTCAGTTCTGAATTTACACCTGTTAAAGAGAAGCTGGTGTTATGGTAAAAAATAAAAAAATAAAAATAAATCAATCTTTTAGTTTTTGACTAATTCAAACAAACTTTCATCTCAAAATTCTGCAATTTTCCAAGTATTCCCTTTTGTGGGGTGGAAATAATAAGTTAAACTTCTTTTCACTCCTTTTTGAAAATGTAAAAGACTGTAACTTTGGATTTAAAATTGTACTATTATTATTACTACTATATATTTATTTATTTTTTCTCTTCTTCTTTCTTTTGTTGGCTGTTTCCATAACATTCTTCTTCTTCTACATTTTCAAAATAAACTTTCATTCATTCATTCTTTCATTTGTTGAATTTTGTTGGTGCTGCTGGCTACACTGCTCAACACTGCCTCCATGATGGCTGGTGGTACTGCAGCTGAAAAGCTTCCAGAAAACCTTCAGAAATCTCGGAAAAAACAATTGAAAAGTATCCCGTCTTGATAATTGGTCTTTGTTTGTACCTAAACAACCATTAATGATCTGAACCTACCTTTTTGTTTCTGTTCAGTGTCATGAAATAATTTTTGATTTGAAATGGACTTGGAAAAAGCTTTGTACTATGATGAAATAAGAAGCAGTTGGAGCTGTGTATTAAACAGCCAAACCCAATACATCTGTTGAAATACTGAGTTTGGTAGTGTAGGTGGTAGGTAAGTCGTTTTTGTCAAAGCTCTTCAAATTTCTACAACGACTTTCTCATATCTTCAACAGCATTTCTTCTTAGAAACACAGTTTCACATTCTCACTGATCAACTGCTGTACTCTCACAGTGAGTCAACAGGAAACTATTTGATGAAAACTTCTGATTCCCCCTTACACACTCACCTGCTGCATGTTTCCAAAAAAATGTTTCTGTAATCTTGTTTAGAAGAAGTCAGCAGGAACTTGCGTGTTTTCAAAAATGTGCTTTGCATGAAATGAACCAAAAAGGAAATGGTAACGCTGGTTTCTCTCCGTTGTTACCCTAAAGTCTAAATAAGGTGATATGCTGATGGAAATAAAATTGTTGGCAGATGTTGTAGTAGCAGTTAGGGATTCTATGGAGCAACTTTGTCCTGCTTTTTTAAATTAGAGTTAAAATTCTGATGTCTGGAGGTAAGAAAACGCTCATAGAACAGTCAAAACTAAGCACAATTTATTTAATTTAAAATTAAACCACATGGTGAGAATAGAGTCTGTTGCTAAGTAATACCATTAGCAGAGCTAGCCCCACCGGCCTTTGATCCATCTTCTAGCATAACACCACCAGGCCTGGTTTAAACCTCCTTGACACAGAAGTCTACTCTGTAGGTCTACCCATACTTATTAAGAGACTTATGTAGCTGATGTGCAGATTCTACCTGGTATGTATTTAACATCACATAGTGCAAAGCATGTGATTGATCCACTTCTTAGGCTCATGCTTCTAGTATTTACAAAAAGTCTTAAATCATACCTGGGCCATATATTTTATTTGCTCTGACATGTCCTCTCTAGCCTTTCTTGTTATACCCAGAAAAATTGCTGTATGATAAACAGTAGCACGTCCATCATCAAACTTACTTCTTAGGTGACAAAGCCTACCATTGACTGTTGATTTACTGGCAGTGCCGCGCCTTTTCGGTGTGTAATTGTTGACGACTTGTGAAATGCTAGCCCAACCTCGCAGAGTTTTCACTTCCCCTCATTTTCGTTCATTTTTTTGATTGAGTTCCCACTCTTCCCTTTTTTGACGTCTCCATGTTTTTGTTTTTGCTGTTAATCCTTCAACCTGTTGACTCCCAGTCTAACTCAGTTCATTACGTCGGTTTGTTTCCACAGTCAAGTTAAATACGATCAGGTTTGGACACGTTTGTTTAATTTTAAAAGTCATTGGGTGTCTTAGACAGTTTCCATGCGCAACTTACTGTCCTTGCTTGACCGTTTTTTTTTTTTTTTTTTGTGAAATTGACGCGTAACAGCTCCGGCATGATATTTTTTATGTTAATGAGTATTCAAATATTTGAAAGTCAGTGCCCATTCCTAATAAACAGTAACATTTATCAACTTCAGTAGAACATTAAATGTTCAAAATCACTGTGAAGTAGTGAATAGAAACAGTTCTGACTTTCTTATCAGCAACACTGCCCCCTTGTGTTTCGGGGAAGTATTGCAGGGAGACGCAGACACGACTTACCTTAAACATTAATTACGACCTATAGAACAAATTACAGACAAACCACCCCTACCTGCTGCTACCAGATGTCAACTATTGTCTGAATTTGCTGACATCCGACCATTGTAGCACAATGGCATTATGTCCAGCCAGCTGTTGCTTAGGCTTAGACAAATGTGATTTGCATTTTGGGTGACAAAATTTTTAAATTTCACTGAATAATTTTACAAACTTGTAATTATGGAGAAGGAGAAATGTGTGACTAAACTTCCACTGAAGCAGTTCCTTACAGAAGTATCTGTAAAGACCCGTTTGCCTACATAACCCTGAGTGTTTTTTAGAGCTATCTGGAGCAGGACTCTTCATTTCTTTCATTTACAGAGCCAGGGATTTCCACTGTGAGCAAACACTTTGTAACATCAGACAGTAAAACTTTCTTTTCTCAGATAAGAGCCCTAATCTGAACCAGACTCTGGGTGGGCGACCATCTGCCTCTGACTGGTTTGCAAAGTGCCTCTGTTGTCGTCCCTCCTTTTCTCCAGACCTGCTGTGTCTAACACTAGCTTCACACTCTGAAAGACTTTTTTCACAGACTTTTCTGATGTTCAGAAATCTGATTTCACTTCAAAGTGATGCTGAAAAAGTTTGCTGACAGATGTAGTGAAAAATCAATATTGGCTTGTCGTGCTCTGCGCTATCCTCACAGGTCGAATTACACACTTTTGATTTCTTTCTTCTTTAAATTTTCTGCTTCTACACTTTGATTTCACCTCTTTTAAAGCCTCTATATCACAGAGCAGCTTGTGTTGATATTTTTAAACACAGATTTGAATGTTTTACGTCTCCTCACCCCATGTTTCGTTTTTAGAAGTCATCTGAAGCACCTCACTCGACCTTTACAGGCGTGTGTCAGGGTTTTTTTTCCCACATCCTGTCTTCTCTGACTTTATCTTTCTCTCATTGAGATGACAGCCAGTGAAAGATTCAAGCATCTGCACTTCACCACACACTCACAGGGGAGGCCTTTTGGCAGGCAGATAGTGTGTGTGAGTGTGTGTTTGTGGGGTCTGCATCAAAACTGGCCGCCTGAAGCCCTTATCTACCCAACAACCATATTGTCACCTATCTGCCCTCTTTCTTTCCTTCGCCATCTATTTCTCCCTTTCTCACACTCACACACACACACACACACACACACACTGCACCTGCTACAAGGGCGTTAGCCACAAGTATCTCCCCAGAGACAACTATCAGTTGCAGCTTCACTTTCGCCACCGCCTCGCCTGGAGGAATTCTCACACACGTTTCCTGTTTCACACACACACTGCCAGTTGAAGTTGCCCTGCAGCAAACCTGCTCATTAACCCCTCGATCTCTGCACAGCAGTCAATGTTTTACCATTGTTCCTCCATGGGAGTTAAAGTGTATGTGTTTACAAGGGCCACACACTGAATCAATGCTAGCTTTTCATTTTAGGAACGTTTTAATGAGTAATCAATGAACCTTTTGTCCTTCAGCGCTTTCTAACAGCGGCACAGCACGTGATACTGACCCCTTGTTAAATAAATTTAATACAATTAACACTTAAGCCCCGTTCACACATGACTACCTGACCTGTGGATTATTTGAGGACATTCAATCCCTGGTACTTACATGGAGTTTAACCTTGTGGTGATCATTTCTGTGCTTGTATTAATCAAATTACGCTTTACAAATTTAACAGCAGAAATCAAAAAACAAGAAAAGGAACTGTTCAAGTCAAGTCAAACTTTATTTATATAGCACATTTTAAAACGACCACAGTTGACCAAAGTGCTGTACAAGCTTCAAGTCAAAATCAATAAAAAACACAATGAATAAAAACACAATCAATGAAAACAAATGTTAAAGAAATAAACTAATTAAAACAGCAGATAGGTAAAAAGATGCAATTGATAGTAGAATTAAGAGGACAATGCAAAAGCTCAACATGAACACTGTGTGAACACACCTTAAATTCGTTATAGACTTTTCATCATGCTGCTCATTCAGATCCTGTCAGCCTTGGAGGTGGCTTTCCTTTTTCAACAAAACCAACATTTAGCTCTAAAGTTAGTAAAGTTTTTGTTAAAAATATCCTGAATAAAGCACGGTTTGTTTCACGTCACTGTCTCAAAATAACTTCTTTTACCTCACAGCAATAACATCCTGAAGTTTTCCTCAGAGATGCAGCCAGAAAAGTAAACTTTTGTTTCTGATTTTTCAGAGAGCTTTTCTTTTTTTTCCCCCTGATTACATTTTTATCTGAAATTATTGTATAATTGAGGTGGGAGAAAAAAATTGGGATTCTTTGTCAAATAATCGATTTTCTTTTTCGAATCCAAGTTCTTCATTTCAGTCTTTGTTTATAAACTGGATTTGAAAAAAAGTTACTACTTTCCTCCAGCAGAGGGTGAAATGTTTCTCTTTGACGCACGTGATGTGTATTTTATGGGCAAATGTGGCTTCATTCATTGTTATTTATATTTTTGACTTGGTCTGGTGTTAAAAAAGTAAAATTAAAAATCACAAAAATCTCAGATATCAAAAAGAACCACAATTTAAATCAAATCAGCAACCCAAAAATCATACTAGAATCGAACTGTGAGAATAGCGTATTGTGGGCGTTCAGCCGATGTATGTGAGCTGTGGCCACCAAATGAAGATTCAATATCATGCTTTAATTTTTTTCCTCTGTTATATTTCCTCTCTTAACTATGAAATGATTTACCCGCTTTAGTTCTGCTGCATTCATTTCCATCACAACCAATTACCCCAGTTCCCCGTTTTATTATCCCTCTGAATGTATGTCAAGAGACATTAGAGGTCAGTAAGACCAGTAAGACTGAGGGAGGATAAATTGGAAAGTATTGTGCAGAAGTTGCAAGAAGCAATTGGGTTTGTGAAAATAAAGTGCAATTAAGACTAAAAATAAACCTTAAAAAGGTCATTTATAAAGAGCTAACAAGAAATGATCGCCATTAACCAGCATGAAGTAAATCCACAAAAAGCTAGGTCAGTGTTTCTCACTGTGTGGTGGGGTCACATATTCTTTTTCAGTGGGTTTCTGGCTTTCTGGCTTTTGACTGGTGGAAAAAAAAGAAAAAAATATTTTCTGTGGAATACCCCTGTGCTTTAATATTAAAGAGGATTTTTTTTTACAGTAGGTGGCGCTAATGCCCTGTACTGCTTAGTTACACTACATTTCACGGTATCGAAGAAGACGATCAAAGTAAGTTTGTTAATTATGGAGGAATAAGCACAAATATGACAGCAACTACATTATGGTTCTTATTACCATGGTAAGGGAGGACAAGAACCTTATCGGTTTTATGCAGTGAGGTGTTAGTAAGTGGAAGTAGGAAGCAGTCAAAAAAAAGATAAACCTGGAGTGTATTTTCAAGGGAGAGGACTTCAAGACCTGAGGATTTCACAGAATTGTCTCACTTCTTCATGCTTGAAGCAAAAACAGACTCTCCATGCATCCTACCAGGTGGCACATTGTTATGCTAATGCTAACTGAAGAAGCCCCACAGCATCTCAGGAGACCTTATCCTACCTGTAGCCATGGGCATGGCCAGGCAGGTGTTGGATCCATTCAAAGTTTACGATTTAACCTGTTTTCTGTTTCTCTGGTTCTAACTGCATCATCTTTTTATTAAATAAGTTGATATGTTGGAAAATTTTAAATCTTCATTGAGGGGTGATGGTGGGTCCTGAAGCCAGACCAGTCGAGAACTTCAGCTCTAGATATTAAGAGACGTGACACGGCTCTTGAGATTGAATGAGATAAAAATTCACATGTATCAAACTGAGACACGTGCATGTGCTTATGTTATGAGTTTTTCAGATAGTGGTCAAGGTAGGGTTTGGGTACTTTAATAGGTACCGACAGAATTCTGTTTTAAGTAAAAATCATAAGGTACCATATTTAGGTACTTAAACCCATCCTTGTGACTGTGAGAGAGTGAAGGGAGAGGAGATTTTCCATGCTGGACACGAACACAGCATTATGAGGTTATAAACTGAAGAACAAAAATGTTAAATTGAAAAAAAAAAGTTTTATTATCAAACAAATTGATATAAAAAAGTCCCGAAAATTGGTACCGTTGAGTACCAATACCGATTACCAGGTACCAGACATTGATACCCTATCGATTCAAATGTGTGAGGTACTGATCCATAGTTCAAGGTTTCTTCCTTGATCTTTATCCTAATGGAAAATGGTCACGCTGCAATAGTGTGTCTACAAATTGCATACCAATGTCTCTAAAAGTCATTTGAGACCAAATACTTGTGGGTATAAATACTTCAAAAAAGAATTCAAGGCACTGTGAGGACTTTTTCAGTGATCTTGTAACAGTCTCACTTATATTTGTCTGATTATCAACACAAAATTAGTTATTTCTAATCCTTTTATTATCTCATTTTCAGAGTATGCTTTTTGTTTTTCAAAGATGGCTATCCAAACCCAACTCCTTGAAATAGTTTTTCCATTTTATGCTCAAATGCTCATGATATAAAAAAGTCACAGAGTTCAGATTTACATATTAATAGCAAAAGCATCAGAGTTTTTCCTTGTTTAACACTGGGAGCATATGTTTATGAGCTGCCACTGTGTTGTTTTATTCCCTGCTGCTAGCTGTTAGCATCCCATTACAAGTGTTCTCCTACATTAGCTTCTCTGCAGAAAGGTAACAGTGGTGTTTGAGGGGGACAGGATGCTACATGTCGCAGCATTTTTGTGTGTCCGTGTTTCTGCGCTTGTATGTCTGCTCACTTGTTAGCGCTCTGCCCGAGGCTGATCCACAGACACAGAGACGAGGAGTTGATTATCAACAAGCTCACGCAACCAAACACTCTCATCCTCTGTGTGTGTGTGTGTGTGACTGATAAAAGCAGGTGTGTCTGTGCTTAAGATCTTCCCGCTAGATTGGGCTTGATGCTGGTGTCCCAGAAAGCCACTGCACCTTAAACACAGAGCCAATTAGCACAGCCATTGTGTGACGGAAATAGCCTCAGCCACCAGATCCTCATAATGGTGGTCAGCCCGGAAAAAATCCTGCACTGTTAATCCAATTAGAGTCAACACGTAGGGATCCTGAGCATTAAATCCGATAAGAGTTAACACACATGAATGTTTGGAAGAGTTACACAAACCTAGATTTACTCTTTAAACTACAGGACAGCACCTCTCAGCTTTAATTAACAGGGATTTAAAGTGTTTGCCAGAAATTATTGCTAATGATCAGATAGATAACACACAAGGGAGCAGGGCTACATTCATTACCAGACAGGCAAATAAAGATAATATAGCCGGCTAGCTGACCCAGCTAGCTCTGAGAATTTCATTCATATGATTATTAGAAGGGAAACACACAAAAAACATGGGATGATTCATATAAGGAGGATTTTAACTACTTGCCAGCATAATGTAAGCCTCCCCAGCTACTTAGCCTCTAACCCTCTGTATGCCTGAAGCTTAACACATTAGCTTTGGCAGGGAGACAGTTTGTCTTGAGGATAGTAAACAGATCCTCCCAAAGCTTTTCTTGGAAGCAGTGCCGTTCCACATTGGAGTTAATGTGTGATCCATGCAGATCAAATAAAAACAGAAATATTATAAATTGTTGTAATAGGAAAAAACATCTTAAGGTCAAAGTTTTAACAAATGTGTCTTTTAAAGGCTTAAAGAAACAGTCCTGCCAATCTGCAAAAACAAGAGTTCCAGAGAGTTTGAGCCGTAGTCTTAAGGTGTGAACTCCTTGCCCAAAAACCTGAGGGACCTACCAGTGATGCAAGGGTTAATGCAAGGATCTTAAAATGTACCCGAAAATTAATTGACAGTCATTGCAGTAAACATAATTTGGAAGTAATCTGATCCTGATGGACTATTTGAAGTTTTTTGTTGCAGCATTTCTGGTTCATTTGCGGGCAGGTGAGCTTGGAAGTAAACCAAACGTGAACCAGCTTTTCTATTTCAGGGATGTACTGATCTAACTTTTCTGGTCCCAATACTGATATTGATACCTTGGCTTTGGATAGCTACTGATATCGATACCGATACCAATCCGATACCAGAGTTAGATAAGAACCTGCATGCCCTACTGTTAGGGATGGGTACTGAATTAGGTACTTTTATAGGTGCCGACCGAATTCTGTCAAAAGTACCGGATACTGATTCATGTAAAACCAACAGGTATCATATCTAGGTACCCAAGTGCATCCTTGCTACTGTGAGGGAGTGGAAGAGTAGGCAATTTTCCATACCAGACATGAACACAGCATTGCAAGTTTATAAACTGAAGAATAAATATGATAAATTGATAAAAAATATACTTCATTATTAAATAAATGCACACAAAGAAGTACCAAAATTGGTACCGTAGAGTACCGCTACCGATTGCCAGGTACCAGGGATTGGTACCGTATTGTATCAAATGTGAAAGGTACCCATCCCTACCTACTGGGATATGACTGATAATGTTTTTTTTGTTTTGTTTTTTTTGGTAAAAGGCAAAAAATGAGTACCTTAAGTAACTGAGCTTAATATTTATTGAAACTATGAAATATTTAAATGTTTACCAGCGTTTTGGTTAAAACAAAGCTCCAGAATGTACAGAAATCCTATTCAATCGTAAACTTTTATACCCTATTGATTGGTAATGCAGAAAAAAAGAAAGTGCATCAAAGGTAGCATTTTAAGTCAAGTAGAAAAAAGGCATGGAGCTGGTTGCCTGGATCGGCACCATGGATCGGTTCCTTTCCCACTGATACCAATCCAGCTTTGAGGGTCACCAATCCACCAATACCTGATACCAGGAAGGGTATCAGTGCATCCTTAATTTCACCTTCTTTGAAAGAAACATGAACGGATTAATGTTTTGATGTATTGGTTTGAAAGCATCAAATGATAAAAAGTAGCACTGAGGTTGTAGAGATTGGTTGTGGCTGAGGTAGACAGGAAACCAAACAAGGTTGGAAACCCTGGTAGAACTACTTTCAGACGACAACAGTTGAATAAATATTTATCTAAAAGGAGGTTGTAAAATCTAGTTAAGCGCAGTTAGACAGTTAAAGTTGGCTGCAGGTCCCTCTACAGAAACCTTGTTACAACTTTTACTTTGGTTATTTTGCCCACCTACAAAGCAGAGATCCCTCAGCAGACAGTAAAGTTGGAGTTTGATGTTAGTAGAGAGTATCGTCATCATAACGGTTGTTCAGTCACTGCCAAATGGAAGCAAATAAAAAGGAAGGGAAAATAATGAAGGCTAATCCTTGACTAAAGGCGGTGTAGGTGTCAGGTCTCACACACATCTACTTAAACCACTGTGAGGAACTGGGACACACCCTGATGGGTGTTTCCACTTGTTTGCGTGTGAACTCTCTGAAAGGAATTGAGGGTGTGTGCAGACCAGGCTTGGCTGGAACATCTTAGATCCTTGTTACCTTTATCTAACCCCTCCTATTTACCTTTCTTGACCTCACTGGTTCTTTGTGTTTGTCAAGCTGACGTGATTCTTCCCTTTTATTTAACCTGAGCAGAAACATTTGATAACAGAGGAGATTAATGTGTGAGGACAAATATGTGTTTACCAAAGCTCAGTGAGTGATCTACTTTTTGAAGTGCTTCATGCTTTCATCAAATTATTTTGTTAAACATTTATATTAAAGGAATTTTAATGCTGTTTAAGGGCATTCTAATTGACTTACATATATTTTTAAAAATGGTGCCTTCATGACCTAGCTGCTGTTGTGAATCTCTTTGTAACTGTATCAAGGGTTAGACCGCACTTCACACCAACACTCTGAGGCCCCGTTTAGACGACAACGTTTCATCCGAAAACGCTACAACATTAACACGTAAATGCAGAGGGACTGAAAACGCTGTAGTAAGCATGCCAGGCCTGTAGGTGGTGCTATAACTGTCTTGGTCAGAAGCCGTTTTTGGTAGATTTCTGCCGAAGTAGAGTTGACGTCAGTGTTTCCACTGAAAACGCTGGTTTACTGTTTACACGGCAACGGTGCCGGCAGCGTTTATGAAAAATTTCAGTCTGTAGGCCGTTTTGAAGCTTTCATTTTAGGTCGGTTGAAATGCTGTTTCTGTTTGAACGTAAGGTCAAAACACAACAAGAATTTCGCGTTTCGCCCCAAAACCATTGTTGTGTAAACAGCCCCTAAAAAATGTCTTATTGATCCGGCAAAAGTGCTTTAACTGCTGTAAACCAAAATATCAATCTTGGAAAGTCTTGATTTTACTTGTAAGGGGTCAGAAATGTGTAACTACAGAAACACAGTTTACAAAGATTTTTAATAGTCACATTACAAACAATCACTACATAACTAAAAGTAAAGTTTGCTCTGTTGCTTTGGATCCCGCAAAAAGTTGTCTTTATCAGAGAAAAGTACATATCATTGAGGATGGGAACTGTACCTACTGTAATTCCTGTATTCAAATATTATAAATATCTAATGAACAAATATTCAAATACTCGCAGATTATTTTATTTTTAAATTTAACCGTTAATGAAAATAGAGTCTGCTGAGATCTTTTCCACTCTCATAGATGTAGTTCCCCATAGCGATGGCTTGTACTCCAGCTCGACAAACGCCATCATGTGGTTTAGCATCAAACTACACATTTATTCTATTGCATGCAAGTTTAATGCACAAACCTGCACTGCACATTTATTTCATTGTTTCTATCGAAGTCCTTCTAGACATCACTTTCCTTGACTGGCATGTCTCAGGTGTAGCAGATGTTTCTGTATTTGTCATATTTTTGCTTTGGGTATAACATGTTCCTAGAGAGTTGCCATAGCTGTAAAACAGTTGTTTTGGCTAAAATCTGGTTCAGTGTGCTGAAGCCATGGCCGGAGAAGTCGTAAGTTTGTATCCCGAAAATAATTCTCCTACCTAGTATCTTTGGTTGGGCAAAGACAAGGTATGTCGCCAGAAGCAGCGCTTGCATAGGTGTGGGAATAACAAAATGTTGGGTTAATGGGGAGTATTCAAGTACTCGATTACTCATACCCATCCTTACAAAACATATTCACACCTTGGCAAGAGTCACATACACAGTGTATTTATCTAAGGAAAACACTACCAATGCCCACCAGAGGTGTCGCTGCAATCAAACAGATAGTCCCCCAAGTGCCTTTGAATGTGGTTTCTTCTTCTGTAAAAAATGATGTGAACTTGTTTCTGTTTGGGCTGTTTGGAAACGCTTCAGTCAGATTTAAAAAAGTCTGCTGCAGCCATGTTAAAGGTGTATTACACAAAATCATACACTGACACCATGTGTAGACATTAGTTGGTTGCCATTACTGTCAGATTTAGAACACAGTACTCGTCGCAGTAACTCCTGAAGTTAAATGTTAGAGCATCTTTTGGTACTGGCTGTTCTTTCTCTGCTCTTTCCTCATCTATTGAAAAGTAATTAGAGATCTTTGAGGTCTTTTTCATGCGTTCATAATCTGCAACAGAGCACATGCAACCCACTCACAGCATTATGAGACAATGAGGCCTAATTGTCTGGCCATCCGGTGCTTTAGAAGCGATGATAATGATGTAGAAGAAGAGGGTTTAGGATGGCTTTTGTTGGCATTGTAAAGGAACAATCAACGCCAGATTACACCCAGGAGGTTTGGGTTCCAGATCCCTGGCAGAAGAAAAAGCTCTCTGGGTGGTTTATGTGCCTAAACCTGACCATGTAGTTTATTTTAGATTAGTGCTTTAGGGTACGTTAGACAGATGCCTCCTTAACGCCCTGACAAGAGCAGGTATTTAAACACCTGTCGGCTGGAAGCACTAGACATTCATAGTTAGACCCAAACTGTGGTTTAATATTTTACATATAACACAACATTTCCTTTTGCTGCCTTTTCCCTGTTTCTTCAACAGGAAGTGCTGGTTTGTTTACAGTGTAATATCTTTGTAGTTTCATTTCCCTTCATCTCATTCCTAACATCTTTAGGCAGACCTTGAACCAGTTTCATTATTCCTTGTATGTGTTACAGTAGAGCATGTGTGGAGTGGGAAAACAGTATAAGTGTAGATCTCTTAATGTGACATGCACAGAGGCTGTAATTAGCAGGCTCACTAGCTTTAATTAGTGGGTTTAAATGGAGGAAAGCTATCGGTAGCTGTCCGTTTGATGTGAGTGGGAGATGATGTGCAAACCAAGTAGCTTTTGTTCAATTTTTTTTTCTTTGTGTGTGTGTGTGTGTGTGTGTGGCTTTAAAAAAGGGCATAGAACTACATTTTAGATCTCATGTTATCTCCTTGTCAGTGAGGGTTACTCCCACACAAGACACTGCAGATGTTCAAACACTATGCACCCAGCACATGTTTACGTGTGTGTGTTTTTATGTGTGTGATGCTGGTGTGGGTCTCAGAGCAGAGCCATGCAGATGGAGCTCAAGGGATGAGAGGTAACTGCACTAATTATGCTTCCTCCATTCCTCTTGAGCGTTATATACCACGCTCTCTTGTGAGATGTAATCACCAGTTGCTTCTTGAAGAGCGTGAAATCAGAGTCTATTCATGCACAGGGCTCTTCGGCCTGTGTGATGCAACCTAAAGAGGACTGTCTCCGACTGAGGCACCATGAGTAAAGCTTGCTATACAAACAAAGAGCAAATCCTCTGAAGCATCATTTAAATGTACTGTATTGAATGTATAAGGCAGCGAATAAGCACCTGCACTACTCTGGTACAAATGCTGGAGCTTTTTAAGTGTTTCTTAAAGAAGATACAGACCACATTTATGCTTTCTTTTGCTAAAGACTTAAAAAAAAAAAAAAAAAAAAAAAAAAGTAAAAATTTAGTTGCATCACAAATAAAGATACAATGGGGAAAATAAGTATTGAACGCATCAACTATTTTCTCATCACATTCATTTCCAAAGATGCAATTCAAACAAAATTTCTACCAGATATTTGTATTAACTCAAATAATCCACACATGAAGAGAAATCACAACGTTCAGGTCCATAAATAATGATTATGTGGAACTAAGTACGATAACACGGGAAAAAAGTATTGAACACGCTAACTGAGACTCATCTAATACTTAGTGGAGAAGCCTTTGTTTGCAATGACAGCTTCCAGACGCTTCTTGTATGTTTTAACTAATCGCCCACACTGCTCAGGTGTGATTTTGGCCCATTCCTCTGCACAGATTGTCTTTAAATCTTCAATATTCTTTGGTGCCCTCTGGTGAACCCTTTTCTATAGTTCTTTCCACAAATATTCAATTGGATTTAAGTCAGGTGATTGACTAGGCCATTCTAACAGATTGATTTTCTTTTTTTGAAACCATTTGAGAGTCAACTTTGCCGTGTGCTTTGGATTGTTGTCCTGCTTGAAGGACCAGCCACATCTCATCTTCATCATCCTGGTTCATATCAGCAGATTCATATCAAGAATTTCCCCATACATGGCTCCATTCATTGCTCTGTCAATTATATGACGTTTGCCGATACCATGAGATAAGAAAAAAACCCATGCCATGATGCTTCCACCTCCAAACTTCACTGTTGGTGTAGTGTTTTTTGGGTGATGTGCAGTGCCATTTCTCCTCCAAACATGGTATGTAGTATGACAGCCCAAAAGTTCAATTTTGGTCTCATCTGACCAGACAACATTCTCCCAGTATTCTACAGGCTTGTGAAAATGCTGTTGAGCAAACTTTAAACCAGCTTCAACATGCCTTTTCTTGAGGAATGGAGTCTTGTGGGCTGAGCGTCCATGAAGGCTATCGCAGTGGAGTGCATTGCCTATTGTTTTCTCTGTAACACTTGTACCTGCTGCCTAAATGTGATGAGAAAAAAGTTGACACATTCAATACTTATTTCCCCCACTGTGCATTAAAATTGTTGAAATGAGTGGAAACAATGTTTTTATGGGCTGAATGTGCCTCTAGAAACAGATTTTGAAAACTTTAGTTTGAATAGTTGATTAAATCTGTTTTTTTGTATTGTTCCATTTCAGTTTACATAACAAAAACTCCTTTGTAGTCTGTTGCAATGACTGTATGGTTCTGTTATGGGACTCCCTGCTCTTCCATGGGCTTGCATGGAAAGCCTGAGGTAGGAAGAGCACACATTCCTGCCCATCATGAGCCATCATGAATGGCGTAAGCAGGGAGCACAGCAGCAAAAATAAAACCAGACAAAGCAGAGCAAATGACATGAATACAAGAATACATGAATACACAGACTTTTCTTAAAAAACAAATAACCAGATACAGGAGCCTAAAATCACTTCCGTAAGAGTTAAAGTTTGGTGTCTTTCCTTTTTTTGCATTTGAAGTATATCAGAATAGACCATAAATAGACAAAATAAGCCCTTCTTACATGTCACTTTTGCTCCCATTGCACATACCTCAGCCTCCAAACATCACCATCAAATCAAAGACACAACTCCCAGATTATTAATGATGCATTAAAGTTTAAGGAGTCATGATACTGAAATCACCACGTCTCTTGACGCCCACAGACTCCTCTCTGTCCGATGGTGATCTTTTTTTAATGCTAGTTGTAATAAAGTGCAGCCTCTCACCATGTAGGTATTAAAAACTCATTCATATTTTATTGCACCTCACGAAAGCTTCTCCAGCTCCTTTTTCTCATCTGTGCAGTGACCATGAGACAGGTGGGATAATGTTGTATTACTTTAAACTACATCATAACACGTTTATCAGCAGACCTGATAACGGTACCAGTGTTCATCCAACTTCCAACTCAAGCTTCAGCTCCTTTCTCATGTCACACTGCACCCTCATCCTGTTCCTACTGTATTCACTCTTCTGTTCTTTCTAAGGCCTGGACCACACCTATATGGATATTTTTTTTACCGGATATCTTTGTCCCCGTTTCAAAAAGATCTCCGTCCACACCGTATAAATATCCCTGTCCATACGAAGAGGCAAAACTGAAAACAATCGCCTCTGAAGCCTGCTATGCCATGCCTGGCTGATAAGTGGCAGGTTAGCACAAAACCAGAGAAGAAGAACGTTATGAGCATGCGCAGTCAAAACAGGAAGAAAAAGCAGTCAGTGGAGTAAGGAGATAGCGAAAAAAAACAAATACAAAAACATTACATTCATTTGTAGAGCTGTAATGAGGGTGAAAAGTGCAAAGAACACAGAAATAGTGCGGTAAATGCCGGCTATCATTCTTGTTGTTGGCTGGGAGTTGTTGCTAGGCGCTTGATGTCATTGCGTCAACACCAGCTCCATTTACACACTGCTACACATCTTTTTATTAATCCGTTTAAAAAAAATATCCATTTATGTGCGTGAAATCACAGTGTTTGTGTGGTTAAGAGGCCCAATTGGACCAAAAAATGTGCGTTAAGGAATAAATACATATTCGTGTGGCCCAGGCCTTAATAAAGATGTAAAAAGCTAGAAAATACTACCCCCCAAAAAAAGGGGCAAAATCTTTCTTAAATTGCTCAAATTGTCACACAGCACTTGGTAAATTTCTTAAAAAAAGGCAAATTGGTCATTTTAATGAGAAATTAACAAGTTTATTGTATGGCAGCAGTGGAGGAGGCTACTAGAATGCTCAGTCCTGGTGTTTTAGATGGAAACAAAAATTAAAGAAAGAGATAAGTAAAGAATTTCTGAGCTGTAAATAATGTAATGCTACTATACAACATCATAGACCTAAAAATATTAGCTTATTACCCCCATTGCCCCTCTGAAATCAACAGAGGTGTGTGAAGTAAATTAATTAATTGTGAATGTATGTGTGCATGTAATGTAGGTCAACATATGTTCATAAAAATTTGGAAATTATTTGGCTTTTTTTCCCCCACTTCCTGTTTTTGTATGATATCTTAAAGCATGGTCTGCCTTCCTGAATGGACAACTTCCACTGACATCTTCCTCCATCTTTATCTCAACCCGACTTACATAAGTTTCTTTTCTTACACTGCCTGAGTGACTCGCTGACCCACTGGTTCACTTCCTGTTGCGGTCAGTTTATACCTCCTTTGAATTCATCACCCTTATTTGTTGTGTGAATTTCCATCCTCGAGTGGGCTAACGGTGAGTCAGCAGGAGTCACATCAGCTGTGCCACTCAGAGCTGCTCATACAAACACACGCGTTCATGTATACACTGCAACAGGATCTATGTCCTCTCAGGGTGTGTTAAAATGTAACACGATCCTGTAGGAGGGACTTAACAGGCTGTACATTTGCTGCACTGTCACATCACTGAAAGCTTGTGGATGTAGTGTACATTATTCAGGTGTACAAAGCAGCCATTGTAGTAACAAGCAGTGGCCTCTTATACCCTATAGGTTTCAGCGTAGAACCAGCAAGAGCCTATACACGAAAGAGCACTCTGAGTGTATGGTTTTCTGCCCGTAAGGAGAGGAGGAGGAAGGGGGTTAGTGTGTCTAATCCAGACACAGGTTCTAAAGAGCTCTGGGACAATGCTATGTAACCTGGATTAGTGACACAGACTAATACAGAGCTGTGGGAGGAGCCATGTGTGACAATGAATCATTGGGCTTAACCCTGGAAACCTGAGCGCTCACCGTTATTAAAGCCCCAACCAGCATAAAGGTTATCCTGGATGAAATGGAAATGAATCCTACCTGGGAACTGATTGGCTTCTGTCTCAAACAGATGGGACTGAGAATTTGTGATGTTTCAGTTCTATCATCAATAAGCCAATCAGGAAGCTGACACACATTTAATTAAGTCATTTGCTACCTAATGCTCCGAGTAACACCATTAAGTAAACAGCTCTTCCTGTGGATCATTAAGGGGTCATTTTAACGACGTTTTAAGAACCTGCCGACACTGATGAGCCACATTACTTCAACATAAGTTATGATAAATTTGTTCTAAAAATTCTTTAATTGTTGCTTATATTGTAAAGAAGATTTGCGTTTTATTTTTTCACATCAGTTATACCAGGTGATCCTTTAATATGTCTCACAATGGGGAAATTTATAGAATTACAGTGGCAAAACAAACATATTTTTGTTTTAAATTATTAATATATATATAAAAAAACAAAAGAAAATCAAATATATAACAAAAAAAAAATCCAAATATATATATGTGTATGTATATGCACAATCAAAATACAAGTATGAAATGTGCACACTGATAATAAACTTATTAATAAACAGTGTCCTTTCCAAGGGAGTCCCTTGCGGCAAATATCATTATGCTAATTTGCAGTCGATACTTAACTGACCTGTGTGATTAAATTATTCATATGTGGGAGATAAATATTGATATCTTAATGAAATAAATATGGAGCTCCAAACAGCTGTTAACTTGATTTTCTGTCTCACTACTTAATGACTTTAGGAGACGGTGCCTTTAACATGAATGGTCAGACGCTCTGTGCAATTGTTGCAGGTAATTGGTCCATCTGTGTTGCTTATCTAGCAACACATCATACGCTAAGCTCAAAACCGGAGACTATCAAGTGCTACATGTCTGCATGGAAACGACACATTGCTGGTTGCAATGGAAGTCCTCAGACAAGAAATGTTGAAAAAATGTGTGTACTTGTGTAACTTATATTCTAGAATTTACGGTAACAATGTACTGAAATGGACGCTCAGCCCACAAGACTCCATTCCTCAAGAAAAGGCATGTTGAAGCTGGTTTAAAGTTTGCTCAACAGCATCTTCACAAGCCTGTAGAATACTGGGAGAATGTTGTCTGGTCAGATGAGACCAAAATTGAACTTTTGGGCTGTCATACTACATACCATGTTTGGAGGAGAAATGGCACTGCACATCACCCAAAAAACACTACACCAACAGTGAAGTTTGGAGGTGGAAGCATCATGGCATGGGTTTTTTTCTTATCTCATGGTATCGGCAAACGTCATATAATTGAAATTCATGTTACCTGCTGCAGTTAGCTTGGTGAGTTGGTCAATGAGAGCTTGGAGTTCCAAGGATGGGGGAATGTTTTTTTGTCCTCTTTTGTCATTTATTTTATTTTTATTTATTTATTTATTTATTTATTTTTTCTGAGACATACCCAATCCTATTGGACAGTTGTTAGTTTGTTGTGATGGCAGAAGTTTTGTTGGCATTTTTAGCTTCTAGGAGATCTAGCTACCTCTGCCAAGGAGGTTATGTTTTTAGGAGAGTTTGTTTGTCTCTCTGTTTGTCTGTGAACAACATAACTCAAAAAGTAACAAACAGATCTTGATGAAATTTTCAGGAAATGTTCAAAATGGAATAAGGAAGAAGTTATTACATTTTGGAGATGATCTGGATCACTGTCTGGATCCAGGACTTTTTAAAGAATATCATTGTGAGATAGGGCTGTTTTCACCATATGTGTATATAACTCCACAATGAATTGTCGAATTGCTTTGCAACACAATACAAGACAAGGTCACCATAATTTCTGACATATGTTAAAGTACGATCCAGATCCTGGCAACATTCTGGATACTAAGATCCAGAATATGAAATATGTACTGGGTCATCATAATTTTCAACACTGTCAGGTAACAAATTATTGTACAAACCTTTGATTGTTCAAGGTAACAAGTGATGAAAAATGGGACAGACAGATGCTGAAATGATTTTATTTGGAGTCAGAAAAGAGTCTTGATTTCACGAGAAGAAGCGCCCTCTGATATGGTTCATGAACAGGTCATATGAAATTATGTCAGAAACAGCGACTACATGCAAATCCAGAACCGTTAGTCAAAGTGAAAAACTCCACCAAAATTATTAATGGCTTCTCAGAGTTGATTGTCTCCTTTAACTCTCTTTATTTTCCCTTTTCTCCTCCCTCCTCTCCTCCTCTTCCTCTCTCGCAGATGATGAAACACGCGTGGGACAGCTACAAGCGCTACGCCTGGGGTTCCAATGAGCTCAGGCCTGTCTCCAAGCAAGGCCACTCCAGCAATCTATTTGGTGAGTGGGAGAGCATACACTCATAAATACACTCACAAACACACACAGAAAGACACACACACACTCAGAAACACACGATTGATCTCCCGTCCCCTCTTCCAGCGGCCCTGGCCTTTTAGATTAGCAGCCAAATTGGCCGTCAGTCAGAGTCATCCATCTACAGCTGCCTCTAAATGTCAGCTTTATCATATATTTATATTCAGTTTGTGCTACTTGAGGCCTGTTGGTGACTGAGTGTTAATGACTTTGTTGACGTGGGGCATCTTACTCTGCCATGTGTCCGCTGCTTTCTCCCTCTTTCAAACATTTGTCCTCTGAAAGAACACAGGGTGCTGCTGTTTGCCTGCAGGCTTTTGTTAATAAATACACACACACACACACATTTGTCCAGCTGACTCGTCTTTATGCTGTTACAAAGACGAGTGAACAAACGCTGTTGCGGTTGTGTAATGAGAAGACATTTCAAGCTTTGTTAAGACGGTCACAGAACGGCGCACATGTTGCGTTAGCGTCGTTTCTGTGTACTCTAAGTGTTTGTTAGCGTGTTTCATTCAGGCTGATTGGATTAAAAAGAGCAGGAATTAGATTTTCTAATTTGTTAAGAACTATTTGTCTCTTGACCTAATTAAACCCTCTCTCTGAATATTGTGCAGATACCTTCAGCTCCAGATGAGTGTGTGTTTGCATGTGTGTGTGTGTCAGTGGGTAATGAATGTGACAGTTGAGAGCAGTGCCGTCGCGAGCTCTCGACGAGATAAGATGGCATTCATGTGTGAAAGGAGGAGCTGTGCCTCCACTGCTGATAAGACCGGTCTCCTGACACCAAAATACACTCACGTACTTGATCCGCTCCGAGGTTTCTCTGAGTGTTTGTCGTTGTTTGGGTTTTATAACGTTGCCCTCTGATGTCAAGGTGAAGGTCTGAGTCCCTCTGAGGCAGCAGCAGAATTCAGATGTGGCTTTGTGTACAATGAAGCAGATAAATGAATAAGAAGCTAAAACAATGAGAAGAAAAGACATTCAAAACATTGAAATGGCATTTGAGCTAGGATGAAAAGATTCCCTTAGTGAAGGTTTACAGAAGTATTTCCAAGTGGTTGAATATTAAAAAAAATATTCTGGAGCATTCAACCAAAACAAAACACTGAAATGCTTTCTTGAGTGGAATAAAATTTACAGGCTCAGAAATGTTTCTAGGTGATGTCACACAAACTTTTGAAAATTCTTGTGTAAGGTGAAATACTCAAAACATCTTTTGGAGAATGTTAATGTCAAATACTCAGGATGGACTGAGTTTCGACCGGGCTACTTATCAGCTGTGATATTCAGTCTGTCTGCCCTATGAGAGCCCTTGATAGCCACTCATGTGAAAACTAAACAGAAAAATAAAGCAAAACACGAAACATGCCTATAAAAATTTGAATTGGAATTTTGGAAAACTTAATTTACCGTAGACAAAATTCGCTTTTTTATTTTTTCAACTTTTCATCTAACTTTATAATACATGCTGCTGAGCCTTGGAGCTGATTAATAAACATATGCTTAAAGCAGGGGTGGCCAACCTGTGGCTCGCGAGCCGCATGTGGCTCTTCGCTTTTCGGTGTGCGGCTCTTCGATCCATTCATAAAAAAATTTATATAGTTGTGAGTAGTGGTGTGCTGATCAATCTCTACTATATATATATAAAAGGATACCAACATTGGGATCAGTTGGGATTGATACCTAAGTTTCAGTTTCTCTTCTCTATTACAAATTTAAACACACAAACACAGTAAATCTCGCTTTGAAAATTGGAAATGTATTGATTCTCATTTTATGACATTTTGTTAATGTGTGAGAGGAAGTGTGACCACGTGTGTGATGTGGCTCTCCGTAGTACCACGACCATTTTTGTGGCTCTTGGTCTCTGTCTGGTTGGCCACCCCTGGCTTAAAGGCAATTGGATAAAGTTAAGTGTTGGAGTTTGTATTATTCAAAATTTTAATGCCAATATTTTTAAATTTACTGGAAATGAATATCAGCTCTAATTATCGGTAATCAGCCTTTTGGTTACCGATAATTGGTATCGGCATCCACCCTGAAAAAAACAAATTGGTCTCCATCAAATACCACAGAGTTTTGTTCTGCAGGGGAGCCAGAGCAACAAGTTTACTAAAATACTTTACGCATGTTCACAAAACAGTAGGAATGGGTACTTTTCACATTGGAAACGATACAGTACCAATGCCTGGTACCTGGCAATCAGTATCAGTATTTAACAGTACTAATTTTCGGTACTTTTTTGTGTTTATGTGGTCAAAAAGAATCAATTTGTTTGATAATTTTTTTTTTCAATGTAACATATTTACTCTTCAGTATATAACCTTATAATGCTGTGTTCATGTCCGGCATGGAAAATCGCCTAATCTTCCACTCTCTCACAGTCACAAGGATGCATTTAGGTACCTAACATGGTACCTTTGATTTTTCATGAATTGGCACCAGGTACTTTTGACAGAATTTGGTTGATACCTATAAAAGTACCTCATTAGGTACCCATCTCTTCAAAATATTGATCCATTAAAGTTTAAAACAATCCACTCCCCAATTCCTCAAAAAAGAAAAAATCTGGGTTGTGACATCAGTAATCATGCAAAGCTTAGCACCCCCTGATCAAGGTATGAAAGTTAAAGACATATTTCCAAATTACCAAAGCTTCTTAAATTTTTACAGTTCTTTAAGAATGCAAGAACCAGTTCCAAATCTCTTTAAATTTGGCTCATTTCTTTTTAATTGATCGGTCCGTGTCTAGATTTCATATGCAAGGATCTGTGATCGGCCCATCCTTACATATGAAACTGATCTTATATACCTCCAGGAAGGTCTGACAGCCAGCCATTGTTGCTTTTGCTCTGAGACCTAAAACTCAGGACACTTTAGTGGTTAAATTTAAACATAAAGATTTAATTGTTTCTCAGGTAATGTTCAATGATTTTCAATAAAATAAGATTGGAACATTGAAGGTATATGCTGTCAGTGATAAAAAATAAGAAATAAAAATCAGTATCGGCCCAAATTGGTATTGGTGGGTCAGGCTTTTTGAAGATCGGTGATCAGCCAGAAAAATGTGATCGGTGCTCTCCTACTCTCAATATACTTCCCGTAGCAAATTGAACAAAAACGATGAAGCAGGCAGACCCATCATCATTATACCATTAAAGACCAATCATATCCGAAGGGAAACACACAAAAAAACACCCCCTGGAAACTCCTAATATGCCCAGATGGTCAAGTCACAGACAGCTACTTCAGCGGGATGAATCTGGTTTAATCTGGCTAAAACTTAAAAACTACGCTGCCTTTCAAAACATTCATTATCTGCTAATTTCACCCTCATGGAGGAAGAGTTTCTCACCTCCCCGTCATCAGCTAACTTGAGATAATGAACCTCCTACTTGGCTGTGTCACTTATCCGTAGTGCACGCCACCCTTTACATGGCACAGGCATGATAAACAGAGCTCTACTTATCCGTCACATTTGTGTTTACAGTATCACGAGCTGGGCTTACGTTGTGTAATTAGATTGCCTAAGTTGACCTCCAAGGCTTGTGATTGGCTCACTTTGATAGCGCTGTGTGTTGGTGGGAGTTTGTGTGAGCCTCTCTTCTAATGGCAGTCGTACATTAGTCCTGAATGCTGTTTCACTTTTGAGTCATCGCTGCATAAAAAGGCATAGATTAGAATTTATAATGTGGAGTTATTTTGGAACATCAAATCTCCGGAGGTGTTTCTGTGTCTTCACTGAGTTTGAATTACTCGTGTCAGGAGCTGAGCTGTTGATTTTTTGGGTTTCTACTCATATGCTTCTGTAAAACGTACACAAAGTTACACAAGTGACAGGATGACAGCGCTTTAAAAATATATGCAGAATGTAGGAAACGAGCTTGGAGCCACGGTTTTGGGTCGGGCCTGTTTCGTTCAATTTAAACACGATGATGAGTCCTCTGATGTTAGCCTCCTTTTCCTCTGTTTTGTCCCAGCCTCATTCCTCCGTCTCATAAAAAAACTACTCCTTCTCTGCCATTCTTCAGCTCCATATGTGAAAACTTAGAGCAAGAGGCAGGATGACTTTGCAGTTTTGCAAACCTACCTGGAGTTTAAAGACATTACCTCAGTTTTTCAGAGCTGAGGAAACATGCAGATAATCCCACAGTTCCTTTATGGAGTTTGCAGGATTTACAAGCTCATTTTAAATGATTGCCGTCTTATGTTTAATGAAGAAATTCAATCAGCTTTGTGTAAATTCCATCCACTGTTTCATTACCACAGTTTATCATATGTAAATGTAGGAAGAGAGAGGAAAGGGTAGCAGCTGTGTGAATTCTAATTATTAGATTAGCTGCTTCTGCTCTGTTAGACTTCCCCTCCACATCCTTCCATCACGTCTGTGCCATACAAATAAACAGGTCTTAGTGGGCTGCTCCTGTAGACCCACTTCCATCAGAGAATAAGACAGCACCCGGCCACCCCAGGGTCTTGTCACAGCCGTTTCCTGCTCCTATGGAACATGATGTTTCATGATAATATTAGCCTGACCTGGAAGATTACGCAATGAAGCCGCTTCACTTTACCTGAGGCTATTTCCCTGATTCACAGTAAGCTGGACTGCTGCTTCATGTAAACTGGGGAAATTAAGAATTAAATATTTTACACACCAATAGGCAGTATAAACAGACTAACTTTGCAGGTTAAAAGCATTTCACTTAGAAAAAAAACTGACATTTTATCTAGTGTTTTTGTCTTATGTTAAGTAAAAAATGTATTGATATACCTGAAATTAACAACATTCAGTAAATTAGTCTAGAGAAGTATCTTGTTTCAAGTTATTTCAAGACAAAAATGAGGTCTGAATTGCTGCAAAAAGTAAAAAAAAAACTGCTAATGAAATAAGAAATGTTTGCTTGAAACTTTAGTAATGTCTTTATACAAGAAACTTTTCTCTTGTTTCATTTGCAGATTTTTTTTTACGTGTTACAAGCAATTCAGACCTCATTTTAGTCTTTAAATAACTTAAAACAAGACATTTGTCTGGACTGGTCAGATGAATGTGGCTCATGTTAAGTCTAAAAACGGCATCTTCAACTGAAAATGAGACAAAATGACTTGAAAAGATTTTATTTTTTTGCACTTTTAAAATAAAAAAAAAAGTTTAAGGATGCCCTGATTTTCAACTGTCCTTAAAAGTTTGATTGGATATTGATGATAAAGAACTGATCCATACGCTAGCTCTAATCTTAATCTTCACTAAAGCATCAATGCTGATAGAACACTTGTCCTATCTCAACATGTTGTATCTGTATCAGTAGTGATGTCGGCAGATACCAAAGCCCAGGTATTCATATTGGTATCAGGACTTATAAAGTTGGGTCAGTGCATCCTTGTTCATTGCTTTGAGATAGATTTCTGTAACCCAATATCAAGTCAGTGGTATAAAAGGTCAAAGTATTAGGGCTGGGTATTGTTAAGAACCTGATGATTCAATTTGGTTTTGATTTCTTTTCGATTCAATTCGATATTGATTTAAATGCTTGGATGTTGAATCAGTAAGAAGTAGGGTTGCACGATATATCCATACAGATAAAGTATCCATACCCCCTGTCTTCAAAAAGTAAACAATACCACGTGTTTTAAGAATCGATACTTCAAGGCATTTTCTATTAAGTTTTCTAATGTGTTGGGTTTTGCCATGGTATCGTTTAGGTATTGGTATCAAGATGTTTTAGGCAGGTATCGTATCGAATCATAATTTTGGTATTGCAACAACACAAGTAAGAAGTAGAAAAACACAAATAGAGTTTCTTTTGACATTTTTAAAATATTTATTTTCATGCCTATATGAACATATGAGGAAGGTCACCTCACATGTTTGAGCAATAAAATCACCCAAATATTGGACTTAAAAGTTGAAGGTGCTGGCTTTATGCTGCTGCTGCTGCTGCTGCTTGCTTTGGCTGCCATTTGTTGTTGTTTGGTCTAGTGCAGCTTCCGTCCATAAAATGTGAATAACACAAACAGCGCCCCAGCTGGCCAGGAGGAAAATAAATTCAGAAGATTTGCCAAATGGGTATTGAATTGGGCAAGGAAATATTGCTTAAAATAATTGGGTCACAAGAAACCTATCAGACTGATTTTTTCACTTCTTTATGGAAACTTGGGAAACTTGGTAAACGAGGATAAATCATTTCTGATCATGTTATACGTGAAGTTGGGGCAGAAGATTTTGCTTTAGGTTTAGACCTGAATTGCATTCAGCAATGTGCAGTTTCTATGCAGATGTGTAGCGCTTCCCAATGTCTCCTATTTGCAAATAAATTGTAGAATCTGTCAGGTTTCATCACCATCCTTGCTCTGTTCCTTCACAAATGCAGTTTTTAAATAATTGGCAAACCATTGAATTATGTTGACATTACCATTTAACACAGCATCCCAACAGTTTTGGAACTGGCATTGATTTCTCTGTATTGCTGTTAAATGGAAGAACTCTGCACCTATTTTGCAACACTGATTGAATATGAGGGTGGAGTCCGTCCCCTTCCTGGTCATTCCCTGAAGGAGTTCAGACTCCTCGGTTTCAAACACCAGCTGTGCTCTTGGCTGTTTGCTCCTCGAGTGTGTTTGGTGGCATAATTGTACCAAATTAGAGAGGTTTAATGTAGTATATTGGTATTTTTTATATTTGCAGAGATGTAGGTGGAGGTAATGTCAAAATGATTGTTAGATTCAGGGAAGTAGAGTTTGTGATTGGCTTGTGGACCCTGATTTGAGTATGAAGGGTCAAATATCTTGATTTAAAACATCCAAACAGTAAAACAGGCTCAATGCAAAGTACAAGTTTTGTAAATAAAGAAGCTCTTGACAGATGATGTGCTGAGCCCCGCGTCTTTAAAAAAAGGATAAGATAATTGTCAAAACAGTTTAAATGTCTGTTGATGTTTTGATACATAAGTAAACTGTTGATTTCAGCCTTGATGGTTATTTCCCTCTTCCTCTTCCCTCCTTTCATTCTGAGATGTCACTGAAAACGATATCTATGCACAGACATGCTCATTGCTAATGAAGAAAAATCTCTGTTCTTTCCCAGTGTGGGAATACCGGCCATAGATCATTTCTAAACGCTGGCAGGCAGCTCTGTTTATCATTTTAACCAAATGCTTTGGCAGAAAAACAACCGTGACTCAGATACTTTTTACCAAACAGAATTACAAAATCTGTTTTTATAACCAAATCACTCCAGTGGCAAAGAGGCAGACAGGATGGAGAAGACTGTGTTTGCTCATAATCCGGTTTCATTATTGACAAAATACAGCTCAAATAGCCCTGCTATTGTCTATCCATCAGAGCTCTGTGAACCAGTGTGCTTTCAGTACTGAGAGTGCTGTCTTTCAATTAAGAGAGAAAAGCTGGACGTGTTGTTTGAAAGGTCAGGGGTGGCTTACTCATTTTTTCTTTGAGAGAAGTGAAAACAAATGGGTTTATTTCATTTAAAAAGGAGTTATGATGCTTTCCTGTGTTTTAACATGAATGTAAAGTAACAAAGCTGGATGTCCATGCAAAACATGTGCACATTTTCAAACTGCTTATGATGTTGAAATCCCTAAATCTGTCCCTGTGCTAGAGATAACACAAGATCTTCATTAAATCTTTACCTCAAATGATGAGGTCAACCTCCAAAGGGCCGGCCAATCGAAGGGAAGGGGATTTGTGACTCAGGGAGCCTTAAAGAGACAACAGCTGAAACAAAGTCAGTATGTTCACATACAGCTTATAAAAATCAAACGATGAGCTTAGTCAGCACAAGATCGGACTATTGAGATGCATGTAAACAGCGTAGTCAGACCGAGAATGGACTGAGCGTATGATTTGATGGACACGCCTAGATAATGTTTTCGGACTGTGTTTCAGCAGGTCTTGGTACGTCTCAGGATTCTTTCACCTGGAAGAGGACGTAGATGACCATGCTTATTGGATTTCAGTGCTCTAACACAACAAACAAGCACTATATAATGTAACCAACACGCATAGTTTGTCAAAGAGCTACAGCTGCATCCATCTTGACCATAGTTGTTAGCCTGTTGCTTCCTCTTACCTATCTAAAAGAGATGCTGCCGCTCTCAGACAGAAGTTCGATTATCTTTTCTGCATGTATCTACAGGCAAGACTAAGTCCCCTGTTGGGACTTTAAAATCAAGTTTTGACCATAGACTGTATATAGAGTGGACAGCGTGGCTTCATCATTTACCATTGTACGGTTTTGAAGCCAAAATACCCCCGTCACAGGCACAGCCATTGGCAGCCATTGTGAAGCCAGAGTCTGCAAAGTAGAGGCTAAGAGAGAATCTGAGTGGAGCCAGGTGACAAAAATTACAACATTTTTTTTCTTTCGAGAGTCTAACCCCTCCTTGGCTCTACCCCCCGACATATTTTACTCTGCCTGAAAAAAATACAGCAGTCAGCTGTCAATCATCATTAAACGTGACTTAGAGTCTCATTTTTAACCTCTTATAACTAATGAAATGAAAATTTTCAGAACAATAAAGAAGACCTGAATACAAGACAGTATCTATCAAGACAGTAATATCTTCAAATCCCCACAAAAAACTGACGTGAGAAACATTTCTACAAGGTGTATTAATTTTTTAAAGTTTGACCACAGCCCATCTGAAATGACTGGGGAGATGGATTTTATGACCTATACTGCTGCCACCCACCAGGGAGAGCAGTTTTTGAGGCAACCTAACTTCAAGCCAAGCAAGATGACGTCCATATTTTTTAGTCTGTGGTATACACAGACAAGACTAAGTCCCCCACCTTGTCTTTACGATCTAGCTTCGACCATAGTCCGACTGCTTTGTGCATGTAAATGTACTGGATATTTCAGACAAAGGCTGAAAAAAGTTTTTTTTTTTACAACACCAGTGTGAGGAAACTATAAATTTTTATAAGCATTAAATGTAAAGCTACAACCAGGCAACTAGAGGGACCTAAAAAAGCTCTTAAAAAAGGCATGATACCCCCTCTTTAATGTTAAACTGAAGTCCTTGCAAGCTTGTTGTCAATATTATATTATTTACCCAATGATTTAGTTAAGCATTAGCCATTTATCAAGTGTTTGTCTTACTTTCAGTAAAAATTGTCTTGTTATACTTTATTTGAGCCACATTCAACTGGTCAGTCCAGAAAAATGTCTTGTTTCAGGTTATATAAGACAAAAATGAGATCTGAATTGCTTGTAACAAGTAAAAAAAAATCTGCCAATGGAATAAGAAAGTTTGCAAGAAAGTTTGCTTAAAACTAGAATAATGTATTAATACAAGTAACTTTTCTCTTTTTCCATTGGCAGATTTTTTTTTTACTAGTTTCAAGCAATTCGGACATCATTTTAGTCTCTAAATAACTTGAAATTAGACATTCTTCTGGTCTGGTCAGGTGAATGTGGCTTATTTTCTACTCAAAATAAGACAAAAACACTTGATAAGAGACAAATTTTTCTAGTCTAACTTGAGATGATGAATAACAAAACCAAGCTGCTCCAACGCTTTTCATCATTTGGAGCTTAAACCAGTTCATACCAGTACCTGAATTGCAGCTGCCACAGCCTGGAATAAGAAAATGGTTTTGAGTTCACTCGAACTGATGGTGCCAGTTGAAACTGAGTCAAAACAGATTTTTGGAGTTTGGAGCGGCAGCAGAGGAGACAGTGGCAACAACAAAATGATAAGGCTGCCACAGGGTACCTCCCCTTATTGCTTTTCTAAATTACTTAATTTCCCCATCTGGATGATTCGTTTAAAGCCCCTGAAACCTGTGTTATCCATCTTTTTACAATTAATGAAGGGGTGTTACATCAGGACAAAGTTTTCCATTCAATGTGTGGTTACTTCACATTCTCCAGCAGAGTTTGGCTTCTTCATGCTCACTGGTTCGATGTAGAGTTCATAGAAGGCAGCTTTGAGTTTTAAAGATTTAAAGGGATAATTTTGGGCAGCTCTCGGAGCAGGATCTGTCTCGTTCTCGTGACACTTGGGTTGCAGTGTCAACAATATTCTGCAGAGATGATTTATTAATTCAATCTACGTGTCCGATATTCTTTCCCAAAGTCACAAACCGTAAAGTCAGTTTAATTTGCTGATGTAATGCTCAAATTTATCTGAACCATCTCGTCCTTTTTGTCCTTATCAGCTTCCTTTGTTGCTTCTAATTATGGCGTGACCATTACAGGGATTTGAAGGACAGTATTAGTGTTTTTTAAGATGCTATCAGCTTCGATAGAGCAGCTTCCCGTCCCTGGAGAGTCTGTACATTCAGCCTCTATTGCTAAAATTAAATACACCTAGAGGCGACAAGGCATCCGTCCCTCCTCCTGTCGTTTCCAATCCCTCTTTCCATTTTTCAGCGCTCAACTCGGCTGTCTATAACCAGCAGGCAGCTATTGAGACTCACCCGCAGGAACAGGTACAGTTCATGTCTCTGTTTCTAAATCCAGAGCGGGTCAAATCCTGTTGTGACATTGTAGTTTGAGAACACACACACACAGATTTTGTAGCTTTGGGAACAGGAGGAGGAGGAGGTTTCAACCTCCTGAATAAAGATGTAAGAAAAGAGCCTAGTGGGAGTGAAATGTCAGTTTGACAAAGAGTCTCTGGACTAATTGTTATATCTCAGGTTGGAGAAGTATTTGAATTATTTAGCCCGTCTTGCAGAGAAGTCTTGTAGCTCTTTGACTCCGACATTAGCTTTCGACCACCGAGGCTTCTTCCAGCCAGATCTCTCCATCCAGAATATGTAAAACGGCCCCGTGGAAGATGAGTTATCACCTTGTTAAGTTTCTCCAGATCATCAGGAGTTCATTCAGAGCCAGCCTTAAGCTCTACCTCAACTCCTGTTGGACATTATGGAATTTAATTTAATCTCAGGCCCATTATAAAACAATGAGCCGGAGGTGGGGACTGAACTAAAGCTTCATCACGGAATCCAATTGTTCTTTCACAAGGCCGCTCAGGTAATTTAGAAAGAGTTGCCTGAAATGGTGCCCAGACAACAAAGAGGAGAGTCTTTTCGGTGTAAATGAACAAATTTCTCCATCAACTGGTGAAATTCAATTAAATAAAACAGGTACTAAACCTGACTTATCGCAGGTTCAGGAACTATTAAACCCTCACCTCTCTGGACAGACTTCTTAAAACCACATCAAAGAGTCTACACTTAATTCCCAGTTTCTTGAAGTTACATCTGCCAAATTTTGACCAGAAAAACAAAAAGATAACAATCTTTGAGAAACATTTTTCTAAAATTGTTGAATAATTTGCTCTCACAGTCTCTCACAAAGTCGTGAAACTTTTCCTATCTTTACCTCTGACAGCTCAGCCTCTCTGGAGTCTTGTTTTTGCAACCAGTCATGTGAGTCAGTGAGTTGAAAGACGCGTTTACAAGTGTTTCTATTTCTTTTTTTTTTTTTTCTGGTCCCAAATGGAAACTGTTTAATTCAAAAACGAAGGTCAAAATTTGGACAGCCAGCTTTCTCTGTTAAACACAGATTAAAAATCCTTCACTGCTGAGGTCAAGTGCTGGCTGAAAGCAAACCAGAGCTGTAACCATTATGAGTCTGCCAAGTTTTTAAATTTCTGTTTAAACTGGTTTATGTTTTTTTTTATTTCACTGTTAACTTTCCATGCACCCCTGGCTAACCTCAAATTTTGATCTCCTGGTAACAAACTGAATCTACGAAATACAAATCTGGAAATTAATACAGATTTCATTTCTGCATTGATGGATGAATTTAACTGCCAACATGCTGGCTTAATATACATGCTAATATGTGGCTAGAGAAAACAAGCAAACAATACAAAATGATGAGTTGAGCCACATTATCAAAATATGTGATCAAATTCAAGTAGTCTGTCAAATATTTAATTTTTTTGCAAAAAAATTAAATGTTTTTATTTTTTCTGTTTTTTTTTTTAATTTTTTGGGAATTTCAAAATTGATATACATTTCTGATTTTTTTTTTTTTTTTTGCACATTTATGGTATTTGCATGTTTTTTAAAATTTCAAATTTTCCAATTTCTATAAAATAGGTCTTTTTAAAATCTTTTTAGAATTTCAAAATTGTAAGAAATTTCTCCAAAATTTTTGAATTTTTGCCAGTTTCAATTTCAAATTTTTGCAAGTTTATGAAATAATATTTTTTTCTAATTTTTGATTTAAAAAAAAAAAAATTCAAAATTGTTTATAACTTCTGCAAATTTTGAATTACTTGGAATTTTTTTTTTGCATATTTATGAATTTTTGCCAGTATTTTAATTTCAATTTTATTTTTGCAAATTTATTCAAAGTAAAGTTGCTGACCCCTGATGTAGGCACAACTTGGTACAAATGTTGGAAATTAGCACTTGCTGCACATCAGAATCATGCCTTGTTATGAACTGTGTTAAACTGCATCGTTCTGATCAAATAAAAATAAATCCAAATTTCTTTTCTCTCACTGTTTTCTGCCTTAACAAGGATCATAGATTTTTCACAAAACAACCAATAGTGATTTGCTTTCTTGATCTTTTTTCTCATAAATATAGGGTTTCATTTGGAGTTGTACTTTCCCTTAATTGATTCAGTGATGGAGTGAGTTAAAGGTTATGTCAATTTGAAGTCACTCTCATGACCTGAAAGCACACAAAGTCAATACACAGCATGGTTAGTCAGGGCTTCATGTTTTTTTTGAGGTGACTTAACATTTACATTTCAATTTAGGTTCAAACATTAGCCTGATTAATTAATGTAGCACACGCTAAGCTGAACTTTTTCACTGAAGGTAATGTGAAGGTGAATTGACTCCTGTTGGAGTAATTATATCAAAGTGATGAACAAAAACCCACATATGGAGATGAGAAGCTTTCACCAGCCCGGCTCCTGTTGCCCGGATTGCGGGACAGGATGTTGCTTCACTTTCCCTGTCAGAGATAGTTAATGTCTTAGGCTGCTCCCACATCTGTGCCGCCTTTCGTGACCAACAACCCCAACTTGCCAACCTGAAATGGACGTGACACAGGAAGAGATGATCGTTGCTGTTTGCATTGCTTTTGAGAATTAATAACCATCGCCGTTTAGTTTTGACCAATCAGGATCAAGTATTTGACACAAACTTGCAATAAAAAAATAACAATATCAGCTTCAGCATGGTTTGAAAGGTGATTGAAGCATATTCTAGTTTCCTGTTCAGCCCTGTCTACTTTGGGCAAACTCTGTCACACTAGCTTTCATGGTGTGTGTATTTTTGAGTGTATAGTTGTTGATCCAGTGTTGCAGATGGTTTCATACACAGCCATCTTTTCAGTGTTGCTGTCTGTGGACTCTCCTGTCTGTGGTTTTCTCTCTGCTGCTCTTTAATTGGCACTGTTGACAGCCCACTGGCTGCTCTTCACAACATCCAAACAAGCTGAAGGTTGAAGCGTTCTTCTCCTCCTCGCTCGGGCTCTTTCTAGCCAAGGGCCGGCACAGGAAAGCACTCGTGTGTTCAACCATCCAAAAAAAAACTCCCCATAGGATGTGTGTGAGTAAGCATGTGTGAGTGTGTGTGAGCTTGTTTTTCTGAAGTCGAGACGGGCTTGACTTGTCCACAGCACAATAAAGGTCACTACCAATGTCTCCTGTCGTGGGGAAAAGAGAAAAGCCTGATATTTTTGGGTTGTTTGCCATCCAGCTCAGTTTGACTAGGTCTGGGGTTTGACAGAACATTGTTTGTGTGAGTATTTGTGTGGAGTTAGATGCCATCTGTCTTTTGGATAAGCTGTGGGCTGTTTCTGGAGAACATTTAGAGCACCTTAAAATCTGAGTACCTGGAAAAAAACTATTAATTCCAACAAAGAGCATTCAGAGTTCAGCAACAACTCATGTCAGATGGGAGAAAGGATGATGCACACTTATCAAGTGAGAGCTATCAGGGGATAAAACAGAAACAAACACACCGGGACTGAAGAGTTTCTGCTTTTTGCTCACACTGTATGTCCACCCAAGATTAAAACAAAATTGGCACCATTGGTTAAAATGTGTGCCCCATGTATTGTCCATATGCTGTCTATCTTCAGCTGTCCTTTTAATAAATATACAACTTTTTTAAAAAAAGAAAAAAAAACAGCATATAGGTTAAATAATTGTACACTAATGTTACAAAGTTTGTCTAATTTAGGGCACTGACAACTTTCCATCGTCCCATAGAGAGCAACACCCAGTGTATTGATGTTGCCTGCACAACTACATCTGGTCACATTGACTTCTTTGGGGGCACAAGTAAAAGTTAGCATTTTGTTGTTGTTTTTTGGACGCAGCTATTAAAGAAAAAAAAACAGATTTTTCTTTGAGTTTTGATCAGAATTGTGATCCCAAGACTTCCTGATGGACTTCTTTTTATTTTATTTCTTTAAACTTTATTTAATCAGGTTGGTCCCTTTGAAATTAAAAACCTTTTGCAAAGGAGACCTGGCCAAGACAGGCAGTAGCAAAACACAAAGTTACAGACAGGCAGCACAAAGAGACAAAGCACAGTTAAGAAAACACAAGATAATAGATTAAAATCATGTGCTGGGGAACAACTGTTCAAACAATGGAGCTAAAACACTAACATCTCATAGAACCTGACTCCATGTCTTTCATTTAAGATTAAAAACATTTAAGGAACACCAGCTCCTTGAGCTTTAAGTTGCAGAGTGCTCAAAGGCCTTTTTCCCAATTTCTGTCCAAGTTCGGGACAGAGAGCTTATTAAAGTCCTGAGAACACAGTGAGTACTGTCCGGTACTTTTCTGCTTGATGATGAAAACATATTAATAGGGAGGCAGCAGACCAAGAACTGCCTCATTAGCCGCGTTTCCACCAAAGCAAAACCGGTTCGGTTCTTCTCGGTACCGCGCGCATTTTATAGAGTTTCTAATGACTTATCCTGGGACAGATCCCCAAATAATTGAAACGAGCCGTCCCACTTTTTGGGACCCTTTCGTATGGGTGCCAGACTGAACCAATCTGCTCTCGGAAGGTGGAGCTACAACCCTGCAGATCGTTGATTGGTCAAAAGAATCGTCACTTCCTGTGTGACAGTGGCTGCATTTCTCCTGGTGGCACACAGACTTCTCTGAAACAAAGCTTGATTGTTCTTTGTATCAAAGAGCTACATGCCAATCACAGAGAGGACAAAATGCTGCATGTCTTCCATCTATGCTCTTTGTTTACTGTGTCGCGTTTTTCTTCTTCGTTGGATTTGTTAGCGGGGTAAACTGTGTCGCACTGCTACGGCGTCACACTATTGTTTACCAGCTGCGGGTTGCACTCCACCTACCATGAGAGGGCACAGTTTTGGCTTAACTGTGCCAAACCGTACTGAACCAAACCAAACTGCTTGGTGGAAACGCGTCTGTTGATAAAAGTGTGCCAATGTGTGAGCCTCTGGATTAATAAAAGCAGGCCATGTGACCCAAGAGTACAACTCACAATGGTGGGTCAGAGGTTTACAGTTCGTTTTACAGTTTGTTATGTATATTATGGTAAATTCACTGGTTATGACGATAGAAATTCAAAGTGTGGCTACTGGGGCAGGAGTAGCTCAGTCCATACAGACTTGGGTTTTTATCCGGTGGTAGCTGGTTCAAGTCCCGGCATGGACCAAGATCAAGAATTGGGCTGATAGCATTACTTCCTGAGTACTGTTGAGCTGCCCTTGAGCAAGGTGCCATACTCCCAACTGCTCAATGTTTGTATGTCGCTTTGGACAAAAGCATCTGCTTGGTGAAATTGTAAAGGTAACTTATTTAGACTTTAAATGTAACAGAGGATCGTAACCAAATTTTTCACTTGTCATCACCAACTTAAGGAATCAAGCCCTTGAGGACAAAAACAGGCTTCAGGCTATGGGTAAATTATTTGAGTCAGTCGTCAAGTTGGTGTAAAAAAAAGTTAAAATGACTCACAGTTGATGTTTTGTAGAGTAATGCTGTTAGTCTTTACCGTCCTTAATTTGGGATCAAAACAATTACAACTATTACACCTCTTTCAGCAAACCTTTCATTAATGGTAAGCTCAAGACACCTTCCTTCAAACATGGTAGATTTTATCCACCTGTAATGGGTGATACCACCACTTAAGGTTCAGGAAGAATTTCTTGCCCTCCTCTCAAGTTTTAGAATAATTGACCTGCCACGAAACAGAAATGCATATCCTTGTCCGTACTTTTTAAGGCCCTCATCCTGATGGCGGTATAATGGGAGGGACTCTCCACAAGATAGATCTAAACGTCAATGAAATTTATTCCCAAAGAGGCGAATTTGCTTTTTGATGTATATACTTCACCTTTGAATTGGCCCTTTGTTGCGTTTCCACAGAGTTTCCAACAGGAACCAACATTTTCCAGAGCTTTTTTTGCCCTCCAGGGTTTTGTTCAATGGATTGGGGTGGGACTTCAAGCTAAACAACACTTTAGTAGTTGTTCGACTCATTGCCATCGCCTGTTACCCTTTGCTTTTGTTTCTCTTTCTTTCTGGATGTTTTGTACTTCACAGGTCTTCTTACTGGTTTTTATCAATGAAAAATGCAGGCGCTTTAAAGTAGCATATGTTCTAACACATTTTTCTTACATCTCTCGCTGTAGCTGTTGTGTCGGATCAGAATTAAAGGAGCGAATCCTTTCACTTCAGCCAGCCAGGCCAGCAGAGACAGAAAAGCAAACACAATCAGTTTCCATTCCAATAAATCCAAACCTGAAGTTCTGCCAGAGTACGCCGTCAAACGGTTTGGCTCGGATTGTTATTGAAAGATTTAATTAGCTTTTATATGAATGGATGCTGTGTTTATTTCTGTTGTTGCTTCACTTTATAAACCTGCTCTTCAAGACTGTGTTTTTTCTCTGTGTCATACTCCAACTGACGATGTGTGAGTCAACTTTGGGTCTTCTGGACTGAAATATGAGTCAGAGGGCAGTGCTGTTAAAACCATCCATGATATATGATTTATCAAGGTGGATGAGTGAGATGAGAGGATTAATATTAATGTGCTCTGCTCTGCGCACGGGGATTGTACATGTCAGGACAGGCTCTTGATTTCCCACTCTCTTTTTCACCCCTCTGCTACTCCGGGTTAGCTAATTCCCATTATACTCTGACAGCCTGTTAAGACTGGGGTTATTTGCTGGACAGTTGGAGCGATCTGTAGCTACAGGCAGTGTGAGGAAGTAAAAAGCTGGTGTATCTCTGGAGACACAGAGGCTGCTCGGTGGAGGTTATCTGCTCGGCCCTGCCTGCAGTGCTTTAAAAAAGACCCGCTGGATGAATGGCAGGCTTTGCTCCAGATGCTGCCAGGGCTTCTTTTTTTGAGATGGTCTTTATGTTGTTTTTCCTGCCGTCTCCGGCGGCATTTCCTGCATGACAGGACCTTTCGATGGCTGCTCTGCTTCAGATCCCTTGGAGTGACGCTGCACCTCTTTACTTTTGCGATAAATGAAATAAAATCAGAACGACAGCCTCTTCCTTTTATGATCAAACTTGGCCTTCACCTGTCAAAAGTTTGCTCGCACTCTGCTACTTTAGCCTGAACAACAGTCACTGGAGTGATTCTATAACTAGGGGAACATTTCAGGTATACAAAAAAGTGGGAAAAAAACCTGCTTTTTTCTTTCATATTCTATTTAATTGCAAATGATACACCTGAAATGTACTTCATTCATTAGTTGGCAATCTTAAGCTCTAAAAAGATTGTTGTTGTTTCCAGAACTAAAGATGATTAGAAGCTCACATTTCCCCCCTTCAGGAGATGTTTTAAATATTGTTAATAATAGAGATGGGCAAGTACCGATACCAGGTATTGTTATCGGGCTGATACCAGCCCTTTTTCAAGGTACTGGTACTCGTGAGGGCTGCAGATACCAGCAGCAGATACTCTAGGCAAGAAAATCTTATGTCAAGCAAGTCCTCCTCGCCACTAGTTGCTGCTAATTGCTGCGGTTTAACACCACGGCAAATGTGCACCAGGTCCTGTTCAGACAACATAGCTGTGTCCCAATTCAGGGGCTGCAGCCTACGGAGGCTGGATTTGTAGACCGATTACGTCACAGCGGTGCGTCTGAGGCTGTCCCAATACGGAGACTCCTCCAAATGCGGCCGACGAATCCGTCCTCCGTTTCGGGGGCCGCGAAGGACGGATTCGGTGAATCCTTCATAGCCTCACATATCCCAAGATTCATTGCGCATGAATGCCGAACATGATGGACACAGCCGAACTCCAAAAGGAGTCCTGTTTTATTCAGATATGACGGATTTCTGGCAACAACTATGTGATTGTGTTTCTAAAACGTGAAAGAATATTTTGTTTTTCTGTGTGAAAATGCTTTGTTTGGGCTCTTTTCAAGTAATATACTGTGGAAAAACAGTTCTTTATGAATCTTCTCATTATTTTATAAAAATATGTCCATAAATGTAAATTCTCTTGGGAAAAAAACTTACTTGGAGTTTTTATTTATTTATTTATGTATTTTTTTACAGGGAATTCACAAAAGACATTAAATCATTTCAGCAGCTTTTATTTTATACTTATGTATTTATCATCCCCCCAGCACTTGATCAAATGTTGAAAATGTACGTTGTTGACTTACTCTCATGTAAATGGTAGATCTATACTCTATCAATAGGGCTAATAATAATACAAATGATATAATGATAAAAATGATGATAATAATAATGATAATAATAATAACAACGCAAAGTAATAAAAAGATAGTAAAAATCATCCTGTTTAAATGTGAGGTTTTGGTTTACGTGTGTTTAAAAGTAATGTAAGCCTGACAGGTGAGGGCGGTGCTGTGTGACGTCGAGGGTGACAAACAGGAAATGCTTCGTAGACCAGACCGTCTCATTTCAGTTCGGCCTTTGCGGTCTTCGCAGGCTATAAAGGCCGGGTCCTCCGAAGGCTACAGCCTCCGTAGGCTGCAGCCCCTGAATTGGGACACAGCTCATGAATGAGCAAGGGAGAGTTAACAGTTAAACTTTTTTATTTTGCACTTCAGTTTACTTTAAAAAGTACTTAAACTCTGACAATTGCTAGTTTTATGGTGCACTGTTAATATTTATCAAAAAAAATTGTAAACTCAGTGAGAGTTGTTTGTGTTTTATTTGGACTTAATGGCAGAGTGACTGTGCTGTCTTTGATCAAAATGATCTGTCACTGCTAATTGAATTTTTATGTATCAAAAGTACTAGCAGTATCGGTAATCGGTATCGGTGAGTACTTAAGAGGGAGTACTTGTACTGGTATTGGTCTGCATAAAAAGTGGTATTGAACATAATAAGTTTAGGTACCTCAGTCATATAATAAGGGATGATCTGTGTGACAATGGCGATGGACAGCGCCAGTGTCGTATGCTTCATGGGCAAGTCAACATAATGGCACGTAAATTCCTCATGTGCACTGACAATGTTAAAATTGCTCTCTTTAAAGCGTATTGCATACCCCTCTACACATCCCAACTGTGGTGTTGCTATCCCTGTATTGTTGTTTTGTTTATTTATATATGTTTTGTTTCTTTGTTGTATGTCTTTTTTATGAACCGATCTGAGTCTGAAATAAAGTTGATCTAATTCTATTGATTTTTAAATATTTAAGTAACAAAAAACTTTGGAGCATAATTTTGTCAACCGTGTTATGCACAAAAGTTGAGACTATTTTTTCAACAAAAATCCATGTTATACTGAATTTAGAGTTATTCAACGTTTCTATGCAAGACCACGCCCCCTAGAGATGTCCCTCATCATTATGTCACAGTTTAGCCAACATTTAAAAGAATTATGGCACAAAAATCACATGTAACACAGTTGACGGGACAAACCTCATATTTCTGTGCATTTTCTTTACAGTTTGGTCATTTTAACATCTATAGCAGTGGTACCCAACCCCCGGGCCGTGGACCAGTACTGGTCCTGGGGTCAATTGGTACTGGGCCGCACATAGAAATACTCAACTTACATCATTGGTTCGATTAATTATCTTATTCTGAGCAATGTTTTATTTTGAAAAACGACTGGATTCTTTCCGGTATACCTGTCTGTGACTTGATGTGACTTGATGCCAAACCCCCCTAAAAATGGACAAAAACAAACATCTTTGGAGAGTTTCTTTAGACAGGGTATTAAAAACAGTGATGAACAGTTAATGCGCCCTATGTACAGACAATCATTTTGATGAAATATTGATGAGGAAAGAAAATATGCAACACCTTCTTCATGGTTCCCACCAAAAATGATGTGACTTCAATTGATTTAAGTCATGTGACTTTGGAGCAAACCATCGCTAATTCATAGGTCTAACACGGTTGACGCTGATTTCTCGGACACACACAAAATGAAGTATTTTATCCATATAAATTATTGAAATAGTTTTTTATAACACCTTTGTCATATTTTAATGATTATTTTAACAATTAATAATGAAAATAATATTTACAAATATGAATTCTTGTGTTTATTTTGAAGAGCAAACTTGACAGTTGAGAAATCGGACAGCACAAAACTCCAAATTCCAAATATATTGAACCTGTTCACTTCCTGTATTAAATAAAGTGAAATATCACCCAAATGACCCACTATAAAATTGGTCATTGCTTAATACTTAGTAAAAATGATAAGTATATCCTATGGACATGAAATGTACCCCTAGTTAAAGAGTCACTCACTTTTTCCTGCTCATTTCGAAACCATTTTCAGCATTCAGCCATTTAATTCGTGCTTCAGCGACAGGCGTCTGTGCTCCGAGCCAGTTTTTGGCTGCACCGACCCTTCCTGCCAGAAACTGATTTGGGTTGTTGGTTTAAATCCAGCACAGATGTCTATTTAACCATGCTCTATTATGCCATCAATTATAACACCATTAAAACGGTCCCAGTGGGCTTATTTGGACGTTATTTACAGTAGAGTTGAGTGCACCACAACTAATTAAAGGTAATAACTTCTTGGCTGCTCAGTGCAGCATGTAATACTTTTTAGTTTCACACATTTTGTGGCAGAAGAAAGGAATGAGAGTCCGTGAATGTGTATGTGTGTGTGTGTGTGTGTGTGTGTGTGTGTGTGTGTGTGTGTGTGTGTGTGTGTGTGTGTGTGTGTGTGTGTTAGAGGACGGACAGAGGAGAGGGACAGGTGGTAACTTCAGTCTCCTAATAAAAAATGAAACAGCTTTGAAAGCTTCTTCTTATGGCTTCACTTCTCTCCATAAGTTCAAATGAAAACAGAAATTTCTCTTTAAGCTGTTTTTGTTTCAGGCAGAACTTCCCATCAGTCAGACTGCAGCGGGCAGGTTTTCAAAGTCAAGTCACTTCATGTCACTGAGTTAAAGAGCTGGAAATACACTTTAAAGACCCCGAACAGATTCTGATGTGAATCTGTACGACACTCATCCTTTTTTGGATGGAATGACTTACTTTAAAGCCAAGTGTAGATTCATGCATTTTGAATCTGTGGAGATGATATAAACTGTACCAAGCTGTTCAAGGCTCATATAAGAAACCCTATTAATGTGTGTTTTTGTAATGTCTTGATAACAACAGGTTGTTTTTACTTCAGTTTAAAGGTTAGAGGCTGTACTTTTTAGGGTAAAGCAGAATTGCTTTTTTTGCGATTTCTTTGGATGATTCCCTTTTTCCCAACTTTCGATTTGATTTTCTATTTTTTCTTTTATTATTGTCGTCAAATAGTAGGTGGAGTCAGACGGTGGGTGGAGCTGCTATTCTTAATTGCTATGGTGTCATCATTTAGCCTCTCCAGGCTCTCAGGCCCCACCCACTGCATCCCAGTGAGTTTCAGCTTGACAGCTTCCTGTTGGGAGACTTTTAGATCACTATTTTGTAGGGATGGATACCAAATTGGGTACTTATTTAGGTACAGACCAAATTCCATCTATAGTACCGAGTACTGATTCATGTAAAATCAAAACCACATAAACACACAAAGAGTACCAAAAATTGGTGCCAATGAGAACCGATACCAATTGCCAGGTACCAGGCATCAGTGTTATATTATTTCAAATGTGAAAGGTACCCATCCCTACTGTTATCTATTCAATAAACAGTATTATAATTACATAAGGAGTTTCAAGAGTATCCACAGGGAACCAAGAGAGGAGGAGGACCCAAATGCAGATGTAACAGAAAAGTTTTAACTAAACTCAAAGTCCAAAAATTAAAAAAATAAAAAAAACTCTAGAAAACTTACACAAGAAACCAAGAGGATACAACACGAGAGACCAGCAACACGAGAGGCAACAGCAGACAAAGAACTGACAAAGACTGAGACTAAGACCATGTCCACACGCCATGAATTTGGGAAACTGCATTTATTTTTCTACGTTTAGGCCTGTCGTCCACACAAAACTGCGGTTTACGTCACTGAAAACCTTTTCTGAAAACTCCGGCCAAAGTGAAGATTTTGGAAAACTCTGCTTTTGTGGTTTTGTGTGGACGCCGGGAAACTGAGTTTTTGGTTTTCAAATGTTACAGCTGCATAAGGGAGGTTCATCCTGATTGGATGGCACAGGTTTTACGTAGGCTACATGTGTACAAGGCCAGAGACAAGATAAATCCAAAACAAAGAAACACCAAGAATAATCATAACAAAAAGACCTACATTTAACAAGAACCAAACCAGAACAACAAGGAACAAGAACTAAAAGAAGAAAAGAATAACAAAGATTAACAAAATAAACACAAGACAAGAATCACAAGGAAGAACCAAGAATCTCAATACATGCGAGAAAATCCACTTCGTTCAAACAGAAAATGCACCAAGGATTACAGCCGGGGTCTCAGACTCACAGCCCACCACTTGATATCAATTCAGGTGAAATCAGGCAGGCTGTGTTCACAGCCTGGTCTGCTGTCGAGACCAGAGTAGAAAGATCCAAGTTGCCCCTGAATGCAACATAGTCACAGTGTTAACCCAACTGGGAAAAAAAAATAAAATAAAGATATTAAGATAATAACTTTTCTACTCCAGAAAAGTTTGGTTGTGGAACCTTTTCACTTTCTGTGTTCTTGTGTCGTCTATCTTTTTGCTCTGATCTATGGTGGCTTCTTGATATATTTGCAACCAAAACTGTATTAGATGTCCTTAAACTAGTTTATCTTTGGATTTAAGTCCAGAGATATTTAAACAGGCAAAATCTTTAGCTCTTTAATGAATCAAGTGAAAGAAATTACGGAGTTGCTGCTTCACTCCCTCCAGCTGCATCCTCCGACTGCTGAAGGAATTATGAAACACAAGTACTGTAGAGTCCCCAAAAAAATCCTGCTTATTTTAGCATCTCTCAGCAAACTGTTTGCCTCATGGAAGTTTGAATAAGTTTTATCAAAAGGTTCAGGTTCTGAGTGTTTCAGGAGGTTATTGCTCTTTGTGTGATGACTGAACACAATTATTGCGCAAGGAGACAGCACATGGCATCAAACAGGTGGCTCATGTAGGATACGCAGATGATTGGCTGAATCTGAGATGACTGGCCAGTAACCAATCACAGCCTAGCAGGCTGAAAATCGTCCAGTTCTGGTCACCAGCTGGTCGCTGCACCTCAAGGGCAGAGATCATCTTTTCAAAATGTGCTGCACTGTGTTTTTATCCTGAGTCACTGTGAAAGAAAAGACCACAATCTGCGTGATCGATGCGATCAAACAGGTTTGAACTCTGCTGAGGTGAAATGTAAATCTGCAGCAGGAAACCAGTCGGGCAACATTTGTGTTGTGTTTGTTGTGTAATTTGTTGACCCAGCAAAGTAAATGGAGCGTTTCTTCCCGGTCGTGACCCCGTCAATCCGTCAAATCAAATCTGACTCACTGATCCCGCATCGGTTAAAAATAACGTCAGCACCCACCAGTCGGGAGGGCGCGTGTTTTTGGTGTCTTTCTATTCCCAGACGAGTCATTTTCTCTGTTATATAATGCGACATTGACTCCTGGGCTGCGGCCTCGGCTCCCACACAGCATTGTGTGCGTCTGAATCAGATATTCAATCTCTGTAATTGAAATTGATGGAGTAATTCTGCCTGACTTTCCCTCAGGTTTCTGTGTGTGTGTGTGTGTGTGTGTGTGTGTGTGTGTGTGTGTGTGTGTGTGTGAGGAGGGACTGGGGTTGTATTTGGTCATGTCTGAAATGATGTAAATCTCACCGTGCACAGAGGTGGGTGGGACACAGACGAGGGAGCACTGCAGCAGCCGAAATGGGGGAATCCATCACATGAGAGCACACACACACACACACACACACACACACACACACACACACACACACACACACACACACACACACACACACACACACACACACAGGCACAGCTCTGTGTCTCATCTCCTGGGTCTTTTGTTATGGAACCTTGAGTCCGCATCCACATTAATTAATCACACTCTTTCTCTCTCTCTCTCTCACACACACACACACTGAATAACAAGCATGCTCACCCAGCCTTTGAACCCCCCCTCCACCCTCTCCCCCTTAAGGCCTTGAAAACACACTGCAGCAGCTCCACCTCTTCTTCCTGTTGCTTCCTCACACACTCACAAACACCTGCACTCACACACACACTCCTGAAAGTCTGCTCAGTCCCTGAAAGTTTTCTGCAGTAATAAACAAAGCAGGGAGGAAATATGAACGGCGTAACTCTCAAAATAAAAATCACATCAGCCTCCAGAGTAAACCCTAAAACTGATCCATAACCCCCTCAGCGTGTTCCAGGTCCACCCTGGAGTCTCCTCCCAGCTGGAAACACTCCAAAGAGAGAGACAGAGAGGCTTCCTGGTCAGATACCACTGTCTCCTCAACTGATAAAAGAGTTTACACACTTCAAGTGGCAAAAAACATGGACTGTTTCAGATTGAAGGGACTAACAATGATTAAATGCCAACATAATGAAAACATTGGTGTCCTCCTTTGATTAATCTCAGTATAAAAACTCCTTTTCAGCTCTGCTCTGTTACATTTCTTCTTTTTAATTAGATATTCTAAATCTAATTTCTTTCTTTCCTTCTTTCTTTTTCTCCTTTTAGCCTTTCTTTCCCTCTCTTTCTAATTCCTTACTTTTCTTTCCTTCCCTCTTTACTCACTTGCCTTTTTTTACCCTTCTTTACTTACTTTGCTCCTTTCTTTCTCCAATCTTTTCACCGTCTGCTCTGTCTTTTCTGCATCTTTCCCCCCTCCTTCCTTTGCTCCCCTTTTCTGTCATTCCTCCTCTTCTGTCCTTATTTTCTTTCTTTCTTTCTTTCTTTCTTTCTTTCTTTCTTTCTTTCTTTCTTTCTTTCTTTCTTTCTTTCTTTCTTTCATCTTTCCCCTTTCTCTTTTCTCTTTTGTTTTCATTACTTGTCTTTCTTTCTTTCTTCATTTTCTTTTCTCGTTTCTTTCTTACTTACTTCATTTCCTTTTCTTTTTTCTCATTTTTTTCATTGTTTGTCTTTCTTTCTTCATTTCCTTTTCTTGTTTTCTCGTTTTCTTTCTTTCGTTCTTTCTTTCTTTCTTTCTTTCTTTCTTTCTATTTCCTTTTCTTGTTTGTTTTTGTCTTTTTGTCTTTCTTTATTTCTTCATTTCTTTTTCTCCTTTCTTTCTGTCTTTCTTTCTTTCTTTCTTTCTTTCTTTCTTTCTTTCTTTCTTTCTTTCTTACCTTTTTCTTTTCTTTCTTCCTTGCTTCCTTGCTTCTTTATTTCTTACCTTTTTTCTTTCTCCCTTTTTTCCTTCTTTTTTTCTTTCCCTTTACTCTCTTGTTTTTTCTCCTGCCTCTCTTTTTTCTCCTCTTCATTTTTTCTTTATTCTTCTTGTTTTTCTATCTTAATTCCCTTTCTTGATTCACTGTCTAATCTCTTACTACCTCCCTTTTTTCAGTTTTCTTTTCATTTTTCTTCCTTTTGATTTTTCCTTTAATTTTTCTAGTACTTCTTCTTCTTTCTTCCTTTCTTATTTATTTTACTTTTCATCCTGATCTTTTCTTTCACTTGTATTTCTTCTGTTCATTTTGACAGAAGCGTTGTTTATGCAAAACTTTGAAGTACTTATTTTTGTTTCTTGATACAATGGCCAAAACTTGCTTGTTCACAAAACTGTTAAATTCAGAAATTCAAACTTTTATTATTTGTTTTAATTGTAGCTAGATCAGATGGGGTATAGATCAATTGTTGAGTTTTGCAGGTCAGTGGATGTACATAAGGGGAGGTTATCTTTTTTGGGCCAAAACAAAAACTGTATTTTCCTCTTTCTTCTTTTATCTCAGTACTTGTTCTTACATGAAGTTGATTCTGTGATGCAGGAACAAACTTTTGAGACTCCCCAAATATTGTCCACCTCATCACTCCAGTGATGGACTGGCTCTGGCTCTCTGTGCCTTTCTCCATCTGTCTTCATGTGTTTTGAGTGGGTGACATCAGAGGTTAGGATATAAAGTTATTAGAGAAGACTTCCATTTGGTCTCGTTAACCCCCCTTTTTAGCCTTTTTTGAGTACCGCTGTCAGGTTTACACACACACACACACACAGGCAGAGTGTAAGTACCTTTTGCTGTAACCTTGACAAAAAGTGTTGATGCTTGAGTATCTGGCAGCTAGAGCCAAGAGGTTAATACACTTTGGGGATGTGTATGTGTGTTTGTGCAAGCTCACGCTTTCTGCCTGTGATAACGCTATTAGCTAAAGGCTTAGCCATCACTTTCCCTCTCCGCCCCTCTGCGACCCCCTCAAAATACAGGGCGAACCCAACAGTGAGGCTGTGTTTGGGGCTAAATGAGATCGCCATCTGGGCTGAGGGTGTTGAGATCTGTACTCAAACTGTAGGATTAAGGATTAAACCTGGAGTTTGCATTGGGTTAACATTACCATACGAGACACTTTTAGACTTTTTCTGTTGAGAATATTTCTGGAATGAGAGCTGAAGAGCAACTTCTGGGTTTCTACATTTTCCTTCAAAAACTGAATTTTCGTACGCTGAGAGGATCCTTCAGTTCTTTTGATATCACTGACACGCTGACTGCTGTCACTCTTTTGAAGGCTGCAGCTGCTGAGTCAGTGTGTAGTAGTGTCAGTGTTAATTTATCTCCACCAGTAAAGCTGTGAAGAGGTTATGTTTACGGCCATGTTTTGATTTATTTATTTATCAGATAAAAAAGGGAGCTGAGACACGTGGAGAGTGATGGCAGGGTGACATTCAACAAAGGTTGGAGACGGCTTATATCAAACCAGTCGCTGTTACGATCACCTCTTTTCCTTTAATACTGTGTGGAAGCCTTGACATTCATCCTTTCCATTCACTTTAAAAATCTTAGGCATCTTCTGTTGTATGTAATATTTTATTTAATTCCAGTGTATAAATTACAACACGTCTGTAGTGTAGTTGCATCTATAGGTAGGCAGTAACCTGTAATAAAGAAAATAAAAACAGCTACACTGTAGAAAAAGGGACAAGCAGGTTTTGAATACAAATGGCTGAAATGTCAAACAGAACAAACAGCAGCCTGGGATTTTGGGTCTGTTGTGAAATTAAAGGTCATCGCCGACTTCTTTAAAGTTTAAAGGCTTTGTTTGTTATTGTTTTAGTCTTAAAGTGAGGCGGTATGAGGTACTTGTCAATACAAAATGTATTGCCCACAAAGGAGGCAGTTGAGCTCAGGTCTTAGCTGAGAAACCAGAGACCAGACAGGTAGATTTGGCCTTTAGCAACTGCAGATGGGTCAATTCAAACATGTCATATCAAAACAGTTAAAGAAAATTATGTCCTCTTTGGTAATCCAGCCCAAGTCCAAAAATGTATCATAGGATGGTTGATTATTCTGACCTAAACTATAATAATGTACTTGACCGAACTCACTTGAGTTGGGTCAACTGAACAACAGCAGCTCCAAAACGTCAACCTCAAGCTCTGCTGTCCGTGTTGATAGAAGAATTTTATGATTTCAGTGTGCTAAATTAAATAAAAATACTCTTCTGGGTCATGTTAAGTTGAAGTAACCAAGAGAAATAAAATTGATGAGGCAATGTTAAAAGCTGCAGTTTGTTGAGTGTCCACTAGAGACTGGCTTTGAAAGTACAGAAAACCACATACACACACATTCAAAAAGCTTTTACACCACGAATGAACATATTTACAGTCTGGTAGAAAAAAAAAACAAATGTAGTCTGAGTTTTAAGTTTATGTATGGAGAAATAAATGTGTTAAATTGAAAAACTCTGAGATTTTATTATCAAACAAATCAATATTTATTACCACATAAACACACAAAAGTACAGAAAATAGACACCGCTGGGTACCGATAGCAATTACCAGGTACCAGGCATCAGTGCTGTATTGTTTCAATGTGAAATGTATAGCTGATTTCTCTAACTGCACTATTTGGGAGTAAATTTTCTCACAAACTCAGCCGTTTAAAGAATAAGATCAGTGTTTCCCCTAGGTTTACCCCCTTTATATAATGGTAGGGGAAACACTGAAGATAATACATTTGCCCAATCAGAGGCACAGCTCACCTAACTGGTTAGTGAGGAGGCTTAAAGCTCACCTGTCTAATTCAGCATTTCCAATATGGCTGCTGAGGAAGAAGGGCTTCAAAACTCTGTATCTGAAACAGGTGGATGACATCACTGATGCTATGCCCATTTATTATACACTCTATAGTAGAAAGAAAAACCTATGTGTATCTGTAAAATGGAGTAATTCAAAATGTTTTTAATTGGGATGTTACGGAGTGACATGTTCCTTTGTCTTCTAAAATGAAACTAGAATTCTAACAAACCAACAAGTTGAAAGTTAACTAATTTAGACCAAATGCAACATTTATGTGTATGTACTTTTAGGCTGGATGTGACGTGTAGGTAATGTCAGATGGTGTCATTATTTTTAAAACTTGTGGCTACTAAAAATTGGTGTTTTTTGATAAAACTTTTATGATCAGCTTTTTGACAGCTATGATGGATGATTCTGTCTCAAATGACACATTGTGTCTGATCTCAAAGGGAAAACGCACATATAAATGCAAATCGGGTCTCAAAGGAAGACACATGAATGTTGCATCCAGTCTAAATGGAAATGACTGACTGAAAAACAGTCTAATTTGAGCTTGGCTACCACTAGCAAAGCTACTCTGTAAAAAACTGAAGTTTTCCCAAGTGTTTTTGTCTTGTTTTAAGTAAAAATGTCTTTTTAGACTTGATTTAAGCCACATTCCCCTGACCAGAATGGAACAAGATAAAGGTTACTAGTTTTGAGACATTATTCAAGTTTTAAGCAAATTTCTCTTGTTCCATTCAGACCTCATTTTTGTCTTTAAATAATTTGAAACAAGAAATTTTTCTGTACTGATAAGTTCAATGTGGCTCATATCAAGTAGAATAAGACTTTTTTTTTACTTAAAATAAGACAAAAACACTTGATAAGATTTCTTTTTTTTGCAGTGTTGTACCACCGGTTTCCAGTTGTCCTTACAGGCTACTGTCCACATACCTGTGCTAGTTACAAATTTTCTTTATTCAGTTTAACCAGACACAGCCTACAGTTGTACAAGATGCTGTATGTAACCTGTGCGTGTTTACATCCTGGTTGTAGAGCAGCAGGGCATCATGGCTGCATTGATTTGAGCTGCAGTGCTCATTAAACTTGCAGATCTCTTCTATTTCCTTTTGGTTAAACAAATATATACAACAAGTTTGCCTTTTTCTTTTTGAATGGACTTAGTACCTAACTTGAGAGGTCAGAGGTAATGGTGTGCTGTAGATAAGAAGTTCAGAGAGGGACTGGTTGTTCTCTTTACAAAGAGAAGTGCATTGCGAATGTTTGATTTTGTGACTGGTTGTTGACTTTGAGAAGTGTAATCACTCTGCAAAATGTTCTGCCATGTGTGCTTAGAGTGTTGTGATTACTGATGTGGGGTTAAAAGAAGGCACAAGGAACTATACCTGATAGCTGTGAAACTTACAGAGTTTGGGTATTGTCCTACTTAAAAAAACAAAAAACAAAACTCCTTTGTTGTTGTTTAAAAAAGCAGAAAAGATGTTCACAAAAAGACGTACATGTATAAATTCATCAGTCACACACATTTAGCACTTGTTTTGGGACGCGTGTTAACGCTGATGCTGCCTGACAGAGAGGCGCAGAAAGCTTCAGGGAAACAGGCACCACATTGAGTCACAATCCCTGCGACCTACAGTTGCAGGGCTGACTTGACTGTGGGAGCGCAGTGTTTCGCCTCACATGGCTGCTGTGACATAATCCACGGCTGTGAGCTCAGGTTTGTGTTGTACTGCGCTGGAAGCTTAGAATAACAGTGAAAGCAAGATGTGAAGGAGCTCAGCGCGACCCACAGCTGGAGGGAACAGTCGACTGTGGAGGGCACACTCTGTGTTCACGGTGAATGTGTGATGTAATCCACATGACATTTACTGATGTGTGCTTCATGTTGCCAAAAGAAGAACACTCAAAACACATTTGTGCAACATTTACTTGAGCAGATATGAAACATGAAATGCTTGTCACAAGCACACTTAGGGCAAAGCTCATGAAAACATCTCTCTACAAACCTCCCTCTGCTACATTTAATTGTTGACTCATTTTTCTCCCGTACTTCTGTTACTACAATAATTTCTCCTTTTACACATTTCAAATATTGATGCTTCTATTCTAGCGAGAGTTTATTTTGCAAGACTTTCTTGTAATTCTTTGTTTCTATTTTTAAATAAGCTCTGAGATTTGATGTATTCCCACTTGCCCTTTCTTGTGTAGTTCCTCTGAAACATGTCTTAGAAACTACATGTTGCTGATTTCTCTCAGAGCTGGGCTGATTCTCCCGCTCTGCTAATATTTCCTTTCCTCTTTAACCGTGAAAACAAATCAGCTGTGAAACGCGTGACTTCTTCTTCCCTTATAAAAAGCCTTATCTCAGAATCAGCAGTTAGCGGTACTATCTATGTGATGAAGACAAGGTGTGATAAGATACAGATAAACATCCTCTGCAGAGACCGGTGCATGGCACGTTATTTACAGACGGGCTGATGTGTGTCAACACGGGCAATTATCGGCAAATAACTGTGTTGAATGAACACATGCAGGCGTCATTATTTGTACAACATTAGGGTCAGCTCACACTGTGTGACAAACAGATGGTGGACGAGATCCAACATGGATTTTTGCAGGAAATTCTAAACAGGGGACTCTGAATTGTCTGGTGTATGTGGGAAACTGTTTAGAAAAACAGCAGCTCCATACTCACCAGCCAAGGATAATGATTTTGACCAGGCTGATGAGTTTGGCAATGCTGCAAACATCCCAAAATTTCAAAAAACATTAACATAAAGTCTGTATGATATAGAATATAGAAGTCAACTTACCTTACCACAGCCAGATATTTTCAAATGAAAATGCACGTAACAGAAAACTTTTGATTTGATTTGACTTTTATTTATCTCAAACATTTGCAAATTGTAAGTAGATGAGTAGGTTACCCAATTTGTTTTCCAAGAGCAGAGATGTTACATTAATCCAAAGTCTTCAAACAATGAGAGCAACAATCAAGAAAAAATGAATACATAAATAATCATACCTGCAATGTTTGAGAAGAGACAGGAGACAGCTAAGGCTGTATTCAGACCAGAAAAGTCCTTTGGTCCACTTGTTTGGTCCGGAACAAAAGCGGACTTTAATTTTTTTGTTTGGTGCGGTTCGGTTCAGATTGTACTTTTTGCAAGTGGACTATATTCTGTAAACACATCCACGTGTGTGACGTGTGGAAATGGAGGTAAACATGGAAGTCCTACATGCCGCTCTCCTGGTCTGTGTGTTTGTGCTCTTATTAGAGCTGCAAAATCATTTTCAGTTTCAACAGCAACTCCCTCAAAGCAGGCTTAACAATGCTCTGTTTCAAATTTTGGAACAGCGAAGATGATCAGCGCAGCAAGGAGACGCTATGCTCTGCGTGCCTTGACCCACAACATGCTACCAACAGCGTGGCTAAACAGAAGACGGAGGATCAGGTATGAACTAAAAACGGTTCGGTTACGGTGGCTTTATAGGCCCAAAAGGTGCATGCATCCACCTCAAAAAGTGGGTCTCAGTCCGGTTGTTTGGTCCGCACCAGGGTTCGTTTGTGTCTATTCACACCTGCGTGAAAAGTCCGCACCAGCATGGGAAACGAACCCTGGGCCATTTAAAGTTGACCAAACAGTCCAGGTCTGGATACCACCTAAGAGCTTATATGAACCTGCCCCTACCTGCTGAAGCACATTAATGGATGTTACAGGGAATAACTCATACACAGAAAAATCTAACTGTAAAATGTATCCAGTACAGTGTTTTGACTTCTGAAACTGGAATCTGTGTTGGTACAAAATTATTGTGTATTGATTAAAAACAAAAACAAAAATGAATAAAGGGAAGAGAACACAAGAGGATGGGTATTCACTCAATAGAAGTATTCCAAATACAATATGGAGATGGCTCTTGGCTTTTCGAAAAACATCATATGTTCATAGCTATGTTAAATATTTGAAGTGTTATCAATAATACAAGTCTAGTGTTATTAAAATCTTAATAAATGACAAATTTTCTTTTTTTTTCCATCATTAACTGGTTATGGTACAGTTTTCCCGCCAAAAGGTGGCTAACTGCATCAAATAGCGAAAGAAGAAGAAACGTTGCGGCAGTTGCTGGAAATGCAGATGTAGAGCTGTGAGATCCAGAAGCAGAAAAATTAGCTGACTGAGCAAGACGGTAAACTCTAAACCAGTGGTTTTCAGTAGCTCAGTGTTCTGACAAGAAGGGGCACAGTAAACCAAAGATGTCCTGTAGCTATTTCAGGTAGATGGTGTGTCAATTCAAATTTTCTAGGCACTGTTAACACAACAACAGTTTTAGGGTAAAACGCAAAAATATTTTTGCATTTCGGCCTCGCATTTACGCAAAAACGGCATTTAAGCCAACCTAAAACGCAAACTTCTGAAAACAGCCTCCAGTGGAATTCCTTGTGTAAACAGCAAGCAGGCGTTTTCAGTAGAAACGCTGACGTCACGCTCCACTTCCCGCAAGCGCATTCAACAGTACAGCAATACCGCTATTATGATCGTTGTGGACTACCGTGTTATGCTTGTGTTGCTGAATTTGCTGCCTGTCTTCTACTTCAGTGGAGATCTACCAAAAGCTGCATCTGAACAAGACAGTTATAGCGCCACCTACAGGCCTGGCATGCTTACTACAGCGTTTTCAGTCCCTCTGCATTTCTGTGTAGACCGAGATTTTTTTCACTGCGTTTTAGCGTATTTTTGGTTGAAACTTCGTTGTGTAAACGGGGCCTTAGATGGTCGTCCATCATCTTTCTCAACTATTGCGTTTGACTCTTGGTTCAAAGTCACACAGTTAATGTTATTCTGGCAGATAGAAAGTTTCTGAGCAGAGGCTGAAAACATGTTATTCAGCTTAATATTTTGAATATGTTTGAATACTTTTTTTTCCAAAAGATTGATACAAGCTGTTGTATATTAATTACAGACAGTATCTCCAATAAATGAGGTTTGTGCATGTGCAAACAAAGCACATTCTGAGAGTATTAACAGGATGTTGGTAGCTGCAGAATAAACTGTTTGGCATTGGCAGAGAAGATTTGGCAAATTTTCTTTGAGGTGTATTTATTTATAAAGTTTGACCTCAGCCCATCTGGACCGGGAGATAGATTTTTTTTTTTTTTACCTATACAGCCACCAGGGGGAGCACTTTTTGTGGCAACCTTACTTCAAAGCGAGCAAGATGACATCCATTTGTTTACAGTCTAGGGGCGCAACCCACATACTTTGTTTATATGAGAGTGTGTTTAGCTTTTTCAACAACTGACTTTTTCAAAATGTAGCACGTAAGGAACAGGTGGGGAGCAGAATAAAGGATCATTAAAGACTTAATCCTCAATCCCTGTTTTCTTCAGAAGAACAGCTTTCACACACAATCATCATGTCATCTCATCAAAACACTGTGTCCAGCTTCCAAAGCAACATTTATGATTCTGCAAGGTCTGAATGAGGGGAGATCATGTTGACTTTTTGACCTCTGTCAACCCAATCAAAGCCAGTGAGTGTGTGTGTGTGAGTGTGTGTGTGTGAGTGAAGATCCAACATCCCATTCGTCAATCACTCCCAATCACTCTCCTGCTCACTCCCACATCACAGCATCAGAGATTACAGCTCTGTCTTTGCCGCCTGATTGCACGAAAGTGAAGGTTATTTTGTTCTGAACCACCAAACAATGCATCACTCTGCTCTGACACACACACACGCACACACACACACACACCCACACACACGAGGGAGGGAACAGGAAGGAAGCAGTACGTTGAAGCAGTTATTGACGCTTCGCTAATAGAGTCATTTACCAGCTAATACTCGAACTTTCTGCACCAAACTGCTGCAGAATAACAACTTGTACTTGACATTATATAGGATGTGACAGTGTGTGTGTTTCAAGCAGGGGTGTGTGTTTCAGTGTGTGTTTGTGTTCACTACAAAGGAAAGACGTCTCCCTATGTGGGTAATGAATGTAGTCTGCATGTTTCGACACTGTTTTAAATTCACGCATCACTCTCCTCCTCACTTATCATCTCTGAGAGGAGAGAAAACTGAGCAGATGAGGATGGAGGGATGCAGGACATTGTAAACAACGCTCTGTGAGAGGAAAGACAGAAGTACAGAGTGAGGAGAGCTGAAGAAAGAGGAGCGATTGATGGATAGCTCGTTAGATGGTGAGTGTAGGAAGAGGAACATGAGGATGGATTGTGTTTGGAGGCTCGCAGGCAGAGAGGAAGTGATACTCTTGCTTAACGACTTTTGGACCTTGAGTCCTCCATTCTTTCTGCCGTCCCTCTTCCATCCATCCTGATTCTCTGTCTGGGAACACAAAGGTAATGATTCTGGTCTTCTGAGGGCACCAGCACTTCCATTTGTCATCCGTGGGGCAATTCTTCACTTTCCCAGGTTCTAGTTTGGAGGTTGTAGAAAACATGGCGAGCATCATAAAAACCTGGAACCATGTTTTCTGTAAACGGTTCCTTTAAACATATATTTTTTTTAATCCAGCTACCATGTTTTGTTTTTCTTAAAACCAAATAAATCCTTTAAAATTCTCTTTAAAGCTCCTGTAGGTTGTCTCTTTAATTTGTTTTGTTTTATGGTTATGACACAAACCAAAGCTCTTCTAAATCTCTGTGTGAGCTTGATATATTGTATCTCAAAGGTCATTTTATATCCCTGTCAGCCTTGCTTGCAGGGTAGGTGTCCATCTATGAGGTTATATTTGTGCCACCAGAAACTGAATTTGAATTAAAATGTTGAATTTGAAAAGCATGATGTATAATGGAATTTAATGTTTTGAAATTGAATTAATTTACTATTTTTTTGTAAATTCAATTATATTTTTTTATTGATCTTAAAACTGTATTTTACCTATGAAAACTCTACTCTTTTTATACTTTGAATACAAAAATACAGAATTCAATTTCAATCCACAAACGGCAGATTCAGTTTTACAATTTACTTTAAATTCAGACCATTACGTCATCCTGTGCCTGTAGGGAGACTAATCAAGCTCAATCTTTTAATCAATTAATCAATGCTCAAGTAAGTACCATTACACATCATGCTTTTCAAATTCAATATTTTAATTCAAATTCAGTTTCTGGTGGCACAAATATAACCTCATATCCATCATTTGAACAGCTATTAAAATTGAATGAAAGCAGTCACCTCAAAGATTCACTATGGATTACCTTCAACATAATAAAGAATAACAGTCAATTTTTGTCATAAATCATTTATTTACACTTATGAAAGTTTAAGAGTTTCAAAGAGATTAATCTTCCCACTTCATCCACTGGGGGCACCAAAGTCAAAACAAACCAAAAAAAAAACCTCACAGGAGCTTTAAACATCAGTTTTATTTATTGTTTTCTCAGCAAATTTCTTACTTGAGATTTAATATGAATTTCAAAGCAACAGTTACCTATTTTGGATTTGAAGTTGGGTTATATGAGTTACTTGTTGACAGTGGTTGTAACAGGGCAAGGTTTTTTTCTTGTTTGTTTACTTTTTGGCAATGTTTTGATAAAAATTGCCACCTTTGTGGGTCATTTGTTAGGTATTATTAGTTGTGCTTTTTCAGAATATGAATTAATGCCCCCTGGAGGACTGTTCAGAGCTTTCTGAGTTCAAAGAAAATGCTTCAAACTCTCCTTCCTCCCACCTTTCATCACTTTACTTAATCTGCGGTATCAGAACACAATATTGTAGTGGACCCAACATTCATTTTACTACTACACTGACATGTTTTGTATTTATTAGCATGTAATGTCATCGGCATGCCACAGTGATCACAGCTCTTATTTGGCTATTTATTTTACAGGCATGCTATTGTAAAATGATATGAATATATGAATGAATGATGTATTGACTGTGAGCCGGGGACAATAAGGTTTATCTTATCTTATCTACATCAGCAAAGGATTAAAGTGAGGGTGGTTATGTCTGCCACTACAGTTTTGATAGCATGACAAGCTAATGCTACCATCAGTGAGCAGGCTCTCTATTTAACCCATCACTTACATTAACGATCAGTCAGAAGGTTCCAAACGTCCAATACTGTTTTGAGATATGGAGGATGGGCGTTTTAAGAAAAAATATGATTACATAGTCACTTCTAGCTTTTTGCTGATTTTTTGAATAGTCTCAGCCTCTCATTCAGTTACAGGGAGATAGAGACCTATTTAATAAGACTGGTTAGATGTCACACACAGGTGGATACAATATAAGCATTTTAGGTGTACTTTTGTTTAACTTTTGTTGAAGTCTCGATTTTGTTTCTCCAATTCATAGTACTGCACTTGTTTTATTGGCACTAATAATTTTTCACATTGTTATGTTATTATGGAGGGGTTTTTTTTGGGTATTTAGTGACAAAAAGCAAACAGCTTCCAGATGCTATACAACCACTATCTAGCGATTATCAAGGGTATCATAGGTATCATGGGTATTAAGTAGGGGTGCACCGATCACAATTTTCTGGCCGATCACCGATCACTGATCTTTAAAAAGCCTGACCTGCCAATACCGATTTCGGCCGATACTGATTTTTAGTTTTTATTTTCTATAATGGACAGCATATACCTTCAATGTTCCAATCTTATTTTGTTGAAAATCATTGAAAGATTCCTGTGAAACAATAAAATCTTTATGTTACAACTTGAATAACCAATAAAGTGTCCTGAGTTTTAGGTCTCAGAGCAAAAAGCAACAAAGGCTGGCTGTCAGACTTTCCTGGAGGTTTATGAGATCAGTTTTATATGTAGGATAGGCCGATCACCGACCCCTGATCACCGATCCCTCAAAATGAAGGAAATCGGCACCGATCGATCGCTATATGTCTAGTATCGAGGGTATCAAGGGTATCAAGAGGGTTCAATCCATTGTCATCATTAAGGATGGGTACCTTTCACATTTGAAACGATACGATACCAATGCCCAGTACCTGGCAATCAGTACCAGTACTCTGCGGCACCAATCTTCGGTACTTTTGTGTGTTTCTGTGGTTAAAAATATCAATTTGTTTGATAATATTTTTTTCAATTTAACATATTTATTCTTCAATGTATAACCTAACAACACTGTGTTCATGTCCAGCATGGAACATCTCCTACTCTTCCACTTCCTCACAGTCACAAGGATGCATCAGTACCTGGTACTTTTGACAGAATTAGGTCGGTACCTATAAAATTTATTGATTCGGTGCCCATCCCTAGTCATTACTAGCTTTTATGTTTGGTGATGCTTCTGTTTATTCTTAATGCCAGTGCGACCGGACCTTTAGTCAACATCCCATGACGTGCAACAAGCAGCAGAACTCCCAAGACAGTTGCAGGGAGATCAAAATGAATGTTGTTGACACAGAAAATCTGTAAATCCCACTTTTAGAGGATAGAGGAACCGATAAAGATGGTAAAAAAAATGGGAAAACAATTTTTAAGATGAGATAATGGCCATGTTAAATGACATTTTTTTTTATCATTAAACAATTGTTTGAGTATCTAGAAAACTAGAACTATTCAAGTTTGGCCATTATTTCTTTTCAAGCAAAATTAATATCAGCAGAAAAGAAACAAGGAAGAGAAAACAAATGGAGTCTTTTTTCCGTACCTTTTTCCTCCCATTGGCTTCCTGCCATCATTCAAATACCTGCAAATGAGCACCCACATGAACAATCAATCCTTGTATCGCACCAGTCTGCCTATTACTGTCTGTGTTTGGGCTCTTCCATCTTCACCAACCCTTGTCCAGGCTTGACTGGGTTAGTGTTTTTGCTACCAGCGTCAGCTTCGTAGGCAAAGATAGAAGGCACAGATAGAAGGCATTACTTCGAAGATATGGTAGGTGGTTAAGCCAGAGGCAGCAACAAATGCTAATAAATAACCCTTTTTTTCAAGTAGCTTTGTTCTTCTCAAAGTGCAGCTTTACATTAAAGTAATGACATAAAAACACTTGCAGAGGCTAGAAGGAAAGATTAAAGTAAACATATTCCCCTGGTGCACCCACACTGGTTTCAACAACAAGAAACAAGCAACTGGGAGTGTCTCCTTTCAAGTGAGTGCCGAGAGCCAAGGACACACAGCGCCGGGGTTTCTCGAAGGAACTTTCAGAAATGTAAGGATGCGCCTGCTGTGACAAAGCCCCCACATGCAGGAGATATCATAAGACCTGTCCTCCCCTGCTGCTCTGTCTTTATACAGGCATCTCAGACTCGCCTCCTCCTTGGCTACCACTCGTGTTTTACAGAAAGCATCAGAGACGCTGCCCTCTGCTGAGCCATCTGTTCCCTCAGAGTCGCAAACGGAGACGAAATCCTCTGTGGCACGGACCATCATCACCTCAGAGATCAGTGGAGTTTACTCTCAAAACCAAATCTGCATGCTGACACAGACAAGCTGATTTTAGCAGCCATCCTTTTCTGTCTCTTGGACAAACCACCTCACATACAACAGAAATCCTCAAATTGTATTCCACGAAAAAAATGCATCCACTCTCCTACATATTATAAAATATCCTCCTCTTCCAAAGAATGTGTTATAAGACTTGTGAAATACCTTTCCTCTTCTTATTATTGTTATTCCATATTAGTATTCTGGTCACTCTCTGGCCATCTGTACCTCCACACACACCCTCACACAGACTCACACAGACATACAGGAAGAGCAGTGAGGAGAAAGGAAGCACAGTGACAAGACAATGGATGTGAGGAGAGTGTCCTGTCCTCTCTTTGTCGCTCAGGAGTTTCAGTGGCGTCGAAGAATGTGAGAGGGATGAAAAACAGGAAGGACGACAGACGACAGCAGAAAGCGAATCTGCTGACACCTCCAGTGACATTATGTCTGTTCTGGGTAACCTGGCGTTAAGCTCCTGTGCGCTCTTACATTTTAAACAGCCAGTTGTGCGTATGAGATGAGGAAAGACCTCTAACACCCTGAATGTTTGGTCCATTTCAGGTTAAATGTGATGCAACAATGGACTGTATGAAATTTTGGCCTAGCCTTAATGCCTCCCCTTGATTTTAGCGCCGAGTTTCAGGAAAACAGTGGCCAAAATGGAAAATGCTGACTCATGTTTATAATCTACCAATGAGTTTGGACTCAATCTGCTCTTTAGGGAACGGGCTTTGAAACACCACTTGCTATGATTGATTGAATACTGTTTTTGTATCAGTAGCCCCACTCTAATGTGGATTGCTTGACTTTTGGAGCCAGCCCCCAGTGGACACTTGAATAACAGCAGTTTTTCCATTTTATATTATCTATTTATTATTATTTCCATATTCGATTATAAAGATTCAGTTAAAAAATAGATTTTATGCCCATGTGTTCAATTCTTAATTCTTAACTTCTTGACAACTAGCATGGGTCTTGATGTTGTATTTCCCCTTAGATAGAATGGTAGCAAACAAACACAAAGCGTCAGAATTATTTTTTCCTTCAAGTATTCATTCGATTCCTTGGGGTAGGGGTGGGTGATACAGCCTCTAACTTATATCACAATGTTTTAAGGAAATTTGCAATAACAATATTTGTGATGATTGGGGAAAAAAAACGTATTAGTGGTTGCTGCTTCTGAATAACAGTATTTTTATTGCACACACAGTATGGAAGCCACTTTTCCAATGATTTACTCCTACTACACAAGCTTGAAATGTAAACATAGTAAGTAGGTCAGACCACCAGGGTGGCCCCTTGTCACCGATTCAGTCTGTGATCTTCATGGACAGAACCTCAAGATGTAGCGGGGTGTCTCCAGTTTCGGGGTCCACAGGATTACATTCCTAATCTTTGCAGATGATGTCATTCTGTTGGGTTTTTCTTGCTGGGAGCTCCAGTGAGCATTAAGGCGGTTTAGGCAACTCTACGCCTTGAAAGGGCGGACTGCCTTCTGTAAGTGTTGAGTAAATCTTCGCACCCAAATTTAAAGAAGTTTGAATGTCTTGTGGTCTCGTTCACAAGTAACACGTCACCTATGAGTTCTTACGTGTTGCTGGGTCCTATTCTTTTTGTTCTGTACATGTTGCCACTTGGGGTTGTCTTTCAGAAGCATAAAATTTCTCTTCTTTGTTTTGCTGATGATGTCCAAAGATACATGCCCCTAAGGTCGCTAGGCCAGGACACTGTGCAGCCATTTCTCAATTGCCTCAGTGGTGTCAAGGCTTGGATGAGGGAGAATTTTCTTAAATTCAATGAACCCAAGATAGAGATCATCTTCTATGGAGGATACGCCTCCTCAACAGCCTGCTTTGCTGAAAATCTGGGCCCTTTGAGTTCAAACATTCAGTCTAATGTTAGGAACCTTGGTGTCATCTTTGATAACCATTTTAATTTTGAGAAGCAGATCAGTGCCGTTGTGAAAGCAAGCTTTTTCCAACTCCATCTCTTAGCTAAGACCAAGGCTTACTTCTCACAGGCAGATCTTGAAAAGACGAACCATGGCTTTATTTCATATATTGGACTATTGTAACTCTTTATACATTGGCATGGATAGGTCATCCATTAACCTCCTCTCCTCTCCTCTCAAGAAAAAGCTCGACCACATTACACCAGTCTTAGCATCTCTCCACTGACTCCCAGTCTGCTTTCGCATTGATTTTTAAATTCTTTGAATCGCTTTTAAAGCCCTCAATGGTCTTGCCCCTCTGTACCTCTCAGAAGTACTTCGTCACTACTCCCCAACCAGAGCCCTTAGGTCTTCTGACCAATTGCAAATGCTAAAACCAGACTTAAGTCTAGAGGAGTCAGGACCCTGCCCCTGGACCATGGAACAGTCTCCCCATCCATATAAGAGCTTCCCAGACCATAGAGATTTTAAATCTTCCTTAAAGGCCCGCTTTTTCATCAATGAGCTTATACATATCATAGGCACCTTAGTCTTCAATTTTTATACTTCTACTGTTTTTTACAATGTTTATCGATTATTATTGCTTTTATTGTTAAATTTTTTTATTTATATGTATTTGTGTACAGCACTTTGATCGACTGCTGTCTTCTTGAAGGTGCCCTATGAATAAATTTGACATGACTTGCTAATTTCCAGTCCCAGTCACTCTGTTACTCACCTCCTTTTTTGGTTTAGTAGAGTGGAAATGTAGCGGTGATGAGTATGCGTGAGTGCTTCAACTAGTGAGATTTTGAGTGGTCTGTACTGTACTCCTGCGTTTTCATCCCTTGTAGGTTATTGTAAGGGTATAATAATATTTCACAGAGAGAGAGCGCAACGGGAGTTCTGACGGACAACAGTCGCCCTGCTGCACCTCCAGCTGATGATTCAGCATGGTGTCTAATGGAAAGCTTTTAGCTGCCTATGCATCCACCCACGTCTTACATAGGGATACAATCCCACAGATTTATAAAGTAACACACCAGCACCGCACTACGTTCTGACTTTGTAGCTTCGGTTTTTCTTGACTTATTATTATTTCAGTGTTTTTCCTTCTACCATTACTCCCTGCCCTTATCTCTGCACGTCTGCCGCCTCTGATGTATTCATGTTTTCATTTCTGCTCCCGCTCTTGATCTTCCGTTTCTTTTATTCTCTCCGTCTGTCTCACCTTTAAGTGGTCAGATAGTGCAGACAGACCTGGTCCCGTGTTTATAACAAGTATGTTAGGACTAAAAGCTTTGCTGAGGGCTCAGGGCTGCATGCTTAATGATTTATTGAGCCTCCCTGGCAGAAACACAGACTAAGGTGTTGGGGTAGCATTAAGGGGGATTGAGTAATGACAGCCCTGAAATGATGGCTTGTGTGCCTCTGTGTGTCTTCCCTCCTGCTACGAGGCTAATCACCAGAGACGAGCAACCCTCCCGACGTTTCATCAGCACCCATAATCGCTGCTCCCCACCATCTGTCGAGCAAAATAATTTATTCAACCTCCAAACATAACTTTTAACTTGTGCTGTTTAATCAGAGCTTTTTCAGCCACACTGGTGCTAACACCTGTTGCCATTTATACCGACAAAGGGAAGGAACTCTAACACGCTTTTAGCATTTGAATGAACTTCACTGCAGTTCTTCAGGGTTTCTTTTAACCAGCTTCCTCTTCTTTCCAAAGCAGTCAAATAAAAATCCAAACACACACCGACTCGAGTACGTTTTAAGAAAAGAACCAAATTCAACATCGTTTTCTAACTCCTGTGTCTGTTTCTGTTATAGGAAGTATAAAGGGAGCGACGATAGTGGATGCTCTGGATACGCTCTACATCATGGAGATGTATGAAGATTTTGACGCTGCGACCGACTGGGTGGACAAGAACCTGGACTTCAACGTGGTAAGGAAGTGATGAGCTAACACTATCTCCAAAGTTTTGCACTTAGAAAAGGATTCAGACCCTTTTCTGTGGAACTCAAAATTGAGCTCAGGTGCATCCTGTTTCTACTGATCATCCTGGAAAAGTTTGTACAAATTGGACGTGATGTATAGAGGCTTACTCCTAAGGTCCCACAGGTGTGAAGGCATGTCAGAGCACAAACCAAGCATGAAGTTAAAGGAATTGACAGACAAGACAGTATGAAGGCCAGATCTGGACAAGGGTGGACAATAATTGCAGCATTATAGCTTCCTAAGAGCACAGTGTCCACAGAAGTGTTTTTCAACTTTCTTGGAGCCACGGTACATTTTTAACATTGAAAAGTCCTATGGCACACCACCAACCAAAAATATAATGAAATTACATTGTGAATCCTAATAACAACATAGTCTTTTCTAGGGGTGTGCCACATCATACCATCCACGATAATACCGTTATAATTTTTTTTTTTTAAATTGTCATTTCGCAATATTTACTGGTCAGAGACGCAATGACGTATGACGCTCCCTGCTGTGTACAAAACAACAATGGCCGAGAGCAACGTAGCACGGCAGCATCAACTTCGTCCTCTCATGAGGATTTAGTGCCTAAAAGAGGAGCTACCTCAGTGGTGTGGAGGTGGTTTGGCTGACCAAAGATCAGACACGCAGCAGAACACATTAAATCAAAATGTGCAGGAGAACTATTACGACGAAGAGTGGCAACAGCACAAACATGTTCTACCACCTAAAGCTGTAACACACGGCCAAATACAACCAGGCTATGAAGACATGTGAGAGGGACGTGAGAGCTACGATATTAACGGTTGAGTTTTTGCACCTACAACAGACGTGGTGGAGCCGAATGTCCAAACCTGGTATCAGCATTACCCCTAATTCACACATAATGCTTGAGCGCCATGCAAAGCGGATTTGGGGCGCATTCTAATTCATACTGGATGCATCTCTGGTAGGGCTGAACAATTTATCGTTTTCAGATCGAAAACGCAATTTTAGACAATGCAATTTTGAGATCGCCAAAGCAGCAATTTTTTGCAGCGCTCCTGACTGACTCAAGATCTGTTGTGTCAAGTATTATACACATTCTGTTTTACAAATTTGTAGACAATCTATATGTTAAAAGTGCTGGTAAGCAGGTCAACAAGACAAAGCCTCTGTTTAGGAGTAGAAGTTGATGAAAACAGATTATTTATCATCACTATTGATGATTAAAAAATCGTGAATTGCAATATCTGCCAGAAAAATTTGATATTTTCCTAAAATCGTTTAGCCCTACATGTGAATATCCCAAAGCTTGATTTGAAGAAAATCGTGAATTGAATTGAAATCACAATATCTACCAGAAAAATCGCAATTCAATCGTTTCTTAAAATCGTTCAGCCCTAGTCTCTGGAGCGCCGTGCAGCACAGCACAGGGCAGCGCCCACAACAGCTGGATTCCCAGAGACCACAAGATCACAGGAGAACCACATGTTCCTGCAGGAATACACCCATGCCAACGTATTTTAATGATAATTAATTAGCATGTTAAGCTCATCTGGCCCTCCCAAAACTTCAGCACCTTCAGTCCATGCCTTCTCCTTTCTGTTGGTGTCTTTATAGAAAGAATGTGTTGTGTCGTATAGAATTATAAAGTTTTTCACCTCCAAGATTAACTTTCTTCCTCCAAAACTTTAGATTTCCTCTGGATCTGACCTACTTACTATGTTTACATTTCAAGCTTGCGTAGTAGGAGTAAATGATTGGAAAATGGCTTCCATACTGTTTGTGCAATAAAAATGCTGTTAATCACAAGCAGAAACCACTAATAACAGGATCTTCGTTTTCTTCACCATAACGTCATAAATATCGTTATCGCAAAGGTTGTTAAGTCAATCAAGAAACAAAAACAATGAGTTGGTGTTAAAGAGGAGTGGGCAGATTTTTTGGGGGGTGGGGGGAGTTCAGATTTATTTGCACAAATTACGGGTCATTCGAAATTTGTTCAAACTTAAATTTTTGAAAAAGTGGCAGCCCTAACTTGAACCCTATTGAACATTTCTTTAATACTTACTTAAATCATCCATTGGTTCCGTTATTTGAGATCCTGTAAGATATACATTCAATACTTGTGATATTTTTGTGCAGAAACTGATGGGAATAATTTAGGTCTATAAACCTGCTCTTGAAGAAGCAGCCCCACCCTGCACTTGGCACCTTCATTAACATGTTTTTTTGTTAAAGGGAACTTAACATGGAAGATCAAATGCCTTCAGAATAAAGGTTTAAGTATGCCTCCGGCTCAGTCACGATGTAATTAAAGAAATATGAACAACAACAAATAAGAACACTGCTTCTAACCTGGAGGTATAATTTAGCAGCATAATTTAGCAGCTTGTCGCTTAAATAAAAACGATTGCAGAGTTCAACTCGGTGTTATTCATAGTTTGTTATCTGGGTCAGATTCTCCCTTCAAATGAGGATAAAACTCATGCTGTTTTGCAAACAGAATCCAAAATTTTGCACGGTGTTATTGTGCTGAATTAATAGTAGATTTTGCAGACACCACAAATGTGAATCACTGCTTTGATTTGGAGGAGTGGTGCAAACGGACAGAGTGTAAAAAAGTCATTTGCTGACATTGAGTGTCAGGAAACAGTTTGATCCGAGAGACTCAGGGTGGGGTGTTTACTGTCAGCGTTGAATCCTGTGTTTTTATAGTAGAAGCAGCTATCATTTACAGGTGTCAGTTTGAGTAAAAAGACAAATATGACACAAGTGTTCACATTTTGTCACATGTGCATGCAAGAAGAAGAAAACCATCAAAGCAGGCGTGATATTTTGCATCCTCATCCTGCAGAGAAACAGAACCCGCTCTCTTCTCATTAAACACCAAAGTTCTCTGAAGCTCTTTGCCAAGGACATCTGACGCTTGTAAACAAAACTCCCAAGAATCATAAAAATCTGATTTTATGCTGATGAAAAACATAAAAATGTGTAATTAGATTAGTTGGGAGACTTAGAAAAAGCCTGCAAGTGGTGTTACTTTTTTTTATTTGGACTTTTACTGGCGGGGATTCAGGTGAACATCTTGTGGCTGTTAAGTGAATGAAAGAGTATAAAATAAACTTTCCACAGAGATGTGATAAAATGAGAAGAGAGATATGTGCCTTAAAGGTGCAGTCTGCAGAGATGGGAATATTTAGAGATATCTAGCTGCCAGATTATAAACTGCACCTTGGAACAGTGAACCTTGAGGCTTTTCTTCTCCATGTAGATCAGTGTAAGTCAACTACAGACCTTTGATAGCTCCATGCATGTTAGAGTTTGACTGTATATATGTTTATTTAAAGTGGGGTTGGAAAATGAATGGAAGAAAGCCTTGAAGTTGCTGCACTGAACCATCTGCCTATGCACTCTGAATTATTAATGCATGTGTATGTGCGTGTGTGTGTAGAGTTGTATGGATTATACAAACACTAAATCCAAGCTGCAGTAACATTTTTAAACTGTAAGAAAGGCAGGAGGCCTGTAGGGATGGGTACTGAATGAGGTACTTTTACAAGATCCGACTGAATTCTGTCTGTAGTACCTTGTTCAGAGTCGCGTAAAATTAAACAGGACCATGTTTGGTACCTAAATGCATCCTTGTGACTGTGAGGGAGTGGAAGAGTAGGAGATTTTCCATGCTGGACATGAACACAGCATTTCAAGTTTATATTTAGAGAAATAAATATTTTTAATTCGAAAACTTTGAGATTTTATAATTACACAAAATGATATTTTTTACCACATAAGTTCACACAAAAGTACCACAAATTGATTCCTTTGAGTACCAATGCTAATTAACAGGTACTGGGTATTAAATTTAGTTTTCTTTTACTCCCAAATTGGTTATTTCTAAACTCTATTTCTTAGTATCTAAAGTAAGATCTTTTCTTCTTCTGGAGGGAAACAATTTCCTCAATTTATTTTGTCCTAATGATAGACACTGGAGCTGGAATGTCACAAAGAAAAAGGAGGTCAGAGCAGAAGAAAGCTAAACAGATTGTCTGACAAACTACTAGATGTGGGAGAATTTTTTTTGTAAATATCAAAGAATCACCCCAAATCAGCACCCCAAAAATCGTAATAGTAACAGATTGCAGGAATAGCATATTGTTTCAGCCCTAATAGTCTATAGTACAAACTAGGGATGGCAAAAGAAAAAAGTTCACATTATTGGGGTTTTTGCTTAACAATTTTAAATCAAGATTTTTGTTTCTTTTTTTTTCTTCAATTAATTTAAATACTTTGTTTTATTCTTTGTTTTAAAATATGTTTAAAAAATGGTAAAAGAATCCAAACGGGAGAAAATCATATTGTCCCAGCCCTAGTACAAACTAAGTTTACAAAGTTTACTATTCCAGTTTCAAACAAAAGGGCTGCATAATTAATAATTGATACATTATCTTGTCGCTTTGCGTCCTACAAAAAGTCGTCTCGAGACAAAGAAAAGTAATGTTGTAAAGAAAATCTGCTCTACAAAACAGACGCCTTAGAAAAAGTCACATCCTTATGACAGTGGGTGATGGTGCTCATGGGAAATGGAGTTTTTATCCTGGTTTCTCTCCTTGACTTCTTCAAATATCTTTAAAGAGGAGTAATTTGCTTAAAATGATGCCCGTGACCACAAGGGTCACAAATCTGATTGTGTTTGTGTGTGTTTGTGTGTGAGTGGACAGGAAATGAGTGTATTGACTCTTGATTCCTCTCTCACAGTGTTATTAATAAAACCCAGAGGCAAAGAGCCAAAACACATCTAATGGATCCATATACAAGTCTGCTTCTTAGTGAAGACACAAATACACACACACACACTCAAACACAGAAACATACTCAAATCCTGCTGGACGCTCTAATGGAAATCAATGCTTCTCTTTTTGTGTCTGGTATCAGATCGGTTCCTTTCTTCCCTCATTTGCTCTCGCTGGGTTTTGGCTTCCTGTCAAGGTGTGTGTGTGTTTATGTGTGTGTGTGTGTGTGTGTGTGTGTGTGTGTATGTGTGTGTGTGTGTGTGTGTGTGTGTGTGTGTGTGTGTGTGTGTGTGTGTGTGTGTGTGTGTGTGTGTGTGTGCAGTCAAATTCTTAAAGGCACTGTCTGCAATTTTAACATTGCATTAATTCTGGAGATCCCTTTGGACAGAATCTCCAGTGTTCTCTGAAATTAAGACTGCATTTCCCATGAGCACCATCACCTAAAGCATGCATTTGTTTTGGAAGCAGATCTTCTTCTCAATAATGCTTAAACAACTTTTTATCGCCTGGGGGCAGGTACACACTACAGGATTATCTGGCTGATTTTTGTCCCGATCTCCTTACGATTAAAGCCAGCAAAGGCCCCATTGTCTGATGTCTGCAAATGACATTGTGTGTGATCCGTGTTTTTCTTTTTTTTTTTTTTTTTGCTGTTGATGCACAGTATGAAGTGATTAACACATCACGGTTCGCAGACCCTTGGGGGTCCTTGGACCTCACTTGAGAAACACTGCTGTAATGCGTGCCAGCTTTAAGTGTTATGCAGAGTGATAAGGTGATTCAAAGACACATTGACGGTTGAATCACTTCACGAGTTACTCATGATCAGATATCAGAAACTGATGTTTGCAACCTGTTGTTTTCAGAGGTTTTCTGCTTTTCTGTCTTTTTTTGGGGGGGTTTGTTTGTTGTGTTTTAATTTGGAATTTTATGGAGTCCCTGCACACTGTCATAAATTACTTTTAGCAAGGTGTTTGTTTTGGAATTAAATAGAGATCAGATCGTAACAAATTTTCTTTGTTTAAGACAAGTTTTTACTGGATACAGTTACGTAGTGCTACAGTTTGAAACGTGACATCAAGCAAATGTTGTAGCAGCCGGCTATATGTAGTGCTATCGGCAATCCAGTGCTCCGAGGAATCTGTAGGCTAACATGACAACAAGTAAACACTGTCAGTTTGTATGTAGTTTATTAGCGGTTTATATTTAGCACAGCTAGCAGCCCGGTGCTCTAAGACATGTCTGTAATGTGTAACATTAATAATTCCTGGTTAGCTATGTCCTGTCAGTCATCTACCAAGCAGAGCTAACCTAACCTCACTCTTAATTTTATTGATAGACTCTCAAGTTTGAACAGACCACTGCAGAATAACTGCTGACTGTGGGTTGGAATCAACATAAGCACAAACAGATTAGCCCATGTGATATATCCTGTTAAGCTTTCTCCTGCTCTTCTGTCCTTTTTTCTGTCTGACAGTTAGGCTCCCGTGTCCACCATCACTACAAAATTAATCACAGAAATCACTTTTAGCAGAGAAAACACAGATCTCTGTGTTAGTCAGTTCTCACTTCTAAACTTTATCAGCAGGGGTGGTGTTGTCATAGAGACCTAGATCAATCAATTCGGTCCCTGTCGACCCTAACTGGAAGCTAAGAAGTAGCAATTTAAAACAATGTCACCTGTAATATTGTTGCTGATAATCTAATTTTAAAGTGTGGATTACTTTTGAAAACTCAAACCTTCAAACCTGACTGAGCTGCAGCCTCACGTGAACTCTCCCAGCGAACAGGGCAGTTCCTCTTCACTTGATTTAAAGGAGTGAATAATAACGTCAGACCTTGTTTGCTCAATGAGGAATGTTCATTAACTAGATTTAATAGCTGCAGACAAAATCTATTCAGCTTTTATCACCACTCATAAAAAAGGGCTTGTGATTAATAGTGGTGTTTATGTGTTTTAGAGCAAATTATTACGCTCTTTTTGTAATCTAGGGAATTAAAATGTGCATGAATGGTCACATGAACATGAATGATAAAAGCTTAATGACACTGAAAACACACCTTTTGTCTCTGATAAAAGCTGTTATTAGAGTCAAAGTCATTTTAAAAGCCATGGGATGAGGAGAAACTGATACTAAATGTGGAATCTTTCATTCAGACGTGACTTATGTCAGTAGCAGAGAGCAGAGGACACATCAAGTGCTGCAGTCAATTTCCCTTTCAGATCAGCTTTTATCCTCCTGATTCCTCAGAATCCAAGACTCTGCATGTTCAATGTTTCATCTGCTTCTCTTTCCGTGTTTTTATACATCCAAAAACGTCCGTGCTGCAGCAGTTTCTCTCTGCTTTAATCCTGCCTTATTTCCACTATTTTTCCTGCAGTCTGTCACTCAAACTGCGGCGCCACAGCAGGAGGCTCATTGTTTTCTCTTCTGCTGCAGCTGCAGAACGTGAAGACTTAAAGCCACCTTTGATACTCGTGTTTTCAGCATATGCTTTAAAATAAGTGCTTTTTAATGGATGTCAGATGCCACTAAAACACCCGGGGAATGTTGTACACGTGTTTGGATCCATTCTGGTTCCACTTGTGCTGCTGAAGTTTTACAGATTTCCTCTGAAATAGAATCTGTCTCATTTACTATAAAAGTTTTTCTGCAGAAGTAGAGACACGGGAAGATCTTTATCACATCTGACAGCATGATAATGAGGTATCATAAAACCAGGACTGATGTCTTATGAGCAGCATAAACTGTAGTGACTGCAGTGAAATAATCCAAGAAAGTTAAAGTCCTGAAATCACAACCTCAAAGGAGAATTTAGACTAAAGACTGCTGCTGTTTTAAGACACCTCTGACGGGCTCTTATAAAGAGAGACAAAGAAGTGTAAAACAAATAAGAGTGATTGTCTTAGACTCATGATGTGATGACAGCTCTGGACGCTCAGCCACAAATGGAAGCAGTCCAGAAATACTTGACACATCAACATAAAAACAACCGTCCCTGAGCAAAACACACAAAACGAGATGCCTTTGAGTTGTCAGCGCACAAACAAACATAAGAGAAACGACAGTAACCAGCAGAAGAAGAAACAGCCCTGTCATACTTCTGTGCTCCTCATAAGTGCTGTGTAAACTGTTTCTCTCAGGAGCTAATGGTCTGTACCCTCTCAGTGCCACCAGAGCTGCTGGCTCAGGGACCGATGTGCAACCTTTAATACCAACAGATGATGTAAAGGCGGATTTACAAGAGCAAAGTGGATATCATTTCATTGATTTGGCTTTTGAGAACTCAGACAGGGCCTGGGGAAATTCAGATTGTAGGCAATCGTTTCTTAAAGTATTAGCTCCTGTTGCCACATTGCATCTGTTATGATCACAAAGCAAATGTCAGAGTTGTATCTTTTAGTCTACGATAACTTCGGGACATATTTTCAAATCTTTCTTAAACATAATATGATATGAAGGGAAAAAACAGAAATAAACACTACCTCATATCACAGTATCAGTATCACACGCATAACTGCCCATACATCACATCACTTTACATTATTCTTTTTATTTCATGTATTATATTATTATTATTATTATTATTATTATTATTATTATTATTATTATTATTATTATTATTATTATTATAATTGTTATTATTATTATTATTATTCATTATTTACTTGTACTATTATTATTATTATTATTATTATTATTATTATTATTATTATTATTATATTTTATATTTATTATTTTTATTTTATTTCATCTTTATGTTACCTTACCTTACCAAGCTGGCAATTTTTTTTTGTTCATAGATGATTTTACTGACTTAAATACACTTCATTTTCTGTAGATTCTATGGTTTTCAACACCTCCATAGCAAACATTTCATTCAGCTTCCTTATGGGCCGTTTCAGATTTCACTAAAAAAATAAATAAATGAGGGGGTTTTTTTGTTTGTTTTTTTTCCTTCATGTGTTGGAAGGCAGGGTTATTTTTTTAAGATTATGTGTTATACGCATTAAAATATTATATATAAAATATATAATATTAAAATATTCCTCTTTGTTTTTGTTTGGTAGTTTTGTATTCCTAGTTAGGGACAGGTTCATGTGAACTTTTAGCTTTTAGCTAGGATATGAAAGTATCAGTATCAAGTATCATCAGTGCTCTTTAGGCAACAAATTGTGTAATTCTTTATTTTTGTACCTTTCATTTGTAAATATTTGAGATAAATAAAGATCAAATCAAATCAAACATTAAACTGAACAATTTTTTCAGGGTTGTGTAGAAAAGTTAGCCATAATTGAGAAATTAGGCAAATGTCAACTTAAAAAGTGGGTATTCTGTTTTGTATTTTTTTAGTCTCAATTCTGTCCCTCTAGTTGCACTTTTAGTCACTTTACATGGTTCACTGTGTTGTATAAAACCCTTATTTCAGACTGTCTGAACACTGCATTTTAGCTGCTGTCTCTTTAAGGCTCCCCACTCCACTGACCCCCCCTCACTCTGATTGGCTCAAGGCCTGTTGAGGGCAGTGCTAAGAGCAGATGCTGGTGTTTGAGGCCTGCCCAAAATGTAAGGGTGGGAGAAAAATTAAAATATGACATATCAGGATTTTTTGTTTGGCAAAATTAAAAATTGGATTTTTTGTTGAATTTTTATTTTTTTAAATTCATATTCTCTATTTCAGTCTATGTTTGCAAACTGGATTGGAAAAAAGTAACCACTTTTCTCCAGCAGTGGGGTGAAATGTTTCTCTCTGACTCATGTGATGTGCAAAATCAGAAATATCAAAGACTTGCGATTTAACTCGAATCGGCACCCCAAACATCGTCATAGAGTCGAATTGCGAGAATGGCGTATAGTCCCAGCCCTACCAAAAAGTCATAAAGCAGTTTGAAGATCCTCACACAATGACCTCATCATTTCAGAAAATCTCATGGGGGGGTCTTGTGCTATTTTAAGAACGGACCATTTTGATCAGTGTACAGACAGATTTCTACAACATTCTAATATGTAGAGGTTTGAAAATCTGCACACATTTAGTGTGAATATCCAGCATGGTTACTTTGTATTCATGTTTAAAATATGGTAATGCATTATACCCCCTCTTTAACTTCCTCCCACTTCCATCGTCAGTGATTCATGAGGTCCGTGGTCACTCACACTCTGTATTGTGGCTCTGCAAATTACTACTTACTGTAAGAATCATAACCTTCATGCCTTCAGCATTACTCTCTGCTCTTTTAAGAGCAATGACTGAAGGAGAGTTTCGCCTGCGTCACTAAACCTGAATTAGAGAAAGAAATTCTGTAGCTCCTTCACCTTCATTCGGTCGGCAGTCGCACAGGTCAGTGCTGTTTATTTCTACAGAAACACCTTAACAGTACAGCTCTACTACTTCAAGGTAAAGAGTTAGTGAACAGGGCTAAAAGCTCTCCTGAGAATTCCTCCGTCAGAACTCAAAGACTCTCAGACACTTCTGTCAGTCATAAATAAAGACGGTTCAGACAGGGAGAGATATTTTAGCATTACAAGTTCCCCAGCCATTCACAAAAGCGATCACCTGATACACTTTCATTTTAAGAGGTCATTACCTCTACCACTTATCTCACCCTTTATTATATTCGTGTATGGAAGAGGCCGTGCTTAGTCAGTCTCACACGTGCTCTGTAAATGACTCTAATGTTGCCACATCAGGAAACTCGACTCCTCGTCTGCCAACGTCGTCAGGAAGCAGATAACGTAGTAGAAGTGCTGACTCAGAGGGTCATTGTCCAACACTGCAAAAAGTTCTCACATAGGAAAATTACACGAGTAACATTCTCTGAAATGTCTGTTTTACATTATATCACACTATATTTCACCCCAGCAGCTCATTAAAACTGCTCTGCTAATAGACAGCTGGCAGCAGAAGGACATAATATTGTCCTTTTTGCATTTCAGCTGCCAGCGCGTTGTGAAGGAAATAATTTGATTTTAATTAGGACGAATTAGCTCCACAATCTAACCGCTCCATCAGTCATTCAGACTTGGAAACGGGACACATTTTGTCGAGCACATAATTTGTTGTCCCCCCCCTCCCTTCCACAGGATGGAGTCTATTGTCCTATCTCTGGTTGACAGCAGTGACTTATGAGAGCTGTCAGTCAAGCACAAAAACTTCGTCTGACTCAGGAATCTGTCGGTGAAGAGCGAGGCAGCGACGCGGCTCTATTGTTCCGCCGCAGAGACAAATGGCTTTACAAACTTTCCATTTTTGTTATTATTTGTCCCATTCTCTCTGCCAGGAGTCTGTCAGGAAAATGGAGGCATTGTATTTTTAGATGCGGCACATTTCGTCGCTGCCTTTTAATAGATAGTTTTGTATCTACGAGTTTCATTTCACAACTTTGGAGGAGATGTGGAGTTCATCACTTTTCTTTGACACGTTTGAATAAATGCGCCTGGAACACAACTTATTTATCAACAGATTCATAGAAAATCATCCGCTGCAGAACTGAAGGATGTGTCCTAATTTCTACAACCACAGGGTAACCTGTGATACAAGACCAGACCGGAAACTTGATAATGATAATATCACAGTACATCTGTTCTTCCTCTGAATTCCAGGACAAAAAATGCATAGAAGTATATGATTGTTTTAATCAGGTGCATTATCTGGTGTAATCTGCAGGAGCAGCAGAGCTTTGTGGGCGTTTTTTATAATTCAGTATCATTAGGAGCAGAATGCTTTGTGAATTATACCTTGAGACAGAGCACATGGCGGACCGAATGATGGACATTTCTCGATGCTGTAAGCAGACACAATGCATTCTTAGTGGATCTCCCCACAGTGTTTTTATGTTTCCTGTTAGCATGCTAACGACTACACATCTTTTTAAATACCAATGCCAATACTTGAGCCCAGTTTCCATCAAGCGGTTCAGTTTAGTTCGTCTCGGCACAGCACAGATTTTACAGCATTTCCACTGACTAACCCTGGGACAAATCCTCAAATAACCGAGACAAGCAGTCCCACTTTTTGGGACCCTTCTGTAGGGGTGCCAAGCTCAACTGATCTTGGAAGGTGGAGCTATAACACTGCAGTCCATTGATTGGCCAAAGTATCGTCATTTGCTGTGTGACAGCAGCTGTATTTCTTAAATAAATCTTGATTGTGCTTTGTAACAAAGAGCCACATGCCAACCATAAAGAAGACAAATTGCTGGATTTCTTCTATTGTTGCTTTTTGTTTACTACTAGGGGTGCACCGATCACAGTTTTCTGGCCAATCACTGATCACTGTTCTTTAAAAAGCCTGACCTGCCGATACCGATACGGCCGATACCAATTTTTCCTTTTAATTTTTATAGCTGACAGCACATACCTTCAATGTCCCAATCTTACTTTATTGAAAATCATTGAACAATACCTGTGAAACAATAAAATCTTCATGTTTTAACTCGAACAACCAATAAAGTGTCCTGAGTTTAAGGTCTCAGAGCAAAAAGCAACAAAGGCTGGCTGTCAGACCTTCCCAGAGGTAAAGAAGATCAGTTTCATATGCGAGGATAGGCCGATCACCAATCTCTGATCCCTGATCACTGATCCCCCAAAATTAAGGAAAATCGACACCGAACGTCCCACTTTCTTCTTGGTTGGATTTATTAGTGGGGTACACTGTGTTGCCATAGCGTCAGGCTATTATGCAACTGATGCAGCTATTGGTATCTGGCTTACACACTGCCTACCATGAGGGGACACAGTAGGCTGTGGAAACGCAAACAAGACCAGGCTTGACTGAGCTAACACATACCTAACTGAACTAAAGCATACCAAACCATACTGATCTAAACTGGCCTGCTTGGTGGAAACAAGGCTTAGGACTCTGGAAACGAAACGGAGTTGACTAGATCTGCCCTATGGATCAGCACCTTGTGGGTGTCCAGTCTTACTTTCTTAGTCTGATACCAGGGTCAGATCCCTGAAGGGGATATTGACGTCGACAAATTGGAAAACAAAGACAAAAAAATGGGGCTGACAAATTAAAACCATCTTTCGCTGCTTGCCCTTTTCCGGGGTTGGAGGGATTTGGAGCCTATCCAAGTTATCATTTGGCCCAGGGTGGGGTACAAGAGCAAGAAACACTGTGAGTGTGGGGAGTGACACACAGGAAAGAGGACACATGTTGGTATCAAACCTGAGCCACCCACTCAGGGCTAACCTCATGGGTTCCTGACTTTGACCACTTGGCTGATCCATCTTGTTCTGATAGTGTCAGTGACCTTCTTGCTGTGAGGCAACCATTGCACCAACGTACACCCTACGCCAAATGTGTTACTTTAAATTCCCATCCTAAATGAAACATTTCCTCTTCTATAATTAATTTCTGTTCTGCAGACAAAACCAATCTCCCCAAACAATTCACCAGAGAATGTCCTAAGTGGGAAATGATCCACATCTATGCCTGGACTCTGATTTAGTGAGGGTCTCAGCAGATCAGCAGAACAAAGTCCAGCTGTAGAAACAAACTAAGACTCTGAGTCCATGCCACATTAATAAAACAAGGCCTCTCATCTCAAGTGTTGTAACTTATCCTCCTTTATTCAAGGACAATGCTTTTATTGGGAAACAGCCAATGATACTGATTGGCTGATCTTTGGCCTCCCAAAGAGAGAGCAGTATTCAGGTTACAATGCTGGACCCAACGCTTGGTTTACTTAATGAATACAAATAGAGTAGATGGACTGTGGTGTTAAAAAGAGACAAGAAAGGACATATCAGTGTGTATCAGGTTTGTCCCTGATGACTTAAGGATCACATACCCAGATCTAAAGGGTTATTGTCTTATCGTGGTACTAGGGTCATTTTAAGTAACGTTGAATCAGAACAAAGTTGTTAAACTATATTGGGTTGTATTTGTGATCTAGTGCCTGTTGTAGGTATTCCTGATGTCTTTATCCACATTTTTGTACCAAATCCGAATTTTTAGCCTTGAATATCTGCTAATACATAGTCTTGTAATGACATTTCAGTTTTGATAAATGTAATTTAAGAAGTGAAATTTCTTGTTAGTCTTTCAAAATCTTTGTCTATGGGACTGTGCTGCTGTTTGTGTGTTTACGCAAGCATCAAGCTAGCATAAACACACAGAGTGCAGCAAGTGAGCCTTGTAAGCATGTGAGGAGCAACACAGGTTTATGTTATAGAAATTAGTAAGAAAAAAGATTATTATGAAGTGAAATGCCGCAGCCACAGTGTAGAAATATCTTAGCTTCAAACCGAATGAGCAAGGTGAGCCCATCAACACGGACAAGCCAGTGTGCAGCAACAAAAAAAGGCAAAACAACAAACTGGCATGCCCGCCCAAAACACAACTACTCACCTACAAAACACAAGTTTTCCCAGCTGGGGAAAAAACTGCACCTGCTTCAAAATAATGTTGTCATATTATTGTTTATTGTCAGTGATTGTGGGACAATATATCACCCAGCAAAATGTGGTATCGGCCCTGGCCTAACTGTACTGCAAAACTATCACACAATTTTCACATGTGGCTGTTTGACTACTTAACGTTTTAGTTACGATTTTTTATTTTACATTTATTGCTGACATTTAAGCCAGAAAGTTGCTCATACTAACATAACAAACTGTCTTGTTTTCAAATTTTTGTGTATTTGAATTTAATGTTCCTGGAGAGTTACCGTAGGAGACTGTTAAGTTGATGATAGTGCTGTAAAGTGTCTTGCTACGCACATGTGTCCTGGTACCATTTTTTATTTTATCAATGTCTTATCAAGTTTACAAGCTATGGCAAGCTCAGGCTGATCAGTTACACTCATGAGTTAGCAATTAGCAGCTAATAGTGTTCACTGAATGCTACCATGAATGATCAGATAAGATAACTGTCTGTCTAGGGATGGGTACCTTTCACATTTGAAACGGTATGGTACTGATGCCCAGTACTATAATATCAATTTGTTAAATGATTAAATATATATTTAATCTTTAACATATTTATTCTTATATATATATATATATATATATATATATATATATATATATCTTTGCACTAAACATGGTACCTTTTGATTTTAAGTGAATTGTTACCTGGTACTTTTGACAAAATTCGGTCAGGAGCCCATCCCTACAGCCATCACTGATCAAGTAAAAAATGAAAAGATCGGCTCAGATGTGATGGTTGAAAGCAGGATTGGGAAATCCCAAATATTGATGTTATTACTGGAGGTGCTTAAACCTCATACATATTCAGCTTTTGCATTGCATGTCTTTGGTGGGCTCTTCATGATTCAACACTTAGGTGATCACTCAACGTTGATATGTGTGTGGTTAATGCTCCAAAAGAAAAACTATAAACGCTTGCACAAAACACATTGCTTAAAATTAAACATGTATTCTCAGTAGACTGAAGAGGAGGACCAACTGACATTTAATTACCACATTTCAACTGTAATTTTGCCAAAACTGCAAACTGTGACGAGCTCTTTATGTCGGGATACTGACTAACACACCCAAAACTTCTCAACTACCCACGCATCAAAGTTATCCACCACTCCATCAGCCCAAATCACAAACCCACCGCTCGTATACACATCACCAACATTTTGATAAATCAGCTAAATCACCGGCTTATTGTTTCGTCCTACTCAGCCAAAGTGTACCCACAGCTTCACAGCAGCACTCAGCCCGAAACCTGCCAGAAGAGAAATGTATTCAGTAACACTGTGGGCTGTTTCCATCTAAAAATATCTGTCTGAACCGTGGAAAGCCCACCTGATGTTAAGCAGGACTCAGGGCACATTTTCTTGTATCTAGTTTGTGCTCTCCAAATTCAGTTTGTGGGCGGTGAAATGTGTTTTCATGAGTTGTATTTTTTCCCTCACATTCTGTGTTTGGTCTTTGTTGCAGAATGCAGAGGTGTCTGTGTTTGAGGTGAACATCCGGTTTGTTGGAGGGCTGCTGTCCGCCTACTACCTGTCTGGAAAAGAGGTAAGAGACAAACCTGAGCTTGCTGTAGTGTTTGCTGGTGTCTCCTCTGCGTTGAAGAGGACCTTGGCGAAGGAACTCTCTGCCTATTGGAATGGCTGATTGATGAAACCGGCGGCACAGATCGCATGATTGATGTAGAAATAGAGTGGATGGATGAGTGCTTTTATATACCTGGAGTCTTAAGTAATCTGCCCTTTAATAGCTGCTACAGATGAATGTTTCCTGTTGCGCAGTGCCAAGGTCAGCTTTTTGCAATGTGTTGGGTGACCTCTTCTGTGTTTCTTGTGGAGACTTCAACACATTTAATGTAAGGGCTCAAACCACGGTACGACTTTAACATCATCTGAAATATTGTTTTTCATGGCTGTAGCCTGATGTGGTTGGGAATGAACATGCAGCATACTAATCCCTAATTTAAAGGACAAAACTAGAGTGAGCTTTTTAAGCAGCGTGATTACATACAAAGCAGGTTTAAGGCTCTAAAAGACACACATTATGCAAATTCACAATTTGACTGAAGCAAATCATGCAGCAGCACAAATCAGGATCATTCAGTTGTTCCTGCTGATGTTTTTTTTTTGGATGGTGAGGGAAATTTGCACTTTTGAGTTTGAAGATCAGAGACAGTTAAATGAAACTCCATTTAAAAAGCAAGAAATTTGAGAATTGTTTGCATGTCATTCAGCGCACAAAGAACAGACAAAGCTTTTTGTGAATATGCCTTTGATCTGGCTTTTTTGACACATTCGTTTTCAGTAAATCACAACCCAAACTTTTAGTTTTGCATTTTCTGTAGTTTAGATTTAATCACAGGTTTTCCTCGCAAGATTTTGTGAAACAGCATGCGCATGCTGATACCAACTATAGAGTGTGTAACTAGGGGTGACATGATGGCTCCTCAAAAGTGAAGCCAAAATATTTGAAGCTCAGATACAGATTCAGAATATTTATTGTATCCTTGGGTAAATTCAGTTTACAGTGAGCAAGTGCTCTGTTATTGTAACCAGGGATGGGTACCTTTTACAATTGAAATGATACGATACCGATACCCGGTACCTGGCAATCGGTATTACTTAACATTACCATTTTCTGGTACTTTTTTGTGTTCATGTGGTAAAAAACATCAATTTAATAAAATTTAATAATAATTAAATCTCCAATTTCTTTCATTTAACAATTTTTCCTCAATATATATTAAACTAGAAATGCTAGGTTCATGTCCAGCATGGAAAATTGCCTACTCTTCCACTCCCTCACAGTCACAAGGATGAGTTTAGGTACGTAGGCATGGTACCTTTTGATTTAATGTGAATCGGTACTCTGTACTTTTGACAGAATTCGGTTGGTATCTACAGAAGTACCTAACTCGGTACCCATCCCTAATTGTAACACACATACAAGTAGGGATGGGTACCTTTCACATTTGAAACGATACGGTACCGATGCCCTGTACCTGGCTATCGGTATCAGTACTCAACGGTACCAATTTTCGGTACTTTTTTTGTGTTTAAGAGGTAAAAAATATAAGTTTCTTTAGTAGTAAAGTATACATTTTTTTTCAATTAAACATATTTATTCTTCAATATATAACCTTACAATGCTGTGTTCATGACCAGCATGGAAAATTGCCTACTCTTCCACTTCCTCACAGTCACAAGGATGCATTTAGGTACCTAAACATGGAACCTTTGGATTTTACATGAATCGATACCCGGTACTTTTGACAGAATTCGGTCGGTACCTGTAAAAGTACCTAATTCGGTACCCATCCCTACATACAAGACAAGACAAAGAAACAACAGTGCTTAGGCTAAAAGATAAAAAAGCAAGATAAGCTAACACCAGTAGTTAAGATAAGTAAAGATAAGTTAAAATCAGTAGACAAAATGATAAAGATGTGCCATTTGTAAGACAAGACAAACAAAAACAGTGCAAAGAATTAAAACAGTTGTTATGTTGTCATGTATCTAGTGTCTCGAAGTGGCTTATAGCATTATTCTAAGTTGTTTGGAACCTTGCCGTAGTTATGAGCCTGAAAGTAGCTTTTCTTTAACTTTCCTATTTTGACATTTGTAGTTTCCAGTATTTTGTACAAAGAGTAATTGTGATGTGTATCTGTCATGAAAGTTGAAATTCTATTCTGAAGCCAAAGTTATACTGATGTATGCTAACTCCTAACATATCAATGTAATTTCCCATATATGTTAGCGTCAAGCCAGCGCTATTTTGTTTATATCATTTTTGGTAAATATGGAGATTTATACCATGTTGGATGAATAGGAATCTCCAGTGAGTTCAGCTCTTCAGTAGAATTTCAAGCTGGAAATCGTGTTAGCTGCAGCAGACTTGTCAATGTAGGGTCCGGCAGCTCCGGCATAGTGTAAAGAATTGTTGGCTACCAATATCAGTGGATTGAAACATTTCTTATCGATTGTCAACAAGAACCAGTTTTCGATTCCCATGATGAGCCTTAGGAACGAGAAAATGAAATGTTTTGTTTACTCTGAATGGGAACAAATTTCTTTATTCTGACAAATGAGAAGGGAGAGATCCCCCAGGGCTTCTCGCCTTACTCATGAAGTGCTCCTGCTGTGCCCATGCATATGTGTGAGTGTGAGTGTGTCCATGCGTATGTGTCCATGTGTATGTGTGAGTGTGACTCTTCATGGTAACGAGAGGCTGTGAAAATGACATCAGCGGGGTATTACACTCAGATCATCTTCCACTAAGCTAACAGAGGGATTTTGTGTCAAACTCGCTGCTTCTCTATATCCTCTCTTCTTTCTATTAATTACACGCCTCAGTCTCTCCATGAATGATTATCCCCTATAAGAGAGGAGATAACTGCACCAATCAGCAGCAGAAAGCTCTTTAAACCCTGAATGAACCCTTATACCTGAAATTTTTGTGTTTAACAGCAGTTTGTTTATATTTTTGTTTGTTTTATTTTGGGGGATTGACTGAAAAACAGATTATATATAACTGTTTGGCATGGGGTCACACATTTTCATACACAATCACTGATGAAAGCTGCTTCAGACTGGTTGAACTGATCGTCCTCTCAACAAGTGTGAAACATCAGAGACAAACTGTGACTCTTCATCATTCCTCGGCAGTCACTCTCAGCTCCGTTTCTATTTTATGAGAGTCAATCAGTTCAAGACTCTCCTCCTTCCCATCAGGGCCTTGAGGGGTCCTTCTCCTTCAGCCTCAGGTCAGGGTCCCCTGAAGGATGGAGGAGCTGTCTGGGTGGATGGCTGAGGGGCGGCCTTGGAGGACTGAAGGCTGTTAATTTCTGAGATGACAGAATGATGCTGGAGGGCTGAAGGAGGGAGTGTGGGGGGTAGATGAAATAACACCATCAAAGCCTTCAGGGTTTAAATAGAAACGGCAAAACCCAGAAAAGTATGAGCTAAAAAAAAGCTTCCTGGTGAAATTTACTAAACTGTAACCACAAAATACATCCACTCAGAGAACGTTTTCTAATTTTGACTAGGTATAATGGCTGTTTTCTAAGTTAATTAAGTGATCCCTTATGTACAACTGAACATTACAAATCAAAGTCTTAACATTTTGCTTTGACATTTAGGAAAAGATCCAGAAAAACATATGACACCAACACCAAAACAACCGAATGATTAGGGAACCAAACAAGACAACAAAAGAAACCAAACTGTCAAAGGACAAGACAATGAAAAACAAAGACCTCCAACAATAAACAAAATAAGTACAAGTATCTTATCTTATCTTATCTTATCTTATCATCTTATTTCAATGACACCAAACAACAAGATAATCAAAAATTGAATAAATGAATGAATGAATAAATAAAAAAATAAATGAGAAATGGAAACCAAAAAATCAAAGAGGCCATGTAGCCAAAAATCCCAGAACAGAATAACAAACAAAATATACACACCAATCATAATAGGAAGCAAATTGATTGGTGAAGCTAAAATCCAACCAAGTATGAACAGCTGAAGGTCTCAAGCAATTAAATAACCCAAAAACTAAAATAAACTATTTATAACTATATATAACTATTTATTATAAATTCCAAACAGTAGTATCCAAATGACAAAAGAATGTCAACAATTCAAAACCCAAACCATGGTGCCCAAACAATGTAAGATCCAAAAAATGAACCCAGCAATGGTGCCATAATATCCGACAGCATAGTATACCCCAAAAGACAAAAAAAAAAACAAGCATCTAAAGAACCTAAGAAGAAGAAGATGAGCCCAAAACAACATAAATAGTAAAACATTAGTGGAACCCAAACAGTTCAAACAATGAAATACTGAAATACCCAGAAACCATAGTCATTTAACATTAGAGATAGATCGATAAAGATTTTTCCGGGGCAAATATTATGATTATTTGGGAGGCCGACAACCGATATTTGAAGCCGTTTGCAGTCAAAGTGCAAATATTGGTGTCAAAATTTTGGACAATACAAACTCCAACACTTAACTGGATTCAAATACCTTTAAGCATGAGTTTATTAAACAGCTCCCAGGCTCAGCATCATGTTTTATTAAGTTAAATGAAAACTTGAAAAAATAAATAGCTAAAGTTTTCTACAGTAAATAAAGTTTTCCAAATTTCAATGTAACTGCAATAACTGTAATAACTACACTGCTGATTGGCTGTTTCCCAAGCCATGGCTCTGCTTTTAACCAGTCAGATGGTACTGTGGGTGGGACGGCGCTGGGGACTGGTTAGTGACTGCAGACAGTGGAGTGGCTACATCAGAGCCGCAACAACGCAGTTTTAAATTTATTTCTTATCGGCCGTCGAATTAAAAAAAAGACTGATGCCGATATGCTTCAAAATGCCAAATATTGGCCCTGATAATCGACCTGGCTGATAATCGGTCTATCCCTATTTAACATTGCCAGAAAGAACCCAACAATGACAACACCCAAAAGCATAATAACTCCCCAAAAAATAAAAAATAAAAATCTAATGAGCCCAAACACCATAAACTCACCTCACCTCAGTCCAAGATTTAGTTTTTTTTAATGCTATTTTTATGTTAGAGAAACAAAATAAAATAAATACTTTTTTCTTTTGAGACTGATAAGAAAGGTAAAGTCATATGGCAATTTAATCCACCATAATGCAAAAAGTTTACAATAGCTGTTCTGCATAGTGAGCCGTCACATCATAATTTTTTTTTTTTTTTAATAGCACTCGAGCTATTTATCCACTGACCTGTAAAACCACTGCTTTTACATCCCATTCCTCCTAAAAGCATTTGCAGATAGTGTGCATGCATTCAGTTACAGACTGATATTTTTAAACAAAATAAACTAATTGAACACCAGTCAGGCATTATATAACCCTTATGTTTGGAGTATCTATTAAACGACAGCGTGCCTGACCTCTGGAGAAGATGCTCAACCCTCAAACCCAGAGAGAGCACAGAGCGGCGAGAGCGAGGCTGTCGGCTGAATATAAAGCCCAAACAAACTATTAGACTGTGACCTTAAAAACTATGCAGACCCTTGACTTCTTCTGCATTCTGTAGTGAATCTGTCTGAGCAGGGAAATGAATTTGTCAGAGAAAGAGACTTTGTCAGCAGTGGCCCACTCAAAAGGCTCCATGATGAAAACTAAAGGATGGTTTTCTCTCTGTGTGCATGATGCAGCTTCATCTGTATTGAAATTCTCAACACCCAACTTTATAGATGACTCCTCAAGTCAAGTCTACCTTTAAGCCACCCTTGATCTTTCATATCGTCAGCAAATTTTGAAAGGGAGCGTAGTTTTGGGTTCGAGGATCATGGTATAAAAGCCAAACAGTGATGAGCAGTGTTTGAGGCAGACAGAAGGAGCAGGTAGTCCCTCTTCCTCCCTGTTGGCTCCCATTCTGGCTCTGGCTCAAAGAGACCTGAGCCTTTGATGAAAATTTGATCAGAAGTACAGCTGCTACTTGCTGTGTGCCCCCTACTGGCAGGCTTTTAACGCCTGGGCCTGAATACATATCACAGTGTGTAACTCTGCTTGACTGAAGAAAGAAAAGAAAGAGGTCTTAGCAGATTCCTTCCAGACTGTATCAAAGAAGTCAACACTGTAAGAAGAGGAGAGGAAAATAGAAAGGCCTCCAGTCGATCTTTCAGACAAAGCTAAGTGCTACAAGGAGGGATGGACAAAGAGAAGAGCTGCAAGAAAAATAAAAGGAGAAAACATCTCAGAGAGAGAAAAGACTGGCATGATGAAGAAACTGTGGGTACAAGACTTGAGAAGAAACCTGACAAAGTAGAGAACACTTTAGTCCTACTTTAATGTTATACTCCCTTTCAGCAGACTGTCTGCTACAATTTGGTGTTAGTTGCAGGTTTGTATGATAATTTGTTTCCTGACAGTGTTGAAAATTTTGATGACCCAGTACATATTTCATATTCTAGATCTTAGTATCCTGAATATTGCCAGGATCTGGATCGTACTTTTGCATCCTTCAGAAATTGTGGTGACCTTGCCTGGTACTATTTTGCAAAGCAGTCCGACCATTTATGGTGGAGTTATATACACATATGGTGAAAACAGCCCTATCTCATAATGAAAAAAAAAATCCTGGATCCAGACGGTGATCCGGATCACCTCCAAAATTTGATCCCTTCTTCCTTATCCCATTTTTAACATTTCCTGAAAATTTAATCTAGAACCGTTTGTTAGTTTTTGAGTTATGTTGTTTACAGACAAGAAAACAGACAAAGAAAAATATGACCTCCTTGGTAAAGGTAATTACATTTTCAGATGGATGGAGATTGGTGCACTGAAGCAATCCTATACTATGTACCTAGCTAGCTTTTAACCAATGCCCAGCTGTTCTGTTTGCAGTGTAATACATTGCAAGGCATCTTAACGAATGCAATGCAATACTATGCATCATAATGCATTGCACCAAAACACATCACATCAAAACATGACAAACGTGTCATATTGAAAACGCATCAAAATGAAATGTATTAAAATGTACTGCATGTGCTCTAGCACACTCAATTTCAGTTGATCTCAGTGGATTTCAACTCAATTAAAAGTAACGACATCAAACTCAATACATTGCATCACAGTGCATCACATGGCAAAGTATTGCTTCACATTTCATTACAACTCAATACTTGGATACAAAACAAAATGTAAGGTTAAATATATTGTCCATATTGTACATAATTCAGAGGCTGTTTAACAGTTACCTACATGGTAGCGTGACGCCACACATTTCAATTTACTACAGCGGCTTGTGTTATCAATCAGTCCATCAATTAATCAAACTTTATTTATAAAGCACTTTTCATGCTCAATGATGAAAACACAAAGTGCTTGACGAATCAAATCAAAACAAAACAAAGCAAACAACAATAAAAAATACACATCAGTGTACAACCCTCCACTTCTAACCCATCAACTCACACCCTTAGTGCACAAGGTAAACACAGTTGATTAAAATCCCTGCAGATGACCTGAGGAACTGTGGAAACGCTATCTAGTGACCTTCTATTGCAACACATCATAATGCTATGATAGGACAAGAAAAATTATAACATATAATATTACATAATGTAACTTGACACAATGAAGTGCTTTGTAACATAATGTAAACCAATACAATATAATGATGAGTATTCTACCCTATACATCTATATCCTACATCCTTTACATTTTTGACCAAGGATGTTAGATATCCCTTTTTTTTTCAGACTAATACCAGGACAAGCACTCCCTCCTTGGTACTCACCGATACCAAGTACTGAGACCACAGGTACTTTGGATCCATGAAATTTCAATTAACAGTGACAGATTATTTTGAACCAAGCTGCAACCTACGCTCTAAGAATATGAGACAATGCAGAAGTGCTAAAATCTGCTGTTTCTGGAGTGTTCGCTTAAGGCTGGCTCTGGAAGTACCGGAAGTCACACATACACACCAAGCCAAAGAAAGTCATTTTCAAAGCAGAAATTAACCCATTTATAGCCTGGTTCAAAAAACATCTCCTGTCTGAGTCGCTAATTTTACTACCTGCACACACTGTAGGGGAGGTGAATCTTTTTCTAACTCGACCATTCAGAGGATATTAAGATTGCGAGCTTACCCAATCAGAGGCACAGCTGATGGTCACGTGACCGACAGGCGCCCTATAGCTGTACGTGAAGCCCTTGCCACTACCAATATGGCCGCTATAGCCTATGTGCTTCATTTTCTGTTTCATAAACAGACGAGTGACGACGGGGAGACTACGTCCATGTTTTATACAGTCTATGTTTTGAACAAAGACAGCATAGTCACTCTGCCATTAAGTTCAAAATAAAACTAACAACTTTCAGAGTTTTACTAGTTTTTAAATAAACTGAAGTGCAAAAAAGAACAGTTTAACTTTAACTGACGCATATTTGGCATGGTGTCAAACTGCAGCAATGTAGCGCCAACTACTGGTGAGGAGGAATTACTCATCGTAACCTAATTTTGTCCTAAGTATCGGCTGCTGGTATCGCTAGTACTGATACCTTGAAATAAGACTGGTATCCCTATTTTTGACCCTATGTTTTTTGGGATGATAGTGTTCATCATCACACTAGAAGATGAAGCACTGTCCTCATGTTTTTTTGTTTTGTTTTTGTTGTTGTAGTTTTTTTCCCCCACTAACAAAATGCTTAACAAATAACTTTCTGAGACCTGTTGTGCATTATAAATTTGAAGACACAGCCAGATTGTGAAATAGGAAGGGTAAGGAAGACAAATGGTAGCAATGAAAGTATAAAATTAAAAGGAAACAAAATAAAATAAGAATTAATTGCAGGAATTAGAAAGCAGAGAAGGTTGGATGAGGAAAAAGATTTTGTAGGGAGGAGAAAACAATAAAACAAGGGACGCTGGGAATAAACTAAAGGAAGAAGCAATAAAACAGGAAAGGAAGTAAGTTACTTTTACTATTCAGACAAAATGATGGACTTTGAGCAACACTTTTTCCATTACTCATCTTTATAATCGCTGGAAAACAACGAAGCCCTCAAGTATTTTCTTCACTTCTGGACTTTAGTGTGCCAAATGACTGTGTTGGGGAGTAACAAACCCTCACTGTGAAGATCTGCTCTTAAAACTTGCTGTAATTCCTCATTAGCTGAGGTTTTTCCTCCTCCCCAAACTCTTATCTGGGAATGATTATAATGAAGAGCCGCGGTGATGCTTGATTGTGATGAAAACTAATCCCACCCATCCTGTAGTTGTGTCAGACAGAGTAATCTGGTGATGGCAGGGATGAGTGTCCCAGCTGCCTCTCTCATCCCTTTAGAACAGCTCAGATTAAAATGAATCTCCTGTCACTGGAAAACCAGAGCGCGGCTTCATTCTCAGGTGTTTTTATAGAGAAACAATGACCACTTAACTTCAAGGGCATCAATCTAAACAAAACACTAGTCGCAAAACAAATCCATTCAGAGGCATGAGCTGCTGTCCCAATAATCCTACTGTCTGACATTACTGACAATAAAACACAGGTTGTATTTTTAATATTGATGTAGATGGGTTTTAACAGATGGCTTTGGATCTTTAGTTCACATACAACCTGTTTCTCCTAATTCAGATATTTACCCTGGAGAAAACTGAAATCTTATCAAGTCTTTTTGTCGTATTTTTAGTAGAAAATGTTTGTTTGTTTTTTGAGTTTATATGAGCCAAGTTCACCTGACCAGTCAAGAAAAATGTCTCGTTTTAAGATATTTAAAGATAAAAATGAGGTCTGAATGCTTGGCCAGTGGAACAAGAAAAGAGGTTACTTTATTGAAGTTGAAAGCAATTTTTTTTTAGCATATTTTTGTTGTTCCTAGGCAGATTCTTTTTACCTGTTGCGAGCAATTCAGACCTCATTTTTGCATTAAATAGCTTAAGACAAGACATTTTTCTGGACTTACCACTTGAATACCACTTATTTACTTAAAATAAGACAAACACACTTGATAAGATCTCACTTTTTGCAGTGTAGTGGTGTCCTTGGGCCATGACTAGGGATGGGTACCTTTCACATTTGAAACGATAACTTTTCTGTGTTTATTTGATAAAAAAATATCACTGCGTTCAAAAATAAAGTATTAAAAAAAATCAATTTAGCATGTTTATTCTTCAGTACATAAACTTGCAATGCTGTGTTTATGTCCAGCATGGAAAATCTCCTACTCTTCCACTCACTCTCAGTCACAAGGATGCGTTAAGGTACCTAAACATGGTACCTTTTGATTCTACGTGAATCGGTACTCGGTATTTTTTGACAGGATTCGGTCGGTACCTTTAAAAGTACCTATTTCGGTACCCATCCCTAGCCATGACAGTATTATCAATATCGAGTTGTTCAAGAATTTGGATTTTTTGCTTCCTTAAGGCATAAATCTCCCCTTACCAAAAATTCCCCCATTGATTTTGAGAAGTTGTTTGATTGACTGAGGCAGCTGACCCCTCTGAATGGCTTAACAAGTAAAGACAACAACCAGATCTTTGGGTAATCACCTCGTGGCAACCAACGAGCTTTGAGCAAGGCTTGTCCAACAGTATATACAACATCATCATTAAAACACCAAATGGGACAATATCTCTTGTAGGGATGTTTGTGCTTGGTCAACTTTGCTATCAGACTTTGTCACCTGGGCAGCTTTAGAATTATGAACATATTTATCATTTAGTGCATTTACGTGCAGTCAGTAACCCTTTCATATTCAGAATACTAGCAATAACCTGGATGCGCAAGGGCCACGTAAATACCAATAACCCTTTGGAAAAAAACAAAAAACACCTCTGGGGTGCTTCTTTTCTAACCTGAATATTTGGTAGTTTACAAAAAGAATACCCTGCTTTTTGATGGTGTAGGAATTCATTTGGGGGTCATAATGACCACAAAACAACACAAAGGCTGGTTCACAGATACTGCTGTACTGCTTTAATTCTCTACTACCCCGATGTAAACAAGCAATCATGGCATATAGTACCTTGCAGGGTTTATCGATCTTTCAGTACATTAATGGGTGATAACCTGTAAGAACAAGTGAGGGTTGGTGGTGCTAGCTCTGCTAACTCAAGCCAAACTCGACTTGTTTTTGTCTACCCACAGACTTGTCATATATTAAAAAATCTGCTGCATTTTGACTGTTAGTTTAGTTTTGTCCTCTTTGTAAACAACTTTGAAATCAGTAGCTGCAGAACTTTTAGCTCTTACCTTTTGGAAGAAAAGTCCTCATCCCTGCAGTGGAGTTGCTAACACTTGTTGAGTCATCAGCAAAAGACACTGCCGCTTTTCTGCCAGAAAATGATAGCTAAAAACTTTGCCAAGCTGCTTATTGCTGCTTTCCCATTCATATTTCATCCATTCTGTATATGAATGGCAGTTGATGATGTCGTACTCTGCATTTGATGCTGCATTGCAGTAATATCGGCTGGCATGTGTCTTGAGAAACTGTCTTTGCTGTCTACTGTACAGCTGAATCACTGATCTGTGTTTGACTGATTTGCCTTGGCACACGCTGGTTGTTCCATGGATTTCCGTGGCATGAACGACAGAAATTAGCTGCGCTTCAGGTTCCTGTTGCCAGGCCTTGATCCATTTCCTTTTTATTGTCAGAGATGGATCGGATGGCACGAAGCCTCACTCGGGATATCACAGCACAGCACGACTTTGCCAATTCTTCCAGCTAATTGATTGGTCTCTGCTCAGATTGCTTTTCCCAAGTTTATTCACAAATCTCAGCACACTTTGATTTGCAATCAGTTGAGCATTCATCTTTCACTTTCATGCTCAGCCTTCACGATTAAATCCTGCAATTACTGATCACTGATACTGTTTCAAATAGACTGTGAGTGGACTGTTGTAGGGCCCTTCAAGCTTTCTAAACTAATTTGGATTTTGTTAAGCTGCTGGATTCAGGGTCATTAAAGGATACTGGTGCTGCGGCCATGTAGACTGGTGTAATTACACTTGAGTCTAAAATGAGCCAAGGGCTTTTAAAAACATGTTCAATAAAAGATAAAGATATCCATGAACCAAACATAGAACAAACTTAGTTTCTTCAGACAATTTGGATATAGATCAGCATGTACGCTTAGACCACTGCCATTTTTAACATCTTCGCAGACCAACTGAGGCAGTTTTTATCTTATTTTACCTCTAACTTTCAGGGCTCGGCTACTCTTTCATTTTTTTATGTATGAGTCAGACTTTTTGACAGGGGTCAACGCACGGACACTGAATTTTACAAGGGAAGCAAGAGCTCATGCACAGATAAGAAGTTAGATTTACTGACTCTGTTTTTATGATATTTACCTTAAACAACCTAAGAGTCACAAGTTTGAGTAAAGCATTCACAAAACAGAGGCTGCAACATTTCAATACAAGGGAAACTTTTTGCAGCTTGTTGTTATGAGTACATACAGAATGACGTCAAGACAACACTTTACAGAATTTAACACAAGTATCCTAGAAGAAAAGTTAAGCTACCTCAAAAGAAAAACATCAAGAATGATAGAATTGAACTGAAATTTTACCTCTGAAAAGGCCAGATAACCAATTATGGTTTGGATTTTGGGCTGGCTACTTGACTGGCCAATCAGATCTAAGGGATGGCCTCTTCTGGCTGTTGGCCTCTGACTTTCAATAGCAAAGCCTACCAATATACTTATGTATTGAAAGAAATTGTTTTTATTATTATTATTATTATTATTATTATTATTATTATTATTATTATTATTATTATTATTTTTATTATTATTATTATTATTATTATTATTATTATTTTTCATTATTATTTTTCATTATTATTGTTTTCTTTTTATGTATTTATTTATCTATTAAAAAAAGAAAGAAATTAATACAATGCTCTAAAATCTGGAATAGAGGCTGACATTTTTTGGGGAATCCCCTGGGTCATTTGATTTCTGCAGGATGTAAGTCAACTGTACTATTAATCACATGATTGGGATAGTACAGGATGAAAAGCTAATGGGAGTGAGACCCAATCAGGAAGATAAAATATGATATGTGACGTGTGCTACCATTTTGCCATTTATTGCCGATAAGCCTTCACTGTAACCAGAGTGAGAATAATTACACTCCCCAGAAGACAACAGTGCTCCTGGCTGTTGTCTTCTGCCAGGATTCAACAAAGAACAGCAAACAAGGGGTTAAACGCTGGCGTAGAATCTGCCGTAACCAGAGGTGTCAAGCAACAAAGTAAAAATACTTAGTTACCTTACTGTAGTAAAAAATTGGGGTATCTATACTTTACTTGTTAAATTATTTTTTTAGCCAGCTTTTTACTTCTACTCCTTATATTTTTTAGGTAAATATCTGTGCTCTCTACTCCACACATTTTAGAAATTGCCTCGCTTCTGTTTTATTCAAGCTTGTCATCGTTCAAAAAGACATACTGAAAAAGTAAAACTTTCCTAAAATTGCTGACACGCTGACATTGCGTCATCTGGAAAGAGTCAATTTGATTGTGGATGGAAGAGATGTATAAATGTAAAACTATTCCAACACCCTGTTGGTTTGTGCGCGGTCCATCACACCTGCACATGACACACTTCAGCAAGGACACAACAGATGTGTGTAACATGGTATGAAGATGTCCGTGGTAGAGACTTAGGAGAGGGGTCAGCCATATAAACTATAGACTGTGGTACAGTCTAAACTTTTGGCCTTAATGGCTTTTTCGCCCCTTTCATTTACTTTTACCTTTATACTTTAAGTAGCTTGGAAACCAGTACTTTTACACTTTTACTTAAGTAAAAAGCTTGTGTTGATACTTAAACCTCTACGAAAGCCTTTTTAAACTCTAGTATCTATACTTCTACTTGAGAAATGAAGGTGAATAATTTTGACACATCTGGCCTGAACTGGACAGCTCTCTTAGTTGTTGCAGTTTTTTTTTTTTTTTGAACAATTTAAAGTATTATCAATGCTTCAAGGTGACAATTGTTCAGTAAATTAGTAAAATGAAACTTCATATCTTTGGGTTTATTACACCAAGGTAGGCACTTTTGTTTGGACAGTTGAACTGTACCTGTTGCTATATCTTTTGAAATAAAGCTGCATAACACAAAGTAATCTAAAAGGAATGGTCGGAAAATCAAATCAAATTCAATGTATTGCCTAAAAACTAAAAGAAGCAGTGCAAGGGTAGTAGTCATTTTACCAGGAGTGGGACGAGTGAAAATCCACTCCTGTCTCACTCTAATCTGAAATATTAGGAGAACTGTCCTTCTATGTTATCATTTCCATTGCATTCACTTAATTCCACAATTTGCAGTTTCTGTGCAGTGCATCACAAATTTCTGGCACCATCTGTTTCCACCATGTGGCATTTTCAATCCTAATAGGTAACGCTACAGTAGTTTAGTTCAGCCAATAGCAGCACTGATAGTTGTAAGAACCAATATTTAATTTGCCGAGACTTGCACCACTCGCCTTCCAGAACACCTAATATCTTTAATTGAACGTCTTTTTTAATCCAGCCCGCACTCTTCAAGCTTTATTTTCCTAACGTTTTACCACTGTTCTCTTTAGATGCATGATTGGGATTTAATGAGGAGGAAAAAAAAGTGTCACTGCTTGCTTTGCATCCCAGCATGCTTTGTGCAGTGAAGTGGGACGCTTGCTTCTTGGAGCGCCATCGTTTTGCTCGGATACTGTAACATAATGAAGCACATCTCTGCATTGTACACTGATTACTGGTGGCACCAGGATAAAGGATGACAAACACAGTATTAGGTGTGCATCTTGAAATTCAGATTTTATGGTAATAATCTTTTCCTTTCTTGTCCAAAGAGTGCATAATGGCCAGCTAGACCAAACTTTGAGTGACAGGTGAACAAACAAGTTCATGATAGTTTGATAGATGTACATTAGGAGACATTTCTTGAAAGTTGTTTGGATTTTTGCTTTGTGATGACAAAAGGAAGTCCATGCTGTGAACAAACACTTGACTTTTTTCACACAAGGCTCAAGGCCCCGACTAGCCCTGGGCATACAGCACCCTCAGGGCTGTCTAAACTCCTCCACAGGGCAGAGCCAGAGTTTTTGTGATCACTAGCGGGAGTCAAGGTCAGAACCAAAGCAATTAAATGTTTAACGCAGAAACAAATTGAAACACGTTGCTTGCTGTCAGCAGTTTAAATATGTTCACTCTGGGCTCTGATGTAACGGTGTGATTCATAAGAACGTTCAGTGTGTTAGCCCTGAGTGGATGAATAATGTGTAATGAATAAAATGCGGTAAAGACGGCTGTGAGCTTTCTCCAGCTTGGGATTTGGGTTAACCTCTGGCTGAGAATTATGAGTGTGAGAAGCCTCAATGTGACGTTAAACTGAGAAGGGTCAGAGATACAGCTTCTCAGACCCTCTGGTACTAATTTCTCTCCCATCTACTCTTGTTCCCACTTGGGGCTCTACAAAATACCCATAACCATCAACCCTCTGGAACTGCAAACCCGTTTTCTTGTTATGCAGAGGCTGCAGACACTTTTATTTACCCCAGCGGAGATACAAATCATGCATTTTGATGAAAGTTTCTTGTATCTGATTGAACTGCTGTGTTGAAGTAGAGTCAGACAGTTCAGGTTATGAGGTGTATCCAAAGGTTTGAGAGTAAATGTAAGGGTATTGCTACCAAGTGGTTCTGTGATAAGCTAACAGACATCTCATTAACTAAACAACAACTCCCTGAAGCTGATTTCCTCTCCTGTTTCTTTTCATAACATCCTTTAACAACCATTCATCACCAAAGAGCCATCGTCTCTCATTGTCTCCATGTGTTAGTGTCCCATCCATGATGCTAAAATTATTCTCATTAGGACTAAATGATTTATTGTTTGACCACCACACTCGTAGTTAGACTCAGGGACGGAGCCAGGATTTTAATTTTGGGTGAACCTTAAATTACAAAAGTTAGTAAATAACTATTACGATATAGATATAGATATAGATACAGTACTGTTACAATGTATGTTTTAAAGTATATTTGGTTGCTTTAATACTTAACTATTTGATTAAAAAAATTATCATTTTAGTGCATCAGACGGCAATGGCTCTCAATGGTATCGGCCAAGGAGTAGCCCCCCATTGGGCTGTGCCGCCTTTACTTTCCACGTATTATAGGCTGTAAGCAGCAACATCAACCACAGTTAAAGAAAAGACAAGTATCTAAAGTCGCTCCCAAAATTATTTTCTAGTCCTACCAATATAACATAAGGCTGAATGATTCATAACATTGCTACCAACAGGCTAAAAGATTGCAAACGTTGCTTATTTAGGAAGACAGGCTATCTAACAGTTACAACATTTATCTAAAGGGGCAAAATGTTGTAATGTTCTTCTTCAAAAACTTTTTTTTTTTTTAAGTGAATAAAAAAAAATCTAAGAAAAGTTTGAGGTGGGCCTGGGACCGTTGGGCCCACCAATGGCGCTGCCCCTGGTTAGACATGCAGTGTTAGTCATGTCACCTGGAACACATCAAGCTGTCTCCAGTAGGGAGGGTACCGAATTAAGTGCTTTTATTGGTACCAACCGAATTCTGTCAAAAGTACCGGGTACAGATTCATGTAAAATCAAAAGGTACCATGTTTAGGTACCTAAATGCATCCTTGTGGCTGTGAGGAAGTGGAAGAGTTGGTGATTTTACATGCTGGACATGAAAAAAGCATTTCAAGCTGATATATTGAAGAATAATAGAAAAAAATATATATATTTCATTATCAAACAAATTGATATTTTCTACCACATAAACACTAAAAAGTACCAACATTTGGCACCACTGAGTACCAGTACTAATTGCCAGGTACCAGGCATCTGTACCACATCATTTCAATTGCGAAAGTTACCCATCCCTCGTCTCCAGTTTCCTGTTTACCACAATCCATCTTCAGGAAATACTACTGGCCTTGGCTGATAATTGGGCCAACATATTGGTGTTAAATTGTACTTATAGCTGGTAGATTAACTGATCAAAAAGAGCACAACCTGAAGTCCTGCCTAAAATATGATCGAACTGGCTTGACATTATGTGGTGTTGCTGTTGACTTCTATGAAAATTTCATTTTGATAGAACGTTTGCCAAAGGTGGAAAACAACAATTTTGATTCAGTTTTGTAATCCAAATTCTGAAATTTGAAAGAAAATTTTAATTTTTTTAGAGTTGGTTGCACTGCTTGATAACTCTGTAAGGACACTCATGGTCTGCCAATGGGACGATGGAGTATTTACTTTGGGTTTCTACACCTGTAGCACATGTACGGTTGTATTAAAATCACAGGCAGGATGAGGAAGTGAGTTTAAATTGAATAAGTAGTGGCTGTCCAAGGGTTGGTTGGATTAAATTTTCTGAAAACTTTTGATGTTTTCTGCTTTAATTTAAACAGAAACAGAGGTGATAATGGTCAAATGTTAGCATAATTTGTACTGCTGAAACATGTTACCCAGTCACCTTATTTGTCTTTGATAAGCATCCCTCATTCTCCCATTAAATAGTGCTAAAAGCACATCACATCTTGACGTTCTTGCCCCCAAAACAAATTGAGGATTTCTCCTCTAAAACCACATCTGCAGAAAGATACAGTTACAAACAGAGAGGAAGAATTTGCTGTGTCGGAAAGATAAAATACGGCATCAGGACGGATGAATGTGGTCCTGCACTCAGTGAGGGGCTCAGATGATGAAAACACCGCAGAGAGGGAACAGAATGAAAAAGTTCAGTGTGGGACGGTAGTTGGATAGCTGGCATGAGAGAGCGGTTTAACATTGAGAGGAGTTGGGATGAGTCAGTGAGACGAGGATCGAGAGAGACAGGGAGATGCATGAGAACAGCGGGCGGGCTCGCTTTACTGTATTGTCTTTTTGATGTATAGGAATTCACAGCAGAGGTAAAATGGTTACAAAAGTTTCCTCTTTTCCTCGCTCAACTTGTTCGGAGAACTTCTTTTTCCTGTCTCTACATGGCTGTGATGAATACTGTATTCTGATTGGTCAGTTACAGCATGATACAGTGTGTTTTCTCAGAATAATGAGAATTTGAGACTACACAAAGAAGATGTCTGACTGGTGACCTGCTGGGACTGTGCCTGTACCTATAAACCTAGACGTAAAGTGAAAGAGGCTCCACCTTCTTGCATGTTACTGAGAAGAAGTACGAGAAGTAGCTGCATGAATCTGAGGATCTAACTTTGTGTTAGTTTTTTACCTTTGAGTGAAGAGTGCAGTGCAGAAACACACGAGTTAGCAAACTGACAAGTGTGAAAATGTGAGGGGAAGAGTGAGAAAGTAATCCAGAGACCTGACCAGTTTGATTTCCTACTTGGTTTCATACAAATTGGGAAATCTGTGAGTTGACAGGTTGACAGTGAAGTGTTGGGTTTGTTTCAGACCAAACAAAGAAGCTGCAGGGATGATTATTCATAACGCAGGATGAAACTCTAATTTAACTGTTACTTTGCCTTTTTGCAACATCTGTATTGACTGTATTGAGGGCATAATCACCTTTTTTATCATCTTTCTCACACAGAAGTTGAAGCTCAGTGGTATTTCTTCTCCATCTTTTCAAATCACCAAAATAAAAAGTTCTCCTGCAGCTTTTTTGTTGAGCAAACCTGACAGGCTGACAGCATCCAGGTCCCTCTGTTGTCTGCTGCTGTGCCAGTAAATATGATGTGAGGTGTTAAGGTGAAAGTCAAAAAATAAAGGTCTTCACAGCAAGGTTGGGAACATGTAGAAGTGTAGATCTTGATTTAAAGACAATAGGCCTTATGCACAAGCGAACATGACGTATATGCAGTTAAAAATCCAGTGGCATGTAAACTTTATTCTCTATCAAATGTTTGTCATGAAATCATCCAAAAGGGTGCATTATCATCACTGCTGTGTGGTTAATATTAGAAGTTATGTAAATGCTTTTGATTGTGGCCTGATTTTTAGGATGCGCTAAAGGAGATAACGTGTGATCGTAGATAGGTGTCTTTTTCTAGACGGGATGACAGCTCTTTCAGCCATCTCCAAACCACTGCTGTGTGGTGAAGGAGAGATATAACATGCTGTATGGACTGAAAATGAATCTCTTGTGAGGTAGTTATTTACATTTATTTGTTCAGTGATGAAAGTTGATATTTTGCTGGAAAAAAAGTTTTATCGATGTATGCTAACCGCTAGTGTATTAATTGAATCCCGATGTATGTTAGCATTCAAGCTAGCGCCAAGTGCTCTATAGTGATTTGGTCGATTAAGAGCTATATAACATGTTGCATGGATAAAAAAATGAGTCTCTTGTGCCGTACTATTACTCGTGTTTGTGTGTTCATCAATGAAAGTTGCTATTTTGCTGGAAAAACAAAGTTTCTTCAATGTATTCCAGCCGCTAGCATAGGGCTGGGCAATATATTGATATATCATTTCTTCACGAGGTCCACAAGCTTGCTCCTTTTTCTCCTCTTCCTTTCTCTGTGTCGGTATTTCTCACACACAGTGTCTCTGCTCCACCTCATTAGCTTGAAGTGATAAACACCGCTCCTCCTCCTCCCCTTCCCCTCACTCTGCAACAACACGAGAAGAATTCAGTCACTGAAGAAAAGTTAGTCAAGGATAAATGATAGCTTGATAATTTGGAAATGGTTTGGTTCTGTGTAGAGTGCTGAAAGTGCTGGCAAAATTAAAAAAAAAAACAACAGAGAAACACGACGCTCCTTTCCTATTGGTCGAAACTACACCATCTCAGCCAATCAGAAAAATTATATGGTTGCTAAGAGAAAGGGGAAGTTTTTGGAGTGACAACATGCGCGAAAGTTAGTTTTGATCTATTTGTGACTTTTAACGCTTTTGGATGACATCGTTGGTGTGTTGTAGTGTGTTTAGTACATAGTGTAGTTTTTGTGTTTTGTGTGTCATTTGGTAAATTTGTACATAAGTGTTTGAAATTTACTGTTAATATTTGCATTCCAAGTTATAAAAATGAATCGCTGCACATGTCTGTGCTTTCCGCCTTGAAGAAATAAGACTTTTTTTCTGCTATTATTTTTTTTCTAACTAATTTAGGTCCAATGTTTTCATACATCAAGATGGATACATAATTATTATCAATATCCACAAATATCAAAATACAGATAGAGTGTTTTCATTCTGGTTTGATTGTATGCATAAAAGCGACATCCCAAGGCCAAGTCAAAATATCAGGATATATACAGTATATCGTGACATGACCTAAAAATATCGAGATATGAATGAATTGCCCAGCCCTACGCTAGTATATATCATGTAAGAGGGTTATGTTTCAGTGGGCTCTTAGGGAGATCTCTTGCAGCCCTGTTTTTACCTTGTGCTTTTATAAAAGTACAAACACATGAAGTAAGAGGTACACATGATTAAACTGACTTTAAAGTATGATTGACTTCAAGCTCTCAACTTTAGCTAGTGTTAACAAATTACCTGCAAAGCTCCAAATAAAAACCCATACATTTAAAGCCTTTATACGACTTGCTACATGGTGTTGTGCTAAATACCTGGACGTCACTTTCTACTGCTTCTTTCAGTAACAGGAAATGCCCATACCACTGCACGCCCATGCAGAAGCGATGTGTGCATTGAGCCCATCCCACTTTTAACTTTTGTTTTCAAGAGAAGAAAAACTTGCATAATTGGACAAATGTGATTATTTTTTTTTAGCAGTGTGACTTTTGCTGCAAGAGACTTCAGGAAGGGACTGTTAAATCATCCTTTTTTATTTAGACCTCATCCTCTCTGTGACACTCAGCTTTTTTATCCACTTTACAGCCCGTCTAAGTAGAAACGATGTATTTTAATTTCTAATGCAGTGCTTCAACCGATTTTTCCGAATAAAGCGCGTCCCTCACTCCCACCGGCGTAACAACTCTGTCCCTGAATGATTTGATCATTTGGATGAGCGCCCACCCATCCTTTTTGCTCTCCGTTTAAACTCTACACTTTCTATCAATACCTGGCTCTGACTTACACACACACACACACACACACACACACTCACAGGCAGAGACAAGCTCATTGACAAAGCCTCCCACAGGGTAATCCCATCTCTGCCCTTTCACTGCACGGGTCAGCTCAGCAACCTGCACTACTGACCACTGACAGCCGAGCCACTCACACACACACTCACACACACACACACACACTTGGAGCAGAGTGTTCCAATGCGCTGGGCGGAGTCGACAAACAGCTTCTATCTTCTATCCTCAGGAAATCCCATTCACTCAGTGAGAAAATTGGCTTTTGGGGGCGGAAGGAGAAAAACAACCGCCCCCTTCCCTTTGCTACATTTTGGCCATCTCTCACATCCTCCTGCTGGGCCCCGAGTAAAGCCCGTACATATCCACACACACACTCACATTCACACACATCCACGGCCAAGTAAAGGTTATTTACCAACCTCAGAGAATGAGTTTTCTGGATATCTTTCTTAATCTCTTTTCAGACTGCTCTAATCTGTTCTGAGGACTGAGAGGGAGGGGAGGGCTGCAGATGGAGACGGAGGATTGAGGACAGAGAAGGAGAAAGAGTTAGGTCTGTTGCTCTGTCCTTTTCACCCTGAGCTACAAAAGCCCACTCAATAGGTTTTTTTTATTTTTTCTCTCGGTGGATACAGACGATCCAGATTCACACTTGCAATTCTCACACTAGTTAAAAGCCGTTTAGAGGTTCTTTAATTTCATGGGAGTTATTTTAATCTGAAGGAAATTCACCAGACAAATAATATCTCTACCTGTTGTTTCTTCCTTTACAACATTTCAACACCAATTAAGACTTAGTGCTCTGCTCATTTGGCACTAAAACAAGAAGAAGACCAAATTTTATCGTAAGTACCTGCTACCAATTCATGTAGAATCAAAAGGTACAATGTTTAGCTACCTAAACACATCCTTGACCGACTGAAAGGGAGTGAAAGAGAAGCTGATTTTTATGTTAAATTGAAAAAAAAAAAGATTTTATTATAAAACAAATTGATATTTTTACCGCAAAAACACAAAAAAGTACCGTAAATTGGTACCGTTGAGTACCGATAGGTCCTTGGCACTGGTACCATATCGTTTTAAATGTGAAAGGCACCCATCCCTATACACACATGCACAAACAGCACTTTTTGCACGGAAACATGTAATGATTAGAGAGGTCAGACAGATGGCACTGCACTCGGTGCACACCTAAGAAGTTGCGATTTTTGGTGCCTTGGTCAAGGGCACCCATCAGTGTTCAGGAATGTAAGGCAAAACCTCCCCAGCCCAATTCCCAATCTTGATACACACTTGGGCCTCAACCAGCGTCCTTCCAATCACCAAACCAAGTCCTTACATACTGGGACACTGTCGCCCAACGCTCATCTCCCAACAATGTTTGGTCTGCAATTCCTCCACTGTCCACTTGAGGCATTCTCCAGAAGCCAAAAAATCTTGACCACCCTTGTGAGAATAACTGGCTCCATTTTGTACCTGGTCCCAAATTCTCAAGATTTGTAAAATCAGTTCTGGTTTTACTTAATAGTTCCTGACATTTTTCAGGATTAGACCTAAGCGAGAGTTTTGCAATGAACAGACAGTTTTTCTTATCTGCCAGGACCTGTGGTGTTGTAGTATGTTGATATTGTTATAAAATTAATGTGTTTTTATTTTACTCATCTTCCACTTCTTGAAATATTAAAGGATTGATATGTCCACTGATTTATCCAAATGATGTTTGAAGAGAAAAATCTTACTAGCGCCTGAAAGTATACTTTGAAAGTCTATGGTCTAAATAGAAGAGCAGGCTAACTTTCCATTTATAATATTAGATGCTTTTTCTACGCTCCAAAAATCATGGATGGATATCAGGAATTGATAAGTACCAGAACTAGAATGATCACAACTGTACTTGCAAGGTGACCTGGCTATATCCTCCTATATCCTATAACCAGTTGGTCCAGTCTGGACTCACTCATGTTTCTTTAACAGAAAAACGTAAACCTGACCCTAGAATGGGGTAATAAAAGGGGTTGGATCAGATAAGTTTGGCACTCAGATAGCCTGGTAAGTTGAGGTTGAAATGAGGTTCACAGACCCATGAGTGGCCTGGATTCATATCCTGAAAAACGCCAGCCAAATTGAAGATTTTGTAAAACGCATGTTGGATGGCACAAGTTTTATGCTTCAAATTAAAACATTACATTTAATTTAATTCCCACCTTCTCTTTGTAGTGCACTTACATGTAGGTTAATGCTACAAAATGTGGACTTTTAACCTCATGCATTCACCCAATTTATTCAGTAGTATTTGATTACAGTTACAGTGGTGCTTAGAAATAGGTTGTCACTCAGGTGCCTGATTGACTGCACCTGTGAGCAGCCGCCCTGCTGCAGCGGTCAGCAGAACAATGCTCGTGACAGAACTGCCTGAACTATAAAACCATACACAGAGCACAAATCAAACATTTAGCAGGCTTGATAAAAGAGGAGAAATGTCTATGTGGGTATGAAAATGGTAAAAACAAAAGCTGGTCTTTGTTCTGCCTGACAGAGCACAAAGCTGACATCAGAGTGACTTCAAAGAGAAAATCCAGTTTAAAAAAGTACAGACAGCACTTATTTGTAAAAAGCAGCCCGCAGGAGCTAAACTCTACTATGGATGAGTCACTGTCAGGGTTTGTTCTGCTGCTTTTATTGTGACTAGACTCAACTTCTATAAAATATGGATGAAAAAGTCATTAAGGAGATGAAAGTGAAGAGAAGGACGGTGGTCAAACAGAACTATGGAGAGATTAACTGTAGGTTTATTTAACGTAATTCATATATGAGAATAAAAAAACACCAAGCAGTAAGTTTTCTCATATTAACTTTAAAAAATCAAGTTTTAAAAATTGTGTTCAATAGATTAGTAGTGATAAGATAAGAGGTTACAGATGCTTTAAAAATCAAACATTAAAAAAATGTTTTCAACCACTTTCGATGAAGAATAAATGACTGGACAGCAATTTTTTTAAAAAGTTGAGATGCATGACATAGCTACATTACTCTACTTATTTCCAAAGGCTGTTGCAATTTGTTCTCAAAGGTGGAAAAAAAACAACAAAAAATACGTTAAAAAAATCGAAATTGAGAAACTTTTGGCTGGCTGTCAGACCTTCCCAGAGTTATATAAGATCAGTTTCATTTGTAAGGATGTCACCGATCACTGATCCCCAAAAATCAAGGAAATCGGCACTGATCAATCGGTGCACGTCTAGTTTTTAGTGACGTAAAGCTTTGTTTTCCTGTGGATGACAGGTGTAAACAAACACACATATGAGAAAAGACTAGAGGTCCACCGATATGGGTTTTTTGGGGGCCGATGCCGATGCCGATGCTTTCCAAATTTGGGCAGCCGATGCCGATATGCATAGCCGATTTTTCCAATTTGATATTCAGGCCGATTGTTAAATAAATATATATTTATCACATTTTTGTGAAACGCAGCAATTTCTGAGCAACTAAAAGAAATCTATTACAACAAGTCGTGTCCAGTCCTCTGAACATTTATTCAGCTTTCAAAACAATGAAATATTTTGTCTGAGTAAACACACAATGTAACAAGCAGTAGTAAACATTCACACTCTTCTTAAAATGTCAAAAAAGAAATTTAAACTTATTAATATAATTTGAACAAAAGTATGTTATTTATCCAAGTGGTTCCACAAGTTTGAGGTGCTCATCTTTTTTGTGCCTGATCAAAAATTGCGTCATTTCATACAACGGATCAAAAATCTGCTTTTTAAAAGAAAATACGGCCAATGGCCGATAGAGACAAATGTCCAAATATCGGCCCGATATATCAGCCGGCCGATATATCGGTCTACCTCTAGAAAAGACAACCCAAAACCCTGAAATACACACACACACACACACACACACACACACACACAAAAAAAAAAAAAAAAAAAAACCAATGACACTGGATACAAAATTTCAACAAAGATGCAAGAAACATTCATGTTGGACTCCAATAACAGCTCTGTTGTCTGGCCGTCTTCAAATTGTTTTTTTATAAAACTGGGGATGAGGCCTTTAGCTTCTTTACATGGGGCGCACTCTAACCATTTCATGGTACATGATAATGGACTGCATACAACAACACCCAGTGTCTCCAGCTGCTGGTCAGCTTCGCAATGCATCATAACAGGATTAGCCAACTGAGCAGGCAGCAAACTGGAGCTGGAATAATCCATCCTTGTGTCAGATGCCAACACACACACACAAACACAAACACACAAACACACACCTTTTAACGTGGGTAAGCATCCTGTATTGTATTCTCTTTGGAGTACTCTGTTGCTTTGTTCTTTCAGTGCATTATTAGTACACGCTGCGTACTCTATTTGGTCTCACACACACACACACACACACACACACACACACACACACACACACACACACAGAGCCACTCACCGCAGTCGACTGCCTGACAAGGGGAAAATTGGTTTGGTCAACAGGGTCACACATGGACTCGGTCTTCCTCTTTCCTTTAAACCAAAGCCTTTATCAGCGTGTTTGTGAGTGTGTGTGTGTGTGTGTGTGTGTGCCCCCTCAGCATGCATGCACTTCAGGCAGTTGCAAGACCTGACTTTATAGCCCTCTACACACACCCTCGTATACACACACACATACAAACACTCTGTAAGGAGGAGGAAGGAAGCCTCTCCTCCTGCCGTGCTTTGACAGACTGTGTAATTGCTACAGCACGCTTTGCTTTATTTCTCCCCTGTCCTGTGTCTTCATACACATTACACACACACACACACACACACACTCACACACATATATACAGAGCAGTAGGTCATAAAAAGCTCTGTTCTTACTACACAGAAAAAAAGAAGCTTAAAAAATGAAAGTCTACACTTCTCCATTACTGTTTTATTTTGCATGTGGATTAAGAGTAGGACACAGATTATCTTGATCTTTCAGTCTTCTCTTAAGCATCCTCACATCTACCGTTAAAGTCTGTTTATTCCAACATGCAAACAGCAGATAACACTTCTCTCTTTGTGTAAATGAAGTCATTTATCATCCCAAAGTTTGGAGCGTGATTTATTTTTTACCGCTTCGAAATGAAACTGCTTTGTAGCTGATAAAGGGACAACTTCTCTCAGAGCACCCAGAAGAAAAAGTAGGAGTTGAAAAATTTAGTGTTTTAATAATAACTGAATTATTATCAGAGAGCCTCAGTTTTACTAAAAGCAGGGGGAGGATATTTTTCATCTGCAGTAAAGGATTAAAGAGTTTCAGAAGCCAAAAAAGAGTGCCTTTGGGATTGCAAAGAGAAAAGCTACCGCTGTAGTTTTACCCATCGTCTTATCTTGCCTTGTAGTTATTTTATTAATATGTGAGGAGTAAAGTCTTAAAAGCGTGTAGGGAGAGTTGGGTTTTCAGCAGAGTGGCGGAGAAGTGATGCACGCTGCATAAGCGTGGCATTAGCATTCCTGCTTGCAGTGCGAGATTAATGTAAATAAAGTATTTTTAGCAGAATGATGCAACACTGAGGTCTAATGAAGGAAATAATTGTGACTTCCAGTTTTGTAATGTGAGCCTGGATTTGATTCTGTTATTTAAACATGACCCTGATATTCTTTTTACTTTAAACTTGCTCTCAAAGGAAATGTTGCTGTTTTTTAAGCTGCAGCTCATTGTTATGGTGGCCTTTTAATTCAAGGTTTGTGCGCTTTAGGTTTGACTCCGAGACATTTAAATGTCTCATTATTTCATTCACTTAGAGCGTTTGTGGGAAGGTAAGTGTATTAACTTATACTTCCATTAAAAATGTGTTTATCAAGTTGTTTTTGGCCTTATGATGGTACTTCTGGGTCTATTTTTTAACAAATACCTTGAGGAAAAAATGACTAAAAGATGTGTTTATAGCTGCATTTTCACCTTCAGAAACAGGAAGGTCAGGCCTTTGACAACCTCAGAAATTATATCTTTTCTGGGAAGGCTGTCGTATTTGTAATGATGGATGAGCATTACAGGCAGAAGTACTATTCAGTAGTTGATACCAACTTTGTGCCATTCAGAATGGAATAGAATAGAATAGAACTTTGTTGTCATTTTAACAAGTACAACAAAATTGAAGTCATGAAGGCAGCAATCAAGGAAACAAAAGTAAGAAAGTGTATAGAAAGTGCAAAAAGATCCATAAGAAAATAGATGATGACAGCTTGTCCATCATTGTCCAGTTCAGCCAGCCTCCACCTCCACAGGGTCCAGGACTGAGCTTCTTCAGCAGTCTGTTCAGTCTCTGTCTCCTGGATCCTGTCTGCTCACAGCAGGTGAAGTTCGATGTCGTCACTTCTTAGCTCACACCTGAGAACCAGCACGTCGTCCTCACCTCCTTCTCCTCACCTTGTGAGAAGACATCTGGCCTTACACCAGTTAGCATTGACATGCTACAGGCTGCTAACAGCTGATTTCACATGTAAACACTGCAGCTATGGTTACATGTAGGATCTCCAGATTAACACAGCAACTAAAGTAGTAAAAACATCACTGAAGACACAAAAAGTTTGGTGTCCATGACCAAAAAATGAGCCATACAAAGTGATGATCCGCTCCAAATACAAAGATTACAAAAAAGAGATGAAAGAATTACAAGAAACGAATAAAAGAGAGAGCTGTAGCAAAAGGCAGCCATAGCCAACAGGGCGGCGCCTAGCCAATGCAATACAATACAATACAATACAAAACAAAACAATATACTTAATTCATCCCCAAGGGCAAATTCACAAATTGAATTAAATTAAATTAATTTGATATGTTTAATAGACCTTAAATTTAGTAATTATATAATATTTTTTATAATTTAACTAAATCTAATAATTTTGATCAATTAAATGTCTTTAATACTTTTAATAAATAGATGTGTCAAATCATAAAAACATTAATAGATTTAAATTTAATGACTGCAAAGTTAAGGGAGTTATGCTTATTCAGTGTATGGGTACGGTTATGATCTATATTCTATTCAAACCTAGCAAAGTTTGCACCTAACCTTATTTTTTATCTGTCTTTGGCACCACAGAAGTCTGCGTTTCTCTGAAGTGACACACTAAAAACAATTGAATAAAAACACTTAAAAAATGAGATAATAATCACACGAAGTGTTCAGTTTTGTTGTAGTTAACAAAATGAATGTTTGAGTTTTGATAAGCCAGGACTTATCCTTAATTCTTGGTGGCTGATTCCTATCGTGTAGTGAATTATTACAACCCCTTTTCAAAAAATATAATAAAAGCAGAGATGACTCTGTAGTAGAGGTCACCGCATTGACTCAAAATCACCTCTACAACCAGTTGTCATTGAACTCATTTTGTTGCTGCAATAATGTCTGATAGCTGGATTTAGAAACTGTGACATCACTGATCTGTTTCTGAGTTTTGAAGACTTTTGTCGTAGGGAGCCATACTGGAAATGCTGACCCAATTCCCCGATTTGACAAAATCATAATCTTAATGTCTCCAAAACTGCTGAGTTTAAAAAAAAATCACACCCCAGTTTTTTGTCCACTGATAGTATAATCTGTCTTTTTGGCTTGGTGTGTCTGTGGCCTCAAGTGGACACTCCAACAACTGCAGTTTAGAGAACTCAGAATAAACTGTAAAAATCTAACTAATATACCCATACCCACGACTCATGCTGCTGTAGTTATGCTGACGTGTCCCCGGGGTCGGTATCACTCAGATCCGCAGCACGTTATTGTTAGAAACACTGAACTTTCCCTGGAGTTCACAGCTTCGCCTTTCTTTCTTCTTCGTGTCAGCTGGCCTGAGGGGAGCCGAGCCGCTTCCCAGAGCTGCTCTCATTGGACCTTATCTCTTCCTCGGCAAGGAAGATAAGACGAAGAAGCTATTTGCCTTGTTAATACACTCACACACACACACACACATACACACACAATTGGCTCTTTGAGTGACAGAGGAAACAGCGCCTGAGTCTCTCCTTTTGCTCTCACATTTGAGTATTATCAAAGCACGGCGTTATCTCATCGCAGATTAGCCGTTGACTCTGACATTCCTATTGTTCGCCTTTCTCTCTGTGCTGCTATCTAAAACGTGTTTGCCTGTCATTCATTCTTCAGTCATTTTCACCCTTATTTTACACATTTTGTCACTTGTTCTCTTGTGTCTGTCAAGGGATTTGTGTCTTTTTCTTTTTCTTTTTCAAATTTTGTTCGATTTTTAACTTGGTTCATTTCCAGTTTAGAGTTCTGTTTCACTGTGATGCTTTTCTTACCAAAACCAATACAAATATTGATTTTGAGTTTTGTGAAATCAAAAAACATGCATCATAGTGGTGGTGGCCGATAACCAATACTTGAAGCCGATATTAATTTGCTGTCATAGTGAAAATATTGGTGTCAAAATTTCAAACAATACAAACAACACTTAACTTCATTCAAATACCTTTCAGCATGAGTTTATTAAACAGCTCCCAGGCTTAGCAGCATATTTTATAAAGCTAAATGAAAACTTGAAAAAATAAATGGCTAAAGTTTTCCCACAGTAAATAAAGTTTTCTTAAGTTTAAATGTAATTGCAATAACTGTAATAACTGCACTGCTGATTGGCTGTTACCCGAGCCATGGCTCTGCTTGTAACCAATGAGATGGCACTGTTGGTGGGACAGTGTTGGGGACTGAGTAGTGACTGCAGACTGGCATCAAAGCCTGAACAACGCAGTTTTTAATTTGTTTCTTATTGGCTGTCGGATTAAAAAAATGGCAGATTGCCGATATGCTTCAAAATGCCAAATATTGGCCATGATAATCGGCCTGGTGGATATTCAGTCTATCCCTAATTTTTACGTCAGTTCTGCACTCTGCAAGTCACAGTTTTCATGAAGCCATCTTTACTCTCCTCCCCTCTAAAAATACAAAACTTGTCTCAACTGTTCAGGCAGGAAGTAGCCTCCAGAAGTGCACTAGAGCCAGCTGCCCAGCGAACCATAAAACCATGTGAAACCTGTGTAAACCCAAACCTCACACTGCCAGAGCACAAACCGACCCTGCTGCAGTCTGCCTCCAGGCCTTTCCCCCTCCTTTTAATACAGTTCCAGCAAATGCTCTGATTAAAAAGCTATTGACCCAAACTGTTTCACTTTCCCACCAGCACAGACTGTGAAATACCAAGCATCTACACATAGAGGTCTGTTTTGTTTTTTTTCTATCTTTAATTACAGCCCCACAGAGCGTGCTGTAAATGCTGCATCAGGATGTAGCTGGCCTTTGCTATGCTCAGCAGCATGAAAAGACCAAGAAGCACTCCGGGCGAGGCCGGAGGGCTGCAGGCTCAGCCATTAGCAGGAATCTGTGAGCAGGACTTAGAGCAGTGAGCATGTCAGACTTTAAGGATGGAGTCGTAATTTTATTCTTTCTCACCGAGAATAAAGACTGATGATTGATTGATCGTTCATCCGTCTGTGCATGCAGGGCACAGGGGGTGGAGCCTATTTAAGCTGCTAATCCTGGAGCAAGTTTATACAAAACAAGTACAGTTTCCTTTTGTTTTTTAGAAGTTAGATCTGTTTCTAGAGATGACCTCAGTGGGGAAGACTTTCTGTGGCCTGAAGCAAGACACAATACATGTATAAATGTTTTTTCATGATCTCAATCTTCATTCAGCCACTGAACACACTCACTGAGCTAGTGTCAGAAGTCCATGTTGCGGTGGTTAAGCTGGGACACTGGCACTGTTTCTGTTCAGACTGTGAATCAGATAGTAACAATCAGGGAAAGATTAATCAATAGTCCCGGGAAAAAAATAATTGGATGATTTATCGACTAGTCACTTTCTCTTTGGCTGGGTGCATAGTTGTAGACTTGTGTTTTGCTAGTTTGGCCTCCCAAACCCTAGTTTTGTTTTCATATTGAATGAGTCCTTAACTGAGACTTTTGACAACCAACTGTAACTGCAGCTTTCTCTAGATCTTGCCAGTTTTACAACCGCCTGGCATTCATGCTTTCTCCTTTGTTTTCAACTTGTAGTTAGCAAACAGCTTCTAAAATGGCTACAGTCTCTTAGGGCCAATTGTACTGCGAGACCTTTGTAGAAAATAACATTATAAATCCAAGGTAAGAAAGCAGTCATAAGAGATACTCAAGTCTTAATTAGGGATGCCCGATATTTGATTAATTTGCCGATATCTGATATGCTGATATTCAACAACTCATTTAGCCAATACTGGTACTGATATTTTTCTTGTGCACATAATTGTAGAGATCATCAACTCTCTTCTGTATTGGAAGTAGCATATTGTATTATGGTGCATACTCTTATCAAATTTGTTATGTAATAGTAATTTCTTGTGCAAAATAAGAAAAATGTTTACTTGGAACTGTGACAACTGCTTTCAAACCAAAATATGCCAAAATATAAATCCTACTTGAAAGCTGGATGATACTCTTCCTGAGAAAATATTTTTTTTTTGTTTTTTTCACCCATATTGATATCGGTAAATATCAGTTATCAGCCATAACAGCAGTATTAATATGGGATATTGGTATCTGCAAAAATCTTCATATCAGTGCATCCCTAGCAATGGTATAGTAATTAAATCAAAATTGAAAAAAATGTTTTACTTTGGTAAATGGTGAATGTGCCTAAAGTAGTCAGATATATGTACCTTACAGACTAAATTCAAGTTTAAATGGTAAATGGTAAATGGACTTGAGCTTGAGGACCGATAACTTACCGATATTATCATGCATTTCTAGTCTTATTAAATTATGAACAAATGTTCAAATATTTCCAAAACATGACATATCTCATGTAGATAAGTCTCTCTAAAGGAGCAACAGTTTGGGATACTCTTCCACACGGATGATAAGTTGGTCAAATCCAACATCTTGTACTGAGGACACAGTGGGTCAACACAGCTGAGGAGTCAATGATTTTGTCCTAGGATGAGTCGTGATAATTGAATTTTTTAATTGAAAAAATGTGGAAACTTTAATTCTGGAAGGAAATTCTTTGCCAAGTAAAACTCACATGAATATCTATGAGAGATGCATGAGATATCGCTATCAATATCGGTATGTAATATATGTTTGTCATTTTTTAACATATCAGTATCAGCCGATATGTAAAAGTGGGCCGATATTTTCTTATATCCTCCATCACTCCATCTTTTGATCCTCTCCATGATATCCGTCATCTTTTCTCACGATCACGCCACTCTTTCTCTCTGAACTACCTCAACACATCATCTGATCTTTTTTTTTCTTTTTTTTAATACCAATATTTATATCGGTAAATATCAGTAAATATCAGTAAATATCGGTACTGGCCAAAATTTTCAAATTAGTGCATCCCTAACATCTATCTACAGCAACTTTGCTCTGTCATCAAACGCCTGCACAAGGATGGGGAACATCTGCCAATAGTTATATTAACCAGTGATTATCAAATAGTAATTTTGCTTGACTTGTCTATCCCTAATTTTGTCATCCAGCTTTTGGTTGTCTCTGGTAAAATGCAGATCTCAAATGTCTATTAAATCGACTGTGGGGCTCCCAGCTGTTAATCATGCTTAAACTATATGTGGCTGCTGCTGCTTCAAGATTTTTTTCAATTAAAGCTCAGTTGTACTATCAATTGTCTATTGATCAGGCCAGTTTTTATTGTAGGTATGAGATAAATGTTGCAGTGGTGTGGCTCCTGTGTCTCTCTGCTGAATCATGCCTGAAAATGCCCTGGAAAAGTGTGTTTACCTTGATAAAAATCTTAAATTCAGCCCTGCCTGTCCCTCCCTGACCTCGGTCAGTGTCTGGAGTCAGACTCCTTCAGGTCATCTCCAGCTCTAACCTGACTCTGTCCGTATTGTCTTATCTCTGCTTGGAGACAAAAAGGGTTCAAGTTGTGCTGGGTAAAAGTGCACTGTGCCCCGCGGCTCTCTGCTCAATATTAATGCCCGGTCCCAGCTGCGTGCCTCCCAACTCCTAACCAGGCATCTCGCTGCTCCACGGGCCTTTCAGTCCAATTACATCAGCTCTCCCAGGCTTTGTTTCCAGGCCTGTGTATATAAATATATATCCCTTTACATCAGCGTGTCTGCAGTCCCCTCTGATGTCTTTTTGATGTCAGACTGCTGCTTTTTAGGGCTAATACAGGAGGCCTGTCTCTCCTCTGTGTCTAACCTGGTTTAAAAAAAAAAAAGAAAACAGAAAAGCTGGTGTATGTGTGTGAATGTTGTGTGTCTATGTTGTGTGTGCAGTCTGGCTTTAGAGATCTGAGGGGTTTTTCATTGCAGACAGCAGTTTGACAGGTATCTTTGTTTAACACTTGTGCTACACACCGCCTTAGAGGTCTTTTTGTTCCTCACTCAGGTTGTCTGTCTGGCTGCCGCTCCTCTGAAAAGCTCTTTTTGTTTGGTTTTCTGCAGTGTTAAATTAAAAACAATAAAAGAAAAAGTCACAAATCAACAGCCTCTGAGATAAATGTGTATAAACTGTGATGAAGAGAAGCTAATCCAGATGTTTTTATCATGAGACAGTCCAGGTCAAACTCAAGAAGATTTCTCTTTTCACCATCATCAAGTTGAAAAACCACCAAAGTCTTGCAGCAGTGACAAAACCAGTTACAGTAACTACAGACTTTGTGTCTTTTCAGCTGAGCACCATTGTGTTGACAATTAAAAAGTTCATTCCTCAGAGCTGCCGTCTTTTCAAAACAGCCTGGAGGAAGAGGCTTTCTGTTCTGTAAGCCACATTGATTTCTTTGTCTTTTGTCTAAATTTACCGGCCATTCCAACAAAAACTTGTTCTCTGTAGACTCAATCTGTCACTAGTTAGACATTCATCTTTAGACGCCTGCTGGTTTCTTTTGGTTTTCCCAGCAAACATTGCAAACTTTCAGTTATCTCTTCTTCCAGGAAAGAAAGATCAGCTTTTATTTTGGAGGCTTTGGCTCATTTTGACAGACTCTACACACAGGAACACACTCCGACTTGAAGGCGTCCATCTTTTCTTTGTTGACGGTGAACAAAGCAGCCTGCTGAGTCCAGAGTCGTTCCTATAACAGAACTGGAACTACTTTTCAAGGAAGTATTAAAATGTGTTATCAAAGAGTGCATCAGTCAATGCACCAAGTCTATACCCTTCCTAATTTATTAACCTCCTAAAAACTAGTGATGAACATTTCAAGCATTTATACTGTTGTGTAGTTGCTGGGAACTATTTGACTAACCAAAAGCAGTCACAGGAACTATTCAGTTCTTCATAAATGACTATTTGATTATTCAAAAAGCATGACAATCCCATGGTTAATAGTCACACTCATCAGAGTCAGCACAATAAGACACAGAGAACACTGCTACAACTTTCATGACTTATTGGCTTATGTTGAGCTGTTTTGATCCGACACAGCCCTCTTGTTCCCCTGCTATCGTATAAGATGATTGTCGAGAGGAGCAGTCAAGCGGTTATGGATCATACCTCATGTCCTCGTGCTTGTGCTCATGCCTACCTCTTCGAAGCATGCCAAAGCAGAGAAGTGAAACTTGCTCAAGCAGGTTTACCCTGTCACAGGCGCCGCCATTGGTAGCCATTTTGCAGCCAGAGTCTGGACAGTAGAGACTGTGAGGGATTCTGGGAGAATCTGAGTGGAGCCAGGTGACAAAAATTATAATTATTTTCTTTTCTTTTGAGAGTCTAATATCGTCTTGGCTCTCCCTCCCAACATATTTTACGACCCCTAAAAAAATAAACAAGAACGGCAGCTTTCAATCATTGTTTAACTAAATTAAGGCCTTGTTTTTAACCTTTTATAACTGATTAAAAAAAAACTTTTGGAAAACAAAGAGGACTTGAATACAAGACAGCCAAATGATATCTTCAAATCACCACAACAATCAGACGCGAGAGACATTTCGACGAGATGCATTTTAAAGCTTGACCACAGCCCAACTGGAATGACTGGGAAGATAGATTTTTCTACCCTTACTGCAGCCAGCCACCAGGGGGATCAGTTTTTGTGGCAACCTCACTTCAAGCTGAGAAAGATGACGTCCATATTTTTTACAGTCTATGGTTGAAAAGTGCTTAAGCACAGTTAAGTTTTCCAGTGTAACCAACAGCTTTCAGGTAACTTCGATTAAAAATAAACAGAGCATTGCTAGCACAGTCTGTTGGTCTAAGCTTACAAATTGACAAATATAATGTTAAAGGTTTCAAACTCATATCTCAATATTCTTAAATCAGGATTTTTTTTTAAATCAAAGACTGTCCAAAATAAGGCCTCAGCTATGAGTCTTTGCTGGGACTAGCATTCATGAATGACACAGTGAAATTTTGACCTAAAACTTCTACTCTGGCTCCTTTAAGCCTCGTTTCCACCAAGCAGTCCAGTTCGGTTCGGTAGGGTTTGGCACGGTGTAGTACAGTTAATCCTGATCCCGTTTGCGTTTCCACAGCAAACTGTGCCCTCTTGTGGTAGGCGCCGTATAAGCTAGATCCCGAAAGCAGCAGCTGTTCAACAATAGTGAGATGCCGTTGAAGCGCTACACAGTTTACCCCGCTAATAAATCCAGAAGAAGAAAAACGCAACACAGTAAACAAAAAGCACAGATAGAAGACATGCAGCATTTCGTCCTCTCTGTGATTGGCATGTAGCTCTTTGATACAAAGTGCAATCAAGCTTTGTTTCAGAGAAGTCCATGTGCCGCTACTGCCGATACCGAAATGCAGCTACTGTCGCACAGTAAGTGATGATTCTTTTGACCAATCAACGGTCTGTAGTGTTGTAGCTCCACCCTCTGAGAGCGGATCAGTTCAGTCTGGCACCCATACGAAAGGGTCCCAAAAAGTGGGACAGCTCGTCTCGGTTATTTGGAGATCTGTCCCGGGACAGGTCAGTGAAAACGCCTGTGAAACAGAGACGAACCAAACTGGTCTGCTTGGTGGAAATGCAGCTTTAGAGAAGCTTGAATTTGTAACATTTGAGATTCAGGCCTTTGACTATTTTGCAAAAGAACTCAAGAGAGCCAATCCAAAGTTTTTTGGGGTTTTTTTTAGCTTTTTCTGCCCTTAGTGGTTGAGGACGGGACTGTAGATAGAGCAGGAAACATGGTGAGCGTGGAGAGTGACATGCAGGAAAGGTGCCACAGGTTGGATTGGAGCTGGGGCTGCCTGCTTGAAGACTTGCCTCATGGGGCACACAACCTAGACAACTAGGCTTTACTGGTGCCCCAACAAGAGCTAGTCTGGAAACCCAACATCTGACAATTTGTGCGTCATTGACAGATGTGGCAGCTACCAATATTTCAGGACCTCATGGATAACTGATGTGATTTAAAAAAGTCAAAGTCTGATGCACACTTGACATTGTCACTACAGACCCAGTTGCAGATCTAAGACGTCCTCAAAGATATTTAAGAAGCACTTGTGAGCAGATATGTGGTTTGAGAAATTAATATAGGCTTAACTGTTACAGATGGATGTCCATTTGTTATCAAGAATGGATTTTGGACAGGATTTCACTCACTTAGCCAAGATCTTTTTCCTACAGTCGACCCAAAGTCTGATTAAAGCTGATCAATCCATACTTCTCAGACTTTTAATGCCAACTAAAACACCAGAAACTCGTATGCGGAGCCAACATTCTGCTTTCATATGCATATGTGTCCCCAGAGTTTGGACCTGAGCCATCCCAGGTCCCTCTTCTCTCCTGGTTGTCATTCACAAGCCGCTCCCGGCATGTTTAACATAACAAATACAGCAGTGGACGACGTGGGATTGTGCTGTATCTGTGACACCGGTTTGGTCCGTGTTAGCTCTGCCTGGGGGGGGTTCGGATCAGGCTCTTTACGGTCTTTGGTCTTGTTGAACAGTTTGAGTGAATATTTGACATTTCCCTTCAGATAAAAGCCTTGCAGGGAAGCAGCTCCGGCCTGATCGCTGACAACACGGCTCTCCACTGGGACTCCTGAATGGCACTTCACTTTACTTTCCCTCTTCCTCTCTTCACCATACACTCCCATTTCCTCCTTCCGTGGTCTCTTTTTCATTTCTACTTTTAGTCTGTTGTTTTAGGAAGTATATTCCTCTGAAAAATTTATCACCACTCACATCAGTTAATTTTCTGCGGGCTATATTTGTCCTGCTACCCTTCCTGATAACTCCCCCTGTGGCTGCAGGAGTGAATGAAAGACCTAAAAAATATCTCCTGCTTTAAAATAGCTTTCTCCTTCTGTTTCTCACCGAAGCTGAAGAGTAATTCAGTATATGATGAGTAGCGCCGGTCACCAAAGCTTGCATTATTAATATGTTAATTATATGTACAATGAAGCCCGGAGGAGTTGGCGCTTATCAGATGGCCATCAGGCACTGCTACGGGGGTTAAGTGAAGGGTGCTGAGCAGGAAAACCTTTCATTATTCCAGTTTTTTCTTTGATCATGAACATGTCAGCTTCCATTTTCATCATTGACGCTTGGTAATGTTTCCATATCAACCACCTTCAAGCTTGTATTCCCTGTTAGTCAGGCTTGTGGCCAATCAAACGTTGGTGATATCACTGTCATTTTTAAGCCATGTGTTGTTAATGCATAGGGGAGGCTGAGAGGTGAGAGAAGATGAACAAATTTTAAACTTACCAACAGGCCTGGGACATAGTCAATAAATCAATCAATTGTTCAGTAATTAAAACGAAATTGATAATTTTCCCGGCCTCAATATACCCCCATGTGGATGCTTGTTTGTTGGTTTCCCTCATCTCTTGCCCCCATACAGACTGGATAACAGAAGGGTTCACTCTGTGCACCTCATCTCTGGGGGAGGCGGGGACATCATCTTGCTCGGCTCAAAGAGAGGTCTCCACAAAAACTGCTCCCCCTGGTGACTTGCTGCAGTATAGGTCAAAAAATCTGGCTTTCCAGTCATTCCAGATGGGCTGTGGTCAAACTTTAAAAAATTAATACACCTTGTAAAAATGTTTCTCACGTCCGATTGTTGTGGTGATTTAAAGAGATTATTTGGCTGCCTTGAATTCAAGTCCTCTTTTTTTCTGAAAAGTTTCGTTTTCATTAGTTTTACAAGGTTAAAAACGAGGCTTTACGTAACGTTTAACGATGACTGACAGCTGCCGTTCTTGTGTATTTTTTTCGGGGATTGTAAAATATGTCGGGAGGTAGATTCAAGAAGTGATTAGACTCTCGAAAGAAAAAAAAATGTCATTTTTTTCACCTAGCTTCACTCAGATTCTCCCTCAGCATCTCTACTGCGCAGACTCTGGCTGCACAACTGCTACAATGGCTGCCCCTGTGACGGAGGTATTTTGGCTTCAAAACCGTACAATGATAAATGGCGGAGCCACACTGTCCACTCTATATACAGCAAGTGAGCCTCGTAAGCTTGTCAGGGGCAACACAGGTAAATGTAAAAGAAATTAGGAGAAAAAAAGCTGATTGTAAACCCAAATGCCACAGCTCTAGTGTAGAAATACTTCAGCTTCAAACCGAATGAGCAAGGTAAGCCTATCGACACGGACGAGCCAGTGTGCAGCAACAAAAAAAAGGCAACACAACAAACTTGCACGAGGTGAAGTGATAAAAAAGCACATTTTATCTGTTTTTGGATCAAAACATGAAGAGAGACACAGAAGAAGAGAGTCCACTTTTCTGAGGTAATTTTTGTGCTTACATACTCATAAAAAACATTATTATTTGGGTCTTGAAAGACCGTTCAAGACTCTCTGAAAATGGCTGGCAGCAAATGAGTTGTATTAGTGGCTAGTTTGATAATATTGACAGTGATATTGTTTATCATCAATAATTGTGGGACAGTGTATGGTCCAGTAGAATTTATTAGAACTACAAACAGGAGCACTCAGTTTATGTTTTCCATGTTAAAGTCCTTCCTCTAAAGTGTCTGTGGCTCAGTGTTACAGTAAGTTGGACCACAGCCTGAGGAAAGTCAAACAGTGTCCAAACTGTTTCCATGGAAGTGAACTGTTTTTTTCTCCCCCTTTATGCAAATCTTCATCAATTCAATCCTCCTCTCCCCAGCTGCTTCGCACCACTGCACACGTGTCATTTTCTGTTTGTCAGCAGTTGCATAATTTTCCTCCACAGATGAAATCAAATGTAAGCAGGGAAGCAGAAATCCAATCACTAGTGGCCACTTGGGTTGCATTTGGGATCCATCTTAATATCAGGTGTGAAGAAAACTCTTCCTCACATGGATCAAGACACGATCTGTGAATGAGAGGTTCAGCCTGAGCAGATTTATATTCCCCCATCAGGTTGGGTTATTAATTGCAGCCTGGCTCGTAACTCGAGGTATAACTTCCCTTAGAGGTCAATTCCTTCTGTCCACCGTCGGCAGTTTTGATCTGGACGTAATCTGGTATCATGCGTTCTGAACTGGCAGGCGTCGTAGCAGATCATCAAACTCGTTGCTGCTTGTTGCTCACGTGGCATTTTTTACCCCTCCGGTGTATCCAAACACACACTCCTGCTCGGTAACTTTCCTACAGAGACGGCAATTTTCTATGTAAATTCACTTTTCCCGGTCGTCTTCATTTCCATAGAAGCGCCGTCAAAAGAGCTGACTGTCCAAAGTGTGCTGAGTCAGCGACGACCGTGCCACAGGAGAGAAGAGGAAATATCATCAGGACCTGTTTCTCATTGCATGTGCAGTCAGTCGTGCATGTGTGTGTAAGAGTGAGGTGCCAGTAGATAGAGGATAAAGTCGCTGCGTTTCACCGTCTTACAAAGCTTGTCAAGTGTCCGTCAAAGTCAAAGAAAGGTTTGGAGCAGTGGGTCCAGAGGAGATTTAAAGATGTGACATCGCCGTCGTCATCGCTGGATTGACGTTATCTGGACAGGGTGACACATTTTTTCCTGGAGAGGAATGATCCATCGTCTCCTTCTTTAAAGGAATAGAAGCAGAGTTAATGTATATTTGCTTTAACTTTGATTATCTGACAGGATTTCACAAATGATATTACTGACAACTCCACGTGTGCCATCAAATAGTATGAAAATGATATTGGGGAAATTTTTCATCCAAATATTTCCTATACTACTGATAGATATTTGTAGCTTTGGTAAAGATGAAAACAAGCACATAACTAATCCAAAAGCAGAAACTCAGCAGCTCTGTCTGTTTTAATCTCCTCATTTACAGACATCAGCCAGATTTCCATCTAAACTGTCAGAGTCATTTTTGTTTAGTGTGAATGCTTTGTCTGGATTGATTTGTGTGAAATAAGGAGCTAATTAAAATGAGAAAATGCAGTTTTTCCAATTAATTACAGTCAGCAGAAAGAAAAAAGGAAAAAAACACTGCTCATTATATTATACTCATTGATTCATTTGGCATTTTCCGAGTACAACTTTATTGTTTTGTTTTTTTATGTTTTTGTTCTGACGCTCAAACATGAACAGAATCAGTAAACATTGTCAGTTGTAGCTCATAATTTCTACAGGAAGTGTGAAAACAATCACACAGTTTGATACAGTTTGACTTCCCTACCCCGTGACTACTTTGCTTTTACCAATAATTGGAATACTATGTAACTATAAACTTTAGCTTTTGCCAGTTTAAACGAGTTTATTGTCAATAAATAGCTTTTACTTTGTTCCGATGTAACTTTTGAACAAAGTTATCAGCTGAAATTCCTGCTGTCGTTGATATAAATCACAGATACGTGGGTGTTTACAGTTAAATCCATTATTAATTCTTACCTATGGAGCTGAAAATCAATCAATCAATCAATCAAAGTTCCTGAATGGGGTTTTATGTTGAAATTTAGTAAATGGCATCCACCATCCTCATACCTGACTTCCTGTACAGGTTTGGGATGGGTATGAGTAATCGAGTACTTGCTTTTGACCCCATTACACTGCAAAAAACTTGATATGAGCCACATCCAACGTATCGGTCCAATAAAACGTCTTGTTTCAAGTTATTTTAAGACTAAAATGAGGTCTGAATTGCTGTAGCAAGTAAAAAAAATCAGCCAATAAAACAAGAAAAATTTGCTTGCAACTAGAATAATGTCTTGATACAAGTAACTTTTCTCTTGTTCGATTGGCAGATTTTTTTAAACTACTTACAAGCAATTCAGACCTCATTTCTGTCTTTAAATAACTTGAAACAACACAATTTTTTGGCTGTTCAGGTGAATGTGGCTCTTTTTACATCTAAAAAGACATTTTCTTCTGAAAATGGGACAAAAACTCTTGATAAGATTTCATTTTTTCCAGTGTATTCAAGTAACATTTTGTGATTTGGGCACCTGTGCAAGCGCTACTTTTGGCGACATAACTTGAACACACCCAGCGTTTTGTCTTTGCCTTACTGAATATACTAGGGAGGAAAATTATTAACATGATAAAAACTTACAACTTTTCTGGCCACAGCTTTAGCACACTGAACTAGATTTCAGCAAAAACAACTGCTTTATGGCAGCTGCGGCATCACCCTGCTTCATGGGCGCCACCTAGAAAGGGAATTTATCAGCTCAGCAGTGCACAGCGCTGATAAAACGCACCATGTGCACTTCCTTGCTCTTTGTGCTAAGTTTAGCATCAGCATGACATGAAAAGCTTGGTAAGAATCAGTAGGCCATCTACCTTGATTTTTCATTGGCTGAAACTGAAACACAAGCTAAAATTTTTGTTTTGCTTTGATATGAGATTTCAATCTCATATGCATGTTTATTTTGTGGTTAAAATTGGAAACGTGATCCTAAACCCAGCCACAAAACCTGTTACTCCATCACTAGAGGACTTGACATCTCTCTGTCAACCTTTCTCAGTTTCTTTCTGTCCAAACGGTGGACCCTTCAAGCACCGTTGAGTGTCATGTTCTCTCAGCTTTTCTCCCCGTCTGACAGAGGACCGTGTCCAAACACCCAATTCACCAGGATCTGACTCCCTCTCTGCCTCTCCATCCTGACTCCTGACATTCAGACAGCTTCACCTGCAGCCTCTCAGAGGATTGGACAGGTCTTTCAGGATCCAGATCCCTCTCTTTAGAAAACCACACTGACCCTCACAGGAAGAAACCCCCGCTGTGTTAAAGTGATAGAAAAGCTCAGCATGCGGCTCAGGGTGTGTGTGAAAAGCTGGGGTTACGTTTGCCTTTATTTCCAGACCATTCAAACACATGTCAGAGGTGTGTAAAAGCATTAGTTCTCCTGCTGAATCTTCCACCCTCAGGCGTCCTGACAGGAAATGTTTTCATACCTGGAAGACATTTGAATTTTACACCTGAGTGACTGTCACACAGGTTTCTTCATGCAGTCAGTCAGTGTGCTGGGGATGTCAGAAAACACACCTCTGTGAGTCAAAAAGGAACATTTCACTCTCCATGTGCAGTTCACTTTTACATATGAATATGAACGTTTCCTTCTTCTTTCCTTTACTTCTCTTACTCTTATCTTTTCTTTCCTTTCCTATCCTTTTCTTTCCTTTCATTTCCTTTCCTTTCATTTCCTTTCCTTTCCTTTCATTTCCTTTCCTTCTCTTTTCTACCCTTTCCTTCTCTTTCCTTTCCTTTCCTTGCATGTCCCTTTCTTTCATTTCCTTTCCTTTTCCTTTCTTTCCTTTTCTTTCCTTTCCTTCCTTTCCTTTCCTTTCCGTTCCTTCCTTTCCTATTATTTCCTTATCTTCTCTTTTCTTTCCTTTACTTTCCTTCTCTTTTCTTTCCTTTCCTCCCCTGTCCTTTCTTTTTCTTACCTTCTCCTGCCTTTCCTTTTCTTTTCTTTCCTTTTCTTTTTTCCTTTCCTTCCTTTCCTTTTTTCCTTTCTTTCTCTTTTCTTACCTTCTCTTGCCTTTCCTTTTCTGTCCTTTCCTTTCCTTTTTTCCTTTCCTTTTTTCCTTTTTTCCTTTCCTTTTTTCCTTTTTTCCTTTCTTTCTCTTTTCTTTCCTTTCCTTCCCTGTCCTTTCCTTTCCTTTACTTTTATTTCCTTACGTTCTCTTTTCTTTCATTTCCTCCCCTGTCCTTTCTTTTTCTTACCTTCTCCTGCCTTTCTTTTCCTTTCCTTTTCTTTCCTTGCCTTTCCTTCTCTTTCCTTACCTTCTCTTGTCTTTCCTTTACTTTCCTTCTCTTTCTTTCCTTTCCTTTCCTTTCCATTCCTTTCCTTTCCTTTCCTTTCCTTTCCTTTCCTTTCCGTTCCTTGCCTTTCCTTGCCTTTCCTTCTCTTTCTTTCCTTTCCTTTCCTTTCCTGTCCTTTCCTTTCCTTACCTCTCCTTTCCTTTCCTTTCCGTTCCTTGCCCTTCCTTTCATTTCCTTACCTTCTCTTGTCTTTCCTTTACTTTCCTTCTCTTTCTTTCCTTTCCTTTCCTTTCTATTCCTTTCCTTTCCTTTCCTTTCCTTCAGTTTCTTTTCCTTTTCTTCCTGTCCTTTCCTGCCCTTTCCTTGTCTTTTCTTTCCTTTCTGTTCCTGTTCTTTTCTTAGCACTATTTTTCTGTTTTACTTAATGGAACGAAGGCGCACTGCAGATGCATTAAGTGTGTTTTAGCTGTTAATGATGATGATCATGTCTACAGATTATATCAGGTGCCATATATTTTCCTATAAAATACACATAACCTGAGTCTGACAAAGAACCTATTTTATTGATGTCAAAAAATTATATCAATTTATTTTTTCTTCCCAGCCCTCTCCTCTCCTCCTCCGTCCTCCCCTGCTGTATGCTTTGCTTTAATTATTACTAATTCGTCTCATCAGGTTGGTGTTTGTTTTTCTGCCACCCTTCATCCTGTGTTTTCCCTCCCTGAAGCTGGTTATTAACCCAGAGAGAGGAGGAGGGAGGAGGGAGGGAGTGAAGAGGAGGACAAGAGCAGCCATTCACACAACAGCGAGCTCCTTAACCACTGAAAGCTGTCACCTCCTCAGAGTGTGCGAGTGTGTGTGTGTGTGTGTGTTGCCGAAGCCTCTCCAATACAGCTGTCAGGGCAGCCGCCTGCAAACAGCGCTCACTCAGCTGAAACCCAGACAGTCGTGTGCCGGCTTTCTGTCTCCATATTTAGTCTGAAACAACATCCAGTTTCTTCCGTATGGATCAGGATTCAGAGACAGAAACGAGGCTCTGCAGTGAACATTTTGAAGCAACGTGAAAACACAACAGAGTGAAAGTTATCTACAGATTCACAGGCGAAGAAAACAAAATAAAAAGACAAAAACATTGCGGCCAAACTATAGTTTAATCTGGGTTACAGTGACAGACTACAAAAGAAAAGTTCAAGAAAAAACTCCGTCCAGAGTTTACAGAAACACAGAAACAGTGATGAATGAGACGATAGACTAAACCCTGAGAAAATTTATCTATAAAAAGAGCTTCATATCTAAGACTCACAACAATGATTTGTGATCAAACAGAAAGTTTTCTTAGAATGCAGGGATTAAAAAAACAGGAATTAGTCGAGAGAATGATAAATGAACATGTTTGACATTTTCAGCCTCAATTGAGATGAATAAAAAAGGAAAAGAGCCATCCAAAAAAAACATTTAACTTTGTTTTCAGATCTCCCAGGATACATAAAAATTATGAAAAAAAAGTCAAAACTTTGCCTCAATTTTTTTTTATTTTAACACTGAGAGAATTTTCTGACATTTTAATATGACTTCGATCAAGGATTAAAGACAGAAATTTGATAAAATGTAAGGGAAAACGTCAAAACTCTAAGATTCAGGTTGGAATTCTTGTGAAAGAAAAAATTCACAGAATAAAGCCAGACCTTATTTTTAGCATTCAAAGTTAAAAGTGAGGTTTTTTTTTTTTTTTTTTTAAAGGAAATTCTGAGATTTTTTTTACTGACTTTTATCTTTGAATTCTTAAAATAGTCCGAATTCTGAGATTAGAATCAGAAATTATGGATTAAAGTACAAATTTTGATAAAGCTCTAAGATCAACTTCAGAGTCCTACACTAAAAGATTTCAGAGATTTTAAATGGACTAAATTAGATTTATAGAAAAAAATCACAAATCTGAGATCAATCGCAGATTTTTGAGGGAAAAAATATTTAAAAAAAGAGAAAAATCTCAGAATTCTGAAATTAAATTAAGCATCAAGACTCAAAAGTCAGAATGTTTCAAATTTTTCATTTCAGTTCGGAAGAGGATTAGGGCCAAAAGAAGTCTGTTTTTTTTCCTTTCTTTACCTTTTTTGTCTTTCATTTTTTTCTGAGAAAAAAGTCAAATTTCACAGATTAATGTCAAAGTTCTGACTTATTTTTCTCAGAATCAGAGATTGAAAAAGTTAGAATTCTGAAATTCTGACTTTATTTCTATAATTCTGACTTTTTTTCTTAGAAAAAAAATTGCAATTACAAAATAAAATTGGACTTTTTATTTTTTTGTGGCCCTTATCCTCTTTCGTAGGAATGTATGACACATCTTCTCCCATAGCATTCTGATATTGACCAACTTAAAAGCTTCAAAGTCATAAGTTTTTCCTCAAGTCACTTTTCAGACTTCTGTACTCAGAGATTGTAAGTGCTCATACTGATCTTAAGACAGCCTTCTCCTCCTATTGTCTCTTTTTGTCACATTTCAAGAAAGCCCTTGTCAGCCCTCTCTAGTATCTGTGAACATAAGAGCTTGGACCATAGCTGGAGTTTTCAATCAAATTTAAACTTGAGAAATCTGTGCTGTTTCTGATGTAACATGTGATAACAAAACAATGAGTCTTTCATTTCACACAGTTTGATCATAACAAGTGACAATTCCTGAACTCAATAACTGCTCAATTATTTTCTCATCAGGTGGCCTCGTTTCTGTAAACAAAACACGGGTGAGTGTCTTATGAATGATTTTTTTTTAAATGGAGGAGGTGGTTCAGGTTTTGGGAGGCCCTCTTGAGTGACAGGAGTGTTGGTGAAATAAAAGGAGAGATTCTTGAAATGAGTCAGAGGGGAGAAGGATGAAGTCGAGGGCAGTGTGTCAGCATCCACAGGCAGGAGGAGGCAGGCAGAGGTGTTGGCGTGTGGGGCCCGCTCCGTCCCCACAGACTCCCCCTCTAATCTGGGCCTCATGTCCCACAAGGCCTGCTGGGTGATTCATCTTAGTTAGAGAGCTGTCCTGGGGACTCTCTGCAGACTGCAACACATAATCATACACACACGCGCACGCACACACACACACTGCAGCTGAAACTGGATTTGGTAAACACACACCACATGCTTGTGATGTTACAAAGCTTGTGGGGACCTTCTGTCACCATGTTGTCATTGTGGATCCAGTGTGTGCTTAATTCTGAACATGACTTCGACACTAATATACGCCTTAATTAGTGTAATTTATCTGAGCGGGAGCCTGTACTAACACATTCCAACACACCTGTCGAAAGCAGAGACACCACGTTTAGTCAGAGGGAGTCATTCTTAGGGATGCACTGATCCAAATTTTTCGGTTTCAGGGTATCCACTGATACTGATCCGATACCAGTGTTAAATGATAATGTGGGAAAAGACTGGTGATTTTTGGGGTTAGGGGTAAAAAAAAATGAGTATATGGAATTCCTAAGGTTAATATTTATATAAACTATAAAATATTTCAAATGTTGAGTAGCAAAACAAAGCTTCAGGATGTACAGAAATTCTATTCAACTGTAAACATTTATACCCAGTTGACTGGTTATGCAGCAAAAAACAACGAAAGTGTATCAGGGGTAACAGTTCAGATCAAGTAGCTAATGCTGTTTCATCTTTGAGGGGCACCAGTACCCGTACCAGGATCAGTATCAGTGCATCTCTAGTTGTTCTATACAAACATCTCTCCAAACCCTTGGCCCTCAAAACCGTTGGTTGTATAATCTGGAAAAATTTGTAAAATAAAGATTCACTTGGTCAACTCATTGACGTGTAGCTACGCCAAACAAAAGAGCAATAAAATTTGTTGTAATGACTTGACTAGTCGACAAACTGTTAGAAAGTTTGCCTTCCAGTTCGGCTCATTGACTTTAGGGATGCACCAATCAGATCCTGGTATCGAGTATCAGTGCCGATCCAGCCCCTTAAAGCTGGATCAGGTATCGGTGGGAGAGTATCGGTCCAGACTAGACATTAAGGCTAAACTATGATTTAGTCAACAAGGTATTAAGTTTTACAATCAAATAGTCATTTCTGTAAATTCTGAAGCATTTTTTAACAAACCTGCTGTTAAACATTTAAACAATTAAAGTTTAAATAAATATTAATTTCAGTAATTCCATATGTACACATTATTGTCTTTTACTCAAAACATTACCAGTCTTATCCCACAGTAGAGCATGCAGCTTATTATTTAACACTGGTATCAGGACCAGAAAAGTTGGATTGGTGCATCCCTAATAGAGATGCTGACAGCTGGACTCAGTTGTAACGAGCCACAAAACAAGAGCAAACTGCACAATCAGTTGCTCTGCTTTGTGCTCTGTCTTGAGATCTAATTCCCAACTTGCACAACTGATATTTGGGGGGAAAAATACCCACACAGATCTGTGCACTTTGCTCTTGTTTTGCATCTATTTGTGACCTAGGTCAAGCTGTTAGCATCTCAACTCTCTGCTGTACAGAGCTGCACTGTGCACTCTCGTCCTTTAATCCAGCCACATATGAGCTGAATTGAGGATTCTTACTTCTAACAGTTTGTTTTCACGTCAGAACAAAGCAGCAACTTCAAGTCTAAGAGTATGAGACAATGGGGAAGTGCTAAAGTCTGCTGTTTATCGAGTGTCCACTTGAGGCTGGCTCTGGAAGTACCAGAAGTCACCAACACACCAAGCCAAAAAAAGGCATTTTCACAGCAGAAATTAACTACTTACAGCCTGGTTCATTTTTTTTTCTATTTATATTTCTGCAGTTTACAGGATGTTAAGATCCCGAGCTCGCCCAATCGGTGGCACAGCTCAGCTCATGTGACTGATGGGCACCCTATAGCTGTACTTGAAGCTGTGATAGCCGATCTGCTTCAAAAACCTGTTTCGAAAACAGATGGGTGACGTCGGGGAGACTAAGTACATAAATTTTACAGTCAATGGTTCCAACAGAGGTGAGACAGTTATTACAGTTTATATCTAGCTTACTTCTTGAAGAACATTTTCTAAAATAGTTATCATGGAGATTGGAAATCTAATATTAGCAAACCTTAAAGGTGTATTATTATTCCTAAAATTATTCTTTTTTTCCGTCACTCAGAGGTAGGATTGTTGTTTCCTTGATCACTAAAAAATTTGTATATAAGTTAGTTTATAAAAAGACATCATAACACTCCTACTACTCGTGTCGGTAAGAATATGATATTTTCAGTGTGGATCATCCGCATAAAAAAGCACTTCTTGTTTTGCTCTAAATCATTTCATGATATAAAATATATGCAGACGACACCTTTCTGTGATTCTATTCTTTGTGAATTGTGATTCAAACCATGATGTTTTTAATGTTCTCGTAGTTTCAGCAGACATAACAGTGACTCAGGCTTTCTGTATATTAGTATGTGCATGAAAGATATTCAACAGAGGTCTATGGAGTAAACTTTTTTTTCAGTCACATTTTAATTTGTTTGAGATAATTACAGCACACTGGGGATTTGTTTACACCCTGTCTGATTCTTAATCTGATTGTGTTGTTTGCTCTGCTGGAGTCCATTAGATTGATTCTGCGGGGTCTCAACATCCCATTAAGTAAATGATTCAGTCATGGAAAAGTTTATTCCCATTTCATAACCGTAGCAATGCCAGGCTTTCACAGAACATCAGGGGCTTGAATCAGCCTGTTCGACTAGATGCAATGTGGCTAATGTGGTCTTTACATGTATGTTGTCTTTTACACTTCATTGGCTCTTTGCCTTTTCACTTTGTTGACAATAGTGTGAACTAATCTATACCCTGTTGAAACACATCAGTCATGTTTGTGTAACTGTATCGACTTCTCTGGTGTGCTTTCCTCCATTTAGAGAGCTGCTGCACAAATATCCAACAAATAGCCTCCTGACTGAACTTCATTACCATGTTTCATGACATTGGAGCCGCTGCTTTTGCAGAAACTTGGCTTTCCTCCTCTCAAACTGAGATGTTTGACCCTGAGCCCTGTAAATCTGCTGCTTTCTACTGAATGTGTTGTGTGGTTGAAATTGTTCTCGCTGCCTCTTATTTTCTTTGTTCTGGAAATATCCTGAAACCCAAAACAAACCTTCTAATCCTAAATCCAGGGTTAACCTAAAACCAAAATAGCAGTCTTAAAATACCACACAATGAAGGGTAGCGGGCTGAAATGTCTCGAAAGTTTGAACAAACACGGTAATTATACATACAAGAAAACAGAGCTCTGCAGGCAGACTCCCTGGTGGTACACGTTGCATGTATGTGTACAGAAACTGCATCTTAAACAGACTCAATCCTCTCTTTTTCCCTTCAGTCTTGTTCTAGGAATTCAATTACTTTATCATAATGTCCAAACTTTTCCTTAGAGGAGCTGTGCAAACTTTCTTCCTTTCTCTTTATTTTTCATCTCAGGAGCATTTTGTAAACTCTCTCCTAGTCTTTCAATATTTAAAACATACATAACTTCTTGTTTGGGTTTTGTCTGTGTGTTTGTTTGCAGACGACATCCATCTGTTCTGCCACATTCAATTTCTAAACTTAGCTGCATTTAATACTTCTTTTTAAATGTCAGTATTCTTATGAACACAAATATTAAATTATGGAATCAGTCTCTTAAATTAGTTGGTAGAAAGGGGTTTCTGAAAATACGCCTGCAGGGACTGTGAGCAGTCCTGTCAGTGCGACTTAAATCACTCTGTCTCGGTTATTTTCAGTGTGATACATTAATAATTACCAAAAAAGTTGATGCACAAGTCGCACTTTTGATACTTTTTCTTTCATCTACAAAATGAGCTGTGCCCAATGTGTGGTGTCACCGTAAAGTGTAAATTATACAAAGGAAGGTGCTTTGATCAGTCTAAGGTTGAGGTAGATGAGCCAACATGACCACCAGTCCAGCTGCCGTCATCACTCACTGCACATAATGGGAAATGATTGCAACTTTGCCACCATTAATGTATTTTAAAGAACTATTTTGCCGTGCAACCCAAGCTGGGATGCTGGTTAAGACTAACAAAACTGAAAAAGACACAGCAGTTATAGGTGGTTTTAGAAAAAGCAACACAGCTGCACAGAAACTGCACATTGCTGACTTTGCTCAATGCGACAGAGAAATTAAACAAAGGGACAATTTAAAGCTTTTTTGGGGGGAAGAAACCTCATGAAACCCTACTGTTATGACTTATTAGACATATTTATGGTAATTTAACTGTGAATTATGGGACCAGAATGTAAGCTAATGGACCAATACAGTATTTCATAAGCGGAATGCAAAGAATTATATCCCTAAGTCCCTAAATATCTGTTATCTTTGCACCATTAAATTAAATGCTCTGTTGGGGCGTTAACCTTGCTCAAGCCTTCCACTAATCAATGTTTATTTTCTACCATTAGTGCAAACTACCTGTTTTCATCCCTAGTGGCTGAACATGCGTGCAGGCCAAGAAAGTTCCAAGCTGTTCTTTTCTTATAGAGAGGGGATAATCTTTTCTATGGGGTTTTGACCATAGACTGTATACAAAGTGGACAGCATGGCTCCACCTTTTATCAATGTACAGTTTTGAAGTCACCAAAGAACTGGTGCTAAGTCTGGCTCTAGCTCCGAACCAGCCCTGGAACCAGCTTGGTGGAAAAGGGGTAAGAGAGAATCCAAGTGGAGCCAGGTGACAAAAAGACACATTTCTACAAAGTATATTCATGTTTTTGAGTTTGACCACAGCTCATCTGGAATGGCTGGAGAGGTGGATTTTTTTTTTACCTATACCTCAGCCAGCCACCAGGGGGAGCAGATTTTGTGTAAACCTCACTTAAAGTCTAGCAAGAGACTGTCCAATTCTTTTACAGTCTTTGGTTGAGTGATCAGAATTATGCATTTGATACGCCCAGGTGATCAGTTAGAAAGCCAGAGATTGATAAGTCTTATTAATATGACGAAACTCACAAAGGCGATCTATTTTTTTTTTTGTTTGTGTTTCATTTTGGAAGAAAAGTAACCAAGTTGTTGCAAAATAGGAAAATGTTGAAGATACTGTTTGAAAACCCTGCTTTGGGTTTCTACATTGCAAGATCTAGTCACCTTTCAGCCATCATTACCTGAAGTCAAACCAAAACACAGACTTGAATCAATGAAATGGACCCCACATTAGACTTTCATGAACTGCCTTCACTCTTGACTTGTTTTCGAGATAAAATTATTTTTTTCTCAAGGTTTATTGGAGCCCTGCTGGGCCTTGGCATTGATAAATTTAACATGTACTTTGAGATGTTTGGTAGTTTAGACCTTACTTACAAAGCTTGGAAAGTTACCTGACTACACCTGACTGCAGCTCTGGTCACATCTTGCACAAAGTTCAGTTTCATGATAGCAGCTCTCGCACATTTTCCTAAAGTACCATTTGATTCAGACCTTGGGAAAAGATCTTTGCCACAGAGTCTCATTTCCTCTGCAGTAAACCCAGAGTTTACTGTAATAAACTCTAACTCTAATCTTATTAACACCCATTTGTATCAGCCTCTTTGAGGCGCTTAAAGCTGTGTCACACCAACAGGTAAGTCAACAGCGCTAAGCTTTTTCCACTGATATCTTTCTCCATCAGTCCACATATTACAAAACATCTCCCTCTATCATCCCACAGATATTAAAAGAACTATCACAACATGACACACACGCAAAGGTACATTACTTATTTCAATAATACATGAAGAGGCTCTCCCTCTGTGAATATTTTGGCAGTAAAGCAGCTTGATGGTGCCTTCAGAAACCGTAACACACCAACGAGCAGAGATTCCTCTTCTTTAAGACTCACGGTGGAAAAGAAAGACACATGAAGAGAGTTTATTTTTCTGATGGATATCTCTGTCAGAGGCACCCAGGTGTGAAATGTGATTATCAACATCAGTGTTTTTACAGATTACATCAGCCTCCTGTGTGTGAGTCTCAGTTTCTGTATAATTCAGATGCTTATTAAAGCTTGTTGGCAGTTTGCTTGATGGTCTCGGACACAGAGTGTGTTTAATTTATTCTTCTGTGCGTCCCTGCCAGTGATTTTATTCTTCCCCTCAGTGTGCTCCTGGCATTATTAAAGGCATTAATCACCAGGATCCAACGCCTTGTTACGACACTTTCATGCCCCCGTGGTGCAGCCTGAAACACACACACACACACACACAGACACACACACAGTGGAGAAATGTGGTGTCACCAGTACGCTTTGGATTGAAAATGCTGTATCTTGTGGTCCTTTGATGGAGAAAGCTGGAGATGGCAGACTTTGTGGCTCAAGTAAAAGCATTTATGAATGAAACTTTTTTCCTAATTTATTTTCTATTAAAGCTTTAAAATTTAGGTGCCAACATCAGATTTCTTCTGACACATCACGGAAAACACGACTTCTGGGATCGAGTATGTTCCAAACAAACTGTCGACACTTTGACATTGCTGCCATCCCACACTGTCATCCCCTCACATGAAAACCACATTTTTGTTGGTTCTCTTTCTCGTCGAGCTCACACTAACCTTTCATGCCTGTGACTTTTGAAGGAAAAGGTGTCAGGCTGGCATATTGTTGTGACGAGTGGCCTCTTGAGCTTTTTCTTCCTCTTCACAAGTCTTCTCCTCCGCCATGCCCTCGTCTCTCACACCCTGCCGAGTGTTAGGCCCTTTGGGAACAGAGATGCTAGCGTGCTGACAGAGTGTATGACATTGTGTCACCTCTATGCGTGTTGTATGTGTGAATATGAATGGTGGGAGTGACTGGTGTGTAACTGGGTGGAATGGGTTCTCAAAGTGGATGATGAAATGCTTGTGTCAGATGAGTTGGTTAAATAAGACATACTAATTATAGACCCCAAATAATGCTCTACTACCTGGATGTAAACAATCACGGATCATAAATAGCATCTTACGGCCTAGCACAGTTTGAATAGCCGTTTGACCAGAGCAATGTGCAACCTGCACAGGTGTGTAGGGATGGGAATTGATAAGACTTCGTCAATACCGATGCCCTTATTGATTCTGTTGTGAATTTTCTTGGTACAAAAAGTAGCTTTACAGGTTTTCTGTCTCAACAACATTTAATCGAGTTTATACTGTTGGTGAATAAAATGTAATTGGTTCCTGAGTCTGGATATTTCTGGGCATAATTATACAGAAACAGGTAAAAAATGCACACAATGTGACTTTGATGTACTGTGTTGTAATACATAAATAATTCAAGTAGGCCATCAAGTGTCTCGAAGTGGTTAAAGCAATGGTTTAAGTTGTTTGGAACCTTTCCGTAGTTATAAAGTCAGCCATGAGCCTTTCCACTGCCTGTTAGCTTTTGACATCTGAAATTCTAAGTATTTTTTCCAATGACTTGATGTGATATGTTTCTATGATGAAAGTTGAAATTAAAAGCTGAAGTTATAGTGATGTATGCTAACTGCTAGCATATCAATGCAGTTTCCCAGATACATTAGCATCAAGCTTGCGCTATTTTGTTAATTTGGTAAATAAGGTGATTTATACCATTTCAAATGTACTAAATTTGAATCTCCTGAGAGAGAGAAATGTACATTTCTTTATGAAGTCAGTTCTTCAGTAAAACTTCAAGCTGAAAATCCTGAATCTGAGTTTTCTTGGGAAACGTTATCTAACTGCTAAGCTAAGATAGCTGCAGCAGACTAGTCGACGTAAGGCCCGGCAGCTCAGGCACAATGTAAAGAAATGATAAGGGAATTGTTAAGCACAAAGGCTAACGTTATCAATGGATAAAACATTTCTTATCGGTTCTCAACAGGAACCGGTTTTCAATTCCCAACCCTACAGGTGTGTAGGCTTGTTTTTAACACAGTTGAATTTTTTCAGTTGTGCTCTCTTTTCTACTCTACGAACACATTTTTTAGATACAGTCCACTTCATTCTCATTTTACCAGGTCAGCTGATGATTATGTTGCCCCATCCAAAGTCAAATGCCTTAAACAGGACAGTTATCTATCGTACCATCAATAATTTGGACTAATTGTCCCCTGAACATACATAAATTGAATGGCAAAAATTTTATCAGTTCTTCCTGATCCCATTTTGACCATTTCTTGAAAATTTCATCAAGATCCATTTGTTACTTTGTGCTCAGTTTTGGCTGCTTATTGGTGTTTTCTTGCTTTAAGACTAATCAGTCAGTCAGTTAAAATTTGAGTCCTGGGAGATAAGTCACTTTTAATCAGTCTTGTTATCTGGCTGGATCTTTTGTTGTTCTTCAATTTCTTCACTATCTATTGTGCAAGTGCCAGAACTCAGTACATTTTCAGATTTTCAAACTGACACGACGAACAAGCAAATTCTTTGTTTGCCACCCCAATAACTATCCTGGTAATGTTCTTATAAAACTTCACTTTGGTTATTTCCTGCCAAACAAAGTTTCTTGTTTGTGTGTTTGTACATCTGATAAGGTTAAATCAAAGTTACACCACTACGTCATGGATGAAGTGCTGATTTACATGTAAACTGAAGAAGTCAACTACCACTGCACACCTGACTCATTCTCACTCTTGTCCATAGACAGGAGCTGTGGCAGTAGTTCAGGTCACGCTCCCGAGTCTTTGGCAGCCGTGTCAAACAGTCCAACACGTCTTGTGCCAAACCCTGTCCTTTCCAAACTGCTGGAGTCAACCTGTGCCAGGAGCTCAATGTGGAAGTACTTCACTTTTACAGCCAACAAAATGAGACACCTAAGAGACACCATAACCCTTCAGCTATAACTGCTAGAAAGCTGTCCACTCAGATATGTTCACAGAAAAGCTGAGAACAGAAAACAGTAAGTAAAAAACACTCAGAGCTGATGGTTATTCAAGGGCAAAGAATGATTACACATTGCAGCAGAAGCAGCATGATCGTAACACATCAGAGGTGAAGGGCATCTTTGATAAAGGAGTCCAAAATCCATAATTAAGAAGCAGTTCATCAAAATTACTGTTAAAAAGCAACAAACAAAAAATTGACCTTTGTAACTCAAATATAATGAAACACAGTCTTTACCTGTAAAGACATGGAATTATCTAGACCTTCAAAGATGTGCAGTTACTGGCAACAAGAACATTCAAGTCTTAGAAGCTTGGTTTGAGGTTTCCATTAGGGCCCCAACAAACAGTTATTTTTTAGTGATCGATTAATCTGACGATTATTTTCACGATTAATCGATTAATTATAATTTCACACAGATATACATAATTTGTTTACCATCATTGTAATTTAATAATAACAATATAATATTTTCTTATATATTTTTTTAATAAAGTATAACAAATCACATGAATGTATTGTCACTTAAAGAATCAACAGTGCATTCAAAATAATAGAAATATATATTGTTATTTCATCAGATTAAGAGCTTAGTGGGCCAAAAAGGCAAATAAATAAAAATGTGTCCTCAGTCTTTTCACCTGCAGGTCAAACAGTTCACCCCATCTCTAGCAGATAACTCTAATGCTAACACTGGTTTAATGAACTCCTCGTGGTTTTCAAATGAGGTAACAATTTACTTAAAAGACAAAACGAGTTACCATACATTTCACAACATATAAAGGAGTGTATGTGGAATTTTGAAGCTCCTCTCCTATTGTTGAGCTCCCTAGCTCGTCATTGATCAGCCCAACATGTTTGTGTTTTAAGTGCTTGATCATTGCAGTCATACTGCCGTGCCATGCAAGGTGATTTTTGCAAATGTTGCAATTAACACACTGTGTGCTTTTACTCAGCGTGAAATACTCCCAAACTCTGGACATTTTTTGGACTAAGTTCTTTCTCCAGCTCTGCCATAATTTGTGTGTTTACTTGTTTCCCTCACCTGTCAGCTCGGCTTCACCTCTGCCACGCTGATCTGTTTACATGTAAGGCACACAGCCCCACAGCCCAGGTAATCCACACTCCAGTCAAGCAGGTGGCGGTGATGCACCTTCAGCTAGTTGCTAACGGCTAAACAATCTGAAAAAAAGGAAGGAGAAAAATAAACTGAAGACAAACTAAAACAATAATGGTGCAGCACAGTGCACTGATTATGGAAAAACATCGCTGATGCTTTTTCCCCTAGTTTCCATGGATTGGACTTGGTTCTTCAGCACATCCCACAGATGTTCCTCCAGGCCATTTTCTTCAATCATTTCTTCAATTGTTCAGTGCTGGGCCCATGCCCATCGTAGGAGCTTTTTTGGTGGGGTAAACAGTTTGAGCTCCAGATCCACATCTGGGAGCCTTGGTTGCAGGGTTTCTTGCCTTTCTTTATAGACCACTTGTAGTTGGTCTTAGCCACTGCCAGACCAAGAACAACCCTCAAGAGCTGCAGTTTAGCAGATGTTACGGCCTTGTTGGTCAACCACCACCATTTGGCGCTCGTCAAAATCATTCGCATTCCCACACCACCTACGTTTTATGCTCCCAGCATTTGAGCACCAAGGATAAAACATCACTTGCTGCCAACAAATTAACTTCACATGTCAGTGGTTATAATTTTTTACCTGATCTGTGAATGTAGAGGGTAAAAGTCTTGAAATGTTTTGCCACAAGTTTATCAGACTTTGTTTATGTAGGGCATCATCACCCTGATGTATTCAACTCGTCGATAAAACATCCCTCAGACTCATCCAGGACCCAGATCCAGGTGTTTGCGCTCATTTGCTCTTATCTCACAGTCGACTCCACATGGATTTATTTAAAGCAAACTTTTCAACACACTGCTTATTCCAAGTGGAATAGAGGTGAACTTAAGAGAAATATTGAACTTTTACTTTCCCAAAAGTGTGTCAACTGATGTCAGAACACTGAAATAGACACGGGCGTACTCGTGTTTACCAGCTCAGCCTGTGATTTCTTATTCTCAAAGGAATGAGGAAAAAAGTGAAACATCAAAGGTTTGTGAGTCCGGCTTTCTCCTGATGGACGGGTGACTCACCGCTGTTTAGGGGGAAGTTTGTCTTTCACTTTCAAGTTTGAGCTGAAGCTTTTTTATAGGGTGCAGAAAGGGAGATAAAGTTGTATATTTTACTTAAAGGAACTTTCTTTAAGCAGTCAGTGGGGAGAAATTCAAGAATATTCCAACTGTAATAAATAAAAAAAAAGAAACAATGCTGCAACCTCTATAACTCTTCACCCACGATCAAGCTCATTCTTTAAATGCAATTGGTTAATTGCTTCAGGTCATTCTGCAGCATTAAACTTATGTTAAAATTTGCATTGTGCCTTCTAAAATATCCCATGCATGTGTCTGAGGTGGTTTCTCTTCAGCTCTTAACTGAATCTCAAATTTGACTTTTTTTTAAACCTTATTTGATACATTTTACTGTAAGGCATCTTCTAATTACATTTCCACAAAGTGCAAGTGACCGTCCCAAAAAAGCACAGGGGGTAAAGAATCTGTGTAATTTTCTTCAAATTACAGAAGCAAAAACATCAATGTAGCTGCGAGCTACAATAAGGCAGGAGGATGATATTGGCAAAAGATAACAAGGACGCGTGGAAGTGCACAAAAAAGAGTAAAACGCTGGAATTAAGAAGAGAAAAACTGAGGGACAAAGGGAAAGATGAGCTACATCCATCTATCGTTAACTCATTGTTGTTCCATACTATGTACTATAGTAGGAAACCACCACCACAAACTTCATTCTACTTTAGCTGTCATTGAGTAGATGGCAGACTGAAAAAAAGAGACTTATTCTCAGTATTGTTATCAAAGAATATGGGTTCACAATGACATAGCATAGTTTTTGTTTGTTTTTTTCAATGATGTTAAGCAGGGAATCCTCGGTTGTGTTCAGGGATGGGTACTGAATTAGGTACTTCAGGTACCAAACCGATTCTATCCCAAAGGTACCATGTTTAGGTACCTAAATGCATCCTTGTGACTGTGAGGGAGTGGAAGAGTAGGAGATTCTCCATGCTGGACATGAACACAGCATTTCAAATTTATATATTAAGAAATAAATATGTTAAATTAAGAAACGTTGAGGTTTTATTATTAAACAAATTGATTTTTATTACCACATAAATACTCACAAAAGTACCAAAAATTGGTACCGTTGAGTCCCGATACCTATTGCCAGGTAACTTAATTGGAAAAAGGGTACAGAGGCAGTTTTTAAGAAGGCTCAGTCTAGACTGTTTCTCTTAAGGAAACTGAGTTCCTTTGATATTAGCAGGAGGCTCCTCAATGTCTTTTATCAGGGTATATTATCAATTAATCAATCCATCAATCAATCTTTATTTGTATAGCGCCAAATCATACCAAATGTTATTTCAAGACACTTTACAAAAACATTCACAGGTCTAGACCCGTAAATGTAAATAAAATTTTATTAGCAGAAACCCAACATCAAGACAAGATAAGGAGTCTTATCTTATCTTAATCCACCATGAGTACAGGACTTTGCAGCATTTAGCAATTTACAGTGGCAAAGAAAAACTTCCCTTTAACGGGCAGAAACCTCGGACAGAACCAGACTCATGTTAGACAGACATCTGTCTCGACCTTATATTAGCTAGTGTCCTGTTTTATGCTGTTCTTTGCTGGGGGAGAAGCATCAATTCTTTGAGGAGGACAAGACTTCTTAGAGGACAAAAAACAGGATCAACAAATTGTTTAAAAAAAAAAAAAAAAAAGGCTGGCTCAGTGGTCTGATGCACCCTAGACTCAATTGAGGTCATCTTTGACAAGAGGATTGGGGCTAAACTGAAAAATGTGCTCCTTGAAGACCATCCTGTTCATAGTATTTTTAACAGGCTGAGACGTTCTGTTAGTGAGTGTCTGGTGATGCCTAAGTGCTCTACTGAACGACTAAGAAGGTCCTTTATTCCAGCAGCAGTTTGTTATTTTAATGGACATTTATGACTTTGAGGCTCCTGTCGGTTCTCCTGGTGTTCTTGTGCTGCTCGTCCTGTTTTATGTTTCCATGTGTAGGTGTTGAAGGCAGTTAGTGAACCACTGACTTTGTATTCGTCCTTCATGATTATTGCATTATGTACTCGTTCTTTGTATTTATTTATGGTAAATGTCATGATGTGTATTGTGTGTATGAGTGGACTGTGCGAATGGTGGCATATGAGTTTCCCCATCGGGGACTAATAAAGCTATCTTATCTTATCTTATCTTACCAAGGATTGTATCCTTTCCAAATATGAAAGGTACCCATCCCGGGTTGTGTTTAACTCTTGATTCCAAGACATTTCTATCCAGCAGTTTATTGTATTGTTTAAGCAGAAAGACAAACTTCAATGTTCATGGTTGAATCCATTGACTGTAAAAAAAGAAAAACAGGAAGTGAGGTCCCCACAAAAACTGCACCCCCTGGTGACTACCTGCGGTCAAATTTTAAAACATAAATACACCTAGTAAAAATGTATCTCTCATCTGTAGTAGTATAGACTAGTACTGGGCTGGGTTGTGTTCAAGTCCTCTTTTAGTTTTTGAAAAAGTTCGTTTTCATAAGTAATAAGATGTTGAAAACAGGGTTTATGTCACATTTAGCAATGATTGACAGCTGCATGCTTGTGTACTTTTTTCAGGAATAGTAAGAAGGAGGGAGATCCAAGTAGAGATTAGACTTAAAAAAAAATAATAATCATTTTTTTAGTCACCCGGCTTTTCCACATTACTCTGGCTGCATAGTAGCCGTGCCTCTGATTGGGTATTAAAACTGTACAGCGGTAAAAGGTGGAGCCATGCCGTCCTTTTTATGTATAGTATATGAATCCAATTTATCTGTAAAAGCCTCTTACACTTTAAAACCTCTGCTTTCTGCAATGATTCTGACATTGTTTGAGCATTTTTATGTCTGAAAAATGAAATCAAAGTGGCACATATTGAGTCCTTTCATCCTTGTACAGTTGCCTTTGTGCTGCATCTGTATATCTGTGTTTTTTCCTTTTTATGCTGATGCAGAGCTTTGTGATGAGATAAAGATATGAAGTAGAAAGATGAGGTAAGATCTGAGCTGTGGGATTGTTTACTTGCACGATAACCTATTACCAAGTGAAGCTTTGAGTACTGACTGCTGTTGTTGCTGAAAAATGGTGCTGCAGAGGGTTGTTTCATTTCCTTTGTACGTCGCCGTGTCTCTCTCCAGGGTTGGCGAAGAGAAAGTGAAAATCCTCTTTGAGCGAGAAGGAACATCTTGTAATGAGGTGCTGTCTCTTTCCTTCTCTTTCTTTCTTCTCCAGGTGTACCGTAAGAAAGCGGTGGAGCTGGGTGAAAAGCTGCTGCCAGCCTTCAAAACGCCCACTGGCATTCCCTGGGCTCTGCTCAACCTCAAGAGGTACAACACACACACTCACTCACACACTTTCTGTCTCTCACAGCGGTCCACTCTGGTGGTATTTGAGGCAGCAGGTCTGTTTTCATGGTTTGATACTTTAAAGAGCTCTTTGGTCCGAGGCTCGATGTAAGCCGGCTGAACACAAGCTCTCTTTATTCCCCTCTCGTGCTGAGCTGAGATGTTTTAGTTTTACATGACAGAGCCCTCTTCTCAGACAGATGTTGTTAGTTTTTCTTTTTTTTTCAGCCAGGACTACGTGCCAGCGGCTGCCTCCCAACACTCAAAAGACAAACCAAAAGTTTCTGAACACCCAGACAAGGTGAAAGGCCACAAGTCAGCCTTTATTAAGAGACGCAGTGAAGGGCTGCCTCAGGGTTTGAAAGCTGAACGTGCACAAAAAGACAAACACACGCAATTCACTGACAGAGATGTAAATGAAATCTTGTTGTTCTGACACAAATCCTCCGACACTCATACGCTCTCAGCTGCTCAACCTGATTAAGGATGTGTTTCCTGATCTCCATCCCCAGTAACTCTGCAAAAACATAAAGCTTCCACATATGGATAATATATTCAAAATCAGTGCATTTAAGAAAAATGAAGGAAGTTAAAGGGTGTTTATTAATCTATTCATTTATCACATCTAATGATCATTCATTAAGGCTTTATCAGAACATATATACTCAGAAATCCAAGAGGAAATTAATAGAGTGTGACTTAAATTGGATTTTTCTAATATAAGAGGAGAAACATCCTCCATTACTGATGTGATGACTGGTGTAGAGAATGAATTCACACCTTTTTAATTAAAGAAATGACAGTGATAAAAGCTGCTTTATGAAAAACCTGTTTATTTACCTTTTGAATGGCCTGAGTTAAATGGAAGTTTTGAGCCCTGTTTCCACAAAGCGGTCCGGTTTGGATCAGTACAGTTTGGTACGAGCCACATCGGTAAGCCTGATCCTGTTTGTGTTTCCACAACCAACTGTCCCCTTCTTGGTAGGCAGTGTAGAAGCCAGATGCAGATAGCTGTGTCAGCTAAGTGCTAGCTTAACAGCATAGCAGGACGGTATAGTGTACCATGCTTTGAACATGGCAGGGTTATATGTTGTTGTTAATTACCACTGTTGTACAGGAAGTGATGATTCTTTCGACCAATCAATGGACTGCAGTGTTTCTACCTCCACCTTTTGTGGTCAGATTGGCACCCCAACAGAAGGGTACCAAAAAGTGGGACGGTAGAGATCAGTAATTTGGGACCTGTCCTGATTTTACAGAGACAATCCAAACTGAACCGCTTGGGGGGAACGGGGCTTTAAGATCGGCACTTAGGAGTACCAGAAGCCCAAAGCAAGAGTCAACAGCAATAGCCAAATAAGCTGTTGGCACTGACAGAAATAATTCGGCAACTTTTTCATTCACTCAGCTCTGCTGCTCATCTCACAAATGTATATTCCTCACCGATGAGGTCAGGATTGTGCCAGCTCTCAAAAAAGTAAGCTAGCTCAAAGTTCAGTTCACACCACTTAAAATGAACTAGTTCACCTTAATAGTTCATTTTTGAAAATTCTGAACTTAGTTCATGATCCAAAAAATAAACTTGTTCACATTCTTTTTTTCACTAGAAGTTCTCTTGTAGCAATTCCTTGAGTTCTCTTGAGCTAATTCCCCAAATCTATGAATCCTTGTATGCTGTTATAGAACCACAGACAGAAAACCGTAACCTTAACTGTGTTGTGTGAATTTTCTGCAGAATGAGCCATGCTGAATGTACAGAGAGCTGTAGTAGTAGATCTGAGATCACAGAGCTCAGCACCTCCCATCACCTGTCTGACCTCCCCTTATCTCTCGACACCTTTCAGTGCCTCTCAGATTGTGAGCGGCCGCTCACTGCCTCAGGAGCGAACTTCGCTCACATCCCCATTCATGTGTAAAAAACTGAGCTGGTTCAGCTCACTTTTCATGAAAGTATAAGCACGCTCAATGAACATGCTTTTTTTCACTAGGGGTTCACTGATCCCATTTTTCTGGCCAATCACCAACCACCGATCTTTAAAAGGCTTGACCTGCTGATACCAATTTTTATTTTTTATAACTGACAGAATATATCTTCAATGTTCCCATCTTATTTTGTTGAAAATCATTGAACAATACCTGTGAAACAATCAAATCTCTATGTTTTAACCTTAACAACTAATATAGTGTTAAGACTAAAAAGCAACAATGGCTGGCTGTCAGACCTTACTGGAGGTATATAAGATCAGATTCATATGTAAGGATGGGCAGAAAATCAGCACATATTGATCGTCCGACCAATCGATTGGTGCATGTCTAATTTTTAGTCATTTACACACAACACTGAATGTGGTACTTTTTAAAATGAAAATAAAAAGGCTTTCCAACAGTTAACAATTTATTGCCAGAAGTGATTGTTACAACAAATGAATAATTAACCAAATGCAAATTTCATTACATTCGGTGCGAAGTTTATTCGTTTCTTGTCCAGTTTAACAAGACGTGTCGCTACACTGTGAATAAATTGGGATATATTGGTTTTTCCTGCAGTTTGTTTTGGCATCATATTCAATTCAGTCTACATCATAACCAGCTGAAAAACAGGCGCTTAAATGCCCTGTTTTTAATCAGGAATATTCTCATAGTCACCAGTCTTTTCTAAAACTAGTGCCAAACTTTGATTCTGTGAACCACACACAGAGACAGCTCAATGAGTCTAACACACCACCTGTATCTGTGTGAACCATACAGAGGATCCACCATCACCGCCACTCAACCTCGGTCAACCACAGGTGAAGAGGATGAACTTTTTTATCCGTCATTTTCTCTCCATATCTCTGTCCCCAGAGAGCAACTCGACTCTGCTGATTGTCAGTCGTTAATTAAAAGGCAGGTTGTCCCGACGATAAACGCTGTGACAAATTAATTTTCTCTTTCCCTCTATGGGTGAACGGACTTTGCACCCCGGCCGTCCTCCCCTCTAGAGTGGAAACACCCCAGGGAGTAACTGTGTGTGTGTGCATGTGAGGAAGTGTTTGTGCGCTACTGACATGTAAGAGTGTGTGTGTGGGAGTGTGTGCATGATTCCCCAGAGGCCTGAGCAGATTGGTGATGATGATGACTTTACCTGCATGAGTGAGCTATGATAGCTTAGAAGCACACACACACTTTTGCACACGTTATGACAACACAAACACACAAAGACATCAACACAGTCATTTATGCACTGCTGAACAGGAGCCCAAACTCCTGTTTCCATCCAAACATTTGCTTTTTGTTTGTGACATGTTCATTTAAGACGAAACACGAGGAGCAGAGTCAGTTTCCTCGAACAAACCGGTAATTTGCTGAAATCCTTTCTTCAGCTCCAACGACTGATTCCTGGAAATGGCTTTGAAGAAAATTTTAGACCCACTGAGCATTTTCCCAAATTGGAGGTTACACATGCATCAGTGCTCATGTGTTGTGTTTACAGTACAACTGACTGGAACAATCATTTTAACAAGCTGCATGAACAAGAGCGGTGAGACAGCAAAATGCAAATCAGGGAGGTCAAACATGAAAAGATAATTTGAAGTTGCACCTTTTTAAGTGTTAAGGTGTTGCTTCAAGTGCTTTAGAAACATCTAAAACATGTGCAAAACAATAAAAAGAGCTATAACCATGCAGGATGGATGATTAAAGCTGCATAAAATATGGTAAAATGAGCATTTCAAGAGCAAAGTCGTAAAAGTCGCGAGGATGAAGTTTTAATTTTATGAGGTTGGAGCCGCCAGAGATAAAAGTTGTAGAAACTGGGAGAAAAGGTCATAATTTAACAAGATCAGAGCAGTATATTCACCAGAATGAAGTCATTATGTTACAAGATTAGGGTTGTCAGTCACCAAGAATGACATCAAGGATGGTCATAGCATAAATAACGTACACTGCTCAATAAAATAAAGGGAACACTTAAACAACACAGTGTAACTACAAGTCAATCCCACTTCTGTGAAATCAAACTGTCCACTTAGGAAGCAACACTGACTGACAATCAGTTTCACATGTTGTTGTGCAAATAGAATAGACAACAGGTGGAAATTATAGGCAATTATCAAGACACCCCTAATAAAGGAGTGGTTCTGCAGGTGGTGACCACAGACCACGACTCAGTTCCTGAGCTTTCTGGCTGATGTTTTGGTCGCTTTTGAATGCTGGTGGTGCTTTCACTGTGGTAGTAGCATGAGACAGAGTCAACAACCCACACAAGTGGCTCAGGTAGTGCAGCTCATCCAGGATGGCACAAGAAGGTTTGCTGTGTCTGTCAGCGTAGTGTCCAGAGCATGGAGCGCTACCAGGAGACAGGCCAGTACATCAGGAGACGTAGAGGAGGCCGTAGGAGGGCAACGACCCAGCAGCAGGACCACTACCTCTTCCTTTGTGCAAGGAGGAACAGCTGGAGCACTGCCAGAGCCCTACAACATAATAATAATAACAATAACTTTATTTATATAGCACCTTTTGAAAACAAAAGTTTACAAAGTGCTTTTACAGGAACACAAACAACAACAAAGCACAGAAACACAAAAACAAAACACACAGTTCAAGGGGCAATGTGCAGAAAGACACCATGCATGAGGGCAACAGGAAGCAAAGTCAGGGACCCAGACAATACAAGAACCATACAACATAAAATGAGACCATGAGGACGGGGATAAAAACTACAAACATAAACTCAGTGAGAGAAAGGAGGAAAAGGCAATGGAAAGGGCAATAAAAGACAGTTACAAACAAAATCAGGACATCAAATATGAATATTATAAAATTGTAAAATAAATATGAACAGAATAATGGAAGAATAATGATAATAAAGCAGAGATATAAGCAAACAATAAAACAATTAAAGGCCTAAAAGGTATAAGTAAAAGGTTAAAAGTGAAACAAGCGTGAATCAAAGTTTAGTAAAATCAGGATTAGAATAAGGTAATTACAGTAATAAAATAGAATAAATAAATAAGTACATATAAATAAGGAGGGTGGACTTAAAAAGGTAAGAACAATAAGACAGAGAAAAACTAAATAAATAAATAGATTAATCCAAAAAAAAAAAAAAAAAGATAAGAGAGCAAAAAAATGAAAGATGAAAGACAAAAATGACCTCCAGCTGGCCACAAATGTGCATGTGTCTGCTCAAAGGGTCAGAAACAGACCCCATGAGGGTGGTATGAGGGCCGGATGTCCACAGGTGGGGGTTGTGCTTACAGTCCAGCACCGTGCAGGACTCTTCACATTTGCTTTTGATTGGCAAATTCTCCACTGGCGCCCTGTGCTCTTCACAGATGAAAGCAGGTTCACACTGAGCACATGTGACAGACGTGACAGAGTCTGGAGACACCGTGGAGAACGTTCTGCTGCCTGCAACATCCTCCAGCAAGACTGCTCTGATAGTGGGTCAGTAATGATGTGGGGTGGCATTTCTTTGGAGGGCCACACAGCCCTCCATGTGCTCTCCAGAGTTGCTGCCATTAGGTGCCGAGATGAGATCCTCAGACCCCTTGTGAGAACATATGCTGGTGGGTTCCTCCAAATGCAAGACAATGCTAGAGTTCATGTGTCTGGAGTGTGTCAGCAGTTCCTGTAAGACAAAGGCATTGATGCTATGGACTGGCCTGCCCGTTCCCCAGACCTGAATCCAACTGAGCACATCTGGGACATCATGTCTCGCTCCATCCACCAACGCCGTGTTGCACCAGACTGTCCAGGAGTTGGCGGGTGTTTTAGTCCAGGTCTGGGAGAAGATCCCCCAGGAGACCATCCACCACCTCATCAGGAGCACGCCCAACCATTGTAGGGAGGTCATACTGGCACGTGGAGGCCACAAAAACTACTGAGCCTCATTTTAAGGACATTACATCAAAGTTGGATCAGCCTATCATGCGTTTTTCCACTTAAATTTTGAGTTAGACTCCAAATCCAGACCTCCATGGGTTAACAAGTTTGATTTCCATTGATCATTTTTGTGTGATTTTGTTGTCAGCACATTCAACTATGTAAAGAACAAAGTATTTAATAAGAAAATTTATTTATTCAGATCTAGGATGTGTTATTTCAGTGGTCCCTTTATTTTTTTGAGCAGTGTATAAGGTGGTATTGAAAGGGTGTTCACCTGCCATTACAAAAACGAGAACGTTGCTTTATAATTTGCTCAAACCACAAGATAAACAAACAGTGCCAACATTTTTTGAACTCTTCTAGTTTCTATATGTTTTATTTATGGAGGAGAGAGCTGATAGAAACAGATCAAAAGTCCTCCTGACTCAGAGCTTCAGAGCAAACATCACTGACGTATTTTGGAAGCAGTATAGTTGAAAAGCCGTTCGCTGCCTACATAACCTTGACCCACATCGAGGCTGAATAAATCAGTACAAAACACTCACACACACACTTGCAAATGAGGCCCAATTATCAGCTCCCCCTTCATCCCTACTTCTCCCCTCTCTTCTTTCATTTTTTAAAAAACCTTCTTCCTCGTCTCACTCTTCTGTATTCCCTCCCCGTCCTTCCTCAGTCCATCCATCTTTCCTCGAGTGACCCAGTATCTAAATTCTGTTTCAGGACATGGTATTGTAGGTCCGGTACACTCCACGGCCTTGTTCTCTTTATCCCTTCCCTGCAGTTTTTGTTCATGGCTGTGTACCCTGTAGCCATCTGAAAAAAGCCCGAAAGAGGCCACGAGAAACAAGGCCACAGTTTCAAACGGTTATTTCTCATCTCATACGCAGGCAGAGACTTGTTTGCTCAAATGCTCTTGGATCATAGAGAAGAAGATAAATTCAGTATTCTGACGATGGGTTTGCTGAATGTACAGACGCTTTAAAAACAACCAAGTTTAGAGCCTGGGATGAAAGTCAATAAATCAATTAATCATATGATAAATGTAATAAACACAATAATTTTGCCAGCATCTTGTCAGTCATCCAAAATCTTTGTCTCCAGCAAAGGTTGGGCTGCTAGCATCAGGCTAGCGTAAACATACAGAGCACAGCAAGTGACTCGTTAGCTCGTCAGGAGTAACGCAGGTTAATGTATACAAATTAGGAGGAAAAAAGATGATTGTAAAGCCAAACGTCACAGCCCTAGAGTAGAAATATTAAAACTGAATGAGGAAGATGAGCCCATCAACACAGACGAGCTGGTGTGCAGCAACAAAAAAAGGCAGCACATTAAACTGGCATGCCACCTGATGAAGCTGATGAAGCCTCATGGATGAGAGATGAAACTCTGAACAGTCCAGTTTCCCAAGTTAGGAGCGTTCAGATTAACTCTGGCCTGGATGAGTGAGCATTTATATAGAAACAGAAACTTTGGTTTGCTGTATCCAAAAAGAAATGCTGCCTTTTTTAAAAAAAAAGTATTTAAAGTTTTTTTGTTTAACAATGCAAGAAAAACAAGAGACTGAAAGGAGATAAAAACAATAAAAAAAAAGGAACAAACAAGTTTGCAAACTACCATAGACAGTAGGACAATAATTGAAAGGTCAAAATCCATGCCAGTCCAGAATTGATATTTACAAGGGATGACAGTACAGTCCTTAGATCCAAGATTAAACCAAAGGTCCAAGTGCAAAGTCCAAGTATCGATTTCAAAAGGGAAAACCTGGTCTTAGATATATAGAGCAAGAATGTATAACTGATAACATCACTCATACACATTATCAAAACGTCACAGTACAACAAAAATATACATACTTTAGAAATGCTGCCGTTTAATACAGAGTTTTCTTCAGTGCAATTTTTGACTAAAATGCTATTTCATATATATAATAAAATTTTATTGCATTTGATTTGGTGTATGTGCATAATTATGATATATTATTTTTATATTAGTGGTTAATTTGGTCTCAAGATAGTGTGGCCAATGGTTATGTTTATCGTCAATAATTGTGGAACAATGTATCGTCCAGCAAAAGTTGTTATCGGCCCAGGCCTAACCAAGTACTTGGGAAACATGTTTTGTTCACTTTGTGGGCTGAGGCACCAATAACCCTTTAACAATCCTACATTCATGGCCCTGTTTACCAAGTTTAGAAGTCCTTCTTCAAATGTAATGAATCTGAATTGAACCAAATCATCTCAGCCAAGAAACACCATACAACCAAGAACCTGCAAACTAGAAGTGGACGTGCATTAAAACAAATGAATTGAAAAAAAAACTGATCTTATCAAGTGTTTTTGTCTTATTATCAATAGAAAATGTCTTTTTAGACCTAATATGAGCCACGTTTAAGTGACCAGTCTAGAAAGATGTCTTATTTCAAGTTATTAAAAGACTAAAATGAGGTCTGAATTAATTGCAACTGGTAAAAAAAAAGTTGCCAGTGGAACAAGAGAAAAGTTATTTGTATTACTACATTATTCTAGTTTTAAGCAAGTTTTCTACCACATATTTCCCGTTCTATTGGCAGATTATTTTTACCTGTTTCAAGCAATTCAGACCTCATTTTCGTCCTAAAATAACGCAAAACAAGATAATTTTCTAGACTGAACAGTTGAATGTGGCTCATACCGAGTATAAACGTCAGTTTTTACTTAAAATAAGAAAAAAACACTGGATAAGATTTGATTTCTTTCATTTTTTTTTACTTTGTGTTCTTTTGCTGCTGACTGTCTCAGGTCTGCTTTGACAAAGAGATTGTTCATCACAATGCGACCAATCTGTTTAGGTTTAGATTAGACTTTCTGCACGTGTTTGGATACTCTTCGAAACTGACTTTAAAAACAGTCTCAGCTGTTGATGCTTTCCAGTATCTTTCCCTCATATGCTTTATTTAGTATCTGAAACATATAAATTGAATTAGCTTCAAAGTGGATCTTTCATGTTACAAGAGTCCCCACTCTGGACTCTGATGTATGCGAAGAGATTTATTAGAAATTCCCCCCCTGTTAAACCCAACAGATTCTTAGGCCTGCTATGAAAAACCAGTAACAAACCAGATAAAACAACATTTAGTATGTTTATGGAGACCCCTTGAATAAATTATGACATAATTTCAAAGGAAAACTTCATAGAATTATTCATCAGGATGATCAGTGGGAAATCTTGTCTTGATGTTCGCTCGGTTAATCTTCAAGAGATGCTTGAAACAGCTTCAGCTCCATGACTACGTGATCTTAAATCAGAGGTTACAGCACCCAGTATAGAGTCAGAGGACAGTCCAGGACCCAAAGACCCCCCTTCCTCTCCCTCCTTCTTTCTGTTTGTACATAAACCCATTGATTGCCGCTAACTGAGCGGAAAATGCTGCTCAGATCTGATTGATTTGCTCAATTGATCCAGCACGGACTCTGGCCTCAGCAGAACAAATCTGGATGGACTGAGGAACATATCCGTTGAATTTTACTCCAGCAGAGGAAGAGAAAAGCATCCCTGAGAGGTCAGAATGACTCATCCAGTGAAGTACTCAGCTAAATGCACAGTATTGAATTTAACTTAAGCATTAGATTACAGTTTCTTCTGCTTTTATAACATGGAAATTCATCTTTAATCCTACCTCTTATTTCTTTGGGTCTTTGATAATTCAGCCTGTAACATTTTTATCAAGAACTAGACAAATTTTTCACAGTGTTGAATGTTTTTAATGCGTTTTAGATGTTAGATGGAAATAAGCCTTTACAGAGAACTAAGAGAATTAAGGGAGACTGGATATTCTGGATATGACAGCTTTTTTTGCAAAATGCAGATCGTAAGCGCCAGATAATGGAATATTTTGGCAATCTCAGACAATCTTAAAGTGTTTTAGCAAATGTGACACCTGATTTTTTTAGGGCCTGTGTCCACTACCAGCATCTTTTGCTCAGGAAGCACCCCCACCCTCAATATCACAGTTTTTTTTCCTCTGACTTGCTGTTGCTAGATTGTCGAGAAGAGGTTCTTACTTCCTTTTGTGACTGCCTTAGTAGAGTGTAACTTCCATGTTGGATACTTTAGGGCCTGTGTCCACTAACAGCATATTTTAAACAGGAATTACCCACAACCTCAATATCAGAGCACCTCTCAATCACCCTTACTGTTGCTAATTTATTAGGTAGGATGTCCAAATTCTTTGGTGACTGCCCCAGAGTATTTCTATATCATATGGTTCTTTAGGGCCTGTGTCCACTTACAGCCTCTTTTGGAAAGGTAGTACCCTTGACCACGATATTAGATTGCTTTTCACTTTAGCCTTTCTAGATTGTTAGGAAAGCATCCTTACATTATTTGGTGACTATCTTATTTGACTTTTTTATCTTGTGTGATTCTTTAGGGCCTGTGTCCACTAACAACATTATTTTCTGCAGGCAGTGCCCCCAACCTTGATATCAGAGTCCTTCTAACTAGCACTTGCTGTTGCTAGATTGTTGTGAAGACATTGTGATCCTGGAATTGGAATATTTCTATTCTATTTCATTACTTAGGGCCTGTGTCCATTAACAGCATATGTTGCAAAAGGAAGTACTATCAACTAATAGTAATTGCTTAATTGTTGGGTAGCCAATTTGATGTCCTTTAGAGACTGCTGTGTATGTTTTATGTATTTTACAGGTTTGTCTCAGTTTTTTTATTTTATGTTTTAATTTATGGAATTTTCCTTTGAACAGTAAGCCTAATTGATTGGAAAACAGTGCCATGGCATTAGCTACAGCTCTACTCCTGAAAACTGTACCCTCAAAAACAAAACATTAACAGTTTTTAACTCAAAGCACTATGATTGAAACAACCAAAAATAGCTGATGCCAAGGATATTTTAGTATCAGAAAAGTAGTGATGCCAGTGTTATGCACGCTGTGGAAACAGGCCCTTAAAGAAAATATCACACATACCCAACCTGGAACATCAAAGTGGGAGTAAACAACATTAACATTCCATTTGAATTGTGTATTAATTCATTTTCCTCCAATATTATGTACGAACATGTGCAGCTTTCCACCGTGTTCCGCTGCTGAACCTTGGCACTAAGCGCTGTTCCCCTGCTTTACTGTCAGAGTTCAATCCCAATTTCTTCTGACTCTTTCCTTTCCCCTCGCTTCACACACACATACACACCCCTAGTTACCCAGTCGTTATCAGCGTCAGCCAGTCTGTCCCATAGCTCTTCTATTAACATTTAGACTGATAAAGCTTTCGCAAATCACTCCCAGTGCACCACATACTCACTGGCTTTAATGGGAAGAGGCATTGTGGGAGTGTGTGTGTGTGTGTGTGTGTGTGTGTGTGTGTGTGTGTGTGTGTGTGTGTGTGTGTGTGTGTGTGTGTGTGTGTGTGTGTGTGTGTGTGTGTGTGTGTGTGTGTGTTGGAGTGATTTGACATCTGGTTCTGGGATCCTTCCTGAAATTAGCTGGTCATTCCTTTCACTTACAGTATATAGTAAACCCAGCATGGACTGTAGAAATTTCATAAATGTTCAAATGGGAATTTCAGTTATTGTAGCTTATTAGCAATACAATAAACAATAGTATTGTTTACAAAGTTGACAGAAAATATGCTTTTCCTAAGCAAACTTAGAATGTTAAAATATTGGATGAATTATCAGTCAACAGGGTAAAAAAATAAAATAAAATTGAATATTATTTTCTGCACATTGTGAAGCATGTTTTTTTTTCCTACCAAACTGCAGTTAAACATTGAATTATTTTATATTTCAGATAAATATTAACTTCGGTAACTCCATATACTCATTTTTTGCCTTGTACCTAAAACATTACCAGTTTTATCCCACTGTAGAGCATGCAGGTTATTATTAAACATTGGTATCGGATCAGTATCGGTATCGGTCGATACCCAAAGCCCAGGTATCGGTATCGTAATCAGAAAAGCTGGATTGGTGCATCCCTAGTTATTGACAGGTTAGCAAGCTAACAAACCTGAACTTAAGCTTACTGTATTTCTGTGTATTTCAGCAAACATTAGCAGTGTGTCTTTTGTACTTGTAGATGTTTTTTCAAGTTGAATGTGGTGTCCTTGGATGATTACAGAACTTCATGTTCACCTTTTCTGATCTAAACTCAAAATGATGCAAGTTTCCACCCAGTGAAAGCTTTTTTTTTCCATAATGATAAATGACCCTAGCTTATGTTATGTTTACAGCTCGAGGCTATGTGGGTGGTCGCCTCACGTGTTGGTTTGTTGAGGCGTTGCATCGTAAAGTGTGCTCACTATGTATATGTCTGCTGCATTGTAGGAAATCCAATTTGATTTCAAAATGTAATCCTTCTAAAATAATCCATGTTTTATCAAATATAGTCTGATCGCATGTTTTTTTGTGAAAAACTGTAACAGATTACACTTACAGATTACATAACAGAAAAAATAGCGCAGTTACATGTAATCTGTTACTCTTGATTAAGGATTCACCAATATGAAAATTTTGGCCATTACCGGTATGGGATATTAATACTGCGGTTATGGCCGATAACTGATATTTACCGATATCAATATTGGTAAAAAAAAAAAAAACATCTGAGATGATCAAATTGTGAACATACAGAAAATTTTGCAATATGAATTTTTCAATATCTCCCTTTATTTTCAAACTTGTTTTCTTTGTCCACTCTTCTTGGGTAGTTTTGGTGTTTACATAGTAAACATAGATACATAGATGCTCTAAAAATGGCCGGCAGCTAATGAGCTAATGAGCTAACATCGGCCTACCTTTACACAACGGCTGATGATGATATTAATACCCATATCTCGTGCATCCCTACTCTCCATGCCTGCTTATTAGTCCGAAGGTTGGAAAACACTCAAAATAACAGGATCTCAGTGTCTGGAGGAAGAGTTTGTCTAAATGATTTGCTAAGAGCGGCTAACACAAGCAGAGCTGGCACCACCCATGACGAAAAAATTTATTAATATGACTGAGGTCGATCATGTTTAATATTTTCTGGTTGGCTAATAAAATGTAGGATGACATGTTAGCTTACCAAAAGTGAAACCAAAACCCTAAGAGCCCTCTCATATGGGCATGGGTTGTGTGATTTTTACATCCCATAAAAGCTGATGTAGAGAAACTGATGGCTGGTTTATATTTGGGCCTTCATGACTTCTTCAGCACATTTTTGAAAATACTTCTCTTATGTATGAGTAGGGTAACAGTTTCACCGCTCCGAGGCATCTTTTTAACAACAAAGAAAAGTCTGGCAGTCAGAGTATGCAGACATTTTTCTTTTTAAAGCAAACACACACAAATTCAAACACTTGCTCTCAGTGCAGCTCTCCTCCACTGTAACCTGAGGCAGTGGAAGGCAGCCATGATTTAAAGCCTCTAATTAAGTTGCTAACTGTGAATCTATTGCAATTCACATTTTCTCTGCGCCCGCAGGAGAAGAAGCACAATAGATTTTTTAAGACAGAAAGGCGGAGAATTCAAGGGAAGGGGGAAAACTGAGGTCATGGCATGGGAGAGGAGGGCAGAGAACAGGAAGAAAAACTGGACTGAAATACCGGCTTCATCCAGCGACACAGTACTTTGATAAGGGAAGTGCTTTCTAACATAATAGCAGAGAAGCATGAGAGGGCACTTCCTGCGTGGACAGGCTAATTTATGGAGATGGTAAGGCTTTTCTGTTTTTTTTCCAGCTTTCTGCTTGGCACCACAGAATTAAAATCACAGTTGTTGGACTGGAGAATGGTCCGGAGGGTATGGCACGGGGAGGCTCGGATTTGTCATTTCACAGCTGGCCAGGAAACGGCTGCAGCAGTGAGAGGCTGCATAAAAGATTGGGTACCCCTGAAAGGACAAACAAGATAGACATGGCTTTAAGAATGCTGGGAAATGTCCTACAATGCACACTCATCATTCACAGTCGGTAATGACCCAGTTTTTATTATAGGTCAAGGCCTTGATTCATAATTGTTGCGTGGACTACTTTAGCTCTCGGCTATTATTCTCCTGGCTGAACCTACAGCCGCAGCTTCAATAGGTGACGTCAGATTATCCGTACTGATGTTCCAGTTGATGCTTTTTGAAAGCATTCAAGAGGAATCCAGCAGACAAAGAAGGATGAATAGTCAGTTGTTGATGTATTCTGATTTTAGTATGGATGTTGCAGCACTTTAACATCACAGAAAGCAGCTTAGTCAATGATCTTGCATTTCCATTTTGTCCATGCATAAGTACTTGGCAAGTGCTTGGAGGTTTTAAACCTGTTTCAGCTCAAAGAATGGGCCATTGTTATCGTTGATGCTGCATTCTTGACCACAGAACCGGTAATGGACAGACTAATGCTATTTCAAAGTGCATTTGTCATCTTTTGGAAAGTGTAATGGCATTTTGACTTGAATTGACCCGAACCCATTTGTACTTTCCGTGCACAGATCAGCCACAGCTCTCCTTCCATTTGTCTGATCCTGGGCCTCCTTAAAGGGTTTTGACCTCAGGCTCTGATTTTGTAGTTTCACTGGGGTTTCCCATCATAACCCAGTTTCAGCAGAAGCCACCAGATTTTACCCAACCCTTTTCTATTCCATTCCCATGCAAACTAGCAAGACATGGTGTTGGATTTTTGTAGAAATTGTAGACATCCAACTTTATGTAGAGTCAATAGCAACAGCAGAGTAAGCTGTTTGGCATTGGCATTCTCATGGTGCAATGATTTTGTGGCCCAAATAACCCTACCAGAGACACCGCCATTGTGCAGCCAGGGTCTGCACCGTAGAGAATCTTAATGGAGCCGGGAGACAAAAAGGAGTTTGTTTATTCTGCTTTTGAAAGTGTAATATGGCAGGTGTCAATCATGTTAAACATGACATAAAACCCTGTTTTTGACGTCGAATAATTTATAAAAAAGGAACTGGAAAATCACTTAGAGAGCGCAGACCTCGGCTAAGCATATTGTGATTGTCACCAACACATTAGTCCTACTTTAATGTTATACTCCCTTTCAGCAGACTGTCTGCTACAATTTGGTGTTAGTTGCTGGTTTGTACCATAATTTGTTACCTGTGTTAAAAATTATGATGACCCAGTACATATTTCATATTCCAGATCTTAGTATCCAGAATATTTCCAGGATCTGGATCGTTCTTTTAGATCTGTCAGAAATTATGGTGACCTTGTCTTGTATTGTTTTGCAAAGCAATCCAACCATTTGTCCTGGAGTTATGTACACATATGGTGAAAACGACCCTATCTCACAATGATAAAGAATCCTTTAAAAATATCCTGGATTTAGACGGTGATCCGGATCACCTCCAAAATTTAATTACTTCTTCCGTATCCCATTTTGAGCATTTCCTGATAATTTCATGAAGATCTTTTCCTTAGTTTTTGAGTTATGTTGTTCACAGACAGACAGACAAACAGACAAACTCTCCCAAAAACACAACCTCCTTTGCAGAGGTAGAACAAGGACTTGAACACAGTGTAGTCAAATAATATATTCATATCACCACAGCATACAGATGTGAGAAACATTTCTTCGAGATGTTTTTATTTTTTAATGTTTGACCACACCTAGAATGAATGGGGAGACAGAGTCTTTGACCTATACTGCAGGCTGTCACCAGGGGGAGCAGTTTTTATGGCAACTTTGCTTGGAGCAGAGCAAGATGACATCCATTTCTTTACAGTCTATGGGCGCAACCCACGTTCTTAGTTCTTTGCAAATGTGGCTCCATTTGAAAGAGAAACACACATGCTTTCTGACGGTACAAGATTTACGGCAAAGAAGCATTGTAACAAGAAACGTTTTGTAAGGGAAATCAAGTTTAAAGAATAATTGAGCGTTTTTCACCCCACTAAGAATAGATTTGGACAGCTAGTTGTGCAGTTGTTGGCAGATTCAGACTCCAGATTCAGACAAAACAACATTAAATGGGTCCAGATCATCTTCAAAGTTGCAAAACATTGTGGTCATAAGTCTGCCCCTCTGATTTAGCCAATCTCAGTATAATATCATATCATTTATGTGCAAACACTTTTCCTTAGTTAGCCAAATTCAGAATTACTGTCATAATCATGGCAAAGTTTGAGCATTAAATCTATTACAATAATGCTGAGCAGTTGCCACCAACTCTCCAGCAGATGGTAAAAAAAATTCATTCAAATCATGTGTGCCAACAAACGTCAGTGTTTGTAAATAAAATGTAGTTTGCCTAAAATGAATGCATAATTGCTTATTTACATACAGGCAAACAGAGGACGGAGATGCTCTTTGCTCTGCTGGGCAATTTGAAAGCATTTCACTGTTGCTCGCACTTTGTGAATTATAAGCTGTCTTCTTGTTTCATTCTCAGGTTTAGTCAGTGCAAAAGCTTTGCAGTCCTTTGCTAATTTGGTTCCTGACTATTTTTCAATCAGTATTCCAACAGTTTGGTTAAAAGCAAGCCTCATTAGCTCAACATTTAGACTTGGGAGTGAGAGACACCCCTGTGCCTCCTGTTAGTGAGTTTGATTCTCAAAACTGACGCTGTGCACCGAGCCAGCTTTTCAAACCAGTCTCTATTCTCATGGCTGCGAAGAAAAAGAAGCCAAATGAGACTACAGAAAACAGTCAGCAGCTTAAACTTATTAGTATATACACTCACCGTCTACTTTATATTAGGCACACCTGTCCAACTGCTCGTTAACGCAAATTTCTAATCAGCCAATCAAATGGCAGTAACTCAATGCATTGAGGCATTTAGACATGGTCAAGACGATCTGCTGAAAATATCCAGTGAGCGGCAGTTCTGTGCACCAAAATGCCTTGTTGATGCCAGAGGTCAGAGGAGAATGGACAGACTGGTTGGAGCTGATAGAAAGGCAACAGTAACTCAAATAACCACTGGTTACAACCGAGGTCTGCAGAAGAGCATCTCTGAACACACAACACGTCCAACCTTGAGGCAGATGGGCTACAGCAGCAGAAGACCACACCGGGTGACCCTCCTGTCAGCTAAGAACAGGAAACTGAGGCTACAATTCACACAGCAACACCAAAACTGGACAATAGAAGATTGGAAAAACGTTGCCTGGTCTGATGAGTCTGGATTTCTGCTCCACATTCAGATGGTAGGGTCAGAATTTGGCGTCAACAACATGAAAGCATGGATCCATCCTGCCTTGTATCAACGGTTCAGGCTGCTGCTGCTGGTGTAATGGTGTGGGGGATAGTTTCTTGGCTCACTTTGGGCCCCTTAGTACCAACTGAGCATGGTTTAAAGTCCACAGCCTACCTGAGTATTGTTGCTGACCATGTCCATCCCTTTATGAGCACAGTGTACCCATCTTCTGATGGCTACTTCCAGCAGGATAACGCTCCATGTCACAAAGCTGGAATCATCTCAGACTGCTTTCTTCAACATGACAATGAGTTCCCTGTACTCAAATGTCCTCCACAGTCCCCAGATCTCAATCCAATAGAGCACCTTTGGGATGTGGTGGAACGGGAGATTCTCATCATGGATGCTCAGACGACAAATCTGCAGCAACTGTGTGATGCTATCATGTCAATATGGCAAGTGCGTTAAAACATTATAGCATAGTCAGCAGTGCAAAGACAGTTCAGAAACATAATAGTGGGATTGTAATTTAAAGATGCAGAAAGTTTCATTTCATCCAGTAAAATAGGAGGCTGGTTGTTAACTGCTGAGGAAAAGGGGCCAGCAGGACATCTGCATTAACACAACAGTGGCCTCCCGTCAGATGGACTAATACAGTCGTACTCTTCTGTATGCCAATGGATGAACGCCAGTTTTTGGGAACCCAGTGCAGAAAACAGCGAGGGACAACAATGAGCCTCCATCAGGAAACAGCCATGTGGTTCATTTCACTCTAATTGGAGCAGCGGCAGCTCCCTGACCCGATGATTTAATTTGCTTTACAATCATGAATAATTAATCATTACTTATTTCAATCACAGTTTATTCACTGTCAAGTTTTATTGAAAGCGAGCACAGTTAGGAGCCGGACTAATTGATGAATTTCAGTTTCTCGGACGTAATGATCCTAAATGATTAGAATCTGTTTGTTTCTTTGCCAGTCTTGCCCTGTGGCAGTTTGGGTTTTTAATAACGAGCCTTGTTGCTTACACACGGCTGTTGCAACATCGCTCCCCAGAGTCTGGAAGGATGATAACAATAAAACATGTTTAAGACGACATGTGATTTACACGCGATGAGCTTCCTCCTGCTCTTAGTTATACTTGACAAAATGAAACTATTGCAGCTCCAGCCTCAATTTTCAGTTTCCCTCAAGGTTGTGTTTTATTTCTTATGATTCAGACTTTAATTAATCTGTTAAATGATTATTGTTTAATCTGTTTAAAAAGTTTAAATAGTCAATTTGGGTTAATCCCCACTCTTTTATTCTACCCAAAGTGCTTTGACTACTTTGTCAGCTCTGGTTTTTAAAATGCATTTCTAATTCTTTATCTTCCAGAGACTCACAGACAGCCTGGAAGAAATGATATTAAACACACTCTGTTCTTTCTGTCTCCAGTATTATTCTTTTAAAAAGTGCTTTTCATTGGTTTGCGTCTGCTGGATTTACGCAGCAGCTTTTCCCTGCTGTCTTTGTTTTGTTCTCCTTAACAGGGATTTAGTGTTTTCTCACAGCAGGGCTTTGGGAGGGATTGGGGTGGACAGGGGTGAGCCGTTAAGATGTGTGTTTACCTCTCACACCCTACCAAGAGAGGAGATTTATCATGCATCGCGGGGTTTATAAAAGGATTGAAAGAGATGGACAGAAAGATCTGAGTGAGAGGAAGCAGAGGCAGCAGAGGGAGAGGAGTGTTCTTCTAAATAACACTCTGTATACGATGGATTTTAAGTGAACAACACACCATCTCAGCTGCATAATTATGTTATCATCTTTGCTGTTAAAGAGCGAGGCTGACCCGTAGCAATTTGGTTCTCACCACTGAAAGGATCACTTAACATTTTTAATTTCTACTGTCAAAAAGTGACTGGAGCCTTTTTCAAGTCTTTTTTCAAGGTCAATATATAACTAAACTGGAAATGTATTTTCAAATCTAAAACCCTAGCATTTTAACATATGTCTAGCTAAAAGTACGGCCATTCATTTCTCTCTGAACTGAAATTCAAATGCATAGTTCTGACAGGTGTCATTTCAAAATAAAACTATAAGTTTAGTGCATTAGCTTAAAAGTCTGTTACTCATAACTGAAAACTCGTCTTGTTTGTAAATACATCTGCAAAAACCATCAGAGTTGGTAATATTTAATAGGTATGAATAACAATTCATATTAAGATCATAGTGATATGCAATTGGACAAGACCAGAATGACACTTTGCATAAGTTAAATTGGAATAAAAACAGAACAAAATGATAGATAGATAGATAGATAGATAGATAGATAGATAGATAGATAGATAGATAGATAGATAGATAGATAGATAGATAGATAGATAGATAGTTCATAGATAGATAGACAGATAGATAGATAATCCTTTTCTCCAAAAGAGTTATTCACAATCGTGTACGTTTTTTCAAATTGAATAAAAATCAATGGGTAAAAAAGTTGGACAATTTTGGCAAGTTCATGGGTATTTAAAGTTGTCGAGAATTTTTTTCTCAACAATTGAGAAATATCTCAATACATATTGAGATATTTAAGTTAATGATATATGAACATAAAGTTATCATTTTAAGTACAATTTTAACACACTAAAGATACCTGCAAAGAATTACAGATATTTAAACTGGGCTTGAATGATATCACTATTTTTCTGAGAAAAAAGTCCACTTCTGAGCGAGTCAGAAAAAAAAATGCGCGATTTTACACTTCAAAATTCTCAGAATTCTGACATTAATCTCAGAGTTCTGAAAAAAAAGTCAGAATTCCTAGATAAAAATAATTATCTTAAATTTTAATGGCAGAATTCTGACTTTAAACACATAAAACAAATAGATATGAAAAATAAATTGGACTTTTTTTTTTTATTCTTTTTTTTTTTTTTGAGAAACCTGACTTTAATCTCAGAATTTTGACACTTTAAAAAAAAAAAAAAAAAAAAAAAAAGACTTTCTTTCTAGTTGATTTCAGGGGCCCTGATCCTTTTCTGTAGAATGGAGGTCAACGGAAGTAAGATATGTAAATACCTACATGGCAGGAATGGTCTTTCTATTGGTTTCAACCATTTTAGAGTTACCTAAAGTGAAGTATGGTTGAATAGAAGAGAGTTGTCAAAGGTTAACCTGTTTTAACCAGATGCATTCTTACAAAAAAATATTTATAAACATTTAACATTTAAGTTTTGATGGTAGTCAAAGGTCAAACAGTCGGCATGTTTCAACTGTGTTCTGGCTCTATCTACAGTCATATGTGGATCTTTGGGATACAGTTTTAATAATAGAAGTCCATGGTAAAAGTAACTTGTTCTGACTTGCTCACCAATGTCTTCACTTATTTTTTGATAAGTGAGATTACGTAGAATAAAAAAAAAGCAGATATTCAGTTGTTGAGATCCTGAATTATTATGGATGCTACATTCTGCTCTGAGTTGAAACAAGTAGGAGCGCAGCTTGTTGTGTTTATTTACTGTAACTTCCTATGATATAGAGTAAACAGACAGCGCCATAGACATACTAACGGCAAACTTGTGTGAGGTAATTGTAGACTTTCAGATCCTATTGTAATTTGTGCAGCAGTGTAAAGCTAACAAACACTCCGCTCTGTTTAATCAGGGATTCTTTCTCGCAGCAGTTGTGTGCTCTGACCCGGTGTGTGTCTCTCTGATGCTGCTGTGGTCCTCTCCGTGTTTGGTTGACTTGATTAAATCCATGGTGTAATGGGAAACAAATTATGGCTTGTGCAGCATGATGAGTTGAAGGGGGGATAATTAGTATGTTCATGCACCTCTCTCAAGAGCTGTGTGTGCGTGTGTGTTCGAGTGTTTATGGCCCTTCTCCCAATTCACACTCCTTCTCCTCCTCCTCCTTTTTCTCATTTGCTGGATGTGTCCCGAGTGTGCAGTTCATGTCCGTGTGTCCACTTGTAGCAGCACAGATATCCCGCTGTGTGATTCGCAGTGCGCTGAATCGCTAATGTTGTGTATTCACGAGGAGGTTGTTGAAGCTTTGCCACCAGAGGCATCAGTCCTTGGCTTGGAAGTGATCTGTCAGTGGTTGTAATGATCCGGCACACACAGCATGTCTTGGTCTGGGTCTTCTGTCCTTGTCAAGCATAGCAAGGGTCAGTAACTCTCACATTCAATTACAGTTTCATTGTTACTACAGGCAAGAAGAGGTGCGAGGGAAGAGTCCTTCAGGTTTGACTGACGTACGGAAACAGGCGAGGATGAGATGTGCTTGTGGAGGGAAAAACAGAAGCTAAAGCATCCAGGAAGATGACAGATGGAGTGAGCAGTCAGGTTGTAGTGCTGCTAATGTAACTCACTCTGTATCCATTTTAAGGAGCCGCTCATAAATGTCACAAGCAGAAAATGACAAATATTACAGGCTTACTAATATAACAGACAAATTGCAGGAACATTTTAGTCACAATTCAAAGTATGACTGCTGAGTCACCGTGAGTTTTAGAGTGACTTTTGGAGATTTATCGCCTCTTTCAAGCCGTCAGGGTTTTCTGTTCACTGATGAATAAGTGACTCATTTTTGTTTCTTGTGTAAAAGCCTACAGATTTGTTGGTATTAGTGAAAATTAAATACACAAAGCTTAGAATGGGATTAGGAGAGTCTTTGTGGTTCAAAAAAGTGTATCATAATGCCAGAATGGGTGTTCCATTGCTTCCTCTGCAAACTACTTTACAACTTCTACAAGTGTTCCTTCATTTTTTTACTGGTGCTCACTCTGTTCTTTACCCAAAGAGTCTTAACTGCTGCTTTTTCTGCATTGCCTTTTAATTCATGTACATTGAAGTTGAGAAGTTGTGCTCTACCCGCTTTTGCTTTGTAACAATGTAAATGAAAGTGGGGGGCAGTGTGCTCTCCCTGCCTTGGTGTTTAATGTATGAACATCAAAGTGTTAGGAGGTGTGATGTGATCTACCAACCTTTTGCTTTTCAACAATGAAATTAAAGTGGGGGACAATGTGCTCTCCCTACCTTGGAGTTTCATGTGTGAACATCAAAGTTTGGGAAGGTGTGATCTCCTTGACCTGGAATTTCATGTATGAACATCAAAGTTTGGGAAGGTGTGATCTCCCTGCCCTGGGGTTTCATGTCTGTACATCAAAGCGTCAGGAGGTGTGATCTCCCAGCTTTGCGTTCCCTGTATGGACATCAAAGTGTAAGGTGGTGTGATCTCCCTGCCTAAGTGTTCTAAGTATAAACATCAAACTGTGGGGAGGTGTGCCCTCCCTGCCTTTGCATTTCATGTATGGGCATAAAAGTTTGGGGGGTGTGATCCCCCTGCCTTAGCATTCCATGTTTCATGTATGTACATTTAAGTGTTAGGAGGTGTGCTCTCCCTGCCTTGGCATTTCATGTATGGACATCAAAGTGTTAGAAGGTGTGATCTCCCTGCCTTGGCGTTCCATGTATGTATATCGAAGTGTCAGGAGGTGTGCTCTCCCTACCCCCTTGTTTCATGTATGGGCATCAAAGTGTCAGGAGATGTGATCTTCCTGCCTTTCATGTATGGACATCAAAAGTGTTAGGAGGTGTGGCTTCCCTGCCCTGGCATTTTATGTATGTGCGTCAAAGTATTGAGAGGTGTGTTCTGCCTGCTTTAGGTCCTTGTATTCCACATGTACAAGTGGTAGGGAGGGATGCTAAAGGAATCTAAATGACCAAATTAAGATTTCTAAACAATATTAAACCAGCAGTTTATCAACACATTAGCTTTGATTACTTCAGCTTTTAACCTCTCCCCCTCTGTTTTTCTCTCCATCCAGTGGTATCGGTAGAAACTGGCCCTGGGCATCAGGCGGCAGCAGCATCCTGGCAGAGTACGGCACCCTGCATCTGGAATTCATGCACCTCAGCAAACTTTCAGGAAACCCTGAGTTTGCACAGAAGGTAACAGACACACAAAAGAAAAGATGATATTGGTTTTTCTGCTGTGAATGACAGCGTTTGTGCAGGATTTCCACTTCAACTTCAGATGTGTTTGCTGAAAAAGTTGGAGGGATTTTTTTTTCAAAAAAGGAAGGAATAGAAAAAGCTGAACAAACAAGATTCTTTAGACTTTACTTTCAGATAATGATTTTCTTTTGAATGTTGTTATCTTTGAAACAATGCCATCTGTGATTTAAATAATGAATAGACATCAGAACTGGGACCTGACTTTAGTGATGTCAGCAACAAATATGCAGCCATTGTTACAAGTATTGATGTCGTTTTCACTCAAAGAGGTAATGGGAAATTTTGCATTAGCTATTTAGAACTACAGGAAAGAATATTAGAGTAAGCGGATGTGAATCTGGCCTGCTTGGTCGGGTACAAAACTGTTTCTCCTCTCATCTAACCTTCTCTTGATATTACAATGCTTCTACCTTAAATCTCTACAGTCCAGTTGCCTTGTTTTCAGCTCTTCAGAATGGTTTAACTGTGCTCTACTTGACACTTTTGTTGTTTCCTTTGTCTGTCGTCAGGTGATGAACATCCGGAAAGTACTAAATCGCCTGGATAAACCTCAAGGGCTGTACCCCAACTACTTGAACCCCAACAGCGGCCAGTGGGGCCAACGTAAGTCATTCTCAACATTTACCACATCTTATCATTCCTCTCCTGCTTTGATCAGGCTCCAGACTTGATACCTGTAAAGTTTCCTGTTGTATTACCACCAGAAGTTATCAAAGGTAGAGTCTGGCAGTGTAGCCTAAAGTTCAAGATTGACAAGGAAAACATGAGAAAGGATACTTTGGAAAATTTCTTGAACCTTTTGAGGAGAGATTGTGCAAGAAACTTACAACACCTCCAGCAGAGGTATCAAAACTTTTTTCAGCCAAGCAGTCACTAAAGCCCATTTTCCACCAATTGGTTCAGTTCGGTTCGTCTCAGCATGGCGCACATTGTAGGGGGTTTCCACTGACTAATCCTAGGACAGATCCCCAAATAACCAAGACTTAACACTTTTTGGGACCCTCCCATAGGGGGTGCCAAACTAAACTGATCCAATCGCAGAAAGGTGGAGCTACAACACTGCAGTCAGTTGACTGGGTGGCTGCTGTATTTCCCCCTCGTGGCACACAGTCTTCTCTGAATCAAAAGCTTGATTGCACTTTGTATTAAAGAGCAACATGGAAATCACAAAGAAGGCAATTGTGGATGTCTTCCATCATTGTTCTTTGTTTAATTTGTCGCGTTTTTCTTCTTTGTTGGATTTATTAGCGGGGTACACTTTAGCATCATGGCTATTATTTAATTGATGTGGCTATCGGCATCCGGCTTACACACCACCTACCACAAGGGGGCACAGTTGGTTGTGGAAACACAAACGGGACCAGGCTTAACCGCATAGCCAACCCATACCAAACCGTACTGATCTAAACGGGACTGCTTGGTGGAAACGGAGCTTAAGTGTGGTCAAACATACTTGTGCCATCATTACAGACTTCAGAAATCAAACCTCACCTGTTTCTCAGGTGTTACTTGATACCAGATGATTAGCAGAATTTGCGCTAGCGAATTTATCTCTTTATTATGGATTGGTCCAGTCAGCATAGACACGTGTTGTTTAAAGGCCCTAATGTCAAATCCACTCATTTTCTCATCAGTCTTTCCACTTGCGCTTTGTTAAGGCTCTTTACACCCAAGCAACCTGCTACTTACCCATGTCACTGTCGAGTATGTTCACCCCCACTCCACCCCCTGTACCTGTCTTTAACATTGAGTGTCTGTCCACGTGTCTACTTCCCCACAAGGTTGTTGTAACAGGGTGTAATTTAGTGTCCATTATCAGACCCTTCAAAGCAAGGAGCTGAACAGGTAATGACGATAATGACAGAGAAAGGAGAATATGAGGAAGAGGAGGTAATGAGGGTGATCAGGGGAAGAGGGAGACAAACGTATGGAAATCTGAAAGAGAAGAGTTGAGAGGTATGGTTTCAGACGGGGATCCAGCAGTAAAAGCCTCCTCAACTGTCGGCTGTCACACGAGTAAAGCAGCTGAGTGGATATAATGACAGTGACATTTACAAGAGCTCGGAGAAGAGCTGGATATCAGAATCTATTTTCTGTCTCATTCTTAAAGCTGCTGTAAGTGATTCTTGACCACGAGGGAGCAGAACTGAACAAATCGGTTGTGACAAGTGTTATCATTGCCAAAAGATCGAATCATCAAGTCTCAAAAACGATGTATGGACTCCTACTAAAGACAATCTCTCTCAATAATCACTTATGACCCACGAGAGGTGTTTGTCTGGCTCTGATTCAGACGACTGTCCCTTCAGCCTCTGATTCTTATCCTCCCTGGATGAATTGTTTTCAGCTTCACATAGCCTGATGTAAACCAGATCATAAGCTCGTCCTTAAAACCAAGCTAGCTGTGTTAACGAGCTGTATGATCTGTTGGGGAGTTTTTCTCTTCACCCTCTTTGATACTTTTGAAAGACAGATTAGAGATGACAAGGAGTTTTAAGCCAAAGCAAGAAACTCATTCCACCATCAATGGAGACTCCAGAAAATCATCACACAGTACAAATCTAAGTAAAAAAACCCTAATTTGTTTGTTGAGACAATAACTCCCCATGTTCTGACTCCCCTAGCTACGTGAGGCTCGTATGGCATTTGTCTTCAGGCCAGATGCTCTCATGGAAATAAATAAAATTGATATTGTATCAAAAGTTAATATTATTATTTGATATATGAGTGTTCATTCCAACACACTTATATTACCTATACTACAGCAAGCCACCAGGGGGCGGCTGCAGTATTTTAGGTTTTATATTTATGAGGCTGTCAAACCATTCATTGGCAAATGTAGTCATAAGTTGTGGAGAACACCAACAGGAGAAAGGCCTATTATAATTAAGAACAAAATAAATTAGCAGTTTTTCTACTCACAAATAGGAATGGTTACCTAATTAGGTTCTTTTATAGGTACTGACCGAATTCTGTCCGAAGGACCATGTACCGTTTCACTTAAAATCAAATGTTGCCATGTTTAGGTACCTGTGACTGTGAGGGAGTGGAAGAGCAGGTGATTTTCAATGCTGGACATGAACACACCATTTCAAGATTTTTTATATTAAGAAATAAATATGTTAAACTGAAAACCTTTAAGTTTTTATGACTGAAAAAATGAATATATCACCACACAAACTCACAAAAGTACCAAAAGTTGGTACCGTTTAGATGTTTGAAAAGAATATTGATACAGTTAAATATCATAAGACTTTGACCTCTGAGACAGTTTTGATATTTTAACTCTTAATATCGATATTGTTGTAAAAATAAAAGTTCATATTTTAGCCGAGTTGGAAGCAAAATACGACTCCCGCCCACCCACCGCAGTAGATGGCACCAAAGAGCTACTATCCTGAATGTTGATAATGTGGGTTTTTGTCGCACTGAGCAAGTCCGTATGCCATAGACATCAATGTTTCCTTGGTCCTTTAATTTAGAGTAATATTTTCATTAAACTTAAACACCATCTCTAGTTAACTGTGTGGATTATCGCAATATATCACAATATTGTGATTAGGGATGGGTACCAATTTAGGTACTATTATTGGTACTGACCAAATTCTGTCGAAGTACCTTTCATATAAAACAAAATGGTACCACGTTTAGGTACCTAAATGCATCCTTGTGACTGTGAGGAAGTGGAAGAAGAGGTAATTGTCCATGCTAGACATGCACACAGCATTGTAAGGTTACATATTTAAGAAAAGATGTATTAAATTGAAAAACTTTTGTCATTCATTATTACAAAAAATTGTATTTTCTACCACATAAACACAAAAAATATTGAAAGTTGGTACGTTGAGTACCTGTACCGATTGCCAAGTACCGGGCATCGGAACCGTATCGGTTCAAATGTAAAAGGTGCCCATCCCTAATACTTACCCCTTGTACCGTTGAGTACAGATACCGATCACCAGGTATCAGGTATCAGCACCATATCGTTTCAAATGTGAAAGGTACCCATCCCTACTCACAAGGAGATTTTTCAGTAACATTCTGGTGGCCTGCAAACCACTAGATCATTGTTTTGTGCGTTATATTAAAGATTGAAGAAGCCGATAGCTACTAAGTTAGCTAGACTGTATAAAAGTTAATTCCTGGTGTAAAAACTTTCCTCTTTTGTGTGTGTGTTCGTTTTTAATTTTTTTATACTTCCAGAACGAGCTTCAAGTTGACAAAAACACAACAAACTGCAACTTTTTACTCTTAAACACATTCTGCTGCTCGGTATTTTTTTAGAGTTTTGTTTTTAAAGCTACTGTGAGGAACCTTAAGTTCGTATCGGTTTTGGTAACCCTTTGGCCAAAGCTAAACTTGTCTTTGGTGGTCTTGGGCTGAACATTGGTATTGTTAACTGACACTCTATGCCCTCCTGTTTCCCTTTAAACTACCAGATAATGCATTACCTAGAAATATCAGTTGTTGAAAGAGAAAAAAATATTTGTGTAGTTTCTTGGGCAGAGCGGTCAGGTTTAAGTCCAGTCTGTTTCAAAACTAGAAAGAAAATTCCTACAGGAGTTTTAAAGTTGCTTGAAGATTAAAATTTCAACCAAGAGGTCAAACTGTCTAAAATTTTGAGTTGATCCGTTGATGCTGGTTTTTAATATCTACTCTAAAGTCATATTATATCAGTGGATTTGAAAGCTCTGCACTGCTCCAAAAGAAACCAATTCACATGAGTAATAATTGTCATTACTTTTCAAATCAAAGTCCAACTTCGTGACTGTCTCATCGAAGCTCTTTAATTTCTGAATCTTTCCTGGCAACTCTGAACAAATAGTTCCCATAACTATGAACCCCTGCGGTAACTACACAAACCAGGAACAAAAGAAAATGTTCCCCTTGCCTGAGGTGCTATCATTTCAACAATCTAGTCAGAGATTTTTAAAATTAAGCCTGAAAAATGTCATTCTTTGAAGCTTTTCTTTTGCATACAAAAGACTTGAGAAGCATCAGGTTCTTTGTCGTCTGTTGATGTGAGACTGTGGAGCGTGAATCAAGAGGAAAGGAAGCACATGGAGGTGTAAATAGAGAAAATCAGATCAATACAAACCTGTATCAGTGTCTCTGAAGTTGCCTAGATTAGCTTCCTCTGCTTTCATCTTGTGTTTTGAAATTAATGAAACTTAATTGTTTGTCATGCTTGGTTCCTTTAGCATCAGTTTTAACTTGTGAGTCTATCATGTTTGTTAAAGCCGCTCTGCTCTACATAAAATCAGGGCACACTTCTCTTGAATCCCACATGAAAGTTGTTGCATTAAATTAGAAATGCTTTGATCCAGTTTTATCATTTATCCACCAAAAGGCTTCGCAGTTTATTAGCACACTTTCTAGTTCTGTTTTTCTCTCTCAGTCCTTGATTTAAAGGCCTGTTAGCATCTGTGATGGTTAAATACGAACCTGCACCTCTGCTCCACTGACTTTAATTATCAGATGAATAACATCACTGGAAGCACATCCAGAGTTATAATTGTTGGCATTTAGCTGACACTCTTGACCGCAGCCCCAAACTGTGTTTTCATCCTAGTATTTTATGCAAATGGTGACATATTCAATTAGGCACACTGAATAAAAACAGCAAGTTTGAACAGAAATGCTTTCATGCTTGTCTGAGTCACAGAGTTTTTTTTAAATATAGAAGAAATTACGCAATAGTGATGGGAACACATTTGTTGAATAAATTATGACCTAGGGATGTTTGCAGCCTGATGTTGTCTGAAAAATCTCTCCCTGCCACAGCCGCACAGAAAACTCTCACCATGTCTGCCATGTACTGAATGTACCAGGGGTGTCCCGAAATGACCAAGTTGATTCAGTTGAACGGAAAGTTTGATTCTGACATGCCAACTTCTCTCAGGGCAGAAAAATACCCAGAAAACAATCAACACATGAAGGGGGGGATTTCTTTTATACAATCTAATATTTCCTAAGAGTTTGCACATATTTGTAAATGACAAAGCTAGTAGCTGTCTGCAAAGAGGCTAAAGGCCCATTTCTTTGTTTCATCCCGACTCAAACAGAGCTAAATTGTGTTCAACATGGCTTCTAAACTCAATAGGTGATGGCATGGAGACCACGTCCAAATATTAAACACTCAATGGTTTAAGACTAACAGTAGAAGAGCTAGCACCTAGCACTCTGTTCCTTTTAGGTAAACAAGCTCTTGTTTGAGATACACTGCTCTGATTGGATGGTAAAACCAGACACAGCCTACGTTACGCCTGTTTCTAGATCAAAATACTAACAAACACCACTACGCTTCAATATACCACCTGCAATCTGTGCTTGTTTGCATCCAGGTAGTAGATCATTAAATGATTGTGTCAGGAGCCATCAACTCTTAGGTGTTTGAGATGCATTGCTCTGGTTGGGTGCTTAAACCAGGCACAATAAACAATATTATGACAGTTTCTAGATCAAAATACTGACAAACACTGCTACGCTTTAAGATATCACTTGCCACCTGTGCTTGTTTACATCTAGGTAGTAGATCATTATATGATTGTGTCAGGAGCCATCAACTAAAAGATAAGTGGTAACATGGAAACAACTGTACTGTCACTGTCGCTGAGTTTAAGCATCTCGGGGTCTTTTTTTATGAATATGGGTGAGATGGGTTGAAGAATCGACAGTTGGTTGGTTCTGCGTCAGCACTAATGTGGTCACTGTGCCAAACTGTTGTGGTGAAGAGGGAGCTGAATCTGAGGACAAAGCTCTTTATTTGTCAGTCCAACTACTTTTTGTCGCCACGAGATGTGGTTTCTGACCAAAGACTGTAAAAAAATTGGACGTGATCTTGCTCAGCTTGAAGTGAGGTTGCCACAAAAACTGCTCCCCCTGGTGGCTGGCTGCAGTATAGGTCAAAAGATCCATCTCCCCAGTTATTCCAGATGTGCTGTGGTCAAACTTTAGAAAATTAATACACCTCATAGAAATGTTTCTTACATCTGATTGTTAAAGTGATTTGAAAATATCATTTGTTTTTTTTCGGAAAAGTTTTGTTTTCATTAGTTATAAGAGGATACAATTGAGGCTTTATGTAATATGTAACAATGACTGACAGCTGCCGTTCTTTTCGGGAATTGTAAAACATGTCAGGAGGGAGAGCCAAGATCATTTTAGACTCTGGAAAGACAAAAGTAGTTATCATTTTTGTCACTTGGCTCCACTCAGATTCTCTCATAGCCTCTACTGCGCAGACTGTGGCTGCAAAATGGCTGCCAATGGCGGCGCCTGTGACGGGGGTATTTTGGTTTCTAAACAGTTCAATGGTAAATGGCTGGATTATCTATCCTTTCTGGCCTGGTGACACCTCAGGATCCACCAGAAGCAACTGGGAAACATTGCTTAGAAGAGGGACGTCTTGGTCAACGTACTTGCAGCCAGACAAAAATGTAACTTCCTGCTTTTCAATGCAACGTGAATCCAAAGGGTACAGCAGGAGACTTTAGCCAAGTGGTGAGGCCAAAAAGAGGAGGGACAAGGAATAGACCATGGATGCTTAGTTTCCATCTCTTGATAGTCATTTGATACGGGGTTGGCGCTTGTTCACCAAGTTTGGGTTCTGACTTGCATGTCCACCCACTCACTATGCATCATCCTCTTTTAAATGAATACGAAGCATCACGGCACAAATCAGCCTTTTATAACCAACTGAAAACCCCTGGTACAGATATGTCAAAGGTGCATTAAGCCTGAAAAGACATTCAGTTTCTTTTATGTAAAGAACCAAAAGAAGGCCACTGCCCTTGAGACTTTGGACAAAAGGTCCAATCAATCCGCTTTAAATTCTGCATTAGAAACATGTCCAAATGTTATTTTCTTCTCACTTTCCATAAGCTTCATAATCAGACAGCTGATGTTTTGCTCAGCACATCACTGCTGCTCCGTTTTAAGTGCGTCGTCTCTTTCCATTGTGAGCCGCTCATGTCCTGGGTCTAATACTGCGCTCGCTGAAGGTCTGGTTCTCTTAACAGCTCAATACCAAAACCATCTTTACTGCCAGCCTCCTTTTCTCCTCACTTCAGGATGATCACAGCTGACATTTAATCTCTGCGCTCCACACACGGAGCCGGACTCTGTTAATGACACATGCATATGGATGAGCCATCACTGACAATCAGCAGGGCAAATACACAGGAGCAGCTCGGCCGGCTGGAGGCTCACACACACATAATAATACAGTAAATCACAGGGTGTGGGTATGTTCCCCGTATAAATAACACAAACATCCCCCCGCCGCGTCATGTGAGGGTGATCTATGTGTTACATCGATGTAGACGCCCTGTGTTGGTGTGTTGTATCAGGCGTGTTCATCTTTGTGCTTCAGATCACGTGTCCGTGGGCGGCCTGGGTGACAGCTTCTATGAGTACCTCCTGAAAGCCTGGCTGATGTCTGACAAGACTGATGAGGAGGGGAAGAAGATGTACTATGATGCTCTGCAGGTATTCACTCTCACACACACACATACACACACCTACACGTCAGAAATCTCTTCAGTGAAAGGTTGAGGTGACTTCGACTCTTGAAGAATGACACAAATGAAAGATTTATTCTTAGTTTTTGTCACTGACTTCAGTCAACCCACGGCAGCTATTTTAATAGGCATATAATTATCTGAGCTTTTAACTCTCGGATGAGAAAGAAACATGAAAATCTTAGGTTTCTACCTTTAGTCCAACAAGTTTTTTCCACAGATTGACGTTCCCGTGGGAGATGTGTTTGATATATTTCACTTTTTATGACATTTTATACCTGAAAAGAAAGCTCTCTTGAAGTTTTTCTATGCAGCTAACAGGAGCATCTACAGCACTGAACCATGCTGTAGATGAATTGTCTTCTTATACTTGATATGAGCCACATTCAACTTCCAGAAAATAACGTCTTGTTTTAAGTTATCTTATGACAAAAATCAGGTCTGAATTGATTGTAACAGGTTAAAAAAACTCCCAATGAAACAATAAAATTTGTTCAAGAAATTTGCTTAAAACTAGAATAATGTCTTAACATAAGTAACTTTTCTCTTGTTCTATTGGCAGACTTGTTTTTTACTTGTTCAAAGCAATTCAGACCTAATTTTTGTCTTTAAATAACTCGAAATAAGACATTTTTCTGTACTGGTCAGGTTAATGTGGCTCATTTTGGGTCTAAAAAGACATTTTCTACTGAGAATAAGAGAAAAACACTTGATAAGATTCCAGTTTTTCAGTGTGGACTTAAGACACCAGCACATGAAGCATCTGTTTATAAGTGGTGAGGTTTCATAAGAGACTGCACAGTGGGGAACATGGAGAACAATGGCAAAACTTTGGTGACTTTTTGGTTTTTGTTAAGTTGTTTTGGTCTGACACAGCCCTCTAACACACTCATTATTGTTCAAAATAACCGTTGAGAGCGGTTGCAGCAGTTTTGACGTGCCCTTATTGTGTGCGCGTGCTTGTGCATGAAGTTCACTGCGCTGGATCACACCTCTCCAAAACAGATAAATAAGTAAAGCCTACTTGCCAAACCCTCTGGGATTTAGAGTTGAGGGGCTGTGTTTGTTTGCGGTTCAGATGACCAGAGTGACCGTGGCCATCAAGGCTTTATGAGGACTTTATAAGTGATCTTGAAAAATCTTAATGTTATTATCTTCCCTGTTCATGATCAGCAATGTAATACTAAGATGATCAGTGCCCAATTTTTTTCCTGAATGTTATATCTAAGTTTCTGTGGTAGGGTCATAGTTTCCAAGGAGAACCTTAATCCATTTAAGTTAGGGGTCTGCTCAGGCAACAGGCTGCTCACGAGCCACCGGTAGCTCGCAGGCCCTCAATAAGTAGCTCGAAAGGGAATGAAAAATAAAATTAAAAAAAAAAAAGAATAAATAAAAAAAGAAGAAAATACCAAAAATCTGTGCAAACTCTACCTGCGTATTCCAACTCCATATCCATTCAACCTCCCCTCCCCCTGCCACTGTCATATTTATGACTCCATCCCCTGACCAAATGAGCAGTAACCAGTGTGTGAACTTAGTAGCCGCCTGCTACTGAGAATTATTGTTACACATTTTATTTAACTGTTACTAAAACTAATGCACTGTTTGGAGATTAACAAAGAGTGAACCTGGTCCATAGAAATATTAAAAAAAAGACAAGTCACCAGGCCCTCAACAGCATGTCGAGCAAAAATCATATTAAAAGTAAGCCTATAATAAAGTGCTAAGTATATACCTGGCAAATAAAAACGAAGAAATCAGGGGACTAAAAGTAGCTTGCAACATATTTTGATATTTGAAAGTCGCTCTCATCCTAAAAAAGGTTGGAGACTTCTGATTAATGTGGACCTTAAGTCCCCTAGATCAGTGTTTCTCAAAGTGGGGTCCGCAAACCATAGGTAGGGGGTCGGTGAAATAATTTAAAAACATTTATGAAAGTGTGCTTTATCACTAAAAAACATTTCAAGAAACTGAGATCTCTTGCACTAATAAATCAGCTACTTTCTTTGAATAGTCCCGCCCAATTCAGCTTTGTGCCATGAGATCACTTCTCATATATTCGTTACATGTTAATCACGTCATGATGTGCAACAACAGAAAAAAAAACTCAAAACAATCAACACCTTGTTGCAGTAGTGTGCACAGACGTTTTTAAGGGGCAGGGTTGAAAACAAGAAAAAAAGGCACATCTAGCATTTTTGCCACCCAAGAGGACAGCAATGAGTCTTTCGCAAACCAGGAGGACAGTTTCACACATGCTTTGGAGATGCGGATGTTTTCCAACAATTGGGCCACTGCCGCAGAGGAAACATTTAATCAAATTTTATAAAATGAGTTACTTGGGAAGTACTAATATTATTGCAAAATACTACATAATATTAAGCTATAATCATTGTTAATGTAACAAGGGGTCCTTGGAAAAATGTCCAACCTGAAAGGGGTCCATGGTCCGAAAAAGTTTGAGAACTCCTGCCCTAGATGATGCTCCACAGGCAATTTCTCTTTTTCTTCTGCTGCTGAGATTTTGATGAGTTTGGCATACTTTTGCACCAATAGGGGCATGCACAGATTTTGATATCAGTGTGGGATTAAAGGAGACTCTGTGGAAATATTTCTACTTTTTCTGCTCTTTCATATTTTAAATGATTCCTGTCTTAAGTTCTGGTGTGCAGCTTCCAATCTGCACGGGAGGAAAACTAATACAACCACCTCTTTACCTCCACATGCTTCCTTGTAAGACTGAAACACAGGCCTCATTTTTGACTGATCCATCTCCTCTTGACTCTGTAATCATGTTTTAGAAAGTCTCTCCTGCAGCAGCACACCTACACCATCAGTTTGTCCTTTTTTTTGTCAAAGAGAGTGATTTTATATGCTGCATTATCTTGCCAGTGTTTGTCCCTCACGGTGCCAGAAGTATGCCAAATCCAAGGGCAAAACAATCCTGCAGAAAGATGCTATTTTTCTTTTTGTGCAATCCCACCTTCCCTGCAGGGTTTTAAGCCTCTGAGTTTGGCATCTTTTCAGCTTCTTTGGGGACAAATGGTCAGACAGATTTCTGCACAGACGGATGTCGTTGTGGGATCCAGGGAGATGTTATGGTTGTTTAAGATAGAAACTCAAAGTTAAATCAATTGCAAACAAAGTCTGGGTTTGCAGCTTTCCCACTCAGAAGACAAAAGTGGATCCTTCACCTCTTTATCCTTGGATGTTTTGCCAAATTGGACGCATGTTTGATTGCTTTTTATAGGATTGAATTTGGAGTCCAAAGCACATCTATTTTTTTCTCTCTCGCAATGCTCTGTAGGATTTTTCAACTTCAAATCACAGTTTTTTTTTCATCTCCATGAAGGACATCTACAATGACTAACGACTAATCTAACACATTACTTTTTCCAAACCAGTAATCACATTAAAGTTACTTATCTAAGTCACTGTGCATTACTTTTTTTTTTCATTTTTCTTAGTTAAACAAAATATTGGAGTGATAGGAGTCTTGTAGTCAACAAATCATGTTTTCAGCATGAGGACAACTCACGTGCAGCCAGCGACACAGATGTAAACAACAATAGAAGGAGAATGAGATGCAAGTTTTCTGAATCCTCCTTTTGGCATAAATCCATCGTTAATGAGCAGAGCAACATAACATGGGTTATATCAAGGCACCTGGTGACAAGCAGGGGCGTACCCAGACTTTTTAGACTGGGGTGCCCAGAGCAGGATCCTGAGGATTATGTGAGCAGACTCTCTAACAAAAAAAAAAAAGTTATAAAAATCCAAAGAGAGCACAGACATCCGCCAAGCATATTGGGATTGCCACGCAACACTTAAGTCCTACTTTAATGTTATACTCCCTTTCAGCAGACTGTCTGCTACAATTTGGTGTTAGTTGCAGGTTTGTACAATAATTTGTTACCTGACAGTGTTGAAAATTATCATGACCCAGTACATATTTCATATTCTGGATCTTAGTATCCAGAATATTGCCAGGATCTGGATCGTACTTGTGCATCTGTCAGAAATTATGGTGACCTTGTCTTGTATTGTTTTTCAAAGCAATCTGACCATTTATCATGGAGTTATATACACATATGGTGAAAACAGCCCGACCTCACAATGATAAAGAATCCTTTAAAAAAACCCTGGATCCAGGCAGTGATCCAGATCACCTCCAAATTTTCTTCCTTATCCCATTTTGAACATTTCCTGAAAATTTCATCAAGATCCACTTGTTAGTTTTTGAGTTATGTTGTTCACAGACAAGCAAACTCTCCCAAAAACATAACCAAAGATTGCACTGTAAAAGCTTTCTTTAGTTGTATTTTAAAACTCAAAATGTGTAAAAATATTTTTGTTTTTAATTGTAGAGTACACATTTCACAAATACCAATATTATCTACATGATCCTTTAAAACATAAAATGTAGACTCATATTATTATTCATTTTAACTGCAATTGCACAGCTTTGCCAAATCATGCAGCTGCAAGTGTTGTCAGCAACTGCTAAGTGTAACTAATAAAGTAACTTCTAATCTAACTTAGTTACTTTTAAAATTGAGTAATCAGTTAAGTAACTAAGTTACTTTGTAAAGGAGTAATCAGTAGGGCTGGGACGATACACTATTCTCACTGTTCGATTCTATGATCATTTTTGGGGTGCCGATTCGATTTAAATTATGATTCTTCAATATTTACGATTTTTGCAATTTTTAGTTTGCTTTTTCAGCAATAGACCATGTGAAAAGTTAAATGATGGCGATAACATCTATAGACTATATCAGGAGCCATAGTTTCCCATAAAATGCACATCATGTGAGTCAGAGAGAAATGTTTCACCCTCTGCTGGAGAAAAGTGGTAAGGTTTTCCAATCCAGTTAATAACCAAAAACTGAACTGAAGAATTTGATTTTGAAAAAAAAAAGATTTTCGACAGATCTTTTTTTTTTTTTGTTTCTCCCACCCCTCGTAACCAGCAACCAGATTACTTTTTCAAGGTAACCGTGGCAACACTGGACATCTAAAAACATCATCAAGCAGAATGACATCAATCGAAACACCTTTTCTCTGAACTAATTTGTTACTTTGAAGTCAAACAAACCACAAGATGTTTTTTCTGTAACCTCTTGAATACAAACATGCTGAGACTTTCTTTGGCCAGCACTGAAAGAAAATAACCTTACAACACAAGACTTCATCCAACAGCTTCTGTAAATACTCTGTCCTATAATAGTGGCTGTTACTCGCCCACTTTTCATCCGCCCACCTGGTTCCTGTATAATTGACAGCTCTAATCGTAGTATGAGATTATAATTTCTCATCTGATAGTAACATCTGTGAATGGTGTTAGTTTAGCTTTTATCAAATCATCTTATAGCCCTCATACCGTGGACCGTAATTTCCAATCTGTTGCTCCTCTTCCTCTAAGAAGTAACTGTCTTCATCGATTTCAGTAAATCTGTTTGTGATACGATCAGAAACTAACATGAGCATCCTGTGCTGTGTAATTTGAAGATCCTCTCATTGAACGGATTAATTCCAGGTGGGAACATGTTGTTTACAGATTCAGAGCTTCATGGATTTCCTCCGTCTCTCGTGCCCCCTCTGAATTTTAATACAGGCCTGTGTGATAATCATGGAGAAAAACACCCAGTCAGCTTTAGGTAGTGAAGGGTGGTCTTGCTGCTATTTATTTGGCCCTGCAGGAAGGAGATTGTAGGAATAACCTTGAAGCCAGAAAGTAGTGCTCACGAGATAATAAGGGGAACGTTTTCGTGCCAAAATGTTTAAATATTTAGTGTTTCTCTCTCAGTCGTCTGCAGCCAGATAGTGAGTTTGTGCAGCTGGGAAGTTGATAGTACAGAAAGAGCTAAACAAACTTTTGTATAAGAGGATGAGAAACAGAGAGCAGATGAATCTACAGTAACAAACGCCTCCTCCTATGCGGACAGATTTCCTCTGTTCAAACAAAATGTCAGTCCAAGTCGTGCTACAGGTCCCAGCTGGAGAAAGATTACTCTCAGGTAAGTTTTCTGTAATTCACTAGGGAGCAAATTTCAAACATGACGTCTTTAAATGCTGTACTAAACACCCAGGGGATACTTTACCCATAATCCCTTCAAATCTTGGAGGATTAAAGACGTTCATGATTTATTTGCTAAGACAAGTCCTCGGTGGAGAGAGCGGAGAAGTGGAGCTGATATTTGAGTCCCACTGGGAGAGTGAACCAACTGTGCTGCCCATGCTGTGTCAGAAAGTCAGAAAAACACCACTTTCTTTCACTTCAGATGCCGCCCGGCCATTTAAATTAATAACAAGACTGTTTCAGAAATGAAAATCTGGAGTCTGTTTGTTGATTTTTAGATTTACAAAGGACATTACCAGCAAGTAGAGACTGCAGAGGATGATATGAAGCAACCAGAGCAATAAAAAATTACATCAGAGTGAGCTGCTGAGCTGGGAAGCTGGAACCTAAATCTGTACGAAGAGTGAAGTGTTTGTTCAGGCATTAACGTTAGCTCCTAACAGCTCATTACATCTGCGCATCCAACCAGCAAACTGCAGAATCTGAGTGTAAATAAAAATGCTTTAGCCTACCTATCCTCGCTGCTTTGTTTATGCTGTGCCTGATTTTACCCGTGTCGTAAGTATTGACACCAGTGACTGAATGGAAGTAGTCTCCCCGACATCACCTGTCTGTTTCTGAAACAGATTTTGAAGCAAATTGGCTATCGCGGCCATATTGAAGGTGGCAAGGGTTTCGAGTACAGATATAGGGTGCGTCAGTCACGTGACCTGAGCTGTGGCTCTGATAGTTTGTGATCTTAACATCCTCTGAACTGTTGAGTTAGAGCCACGGAACCAGCCTCAAGCGGACACTCGTGAAACAGCAGATCTTAGCACTTCCAGAGACCAGAGGTTGCTGCTTGATTGACTCTGATGCTCACTTTGTTCTGTCTATGCTGATGCTCTCCTTGCCTTCACTTTTTTTACATGCATTCCAAAAAAAGGTGAGATGTGCTTTTTTGAACATACCTACAAATCCAAAGCAGGAAGAGTATCAGCAAAGATACAACAGAGCCCTCTTCATCGTCACATGTATTGACTGTGATTCACACCATGTTATGTCTACACTGACGCTCTCCCTGCTTCAGCTTTCTATTTCTGCTCATGAGACAAAGACGAGGTGTGCTCTCCCCGCCTTGAAGTCTGGTCTACAATGTAGGCAAATGGAAGTGCAGGAAGCATCCCAAACAACACCATACAGACAAATGCAATTTACTGTTTGCAAATTTGATGAGAATATAAAGAATATAATTAGGGATGTTGAATAACACTTTTTTCAGACCAATACCAGTACGAGTACTCCCTCTTGAAAACTCACCGATACCAAGTAGCGATACCACTTGTACTTTTGATACATAAAATTTTAACGAACAGTGACGGATAATTTTGAACAAAGACAGCACAGTCCAAAATAAAACACAAACAACTCTCTCTGAGTTTAAATTTGGCTTTAAACAAACTAACAAAAGTACAAAATAAAACGAACAACTGTCTGAGTTTTAGTCATTTTCATAAAACTGAAGTGCAAAATAAAACACTGTAACCGTTGACTTCCCCTGGTTCATTCATGTTGTCTGAAAAGTGGTGTCAAATCGAGCAATGTGGCGCCACTCACTGGTGAGGAGGACTAATTCAACGAAAGATATTTTTAGCCTTGCATATCGGTAGCCTTCACAAGTACCAATACCTACAATAAGGCTGGTTATGGCCCGATACTGATACCAGTACTCGCCCATCCTTGGTATATAAGTCTAATCATACTTTGTTGAGGTTTTTTTTGAAAACTTCTTTGGTCTTATCTAATATGACAAAACTGATGAAGTTTCAAAATAGTCTCATATTAGAAACAGTACCATGCTACGACAGAATATTAGGCCCACGTTGAAGAAAAATCATTGAAATCACAGGAGAGGAACCAAAGATCATCCAGATCCCCCTATGTTATTACTCACAGGGTCTTGCAGAGTATCCGACCCACCTCAGAGTCCTTCACCTCATTCTTTCTCTTCCAGGCGATCGAGACCAACCTGATGAGGAAGTCCAGCAGCGGCCTGACCTACATAGCCGAGTGGAAAGGAGGCCTGCTGGAGCACAAGATGGGTCACCTGACCTGTTTCGCAGGTGGAATGATCGCTCTGGGCGCTGACGGCGCGCCAAGTGACAAGACGGGCCACCAGATGGAGCAGGCCGCCGAGATCGCGCGGACCTGCCACGAGTCCTACACGAGAACGGGTAAACATGAAACTCAGAGGAGTTTCTCAAACAGGGGAGAAAGAAAGATTTGCTTTGTAACTTTGACAGCTGTGCTTGATTTAGCTGGATGATTTTGTGAATGGGATGCAGATGGGAGAGTGGTCATACTTTCTTCTGTTTTGTTGTAGATAATTTGTTCTGGTCTGAGTTACGAAACTTGATGGATTCAGATTGTTTCCTCTGAGAGAAGTACTTCTGTTTGTTTCCCAGGAGTTTCTGCACGAACAAGCTGCAGATACCTCTGCCCGTCTTATTCAGCTTGTTTCAGTCTCATATTCTTAATTTGAACATTTCTTATCTTATCTTCTAAATCAGGGGTATTTATGCTCATATTTTCCAGCACAAGGATTAAATTAGAGTTTAATTAATAAATCTTAACTAACTGTAAAGTCTTGTTTTAACCTGCAGCTTGTATTACATTTCTGTGGATGTTAGTTTTGAATCATATTATTGAAGTTATCGGCCTTCTTTCAACCACCCTCAAGTCATCATATGAGTCATCGTGTTTTCAAGGCAGCACTGCAAACATTCCCTGTGGCAGTTACATAACATAGTGTTCACGACATGAAAGTTATGACATTATTCTGCTACATAACATCACACAAACACAGGAGCGAAGGAAATGAAACACTGAATCAAAAGACGGAGAGCGCTCCGGTTCAGGGCTCTTTAACGCGGCATAAAGAGGACAGAATAGTTTGTTTTCAATGCAGCTGAGGAACTCTTATTCATCCTGAATAACAAACTAGACTGTCTGCTGTTATTGTCTCCCTCACAGCCTTGAAGCTTGGTCCTGAAGCGTTCAGATTTGACGGTGGGGTCGAGGCCATCGCAACCCGCCAGAATGAGAAATACTTCATCCTGCGTCCTGAAGTCATAGAGACGTACATGTACATGTGGAGGTTCACCCATGACCCCAAGTACAGGGAGTGGGGCTGGGAGGCTGTGCAGGTCAGTTCACTTCAGTTAAAGTATTTTTATTCCACTCACGTCCCACTTTGAGTTACAGGAGGTCATTTTATTTGACTCCTGGTTATATTTAGCACATCAGCCCTGAGGATTTGTGATATTTTAAGTCTTAAAGAGCTTGATTAATGTCGCCACTCACTCTCTCCTCTCTCCTCCTGTCGGCGCCGTGCATCACTCAGGCCTTGGAGCAGCACTGTAGAGTAGAAGGAGGCTACAGCGGCGTCAGAGACGTCTACGCCTCCTCTCCGAACCACGATGATGTACAGCAGAGCTTCTACTTGGCCGAGACGCTCAAGTAAGACCCTCAAAGTGAACGACTTCATACCCACACACCCTTCACTCCTGTCCTTTTTTTTATGATCAGGCTGTCATCGCAGTTTATGGAGGGACAAGGCCCCTGCTTCCCCGAACTGACTGAGATGTCAAGTCGCCAACACACACACACACATAAACACACATAAACAGGAGATATAATGGTGTCATTCACTCAGGCTAAGCTCCAGAGAGGGGCTCAGGTCAGGGAAGGTTACTGCACTTCACACACTTACAAACACAAACTTCTGCAGCAGGAAACTGCAGTCCCAGAATAAACTTGAGGCAGAGGTTGAATGCAGCTCTGGAAGGAAGAATATTGTATTAACTTCCTGTGAGATACAATCTATTTTTGTGGTATTGTGCAAAAAATCAGCTTTTTACTCGAGCGAAGTTGAAAACTTGCAGCTCTGTGCAGCTGTGTGAGTTGAGCTCAGCCTTGTGGTCTAAAACGTAAGAGTCCTATAACTCAAACCTGAGCTCAACAAGGTTTGTATACTCAGCGGTCACAACCGTTTTCTGTAATCCATGAAGACAACCTGAAGAGAAAGAAAGACTGCTCAAAAGTGCTGCCTAGTTTAGACTAATCCGTTTTTCAAAAGTAGAGAGTGAGTTAAAGGTGAATTAAGAGTCACTTAGGAGTTAGTTAAAAGTAAATTAGGAGTTGGTTGAGAGTTATTAACAAGTCAGTGGAAAGTGAGTTGACAGTAAGTTAGGAGTTTATTAAGAGTGAGTAAGCAATAAGTTAAGAGTTAAATGAGAGTGAGTTGAGAGTAAGATGAGAGTTAAGAGAGAATGAATTTGGAGTAATAAGAATGAACTTAGAGTATATTAGGTGTTAATTGAAAGTGAGTAAGGAGTTAGATGACAGTGAGCTGAGAGTTGAGAGTCAGTTAGGAGTAAGTTGAGCGTTAGTTGAGAGGTAAATGAGGGTGACTTGAAAGTTGAGAGTAAGTGAGGAGTTAGTTAAGAAGAGAGTTAGAGTTAAAAAAGTATAAGTTGAGAGTTAGTGAAGAGTTTAATGTGAATAAGTTAGGAGTCAGCTTAAAGTAATTAGGAGTCAGCTGAGAGTGAACTAGGTGTTAGGAGAAGGTTGAGAGTTAAATGAGAGTAGGATGAGAGTGACTTGAAAGTTGAGAGTAAGTTAAGTTAAATGAGAGTTACATGAGAATGAGTTGAGAGCAAGTTAGAAGTTAGTTAAGAGTGAATTAGGAGTAAGTTGAGAGTTGAGTGCAAGTTAGGAGTCAGTTGAGAAAAGTAGTGCTGCACGATTTGGGGAAAAGGTGCGATTGGCAATTAGGTGGACAATATTGCGATTGCGATTGTGCTTGCGATTTAATTAAAAAAAGTTGTGTCATGAGTCTACAGACTCATCATGGAGAAAAATCAAGAAAAAAGCAGAGATGGATTACTGAGGATTTTAATTGTATAATAATTCTCAAAATATCCAAACTTACTGTATACAAACAACAATGTACAGCACAACAGTACTGTTTTGTTTGTATTCAAAATAGCACATTTATGCCACTTTTGTTTTGCATGTTTTGAAAATTACATCTTTTTGCTGTGTCATTCAACCGGTAACCAAAATAACACCAAATAACAGAGGTAGACTTTCTTTTTGCTGTGAGCGCCTCACTTACTTCTTTGTGCTCCATCTTGTCTGATTAAACTGCCGTACCAGAGGGGCAGGTAGTCACATGACCAGTTGAAACAGTGACTGATTTGTCATCTCACGCTCGCTCTCTTACTCAGTCACACACACACACACACACACACAGACACACACACAAACACATCACTCATATAAACACGCTCATTTTTTTACACTTTTTTAAAAATAATTGCACAATCGCACCTCTTTTGCGATTACGTAATTGCATGTGCTGACATTGCGATTGCGATAATCGTGCAGCCCTAGAGAAAAGTGAGAGTTAAATGAGAATTAAATTAGTATAAGTTGAGAGTGAGTTTGGAGTTAGTTGAGAGTCAAATAAGTAAGCTGATAGTAAGTAGAGAGCAAGTCAGGAGGTAAATGAGATTCAGTTAGGAGTTAGTTGAGAGTAAGTAAGTAAGTAAGTAACCTTTATTTGTATAGCACTTTTTACAGACAAGCGTCACAAAGAGAGATTAATGAGAGTGAGCTGAGAGTTGAGAGTGAGTTCGAAGTATGTTTAGAGTGAATTAGGAGTTTGTTTAGAGTAAGTCTGGAGTTAGTTCAGAATTTGTTGAGTTAGTTAAGATTTGGATAAGGTCAGTAGTGGCCAAATGGTCACCTCTTAAGATAAGGTCTTGCGTTCAATCCCTGCTCCTGGACTCACATGCCAAATGTTAATAACCAACCTTGAGCAAGATGGTAAACCCAAAATTATTTCTGCTGTTTTTAAAATCACCCAGGTTTCCTTTGTGATGGTTTGGGTAAAGTCCAAGAACATTTAGTACATAGTACTGAGCCTTTGAAGTGATAAGAAAAACTTCTGTTTAGTGACTTCCAGGTGTTATGTATCTAAAATACGGCTAAAACGAAAGTCATCAGTCAAATGTTATCAGAAAACATGGTTACATAGAGTTGAGTGTCATCAGTATAGCCGTGGAAAGCTACGCCATGTCTCCTGAAGAGGTTGCATGTGCAAGTTAAAAAGTAGCGGCCCTAAAACAGATCCTTGTGGAACTCCACTTGTGTTATAAGCTGTAAACCATTCAAAAAGATTTCTTGGCACAAACTTTAGCTTAGCTTCATAAAATAACTACAAAGTTTTAATAGCCATTACATTTTTGTCTTTGTTTTTTTGCATTTTTGATGTTAGATATTTGTTTTTTAACATATGAAATATCAAGTATTTTGACTCTCCAGCCTTAGCCAGATCAAGGACGGTTCACAAATGCAGCTTGAAAGAGAAACATATGAGATTTTTGTCAATTTTTTTGCACTTTCACATTTTTAGGGGCTCATTTTAAGACTTATTAGTACTAAGAAAATAAAAATCTGAGAGGAAAATAACAGGAAATGTCATACAGCAGTGTTATACTTGTACATACACACAAAACTACTTGGCTTTGTGAGCTCCAACACCACACAGTCCCTCAGGAATGTAAACAATCGGATTCTTCAGCCCCAAACGCAGGACTCCTCAACATTTCTCAGATCCTCATAAACCAACACCCCTGTTTCAGATAACAGAGGCCTTTCAGAGGTGAATTTATTTACACTGACAGTAAATCAGATATGACCACTGAGGTTTTTCAGCACTAATGGTGTGGTGGAGATTTTTTTTTTTATGTTGCAGCTGGTCACATGCTCTGCAGAGATACACGTCCGTGTCATCTGTAGAGGACATTTTTATCTACAGGACATAAATTGTTTCAATAAAAACAGCACAGAAAGGTTGTGAGCTGATGTTAACAGTGCAAAAACATTTTCCCATCCTGGAGAAAACACAACAGTTTGTTTTGATGATAAACATCAAGAGTATACAACAAAACGTACGATACAAAAACAGGCTGTGATGACTTGGATGTCTTCAAACCAGTTTTCCCTCACGTGTTTCAACCATACACCTCAACATTTGTGAATACAGATACTTTAAAGCTGAAACATGTTTTTAAAAATGAGTAAAATCCTCTGCAGCTCGGCTAAAAGCTCGTGACTTAAAACTGAAATAGTACAGCAAGAAAAACTGTGAAAATCAGCACATGTCCCATCACACCACAGGCAGCTTCCACTTCTCACTTCCTCTTAACAGTCGCCTGATATTTTTACTGAACTGCCCTCGTGTGCCTTTGTGAGTGTGTGTTAGTGTGTGTCAGTGTGTGTGAGTGCAGAGCCACAAATGGCTCTTTAAGTGTGTTGTCAGCCACACAGTGTGATGTCTGCGTGCTAATAGGGCTTTCCCTCTCAGATGGCTCTCCAACTGTGTTCAGGACGACAGTCTGCTTAAAGCTCGATGAGGAATCTCAACTACTGTTAAACAAGTGTGACAGAGTGTGTGTGTGTGTGTGTGTGTGTGTGGCTCTGTGTGTGTCTGTGGGGTATCTACCCATTTGAATCAGATAAATACAGTGAAGATGTCTTTTTCTAACTATTATCTAAAACTTTGACTTTACTTTCGGGTATAGGATCAGGCAGAATGACAGCTACCCTCTTCTTTTCTTTATCTTCGTTCTAGCCCAGGGGTGTCAAACTCCTTTTCACTGAGGGACACATCAGAATACAGGTTGGCCAGATGTAACTGTAATGCCGCGGCCACACTGGGCGCGAATTCGCGAATTTAAACATCTTGCCTGCAACGCACCGCGTGAACGCGCAAGTCTGGACGCTTGACTATTTTGACAAGCTCCTTTTTGTTCCGGTCTCTGTAGAGTACACACGTCGTATCGTATAACTCTGAATAGTGACACACCGCACAGATTATCTTCTCCTCCATCTTCCAGCGGGGTTGGAGTCAGAGCAGGTGGCGGTTCCTCCCCAACGTCACGAAATCAATGACGTTGTGGGGGAATGTGATCCCTTTTTGGCCACTGTGGCACAGCATCACGCGAATTCGCGTCGAAGGTTCAATATTTTCAACTTGAGCGTAGAGGTGTTTGACGCCCAACGCGCCAACGCTTCAACACACAAACGGGCCAATGCTCCAAACACGCCAACGCCCCAAACGCGTCTTTGCATTGACTTTGTATGTAATCTCGACGCAAATTCGCTTTCAGTGTGGCAGTACCATAAAACAGTATAAAATGTAGGTAAATGTAAAATAAATGCAACTACTGCTTTAAATATACTGCCTCACAGCGCAGGCAATTTCTTCAGCCAAAACAAAACTAGCTTTCACTGTCTGTTGTTTTTCTTGAAGGCTCTCTTTGGCAAACTTAGCTCCATGTTTGGTGTCAAAATGCGACGTAGATTGTACTCTTTGACAACCACCATGGACTCACCAGCCACTTTATCAGGTACACCTTGCTAGTACCGGGTTGGACCCCTTTTGCCTTCAGAACTGCCTCAATCCTTGCTGGCATAGATTCACCAAGGTCCTGGAAACATTCCTCAGAGAGTTTGGTCCATATTGACATGATAGCATCACACAGTTGCTGCAGATTTGTCGGCTGAACATCCATAATGAGAATCTCCCGTTCCACCACATCCCAAAGGTGCTCTATTGGATTGAGATCTGGGGACTGTGGAGGACATTTGAGTACAGGGAACTCATTGTCATGTTGAAGAAACCAGTCTGAGATGATTCCAGCTTTATGACATGGAGCGTTATCCTGCTGGAAGTAGCCATCAGAAGATGGGTACACTGTGCTCATAAAGAGATGGACATGGTCAGCAACAATACTCAGGTCGGCTGTGGACTTAAGAAAATATCCCCCACACCATTACACCAGCAGCAGCAGCCTGAACCGTTGATACAAGGCAGGATGGATCCATGCTTTCATGTTGTTGACGCCAAATTCTGACCCTACCATCTGAATGTGGAGCAGAAATCCAGACTCATCAGACCAGGCAACGTTTTTCCAATCTTCTATTGTCCAGTTTTGGTGTTGCTGTGTGAATTGTAGCCTCAGTTTCCTGTTCTTAGCTGACAGGAGGGTCACCCGGTGTGGTCTTCTGCTGCTGTAGCCCATCTGCCTCAAGGTTGGACGTGTTGTGTGTTCAGAGATGCTCTTCTGCAGACCTCGGTTGTAACCAGTGGTTATTTGAGTTACTGTTTCCTTTCTATCAGCTCCAACCAGTCTGTCCATTCTCCTCTGACCTCTGGCATCAACAAGACATTTTGGCCCACAGAACTGTCGCTCACTGTCAAACCCAGAATTCCCAGCTTGTGTATTTCTAAACATGTTTCAGGTTTTCTCTCCTCTGAGCACCAAATACAAACATCCTGGTTTGTGTAAATTTCAGCCAATCCTAGCTCTGGTTTATCTTCTTTTCATGCTCTTTCCCTCAACTTCTTGCCCTTCCTGTTTCTTTTACCTCTACAGAAATGTTCTGCTCCATCTCTTCCTCTCCTCTCCTGTCCTCCTCCTCCTCTTATCTCTGTCCCCCTCCCCTCAGCAGACAGCTGAAGCCAAGGTTAGCTTAACAGAGCCTGATGGGGGCGAGGTGCCATCCAATCCTGCTTTTTTATTGGCTGTAAATTTTAACAGGCGTCACCTCGACCTCTGATTACACCTCACACACACACATACACACACAGTCAAAGACAGATATCTGCTCTCATCTTGCAGCTGAACCAGGCTGAGACATATCAATAAAAGTGTTTTTTTTCTGTTGATTTGTGTTTTAAAGATTATTTATCCAACGCAAAGAAGTCAGAATAAGATTTTAACGTTTCTTCCAGGAGAAGTGGTTAAAGATGAAGTTTTTTTTTAACATCCCACTGATGAAAAAAAAGAAATATTGGAGTGTAAGTGACCACCAGCCTGGACAGCAGCACAATAACCCTCTCATCAGTCAAACAGCATCACATCCATGAGACCAGCAGGCCTCGCTGGACTCAGAAAATATCAATCCCATTTAGCAGCAAACCCATACGTCTAATCCTCCTAATGTTACTCAGGGATCTTGGCAGCGTGCAGAGCCACTTCCAGTATTCATCTTCCCTCTGCTGCCAAGGACGCGGCCGTACTTCACACTGCTGTCTGCCTCCAATCACTCACCGCTTTCTAGTGCTCTGCTGGCAGGCGGAGGAGGAGGACGACGGGGGCTCGATGCGGAGGTTGAGGGCTCGGCGGACAACCAGCTCCTGACACTTTTTTTTTTTTTAAAGCTTGTCCCTTTTCTGCAGCTTCTCCTCCGGTCTCCACACATCAAACTCCCCCTCAAAGAGACTCTCTTTACATGGCTCCATCTTTTCATGCTGGAGCCATTCCTCAGGAGTAGAAAGCCGCCAAACAAACTCTCCTTTATTTATTTACTGGCTTTGCTCGGCCTCCTTTTGGTGGGTAATGTTGTTTTGGTGTTGCTTCATAAGATCATAAGATAACACATTAAACCGCAGAGTTTCATCACTTTTGGTTTCGTAAGCTGGTCTGAGCCGGGGCCGCACCCAGACGTTTCTCTGGGTTTCACATCTGTTTTAAAGGTTTTTTTTTGCCAAGACTGCCAATAAATAATGCAAGATACGGCGCCTGAAATAACTCTTAAAGTAAACAGAGCAGGTCCCAAAAAAAGAAAGACTTTATCTGAGGAGCTAAAAATGGCTGCACAAAAACAGATCATCTTCTGGAACTTTAACATGTTTTCTCCCAGACTCTGCTTTAGATATTTTCTGCTCAGAGGGACAGACTTTAATGTTTGATAACATACAGACAGAGAAGGAAGAATCTGAAATCTGTCAGAAAAGACACTCAAAAACAACCCGGTCAAGATTGCGAGAAAATGGCAAGTGAAGGAAACATTTCTGCTCATTTCTGGTCGTTCTTTGCTAAAATGTTGGAGTCCTGTATTATTCCATGATTGAAGTTCATCGTCTCATCGTACTTGGTAAAGATGCACCAATCCTCATTTTCTGGTTCCCATACCGATACCAATACCGATACTGATACCTGGGCATTATGTTATAACGTCCCAGTATGTGATGATGTAATAAAATTTTCACTGCATTATGTAATAACGCTGGATTTTGACTCAGTCACTGCCAGCTATTTTCAGAGCATCTTGAACGATCTTTCAAGACCCAAATAATATTGTTTTCTATGACTATGTAAACATCAAAACTACCTAAGAAGAGTGGACTCTCTTCCTGTTTTTGATTTAAAAAAACTTACTTTTTTTTATCACATTCATCACCGTCCTTTAATCCTCTCCATGATCTGTGTCGTCTTTTCTTATGATGGCGCCGCTCTTTCTCCCCGAACTACCGTGACACATCCTCAGTTGGAGCGTGAGCTGTCTGATCTTTTCTGACTCGCAGCGTCTCGCTATGTCTCTGTCATCTCACCTCTTCTCCTCATATCCATGCTGAGCTCTCATCCACAGAGCACACGGCTCTCACCCACAGTAGTTTACGAGCAGGATTTTGATTGACAAGCTCCACCAGACTTCACCTTCCCCTGCTAACAAACAAAATTTACTTCTATAAAGGGTTATCAGTCTATGTCTTTATTAAAACTCATTCACTGTCAGCCATTTTAGCGCATTTTGACCTATCTTTCAAGACCCACAGAATATTAAGTTCTATGGCTATGTAAACACAGAAACTACGAAATAAAGAGTAGGCTCTCTTCTTTCATCAGAAAAAAAATACTGTCTCTACCATTTTCTGTTCTTTAGCGGGCAATGTTCCGCACCGAAATGACGTCTATATACATCAATGGCAGTGAAAGAGTTAAGACACGCACGCATCTTGACCGTAGAAGCAGCGTTTAGCTCCATTTATTCAGACGAGTTAGCGTTTTTTAAACTCTAAATTCACCCTGTTAGCAGCATCAAAATGTACGGTTGTTCTGTCGTCAGTTTTTAGGAATGATGCTACACAACAGAGGCAACGTCTATCAAGTTTTGACCGTCACAGAGCAACCGGTGTTTTGGAGTTAATAGCAACCATGCTAACTGGTGACTCTCAGCCGACAGTATCAGTGATTAACGGCCGGGAGTCGCCAGTTAACAGGGTCACACTTTACACTGAATCACCTGTGTGCTTCTTTTTTGGTCTGGGAGGGTTTCTGATTTATTGACACATGTTTATGTCCTGGTCTGTCACAGTCTTGTAATGTCTGCGGATGATGCAGTCATGAGCACCGAGTGACAGTTGTGTGTTTTGTGTGAATTGCTCTCTGGGTACAAGCCAGATTTCTCCGCCAAAACGTCTGTCCACCTCATATCTGTCCACTTGCTGATCTCTTCTATCCACTCACTGCTATTTCACAAACCTGCGAGCTGTTTACCATCCATATAAGTGATGATATTTAGTTTGAAAATGCAATAATTGGTGGTTAACTCCTCCACATCAGTTGACAAACCATTATACTCCGCAGCACTTCTGCACCCAAGTTCTGCACGCATCCGGCGTTGTTGATAAAGAAATAATCACTCTATAGACGCAGTTGCGCAACGTCAATTGCAGGGAACATGAACATTTTAATATTGGCCAGTAGAAAAAATGTGGATTTACAAATCTTCTGTTCTTTGTGTATTTATGTCCTAGAATTCAAATTCTTTATTTGGGGACCTTGGGCAGATATGAGATTCAAATGTGGTTTATCAGATTAATTATTTACAAATCCTGTAATTACTTAGATTAATTTTTAATCATCTGACAGCACTAGTTTAGATAAAAGGTAAATATGATAAAAAATAAAGTAAACAAACATATTCAAGGCAGAATATTTCAGCCTAACCTCTGATCTCCCCCACAACATCAAATCTCACCATGACTCATCACGACTTTGAGAGTAAGTGTCTTCTCTTTGGTCTCTTCCAGGTATCTCTACCTGCTCTTCTCCGACGACGACCACCTACCGTTCGACCACTGGGTCTTCAACACGGAGGCTCACCCTCTGCCCGTCATAAAGAGAGACCAAACAGAAATCTCCAACAAGGTGGAGTGACGGACCAAAAACAAAGTGAGAGAACCTCTGATCCTGTACACCTGAGCCTCCAGCTGAAAACTCTCTGTCCATTTGGAGTTTCTCCTGATGGGATTTAACTTTTCATTTCTGATGGGATCAAAACGGAGTTGAAGCCAGAGGGCGTTTTTGCTGTAGAGTCCAGCTTTTGTGGGGGGTTTTTTCCAGCTCTGGTTGATTCCAGGAGCTAATCTGAACTATTTACTGCTGGATTATGAAAACTCATCCAAAGAATGCAGTGGAATCCTCAGAGAGATTTGAACGCTCTCTGAAGATGTCATTACATTTCGTAGGATTTTATTTGACTTCCAGGTTTTTTCTGAGCGACAGTCGGACCAGCTCTCACTTTGTTCGTCGGTGGTTGTGTCGTCTGTAGCTGCAGCTCCGCCTCTTCGTCCCTGTGGAGGAGATCACTCACGAACAAGGAAGTCGTCTCCTCATGTGGATATTTTGGACCATGTTTGGGACCCAAATCCAGAAAATTCCAGCTCCTGTTTGAGGATTTACGATGCTGACTCAGAGAGCTACAGGACGCTCGGTTTTCACCACTTCAGCGATGGTCCTGACGTCTTCTCCTTCAGAGGATACTCATCGTCAAACGTGGTTGTCTCAAAGACGCAGCACAACCCGAGCCTCTTTTTACAGATAAACCCGCAGAGCTTTGAGACTCCTGCTCCACCCTCTTCCCCGTCACTCCACCACCTGAGAGCTTCTTCTTCTTCCTCCGTCTGAGTTTGGTGTGACAGCGGACGAAAGAGCCACACCAGCTCTGAACCTGCCAGTAATCTCACTGTCTCCCCACGACGTTTACACAAAGCTGTCCCTCCGCCTCTTCTTCTTCTTCTTCTTCTTCTGTGGATCTCAAATGTTATCATTTGTCTGTTTGGAATTCATTTTCATTTGTCACATTATCACCTGTGTTTCTGGGGTTTGACTGACTCAGGTTTTTGTCTTTAATTCACCCGCTATACTGCAAAAAACTGAAATCTTTGTCTTATTTCAGTAAAAAAATGTCTTTTTTGACTTAATATGAGCCACATTCACCTCACCAGTCCATAAAAATGTCTTATATCATGTAATCTAAAGACAAAAATGAGATCTGAATTGCTGGGGAAAGTTTTTTTACTCATTACAGGCAATTCAGACCTCATATTTTAAAACTTAAACTAAGACACTTTTCAGGAACTGGTCAAGTGAATGTGGCTCATCTTAAGCCTAAAAGGACATTTTTTCACTGAAAATAAGACAACAAATGTGGTAAGATTTCATTTTTTTGCAGTGTAGCTGTTGTATTTCTCAAATTTTTTCGGCGTCTGACAGTTAAACATCACATTAAACATAAACTTTCTAAAGATTTCATGTGTTTTTCTACACATGTAGCAAACAGCTCCACCAGGACAGGAAAACTAGGCATTCTGGGAAATGAATTTGAAGCCCTGATGTACTTATTTTTGCAAACTACTGCAACATTATGTAACAAACAGCTTAAAAAAAAACAGTTTTGTTGCTTCTCTGATTTGTTGCAGAGCCTCTTTCATTTCTATTCAACACACCAAGCGTTTGTAGTTGAACTATATAAGTTGTGTTGAGAGGGGAGGATTTCCCCGGGGAGGTTATGGCACAGTTTTCTGACAAAAAGCCCTGAAGGAAAAAACCTCCCTGTGCAGGTTTTTACTCCTGTCGTAAAGTCCGGGCTGAGAAATCCATCAGAAAGGACTTTCACAAGGAGAAGGATAAAGAATAAATGGTGTAAACTTTTAAAAAATCCTCAAATGCAGATGTTTAAATCTTTAAAAAATCACCTTCGGACAAAAACTCATGATTCAGATCTTAAACCTGAGTCAGTCAAACCCTCTCTTGTCTCCGTCCTCCTGTCAGAGCAGGCTGTAGGATCCCCCTCCTCCATGAGGAGACGCAGACACCTGACTCTGCCACAACCCCACCTTCACACACTCACACACACACACACACATGCACTCACGCACACAAGAAGCCATACTGATGAAATACAGCTTTATCATCCTCTCTGAGCTTTTTGTTCTCATCTGGATCGCGTTAACCCACCGACACAAATCCTGTCGTCATCGTCGTCGTCATTCTTCTTACGTACTTTTTCACCGTCACACTCAGCGGGTTGTTTAGATTTTAATCCACAGATTTCTCCACACAGAACTGTAGCCAGATTAAACCCAGCTTAGTCTTTAAAATAGTGCCTTCACTGTTGAAAAAGGAGGATTCCCAGAGGAGAGCAGCTCACACACTCACACACACAAAAAAAAAACAAAGAGTCCACTTTGAAATTTGTCATCAGGCTGACCAAAACTAGAGACTGATTAAAGGATAATTCTGTAACACTTTATATAAACTACATTAGTTAGGCATTACTTATTGCAAAGCATTGTTCATACATTAACCCTAATTTGTTAATTATGTAATAACACAGTAATAAATGTGTTATTAATGATGAAAATGACCTATAATGTGTTTAGTGACTCTTTGTTCATACTTTATAAATGATGCATTACAGTCAATATGGACCAGTTATTACCCATTTACATGATTCTATTATGTTGTAAGTGTTAGTGAACACCTCATTACAGAGTGAATCATGATTAATTAAAGTGGTCACAAGGACTCTGTTTTTCATATTTTTGTGAGCTGGTTCAAAGTGAAGACTGTTTCTCTTTATAAAGCATTTATAAACAAGGTGTAAGACCAACATTTAACATAATAAGAAAAGAAAAAAAAACAGACGCAACTTCAAACGGTTATAGTAGCAAAACGCCATCAAATATTAGATATTAGCCATATAAAAAGACAAATTAATATTTAAAAACTGATCATATAAAATCATTTTCAGATGACACAATTTCTAAAACAAAATAAATTTGAGATATTTTAAAGTTAATAACTGGTTCATAGTCACTATAATAGCTCATATGTTGTTGGTGAATCCATCATTTATGAAGTATGAACAAAAAATTAGTGAACTCATTATAGAGGGTCATATTAATCAGTAATAAAGCATTTATAACTGTGTTTGTACATGATATACAAACGAGTATTAATGTATGAACAATGCTTTACAGATGAAGAGTTAGGTCTCAACTTATTATTAACTAATGCAAAAATGTAATTGATATAAAGTGTTACCAATAATTCCTGCTTTGTGTTGAAGTAAAGAATGAAGCAGAGTAAACCATCTTTATGCTTTTTTTTCCCTCCTGAGGCTTCATTTGGCCAAAATCTGTCAGAAACTCTTGTTAGTATTATACAGAGGACGACCTGTAAGTCTCCAGCTATTTCCTTGACTACACTGACATCTAGTGGCAATATGCTGCCACTGCTGGTCAACAGAAACTTTAGTTCCTCATAATTCCAAGAGATTATTAACTCAGACTGAGCAAACACCTCCAGAGCTCATAAAATCTTTGAAATGTAAGAACACAAAGTCGGCTCATTTCCTTCCAGAAAAGTCGAGTTATAAAACTTCTGAGTCTCTGGGATCCAATTTGTTCTTTTATTTGAGTTTTACCTCAGCGTAAGAACTCAGAGTGAAGATAATCCACAACAAACAATTATTCTCTCCTCCTGTTTAAGAACCGACACATTAATATCAGTCTGTGCTTCTTCCTGTTCAGATAAATCTGTCTGTGAGCTGTGAAGAACCCCTCTGTACAGCTGACCGCGTGTTTAATCCGTGATCTCTTCAGTTACCGGAGGCGTTTCTTCTCTGTGATACTTTAATGTTTGATTTTTGCTGATCGTGTTAATTTATTCTGCAGTAGTGAACATAGGACTTGGAGCGTTTGGGAGCTGACCCCCAACCCCAGGTGGCGCTGAGGGTCCAGTGGAGCTTAGTGTTTGTATATTTATCTACCAAAAAAAAGAAAAACGAAAGAGAGGTTGGGTGAATGAACCACCTGGGAGTGAATCGTAAATCGAGCAGCCGACCAGGAGGAAGGAAATCATATGAATGTACCATCCAATGTGAAGTGAAGAATATTTTTATGCTTTTTTTTTGTCGTTATGTGTTCACTTCTTTCTGTGTTTGTTGTTGTTTTGAATAGTGGAAAGCACAAATAGTTGAATAAGGCGGAGAAAGGAAGGAGTGATGAGCCTGTTAGTGTCTGATAACAGAGAAAAACGTCCATGTTGTGAAATGAAAGATGACAAAAACTTCAGATAAAGGAAACAAACAGCTATTTTACCACTTCAAGACTCTTTTTTTCTTGAAACTGACGTCTTTCCTTGAAGTTTCAAATTTGAAACTGAGGTTTTTTTTGGATTTAAGGAACATGAAAACAGCCTTACAGTGTAAGGCATCAGGATACCCAGGAAGGCAAGGCAATAAGCGAATTTAACATGAATTAATCGTACGTCAGTTTTAATTGAGCGCAAAAATGGGTTGTTGTTTTTTTAGGATGGTGGGGTTTGTTTGTCACTTCCTTTTTCTATAATTGAGGTTTGATGGTTAGAAAGTTTCCTCATGGGTATTTGATTGAAGAAGACAAGTTGGCTTCCCAACTTTGAGATTTGATTCTGAAACTTTATGAGGATAATTTGTTTGTGAATCAACTGTTTTCAAACTTTAGATTTTGTATAAATTTAACGGGCTCATTAGCTGCGTCCCAGTAGGAAAACTGCATTTCCAGACAGAGTTGGAACAAAACAGAGCCCTTTAAGTCTTACAAAGATGATTTTTTATTACCTTCCATGTCTACATGACAACTCCCTGTGCTTAAAAATAGTTGAAAATCTTGTAGATGAAAGTTTTTCAAAACTTTATTCTGTAGCTGAAATCCCAGACGTGTTTGATATTCAGAGGCTTTCACAAATATATCACATGGTTACAAGTGAGTTGAGCTTGGAAAACTGACTTAATTTGATGTATTTCAGCACCTCAGCTTATTACGTATCAACACAACATGGGGCGCACCCTCAACTCCAGCAGCAGAGGGCGCTTGTGTGACCCACAAAATACCACCCCTAGTGTAACCCACCTAAGAACACGTTATTAACAGCTTTCACGCTCTTAAAAGGTAAATAATGCTAATTGATGCTAACTAAAGGCAAGCTTTGTGTATTTAAGATGAAAACAGTCACTTTATCAGACTTCAGGGGCTCTGTAGGACACAATGTTAGACTGTTACCCTACCTTGAATAACTTTCATCCCACCTTCCTGATTTTTCTCTGTGTATGTGACACTGATGTGGTCATTTCACTGCCTGAATAGGAAGAAAATGCAGAATGTATTTAGTTTCTCCTGTGAGCCGTCAGTATACAGGTCTGTTAAAGCTCCGCAGACTTCTGCTCATTTCCACACGCAGACTTTTGTTTCTGTTCTCCTGTAAAAGGTTGTTTATTTTTGGTGATTTATAAATATTGTTTTTGATGATCTGTGTGCGTGACAATGCCTTTCTATTGGTGAAAATTAAAGGGCAATACCACCTATTTTAGGAATTCAATATTAAGTCAGTCTATTCGAGATCACACCATTCTTTGTATCGTTGCCGAAATGTTAATTTAAACCACATCAATGTTATTAATTATCTGCACCATCTCTAAGAGCGACTGACCTTTTCTGGGACTCAAATAATTGGAATTTTTAAAAAGGTTGGCATTGCCCTTTAAAGGTTAATATGCGTGAACCTCAGAAATGTGTCTGTACAAAAAATTGCTGATAATCATTCCATTGCACATAGTTTACTTTGCATTTATATGCAATATTTTAATTTTGTGGGGAAATCTGTTTTATTGTGTTAATATTATTATTGAAAAATGTAAATATTCCATTCTGGCCAATGAGCCGTTCTACATTTATATAAAAATCTTCTGAGCTTATGGATTAAAATGATATTAATAAGCAGCAGACTTTTTAATAAACTATATTTGTTACACTTCTATTGTGAATAAAGAATCTTTTAATAAGTGCTGCTTCTGGGATTTGTGTGGTGTTTTATTTCTTTATAACAAGCAGAGTCATTAGTTATTCTGATATAACATTTTCTGTTTTACATCTTGATCCTAAATGTCTTCAAAACCACAAGTGGAAACCACGTCTCAATAATCAAACATTTACACATTATTTATGGAGTTTGTGGGTTTTTGTTGTGATAAAAGTCAACCAGCTTGGCCAACAGCAATCATGATTTAAAGGTATATTTCAAAGCTAGTTTTAGCTGTTTACTACATGTCCTGATTGTATTTTGAGCAGTGTTCAGCTGCAAAAGTTCAGCCTGATTGCCTGACTGTACTTTAAAGAGAAAGGGCAAAACGCTGGTGGTATGTTGTGAGTAGGGCTTAAAAATGAAAAAAGGAGAAACATGAGCAAGAAAAAGAAAACAGGAGTTAATTGAAAAAATGTATTTGAATGCAAACAGGCTGATCACCCCAGTCTTAATACCTTTTACTTAGTAGCTTCCCAATCAGGTCAAGCAGGACCGGATTGATTAAGTTGTCTCCATGGCAACGCCACAACGGCTGACGAAGTTTAGAAGTGAGAGGAGAAATCTGTGTTTTTCTCTGCTTAAACGGTTTCTGTGATTACTTGTATGGTGACGGTTGACACTGGAGCCCAACTGTCAGACAGAAAAAGGACAGAAGAGCGGAAAAAAAGCTAAACAGGAGAGTGATACAGCCCAAGCTAAAGGCTAACAGGGGCTAAACTGTTTGTGCTAATGTTCATTCCAACCCACAGTCAGCAGTTATTCTGCAGTGGTCTGTTCAAACTTGAGAGTCTATCAATAAAATGAAGAGTGAGGTTAGCTCTGCTTGGTAGATAACTGGCAGGACATAACCAGGATTAACTGACGTTACACATTAATGACATGTCTCACAGCGTCGGGCTGACAGTAACACTACATATAAACGGCTACTAAACTACTGTAGAAACTGACAGTTCGATTGTTGTCACGCTAGCTTGCAGATACGTCGTAGCACCAGGATGCTAGTAGCGCTACATCTAGCCGGTTACTGTCGGTACAAACTTACAACTGAAGTGATAAATACCTTACCTTAGCGCGTTGTATCCGGTAAAAAGTTGACTGGAACAAAAAATTAGTCCCAAAACGAACAAACACCTGGTTAAAAGTCACATTTTTACCACAGTGTGTTTGAGACAATGCAGTCCAATTAAAACAGATCCTCTTCATAGCATCTTAAAGGAGTGCAACAAAAAAAAAAAAACAGTTTTCTCAGAATTAACTGTGAATATTATCTTAAAAAAAAAATGTCAACACTTGTAAGTCACTACTTGACTCCTGAATATTTTGGGTCAGAAGAACCCTGAAAAACCCAAGTAAAAAAAAAAAAAAATCAAACTAGAAAAGCACTCAGAGAGCTCAGACCTGCACTAAGCATATTGTGATTGTCACCATCACTTAAGTCCAACTTTAATGTTATACTCCCTTTTAGACTGTCTGCTACAATTTAGTGTTAGCTGCAGGTTTGTACGATAATTTGTTACCTGATAGCGTTGAAAATTTTAATGACCCAGTACATATTTCATATTCCGGATCTTAGTATCCAGAATATTGCCAGGATCTGGATCATACTTTTACATCAGTCAGAAGTTATGGTGACCTTGTTTTCTTTTGTTTTGTAAAGCAATCTGACCATTTATCCTGGAGTTATATACACATATGGTGAAAACCACCCTATCTCACAATGATAAAGAATCCTTTACAAAAGTCCTGGATCTAGACGGTGATCTGGATCACCTCCAAAATTTAATCACCTCTTCCTTATCCCATTTTGAACATTTCCTGAAAATTTTATCAAGATCCGTTCGTTACTTTTTGAGTTATGTTGTTCACAGACAAAAAAACAACTCTCCCAAAAACCTCCATGGCAGATCCTCACTTGTCCCATCACGACCCCTGAATAGTTTTAGTCATGATTGCAGAGGTGGAAAAACACCAATGAACAAGGCGAGAACCAAAGTTTAATGTATGTCATGATAAACATCAAAATATTATCAACAAGGGCCAGAACTTCCCTCTTCTGCTGAAGCAGTCACCAATTCTGACTGATGAATTATTGAAAATAAGAAAGTTAACACTGTACTCTTTGCTACTCCAGCTCTGGGACAGAAATTGGACATTTGCATTGATTTAGCAACCAATAAGAGTTGGCGTGTCTGGTTTTGACCTTTAACCGCTTGACTCTGCAACACCAGAGTAGAATCATGGTAGCTTTAACAGGACAGGAACAGGACTCAGGCTGGTTTTACAAGCTTTCTAAGACAATCTGAGACTATCTATTCTTTATACAGAGTATAAATCTACAGACTACAGCAGAGCAGTTGAATATTGTATTGTTTTCATAGTTTATATTAAAAAACAACAACAAAGTAAGCACTGCTGTGTTTTCTGCTTTGAGCTCTCCTCTACAGGAAACATAATAAAGATGAGCCTCACAGACTGAGAGGACACTCTGTTTCTTGACTCATCTCATTTTGTTTTCAGACAGAGTCTTTCTGTTTTATCTGCACGGACAGACTGAAAACATTTCTCTTATCTGACTGAACCTCTGCCGTGGGACACAAGCTCAATTGTTGGTCTTTATCACCTCTGCTCTCCTCCACAAAGATAAAAGTGAATATTGTGTCCTGTGTCCTGAATGCAGCTCATATTGCTTTCTGCAGGTTGACACCAATCACTGCAGCTGTGTTTCTGACAGGAGGCCTCCGTCTTTGGGTGGTGTTTCATATCCAGGGTGTCATAATAGAAAGAGGAGGAGTCAGATGTATCTGTACTTTCTTTATAAATCACACAGTGTGCAGAGGCAGATGCAAACACGCAGATCCAATGTGTTCAGCGCTGTTGTTCAGACAAGTTTAGCGCCACACAAACGTCATCACTGCTTCATTTTGGCTTTATTAGTTTAGCTGAACACTCATCAATTCAAATCACCCCTGGCTGCAAAACACAGCAGCTGGAAACTAACAATTCAGAGATTGATATCGTGGCAGAACCCTGAAAATATAAACATGTTGGCTCGTTAATCTTGATCAAAAGAGCCCAAATAATCCAGACCTCCAGGAGCCTGCAGCAGTTTATACTCCTGATTACCAGCAGGGGGCAGCAGAGGACCATCACAGCAAATTCAGGTTTCCTCTGCCCAGAGCTCCTCTGGCTGACCACCACAGAACATTCTCCACTTTAATCCCAAAGCTTTAAAAAAGATTCCTTTAATCCAAAATCTTTTATTGAGTTTCTCTTTATTTTCTTGTTCCCTTTCAGCGCAACATCATTTTCCATCAGCCTCGTCCAAACTCTGAAAAGATTTTTTTTAATAATGTTTCTGGTCTTTAACTCTTCCCCCCTGGACAAAGCTCCGCCTCTGGCAACATCCCTACTTAAGCCTGGTGTTTAAAGAGCCAGAAAAGTCTGCACGGCTTAGCTTGCATGCACAAACAGGGACAACACAAAGGTGGTGTGTCCTCAGCTAGTGAAAGTAGAAGGAGTAAACTTTGTGGGAAGAGAAATAGGATGCCAGGGGGTACAGAGGCTTTTTCTGGGATGGGGCGAAACTTGTACATACATCAGGTGTTTATGTCCCTGAATATGGCTATCAAAATGAAGATATTAGAATCTAAATTTAAAAAACTGACTACAGCAATGAAAGTGTGGCCATTTGGTTGACAGGCTGTAGATTGGAGCAGGACTTCATTTTCCTTAGGGCTTTAATGTTGTTGTTATCATGTTTACAGTTGGCTTTTTGCAGTTTCTTTGGTCTTTTAAGCCAGATAAACAAAATATAGCAGAAAAGTCAAGACATTTTTGTTGGTAGATTGCCTCTTTCTCTTTTAAATGGTGTGATATTTGTAAGAAACATACATTTGTGGAATGAGCAGCAGAGCTGAGTATGAGGGTCCACAAAAGTGTTCTCTGATGATGGGATTGTACTGTCCTCTAACTCTTCTTCAATGGGCGTTAGTTTTCTGGTTCATCTCAAATAAATCAGTGCTCTGGAACGTGGCTGTACCTGGTACATACGTCTCTGCCCATTGGTTCCTCTGTTTACATTCCTCTCCTGTAGTGCAGCTGCAGCTGACTCTTACACCTCTGTTTTACAGCTTTCAAAAGCATTAATCTAAGTTGTGTTATTCTTTTAGAATGAAATGAAATAGGTTTTTTGTTTTGTTTTTGTTTTTGTTTTTTTGATACATGTGGCTGTAATGTAAACATAATGGCCAAGATGCCTTTAACTAAAAAAAAAAGAAACAAAAAAGACAAGTCAATAACAAGAATGATAACAATAACAGTAATGATAGAATTTTTGTAATGCACTTGGTAATCATCACATTGATAGTGATATTGATAATTGTGAGATGATTTTTTATAGCAGGGGTCACCAGCATGGTTCTCGTGGGCACTCCAGAGGCATGTTCCAAACAACAGCACTGGTCACAGTGGAGCTCCTTCCTACCATCATTGTTATGTAAATCATTAATAATAATTGTGGAATAATTAACATTGACCTGTGAGCAGTCTCTTCATATAGTACCACTTCTACTATGATTAATGTTGATAGAAAGTGATCCATGCAGTTTTGTTCAGAAGATTCTTATCAGACAAGTAGCCCTTTGTGCCACTCATGTCCTGTGAGTTAGCCCTTGATCTCAAAAAGGTTGTTGATCCCTGGTTTATAGCAATAGCAATTTTAGAAATATAGCAATAACAATTATGATGGCAAATGATCAATTGATATAATAAGACTACTACTTATATTACTTACTTTACTTTTACTACTACTACTATAAGTTGCAAGAACAAGAAAAAACAATAGTATAATAAAATTATATCAATAAAAAATAAAAGCAAAATAAAAACAAAAATAATATTATTAATAATAATAACAATAGTAATAAAAAAAATCATTAATTATTATAGTTTTAATACTAGGTATACTACTACTCATACTACCAATATCAAAAAACAACTATAGAAAATAGAAGAAATAATAATAACAATAACAACAACATCAACAACAACAACAACAATAAGAAGAAGAAGAAGAAGAAGAAGAAGAATACTTATTATTATTATAAAATAATAATAATAATAATAATAATAATAATAATAATAATAATAATAATAATAATAATAATAATAATAATAATAATAATAGAATTGTCTTTTATTAATCCCTCATTACAGGAAACTTTGCTGTAAAAGCAACTCAATGTGAATTAAAAATAAAAAGGTGCAAAATGCAATAATAAAATAAGGAATAGTAAAAACTAAATTTTAATCAAAAATTTTAAAAAAGAAAAAGGAAAAGGAAACAGATAAAAAAAAAATCAATGATGCAGTGAAAGAATTTAAAAAATATTTCATCTTAAAGACAAGAAGTCAAAAGTGAAAGTAAAAACAAGTAAAACCTTGGAGAAAAAAGACTTAACTTATTTTACATTACCACAGCTTCTTGTCCTCAGAAGCTACCATAGCTTCATCAACAGGAAGGATGAGAAAAGGAGATTTGTTCCAGAGTCTGCAACAAGATATCACCAAACCTTCCCAGAACCACCCACTGTTTTTTTAAAATCAGTAGATAAGGAAACAGTGAAAGAGCACCATCATTCCAAACAGCGTCAGTGTGAGAGATTTCAGCACCATGGACAGAGACACACAGACTCAGTGTACTGAGAGATCTGGTTTAGAAGGGCTGTACTGTCAATGACTGCAGATGTTTGGTGTTATTGTATATAAGGCCCACAGAGCAGCTGTGTGTAAATATGCTAAAGTTGGACCAGGTTTTAAAGATGTGTTTCTGAGCTGTGCTTGTTGTCTCAGAGTCTGAGCCTCGGTTTTGTTTGTATCTGCCGTCTGTTAAATAAATGCTTGTTTGCTCTCTTGTCTCAAAATGACACGCTGACTCAGAGTCTCACATTTATTTAATTGAAGCCATAATGTTGGGAGAAAACTCGTCATTAATCCAGTCATCAGTGTCAATAGCTGTTAATGTGACAACGCTGTGAGTCAGCTCAACAGAAGAGTCGCCTCAGGGGGAGCGCTCACAGTCTGATTTTCCTCTCTGATGATCCACAGCCATGATGAACGATCTGTGGACTGGAGAGGCTGCCAGGTGACACACAGGGGGGTGTTAAAAGCATAAACAAAACGCGGGGATGTAAAACAGAGCGTGATTCAGCGGAGGAGTCACAGATCAGCAGGAAGGAGCATCCTGAGCGGGCTAACGATCCCCCACAGAGCTCACACAGACGAATGTATCGATGCTTCCACTGAAAAAGGCACTTGATCAGAAGCAGAGGGTTAATGTGTGCAGACATGGTGAGGAGGTTCAGCTGGTGTTCACATCAAACATCTGAGACAGAGGAAATGGGGTCTAATGAGCCTGATGCTGGACGGAGTGATGGCAGAAACTGATGCTTTTTTTTTTTTTTTAGGAAAGTGTCTCTTCTCAGCATACACAACAAAAGTACTGACAAAAACAGCAGCCACACATGCAAAAATATGTGTTTGCTTCCAATATTTTGCATCATAGTGGCATGCATATACTTTTTGAAGGGCAGGAGTGAAGAGGGGAAAAACAGACACATACAACTCTCGTTTTTCTACCCAAGAGGGCAGTTGAGTACGTGTTTTTGCTCCAGAGAAGCACTTCAGCGTGTGTTTTGTGTTTTGGCTTCAAGAGAACACTTGAGCACTTTTTATTGTTCTGTTTTTTGGGGGGGAGAGTTTGTCTGTCTGTTTGTGACAAAACTCAAAAAGTTACAAACAGATCTTGAAGAAATTTTCAGGAAATGTTCAAAATGGGATAAGGAAGAAGTGGTTAAATTTTGGAGGTGATCTGGATCACCGTCTGGATCCAGGACTTTTTTAAAGGATTCTTTATCATTGTGAGATAGGGCCGTTTTCACCATATGTGTATATAACTCTACCATAAAGGGTCAGATTGCTTTGCAAAACAATACAAGACAAGGTCACCATTATTTCTGACAGATGTAAAAGTACGATCCAGATCCTGCCAATATTCTGGATACTAAGATCCAGAATATGAAATATGTCCTGGGTCATCATAATTTCCAAACACTGTCAGAGTTCAAATTACTGTACAAACCTGCAACTAACACCAAATTGTAGCAGACAGTCTGCTGAAAGAGAGTATAACATTAAAGTAGGACTAAAGTGACTCTGAGTGCTTTCTAGTTTTTTTTTTTTTTTCGTTTTGTTTTTTTGTTTTTGTTTTTGTTTACACTTGGACCACCACTGCTACTCAAAAGGGCGTCATTAGCATTATGGATTAAACACACCCTATTAACTGCGGCTACTTGTTGAAGCAGTTGATAGTTTGGCTCTTTCTGCTGTCCTATTCAACAAAAGCAAAGATGTCCCAAACTTAAACTTCCTAAAGGTATCTTATAATCAGATTATGTGACTGTTTTAATCTGGGTGAAACAAAGAAATTAAAACAAAGACCAACCTACATGTTCCTAAAGTAAACAGTGACAATGATGTAGTGATGGCTTATCAGTTCTGTGGTATTGAAATATTGATACTCACACACTACTCATTTCAGGACAGATTACTCTAATAAAGTGCTGATATTAATTAATAAATTCAAAATAAAAAGGTGTGTGTCATTTCCAAATTTCATAAACTAACTTACCCCAAGGTTTTGTGCCAACCCCCACCCCCTTCAAACCACCCAACCCTCCTTGTCACGTGATCAGAAGTGCAGCGCTCAGCTGTATTTCACCTGCTAGCAGCAGTTCAGTCTGTGGCTGTATGGCGTCTGACAAAAGAGCACGGCTGGGAGTCAGAGGAGTGTGGCGAGGGCGTGCTTTTCACCTGTGGATAAAACTACAGGTAAGTGTAGAGAGTTGTCCATGCAGTAAAAGTGTGCAACACAAGCAACCTTTATGCATTTTGTTTTCAAATTTTTTTGTCATCAAGATTCATTATTATATGTATTTTAATTTTATGTTGAATTTAATATATCTGTTAATGGTTTATTATCTAGCATTTTTCTAAATTTATTAAATCTTTTTTTTTTTGAAAGGATTGTAACACCACATTATGCAATAATGCCCCAATGAAATTAAAATAAATAAATAAATAATAATATATAATAAAATCAATAAAATATCATATATTTTATAGTATCTAATACATGAATGATAAATTTTCACCTTATAATGTAATAACGATTTTATAATGAAATAATTCTTTTGGGTGCAATATGTAATAAACTTTGCAGCATTATGTAATAAGTTCTTACTTATCACATGTGGGAACCCACATTTTGCAATGAGTGGTGCAATGTGTAAAAACTTGCACATAATGCAGGAAAGTTTATAACATATGTGTCCATAACTTTGTTACAAAATGTCGTGTTACAAGGCTACCAAAGGTTATTCACATTAAAGCTTTTAAATAAACAGTGTCTGTCATGTGAGTCCTTTGAGTGTCATGTTTTGAGTTAAAAACAAAAATCACTATAAGTGTATATAATACATAAGAATGCCAGAAACATTATCAGTATGATATTGCATGTTGATATCACATTGTTGTTTTAAATTTGATAATATAAAAGTTTGATATCTAAAGCATCTTTTTTCATGTGCAAATAATCCATCATACATGGTCGTCTTAGCCAGTAGCCAGTAATATGTTTTTTTCAGTGGATTTTAGACTTATTTAATTCATGACATAGAAAAATAATTTAACATCTATTTTTGTTTTTACAATGATAGATGAGATTGTAATTGCTTTTTGATTTTGGAAACAGAAAAAAAAATTCTTGAGTATGTTGTACTTACCCCACAGTCATAGTGAAAACACCAGGATCTTTCTAAAATTATCACATTAATCCTGCTTTCTTCATTTCACACTCAAGTTTTTGCACAGATTCACGAAATGAATTCTAATTTCTTAGCTTCTTCTTTTCCTCCACTTTAAGTCTCATCCACACTTCTCTGTGTTACCTTCTGTCACCCCTCATCCCCGCGTGTGTGTGTTTGTGTGTTAACCTGCAGAAGTACAGAGGATTTGGATTATTCTCTGTTTAAACAAGAAGAAAAGAGGAGCTTGAAATAGTAAACAACTTTCATTCAGCTGCAGCAGATTACAGGAAAGGACGCAACCTCTGCATCTGCATTCCTCAAAATATCCCTGACTCCAGTGTGAGTGTGTGTGTGTGAAGAAGTGTGTGAAGAAGTGTTTTAAGTGTGTGTACGTGGAAAGAGGGGGAATCTGCTGAGCCACAATAACTCTGCAGGAGGAACTGTTTTTCTCTCCTGAGCTCATCTTTTATTGAACACTGGGAGTTAGACTTCAGGGTTTTTCTCCTTTTTTTTACTTTAATTCTCATATTGAGAAAAAGTTCCTCCTCTTTCTATACACAGTTTGATAAATGCTTCAGAGTGCTGCAGATTAGTGTGCAGTATACAGACTAAATACCATCAGCAACTGTGTTTGAATTGAATCCTTTCACAGGCCGGATAAACTGAAGTTCGACACAGTGACTGCGTTTTGAGTGATTTATGATCATATGAAAGCTTTGACGATGTTCGGCTGCCTGTTTACTCTGCAGAGCACAACACAGAGCTCTTTTTCTTTCAGTTTTTATCTTATTGTGGAACAAATAGTGTCCTATCAATCCAGGCTTCAGAGCTCAATCCAATTAAATGTTAGAATAATCCAGTTTATGAGTTTTTAAATCAACTGTGAGAACAAACAAGAGATGCAGAGGAAATATAAACACAAGAAATGGCTTTAAAGTGCATTAATGAATGACAGAAAGAAGATTACTAAGAAAAGAGAAAAATCCCTAGAGCACGGAAACATGAAGAAAACCTGAACACACACACGTTTCAGATCAATCACAAACACACCAGTATGATCTCCGAACATGGGTATTAAAGATGTATGAGTACAGAGAACAACACCTAGAGGAGTATAATCTAGCTGTTGATAACAACATCTGACACGGCTGTCTTTGGATCTCACAACATACAAACACAGGAGAGCAGCAGCAACAAGTGAATGAGATAAAAACACCAAACAAGTGGTCGACGTCGATCCCTACTTTATTTATTCCATAGGACTCTTTGCTTTTTAATCCCTCATCAGATGAACTATACAGTCCACATCACATGACGAGGACTCTATAGTGTTTCCAGATGATGACCTACATCAGAGCTTATGGTTACATAACCGTAACCATTGTCCTTGAACTACAATCAAACTCTCACTGAAACAGAGATTATAGAGTATTATGTTTATGTACATGTAACTGAAACCACTTGTGCTTGAATAAGGAATAATTACTCCCTAAGGACTCCCATCTTTTTCTGCCCTCATTCAATTGTCTATACTCTTTTGATAAGTTATATAACCCAACACATGGCTTCCTATGTCCCCCATCACTAAACTTTGAAGACAGTTACCATCTCTTCCCAGTGCAGGCTCACATCTCCAACTACACCCATATATCAAAACATCCAGACAGAGATGCATGTTCTACCTCCCTATTCCCCAATGTAAATGAGGAAGGAGAGGTGAGAAGATAGGGAAAATCAAGACCCTGTTTAGACAACATTTCATCCAAAAATGCTAAAACGCAGTGAAAAAAATCTGCGTTTACATGGAAATGCTGAGGGACTGAAAACGCAGTAGTAAGCATGCCAGGCCTGTAGGTGGTGCTATAACTGTCTTGTCCAGAAGCAGCTTTTTGGAGAGCTCCACTGAAGTAGAGTTGAGCCGATCATCTGGGCTGTTTCCCAAAGCCAAGGTACCTTGCCTTGCCTTGGTCTGATGTGGGCGTGGGCAGGCATCCACATCATCAGTCGCTGCCCAAGTGCTGTTCCAATGTTCATGTCCTCCGGAGGCATATGTCCTCCGTTTGGTTAGCATGTGGCTAATTGACCAAGGATACACAGGTGTATCCTTCGCTGCCTTGCCATAGCCATAAATACCCAACATGCAACGCGTGAATCTACAAAAAAGGAAAAAAAATGGAAGGAAAAGACGCACCAGCGGAGGCGCAAGGTAAATTCCAAATTAAATGTAAGTAACAAAATATACCTCTGAAAATAACAACTTATACCATGTCCACCACTTAACTCTTTTGTGTGTCACTCACGTAACTATAATTACTGAGAAGCTGCACCTGCAGCGTGTCAATGATGTGACAATAAAAAAGCAGAAAGTGTAGAAAAGTGGCAAGCTATGACAATATTTGTAGCCGTCTGAGCTCCTCCCAAAATGTGCCTTTGTAGGCTGTTCCATTAGCATCTCCTTTTGAGCAGAGGCAGGACACTTGCCTTGGATTGGAAGGAAGTGGCTTCAGAGCCACTGCCTTCCAAGGCAAGGCAAGGCAAGGTACCTGGGCTTTGGGAAACAGCCCTGGTGTATTGGTAAATGCTAAGAGCAAAAGTGGAGCAACAGATGCACATTTTGTATGAAGACAGTCAGCAGATTCAGCAGATTGAGCAACAGAAGCACAACACGGTAATTTGCCACGATCATAACAATAGTACTGTCGCTCGCCCGAAGTGGAGTGTGACGTCAGCGTTTCCACTGAAAACGGCAGCTTATTTTTTATGCGGCAACAGTGTCGGCAGTGTTTCAGAAAAATCCCACTCTTGAGGCCATTTTCAAAAGTTTGCGTTGTGGGTCGGCTGAAACGCTGTTTCCACGTAATCGCAGATTTTTTTTTCACTCTGTTTTTGTGTTTTCAGATGAAACAATGTTCTGTAAACAGGGCCTTAATATGAGCCACATTCACCTCGCCAGACCAGATAAATGTCTAGTTTCAAGTTATTCAAAGACAAAAAAAAGAGGTCTGAATTGTAATAAATAAAATAATCTGCCAATGGAACAAGAGAAAAGCTACTGGTATGAAGACATTCTAGTTTCAATTGAATTTTTTTGTTCCATTGGCAGATTTTTTTTTACTTGTTCCAAGCAATTCAGGCCTCATTTTTGTCTTGAAATAACCTGAAACAAGACATTTTTCTGGCCTAGTCACTCATTATGGTGAGGTCATAAGGGGGAAACAGAGCACAGATGAGATGCTTGTTTTGGCCAGAATTCACCCCCACTACAACAGCCTGAATTTCCAGCAACAGGGATGGATGAGAGAGAAATATGTCAGCAGACAGCTGCTTAGCATCTTACAATCTTTGTATCTACAAATGTAAAAAGCAACTATCATAATTTAAATGTATGAACAGCCCATGAAGATAAAAGGAGCAAATTAAATTCTCATTGTTTAGTGTTTTGTAGTTTTGCACACATCAATTATAAATACACTGGAAAAAAACTGAAATCCCATCAAGTGTTTTTGTTGTATTTGCAGTACAAAATGTCTTTTTAGACTTAATATGAGCCACATTCACCTGACCAGTCCAGAAAAATGTCTTGTTTCAAATTATTTAAAGACATCAATCAAGCACATTTTCTTGCAAATTTTTCTTGTTCCATTGGCAGACATTTTATCTTCTTGTTTCAGGCAATTCAGACCCCACTTTTTGTCTTTGAATAACTTGTATTTAGCCTAAAAAGACATTTTCTGCTAAAAATAAGACAAAAAAGACTTGATAAGATTGTAGTTTTTTGAAGTGTACAATATATTGTCTTGCGTCGACTTCTAATACTGAACAAGAAGTCGGCCATTTTTATTTAAAATTAGGATCATCCCATTCGGGTGTTGTACTTGCATTAAGAAAGAAAAGAGTTTCTTGTATTTTAACTGGTGTGTCACTAGCGCTGCGTCAAACTCTGATGTCTTGCCATGAACCAGGATGTTGTTGTAAATACTTCATATAAAGTGCAATCTGCTTCAAATTCATATACATGATCATGGTTTACCAGCGTAGTGTCATCCAGTGCATACAGTTCTGGCCCAAACAGACTTCCTACCCTGACTTCTCCTTATGGCCCTGTTAACTGTCTCTTTACTGACTCCTTTCTCTGTTTTTGTCCTCACTTCTCCCTTCCTCACTCATTATAGTGAGGTCATAAGGGGGAAAAAGAGCACAGACGAGAAGCTTGTTTTGGCCAGAATTCACCTCCACTACATCGGCCTGAATGAACTACCTTCCCTTATTTCCACCAACAGAGATGTTCCTCGAGAGAAATATCTGTCATTATATTCTCATTGTTTTGTGTTTTGTAGTTTTACACCAAGTATTCATAGCAGTTATACTGTCTTCTTGACCAATATTGCAATGCAACATATTTTTCCAAAAAAAAAAATTAAAAAATCACCACCTCTGTCACCAACCTATAATTTACAAAGCTCAGTTATTAAATTCAGAGCTAATGGTGCTATCTTTCCACTGTGATGAATATTCAGATGATCTTCTTTGATGTAGTAATTTTTCAGAAATGGAAGCAAAGGGAGGGACACACACAGACACACACAGGTATATCACAAACAATGAGAGCAGACAGCCGTTATATCAGCAGCCCACGTCCCCACTATCACTTGATAATAGAGCTATTGAATGAGAATCCATCCGCCGAACACAGAGAAGGACTGCACACACAAAGGAGAAAGGAACAAAGAAACAAAGACTGAGCACAGATACCTACCAGATAAACAACAGCATGAAAGCTCATTTCTGACATCTGAGACACTAGTTTCACAAAATAATACAACTTTAAACTCCCACTGCTGCTCCTGTGTACAGGATTGCTCAACTACAGTTATCTGTGTCCTTGCTGTGCTGTGTGTCTGTGCCAACTGACGATCTTTTACCATCGAAATTCACGACATTAACCCTGCTTCCCTCCAAAGCACACACCTTGCCCCTTTTGCCTTCAAGAACTGCCTCAACCCTTGGTGGCATAGATTCAACAAGGTCCTGGAAAAATTCCTCAGAGAGTTTGGTCCATATTGACATGATAGCATCACACAGTTGCTGCAGATTTGTCGGCTGAACATCCATGATGAGAATCTCCCGTTCCACCACATCCCAAAGGTGCTCTATTGGATTGAGATCTGGGGACTGTGGAGGACATTTGAGTACAGGGAACTCATTGTCATGTTGAAGAAACCAGTCTGAGATGATTCCAGCTTTATGACATGGAGCGTTATCCTGCTGGAAGTAGCCATCAGAAGATGGGTACACTGTGCTCATAAAGGGATGGACATGGTCAGCAACAATACTCAGGTAGGCTGTGGACTTTAAACCATGCTCAGTTGGTACTAAGGGGCCCAAAGTGAGCCAAGAAAATATCCCCCACACCATTACACCAGCAGCAGCAGCCTGAACCGTTGATACAAGGCAGGATGGATCCATGCTTTCATGTTGTTGAGGCCAAATTTTGACCCTACCATCTGAATGTGGAGCAGAAATCCAGACTCATCAGACCAGGCAACGTTTTTCCAATCTTCTATTGTCCAGTTTTGGTGTTGCTGTGTGAGTTGTAGCCTCAGTTTCCTGTTCTTAGCTGACAGGAGGGTCACCCGGTGTGGTCTTCTGCTGCTGTAGCCCATCTGCCTCAAGGTTGGACGTGTTGTGTGTTCAGAGATGCTCTTCTGCAGACCTCGGTTGTAACCAGTGGTTATTTGAGTTACTGTTGTCTTTCTATCAGCTCCAACCAGTCTGTCCATTCTCCTCTGACCTCTGGCATCAACAAGGCATTTTGGCCCACAGAACTGCTGCTCACTGGATATTTTCTCTTTTTGGGACCATTCTCTGTAAACCCTAGAGATGGTTGTGGGTTAAAATTCCAGTAGATCAGCAGTTTCTGAAATACTCAGATGTACAACCATGACACGTTCAAAGTCCCTTAAATCACCTTTCTTCCCCATTCTGATGCTCGGTTTGAACTGCAGCAGATCATTTTGACCACGTCTACATTCCGAAGTGCATTGAGTTGCTGCCATGTGATTGGCTGGTTTGAAATTAACGAGCAGTTGGACAGGTGTGCCTAATAAAGTGGCCGGTGAGTGTATTTTTCCAGTTTCCGACTCTTTCTCTGCTTTAAACTCTGCAACTTCCAAACTTACCTCTCAATCCTACAGCACAGACATGTTTCCTCCCACCAGGGAATAACACAGAGGCCTCTTCTGATCTTCCAGTTCAATATAAGAAACCAAAGCAGAGAGAATAATAAATGTGTTCCCTTTCCCTCACCAGTTCATTATCAAGGTTACCCAAACTTTTTTCTCCCCCTGACACAAGGTCAGTTACTCAATTTTTGCTGCCTTTGACAGCAACTTGTGGCTCATATTTTAAAGGAAAAATGTAAGAAATGTCTCTGAAATAATAAATATGGGAGATATTGACTTTCCTTCTCGGGCAATGGTGCTTGCAACAGCTTGCAGGACTGTCAATAATCTCATCCTGAATCTGAGTTTCTCAGCCAAAGTGAGGATCGTCGGCTCATCGCTTCTTTTCTTCCGAGCACCTCGGATCTCAGAGCCTGACTCACCTCCGCTCCTCGTATTGACACCTCCAAACTCCAAAAACTCCTCCAGCAGTGACGGCAGGTGAAAAAGTCAGGAAGTGTGCGCCTGTCAGGAACAGGACCCCTCTGCTCAGCTTGGATCCACACAGATGAACAATGTGACTGAATATATTTACAGGTAGAAAACAAGATTTCTACTGGGTGCAGCTGCCTTTCATTGAGAGGGAACAGTAAGATCTTTGTTTGCCAAAAGTCCAAAAGTTTTCTTGAAAGTTTTCTTCAGTCATGAGATTCTGTTTGGAGTTTTAGAGTTGGGCTTTCACTTACTTAAAACTCCAACAAATTATCCAAAAACACCCACAGTGCTTAAAATTTGCTCCAGTTGGTCTGTCCATAAAATATAAAAAATTCCCTGGGCAGAGTTTTGATGAGGCTTAGTCTGCCTTAATCCACTCACATATGGAAGAATAAAGTCTAATTGGGAATACTTTGTGATAAAATTTATGGCTAATAACAAACTCAGATCGACATTTTATGACCTTCTGGCATTGGCAGATAAGATTTGGCAAATTTTATATTGTCACAACAGATAAATAATCTACCAAACAAAAAAATTCTCCCTTTTTGTGCTAAATTTAGTTACTTGTAACGCAAGCCAACCTTTGAAAAGGTACAGAGACAATCATTGTTTAGGATTTTGGGGTGGCCTTAAAGGGGCTGTGAGGAGTTTGAAAGTGACCCTGAAAAAGCCTCCCTCCTAGAGCTTCCAGTTGGGGTCGACCAGGACAGGGTTGATTTACTGCAGTTCTAGGTCTCTATGACAACACCACACCAGCTGATGAAGTTGTCTGTATTTTTCTCTGCTTAAAATGACTTCTGTGATTAATTTTGTAGTGATAGTGGACACTGGAGCCTAACTATCGGCCAGAAAAAGAACAGAAGAGCAGAAGAAATATAAACAGGAGAGTTTGGCCCAAGCTAAAGGCTAATTAGCCTTTAGCTTGGGCTGTATCACTCTATAACACAAGGGCTAAACTGTTTGTAATAATGTTCATTCCAACCCACAGTCAGCGGTTATTCTGCAGTGGTCTGTTCAAACTTGAGAGTCTATCAATAAAATGAAGAGTGAGGTTACGTTAGCTCTGATTGGTAGATGACTGACAGGACATAGCTAACCAGGATTCACTAACGTTACTCATTAAAGACATGTCTTAGAGCAACGGACTGCCAGCTGTGCTAAATATAAACAGCTGCTGAACTACTTACAAACTGACAGTGTTTATTTGTTGTCATGTTAGCCTACAGATACGTTGGAGCACCAGGCTAGCATATAGCTGGCTGCTACAACGTCTGCTTGATGTCACATTTCAAATCATATCGCTACGTAACCTTAACCTTAAATACCTTACATCCGCGTGTCGTATCCAATAAAAAGTTGTCTTGAACTAAGAAAATTTGTTTCATTTAATCCCAAAACACACACCCCACTAATACTCATAGCATCTTTATCAGTAGAGGGGCTTGTGCCACCCCCATGGGCCAATCTAGACACACCCCTGCTCAAGAGGGTAACCCTTGAAGATCATCTCTGCCAGAGCACATCCTTACATTTTAACATACTGTTACATTTTTTGCACAAAACTTTTGCTCAACATTGATACAACCCTTACAGTTTAAACTTTAATAAAAATGTATCAACTTATATCTAGACTAACTTAATAAACTGCTAAAAAGTGCAGTAAACGATACAAAATGATTTTTCAAAATTGTATACAAAATGCTTTTTTTTACACATATTTTACTGAACACAGAAATCTTATGGCTGTATCCCTCAAAAGTGTGAATGTAAAAACCATGATGGCATGTATTCATTGTAGTCTGGATGGTAATGATTTTGTTTACATTTCATAACAGATTTCTGGGAACACGGTATTGGAAGGAAACAGCGCTTTGGGACATGTTGAACCCAAAATATGAACTAGTAACTCCCCAGATTTGCTACGTGAAAGGAATGATCAATCTTTCTTATCTGGCTTCAAATCAACAACCAATCGAAACTTAGTATGCAAATCTTGGTGCTGGCGCTAAACTGGTCTCTAAAGGATGAAAGATGAAATTGAAAATCTGAATCTGCTTTACTGGCTAAGTATGTCTTCACATGCAAGGCAATTAAAAAAAAAGGAAAACCTGTCTGTAAAAGCCCATGCTGAATATTTAAGCCCACATAAGCGAGAAACGCAATGCACGGACCCAAGAGAGCGCCATCATGACCTCGGGGAAAAAGAGATTTCACCATTTGGTCGTCTGTAATCCTGTCAGATTAGATAAAAAGTCCTGGATGAAATGTGTTTTAATTAATATTTCAGTATCACTCAAACCACATGATGTCTGCCCCCCTTGGAATCAAACGTCATCAGACGTTTCTACCACCAGTGGACTCAGTCTGGCCAGTTTATCTATTTCTGATTTTAATTGATGATGTGAGTCAGACTGTCTCTAAACAGAGGCTTGAAAAGCAAAATAATTCCACTGGTGTTGGCAAAATTTGTGCAAAAATTTGGATGGCATAATCTTTGCAGCATTTTGCTTTCCTCAGCCGCTCTGCAAAGCTGTCTCTCCCACAGTCCTTATGTGCACAAACAAACAAATATGATGATATTATGGTGATGAAATTATGTGCCATTCTGCATCTTATCAGTCGACAGTTGTATGTGTGAAATCTAGACTCTAAAAGAGGTTCAACAAAGAAAATATGTGCTCCAACTTATTGCAGAAATACACTTCACATCAGCCGCTCTCCATCTGTCTTAAAAGAAAATAATTTATTTAATCCAGCTGGAGCAGGCCCATTAAAATGTATATTTAACAAGTGGAAAATCTTTCTGCACTGGTTGCTGCAGCTTGCAAGAGACTTCCTCTGAATTAAGATTTCAGTTTGGCCAAACTTTTTAAAAACACAAAATTTTTTGTGGCTTTGTTTTGAATATTTGCATGAAAAGTTATTTTTTACACACCAAATCTGTTGGAAAATGAGCTGCAAAAACTTTGCTGCGTACTTTAAGAAATAGTTAAAAGAAACAACTCTAAAACTTCTCCAAAAATCTGCAAAATTTCCATTGGGAAGAGGTAACTTTTCTAACACATAAGGGTGGATTGAGTATTGTTGCTTTTTAGTTGCACGTTTAATCACCACAGGCAACCTTTCCAAGCCGTGAATAATGTATGAACCCTATCTCCTGCACTTTGCTAACAGTGAGGCTGCAGAGACAGAGGGAGACGAGATGTGGGTTTACTCTACAGCCTTCTCCGTGAGCTGGCAGGGGAGCAGAGGGGTGACAGCGGTGACACAGTGCCTTTGAATACATTACATACACACACAGACAGAGGGTTGCTGAATCTCTGAGCAGGCCGTACATACATATGCATGCTTGTTTAGCAACCTCTGTTATCGAGGGAACTGTCAGCGAAGGTCCTCCTGGAGGAGGAGGAGCAGAAGGTGAACAATGAAGCAGGTCACACAAAAAAGCCTTTTTTATGACTGTTAGTGGATATAATATTTTCAAACATATGAATTATTAACCGTCTTTGACACTTTATCCAGCGTATTTGACTTTGCCTGTTAGGGATATGATAGTGTGGATAAATGATTGAACAGTGGTTTCCAATACTATATTACTGGAAACCACTAGCATAGAGAACACCAAGTTAGCCTGGTTGACTAGGAAAAGATATTCCTTTATCATCCATTACAGTGCTTTGTCGTTGTTCAGTTTTTTTCTGTTCGTTTTTGTTTTTTTTTCTGTTTTTTTTCTTTTTCAAGAACCAATCTTTGTACATATCTTGCTCCTCTATAAATATGTAAATAGTAATATTTTCTACTTTTCTATGTTTCTTATATTACTTTACATTTATTTAAATTTCTAATTTGATTATCATTGTTGTATTTTTATTGTTATTGCAGATCAATAAAGAATATTCAATTCTATTCTCTATTTAATGTTCCAAAAGCTGTTTTGTCAGGTCACATGATGTCATCTGATGAGGTTGTTTTTATAGATTTACAAATACAGACTGCAAGTTGAATCATATTTGGTTCTTCAGCTCCCTGCCCTTTGACGTTCCTATGTGGAATGCCAAAGCTTAACGGCTGAAATACACCAGATGCATCTGCAGTCTGTCTCTATTCAAACACGGCAAACAGATCAGATAGGTTTCCTTTCAAGTCAATGTGTCAACTTACACTAGATCCGTTCTGTTACAGTACATTTGCGTTGCTGGTCCGTCATGTCACAGGGAACATGCAGCCATTCTATTTTTGCTGGACGTGGAGCTGTGATGTATATATTTCGCACAGGGAAGATCTAGCGGGACAGGAAGTTGTGGCCGGAAACTACCTAAAGACACCCAGTGACTTTCAAAAAAAACAAACTGTCAAAATCAGTTTGTATTTAGCTTAACTACAACATTAAATGGACATAATGAACAGAGTCAACAGGTTTAAGGTTTTACAGCCCAACATGAATAAAGAGAGGCCTGATGGTGTAGGAAGCCTGGGAACACACAGCCTCTGAGAGAAGACAAATGCAGATGTCAAACTGCAGACGTACCATCTTGACACAGTCTCAATTCTTACTGACCTATGAACTGCATGCCTGACTCCCCTGCCTTTCAGGGTTTGGAAGAGAAGTTGGGGGAGCACATCTCATGTTGCATACATTAAAAAAGCCAAGGCAGGGAGAGCAGCAGCAAAGCAAGAAAAAAGCCTGGTAAGTATGTTTCTTAGCTTGATATTTAAAATGATCTGCATTGTTCTCCTGATTTTCAATAGCTCACCCACTTTCTATACACTGTAGTTTAAAACACATCAATTCAGGTTAAAAATTGACAGTTTTTTATTATTAAATGGAGATTCGTGGTTTCCTGAAAGTGTGACCAGTTCCCTATCTTTATACAATTTTAAACCTTCATGAGCTAAAACACTACACACCTTCCCAAGACAGGCAGAGCAGCAGCAAAGACAGGATAAGCTAGGCATCATATGTTTTCAGCTAAATATTGTCAATTAACTAATAATGATACACATTCAGAAACTTTCATTAATACTAAAAAAAATGACAGTTTTTAATTTACAGTTATGATAAAATGTGTTCTGAGCCTCATCTCTATACCACTGTAAACCCTAATGAACTCACATACTGCTCACCTGACTCCATTTAGTCCATTACAGATCAGTTTAAGCTTCAAGGTGACCATTAGGAACAGGCAACGGACTAGTAAATAGATTATCACAGACATGGCAGTGACATATCCCTTTACACTAGCCCACTTATTACAAGGCCACCAACTAAAAATATTTACAAGTAACAAACATTTCCCTGGATTAAGACCAAGACTCCTGCTCCTTGTAGCTTTGTAGTTGACTGAACTTTTAACATTAATCAGGAAATTTAAACATTTTCATTGTTTTTATTGCTTATGTTGTATTATAACTATTGGCAACTTGGGATACACTCACCAACTATAGATCATTGCCTTTATTGCATGACAGGAACTTGAGCTACTTTTTGTTTATATGGATTGTTTGGCCTTATAGTTACTCAGTGTAAATGGAAACTGATGTTTTTGCCACTGTGTCAACAGGCAGAGGTGAAATGCGCCAGAATCCTTTCCCAGAGGTTGATTATGATTGATAAGTCAGTCATTGTTGATGGGGAGTTTTGGCCAATCAGAATCAAGTATTTCACCCAGTTAATACTAGAGAAATATACTTTATTATTATTATTATTATTATTATTATTATTATTATTATTATCATTATTATTATTATTATTATCATTATTATTATTTAGTTTAAGTATTTTATTTTATCATAATTATTTATTATTATTATTATTATTATTATTATTATTATTATTTAGTGTAAGTATTTTATTTTATAATAATAATAATAATAATAATAATAATAATAATAATAATAATTATTATTATTATTATTATTATTATTATTATTATTATTATTATTTATAATAATAATAATAATAATAATAATAATAATAATAATAATAATAATTTTATTTTATTTTTTAAAACAATTTTTTACAAGGCATAAATCCTTCACCATACTGAACAAACAAATGATGACAGTGTCTGGCTTGTAAGGACCAGTATCAACTTGTCCTGACTCTGTTTCCTCTCACTGTTAATAACTAATCTCTCATGTTTCTCGTCTCTGCATGAATTTGAGTTTCTACCAGAGCTGCAGCTGTGTTCTGACTGATGTGCTTTGAATTGATCCAATTCTCTGTTTCCTCTGTAAAACTTGCTCTCACAATAACCTTCTGCTCGCTTATGCAATTATGTTTCAATTTGATGGTTTGCCCTCCAGTGTTAATGCCGCTCGCCGTACATTTCACTGAGCAAAGAGAGATTAGATTGTTGTGGTTATTATGTTGTCAACTTTATTACTTTTTGGGGCAAGCCACCTCGCCTCCCTAATTGGATTGAGGTAGTCTGTATTCCCTCTGCAAGGGGAAGCTCACACCTATAAAATATTCCTATTATTAAGCCTGAAGAAGTGAAGCAGAATGTGTGCCTCATTTTTATAGCCTCTAAAAATAGAACCACAGACGGATGACAAACAAGTGTGCAACTGTGTGTGCGTATGCCCATGTGTTTGCAGTTACTGAATCAATCCCCAGTACACAATGGAAAACAATAGAAAGCAGTCCATCATTTTGTAGCACCAGATGTGATCCATACTCCCACAGCTTGCCCCATTCTCATTTTTCTCTAACCCACAACCCCTCCTCGAGCATTTTCCTCAACAGTCATCCTTAATGTGAGTCAGAAAATATAAACACTATGCACAAACGTACTCACAAGTAATACATCTTCATTAGCCATGCTTTGCTCAGTCATGTTGCGGTTAAAAAGCTGATCTCCAAAACTGGGAGTCGGGATGCTAACGCTGGGCCAGCACATCCATCTTCATTATTCATAAAGAGCAAGTTGGATGAGGATATGCTCCATTTATAAAGCATCACAAACTGTGGTTTCTCCTAAAATGTGTTTTAACTTTACACACACACACACTCATTTGAAATAGATTGACGGGCAAATTAAGACACCATTAGCATTTTCAAGGTCTCAAACAGTCACGGGGTACAAGCTTTTGGTGCGTATGCCTTCGAAGAGCTTTAAACTCTGGCCATAAGGAAGAGTTTTAAATCAGTAAACTTCTTGAAACCGTCTCATAAGCGCTTCATTTCATCACTGTGGTTTAATATGTTGTTTTGTTGGGCTTAACTGGAGTTTATGTCAGATGACAGCAAAAAGATGCTTCTATCCGTGCAGTTCATCTTCTCAGCCCAGTCAAGTGAAAACACCTGCTTGTTTGTTTGATGCGTGCAAGACATAATAGATCACAAGACTAGCCAATAACAGACAAAAAATAGCCATCAAATGAAAAATGCTGTTAGATTATTCAATTTCCAAGACAGTGGTTGATGCCATCAGAGTGGGGATCAGTAAAAACTTGACAGCTCAAGCTGTGCAGACAGAAAGGCAGCCAGCTACTGCAGTGTGAAGCCTTAGATTTTGCATTTTGTCTATTTACTGTATACCCTCTTAAGACCCAGTGTCCACATATGTCAATGTGGTAGCCTCGTGTTTGGGGTCAACACAGCAGTTTGTTCAGAAAAAAATCATATAACACGCCTTTTTTTATTGAAATAAAATCACTTCCATTACTTTGCCACTTGTTTTCTAATTTGGGTGCACACAATTTAGCTAACAAGCTGGCACATGGTTTCATTTTCTTTGTTGTGATTCAATTTGCAGTTATTGTTTCTCTCAAAGTGATACTTACCTTTGTGTTTATTTCTTTGTCCGAGCTTTCCTGGCAAGAGCCTGGCCAAAAGGCTTCAAGATGGCCTCTTAAGCCCTGTCTGCAGGAAGTGGGAGGGACCATCAAGGGGGAAGCCAGGAGAAGCTTGGAATTTTTATTCATCAGGAAACCTTTGTTTGATATTCTATTAGCAATTGAGGACACTTAAAGTTTTTGTAAATGGTTTGTTTAGATAATTTTATGGTGTTTCGCTGAGTTTGTTAGATGTTTTGTTTTTTGTTACCTAAGTTCCTCCCCTTCTGTTTATGTTGGACCAGTCTTTGTCTATTTAACCCCACCACCACCACCACTACCACCACCAGGTTAGGTCTAGATATATATATTTTTTTTGAAACCACATTCAGTTTGGTATTTTGTCATCAATTTTATTTGCTTTTTGAGTTTCATTGAAGGGTTTAAGATCTTTTTCCTTTTTGTCCTGTGCCTGATTGCTTGGTCCCTTACAGTGGACATTACATTTCTGCCTCTCAGACCCATCATACTTCATTTTTTTAAAACTTTGACTGATTAGCCACATTTAGGGACACTTTCCACATTATCTTTTGTTGAAATTACAACATTACACACATTTTAGTGAAAAAAACATGTATTTAAGTACAATAACACTAACAAACAACAAAGACCAAGTTTAGTTGTTAGACTTATTAGGTCTTACTTATCCCAAATAACAAGGTGAATTAAAAATCGCACACTAGACAAAAGCTTAGGTCTTAGGACAATACAATGATGGACTACATGTCTCCACTCCTATTGCACAAAGTGAAGTCAAAAAACCCCACTTAGCAAGGCACTGGCATGTTGTGCGTTTTGTCCAGAGTGTAAAGAAAAGATTAAACAAACCACCAATTCAATATTATCAGGGTCCTGACCTCTGTGATGCAGTATTTAGCAAAACCACAAGGTTACGTATTCATCCTGCAACCCCCATACGAGTGGTGCCAGAGAGTATTTTACAACCCCCTACATCAGTGTTTGTGACACCCTGACTTTGGAAACCAGAGCTTTTCTTTGATACCCTTGATGATTTTGCTCTCTGTGTCCCTACCTTATGATGCCTTATGGTGGCGCTACCGACATCTTGACAGAAAACAAACAACTAGTTTGTAGCATTCATTTCATTGAAGTAGTCCTGCACCCCTAACTGTGAAAACAAAGGAGGTTTTGGGGCCTGTGCTGCAGCCAGTAAATCTTTGGATCTACTTTTTGGGAGCTCTCACATTGTCCATCATTTATACAGTTTATAACTTTTTTCTATCACTATCTTGTAACACTTTGGAGCCAGAATTCTTCATTTTATTTGGAAAGACACAAGGTGCTTGAGAGGAGCCAGAGGTTGGCAAATTCTAAAGTGTCAGAGATTTGCCAAAGGTTATTTTATTAGCTGGCTCATTAGATAGCTAACAGTGTCTTCCACATAATGGACATCAATTTTTGGCTGCGACTCAGAACTATTTTTGCGTATTTAAAAAGCCAGGAGAGCATGTGAAATGCAGAGAGGTACTTGCTAGCTCATTGCTTTCCTCCCCTTAGGTATGAGGATAAAAAATTAACCAGTGTGCTCGTCTAAAACTTTACAGTTAGTGTTCTTCTCTTGGGGGAAAAGCTCTTTTTACCTGCATTAACAGCCACAGAAGCAATCTTGGAGAATAGCTAACCTTGCAGTAAGCTATATCTTTTTCTCAATATTTTCCAAATGGCACAAACACAGCATACACTTGAAGTTCTGTTGATGTTTTGACAGTTATTTAGACAACGTCAAGTGTTGAAGAATGCGGCCAAAGTAAAGTGCCAAAAGCTGCAGTTCCTTGAGTGTCCACTGGAGGCTGGTCCCAAAAGTCAAGGGAGCTCCATTAACACCCATGGTGTGATGCCCATTTTGACAACAGAGTTATACAACTTTAAACATGGAAGAAAGATAATCCTACAACATTTGCATAATTAGGAGCAGGTGTGTTCAGCTTTACTGAGAATTAGCATTAGCATTTCCTATACAACATAAGCCACTTTTAGCTTCAGAAACCAATTTTCATCACTGAGACTACGACCATGTTTAATCTATGGGTGATACCTTTGAGTGACAGCTGGTTATGTATACAAATCTTGTTTTCTGGGACCATAAAAAGCTGTTTTTGGAAGAACAGATACATGATATTCAACTCACAAGCTAGCATACGGTAGCTTGAATTCTCCTTAAAAACCAACACATGTTCCACAGTTACAGCACACAGCAGTGGGTAAGTTCTGCTTTCCACTTCAGGAGATAATTGCTCTCCATTTCACACTACAACCTGTCAACAGTAAGATAATAAAACATCCACAGCCGTGTCAGAACATCCAAATATAACTCCTCTTCTGGGGAGAGTGACAATCAAAGTCTGAATTTTAATTTGCTGCTGCAACTTCGGGCTTGAATTCAGCATGAGCTGCTCTGCATTTGTCACACACACCTTGGTTAGTACAGCTGAGACAGATTCGGATGTTTGAAAGTCACTCGAATGTGCTAATAATGACCTTTTTTGCTGTCAGAAAATGTGCTCAGTTTGACTGGCTAGGGGTTTGGTGCATGATCTTTTTCCTGGTGCAGGGCTGCAGATTTGTGACTCAGGTGGAACTTAAGCATTGGACGTATTTGTGTGTGTTTTTATCTTCAATATCACTGGTCATAAACACCAATTAAAAAAGAAAAACTAAGCAGAGGCTCTAACATCTTTTTATGTTGCAATAAGGCATGTTAAAATAAGAGTTAGAATAAAATTTAACAACTTTAATTTTCCTCTGTGTCCCTGTTTTGTTTTGTTGGCCAACAAGAACAGTGCAGGGTCTACATTCTCTGCATAAAAGATTGTTGCATTAAATCTGCAGTCATTATAACACCATGAACCCAGCAGGCCAAGTCTGCGGATTTCTAATCAGATAAGCAGAGACCACTTGGTGCTAAAATGACCCCTGAGTCCTGCAGGTCCTGTGGGGGCTCGGATGACCCAGCTCTCCAGAAATAATTTCAGAATAATCATGGCACCACATCCTAAACTGCCGCGAGGGAAAGGCTTTTCGCTTGATCAAATTAAGTATCGACACAGGCAGGAAAGTGCATGCTGGTCACTTTTAAAAATGGCACTCTGCAAAGTGGTTGATAATTTTTTATAGATCCTCTTGGTATGTTGTTCTATGATTAGCTTTCTGACAACAGAGTGGTTTGGATCCAGATGTAGATGTGAGAAAGATACTAAGACCGTGGTAACAGAAACAATTCAGTGTTTTGGGATTGCTTCTTAAAGGGGCTGTGAGGAGTTCTAGATATATGCCTGATTTTAATCCACACTTTAAAATGAGATTATCAGAGCTAATATTGCTGGTTACAGTTTATTTCAAATTGCGACTTCTTAGCTTCCAGGCCGGGTTGGCCAGGACCAGATTGATTGACAGCAAATCCAGGTCTCTATGACAACACCACGCCTGCTGAAGAAGTTTAGTAGAGAGAAAAGATAAAACACAGAGATCTGTGTTTTTGTCTCCTAAAAACCATTTCTGTGATTAATTTTGTAGTGATGGTGGACACAGGAGTCTAACTGTCAGACAGAAAAAGGACAGAATAGCAGAAGAAGGCTACACAGGAGAGTGATACTGCACGAGCTAAAGGCTAATTAGCCACAAGGTGGCGAGGGGGTTCAATTAAAAAGATCCTCCTAATAGCATCTTTAAAATCTAATATTTGTCAAGCTTACAGATATTACTCGATAGGTAGAAGAACAGCTGACTCTCACTTCTATCAAAGTCTTTCCTGGCTCTAAGATACTCCATCCTCCACCACTTATCCATCAGTCACTGTTAATCTACTTTCCTTCAGATGACAGTGTGGTTTTACCGCGGTGGTCCACCACCTTGCCATCTTTGATGTATATGGTCAGTTACTGTAACATGATTTTGTGTCCCAAGGTGGGATCTAATAAATGAAAGGACATGGGGCTGATGTTATTCTGTTCCTGTCACTGCAAGATGACCAAATTTGTTAAAAAAAGAGAGGGAGAGGGAAGGAGACTAAGAGAGCCAAGGATGCAGCTCCCTCTGGGAGTATTTTAGTCGTATTGATTTACTGATATGAGAAGAGGAATAAGTGTCCCCTGGCAGGCTACCTCAATGACATCCTCATGATGCCAAAGGAAAGAGGCCTTCAGAGGGTCTGCGCTCACTAAATAATGGTTCTTTTCTCAGTAATAGCCTCGGTGTGGAGACAAACACTAACAACAGCACAACACAAAATGGGGATTAAAATATCTGTCATGTGCTGTGGTGTCTCTTGATATGCTGTGAAACATGTTCTTTTATCTGTCCCTAGGAACAATGCCTGAAATTCAGCCTCTTTTTAGCTAATGATACACTGGGTTTGGACAAAGTACAAGGTTGTTTCTTCATGCTAGAACTGGCCAGCGATTGGAGCACTGAACAGGTGCTAACTGGAGCTGATTTTCCAAAATATCTGCTTTTTGACTAGCAGCCATATTTGAACCTGACCTGGGTCATGTTTGGCTCTTTGGTGCAAGAACAAAGACGAGAGTTTTAGTGTTAAAAACGTGACTCTGCTGGCAATCACAAAGTGTGAGGCACAAAACTTGAGCCAGATCCTCTTTTGTCTTCTTGGAAGATGTGCCTTTGCACCTGTTTGGGAAATGTGATTTCACACCAAGAGACAAAGAAGAAATAGCAGATTGTTCACAAGAAACCCAGCGTACACAAACTCTGGCTGGTGAACTCCTGGAACAAAAACTTGTTACACTAATCGGGCATTTTCTTTGTTTTTGGATTCCTTTTTTTTATCAATACCAGAGCATTATAAACCTCTAAAATAGGCAGACAAATATTGTAAGCTTTTGGGGAACTGACTTCGTGCCCTAGAGGGGTTAATAATGTTGTGCTGGCAGATGTTTTCTTTAATTTAGTGTATTAAGTTGTGGAAAAACAGTTCACACATTCATTTCATCATACAGGTGTGTAGGAGAGGAATCAATCAATAAAAGCACCAAGCAAACTCCTGCACACTGCCAAACTGTCAAAAATACATATTGGCAATGTTTCAGCATGCAAGCTTTGCCAAATTCTTTATTTTACATTAATATTTTTTTTGGACAGCAAACAAGTGTGAAGTACTTCATATTATTGCTCTTTTTGTTGAAACTGTAGCTGTTTTACTTCTTAATCAAAGCAATAAAAGTAAGGATTTTAAGTTGTTTAAAGAGGGGGTTATGCTGTCCTTGCAGCATGTGTCACGAGTGCAACTAGACAGCTGGCTAACAGGGATCTACACTTTTCAAAAAGACACAGAGCTTGCTTTTCCTGGACTTTACTTTGGGTTGAACCCACAACTGTAAGACTGTAACATTACAGAGAATAAACCAAATCAGTATAACACACTCACCAAGCTAAGTAACATTCCAAATAACAAAATGAAATTAACTTGTGTTTTCACATGCTCTACTTACAGATAAGGGGTCTCCAAGGCTTAAACGTCAAGAAAGGACATGTAAATCAGAGCAGAAATACGTGTGGGATAGCTCACTTTCTTAGAAAGAAGTAAAACAAAACACAAGCTAGCAGGCCAATGGCTACGTCAGAGATTGTCTATTGAACAGAGTGTGTTAAGAGCGCTCACTACGACGCAACTTTACAAAACCAATAAATAAACAAAGACAGAGGAGTCACTCTGGCACTTGTTTCAAAACTGAACTAAAATTGCTTTTAAAGTCAGCACATGGGTATTAAGTGCTCTTTATTTTAAACATTGAGGAAATATAGCTGGTTGCTTATACGTAACGTGCAAAATTTAAAATCACTACCTATTTTTTTGTTATAGAAATCTATAAATCTGTCTGTAAATTAAATGGGACATTCCAAAAACAGTACAAGATCTTAACAAGATTAGCTGAATGATGACATCATCACAACATATTAGAGGAATGGGCCTCAAACACCAAGGTCTGCCCATAGTTATGTCCCTGTCAGGCCCCCATAAGGCTGGCCAATCATAGAAAAAGGGGTCTGTGGAGTGGGATGCCTTAAAGAGGCAGCAACTGAAAAGATATATTCAGGCAGAGGCTATGATAAGGGTTTTCTACAACAGCGGTGAGTGGAAAATAGGGATTTTGTTTAGCTGTAAATCATGTAAAACTACTACAGGAATACCAGAGGGTCAGCCTAAAGTCAATAAAAAAGCACAATAACCTTTCTTTAAGTAAAAATAAAGACGTTTCTCCCTGCCCAGTTTAGAAAGTCTGCCCTTAGTTTACAGATATATATTTACCTCACCTGGCAATAAAAAATATGGGACTATATCTGTCGCTCAAACCAGCATATTATCATGATCAAAAGCAGCAATAAAATTGGCACCCCATCATTTTCTCAGACAGACAGAAAGAGCTGAGGATGGAAAAGAAGTGAAGTTTCTAACTCGTCTTATTTCTTCTGGAGAGCTAAACTTTAAGCCCAGATGCAAACACAGAAACATGATGCAAAACTTAAAAGGAAAAGTGTCCATGGTGATAACATTGATATATCATTTTGGCACCACATCATACTGCCCCACTCTTTGAGTTTTTTTACTCTGTTTATGGGCTCAGGACTTTTGAGGTTTTGGCGGTAAATGATTGTAGATGCAGAGGATTTGTCAAAGCTTACTGATACCCCCTGCCCCTGCCGAGGGTATCTGAACATAAACAACAACTGAGCCTGTGTGATAACCTTGTGTGCTGAATAATTTCAGCACCTGGAAGCATAATCCCTTTATTGATGGACCTGGAGGCTCTTTCTTGTTAAACCTGATAATAAATGCTCTCAGTGTATTCATACCGTTGCTTTATCCGCACTGTGCATCCGTTTCTGTTTATGACTAAAGAAACGTCAATATGTTTTCACTATCTTCAACAGTTTAGGGACTTATTGACCCACAACAGGATGAAGACAATACAAAATTAATGCACTCATATTGGCTTCAAGGTTCAGTAAACAGGAGTTATTATGAAGTCCACTGCATCCCAATAATCCTATTGTGTGTGTTTAAAGTTCTTGTCGTTTGGTAAACCTTGAAAGTCCCAAGCTCACATGCATTTATACATTTTATTTGAATTCATGAGAAACTGATTCAAGGTTATTTCCTTGAGATCACAACTAAGTAGAAACATTTTTACCTTTATGTACACCTGAGACTCTTAGAAAACACCACTAGCTAACAGATCGGAGCAGTTGCTAGCTTACACATCATCAGTTGGCCCTTTGTTGCTAGCCACACTCAACTTAAAACAGGTGTTTTCAACAGCTAAATGTACAAATGTAAGTAGACAAACAACGTTTTTTGCGGTTAACTTGAAGTTATTCTGTGTTTTGGAACATTTGCTAGGCACCACCCTGTTGGTTATGGCTGCCTTTTGCAGCATCTCTCTCTTCTTTGTCCGTTTCTTGTAATTTTTCTGTCTCTTTTTTGTAATCTTTGTATTTGGAGTGGATCATTACTTTGTATAGCTCATTTGTTGGTCATGAACACCAAACTTTTTGTGTCCTCAGTGATATTTTCACTACTTTTTCACCTGTGTTTGTCTGGAGATCCTGTATGTAACCACGGCTGCATTGTTTACATGTGAAATCAGCTGTTAGCAGCCTGTAGCATGTCAATGCTAACTGGTGCAAGGCCTGATGTCTTTCCACAAGGTGAGGAGAAGGAGGTGAGGACGACGTGCTGGTACTGAGATGTGAGCTAAGAAGTGACGACATGGACATGTCCTTCCCTCTGTTGTTATTGGGAACGTAAGATCTATCTCCAATAAGATGGACGAGCTAACTAGCCACGCTAACCCAGCAACAGAGGAAATACCATAGGGCAGGGTGGCATCATGTTATCCACAGACATGGCTAACAGAGCTAACACCAGACACCAACGCCACATAGGAAGAGCTTCACCTGCTGTGAGCAAACAGGATACAGGAGACAGAGATGGAGCATGATTGAAGAAGCTCAGTCCTGGACCCTGTGGAGGTGGAGGCTGGCTGAACTGGAGAATGATGGACAAGCTGTCATCATCTTTTTTCTTATGGACCCTTTTTGCACTTTCTATACACTTTCTTACTTTTTTTTCTTGATTGCTGCTGTGACTTCAATTTCGTTGTACTTGTTACATGACATTAAAGTTCTATTCTATTCTATTCTATTCTATTCTATTTGGCTAATTTCAGCAGTAGCTAGCTTACAAATCCTGTTAGCCTTCTGTCACTATATTTCTTCCACCTGACCTCTTAGCCCTTTTCACAAAAAGGTAAGTGACCTAAGGAGTTTTATCTCTTATTTGTGGTTATTTTGTTATGCTAGCAGGGGAAAACTTGTTACCAGCAGGTTTTTATCACCAGTCACTAGCTTTAAAGATTCTCAGCTAGCCTCCTCTTGCCAAACAGCTACGAAAACCTTACCTTATTTTTAACTAGTTTTGTGAAAAAGGTAGAAAGTTAGAAAACAAGGGACTTTTGATTCCAAACTGCAGATAATTTTGTTGCTGAAAAGTATGAATTACTTACTAGTCTTGCTAGCCCGACTCTACATTAAACTTGCTCATATTTTGTTTTGAACAGTTGGTCATAGTTAATTTAGGATTTGAATGTTCTTTCATTTTTACATTGAAATTACTCAGTGACTGGCTAAAAAGAAAGTTTGTTGCTAGTGGATTTGATACTAGCTAGCAAGCCAAATTTAATCAACCCAAGTGACATGTATCAAGTGAAAATTGCAAAGAAGTTTTAATCACCATACGTTTAGCTATATTATTTCCTAGATTTAAAATAAATAGAAAACTGAAAATGAGGTAAGAAGGGGAAATCCTATGTTTGGCTTTTAAATGGAAAAAAGAGGAGGGGAAAGATGAAAAAATACATTCTTTTAGCCAATATTTACCCAGCTATGATTATACAATCACACTTCACGGGCAGAGTTCATCAAATGCCCGAGGCTACACAGATGAAAGCTTGTCTCAGCTATCCTTTTAAGTCTACAGAATTATTCTACATATGAAACCTGCCTACAGTTGAATATAGGCCAAAAAAAAAAAAAGATTCATAATGTTTATTCCATGATCAGAAATTTAAATGGAGAGTATAACCATGTCATTGGGTAGAGATGTTAATTAGGTGTCCCATATTAATTTTTGTGATTGCAACGGTGAGACAATTTATCCATGAAATAAAATAGCATGAAATAAATTCATCATTTAATAACGTTTGGAAACCTCATCAGGGGAATTGTTACTCATTTCTGAGGATATGCACAAGCACACACGCAGCAAAGTCCCAGAGTGTTAAAAAAAGCACATGGAAGCAGAAATAGCAACCATAGTGTTTGCGTCATCCTGGTGATTATGACTATGTGGGGTACTGCCTGCAGCTGCCATTCCAGTCACTTTAAATTTTTTATTTTGCTTCAGTTAAGCTTTGATGGATGAGGTGACGTCACTAAGATTCAACTTGATGCATTCATGTTCCATGGAAGAAAATATGACCTTTCATTTGGCAGTTGGATCCTGAGGGAAACATTCAGAAAATTGAGAAGAAAAATCATCTGAAACAACCTTTCATTTTGGGGAATTTATCTGACTTTGCTGAACTCTGCTGTATATCAGAACCATGGTCTGTTCTAAGTACCTCATATTACAAGGTAAACCACTCAGTTGTACAACGCCTATTTGTGTGGTATCTTTGTGAGGATAAACAAGAGGAGTAATGAGAGTTAACATTTGTTTTCAGAGCAGATGGTGAGCCAGGTTTTAATCTTTATGAAAACATGCAATGCCATGAAAGTTGTTGGGGACGTGACAGGACAGAGGCTCCCAAAGGATCTTTACCAGATGACAAAGACGTGACTGCTGATTACCACATGATTAACACCTTGACTTCTGTTCCTGAATATTACACAGATACATACACGAGGCTTTTTAAAATTACCTTTCAGGTCAACATTGAGACTTCTAGCTGCAGGAGAGGTCTCAGGTATTTGATATTTTTGTTTGAGACCAAAATAGCACTGAGTTTTGTTGTTGTTGTTTTTTTCAAGTTGTTCTTTGTCACAATTTTTGACATCTAGGACTGTAAAACTTCATTTTTCATTAACTTGGTAACATCTTGATGTTAAACATCAAAAGTTTTATCAATATTTCAATTAGGTTAAAAATTCTTGAGCACTAATGTTTATTCCAAACAGTGAAAGACAGCCAACTATAAACATACTAGCATCACAAGCATTCATTCATTCTATTTGCCAGACCTATTGATTTTTTATAACCACAGTAGTGAAGAAAGTGCATGAATGGACAAACCGCACTTCTATTGAGCATTGATTTGAGCTCAGTCTGACATAAAAATTATAAAGCCATTAAAAAAACAACTTTTGGGTTCAATGTGGAGTATGAAACAGGGCTCTACCTGCTACTAAAAGCACAATATTGTGCGCTGCCTGTGTACTGATTGTTCTTGAAAAGGCCCAGAAAGGAGAGCCAATTAAAAAAAAAAACAGCTATCACCACTGAGTTGGCAATTAATTAACTATTTTCTTGATCATTTTCAACCCTCTGCCCTTGATAAATCAAAGATATGCTTTTAATTATGTTTGAAGCAAGTGATGTTTGATGAATGGCTGATGTGATGACACTGTGTTGGGATGAGAACTGGCGAATAGAAGCCAATTACGGACAGCAGGTACAGATAACTGAGCTTTTTTTAGCTTTGCTGATTGACTCAACCCTTGTTTGAATGATTGGAATGTGTTTTTGAATTCCTTTCTACAATTAAAGTATTTTTCTTTATGGAGGTAAAGACTTCTTCCCTGTACAGAGGCCCTGAAGTGCAAAATAAGACAACAAGAATTAAAAAAAAAAAAAAGAGTGAAAGGGAAAATGCAAACCTAAAAGTGAAACTCATGCTGCGTTCCAGGAAACCCGTAACTTGGAAATTCACCAGTTGAAATCTCAGAGTTTTGACTTGAAAGAGTTCCCGGCAAATTATGACCTCAGTCTGAGCGCAAGGAATTCTGGTATGTAAACAAACCAACTGGGCAGAAATCATAAGCAAAAATCATTAAATCATCAAAGAAGCCTGCAACTTGCTCATTTGAGTAAAATGGAGGAGGGGAAACGCAAATAAGTTAACAGAAACTTATACTTTATATTTTATGGTATTTGTCGTTATTTTGAAACATATTTTTTATTGATTTATGCGCTGAAACTAGCAAATGCGCCAATGATAGCAGATGAATAACGTTAAACCAATACCTTGTTATGCCATATTGTTTAGTGTTCCACACATGAACTTAGCATGTCCCTCTAATTAAAAAGACGTAAAAGTACTTTCGACCAATCAACAACAATTCCTATCAGAGCAAAAACCTACCATTACCATCTCATTCTGTATTTAAATTTCTCTTTGGTGTTCACATTTCTCTTTTTTTTATTTTTTTGGATTTCCTATTTTGGTCCTATTTTGCACTTTAGGACCACCATAAATAAAGCTTTGCTGATTGACTCAACCTTAGAGTAATAAGTACCTGTATGCTTATGAAATCGTTCCTCCTACGCACTCTCGCTTTTACGTCACGTTATTCACATTTCTGGCTTTTAAATATGCTTTCAACCGCTCTTATCTCCCTTTTCCCGCAGCACTTGAACGCCGCGCTGCTCCCATCCTACGTGAATGCAGCATAAACTGTTGAGGTGATCCATGGCAACAGAGGAGCAGCAACCAACCGCTGAGCCTGTCACACAGTTTCTCGCTCTCACATACACACACATACACACATACCTTCAATCTCTGCTCTCTCTCCGTCAATGTAGCCGGAATGCGCCGAGGACGATTCACTCTTAACGGCTCCCGTTGAGAAATTTCGGTATCAAGGTGACCGACCGGGGAGCCAGTCAGCTGCCCGCAAACGGCTCCACATCCGCGCCAGGTGACAGCAGACAGGACCCGTGCCTCGGCTCACTGATAACAGCAACGGTTCTGAACGGACAAGATGGTAGTAGTGAATGTTTCCGGAGCTTAAAAATATTAAGTCGCTCATTTGGCGTGCTTTCACTGACTCCAAGCAAAATGAGACCAATTTTTAACTGTTTTTGGGCGAAACAGGCTTCGTATTTTTGACTATTTTTGGTTGTGTCTCGGTAAAAATCCGACACTGTCCCGGGTCCTCTCCGCCGTCTCAGCAGCAGTTTATCATCACAGCCGTTTATATCTATAAAGCATCAGAAACATCATAGTGAAGATGGCGACTGGGTCGGGTTGGCAGCAATATTACTGCCCTGCCGGTCAGGGGAAATTTACTACATCCTCGGGAACCAGCATGTCTTTTCAGTCCGGCATCGCCATGGAATATACCCAAGACCTGCACCTGAAGATGAGCAAGAAAATAGCACAGCTAACAAAGGTAAGGAGGCCTGTTCTTCACTCCCTGTGAGCGGTGAATCAACCCCGGGGTTAGACCCTGTTACCCCCGTTCTGGTGGAGAAGCGAGCACCAAACCCCGCCAAAAAAATTGCTAATTCAGTCATTCAGCTGTTGTTGGCTTGCTTTCCTGCACCTGACGAGAATATATTGATTTATGTTCGAAGTTCAGGAATCTTCTGGTACTTTCGGCGTTCATAAAACAGAAAAAGCACTTGTATTCCTGACGTAATTAATCAACTTTTGCATTGTTCCTTGCCTATGAGGGATGGAGGAAAACAGAGATTTTGATATCTTGATCTCACAAGATATCAAAAACTCTGTGCAACCCTATCAAAATAAATCCATTAGTTTTAGTACAAGAGTTGCAATTTCTTCCTTTTTTAATTTAAGTTTTTATTTGGCACACATTGTTATTTTTTGAAGCATGTGGTTAAGTAAGAAATCATAATGTTCAGTAAAACTCCCAATTGTACAAATGACAGACAGGGCAGAGCATGTGGAAAAAACACAGATACACATTTTTATAAAGTAGCCAGGATAAAAAAATGAAAGGAAAAAATGGAATGAATTATAAAAAGAAGGAAGAGAATGAAAAAAAAAAATAATAAAAAATTAAATTGTAGTAAGTTACTAAGAGAAGGTAGGGCAAAGGATTATACTTTCAATGTATTGACAGGATAAAGTGTTGAGTAAATTTACCTACATGTTGGTTTCTTGCATTGTTGTTTGTGTATAAGGGTCTGTCCATTCACACATGAGAAATATAAAATTAAAAGGTTAGAAAGATACAAAAGGAAATGCATGCATCATATAAATACAAGAATGAGCAGCCTGTTGCAACATTGCCCCAACAGTGACCCATGCCCCTGTCTGTCCAGACCCTCAAATGTCACAGAGACATGTCACATGCATCTCGATTTGCACATCTAGAATTGTGCAGACCTCTAATAGGATTTGGTGCATGTTCCTGCTCCTCCACAACAAAACGGCTCGCTTGGGAGGCATACGAACTGCCTGGAGGCTAAACCCCGCTCTGTTCAGATGCAGCATCCATCAATAGAGGGTCATTAGCGACGACAATAATCAGACCGGTCATGAATCACATTTGGAACACAGACTGAGCTGGCATTTTGTTTTACTTGCCAGAGTTGATGTTGTTCTAGGGGGCTTATAAATAATTATGCAGCTAAATAAGGCACTTCCCCCATACTTTGATCCCTCATGACGACAAGCAGTGCTTGGAATTAGACACAGATTGAAAATAAGACTTGAGGTCTACCCATTTAAATATCCTGGTACAGTACGATTTCCTTTACTCCTGCCTTATTTCTTATTTTTAGATAATCTCATGTTATACCAAGCTATTCCCCTGTTCTTTTCTCGGTGTGAGTGAGTGTTTTCATGTACATCTCGCTGAAATATTCATCTGCACAGTATGGAAGTTTGAGATGCAGCAGTATGTGTGCAGCATACGTTAAGATTTATAGGCTCATTATCAGGAATTAGTGAAGTATGACAGTATTTTTGCTCTGGCAGGAATGTCATTCATCCACACCTGTGGGATTTCAAGGGCATTTCCAAGGCGTCTTGCCCCCAGGAGCAGTTCTTTCATCTCTAACTCGGCCAAATGACAGGGTTCAGACTTCTAACACAAAGGAGCAACCTCCTCACAACATTCACCTGAGGTTAAAGTATGTTTACAGCTCCGGTGTGTTATTAACATCGAGCTGAAGGCCCGCCGGTGCCTCACGTGTGTTTCCAGGTGGTCTGTTTTTGGAGATACCTGCTCCTTGCTGCTGAATGATTCGACAGTCCGAATCTGTAATATCCTCCAAGGATTCACCACTGACACCATGGTAAGATTTGTGCTCTCTGTACTTCTCTTTATCACCAGGAAGTGGAGGCTGGGGAGGAAAAAAAAACATAATTCAGCGGCCTTGGGCTCAGTGTGTGCCAAGTTTTTGAGCAGTGCTGGCTCTTAAGAGTCACATTGAGAAGAAAATAAAAGTCTGTTCACCTTGTTAGTTCATCATAACACCCAGGAAGTGGACCAAGGAGATTACACATGGAAGATGTGATCATTTCCTTTGTGGAAATATTTTAAAATCTCATCCAGGATGTGTCTGTTGCTGTATTAAGACCATATCTCTTGAGCTGTCGTGCTTTTGAGCTCACCTTACCTGAAATGTAAATTCAACACAGCTGTCTCTCCTGGAATAAATGTGAGTTAAAAAGTTATTGCTTTTTACACTACAGGAAGTTTTGTGATTGTGTTTGTCAGAAATTTAACTTGCAAGTTTCACACAGTGACAGGCTGGTGAAAACTGAATTAAATAACCTTATTTCCTTTACAGGAGTAATCATAGCTGTGTCAAAGGCTGAATTGAATTCTTTGGCTTCATCTGAGTAAGTTCAAACCACAGGATGTTTACTAAACGTAGATGCTGCCTCTGTGTGTGAACTCCCAGAAAGGGTGACTCCAGACAGTGTATAGAAGTCTCATCGTACACATGTCTGTCACCCATTGATATGCCTACTCCCCTTTTAAATCTTTTATATAGATGGAGTTGGATGTAACTTGTTGGTTTTCTGGAGCCAGAACTGACCATGTTTTGAGGTAGAGAAAGAGTCACAAGTGGCAGGGATTGTCAGTTGGTAAAGCTGAGCGCTGGCTATGTGCACTTTAAAAACATATATGGGGGCCCAACATAAAATACCAAAGTGACAAGTTTCACTCTCCTCTCAAAGTTAAGGAGCCCAACTGGACTATATCCTGCTTTCTTGACACTTACTGATGCAAGGGGCTCCAGACCATGTGGAAAAGTTGAATCATGATGATATTATATTTCCCCAAAAAATACAAGTCACATGTGAGTCAGTGTTTAGGATTTGTGTAGGGGATCTGACACCTCAGCTTTTTTCCTACCCACCCAAATACTAAAATGAAGGACCATAATTTGAAAAAAAAGGAAGATATTTGAACAAAAACATCTCAACTTAAAATCGTTTAACACAAAATCCTGATACTACAATACATCTTTTTTTTTCCCACCACTGAAGCATGCTCTCTGTATCATATGACTTCCTCCTTCCCAGATTTTCCAGTTTACTGTGACTACTCTAGCAAGCTATAAGGGACATATGTAGAATTAAATAACAAAAATGCCCATAACTTCTAATTCTAGATATTTTTGCTGTAGTTTTGCCACATATGAGAGAAAAAAATCACTTTTGTTTACATCATTTATAGCTTACAGGAAGCTGTCGGTGGTTTCATCTCAAGAGGTGTAATGTATCTTGGGGCATCAGGGTGTGACAAGTGAGTCCCTGTCATTGTCAGAAGTTCTTACTTAGCGCACATTTGGGTGTTCCTTGCATACACAAAACTCCATATTATGAGTTCAGATTGTAGTCCCCAATGGGAAGCCATACTCAGTGTGAATGGCGTGATGGCACGTTTTGGACACAGCCATGATTAATGCATGAGTTGTGATTACACCAAGCCAAAGTGCCTAAAAGTTAAGAGTGGTGACATATTCACCAAGAATCCCACATATACAGTTTACAAAATCAAACTTCATTGACCTAAACCAGTGATTCTCAAACTTTTTTCAGTGTTGTACCCGGTATGATATGTTTTTTTTTTTTCTGTAGAGTACCCCCTAAAAAGCGCAAAACAGCTTTGGTTAGACATAAAAAGGTATAACAGCGTCATATTATTTGTGTCTACTGGATATAGTACTCACTTTATGAACTTAAACTTAAAATGGATTCAAACATTGATTCAATAAATAGTGTTGAAGGAATTTTGTTTGGTTGCTATTAGGGATGGGTACCTTTATATATTTGAAACAATCGGTATTGGTACTCAACGGTACCAATTTTCGGTACTTTTTTGTGTTTATGTGATAAAAATATTAATTTGTTCAATAATAAAGTATGTATTTTTTTTCAATATAACTTATTTATAACCTTGCAATGCTGTGTTCATGTCCAGCATGGAAAATCACCAACTCTTCCACTCTCTCACAGTGGCAAGGATGCATTTAGGTACCTAAACATGGTACCTTTTGATTTTACAAGAATCGGTTTTTAGATTTTTAGATTTTTGGTGCTTTTGACAGAATTCGGTCAGTACCTTTGAAAGTACCTAATTTGGTACCCATCCCTAGTTGCTATTTTTTTTAAAATACATTTTTGTATCTTGCCTACCCCCTGGAGTGCCCTCACATACCCCCATTCGAGAACCACTGACCTAAACTCTGATTCTGCTATGAAGTTTGACCTCTCAGTGCAGGATCTATGGCAGTTGACTCAACTTTGGATCAAGCCTCAAGTGGCCACTTGATGAACTGCACCTGTTGGCAAGTTCTTGTTAAAAACTGATGACCTACAAACTGAATTACCATAACTTCACCTGAATCACAATCTGTGGAGGTTTTCTTAAATAATTTTAGGTGTCAGTCAGATGTTGCTGTCAGGTCATCTTCAATACAACTTGAATTTGCAAAGACGATAGAGCAGGGGATTTTTTTTTCTGTAGGGCTTCTTGTTATTTACAAGTTCAGGGCAGCTTTTTGATCAGGATAGAGCCTTGGTAATAAGGATCCATTGTGTTGTCCACATGTGTGGTTGTTTTGTCTCTAAAGAATAAAGGGGCACTGGAAAGAAACGGGAGATTTGCAGTTGAAAGATGTAGTTTAATTGACTGAGAAGGGTGACTTTTTCAATCATCTTTGAGTGGAGATGTTATCACAAATCAAATATACCAGCAAATTTTATATGACCTTGTTTTTTTAAATCTGACACCACATTTTTTTAGTGTATTTTATTAATCACTCTCACTACTTGATACCAAATGGACACAAAACACAGATCAACCGCCCTCTCCAAGACAAACAGAAAAAAAAAATGCACAAATGCGCAAAACATTGTAACTAGCTGTGCCACCAGCTGTGCTGAATATTCATTTTAAATACAAGTCCTCTCTCTGTCATGTCAGTCCAGCTCTCTGAGGGATAGCAGAGCCATATAGTATCATCAGTGTATATTAATCTGGACACTAATGCTTTTGTAAACCTCTGCAGAGGATTACCCGTACTACACTGTACAGTTTAAATGAACACTGATGCTTCGTCATGCTGTGCTGTAACGCCGTGTGAAGAGCGTTTTTGTGTTTCAGCGTGTCATAACTCAGTTTGGGGTCGGTTTAACGGTGTTTTGTGATGCAGCCATAGAGGCTTGAATGAGTCTATCAGAGATGCATGTTTTTGAATGATGCTTTTTGAATGAACAGTGATAGAAAACAAAAGTAAACAAATGACTGAATTTGATCACATGTTTTTAATGATGGTACAGCCCCCGAGGATGGCGTCAGAAGATAAAAGCTGAGAAAAGCAGAATTGTCTGTTTCTACTCACCAGCAGGAACAACAGTGACAGTGAATGGTATTTTCATATGTCAAGTCACATGACTCGCACACACTCCCACAGGCGTCGCATCTGAGCCTGGCATCTCCCGTGCCTTGTTGTATTAGGCCACAACAAAGCAGGGGGGATATGGCCGATAGCATGCGGGCCATCTGCTCCTCACGCTGACCGCTGATCTCTGCCGAGTCAGAGCCACGCTCAGGAATAAAAAGCAAACCTTGAAACCTCTCCGAGCAGCCCTCTGACACATTATCGGCTGAGTGGCTTCCAGCTTTCTCCAGCTTGCTGTGTCTGAGGATGACTCAAGAGTGATTGAGGCAATCTGAATTTTTTAGCTCAGACTTTCCCTGGCCTACTTTAAACCCGAGTATGTGTTTTTGCACGGCTTGTTTGCATATCATTATTGATCTGAGACCTTTGAATTTGTGTCTTTCACAGTCATACATTTCCTAAATTTTGACTCGCTTGTTCCTCCTTAAATTTTCTGCTGTCTTATGTGTGCAGCAGTGTTGACGGCTCAGTTCAGTGCACGCCTGTTTAGCTGTAAAACTCGGGCTGTACACGCTTCATGCACAGTCGGTAAATCAGTCATTGATTGCTTTCCTCCTGTGACGTTAAATTTCATGATTCATGATGCAAGACTTGCTTGCTGCCACTGTCATTTAAGGCTTCATGCAGTAATTTTTAATCCCACAAAGCTGCTTTGCAGCCCTTTGTGTAGTTCAGGCTCTGCACGGATTTCACTGTCATCATGTTTTTTTTGAAAAGTCGTATTTCATAAGTTACACTCTCTGATGGTTTCTGCCTCTATTGTAGTGCCTCCGTCAAAAAGAAGGGAATGTAGAGGGGTTTTGCTGCTATGGCAACAAGTTTTATATAAATTATAATTCAGGGCAGTGGTGTGTAAGAATTGGGCCGAGGATTTTTTAAAGGGATAAGCCTGATTTTGTAGCCGGTTGGCAGCGAGCGTGGACTGGAGTTTCTGGTTGTTGTCACTGCGCTCGGAAAGAGCGGGCAGCATGTCATTATGCATTGTCAGGAAAATGCTTTATAACAAATACATTGCTTTGCCTAGGGTGTGTGACTGTGTGAGTGTGTGTATTTTTTTTCATTGTGTGTGCCTGTGTGTCATCAGCAATGCCTGACTGACTTTAGTGTCGAAGTGAATCAAAAATAGACCTCTGAGCTCTCCGCATATTTCTGGACGAGGGGATTCAAAGAGACAGAGATAGTGAAATACTGTAGTATACAGAGGGCGTACACGTGTGCGTGCGAGTGCGTGTGTGTGTGAAATGAACGTTCAAACCAAAAAATATCCACCGTCCTGCTCTGAAACTTCTCCAAAGCTCTGGACCAATTTCTCCTCGTCAGCCCCACGTCAGATTCTCTGATGATTACCTGTCAGACTCTCCTGTGGTGTGCGGCGTCTTGAGAGTCATTTTACAGCCCCAGAATGGTTTGGGAAGGATGTTGTGTCTGCACCGATTTGAAATAGTAAATATTAAACATGTTTAGTATTCATGAACAGATATCCTGTTGTGTGGAGCGAACCCCAAGGGCAGCAGCAGAGCACACACACTCTGTGGATTTTCATGTGGAACAGAAGAATAGGAAGCACTCAGGAAGCAGGCTGATTACAGAGGGAAGGACAACAAACACAGACATGTAAATGTGAGACTTCAAGTTCAATGGGTGTTAGAAATAGAGGCTTAATTTGTGGTGTCAACAAAATTGTTGTTAGCGAAATGGATGCTTAACAGTTTGCAATGTTTAGCTTGAAAACAATCAAGTTGTGGGCCATTTTCATTTACACTAAAGTCACATTAATCTGATTTTTTTTTAAGACTTTCAGTCAGGGATAGGTACCAAAATAGGTACTTTTATAGGTACCAACCATATTCTGTCTGTCGTACCAAGTACTAATTCTCATTAAATCAAATGGTAGCATATTTCGATACCTAAATACATCCTTGTGACTGTGAGGGAGTGGAAAAGTAGGCAATTTTCCATGCTGGACATGAACACAGCATTGCAAGTTTATATACTGAAAAAATAAAAATTTTGAATACCGTATTTTCCGCACTACAAGGCGCTTCTGAGTATAGGGCGCACCTTCAATGAATGGCCTGTTTGAAAACTGTTTTCATACATAGGGCGCACTGCATTATAAGGCGCATAGAGTAGAAGCTATAGTAGTGGCTGGGGTTGCGTAATGCATCCACTAAATAGAGCTGGGCTAAAGGGAATGTCAACAAAACAGTCAATAAGTCAGTCAAACTCAGGCTACATCCCCACGGAGCCACACATTTTCCTATCCAACTGTTTTCTGTGCTGTTTTCAAAAAAAGTGCGCTGTAAAGACGAAGCCGTTTCTGCCTTCCACAAAAGCTGTTTCCAGAGATCAGTTCAAATGCCAGACCTTTGGGGGGCGCTGTATTGCTCTAACAATGAACAAGAGAAGAAGCCTGGGCCAGCCTGTGAGCTAATGTTAGCACTTAGCAGAATTCCTCTTTACAGGTTCTCACTGCTTACCGCTGTTACTCCGGCGGCGCCCCCTAACTATGGTAGGGGTATATATAAGGCGGATCGGATTATAAGGCGCACCGTCCGCTTTTGAGAAAACTGAAGACTTTTAGGTGCGCCTTATAGTCGGAAAATATGTAATCAATATCGATCCACATATAAGGCACATCGGATTATAAGGTGCACCGTTGGCTTTTGAGAAAACTTAAGGCTTTTAAGTGCGCCTTGTAGTGCGGAAAATACGGTATCAATATTTATTACCACATTAACACACACAAAAGTACCCAAAATCGGTACCATTGAGTACTGATTGTCAGGTATCAGCAATGGTACGGTATTCTTTCCAATGTGAAAGGTACTCATACCTACTTTCAGTTTTAATGTTGGTTTAGCCATTAGAATAATGTACTTCACACACTGGCCAATCATTCCCATCATCAAGCATGAGCTTTTTCACATTTTTTCACATTTGGTCAGAAAACTCCAGTAGCATGTTCCTGGCTCCAGAATACTGTGCTGTAGGCATATAGAATAACAGAACCAGTACCTGTACAGCCATAGCACCACATACATATTAGCTTTGCATTAAATACACACCTGAACTGGAAATTAAGGCTGGATATTGCTAAGAACCTCATGATTCAATTTGATTCTATCTATTTTGATTTCAATTCTTTAAGTTGCAATTCAGTTCAATTCGATATTGATTGTAATGTTTCGATTATCAATTTTCAAGTCCATGTGAGCACATGTGGTATGTCAGCTCATGTTTTGGACCCATACAACAACCCAAACATTAGACCTCAAAGCTGAAGGAGCTGGCTTTAAGTTGCTGCTGCTGCTTTGGCTGCCGTTGTGTTGTCGTTTGGTCTCTTGTGGCCCTCGTCCATACAACGTGAATAACACACACAGCCCCTTCCACTTGCCAGGAGATGAATTGATTCAGAGGATTTGCTGAATTGATATTGACTTGGGAAATATTACGATGCATCGATTAATCAATATTGTTATCCACCCCTACTGGAAATAGACACTTGAAAATCACCTGAACATATACCCACCAGCCACTTGATTGGGAACACCTGTCCAACCACTCGTTAACCCAAATACCTAATCTGCCAGTCACATAGCAGAAACTCAATGCATTTAGACCATGTTCAGATGTAGCCGGGTATTTGGGAACACGTATATTTTTAACGTTTAGGCCTGTTGTCTACACGAAAACGCAGTTTTACGTCACCATAAACAATGTTTTCTGAAAACTGCAGCCGAAGTAAGGGGAAATATCGGGTTTAAAAAAAGGAGCCTGTGCAGAAGTGCCAAAAGTTGCTGTTCATCGAGAATCAACTTGAGGCTGGCTGCAGAAAGACCAGAAGTCACGTACAAACCCAGCCATAAACACAAACTTTTACAGTGTTAAAAATCATATTTACAGTCTGGTTCAGAAAACAGCTTGGGTCCAAAACGCTGATTTCACTATCCGCACTCACTATATGGTGAGTGAATTCTTTGTAACTCAGCAGTTTAGAAAATATTAGGATCGTTTTTTTTGTCCAATCAGAGACACAGCTCAGGTCATGTGACTGACAGGCACCCTGTAGCTGTTGGAAAGGAAGCTCAAAGTTGGCGTCATAACCAAGGGCTGTGTCCGCGAGCATCACAATAGGTGATTTTAGGGACTTTGAATGAGGCATGGCACAAACTGGTCTGAGTATTTCACAATCTGCTGATCTACTGAGTTTCTAGGCTGAGAATTTGGATTCAACAACTTGAAAGCATGGATCCATCCTGTTTACACCTGCTGCTGCTGGTGTAATGGTGTGGGAGATGTTCTCTTGGCACACTTTGGGCCTCTCAGTACCAAAACTCAATCCAGTAGAGCTCCTTTGGGATGTAGTGGAACTGGAGATTCTCACCATAGATGTTCAGGTGCATTAAGACAGAAAAACATGGACTGGATTGTTGTGCAAACTGGCTGAAACCTTGAATAACTTCACTGATCAGTGTATTTAATGGGTCATTTGTTGTGAAGGAATGTCAGAAATGAATGAAAAATGTGTCTGAGCATTCCCCAGTAGAGGTTCAATACACGATTCAGACTCCATCTGATTAATAGCTTATCAAAATCTTTCCTGATTTATGTGAAAGTTGACAACTGTTCAATGAAGGCCTGCAGCTCCACTGTATGACTAATCCAAAGTGTAATAGCCGGAGAGGACTGGGTGGTGTATTTTTGGAAATATATTAAAATTCTGCTTCAGCTTTATCGATCTGTATTGCTCTCAGAGATGCTTGTTGTTCATGCTTTTCTGCAAGGATCAATCATCTTCAGATTCTCAGTTATATTCCTTTGTCTGATCCTTATTCTTTAACAGAGAGACAAGCAGATGGAAATTCATTAACTCGGTTAAAAATCTCAAGCAGGGTAGTTTCTAATTTTTACATCCTGCTGTGGGAATGAACTGGTTATCTCCAGATAATGAAACAGGAAATAGTTTATCGATTCAAAAAGGCAACAACTGGAAAACTCGTCTCTAGCACCAGAAACGAGTGACATCCTGGTGTCTCAACCAGTCCAGTTCGTTTTCCTGGCAGAAGATCCTGCTGAAAACACACAAACACACTGTCATCCCTTGGCACAAACATTAAAGCCAAATTGCATGTGTGCGTGTGTATGTGTGTGTGTAGTGTGTGTATGCAGCATAATCCAGGGGTGGTGAAGCAGTGATCTGTGTAGCCTGGGCCCGGTTAGAGAGCAGATGGTCAGACCGACATGACTCCAGACTCGGGTATAAAGCAGGCTGATACAGCAGGGATTTTAAAGGTCGATACTGCTCATTCAAACCTAAGCTGCAGCATTTTTTGCTAATATTTACTTTTATTTTCCTGACTAGACACAAATTAAATATTTTTGTGCTGAAAAAAAAATCTGTGAATGTCCTCAGTTTTGAGAAGAAGTGTGGAAAATACTCCCACTACTACAGTTTTAACTGCTGCTGCTGCTATTATTACCTTTGGTGTTACTCTTGCAAGCCTCCTTCTGCTGTTACAACATTCTCTGTTGGAATTTGGGCAAAGAAGAGAAGTGTAGTTATGAGAACCTTGATATCCTTTATTCTTTGTGATCAAAAATGTCAATATCCCTCTGGTGTCAGTATTACTCCAGAGGGATCCACTTTACTGTGTTCAGACAAAGCTGATTTTATTTTCTTTCAGCTAAACACTTATGCTTTTCACCCTTCTGTGGCTCTGTAGTTTTATATTGTAGGTTTACTTAATTATACAACTCATTCTGCTTGATTTATGCCTGTTATCCAGGACAACAATTGTGCTTTTTCATTGGCTGATTTGGAGACCATGTTAGCCAATAGCTGATGTATAACGGCAGAATCGCATTGTAATTGCTGTTGCCAAAGATATGTTGTTACTTTGGCAAATATCATGGAAAAGAAAACAAATACATTGCTTGTGCCATAGTTTACGGAATATTACTGATGTTACAATCAGAAGCAATATTAAACTGTATCTGTAACATCAGTTACAAATACTAGCCAGTAGCCAACTTAAGCTACCTGGGGACAAACTCATCATACGTTCTGCAGGGGTGAGTATTGGCAAGAACCTCTCAATACAGTACGCATCACATTACTAGTATCATGATATATTGCAGGATCACAACATTGTGATATATTGCAATATTCTACACAGTTGACTAAGAAAAAGTAAAGATGATATTTATATTAATCAATATATTACTCAAAATTAAGAGGACCAAGGAAAAAATTGAAGTGCATGGCATACTGACTTGCTCAGTGCAACAAAAACCCACATTATCAAGTTTTAGAAAATAGATACACTGTAGTAGCTCGTCCGCGCCATCTACTTTAGAAGTATGAATGTTGTATTTTACTTCCAACTTAGCTAAAGTATGAATTTTTTTTTTTTTACAAAAATATTGATACTAAGAGTTGAAATATTGATATTATATCAGAGGTCAAAGTATACGTATTGCAGTATCAATATTTTTTACACACCTCCAATGTCCTGTCAAATGAATGCACAGAAAAGATTTCAGAGAGCTTAGCTTGTGTTTTTAGACACCATAGACCATATAGTAATGTAGAACCGTTAATTACATTTGCATCGTATTGGTTGATGATGTAGCTAAAACATTAGCTCTGGTTAGCATGCTAGTTTTCCTGCTTCACATTGGGGTATTGTCACATCCTTTTCAGGTTCTGTCCCATAACTACCTGCTAACCATACAAGCCTGTCTGTAGTGTCTGCAGGTTTTTTTGTAGGCCCAACCCGCCTGTCTAAATCTGTCAGTCTTTCTCTACAATAAAACATTTTACCAGCTTTTCTCAGAATCAAAATAGCCAAGTATCTTCAAGAATACAAGGAATTTGACCCCGGCTTAAACTGCACTCTCTTCGTACAGTTATTGTGGATAAACACTAGGTATAACAAAATAGAAAAAAATAGAGATTAAGTAGCAAGAACAAAGTAATGGTGCTAATAATTATGATAATAAGGAACTTTGTACAGTGGAGATTAAAATCGTTTACACTTTTGGGTTAAAATAGTGCACTGAATAAGATTTTAAAGAAATGTGCAATTTGCTAAAGAAAAATGAAAGATGAATGTGCAAAGAGAAGAAGACAGGCTGTAGCTGTACGTGAGGTTTATGAATGATTGTTTCATGGCAGGGTTGACTGTTCATCAGTGTGACGGCCTGGGGAAAGAAACTGATCCTGTGTCTGGATGTCCTGATTCACAGAGCTCTGTAAAGCTGGCCAAAAGGGAGCACTTTAAACAGTTATTTGCCCTGTAATTACACATTTTGATTATAGATATGCCAAAAATAAAAAAGAGGAATATATTAAATGTTGTGCTTGTAGCTTTTGTACATATGAATGGGATATAAACACAAGATGCCTGTGCTCTGAAAGAAAAGGTTTTCAGTAAAGACCCCTGATATCCTGTGTTTGCCATCACGGCCCTTAGTGGCAACCCAAATAGCATTACTATTTCATGTGTCTCAAGTTTTATAGCAATATGATGTCACTGGACAGCCAAAGGATATTTATTGCTGTCCATATAACCAGTATCTAAGAGGCTATATCATATCCCTATTGAACACAATTAAACCAGAGCAGAAATGGTCCCTTACCGTGTGTCATGCCATGGTGTGTTCACAACAAAAAGCTTATTTTTAAGAAGATATAATGGAATTAATCGATGATACTTCATTTGGATCATTCTGCATTGAGTCTGTATCAGATGACAAACTTTTATTTTAGAAGTTTGTAATTTGATAATGACTCTTAGCTGTGATGCTTCCACTTTAGAGGAAATCTTTTGAGGTAATGGATTCTTGGGCAAGGAAAGTGTCACGTTTAGTGAAGTCACAAGAGAAAGAAGAACCAATTGCAAGCTTTTAAAAGACAAACAAAGAAATCAATATCCCATTGGAAAAAAAATCAGGACCCGACAAAGATGTCCAAAAGTAAAGTAGAACTTCCTCAAGAGCCTTTGAAAATGATAAGGGTGGGGCACATAATCACTAAGTACATCAAAGCACGAACAAAGCATGATCAAAGGAACTTGGTGTAAGTTGCTTTAATTTTTTTTCTTTGATTTTGACCCATTACAAAAGATGAAACTCAAATAAGCTGCTATCCAATTTGAGGCAATGTCTTTGATAGAAATTGTGAGTTTTGTGTCTTTTTCACATAAATATCCCCTAAAACGTGCATTTGCCAAAGTGCTGAAGAGAGGATTGGGTTTAAATGAGGGAAATAATGACACACAGCAACATCATTAATGTTCTGATCAGTTTTTACACTGATACAGTAGAAACTATCTTTGTGAAGTCTGAGACACTGCTAAAATCACATACAGGGACGACTGAGGAAGCGCCACAGCAGGAGAAATCTCTGATGTTAAACAAACCACAAAGTTCAAAGCTCTCTTACATGGTTTGATTTTTAATACACTTTGTGTTACTCTCCCAAAGTCCCAGATCAAGGACATCTTTTTTTCTGCAAAGCTATTCGCTGCACATAGCCTTTTTTTGCTTTTATTTGACAGGACATCTGAAGAGAGACAAGATATCTTAAGATTGAAGAGTTGGGCATGACACGCAACTGAAGGTTGAGGTCGAAAACGATCCTAAGGCTGCTGCGTTGACGTTAGCCTCGGTTGGGTGCACGCTTTAACCACAGAGCCAAATTGGTGCTCCGCAAAATTATTTCCTGTTAAAAGATAATGCAGTGTGTTAAACTTGTCAGGTCACACTGATCTGAAATCGTTCATAGAAAGTAAAAAAGAAAAGCGGTGGTCTCGGGAGGCAAACCAATCAGGTAATGCGTCTCCACGTATTTCATGGGGAGCTACTGAGTGTGAAAGGTGTAAAAGATGCAGGGCCAGGGAGGCAGCAGAACACGCTGAGTGGCATTTCATCAAAAGCTGTTATTTTTCTATCGCTGGAAACATGAAATTTCGAGGAGGTGTGATGTCACCGCTTTGGTCCCTGAGAGTCTGTTTCTGAAGGTGACGAACTGGAAACTCCAGGGCCATGCATTTCAGATCTGTAATCTCTTGTATAAAATATAAAGAGAGTCGAAACACAAGGGAGGTCTGCGTGCGCGTGTGTGCACGATGGCCTGCTGCCGCCGCTTTTGCTGTAGGGAGTCCAGCTTATTAACCTCTGCAGGATGCTCCTTCACTGATTGTCACAATTCTCTGTCAGATTTCATTAAGATACGCCCACACACTTTCACACACACATACACACACACAGACAAGGAAGAAGATTGGGAAGAGAGAGTGGAGGCATATTGGCCCCAAGCGCTATCCACAACAAATAAAACACTCCTGACATGCTTGTTCACTTCCACACACACATTCGAACACACACACAAAACGCGTAGTAGATCTAGCGAGGTGTGTTTGGACGATAATTTGATGAGTCATTCTTAATGTGTGACCTTGAATGTCTCTTCTGCCTCTTGGACAGCCCCAAGCCACTTTCCTACTACGCTTCCCCGGGCTGCTTTCAGTTGGCTGATGCAGCAGCCAATCGTGTCACAGCGACAGGCGAGACAGAGTGCATTGCCAGTGAATAGTTGGCTGTTATATACGCTTGATTTATCTGACAAATATTTTGTTTTATTCTTTCTCCAAGGAGCCAGTAAGTGCCTCCTACCTTCAATATGCTGAAGGTCTGTCTGTAAACACAGCCAGTCGGGTTTTATTAAAACTGTTATGAGATGTCTGACCTGAGAGATCATTGCTGCATGGTGTGGTGGGATCAAAACAGACTGTGAAGGCTGCCTCGCTGAGGTTTTTAAACTGTTAGGGCATGGAATAAAGTGTTTTGTTTCATAATAAGTACCAGTAAATTTCATACAAAACATTATAAGCGCCATCAAATGCATCAAACTGTCTCATAGGGCCGTTTTCAGGTTTTCTCCTAGAGTGGCAATCTGAATTGTAGCGGATTAGGGCCTGTGTCCACTGATGACATTTTTCTGTGCTGGAAGCAAAGGTCAAGGAACCTTGCATAATGTTATAATTAATAATATTAATAACAGTGGGACAAAGAGTTAGACGTAGATTGGAGACTTGACTGAGTTGACTTATGAACTGTTTGCTGGGAGACTTACTTCCTGTCTTAGCCCCTCCCCTTTTTTGGTTTCTGGTTTGACCAAAATGCTAGGTTGAGACAGCATTTCCAAGATGGCTTTTACCATTGTTTGGATTCAAACTCCATTCATAAACCAACATGAGATGTATATAGAAAAGAAAAACAGTTCATGTATGAAAACACTTAATAAGACACATTTACAAAATGTTACACTAGTAATAGAAAAGGGGTTGGCCATCAGGTGTCAACCTGTGGACAAAAATTGGTTAACATTGGCAGAGATTTTCACTAGACTTTAGTAGGAATGGCTTGAAACGACACGGTACCAACGCCCGTTACCTGGCAATCGGTATCAACACTCAACAATACCTTTTTTCTGTACTTCTTTGTGTTTGTGGTAAAAAATATAAATTTGTTTAATAATAAAAATTATTTTTCTTTCCATTTAACATATTAATTCTTCAATAGATAACCTTCACAGTCACAAGGATGCTCTTAGTTACCTAAATATGGTACCTTTTGATTTTATGTGAATCTGTACCTGGTACTTTTGACCCAATTCGTTCCGTACCTAATAAAGTACCTTATTCGGTACTCATTCCTAGACTTGAGCCTGTTTTTTAACTTCTGCATCAGATCAACATCATAGACGCTGCAAAACACCTGAGGATAGTTTCATGTCTATAACTGTTAGATTGCCTGTTTCCAGTCTTGCTATATTTCTGCTGGCTTTTTCACTGTAATTTTGTGCACATTATGTTACATTGTAGCTGATACCAGAGCATGTAAGCAGCGCAAAGCAGGAGTTATTTTTTTCTGTGACGGGGGAGGTGGAGCTCAATTTTCACTTGTTTTTGCTCACAACATGAGTCTGATGTATGACCAAGTCTCTGCCAAAATCTAATTAAGTACAGTATATATTCTATTACCACCCACCTATTTGGGGCCTAAGGTTTTAACTAAAGATAGGTACAATATGCATGTACATATACATTTTGAACAAATGTAGAACGAAAATGCAATCCGGTCGAGCACTAAGCAGTTATAGGCAGAGGGGCATAGTGGGACTTAAAGCAGGGACCGACGGAGGCGGACACCTCAGGTAGCGAAGAGAAATTCTCGTCACTCAAATGCTCTGGCTGATGCATGTTCTCATTATCCTACAGCAACTGTTACAAGGAAGAATAGAGGGGGAATGTTTGGCTGGTGTACAGGGAGTCTGGAATTGTTGTAACTTCGGGGAAACACAATCCAGCTAAGCGAACCACTCACATGACTTGGTGTTTAATTTTGGAGAAAGGTAGGGTTAAGCTTTGGCAATGTGTATAAGCTTCTGCTAGGTATGCTGGCTACATAGAGTAACGACATAGGCCAAGCATCAATCTGACACAGAAGCATAAACCAGACTTTAGTTTTTCTAGTTGCTGCTGCTGATGACAAAACAATTTTTTTTAGTGTCATTAAGTTTTTACATCTTGAACTTTATGAATTTAGGGAAGCATAAACTATACAATTGATTAATGGTTGATGATTTATTATAAAAAATAAGTGGAAAATGTTCCAGAGTTAAAAAGAGGAAGCACTGTCAGGAAACCAGCTAAAACGGACAAGACTCAGTCAGTGGAGACAGGCCCTAAGTGGGAAATTTTTATGACATTCGTTGTGAATTAAGTTGTTTTTATAAAGTGAGGGCGTCAGAAAATGGCGGACTTCCTGATTTGAGAACGGCAAGGAGAGTTGAAGCAATGAAAAATATATGACTACAATAAATAGTTTCTTTTTTATCTTTTTTTATCTATTTTAATACAAACTCTGCTAATGTGGCGTTGGACACACATAGTCTGAAATTGCTCTGACTGATGTGGTAAAAAGCCCAGTTGGATGTTCAAACAAGACAAGACTTCACCCAAAGGTTCATGTCCTTTGTGAAACCACAAATCCTTGTTGTGTTTGAATCTACTGCATTTTTCCTCGACCCTAATTATGTCATTTTCATGCCAGTGCTTAAAACATGTTCAGTATTATGTTAACCGCAAGTTAGAAAGGGAAAAAATAGTAACTCTGTCTTTGTGGTTTCTGGGCTTACAAGCTTAATTTATCAAATCCTTTCACTCAAAAAAATGCACCACTCACTGAAAATCCACCCCTGTAGAATCCTGTGTAGTAATGAGGCAGAAATGTTGAAAGCAGGTTCATATAAGATTTGACACGTATAGAGAGAGGAAGCTAGTCTCAACATTTTATACAAAGCCTCAGATCCTTTACACCTGTCTGCTCCTGTCTTAGCTTTCTCCACTTCCCTCTTTGTAGCAGTCCAACAGCGGAGGAGAGCTCTGTCTATGCACACCGAGGCTTCAGCTTGTTCCACTACAACAAAAATTTGTCAGGAAACAAAACACGGGTATAGCACAAAGAACAGGACATTTCATTTCTCTGTATGAGACAGGGCGAAGAGAGTTGGATGTAACACTTCATCGCTTTGCTACAAATGGCCTGGAACAATCCTCCACTTTGCACAGGATTGTTTAACTGTGAGGGCTTTCAGGTGATGTAATCGTCCTTCTGGTGGCCATATTGAAACGGAGCGGCTTGTGGGCAAGAGCAGCTGTGCAGTGTTGTGTTTATAGTTGCACTACATATCCACGTCATTAGTGTTGCAAAAAAAGAGGGGATTTTTAGACCGTTCCTGCAAGGAAAAAGCTATACAGTACAAATCCATGCTGGCGACAATGAGATGAAAAAAAACATTGGCTACAATTTTGCTATCTGACTCCAAATGAAAGATATCTAAAACATCAAATGGGACAGTATGTGATTGTTCCTCTCCTCTGGATGGTTTCCTCAGTCAAAGCTAGAAAATGTAAGCCTCTAAAAGTGATCATTCTGCCACATGGAGGCGTTAGCTGACTTGTTAACCTAGTTTTGAAGTCGTCCGAGGTCATACTAAGTACAGTACTTGACCCAGTTCCTGAGTATTGTATGGGGTCACATGATCCCTGGTGTGGCACTGAATTATAGACATCACATCGTTTTGGTTTGCCAGTCTTGGAAATTAAGAAATTTTGACAGCAAAGCATTACTGAATGATACATAACAAAATATCTCAGAGACTTCCTGAAATTTTCTAAATCATGTAGCATGAACAGCCCTTGCAGCGGGTGATTGCATGGTTTACGGGCTGGTACTGAAATTAGTTGCATAATAAAAAGGCTAAGCTGTGGAGAATGCACTTGTTATTGAGGGCCTGTGTCCACCAAAGGGCCTGTGTCCACTAAAGGCATTTTCGGGGGGGTTATTGTTTTTTTGTTGTTGTATATTTTATATTAAACCATTGCAATTCGGGGCTGTTAGTGCTGCTTTCTGTTTTTGCACTCACAACATTTTTACTTTAAATTGTTAAGCTTTTGATACACAGCTGTGCTTGTGAATGGCCCTTTTCCATTAGAGACCAAAACGAATAAATTGTAGTATAAATAAAAAAATAAAAAAATTGAAAAAGTAAAAAAATTCTAATAACTGAGCTGTGGAGAATGCACTCATTGTTGAGGGCCTGTGTCCACCAAAGGACCTGTGTCCACTAAAGGCATTTTCAAGGGGGTTGTTGTTGTTGTTGTTGTTGTTGTTGTTGTTGTTTTGTATATTTCAAAGTAAACCATTGAGATTTGAGGCTGTGAGTGCTGTTTTTGCGCTCACAACATTTTTACTTTAAATTGTTCAGCTTTTAATATACAGCTGTGCTTGTGAATGGCCCATTTCCATCAGAGACCAAAAACGAACAAATGCTAATATGAAAAAAGGAAAAAAAAAATAAACTGAAAAGTAAAACAATCTAATAACCACTTTGTCATATACAGAAGTTCAGTACTAAGAGATAACACAACCACAGTTTTCTTTTCAAGGATACATTTTCAATGTCTAAAACTGCTAAAGTGATAACACAATTTCTGTTAGTAGGTCTTTCACTTTTGTTGCAAAAATTCCTTGAACAGGAGCAAATATGAAGCATACAGAGCAACTGAATTTAAAACATGGTTCAAGAAACAACTCAGAGATGCGTTTATGCCATGAGGAAGCTTTTATAGTCCAGCAACAGTAAGTGGTAAGTGTTGAAAATGTATAAAAGCTCTAAAATCAAGGCTGGGGGTCCAAAAACTGCTGTTAGTGGACACAGGCCCTTAAAGAAGTATATTTTAAAGCTATGGGATGTATTTTTCATTATTTGCTAAAAAATAACTTATGTATTAGAGACATGTCTGATTACAAATGTGATGTTGGTTATTGCACTCCGTTACCAAGTCTCAAAAGTTTTAAAATAGCATATCCCTGAGCCGCATTGTTCCCTCGTTTACTTCAAACAAACTGTCAAGCATGTCATGCTGTAAGGTGCCGTAGTAGCATAGCACTCAAAATGAACAAAATCAGGACAATAAAGAAAATCAAAGGTAAAGACCTGCCAACGTGCAGGCTTTTGTGTGGAAAAACAAACATTGCTGCATTAATTTGCAAGTGGGTACATTTAATTGGCTGAAAAAGACATAAACAAGCTGTCATTAGCGGGAATGGTGGGCCAGGTTTCTCTTTATCTGCGCCCATTTTATTTTACATCAAACTGATCTATTGTGCTTCCTTCTGTTGCTGTTTATTTCAGCCAACGAACCTGCCTGGATCTGCCTTATTTAATTAAACTGTGCATGGACAAAGGAAATATAAAAATATTGTCTTAATAATTGGATTTTTTATGCGTTTTGAGGCCCTGGAGTGGGTTATGTTGTTTTAAATTACCAATTCCTGATATGGCCAAATATCTGGATCAGCCTTGAGGAACTAATTCTGCCAAAATGCCACTCTGAAGTGCCGACCTCCCCTCTGACACCAGCCCACACATTTAACTCAAAAAGGGAGCGTTTTGGCAGATATTGTCAGGAGCGAGTAAGCGTCAGGATTTTCGAGGCTAAAGTCAGCTTCGACTTTTTCTTGTCTTGGCAGCAGCCTGAGTCTACACGGCCACAAGGGACCTGTCTTCACTCTCCAGGTTCTTTTTCTCCCTCCTGATGGGAGAGACTTTAAAAGCCCACCCCACACTTGCAGTTAACCCTCTTCCTCCCATTAGTAACGTTCAGATGGGTTTTTAAAACTCTACCAGGAGGCACAACCACAGCTTTAGGCGCTGGCTTCCACATTATGCTTCTGCTGAGTAAGGTGAAACACTTCCCATTTTCCTCAGCAGGGTTTACTTTATGCTCTCACTTCTCTTAGCTGTTAACAAATGTTTGTTAAGGAGATTCACTTCTAGGATGATTATGCTCATAGCATGAGTACTATTATGGTTGCTATGTTAGTTATATAATGTTGGAGATGCAGTGAAGCGTTTGCTGCAAAAACTGAAGCATTATTTAATCTTATTTAATTACTCTTCCCATAGAGTTTTGCTGCTTTCGAGGTTATCTAGATTGAACAAAACACTGGCAGGGTTTAAATGCTATGTAAAAAAAACAATGAATAAATCATTGATAAGTGAATTTTGATTAATGGCATTACATATTCATCACATTACACCCCCCAGAGTTTTTACATATATCTTTCAGAAGCAGTGAAGTGCAGGCCTGGAGGATATGAGAAAACATGCAATATGGGATTGCAATGTTTAATATTACATTAACATTATAAAGAATGTTGAATAAATTAACTAATATTTGGTGAAGAGCAGCACTGGACTGTAACAGCTATGCATATGTTCTAATGTATCCCAGGTTTTTCAGTTATAATGCTTATTTGTAAAAATGCCAATCTGTGACATCACAAATTGGGAAAATCCTGTGTCCCTCTTGCACAACTCTTGTGTGACTTTTTGATCAAGCCATTTAAAGCAGGCTGAAATTCTGGAATTAGTCCAATACAAGTTTACCTCATAATTTGAATCTTTGCCCATATTTTAGGGCTGAGACGCCATTATCGCTACTCAATTATTATACAATTTTTTGGGTGCTGATTGGATTTGAAACTCGATTCTTCCATATTTACAAATTTTAGCGATTTTTAGTTCGCTTTTTTAACACCAGATCATGGGAAAAAAATAAATATTGATGGTAGTGTCTATAGACTATCAGCGTCCAAAATTTCCACGTAAAGTTACAAACTGGCTGGTCTCAGTGTATTGTTTTGGTGTGAAATTTACATCATCAGCAGTGTTTTCCCCAGGTTTACAGCCTTTGGGGGCAGCTATGTCGTCGGCAGTGGGGGGTGTGAGCACAGGAGCGGGGTGTTGCGTCTTCACAGAGGAGGGGCTGGAAGACTTTTCATCTGGTGGTTTTCTAAGCTCTCCGTCCGCTATACAGACACGTTGTCCGTCAGTTGTCTATGTGTGTAAATGGGCACTTATGTTATGTGTCTGTGAATGCACTGGGACCAAACGAACCAAGCATTGTACAAATGACATTCTGTAGTGTAAATTAGATGAATAACATAAGGGTTATTAAGCAGGAATTGAAGAAAAAATCAACATAAGATATATCAGGATTTTTTTGTTTTACAATATCAAAATTAGGATTCTTTGGTCAAGTTTAAATTCTTCATTTTAGTCATTGTTTATAAACTGGACTGAAAAAAAGTACCACTTTTCCCCAGCAGAGGGTGAAACATTTCTCTCTGGCTAGCATGATGTGAATTTTATGGGCAACTATGGCTCCTGATATAGTCTGTAGACATTCTTATCATTTAACTTTTTCACATGGTCTGATGTTAAAATAGCAAACTAAAAATTGCATCAAAATGTAAATATCAAAGAATCACAATTTATATCGAATTGACACTCCTGAAATTGTAATAGAATCGAATTGCAAGAACAGCACATCAGCCCAGCCCTATCTAGTCGGTTAAATTAAAAAAATGAGGCATAGACCTGATTTATGAGAGAGGTAAGTCTAAATCACTTCTGCTGTGATCTGGCGCTATATGAAAAATAGAATTAACTTGACTCTCAGGGGTGGGATGGGGGGGGGCTCCATTAAGGAGGCAGATCACCCACTCTATACAATGGTCTTGACTTATCTATGACCAGTGGAATTGTCACAGGACGTTGCTGAAACTAGGCTGGCTGACATCTGATCTGGAGTAAAGAATGGAATCGTCTGCATATTACAACACTTTTGGGACTCTAACTGCAAGAAGCTTACTAGACTCATATAGCAGCCAAATGTGCTTACAACGACTCTTTAGCTCTCTATTATGCACTACTTTCACTTTACTTGTCCTTTCTTTTTGTTCTGCTTTCCTTTTACCAAAGACCCGTCTTGGCTCTTTCTATAATTGGCAGCACTGTTTACTTCTTTCTCCCTCACGTCCTCTCTCCATGTCACTGTTTATCTGTCTGTCCTTCCCTCGAGCTAAAGGACATCCAAACAACAGCAGGGCTTGCAATGACTTCACCGCGCCCTGAGTGTGTCTTTCCATTAAGATAAGATGAAACTGATCCCTGAGGGGATATTTGGGCCGTTTTGACAGCAAGCAGTGACAGGATACAACAGAGGATGAATATAAATAGTCATGTTAGGGTAATATCTGGGCATTTACATTATGAAACCTTGATGTGAATTATATTTATTTGGTATGACTCAGATTTAGAGATGTTGAGACTTTGGGCAAGTGAAGAGTAGGAGTCGCACCCACTTTATCTCTTCTTGCTTCGGAAACACAATGGTGTTTGCAATTCATAAGCCAAGCTGCGTGTCTGAAAACTTCAGCAGTTTGTGCAAATGAAGATAAAAATACTTATCTCCTTTTATATTAATTCGAGAAAATCAATTGTTGGTGCTAAGGGAAATCCTGACCCTGATTTGACTTCATTATAGACACGACTGCAGAAAGCGAGGAAGCATTGATGGTATCTGCTATCTTTGAGAAAATAAAATTGACAAAATCTTCAAAAGGGGGTTTCATAACTCCTCAGGGTATTACAGACAATCTTTTTAGATCTATTTTTACTCCCACCCAGCTCACTCTGACCTGTCTGTACCCTGAGTGGCTGACTGCTTGACAACCCCATGACTCAGCAGTCCTCCTTTTAAACCAATCAGTTCTCTGAGAGGTGGTTTATGCCCAATCAATAAGGCTCATTCTCTACAAATGCCTACCTTGCTTCTTGGTCTTACAGTACATCAGATGTGCTCTAAATTCATTTTTGTTCCTTGTTCCTTGAGCTTTTTTTGTAATGTATCGTACAGGATTTTGGGCAGCTCTCTTTGGTTAGACGTACAGTAGATCATTTAATGTCGATTATTTGTTTTAAAGAACTGTAAAACCAAGACAGCAGGCTCAATAAATGAGTATGCTTTTGTAAAACGTAGACTTTGAGAAATGTGCTCGAGAATTTAGTCCTTTTATCTATAGCTGTGCAGCCTCAGGTAAAGGGTTCATGTTAACATCCGCCTGTTTAATCAGCCAAATAGAAAAAGTAGGCCTTCAACAAAGGAGAGCCTCCCAGCCTCAGATTCACCCTTCTCATCTTAATTGAATCATATTGTTGATATGTGCACCCTGCTGCCCAGAGGAGCTGAAAATCCCAAACTAGAGACTTCTATTGCTTTAAAACTTCAAGAAAGAAACACCCAGTCTTTTGTCCCAATCACCCACCCAGCATCAGTCATCTGAGCTGTCGTCTCATTGTTCTGAAGTCGACTGAATCACAGAAACTACTGGAAGCCTCAGCATTTAAGACTCTGGAAATGACCCCTCATTATATTTGTGCAGAGGACATGAAGGATTACTGAAAATGTCTTGACATCCTGAGAAAATGTTACAAGGGTTGAAAGGCTCAGACTGACTGGATAGCAGAGATGCTAACTGGGATGACAAAGACGCCAGGAGCTGGCTGGTAGTATGTGTGCTGTTGACTCACTGGATGATTTAAGTCCCATCACTGGCTGTTATGTCATGATGTTGCTTGGTTTCCGTATTATTGAACTATAAATATTCAGTTTATAATTCAGGGCCTCTATTTCACTGCAGTCGTTATACCAGATATTCTGATTTGTGTAGCGATTGGGAAAATAAGTATGGTTTTGCACTGATTTGACAATATCCACTTCGGATTTTCTTTGAAACTCTTTCCATAGCCAAATTCCACTCAATTCATCGACGGTCCATCTCTGCTTCGTCATGGCAATAGATAGGTTTCAATTCAAGTAAATTTGTCAACTCACTCTGGATCCACTCCACTCTGTTGCTGTCCGGCTGCATCTCATTTCTTGCAAGTAGAAACCCCCTGAAAGACACTGCGTCAACTTGTAGATAACTTTACTACAAAAACAAATCATCATAATGGGCGGAGCCAGACCAGGGATAAACGGGTTTGAGGTTTTAAGGCCTAACCTGATTGAGGAGAGGCTCATCATTGGTTTACGTTGTGCAGGAACTCTTCAGATTTGTGGCTCCAGCTGTCTGAGAGAGCATGCAGCCTTAAGTGCAACAAATTCTACCAGATCCACCTTTGGTCCATCTCCACTCTGTCACAGAGGGTCGGAGTCTTTCAGATCAGATACACAATACTTCTGTTTTTGCAGACTGCTAGAGATACAATGGTTCAGTTTGCACAGACCGGATCGGGAGGGAAAGGAAGTCGAGTACCAAAGCAGTATTAAAACATCCGGTTGACTTTCAAGATAAAACACACCAGATTGTATTTAACAGTATTACATTAATAAACTGACATGATGAAAGTACCCAGGCCAGAAGGCAACAAGTTTGAGTTTTAGCAGCCCAAAATTAATGAAGAGAGGCTTGTCAAGAGAGGCACTGGGACTCTCAAGAACTCAACAGTCCTTCTACTGAACCATAGACTGTAAAAAAAATTGGATGTCATCTTGCCAAGCTCGAAGTGAGGTCTTCACAAAAACTGCACCCCTTGGTGGCTGGCTGCAGTATAGGTTAAGGTTAAATTAATACTCCTCATAGAAATGTTTCTTATGTCTGATTGCTGTGGTGATTTTGAGATATCATTTGGCTGTCTTGTATCCAAGTCCTCTTTTTTCTGAAAAGTTTCGTTTTCATTAGTTGTACAAAGTTAAAAATGAGGCTTTATGTAACATTTATCAATAATGGACAGCTGTTGTTCTCGTGTATTTTTTTCAGGGATTGTAAAATATGCTGGGAGGTAGAGTCAAGAAGTGATTAGACTCTTGAAAGAAAATAATATATAAATTTGTCACCCAGCTCCACTCAGATTCTCCCAGAATCCCTCATCGTCTTTACTGCGCAGACTCTGGCTGCACAACTGCTCAATGGCTGCTCCTGTGATGGGGGTATTTTGGCTTTAAAACCATACAATGATAAACGGCGGAGCCACACTGTCCACTCTATAAACAGTCTATGGACTGAACACTTAGCTGTCATGAGTGGACATGAAAAGATGCAGTCAAATGTAATGGAGCAGAGACTTACTAGACGTGGATGTGGTGTGAGTCTACGGTTACACTTAAGTCTGTTTGAGTGTCCTTAACACTCATCAGTGTTTCTCTCCCTCTGCTTTACTAACACACCCTTGCTCCTGTGGCTCCTCTTGAAGACACTGCTGTCCTCATTTAACAGCTTCTTTTACTCTCGACTTGTGTTGAGCTCCTGCTGATGATTTATAGGAGCTTACAGGCCCCCTGGTGGGTCATCTGAGGGAAAATACCTGGTATGCCAGATTGCCAGCTAAGCCCTGGCTATACTTTATGATATGACGCTCCGATTCAAGGATCCATACAGAGTTTGTCCTTTAAAAATTAAAGTTCTGCAGTGTTTCTCTTGTCTTATGAATCTGATCCTGGGAAATGAAAGATAAACACATTCACACAGCTCTCAGATTCAACAATCATCAGTGTTCAATAATGTACAATCCAAAAGCTAACTAACTGCATCACAAAGCGGTAGCTGCGTAATTAAACTTTCCTCGCTGAAATGCTTTCTGGGAGTAGATCTTCTATAAAAAGCTCATGGATCAGCTTCAGTGTGATGTTTGAATATGATTATAAGAAAGCATTGCACTGGAATGAGCCTTGTTCTTTGAGAAAGTTGTGAGAGTGGAACAGAGGAGTAGGTCAGAGCATTTCACACCAGTTGGTTGGTCAGTGGTGTGGAAAGTGGACAGAGGAGCAGAGCAGAAGCGAGAGCTGAGAGACAACGGGGGTATAAATGGTATCAGCAGGACAGCAGTAGAACTATTTGATATAGTTTCAGCTTTATTGTTACTCTCTGTGGGGAATGGATTTTTCTGCAGAGTCCATAAACGGTAAAGACTGAAATCGACTTCTTTGCAGTCTGTCATGGTTTCACCTAAATGTGTCTAGATACAAATGTTCTATGAGTCACCACAACATTTTGCTGTATTTTATTGCACATCCTTCAGATATAAGTGTATTGGGGCCAGTGATGGGGAAAAATAATTCTTTCTGTTTAGAATGGAGTTGAAACACATTTTTTTCAGAATAAAATTGAAATGTTAAAAAAAAAACACATTACTGTATAAAGTCATCAGCTGCTAGAGGATGACACAACTCTTCCTAATAAAGCTGTTCCTGCGTCTTTGCCCTGTTTACCAATGGTACCTGCATCAAGTAAATCTATCTCTACCTGCTAATATATTTAACAATCTGGATCATGACTTCAACTGTTACTCACATCAGAGAACAATTTATCTGCAACTATGGTAATGTTTAAAGAGGGGTATTTTTTAAGGCTTGATACTGTCCCCCTGGTACTCCTGTATTAGCTTTACGTGATTTGCAGCTCAAAGAAATCCCTATTTCTCTTACAGTAGTGTTTTAGAAACTCATCTCAGCCTCTGTCTGGAACACTGCTATCACTTTAAGGCTCCCCTCTCAATCAACCCCCTTTCCTCTGATTGGCCAGCCCTCAAGAGCCCTGTCAGGAATCTTGTGCTAATTATAGAGTCAGTCTGAAAATCTGTCTGTAAACTGCAGTATGCAGACAGATTCAGGGTTTTCTATGACATATGAATATGTAGATCAGAAGTCACCAATGTTGTGCCCATGGGCACCTGAGTGCCCTCGAGAACCACTTAAGGTGCCCGCGAGGCATGTTAAAAGCACTGGTCACAATGGAGCTACTTCCTACAATCATTGTTCTGCAAATCATCAATAATAACTGTGAAAATATTAACATTAACTTGTGAGCAGTCTCTTTACTTAGTATTACCACTCCTACAATGATAAATGTTATTAAAATGTGATGCAATTTTGTCCAGAAAGTGTTTATCATTCACATTTAAAATATGGGAGAACATAATACCCCCTCTTTAAAGATATACCAAGAGCTTAATGCTAATTCCAGGGACCTTTATTAAAACTTCCTTTGTAACAGTTTAAGAATGTAGCTGTAATAAATAATAAGCTTCAGCCATTTTTTCTTGTCTTTCTAATCTCATAAGTGTTTGAAAAAAAAAATACAAATTAACTTCCTCTTTTCAAAACAGCCTTTAACACAGAAATACAGCTTTTTGAAAACACAATACACTGTAGCAGTACTGCTAGCTAAACAATATGACCACCTGTCAAAGTTGAGGCTGAAAGATTCAGTGCTCCTCATTCTGACTGTAGCACAAGCTATAAATGCCATGTCCTCCATGAACAGATGGGACATAGTTCAACCTTTAAAATCAAATAACTCTTTAAATAACATGTTCTCAAATAGTGTTATTTTCTTATGATAAGTTTGAATCAGATTGATTTATGATCAAATAGTCATGTTCTTACATTGATAAGTTTATATAATTTAGTCCATGCTGTTCTGCCACAGACCTCACCAACCCCAGACCATTTATTTATATTTTTATATTATATATAAGGATTTAAATGTTTTATTTTTTATGACATTATTTATAAAATTATTTTATATTATTCAAATATTATTTATTTTGTTTATATATTTTTATATTTATATACAGTTTATTATCCTAAATTTCCCCTCATAGATAAATAAATCTATTCTACTCTGTTCTATTCTATTCTATTTGTGAGTTAAAGCAGTGTCTTTGTTGTGAAGAGAAGCTCTTATTCCTCCAAATGTTCAAGTTCTTAGTATTCCTTGTGTTGGGTAAATTTTGGCAGCGCCTAAGTGCAGTTGTGGTGAAAAGAGACCCGTATTTTGTCTCTTGAGCACAATCAGTGGTTGGCCAAAGTGACGGCCCTGTGTTGCACCTCTGGTCTAAGAATATGAGACAATGTGGAAGTGCGTGAGTGTCAGGTTGAGGCTGGCTCCAGAAGTGCTGGAAGTCACATACACACCAAGCCAAAAAAATACGTTTTCACAGCAGAAATTAACCTGTTTAAAGCCCGGCGGAAAAAAATCTTCTGTCTAAATCACTAATTTCGCTATCGACACACACTGTAGGGGGGACACACACTGTAGCCATCACTTCCTATACGGCTGGATTAGCCGATTTGCTTCAAAAATCTGTTTCAGAAACAGACAGGTGACGTCAGGAAGACTACATCCCTTAATGATACAGTCTCTGGTTGCACCATACAGCAGCACATGGAGACCTCCTCTTCTGCCCTTGCTGCTCATTCTTGATTAAAGCAAAGTTCAGACTTGTGCTGCCAGTCTGTGACACATAGTGATATCTCTTGGTGTTACTTCTGCTACTGCTAGCTTCTCAGTCAACATGATGTGTGGACAGTGAGCTGTTGATTCACAGCTTTCTACCACTCCAGCAGAAACTCGTCTGCTTCCTGTTAACAGCTTTCCACCAGCTCTCACTTTTCTTTTCTTATCTGTGTACTTGTTTGTGTGACAGCTCTGCAGGTGAGCCGAGACGCTCCGCCCTAACCTCTTTTATCACGCCAATAAAAAGGCATGCATTCATATGCGCATCATCTTGGCGTTAATGCTACCGCAGAATGACGAGTATTTTCTGCCTGTTTCTGTGACTTGATGATTATGAGCACATCTGCAAAGCGGACTAGTTTTCTCTCAGGCTCCACGTTTTTGTGCACTGTTTAAACAGGGCTCTCTCACTCCTACTGCGTCTAAAACACAACAAATGATGAGATCACACAGATACACGCGCACGCCAACGCACGAGAATCAGAGAGGCTGCGGGCTACAAGTGCTACAGATACCGATGCCATCGCTAATGGAATTCAGCGTGCTGCGACTGTGAGCAAAACAGAGAGGAAGAGAGAACAAGCTCTGCTCCCCCCAGAGGGATCCTGTGCTGTGCTATTCTTAACACTCCCTCCATAATGACCGGCCCATTCATACATCACATCTTACGCCATGTGCAGGCAGCTAGCAGTCTCCTCCTCAACGGTCCCTGAAAGCACCGTCTCCATCAGACCACGTCCGGAGTCATATTTTAATTGACGACATGTAAGTCAGTAAACCCTGGAGCTGTAGATGGGTGACCTCCAAGCCTGTAGCTGTGATCTACAGCATGACTCGACAGAAAGTGATCACACCTTAAATGATTTTCATGCTCCAGCGCCTGACCCAGTGCTGGCAGAGGACAAGGAAAAGGCGGTAAATCAGACAACGCAGTGTGGGAGAGATCGACTGCTGAGGCCCTTCATTCTGCTGTTTTCCTCTTTACTGTGGTGTGCTAGCAGTGAACCCTATACACTGTGCTATATGTACGTACGCCAAGCATCAAACAGACGACCACTCCTGCATTTTTGTGTACTTCTTTTTGTTTTATGCAAAATGCAAGAAATATGTGTATTTTTGTTACAAGATAAAATTAGCTTGATGACACTTAATATGAGAAAGTATGGGGGTTTATCCCTTTTTTTGCTTGCTGCCCTTAAGTTGCTGCATAAATGGAATAAGTAGAAATTATGTGAGTCATGGACATACAGAAATGCTGGTTAATATTTCTTTCTTTGTTCAAATGTTGCAATCAGATCTCTGAGATTTTAACCCTACTTCTTCACAACATTGCTAAGTTGAGTATTGGCAAGATCCTCACGATACGATACACATCACTTGGGTCACGATATGATAGTATGACAATATCACACTATTGTGATATATTGCAATATTTGATTGTAAACAGCTCTTGTATTTTAAAGTCAAATGCAGAGTTACCTACATAAACTTAACTTGAAAACAAAGTGCATCAAGTTTGTCACTTAAACTGCTCAGACATTAAACTAATGTTGCAAAGAAATCATTTGGTGTAAGATGTGGTCAGTTTGTGTAACTGATGAATATCTATTGGTGTAACCAATGTTTCCCGTAAAATAGATAGATAGATAGATAGATAGATAGATAGATAGATAGATAGATAGATAGATAGATAGATAGATAGATAGATAGATAAAATACTTAATTCATCCCCGACGGGAAATTCATGGAAATTCATCAAAATCTGATATTGCGTAAAAAAAAAAAAAATTGCCATGATAATGATATTATCATTCTACTACACTGTAAAAACCAAACTTGCTATAGTTTTACACAAACTGACACCCCCCCAAAATAAATAAATAAATAAATAATTAAAAAAATATATAATTATGTCACAGCATCAAAACTCTCATCATCAAGTTGAGGAATAAAATATTTTGAATATACTTTGAAATCATATTTATTATACAGTTTATGGGCAACATACAGCAGAGTAGCTCTTTGGCGCCATCTACCACAGTGGAGGTGCGAAAGTCGTATTTTCCTTCCAATATCAATGTTAACAGTCAAAATATTGATATCCTATCAGAGGTCAAAGTATTGATATATTGCCATACTGGTATTTTTCCACACCTCTAGTCAGCTGTCAGATACATACTGTTGCTTTAAAACCAGCTCATCTAATTTTCTGGTTTCTGTGCAAGATCAGACATAAAAGATAAATATGGTACTACTGGCTTTGTTTGTGCTTCAGTGTGTACTTAATCAAATTAGTTTCTTGGAATATAGGTGTGTAAAGCTCAAGAAGTCTTTGGTAGGGGTGGTAGTTAGAGAAAAAAGAAAACATCCCCCTGATTTTAAAGGTAACAAGTCCAAAAGGAGTCATTGATTCTTAGTTAACTGGAAGTTTCTTTCTTAAATTTAGGACGTTCTTGTCTGTACTGAGTGTATTACCCACAAAGGATCCGAGTCATCTTGGCTCATTTGTTGGGTATCCAGCTAGCTTGCTAACATTGAAGCTAGCTGGATCATATGCTGCGGATTAGGCCAGTTTTGGATCATAAATTTGCACATTATTTCTGTAACACAAAGAAACTGAAACACTGATGTTAATGTAAGTGTTCGCTTTATTTTGAACATTCACTCCTTACTATTATCATAAATGAAGCTCAGTGAATTTCAGAAAACAAAGTATGTTTGTTTTCTGAAATTCACTGAGCTTTATGATAATAAGAAGAAGCAAATGCTTAACTTTATCTAACAGTAATTTCTGTAATTATCATTGTTTCAAATTAATCTTCAGCTGCTCACACTTTATGTTGATAAAATGTACCATTTGCACTCAGGAGTTGTGCCACTTTGCAATTAAAATTAAACAATGACACTATCTGTTCTTGTTTCCCGGTTTAACTTCTGAAAATGTCATTCTGGAAAACTCTGAGTCGACAAGACCGGACACACCAGTTTGTGGGTGTTTGTGGTACCAAGTCCCATTTGTGTAAGCATCAGGCTCTCAGGGACATGTGTTGTTGAAGCACAACATCAATAGGAGCAGGACCTCAAGGGCCCATTAAGACCTGTATCATTTCCAATTTGGCTAAATGAGTTCCCACACTGGGACAAAACCTGTGTAGAAACTATAAACATTAAGATAAAAAAAGCTGAGTCTTTTTTATTGGTTTTGAGTGACTGATAAATATTTCGGGATGTGTTTTGTAATGGATCTATTTTTGTATGAGACAGAGACAAATACAGGCGCCAGAATCAGTATTCAGAAGACGATCTGACCAATACGTGCTTCTGCCTCTGTAATAAGGCTGTCAATATCCAATGTTTTATTCATTTTGTACTCGAAAGAATTCCCAAAATGCTTAGCGTTCGCCTCCAGAAGTCTTCCACAGGCTGTCGTTGGACGCCGAAATTCTAAGAGACTCATAAAGTTTGGTATCGGCTTAGTGCAGTCATGAGGATACATTTTGTCACACAGTTAATCAGCGGTGCAAGGACTATGTGATGACTGAAAGCAGGCTTGTGGTGATGTATTGGACCTGCAAAAACTTTATTTGGTGGCTAACCCTGCAAGGCAGAGAAGTGTGCGAGGAATAAATTGTTCCGCCAGAGTCGTTCTCCTGAGACAGCACACCCTGCAGGGAGAGATGACAACTTTAAAGACAAGAGAGAGACATTAGGGTCACCGAGAGGGACAGGGGAAGAAAGATTAAGACAGGATACAGACGAGGTATGGCAAGGCATGAGTAAGCAAGAAAAATTCAGACAGTGTGTGTGTGTGTGTATGTGTGTGTGTGTGTGTGATAGAGAGAGGGGACAGTCACAGGAGGCTGACCGGGAAGCAGGTGATGGAGTACACCTCATCATTCAGCAGCTGTGGACACGTATCCACACATAAAAACATCTAAAACCAGACATCTGAGGCTGAGGTCAGATTAGATCAAGCTGTCGTTGCCACAATCAACTATTGTGTGTGTCTGTGTGTGTGTGTGAGACAGAGTGAAATGTGTGTTTGTGATGCTGGATGTATCTGAAACTGCTGCGCTGTTTAGCCTGTGGGCAGGCTCTGTGTCGGTCAGGGTTAGACCATGCAGGGAGGCAGACAGCTGGAAAGAGATGGTCGATTGGACAAGCCGGCCACCACCTGGACACACACGCACACACACATACAGACACACACATGCACACACAGAAAGAGAGGGACAGAAAAATAAGAACAAAGTTACAAACAGAGTGTGTCACTGGGTGTTAAGCCGGCATCATAACTCTGATGGAAATTCTGGATTTGAGTCTACATGGTAGGAGGAAAGAGCTGGAGAGTGTGTTAATAAGCTCAGAATGAGATCATAATGCCGTTTTGTCTTTTTGAAATACTGTGGGTGGGAAGAAAAGCTGTCTTGTATCAATAAAAAATAGCACCTAATGAACACTGCCTCAATCCAAAACAGCAGGAAGTTTGAATTTAGTGAACTTGAATAAAATTAGAGCAAAAGGTTCGTCAAGGTAGGCCAGGAAGTGAAGCTCGGCTGTAGGGATGGGTACCTTTCACATTTGAAACCATACAGCACTGATGCTCTGTACCTGGTAATCGGTACTGGTACTTAAAGTTACCAATTTTTGGTACTTTTGTGTGTGTTTATATGGTAAAACATGTTAATTTGTTTACTAATAAAATCTCAACTTTCTCAATTTAACATATTTATTTCTCAATATATAAACTTGCAATGCTGTGTTTATGTCCAGCATGGAAAATTGCCTACTCTTCCACTCCCTCACGGTCAAAAGGATAAGTTTAGGTACCTAAACATGGTATCGTTTGATTTTACGTGAATCGGTACACGGAACAACAGACAGAACTCAGTCAGTGCCTGTAAAAGTATGTATTTCGGTAACCATCCCTACTCAGCCAACAGAACATCAACTAAACTTAACACCCCCCTCTTACAGCTCCTGATTACTTTGACACATCCAAATGGCAAAAAGTTGTCACAGATGCTCTGTTCCGTATTACTTGGGGTCTTCGCTGCTGCTCTCCCTGCTACTGCTTTTCATGGATGTAGTCTCTGTGATGTCATCAATCTGTATATAATGCAGAGTTTTGAAACCTTCCCAGTTCAATTCAGATCAATTCAAAAAACTTTATTTTACCAAAGGATAACTGCCATTTGAAGCCACATTAACAAATCTTAAACTCAACCTAAGTGCTGGCTAAAAAATGTGAGTTCCTCGTTGTGAGTGGGATGGGTACTTAATTAGGTACCTTTACCGACCGAATTCTGACAAAATACTGAGTAGTACTGATTCACGTAAAATCAAAAGGTACCATGTTTAGGTACCTAAATGTATCTGAGGGAAATGGAAGAGTAGGGGATTTTCCATGCTCAACATGAACACAGCATTACCAGGTTTTATACTGAAGAATGACTACGTTAAATGAAAAAAAAACCTTATACTTAATCATTAAAAAAAAGATATTTTATATCGTTAAGTACCGGTACCGATTGCCAGGTACCGGGCATCGGTACCGTATGGTTTAAATGTGCGAGGTACCCTATGTGTGCCAGTAAAGAAATGACCTATTCAGACTCGCCTCTTTTTGTCCCAGGCTGTAAAAATTAGGCTTTTTCAAAATGATGTGTGTACGTGGTTTCCTGTGTTTCCAAGCTAGCCTTGAGAGGACACTTAACATATGCAGTTTTTAGCTCTCCCACATCAGCTTCATGTCTTGCGTCCAGAGGTTGGTATGCCCATGTAAGACATGGGAGCTGTGCTCTCCCTGCCTCAAGTTTTAGCATCCCACAGAAGCACATGGAAGGGCAGGGTGCACCCAGAACAGAGCCATACCACAAAATATAACCTGTTACATGCAAATAATTACTTCTTCTTACTAGAAGAGATGTAGTACATAATAGTTAGAGAGTACAGGTTTTGCGTTACACTCATGTGACACATTGTTTCAAGAAGCTACAGTTGGGTAATTGATGTCACTTAACTCTTCTATGTATCAACATTTCCCAGGTCAGGAAGATAAACACAGGTAAACTCAGCTTTCCCCATGTTAACCTTTGGCATTCCACATAGGCAAGTAGAAGGGCAGGGAGCTCCACAACAGAGCCATACAGCAAAAAATAACTTATTACATGCAAATAATTAAGTTAGCTTGTAGTCTGTCAATAAAGTTTGTTGTTTGTTGTATTCGTCCATCATCCCTGACCTTCTTGATATGCTGGTTGTATTGCTTTCTGAAAATCATTTATTGGACTAACTCTTTTTCTCTCCTCAAAACTGCTACAACTGCTGGAGGTTTACCATAAATACGGTGAAAAAAAAAGTGGTTAAATGGAAATTTTAGTCCCATAGCAGGGTTTAGCCTTGAAGGTAAGGATGTGGATGTTAGATGGTGGCTTTAATCTCTCTCTGTTCTCTTGTCACCCCTTGCTTCTCACATGTGATGAACTGCAGTGTCTGATGCACACCCTGCAGGGGATCAAAGACGAAAAGCTACTTCAGCATGTCCCCCTGTGTTAATGCATCACTTTAAGTGCAGTGTCTCATGTGAAATATGTAGCTACACATACCACTGTTTGAAAGTTATGGTGTCACTCTGCACTGTCTTGGTTTTTGGTGGTTGCAAAATGCTGCATCAGTCACACAGAACACCTGTTGTGATAACATAGAATAACATTGCAAAACGTGCCATGTTCAGTGTATTATGGTCGCTGTCTGAAAGCAGCTGTCAATCATGTTTGTGTGGGCAGCACAAGTCTCTCAGTCAAGACCTCGCTTGGAAATATGTAACTGTGATCACCTCGTCTGGCACAGTGACTATGGTAACAGACGAAAGGATCATGTGGTTCGACCTCGGCCTAAGTGTGGACAAAAGCGGTTTGTTGTGTTGCCTTTTTTCATCGGGGTTGTCACTGTAGCAGTTCCATTTATCTGAACAGTCTACTAAAGAAGAGTGGGCATACTCCATTCACTGATCATCCAACAAAATTAAAAGTGGATGGACAAACACTGAGACAATAACATTTGAAGGAGACAGGTCTGAATTAAAGACGATCTGAACCAGAATCAAGATTCTTTTCATGAGAACAGAGCGTTGCTGTTTCCCTTTCTCAAAGATTTAAACCTCTGACGCAAAGATTCTTTTCTTATTTTTTGGCATCAAAACCTTCGGGGTTAGTCACACTGAAAACTGGTGACTGGCAGCTGTAAATGCCACAATGATGACATCTTGGAAAAAGCTACATCAGTCAAACCCTTAAGCAAACAAATGGCTAGGCGGTAGACGAAAACAGACAAATTGCGAGACATCAGCCGTCAAGAGGAGAGCAAGCTGAATGAGATCACATTATCACATCAGGCTGAGAGTGGATTAGAGCGCGGGAGATTGTAGCTGTGGGCCTGTGCTGCTGGTGACTCATCTGACCTGATTCTGAACAGCAGCAGAAACACAGGCAGAAAAAGACAGTGAACGCATGTCTCTCACCTTCTTGTCAGCGTACGTGGGATGTAATTCTTCTGCATATGCATTGTTGGCGCTGATTAGCGTCGAAGCCAACGCTCTCCTTCTTTTGTTCTTACTGTTTACACAATGGGCCCTAAATCAGGAGTTTGCTCAGTTGAGCTTGGATATGGCTGTCAAGAATTTAAAGTAAATGCATTGAACTTATTCAGAGCAACAGTTCACAACTCGGTCAGCGATTTAAAGAGTTGGCATGGAGGTACTGTAAATAATGAAGCATGTATGGAGCAGAGAGTTTATCCCCGCTAGCTGCTGCTCAACTCTTTGAGGTTTTGTTTGAAAATAACTATATTGACGACTCTCAACCACATGGTTTCTTTGTCTCTTTATCTCCCACCACAATGGACAACAGAAGTAGGAGTAACATGCTTTTGAGGCCTGATCAAAAGTGTCTGTGACCTTGCAAAGACTGGTGCTATTGCCCCGTTCAAACAGCCCTACTTGTTCCTTCGCTAACCAGTTTCTGTATTTCAGAGATTGTTGTGTTTACCACCCAGTTTGATCTGTCTCAGCTACCCATCAGTTAAAACCCAACTTCACTCGTGTTGGCAAAACTTAGTTTTCACAGATTTAACTCTTTCATCATTTCACTACAATAGATCAGCAATGAAACCTAAAAATAAATATCTATCAATAGGTTTGTGAATGTGTGCTGAATACTGCAAACCCTACTACCACTGGATTACAGATAAACTAGTTAGCATTGTAGCTAGTACAGAGACATTAACTGCTGTTAATTCCTTTGTTGTGTAGGTGTGATCCACTTCTGTCTTCTTTCCATTTCTTTATAAAATTGACGGTTACATTACACCTGAACACGGTTGAGGCAGATGGTTTTCTAACACAAGTTTGGTTCTGCTCAAGGTTTCTGCCTGTTAAAGGAAAGTTTTTCTTGTTGTTGTAACTTGCTAAAGCCAACTCATGGTGGGCCAAGATGAGATGACATGTTGGGTATTTGTTAATGATGTAATATTAGCAGGTCCACTCCTTCTAATCTTCTTGTACCAAGGCATTATTCTTATTTCAAGAAACTTGACAAGCAGATTTTAGTACTCCATTATCAGACATTTTTAGTCTTTAGAAACAATTAATGTTATTTTTGACCTCTAATATTTTGAAACGAGACATTTTTATGGATTTTTTTTCATGATATGTTTTGCCAATACCAATCCTATACAATCCAATACCTTTCTCTGATAAATCTTGTTGGATGATTCTGTTGTAAATGCTGAATCATATTTGTTGTATTAAAGAGAGCCCTGTTGGTAGGAACGAGGAACACTCGCTTAAAAAATGTTGCAAGACGCTGTTTCACTATCATTGCTTTCCATAGAGAAGTTGTCCCACACAGCGGACATGTTGTCATGTTGTGGTTTGATTTACTGAAGCCGTAAAGCGTGACATTGCTGAAAACATGTAAAAACAGGATCCCAACCACGTAATGAAATCTGTTACCATCTGATCCTCCAAAAATACCCATATTGGGCGCTGATACGATTAGTTTTTTCAGCGTTTATGACTTGTATTGTGCTGATGAGTTCAAGTTCTGTAGTAAATAACAGCGGGGGAAGTGCGAGAAGCTTTATTACAGCACCTTACTCAAAAAAATCTTTTACACTCTTCTAAAAGTGATTGTAATTATATGCATTTGTGTCCTGAAAGAGTTAAGCCTCTCACTAACAGATTGCTGCTGTTTTGATACTTTTGAATACAAGTATGTTGTTTATTTTTCCCAAAAGCCCAATTTGTCTTTGACGAACACTCAGACACTTCGACAGAAGTTTGCTGTACGATTATTTTTAATCAGCGGGAGCCTTAATTGTGCTAATCACTCCCATTACCTCAATCATCATGTGTCTGCAGTGAGTTGCGTTCAATGGCACCCAAAAGCCAACCTGCCCGCCTCGTTGCCTTAACTCAATCACTGCTTTTAGTACGTGCGTCACCGGCTGAGGCAAAATTACAGCCTTTGAATTAGAAGTATGTTCAGCCACTTATCTCTGTCTCTATATTTTTCTGCCAGCCCCCCTTTACTTTCACTCTCTCATCACCTTCTCCCTCTTTATGGAGGCAGCTGTGTCTAGTTACCATAGCAACCTTAGCGATAAGCCCTGCCAATCAGGCGTGTGTGCAAGGATGTTTTGAGCTTTTAGTGTTTAAACCCCCCTCCCTCCGTCCCCCTCACCTGTCTATGCAGTGTGTAATTACAGTACATCCACTCGCTTCTAAAAATAGCCCGACCCTCAACAGGCACCTGTGGAGACTTTTGCTACAGCGCTGAAATGTTTACAGCCGGAACTTTCTTCCAGCCTACCGCTGAGCGCCCAAACTTTCCTCCACACTTCTTGACGGGTTGCTGGAGGGCGCAGACGCTGCCTGACTTCTAATGGCGAGAAAATAACACACAGCGGCACAACATCCCCACAGCTGCTGTAAGACACAAAGCAGAAGGTGACATGGTGCTGCCGCTGTCTTTCGTGCCTTTCCTGGTGTGCGACCCTGATCGATCACATCTCTCACAGCGTTCAAAATTGATTTGTTGACCCTGTGATAGGATTAGATGGAGAGATCTTGAGAATACGAATCTGCTTCTCTGACCAGCTGCATTTTCTTTTAGTGATCTTACACAGAACTAGACCTACTACAGATTATTTTACTTTCAAAACTGCCACGATTCTTTGTGGCATAGATTCAACAAGCTCCTGGAAACATTCCTCTAGGGACTGGCATCATAAAACCAGTTTCCGTCAAAAATCAATCAAGCGTTTAGCATACGTCTTTGATGACTCAGAAAACCTGCAAAGCTATTTTTCCTACAGGGAAAGTTGAGAGGAGGAAATGATACGGGAATTGATAAAGAATCAAAAGCAGAATTGATAAGGGCATTGGCATCAATAGGACATTATCAATAACCATCCCTACATTCCTCAGAGATTTTGCTCCATATTGACAGTTGCTGCAGATTTGTCAGCTGAACATCCATGATGAGAATCTCCCGTTCCACCACATCCCAAAGGTGCTCTATTGGATTGAGATCTGGGGACTGTGGAGGCCGTTGGAGTACAGGGAACTCACCATCATTTTCAAGAAAGCAGTTTGAGATGATTTGAGCTTTGTGGCATGGAGTGTTATCCTGCTGCAAGTCTCCATCAGAAGATGGGTACACTGTGGTCCAATCCCCCACACCATTACACTAGCAGCAGCTGCCTGAAGCGTTGATACAAGGCAGGATGGATCCATGCTTTCATGTTGTTTACTCCAAATCCTGAGCCTACCATGTGACTATGGAGCAGATATTCAGACTCATCAAACCTGTAGTAAGAAGTAGTTATTTGAGTCCCTGTTGTCTTTCTATCATCTACAACTAGTCTGTCCATTCTCCCTGACCTCTGGCATCAACAAGGCATTTTGGCCCACAGAACTGCCGCTTGCTGGATATTTTCTCTTTTTGGTTGTGCGTGAAAATCCCAGTAGATCAGCAGTTTCTGAAATACTCAGACCAACAACCATGCTACGTTCAGTCACTTTTCTTCTCTGTACTGATGCTGGGTTTGAACTTCAGTGACTCGTCTCCATCACTTCTACATGCCTTAATGTACTGAGTTGCTGCCATGCCGTTGGCTGGTTAGACAGTTGGGTTAACGAGCAGTTGAATTTTTTTCATCCATTTCAATTTGTCCCATTCATGTATGTGTACAACTATACAATATCAATAAATACACAAATTTATCTGAAACATGTCCTTTGTTGTAAAGAACTGGGTGCTGGGACACAAACACAATCAATAGCCACGTTTACATTGGGAGTATTTTTTTTTCCAAATGGAATCTTTCTGAATGACTTTTCCGAAAACAATAGTTTACATGGAAAGGAATATTCCAATCTCTGGTCTACATGTGCCTCTATAATCAAACAGAATACTCAATGGGGCATGCGCAGAAAAACGTAAACATCACGTGATTTATCAAAGACGGAGGACAACATTTTTTTTTAATCACGGTATTGCAATACTCCGTATTGCGAGTGTCCGTCCAGTCTTGAAATTATGTTCAAGAGCAAACTTTCCTCCAATGTTGACTGCTCGCCGCCATTTTTAAAATTGCGGAACGTCTCTAGTTGCATCTTACGTCATATCTGAGCATGCGCTGAAAAAACGCACCCTGACAACTTTCCGTCCGAGTGGATACATGATACCTCAATCGGTTTGGGGAAAGGACTATTCCACCCCTGTGAAACCGGTTAAATGTCCATTCGGATTGGCACTTTTCTTTAGGAATGAGGTGTATACAAAGGTTAAATTCTTTCCGTTTGAGCAAATAAACGGGATATTTGGGTCCATGTATACGTGGCTATTGTTGAATCTTTTGGAATGTGACTTGTCAACAACAAGCGCTTTCATTGGTCAGATGTGTACTTGCCCCAAGCAAAACTTTGGAAAAGTCGGTCTTGGTCCGAAAAATAAAAGCTGCAATTTTGCTCAGTGAAAGAACATAAAAAGCTTGCTTTGAAAAACAGTAGGTTTGAAAAAAATAAATAATGTGCGAAATATTTGCACGAAAAGTACACGTCTAGTGTACAAAGGACTTACCTTGAATTAATTCCCGCAATGAATTAGAAAGAAAACAGCATCCTGTGTCCTTTTGAAAAGCTGTAATTTATAAGGATTTCATGACTATTTTACCAGACTAGGCTTTTAATGCAAAACAACTTTCCAAATCACAAACTCTTTTTGGCTTCAGAGGTGCGTCTTTGCAGAGTATGTCTAACTTTTTGTCTTGCTTTTATCTTAATGAAGGTTATCCACTTCTTCTTGATGAATCATTCCTTCTTCATTTCCCCTCACTTTCTACTTTTATATGACTTTACATCACCAACAGCAAATCCATGGTGCTCCTCAATAATCCATCACAGTCTTTTCATGTAGTGATGAAATGAAATAATGATGAAACGCCTCTACAAAACAGTTATTTTCCATTAAGAAGTTCATTTTAAATGAATTAAGTCTCTCCATCAAGGACGCCTGAATGTTTACTTGTTCTTGCTGGAGGGGTTGCCGCGCTCACCCTTAAGTCGTCAGGAAAAAACAGTGTTTACGTTCTTTAATTGCATGTTTTGCCAACAAATGTAACAGCATGTTTGTCCATCTGCTACTGTTGCTCATAATCAAAGTTTTGCAAATATTGCATCTCGCCCTGGTGGAGAAAATCTGCCCACACACATCTTTTTTTTCTTCCCTTCCTGCCGTGGCTGCAGTCCCACATGTAAACAAATTCAGGGAGCGTGCAGACCGGTGAGAAGATGATCTGTTTCCACACCCACACTGGTTTTCGCAGGAGAATCTGTTCTCTGGGGCAGTTGGTCAGCTCCTTCTGTCTGTTTTCATCAAACATCAAAAACACACACACAAACATGCACAGACACACACTCTCCTGCTTGTCCTCACTGCATGGTGGCGGGTGATGGATTGGACGTTCGTGACCGCAGTGGACTCGGTTTCAACTCTTCCCATCTGTGCACGCTCACACACACACACACTCAAAGTCGTCTAAAAGTGGTTGAAGATGTTTACGTGTCACACAAGAACAACACCGCTGGCAACAGTTTACCTTAGCTTAGGGATCTTACAAAGGCGTATAAACACACTTCCTCTTTCAGCCTGCTCTCACCACATAAAGTATGACAGACATGACTTTCACTCATTAAAACTGCATGATGTTCACTCGTCTTTCCTTGACCTCTCCAACCTTGTGTGACTGCTGATGAAGTATAAACAGTGAGACAATCCACATACTGAAAGTAGAGGCTGTGGGTGGCTGGGGAGAAAGGAGAAAGCTGATAGACTTAATGTATGAAAAGGGGAAAGGCCAAACTTAAGGATGCTGTGAGGAGGACCTGTTTTAATTGCACTCCCTTGTAAATAACTTTTTATGAGGCATTTGTTTTGGAATTAAAAGGAGATTGGATTGAAATAGTATTTTTTGTTCAAGACAACTTTTAAGTGGATACAATGCACCAAAGTAAGGTATTTATCAGTACAGTTTCATGTGATACAGTTTGAAACGTGACATCAAGCTACTGCTGTAGTAGCCAGCTATATGTAGTGCTATCGGCAGCCCAGTGCTCCAACAAATCTGCAGGCTAACGTGACAACAAGTAAACAGTGTCAGTTTGTATGTAGTTTAGCAGCCATTTATATTTAGCACAGCTGGCAGTCCGATGCTCTAAGACACGTCCATAATGTGTAATGTCATGCCAGTCATCTACCAATCAGAGCTAACGTAACCTCACTCTTCATTTTATTGATAGACTCTCAAGTTTGAACAGATCACTGCAGAATAACTGCTGACTGTGGGTTGAAATAGACATTAGCCCAAACAGTTTAGCCCCTGTGTTAGCCTTTAGCTCGGGCTGTATCACTCTCCTGTTTATTTTTCTTCTGCTCTTCTGTCCTTTTTCTGTCTGACAGTTAGGCTCCTGTGTCTACCATCACTACAAAATTAATCACAGAAATTGTTTTCAGCAGAGAAAAACACAGATCTCTCTTCTCACTACTCAACTTCGTCAGTCAGCGTGGTGTTGTCATAGAGACCTAGACGTACAGTAAATCAGTCTGGTCCTGCTTGACCCAATCAGGAAGCTAACAAGTAGCACTTTTAAATAACCTGTAACCAGCAATATTGGCGCTGATAATCTCATTTTAAGGTGTGGATTGCAATCAGGCATATATCTAGAAAGGAGACTTTTTCAAGATCACTTTCTAACTCCTCCCAGTCCCTTTAACCCCGGTCAATCTTAGGTGTTTTCTCCGTGAGCTGGTTCCCTTCAACTCTAAATATTGTCCCTTTAATCTATTCCAGTCTATCCACCCGAGTGCCTCGCAGAAAGAAGGAAAGAAGGTGCGCTCAGTCGCTCTCTGCTCACTGACAGAAAGATAATGCCTTCTCATCAGTTCTATCTGTGCTCGGCTGTGGCACCTGTCATCTGTTTTCAGGCACCGCTGCATTTTTATCTAGCAGCCTGTAGAGGAGAAGGAGGGACAAATGCTGAGATTAAGAACCAGCTGAATTCTTAGCCACAGTGGTCTGAGATGGAGTGTCTGGTGTGTGTGTGTGTGTAGTGTGTGTGTGTGTGTGTGTGCATACAGTATTTGCACTGTGATTACATCCGTAAGGCTGCGATTACAAAGCAGGATTTTTCTTTTCTCCTGCTGCTCAGAGTATTGCAAGAAGGACTAAACGGGCGACACATCATTCTGGAGCCCGTTCTCATGCAGGTTTAATTATGCGACTGTTGTCTGTGCAGCGTTGGTGAAAAGACATAGTGTTAAAGTGTTTTTCATCTACTGTTTGGCTCCCAAGGCCAGCTTACACAATCAATGCTTAATCAATACAGCAAAGTAGAAAGGCCATCCAGAGTGTTTTTAAAGAATGAAACTAGTCTTTAAAAGATGAAACTAATGATCTTTTATATTTTTCAAACTGCTAAGGAATCCCATTAAAGGGCCAGAACTAACAGACCAAATACTGTAATGATATTTTTTGTTTCATTGCCCCACTGCCACAAGTCAAATTTCTTGCTTTCTGCTGCTGCCTAGAAACTTAAGGCATAATTGCTCCTTAAAAAAGCACAATTCTCTTAAAAAAAATAAATCCCAGGCTCATTTTAAAAGTCAAAATTAAAGGGAACCCTGTTTAAAACAAAATAGGAAAATCACCAACTTTGCTTTTTAGCTGCCACCGCTGAATCAAGCATACAGGTGCAGCACCTAAACTGCAGGCTGGACAACACTGTGGAGAACTCTGGTCTAAAAAATTTAGCATTCACAGCTTTTCACCTTTAATAAGAACCTGACAACTAGGGATGCATGATATATAGGAATATCAGTATCGGCCGATGTGTAAAAGTGGGCCGATATTTACCCATTAGCTGCCGGCCATTTTCAGAGCATCTTGAACAATCTTTCAAAACCCTAATAATACTGTTTTTTCCGACTATGTAAACACCAAAACTACCTAAGAAGAGCTGAGGACTCTCTTCTTTCATGTCTTTCTTCCTGTATTTGATCCAAAATACAGACAAAACATACTTTTTTTAATCGTGTTTATCTCGGGCCCTCCATCCTTCGATCCTCTCCATGGTCGTCTTTTCTTGACTCATCATCTCAGATTGTCTTTAGTTGTATTTTTTTTCAATATTGATATTGGTAATTATCGGTTATCAACCATAACAACAATGTTAATATCAGATACCAGTATTGGTCAAAATTGTCATATCGGTCCATCCCTACTGACAACCCTTCTGTAAGTTATGGTGTTTAAACAAAGACTAATTAGATTGCAATTAACCAAAGGTAACTGTTGTAATTTTGCAATTTAAAGTAGTAGTCAATTCTGTTTTCCAAAATAGTTGATTTTTTTCACAGCATTGCACATGCTCCCTGTTTTCTTCAGTGTAGAAGCAAGTAATTAGTAATCAGAATCAAAAACACTTTATTTATCCCTGTCACTTAGTTGGCTTAAGATGCCCACAAATGCCCTTAATGGGATTTTTCAATGTTATAAAAATATACTCAGAAACATAATTACCAGTTAACTGAAGTCCAAAAGAGTATGAAACAGACAGTCTTTTTTCTTTGTTTTTCTCCTTTTACTGAAATAACATCTTTATAAATGCGTAACAACCTATGATAACAATTTCCCGCCTCTGTGACTACGCAGCACTTGTGAACTTATCCCTTTATCATCTCCCGGCATGAACATCTCAGACAAATTCAAGAAATTGTAAACTTGTTTCACTATTTTTAGGGGTGGAAGAAAAAATCAAAATTCCATATATCAGAATTTTTTTGTTTGACAATATTAAAATCAGGAGTCTTGTGAAAAAATTAATTTATTTTTTCAAATTCAAATTCTTCATTTCAGTCTTTGTTTATAAACTGGATTGGAAAAAAAGTTACCGCTACTACCAGCAGAGGGTGAAATGTTTCTCTCTGACTCAGGTGATGCACATTTTGTGGGAAAATATGGCTCCTGATATAGTATGTGTAGATATAGTAGACATTATCATCATTGTTGAACTTTTTCACATGGTATGGTGTTAAAAAAAGCAAACTAAAAATTAAAAAAATCTTAATCATCCAATTTAAATCAATTCAGCCCCCCAAAATGGTAATGGAATCAAATCGCAAGAATAACGTATCACCCTACTATTTTTTTACAATAGATTGATAAAATCTAAATCTGGCTTTTTTTGTGCAGTGCTGAAAGGCTTTGGCTGTTTTTTGAGGCTTCGACTGGTTTGCATAGAGAAACCTTAGAAACAGGTGTAGAAAACAACAGTATAGCCAACATTTGAGCTGGATCACTAATTACCATTTGCTCCAAGGTTTGAACTCTGTTTTTTTGACGTGACCTGTTGACAGAAACACAAAGTACTCAAACTTAAAAAAAATGGAACAGGATATAAACTGAGCAAAACATGTGAGGAAATGGGTGTCTGGCAATTTATTTCTTTGTTGCTTAACGTTGGAAAGCCTGTTTATTTCCCTTTCCCTGTGATTAATCCATGAAAATTTGCCAAATCTTCTCTGCCAATGCAAAACAGGTTACCAATTGTGTGTGTGTGTGTAAGAGTATTGGTTATGGTCTCAAATGATCACAGTCAAATGTCCTCAGCCTTGTTTGGCGTCTGAACTGAACGTGTAAAGCTACAGTGCTGCAATTAGCAGAAAAAAAACATGTCCACCAGGTCACATGTACACATAAACATATACACACACTTCCAAATAAATGAAGGCTGAAGCAGCGATCATTTTCTGTTCCATGAAGCTTGTTAAACCAGGATTTTTTCTGTCCGAGAGATTCAGTGCTTCTTTTCACCACAACAGAACAACAATAAGAAGAGACATCACTGGCTTCGAGCAACATTTCAATTCTTTCCATTCATGCTGGCTAATTAGACATCCATGGTTCAAGGAGGAGACTTTCAGTGCAGAGCAAGGTTAGCCGTATGTAGAGGTTGTTGATCCACAATGGTTGGCCTCTATCCTTTCATCGAACCTGTAATAATTGGCTTCTTTTCTGCATGAGGAGGAGAAACGACTCCAAAACAACCTGAAAAATGCATATCCCTGACATTTTATTGCACCCAGCAGACACAGAGCAGAATTAGTATTCCTTTTGAGTCCATTTTCTTCCCACTCTTCACTCTGTTTCTGTTTAAGTCTGGATCAACTCCACAGAAAAAAAAAAAAAAAAAAAATCCTGGCCCTAGCCTCCACGCACTGTTTCTCACCTCTTTCCATTCTTTTTCATAATTGCCTTTTTATGAGGCTTCTTTTGGCTCATTTACTTTCTGTCAGATTCAGAGAGGCGGCGTTGAAATATGTGCGTTTATGTGGGGAGTTGCAGGATGCCTGTGCAGTTTGCTATTATAAACATTGATCTGTGGAAGTCCTTATTTCCTTACTGCAGCCCATTCCCCTGTTACCTCTTACCTTCAGAATGGTTAGCTAAGAGATATGATGGTCATTGTGATGGACTTTACAGCCCGAGCACTTCTGCACAGGTATTTGTCCATATCTTATGGAGCATCCTAGAGTCTACTCTGGAAACCTTTTATACTCATGCTCTTCCTTTCATTGTGTCAGTCCAGTCCAGTGGTTCCCAAAGTGGGGGTTTGTGAAATGCTTTCCAAATTCAAAAATGTATTTCCAATTGCATATTTCATACAAGTACAACTAAAAGACATTAACAATAGTGGGGGTTTAATTTTATATTGTAGCCAATACAGTCTTAGGGCCATTCCCAGTTGTCATTCTTACCCCTTCTCCTTCATCTACCTCTTCCCTGTGGCCCTTTAAGGGCCAAGGGGCAGAGGTAAAAAACATCTCTTAAGCTGTGTTTCCACCAAGCAGTCCGGTTCAATTCAGGACGGTTTTGGCAAAATTTGGTACAGTTAAGCCTGATCTCGTTTGCGTTTCCACAGGAAACTGTGCCCTCTCATGGTAGGCAGCGTGTAAGCCAGATGCCGAAAGCCACAGCTGTTAAACAATAGCGTGTTGCCGTAGCAGCGTGACGCAGTTTACCCCGCTAATAAATCCAACAAAGAAGAAATTGGCATGTAGCTCTTTGATACAAAGTGCAATCAAGCTTTGTTTTAGAGAAGACTGTGTGCCCCCATCACGGGGTAAGTGCAGTGTTGTAGCTTCACCTTCCGAGAGCGGATCGGTTCAGTCTGGCACCCATATGACAGGGTCCCAAAAAGTGGGATGGCTCATCTTGGTTATTTGGGGATCTGTCCCGGGATAAGTCCGTGGAAACGCCAAAAAATGCGCGCTGTACCAAGACGAACCGAACCGGTCGGCTTGATGGAAACCCGGCTTTAGAAACAAGACGTCACTCGATCTCCACTATGTCATCACCCCTAGAAGCTAGCTGGCTGTCATTGGCAGAGTGACTGTTGATTCGCTTCTAAACCAAACACAGTTTTAAAAACTGATAATAAACTGATATCAGATTAGGGTTACAAACTCACAGCAAACAGACTTCACTACAGTGCACCACATCACATACGTAACCAGGCAGCCAAGCCATAAAAAGTGAATGTTAAGTGAACGTTACAGTATTTAGAAGCCATATTATGTAGCTTCTGATTACCGTAACATTCACCTTTCATAGCTTATGTAGCCGACGCAGCTAATAAATGCAGCTTATCTGTCCTATCACTCATGAAATGCAGCCCACCGCAGGGAAGGCCATCCTCAGTCAACCTGTCACCCTGGTCTGACATCAATGTAGCAACTAAATTCTAACCGGCCCTATCAGGGAAGAGAGGTGGGAGCAGCTGTAGTGACAAGCAGACGTGACGTCAGCAGACTTTCATACTTGTCAGAGTTCCTTTGATTCTTAAGTTAACTTTACAAAAACAGCAGCAGTCGTCTAACGCCATTATCTTAGCTGTTTCTCATGTTCCTGTAGTTGTTCGTCTATTGTTTCTCAGCAGCGGCGCATATAAGCTACGTAATACCGTGGCTTGATGTGGATTGGTCTGTGGTGAGTGTGTCAATCAGAACGGTCGTCCAATCACCAGAGACTGAAAGTGGAGTCTCAGTTTGTCTCCCTGTCAAGGGCTGTGTAGCCTGCCACTTAGCCCTTCCCCTTGATCTTACGGAGAATTTGGACACCCCTTCACTATATGTGCACACACAAAACCAAGTGCTAAGGGTTGGAATTGGGATTGGCCCTTTTTTTTTAATCAACTGTCATTTGTGTATTCCCACAGTAAGGGGTTGCCGGTTCCTGGTATCACTACTTTTGAGGTTGCAGTGTAAAATAGTTTGAGGAAACTCCAGTCTGTGACACCAAAAGACTAGCTCTGTAATTTGCCGCTCAAAATTGTTTTTTCTGCTTTCCCAGAGGTACAAAGATCATAGCTCATGGGTGTTACTTTTCCAACAGCTTTGTAGTCACGAAACAACCCCAAGGTCATGCCTTTTCAGAAAATATCTGAAGCTAGCCATTAGGGACCACTTAGCTCCCCATTTAGCCCTTTTAGCATACATTAGCTATTCATACATCGCCTGCTGTTATTATGCTAACAGCTTCTGGTTATAGCTTTAATGGAACCATGGAAGGTCTGTATGGATGGAACAGCCCAAGGTTTCAGTGGAGGAGTCATCGGTGAAGTGGCAAGAACAAGCAGGTGTTGTTGTCCTGGTAACACAAATTCCCCCCAATGTTTTCTGGTGACTTGGTCTTTGAGAAGGGGAAATAGACGTGTGTTTTGTTCACATTAGAATGAAACCTGACAGAAACCTTATGAGTCACACTGAACAACAGCATGCAGAGCGTAGGAAAAAGCCAGGAACAGATTCTAAATATAAAGGAGAAGCTTTAGGTTGAATAAGTTTGTATTTGAACTTTGTCTTTGTACGACAACAGAGTCAGTCCAAGTCAAGTTCACAAAACGAACCGTTCAGGGAACCCAGAAAACACTGGCTCAACTGCTTGTCAACACAAATATATAATCAGCCCAATCAGATGAAAGCAGCTCAGTTCATTTAGGCATATAGGCATGGTCAGAACGACCTGCTGAAGTTAACACTGCTTATCAGAACAGAGAAGAAAGGTGATTTAAGTGGCTTTGAACGTGTCATGTTTGCTGATGCCAGACAGGCATTTCACCAACTTCTGGTCTACTGGGTTTCAAGAAACAACCATTTACAGACAATGTTCCCAAAAAGAGAAAATAGGGGTCAGAGGAGAATGGACAGACTGGTTGGAGATGATAGAAAAACAACAGTAACTCAAAAAACAACAACTTGAAGCAGATGGGCTACAGCAGCAGGAGACTACACTGGGTGAGAGTCACTCCTGGGCAGAGAACAAGAAACTGAGGCTACAATTCACTTGGGCTCACCAAACTGGGCAATACAAGACTGGAAAAATGTTGCTCAGAGAAACCTTGTTTGGTTCTGTATAGCCTATAGACTGTATAAAACAGCCTCCCCAACGTCACCTGTCTGTTTCTGAAAAGGGTAAATGAAGCACATTGGCTACAGTGGCCATATTGGAAGTAGCACGGGCTTTGTGTACAGCTATAGGGCGCCTGTCGGTCACGTGACCCTGAGCTATGCCTCTGATTAGGCGAGCTTGCAATGTTAATATCCTCTGAACGGCCGACTTAGAAAAAAATTCGCCTCCTATACAGTGTGTGCTGATAGTAAAATTAGCGATTCAGACAGAAGACGATTTTTAAACCAGCCTATAAATAGGTTAATTTCTAACTTGAAAACTGTGTTTTTGGCTTGGTGTGTATGTGACTTCTTGTACTTCCAGAGCCAGCCTCAAGATTTGCAGATTTCTGCATTGTACCATATTCTTAGACCGGAGGTTGCCGCATGGCATAGCCCCATTTCCCCCAGCAGTCCTGTTTGGTACGCATTGGCTCAGTTAAGCCTGGCCCTGTTTGCGTTTTCACAGCAAACCCCCATGCATGTAAGCCAGATGCCAATAGGGATCGGTACCGAATTCGATACTTTTATCAGTAACGACCAAAGTCTGTCAGACGTACCGGGTACTGATTCACATAAAATCTAAAGGTACCATGTTTAGGTACCTAAAAGCATCCTTGTGACTATGAGGTAATGGATGAGTGGGTGATTTTCCATGCTGGACATGAACACAGCATTGCAAGGTTATATATTGAAGAATAAATATGTTGAATTGAAAAAAATGGATTTTATTCATCAAATGTATATTTTTTGACCACATAAACACAAAAAAGTACCGGAAATTGGTACCGTTGAGTACCAAAATGTGAAAGGTACCCATCCCTAGATGCTGATAGTTGCATCAGTTAAATAATAGTGTGACGCCAAAGCAGTGAAACATAGTACAACCCGCCAATAAATCTATGAAAAAGAAAAGAGGAACACAGTAAACAAAGAGCAATGATGTAAGACATCCAGTTCTTCTTCTATGTGATTGACATGTGACTCTTATACAAGCTTTTCAACCAGCCAACAGGCGGCAGTGTTAAAGCTCCACCTTCCAGGTTCAGATCGACTTAGTCTGGCAGCCCTACAGAAGGGTCCCAAATAGTTGCTTTTTTGGGGGTCTGTCCCAAGATTAGTCAGTGGAAACTCTGTAAAATGCGTGTCATGCCCAGACGAACCAAACTGAGCCACTTGGTGGAGAAGGGGCTTCTGAGCACCTCGAGTAGGAATCTAACACACCTCATTAGTTAGTTTGTACTTTCATGTGGGAAATGGCACTTAAACTTTTTTAAACATTGGACTCGTGTTCACAAAGTTGCCTTGTATACTACACCACATAGGTTTTTAGTTAGTTATTTTCTTTGTGGTCCCTGTGGCCCCATAACAGAAAATGCTAATGCTGCTCTCTCAGTATTGTTTTCATCGCTTGCCTCTTGTGGATTTAAAACACAAAAAAGACAGAACCAGTATCAGGTTTTTTGTCCTTGCTTTAAAATTCACATTAGTCACTAATATTTCCCGTATTTTCAGCCAGGCTCAGTTCGCATGCCTAATTTCCACCTGCAGTTGAGATAGATGGAAATGAGCAGATTGATGGAGACTGTTTATAATTCCTCCAATCCTCATTGAAGCAGCACATGGCCAACTGCAGCATGCTGGGAGGACTGTAGGGAGAACATAAAAGACTCACTGGTAGACCGCAGAGCTTACAGGCTATCTGTGCATGGGTGTGAGCAAGTGTGTGTGTGTGTGTGGAGAAAGAGTGAGGCTTGTTTGAGGGAAACCAGAAACAGGAAAGATAGAGCTAGAAAGAAAATGAGATGTGTCAGCACAGCTCTCCACAGGCTCTCTCCTTTCCTTTCCTCCTGCATCCCGTTGATACCCTGTCGGCTGCTGCGCGGACCTCCTGAGAGCGTCACATGTTCTGTTCAAAAAGGAAGAAAGTCGTCTCCTCCCTGCTCTGTTCTCATATCTGCTGAGGCAGGAGGAACGGCGGGATGGGATGAGGGATGAGAGCCGAGTGTAGGAGCAGGGAGAGAAGAAATTACTTTTGAGTCACTCTCAGTCGGTGTTATCTGAGACACTTATGGGTAATGAGGTACTGTGTGTGTGTGTATTCCATGTGTGTGTACGTCCGTGCGTGGGTGCACGCTGAGAGACATGAAACAGGGGGCTCCTCGGTTTAAGAATGAGCCCTCTGAAGGCTTTAAACCTTACGGCTGAGTGGGGTTAGATTTTAAATTTGTGGCTCTTACACCCAGGGTTTAGAGCCTTCAGTGATAAGACAAGGAAACACTTCACGCACCCTTAAGACTTTACGTTCTGTGGGATCTCTAAATTGTAATGCTGAAGTCCACTCCAGGAAATCCCTTTGCCACATTTTAATATCAGTTGTCTCAGAAAAAGCAATCCATGACTCTGTTGAGATGAATCCATCCAAATGCAGCTGATGCTTAAGTGCTAAAAACTGCAGGTCCTCGTGTGTCCACTTGAGACTGGCTACAGAAGCACTGGAAACGTACTGAAACATCCACAAAGAGTTTTGCACAGTAGTTGATTTTGGGGAATGACTGACTTGACTGTTGTCAAAGTTGAGCAAGTTTGAGCATTTCTAACATGGTATCTGCCGGCCATAGGACCACTGTGGTTCTTGGACTCGGTTGCCTAAACCACACTGTGGCAGGAAAAGGCTTAAGCTTGGAAGAGCATCTACCTTTGGTGGTACTCCTGTGGTTCACCCCAGAAATTCCTTTCCTTACAAAACTTGTGGCTTTTTGGATGGGTGACTGAAGGTCAGAAGCTTCAGACTGGGATGCCCTTAGCCAGAGGTGTCGGAAGGACCAGGGGTCCTACCTGTTGGATCCACAGTAAGGCAACATGAGCTGGGCTTGGACTGCCATGAGGCAGGAGGTTTCCACTGGAGGAGGTTTACAGGTTAGGGTGGAGCATTTCAAAGGTTGCTGCCTTGGGAAAAAAATTCCCAGTCTTTGTTCTGGTTCATGCATGATCAAAAGGGGCACCTGGGAAGTGGAAAGAGTCACCCTGAGATGACCCCCCGCCTGGGTGACCAAGAGAGTCCTTCCACAGCCCTGGTTTCACATTTGAAATAATAAGGTACCAGTGCCCGGTACCTGGCAGTTGGTACCGGTACTCAACGGTACCCATTTTTGGTACTTTTTTGTGTTTATGTGGTAAAAAATAATATTTATTTAGTGATAAAATATGTATATATTTTTTCAATTTCACAATAACAATACACAATACATAACCTTGCAATACTGTTTTTATGTCCAGCATGGGAAAATCGCCTACTCTCCCACTCCCTCACAGTAACAAGGATGCATTCAGGTACCTAAACATGGCATCTTTTGATTGTACATGAATTGGTACCAGGTACTTTTGACAGAATTCGGTCGATACCTATAAATAAATTCAGTACCCATCCCTACTGGTAGGTAAAGCCTGTCTAGAGCTGGACTGGGTGGTTCTCTGTCTTGGTTCCTGAAAGTAAACCATTAAACCTGTTAGTGATAAGCGCGGGGCCTGCTCAGAGGAAGTGTTGCCTGGCAGGGTTACCCTTTTCCAGGCCTGCCTGTCCGCCCAAGGGCCACTGTGGTTCTTTGACTCTGTTCCCTGACGCATACTGTGCCATGCTGCACCCAACATCACTGGGTGATATCATTAAGATAGCGTCCATGTACTGTAAAGTCCATGGGGTGGATGAGACCATTTAACTATAAAAGTGCACTAACAGAAGGGACATTTGGATGGCGTGCCCTCTCTAAAAGTTACTCAAGAAGCAGAAAGTGCAGAGAGATCATCTAAATCAGTGATAGCAGATGGTGTTCTCACCAAAAAAGAAAGTTATACAAATGGTCAGCATTTTACCTAGGCGGCCAAAGAAATACTTGGCCGGCTTCCCGGGTATTTTATTTGTGTGAGAACACACAAAAACTCTGGAGATTCTTTTTTTTTCCTGGAAGTGAAGAAAAAATTAGAGCTATAACCCACCAGGTCTTTTTCTGATATTTCAAAACATGGCTTTGAGATTTCTCCTTTTTTTCTTTCCCACCAAACTTAAATATATTAGTGCACATTGGTGATGTATGCTGGAAAAAAGGCTCTCATATTTGACAGTTCAGTCCTCGCTACTTGTGTGGTACAAAAACAGCTTTGTACAGGATCAGGTATTCTATAGGAGAGTGTCCTGCTCTTGTTCAGCCACACAATTCCTCCTGGCCACTACACATCTTTTGTTCCAGAGGGCTGACAGCAGCGATTGTAGAAAAGTGACCCTTCTGACAACTTTCACCAGAGTAAAGAGCGGCCAGCAAACTGGAGGCACTCTGCTCGGCCTCACACTACACAGAGTAACATGGCAAGTTTCCAGCTCTCTATGATGTCTGTGCTGCATTTACTTGGGTCTGAGCCTGACCACAGGGGGACCCTATTGTAACCATAGACTGTATATAGAGTGAACAGCATGGCTCCGCCATTTACCATTGTAGGTTTTGAAGTCAAAATACCCCCATCACAGGCACAGCTATTGGCTGCTGTTATGCAGCAAGAGTCTGCGCGGTCGAGGCTATGAGGGATTCTGAGAGAATCTGAATTCTTTTTTCTTTCAAGAGTCCAATCTCTTCTTGGCTCTCCCTCCCGACATGTTTTACAATCCCTGAAAAAAAAATTCACAAGAATGGCAGCTGTCAATCATAGTTAACGTGATGTAAAGCCTCGTTTTTATTCTCTTATAACTAATGAAAACCAAACTTTCCAGAAAAAAAGGAGTATTGAAGACAAGGCAGCCAAATTATATCTTCAAATCACCACAACAATTGGATGCAAGAAACATTTGTACGAAGTATGTTGATTATGTAGAGTTGGACCACAGCTTGTATGGAATGGCTGGGGAGGTGGATTTTTTTATCTATACTGCAGCCAGCCACTAGGGGGAGCAGTTTTAAGGGCAACTGAGCAAGATGATGTCGATTTGCTACTCTTCATCTACAAATCTGTCCTTAGGCTGTTTCCATCTTATTTGACCACATATTTGATCAGGTCTAGCAACCATTGTGGACTGTGCTCATAGGATTTTATTAAAATGTTTGTTCCTAGAGTCAGAACAGAACTGGGTTAGACAGCCTTTAAATATGCCGCCCCTTCTACATGAAATAGTCTATCAATGGATGTTAGACTAACAGAACTGGTCAATGTTGGAGAATTTAAGACTTTGTTTAGAGTCCAGGAGCTAGCCTTGGATAATGTGACTGTTTCAGTTCTTGACTGCCTCTTATTTTGTGTTGAATTGGTGTTCCCAGTACGACCTGGTTTTGATGTGCTGATGTCTGAATGTATTTGTTGTTTTTATTGTGTAACTGTCTGCTGCTGTCATGCCAGGTCCCTCTTGGAAAAAAGATTTCAAATCTCAATGAGGTTTTTATTTGGTTAAATAAATGATATAATAATCATATATATATATATATATATATATATATATATATATATATATATATATATATATATATATATATATAAAATTTATTTATTTATTTATTTTTTCGGGGTATGATTGTAACCCTTAAAACTTTTATTCTCTCATTGTCCGATATATCTACCGAAATCCTTGATTGTGTACCTTCACCATGCTCCAAAAGTCACCAAACTTTGCCCAAAGTTCAGTCATGACAATAATTTGTTGTTTCTGTTTCTGTGCCAATGTGTGCTCTAGAGCGCCCCAAGGGACTGAAAACTCAGATCTACTAGCCTGAAATTTTTGGTGCATAAATGTTATACCAAGATCTACAAAAAATCCCCTATCAGAATCAGAATTACTTAATTGATCCTCGAGGGGAAATTGCTTTTTAGTTACAGCTACTCCCTTCAAAAAGTGAAAAAAATAGAAATTACAAAATCTAAAACTATGAGATATAAGAAACTATATAATATAAAAAAATAAAAAGTGCAAAATTGAAGCGTAAGTGTTCTTGAAATTGAATATAACTATAAAATTTATATAAAATATATAAAATGAATATGTTTTCAAAACAGCACAGTATTGCAAACAGGAATTTTGGAAATTGTAGATAAATGTCAGATTTTGTCGATTTAAAAGGAAAATGTATGAGCAAACCCACCCCACAGATTTTTTCTGATCATCTTCAAATTTTTCATGCGTATACCCGACACATTTACGATAAAAAAATTTTAAAAGATTATTTTTAACTCAATAGGCGCAGCCATGAACAATGTTGGATTGGGACCGAAAAGCAGACACATGTTTAGTGCCTCAGCCTGAAACTGATCCATTGAATGCTGGGTTGTGTGCTTCAGTGCCAGTTACGCCACCAGGACACCCAGTCACAAAGGATTCTGGGAACCACCAACATACTGACACTCGCACTTACTTTCCTGCTCATGATCAATATTCCAGCTGTAGACTTCAGCGTATATGCCTCAGATATACTGCCAAACAGAAAACCAGCTGTCAGCACCCTCCAGCGTGACAATACGTCTCTGTAACCGCTTTTAAATCTTCCAGACATGGCTTCCATTTCACTCACCATGCATATGCACACACCATATCCCTTTCTAACCCAAATTCTGCTCGCTTTAGAGCCATTAAATCAAAGCCATGCTCTCAATGATGAAATGTCAGTGTGATCTATGAGAATCCATCGTGTCGTTATCAGCTGGAATGCAGGTGTGTGTGTCTGCCTGTTACATCCATTTGTCCTGATCAACAGGCTAAACAAAGGGGATCACAGCAGGCTCTAAACGACCCAAGACAATTTCCAGTAAAGTATTACACTGATCTCTCCTCTGTACCCTTATAATGCTCATCTTTGTATTCTCAGCCTACCCCCAGAGCTGCTCCCGTTAGCTCCAATTCAGGGATTAACTCCAGCGAGGAGCAGCGTTAGTCAGCACATTTGTGAAAACAATATGCTTCATGTCGAACACGGCACTCCAGCAGAAGGCCGGAGAGAAATCTGCGCTTTAAATAGCATTAAAGTATCTCCCCTATTTGTCCTTTCACTGGCTGAAGGTCAGCTTAAAAAATAATCACAGAGGAATAAAAGCCATATTTCTGCCCGGCTGTGAGGAATGAGACGACAGCTTGGTTTCCTGTGTAAAACAAATACCTTGCTGAGCACGGACTAAAAAGAAGGCCTGCGTATTTATAGGCTTGGCACATTCTCAGCCCAGATAAAAATGCTATTGTCCTTTTTCATCTGGAGTTGTGCTCTTAAGCTTTTTACTGCACTTGAAGAGGTTTTTAAGTAACAACTGTTTTATCACACTAGTGAGGAGCGTGCTGTACCATTATGGCTAATGAAGATGCCTGATCCAGCCCATTTGCACAGTTTATTTCCAGTTTCTCTTCTTGAAAAGGCCTTTTCACATGAGATGATAAATCAAAACCTAGTACTGAGAAAGTGAGCGCTGCATCCTGAGATTTTATTTCACTTTCTGTGCTGCTTGCAGCTTGTCGTCTCCTCTCTCGAAAGTTTGAAGCATGCTCTAAAAAATTCACATCTAACCTGTGCCGCTTTGATTTTAAAAGCCACCACTTGGAACTACAGAGGAGTTGGGATGTTTAGGGCAAAGTGTTCATGTTTTTTTGAAGTTCACAAGGCAGGTTGATCCCTTTGAAATGAGGAGCTTTTAAGTCGGCAACGAGTTTAAAATGAAAGAGATGTTTTTGTAGTTTGTGTAAGTTTTCATACAAAAAAGCTGCAACAGAGAAAAAATTCTGCTTCAGTTATTTTCCATGTGCAGTCCCAAATATCAAGAGGAAGTTGAAAAAATGTGCATGAGTGAGAAGGTGGTGTTTTCCTTACCTGGTAGCTGCAAAAGACCAAAGGGTCAAGATGGAGATGAAGAAGTGTTGTTGGATGGTCAAACTGTTGTAAAGCTCCTCACCTCTGATCCGTTAACTGATCTTTGAGGGCTGTGTCTGTCGGTTTCATGCCAACTTCACACAGAGTATGCAGGGGTGAGCAAGTTGGCAGGATTCATTATTTTTCCATTGTTCTGCTTTCTTTGTATTTACACTTGACTGCACTCATACAGTAGCTTTTTGGAGAGACAGTCTGAAAGTTGTTCTAACCCCATTCTATCTTTGGGTCATTTTTCTGAAGTCCCTCAAAGGACTCTATGGATACAAGTTTTTGTTTTTGTGCAATACAAGAAAATAACGCATGGACGTGTATTGCTAGTAGGGCTGAACAAAAATGTGAATAAAGAAAAGTATAATACATTAAAGTAGCCATGAGGAGGATCTGTTTTAATTGAACCTCATCGCCACCTTCTGGCCTGAAGTTTCACTTACACTGTTGTAAAAGTGTGACTTTTAACCAGGCGTGTTGCTTGTTTTGGCTCAAACTTTCCTTTGTTCTAAGCAACTTTTGACGGATACAATGCGATGAGGTAAGGTATTTATCAGTACAGTTACGTAGCGCTGTTGTTTGAAGCTTGACAAGAAGCAAACGTGAGTTTGAACTGTACGGCAGTAGCTGGCTATATGTAGCGCTGCAAGCAGCTCAGTGCTACGACAAATCTGTAGGCCAATGGGTCCACATGCAAGATGTCAGTTTGTACAGTAGATTAGTAACCGTCCATAGTAGTAGTAAATCTTGGTTATGTCCTACCAGTCATCTACCAATCAAAGCTAACGTAACCTCACTCTTCATTTTACTGATAGACTCTCAAGTTTGAACAGACCACTGCAGAATAACTGCTGACTGAGGGTTGGAATCAACATTATCACAAACAGTTTAGCTCCTGTGTCCACCATCACTACAAAATTAAGAAAGAAATCTTTTTCAGCAGAGAAAAACACAGATCTCTCTTCTCACTTCTGAAGTTTGTCAACTGGCGTTTTCAAGATCACTTTAAAACTTGTCACAGCCCCTTTAGATAGACTGAAGACATCCTTTTTTCCCCCTTAATTTCTGTCATCCTGTTATTGACCTCCATACTTGCAATTGTCACTGTTTGGCTAACAGGCTAGCTTCTTGACAAAAAAGATACCGCAAGCTAGAGAAAAAGCAGCAGAGAGAAGTTAAGAGTCAGCACTACTAATAAAGACAAAACACTGAAACAAAGAAATGAATGTTACTTTTGAATAAATGCACTCACAACTCTGCAAAAATGTGCAAGCATAAGCTAAATATTGTTTGTATACTTCTGCTCTCAATACTTCTTACTGTGTGTGTGTGTCTCTGCTCTGCTATCTGTCAGCTCAGGACAAAGACAGAGATAAAGTTCCCAAATTTACGGGCTGATAAACTGATCATTATTTACTTGGAAGTATCTGAATTATCTGCAACTAGTTATCAGTTTTTATCAGATTGTAATTCTGCTTGAAATGCCCAGTCCTGATTTTGACTCATGATGCAACCATTGCTCAAGTCTGAGTCAAGGTCAAGAGACTTGGCTGTGATGTTGTTTTTCAGTGGAGAAAAGACTCTTTGAAAAAAATGGGTCTGTAATATCTTTCATGCAACAGTATCTCTATCAGTCACTGTTAATTATCCCAGCAGTAGACTCAGATCAGTCAATTCTGTGTATTGGCAGAGTTTTCTTTGCTTATTGTTATTTGGCAGCGTAGCTCCAAGCAGGTATGGTGATTCCTCTCCGCCTGTGTTCTCGTATCTTGTTCTTTTAGTTTCTTATTACTCTCGATCAATCTGCGCCTTCGTAAACTACAAGTGATCTCATCCAAAAGTACCCTAATGTGGTCTGGTGCGAGGCAGAATTGGCATTTGCTTGGCTTAGAGACATCATCAGCAGATGCAGAACAAATTTACTTGACCGGCGTCTGGCTCAGCCTTTAATGAACCCCAAACACAACCTCATTTTGAGTCAGAGAGAGGATAGAAGAAAAAAATACATCGCTTCTTGTTGTGTTATCTGCAGTAATCCCATAGCATGGTGATTGGTCAGACTTCCAGCTGCCAGATGAATGTTGGGCTTTGATTTAAGTTGATTTACTGCAGCGTCGAGTCAGTCACATCACAGCAGAGTGGTAATTCGCAAGAAATCATCAGAGAATATGAGTGGGATAGACTTTGATGATGTGTGCAGGTGCAAAATTATAAGAAAGATAAAGATAGAGAAGTAATCTCTGACTTGAAGTTGTCATTGTCTGGAAGTATCTCAAAAATACCTGATTTTTTTGTCTTATATTCCCCTCACTACTTTTCATTTTGATAAAAGCTAAACATGAAAAGAGAGTTGGTCTTTTGTTTCATACTCTTTCTGATTGCAAATGATACACCTGGGATGTAATTAATTCATTACTTGGTAAGCTTAAGCTGTAATGTTTTTTTTTAATATTGAGGAACAAAATTAAATTTGGAGCATAATTTTGTCAACTGTGTTAGTGACAAGAGTTGAGATAACTTTTTTAAACATAAATACATATTATACTGAGTTTGGAGTTATTCAACATTTCTATAACCCTACCTGGACCACACAAATTTGGATATATTCCTACATAAACAGAGATTTTTTCAAACAGATAAAAAAGGGAAGAAATAAAAAATTTCCCAGTTGAGTGGATCCGTGTAGAGGTGTTAAACAGAGCTGGTGTTGGTGCAATGACGTCAAACGCCTAGCAACAAGTCACTGTAACAACAGTTGCCAACACAAGAACAATGGCCAACATTTACCGCTCTATTTCTGTGTTCTTTGTACTTTTTGCCCTCATTACAGCTCTACAAATAAATGTAATGTTGTTGATGATGATGTTGTTCTCGCTTTTTTTTTTTTTTCAGCCATCTCCTTACTCTGTTGACTGCTACTTCTTCCTGTTTTTTGACTGCGCATGCTCCAAGTGGCATCCTCCCGGCTAACAATATGAGACAGTGTGGAAGTGCTAAAATCTGCTGTTTCTCGAGTGTCCACTTGAGTCTGGCTCCGGAAGTACTGGAAGTCACATACACACCAAGCCAAAAAAAGCTGTTTTCAAACCAGAAATTAACCTCTTTAAAGCCTGGTTAAAAAAATGTCTCCTGTCTGAGTCGCTAATTTTACTACCAACACACACTGTAGGGGGCTGACTTTTTTTCTAACTCGGCCGTTCAAAGGATATTAAGATCGCAAGCTCGCCCAATCAGAGGCACAGCTGAGGGTCACATGACCGACAAGCGCTCAATAGCTGTACCTGAAGCCCTTGCCACTACCAACATGCCTACTATAGCCAATGTGCTTCATTTTCCCTTTCAGAAACAGACAGGTGATGTAAAGGAGGTTACGTCCATGTTTTATACAGTCTATGGCACACTCATAACGTTCTTTTTCAATGGTTTTCACATTTTGCTAACCAGCCACTTATTGGCCAGGCATGGCATTGCAGGCTGTAGTAGCGATCGTTCTCAGTTTTGCCTCTTCGTATGGACAGAGATATTTCTGTGGTGTGGACAGAGATTTTCTTTTAAGCGAGGACAAAGATATCCATATACCTATGGTCCAGGCCTATGCAAGACTATGCTCCCTAGAAATGTATCCATTAGTTTTTGCTAACTGCAGACCTTGAACATAGCACCACCTGACCTCCATCACCTCATATTCCTGTGCAGTTTTTTCATAGTTTGTTTTTTATAACATTTATAGTAAAAACACCAGAAAATGTTGATAAAACAGTTGACGAACAATTAATGCGCCCCATGTATGGACAATCATTCTGATGAAATATTGATGAGAGGCGTTAAAATATGCAACACCTTCGTCATGGTTTGCAGCTAAAAGGATGCGACTTCAATTGATTTAAGTCATGTGACTTTGGAGCAAACCACTGCTGAGTTAAAGAGTTTTTTCAATGGGTGCATATATTAATTATTTTATCCATACAAGTTATGAAATAGTTTTTAAAACACCTTTGTCATATTTTAATGATTATTTTAACAAATAATACTGAAAATAATATTAACAAACATGTGTTCTAGTGTTAATTTTGAAGAGCAAACTTGACGTTTCAGTAATCAGACAGTGGAAAAAACTGCAAATTTCGACACGTGATTTGCATTTTTAGCTAAATAAGTGATGGAACCTGTTAATTTTCTGTATTAAATAAAACTGAAATATCACCCAAATGACCCACTGTAAAATTGGTCATTGCTTGAACTCAATACTTAGTAAGATTGATGAGTATACCCCATGGACATGAAATACCAACCAAACACACTCACACACACGTAGATAAAAAATAAAAACACACACGTCGGTCGTCTAAGAGGTGCAACAGACGACAGAGTCAGAAGATCTCAGGCTGAATAACCCATCCTTCACTCTCTTTGTCTTTGCTCTCATGGCTCTCCACTCCTGCCGCTGACATTTTCTAAGATCAAGGGTAGAGATAGAAACACACTCTCACACAAATCCACACAAACACACAAACCCAGATTGTTGAAGCGGCATGTAACAGACAGATTAATCCTGCCTCTTCCCCTCTCCCCACTCTCACAGAGGATCTTTTCTCTCCTCTTTCTCTCTCCTCAATGATTAAACCACACAGAGGAGAGTGGATGAAGGTTTTTCTCTTCTTCTTTTGGTTGAAAAACACCTGAATAAGAACATAAAAGAAACTAATGGGTGAAAAAAAAAACACAGCTGTCAGTGAGATTGGAAGTTTTGGAAGATATTTAGATGGTTTGTTTGCAAATGTATGTTTAGTGAGAGCAATACCACTACAAACATTTCATTTGTTTCTTTTTCGTTTGTTTTTCCAGAAAGATGACAGTTTACAGTTTAATCTGCATCTGAAACATCAGTGCTCTCGACACAGACCACCATATAGGTCTTTTTCTTGTTGTAATACACTTGATAAGACTAGCCTGGTATGTGCCTTTATTTTGAAGGGTGAAAAAAAGGGGTACTTCCACTATTTTGAAATATATGGAAAAAAGGTCTCCATATATAAATACAGCATAGTATAACTTCACGTTGGCAGAGAAGTCAAGCTTGGCCACAAACCACCAGCTGCTCTTAACACCAGCCTCTGTCAGCTGACAGCTCAGCTGATTACATCTATGCATCCAGCTGGCAAATAACAAAATTGGCGTTCCATTTAATCTGCTCCAGGCTGCTTACTCTCTTCTTGTGCACATGTGTGATATGTGTTGTTGTGGATGCACACTGTTTTTCTGTAACCCTGGAGGTCTATGCTGCTCTCCCCAGCTCAGGCTTTGGCTTTCCACTTGGGCATGTGGAAAGACTGGGAGTTCCCAGAGCAGAGCCATACGACTAAACTTTACTTATTGCATCAATCAATCTTTCCTTATACAGTGCCAAATCACAAAAAAAGGTTCCTCCTTGGTCTAGTCCAGGGGTCTGAAACCTTTACTTTTATAGAAGCCAAATTGCCTCAGATCACCTGGATTAAAGCCATTCAGGAGCCACAAAAACCACTTTATATTTACAAATAAGTATATAAAATCTTACACATAGTAAAAATCTAGTGAATAAAAATCATCGATTAAAAAAAAAAAGAACATGCGATGTCTTAGTAATTAATTTCAATAGATTTGATAAATATTTTTGAAAAAATGAAAAATTTAAAATGTCCAATATTTCATAAATTTGCAAAATTTGTGATATTTCAATTAATTGCAAATTATTTCAAAAATTTTAGAATTTCAAAAATTTGCAAAATTTGAAATAAGGTGCGGTATAAAGTGTGCCAAAACTTGCAAAAACTCCCCAAATATTAAAGTTTACTGCAAAAAAAATAAAAATGTAATTAAAAAATTGGCTATATTTTTTTAAAAATTGTACATTTGAAAAATTTAACATTTTTCCTAAAATATTGAATTTAAATAAATTTAAAAATTTGCAGAAATTCAAAAGAAAAATGAAATTTCCAAAATATTAAAAATTTGCAAAATCTTCCAAAAATTTGGATTTTTTTTCATAATTTGCAAAAATGTCAAAAGTTGAAATAATAATCTGCAAAAATTAAAATTAGAAATTTTCAAATTTAAAATTAAAAACTTGAATGCTTTATTGACATATGTGATGTTCATTCAGTCTAACAAAATGTTAACACATTATTTTTCAAGTGTCAGTGTCTTTAAATATCAATACCCTCCGTTAGAAAAATCAAAATTCTTTATTGCAATATTTGTTTAAAGCTACAAGGAGCAACTGCAAAGGAGTCAAAGAGCCACATGAGGCTCAAGAGCCACAGGTTGAAGACCCTTGGTCTAGACCCTCCAATGTTATATGATTAACAGAGACCCAACCTGAAAACGAGTTCAGGAGTCTGATCTCATCTGAGGCAATATCCAAATGTAGCTGGGTATTTGGGAAACCACATATATTTTTATACGTTTTGGCCTGTTGTCCACAAAAACCCGCAAAACATCACGAAACGTCACTGTTTTCTGAAAACTCCGGCCAAAGTGAATTTTTGGAAAACTTCAATGTCGTGGTTTCTAGTAAACACTGGGAAACTTAGTTTTTTGTTCTCATGTGTACAAGGCCTTAACCCACCATGAGGAGAAACCTTTGTAGAATTAAGTTTCGCTTAGCATTTTCATTTAGCATTGTGACTGCTCCTTGCAGCAGATCTCTCTTCCCTATCTTTTTTTTTTACTTCTATTTTCTTCTTTTTTATCTCCTCTTTGGAGCTTGTAATTACTTTTTATGGCCGACTTGTTGGCCATGGAAACCACACTGGTTATGTTTGCTGTGGTGATTCTGCTCCTGTGTGTGTGTATGTTTTAGTGATGATGATGGTGAGAGATCTGCATGCTTCAAGTTAATTCCTCTGACGTTATTGGTCCTGACTGAAGTGTAATCGAACAATTTGGTATTTGAATGCATCACAAACATTGCTAACATTTGACCTGCAGATAGCTTTCATTTCACTCTGTGATGTTTTAAATGCGTCTCTCTGTCAGATGCTGTTTGCTGCTGCTTTTTGCTGTATTTGTCAGACAGCTTAGCGGTCAGCTGGGATGATAGTGACCACTGGACAAACTGCCTACGAGCTTATGTCCATTCATCTATTGACTTACAAAGCCATTGACTTTATTTTAAAGAAAGAAATGACCCATCCTCTGACAGCTCCTGTAGTTCATCAAACCGCTGAACGCTTCAAAAACAGCCAGTCGGTCGAGCTTCCTCTGTGAGGGATTTAAGCTTCCTCTCCATTCTGTTTGTCCACCACAGGGGCGTGTTGTCTATAATTCAAACACACACATCCCTCTCCCGCAGACACTATATCCATCCCCCTCTCTCACACACGCACACATCCAGAGACCTAATCGGATCACGGTGTTTTCCTCCGAGCCTGAATGTGACAGCGGGCGGAGGGAGAGGGGCGGATGGATGGAGGGATAAATGATAAACTCTCTCCACTTATTTAATCCCCTGTTCCCACCCATCCCATTCTGCCTCCCGCTCACGGACAAACACTGAATGGGAAGAGATGCTTATGAAATCTGGTGATATAAAATAAATAGAAACAGCCAGAAGGGTAAATTCATGAGGATGTTAGTGTCTCCATTAATCCCCTTTTCCAATACATTAATCAGACCTGATCAAGGTTGTCAACCACCCTCTCTGCAGCAGTATATTACAGCGTTTTGGTTGTCAGCGCTTGTATTTCACCTGTTTTGACTTTTTTTTCTCCTTTAGATTTGTCTTTACTGAAGGAAAAAGATGAATGAAGTGTTTTCTTACCGGTGAGAGCACCATTTGACTCTCCTCACTTTGTAATTGAACTCTCGAGTCCATCCGAAGTGAGCAGTAATCACAAGAAAGAATGAGATGGAGGCGAGCCAGCAGATCAGATAGACTGATAACGGGATAACAGGATTGGAAATAAAACCAGAGATAATCAAGTTGTCCAAGTCTACGTGATTCTGGCTGCAGGCCATTAGCTCAGCGGCTCATCCGTTTGGTGCTGTTTCTCCTGAAAATACAGATCTCAGGGTGGCTTAAAGGTCCCATATGCTCCTTTTCTGCAGTTTAATATGGATCATTGATGTCTTCATGAAATGGTAGTAACATGTTTTGGTCCAAAAAGTAAATAAATCAAGCACAGCAGCATTGTTTCCAGGCTCTCATAGCCCCTCTGTTCAGAACGCTCTGATTTAGTGGGCGTGACCTTCATATGTAAATGAGCCACCGCTGATACCGCCCCACTCTTCCGCGTCACTGAGAGCGGCGCCACAAGCTCCAAGTGCACAATGTTTGAAAAACAGCGAAGCTCGTTTACCGTAACATTACAGGCTAAAACAACAGGCTAACTGCAGCTAAAGTTAGCATCCTGAAGCTAACACAGAGACAGGAGGACACTGAGGAAAAGCTCTTACATCTGCTCCACAGCACACAGCATTTAAAATACTCACATTTCCAGGGTCCCAGGTTTGTTGGTGGATGGTTGGTAATGGGCCTGGATTCAGGACCAGTCTATTCGCTAGCCCTCTGTTGCACTGTCCAAAGTTGGAGAAGCAGTCTGCCATGAAGTGACTAGCACACACATGCACAGTTTTTCTGAGTGTAGCTGGCACATTTCCTTGATACATGAACTCTAGACACTTAGTCTGTCTTCTTCCGAGATGGGAAGCTTGTGCATGGAACTATGTGGCTGTTTACAGCCAAAAACAGAGCAGTGATGGCTCTTCAACTTTGGCATTCTTGGGGTTATCTGCTCCGGTGGAGCAATCAGGTCAGACTTGCTCCTGATTGGTCAAAAAAGGGATTCGCTGACGTCGGCAAATCCCCAAAATCCAAACAGCTCGTTTTAGGTCAGGATTTTACATTCACACGCACTACTAAGTACAGGTTTTGTCATTAAATATCACATTTTGTGGGCTGGGAGGAAAGCCAAAGACCCACAAATTTCAGTAAAAGACTTAATAAAGTGATTTTTGCACATTACCGGACCTTTAATAACATCGCTTTGTGTCGTGTTTTTGTTTTGTAAGTCAGATAACTTCTTTGAAAAGAAGTTGAAAGTGAGCTGCCTGGAGTTGTCAGGTATAACCTCAGTCCCAGGGTAGAAAGCATCAGATACACAGACTTGCATTATTTCTGGAGTTGCTGTCTCAGAAGTTATGGTGACAACAGAGGCAGAATGAATCCAGCAAATAAAGAAGTAAAGCTGATAGGTTTTGGAGCTACTTTTCAATAGCACTCTGCACCCTCAGAGACAGCGAGACCAGCCCTCAGTCCGCCTTAATAAAGCCGGAGCAAAGAGCTGTAGTAGGAGCCTGACACTGCCGAGACCTTTGAAAAGATGAAAGGAGACAGGAGATGGGCTGTAATCAACTCAGGGGCTATACAACATACACACACACACACCAACACACACTCACATGCACGCGCAGAGCTGCCTTCAGAAGCAAGGCTGCATCTAAATTGTTTCATTGATATCTGAAAACTACAAAGGTGGAAAACACCCAGACGCAGGCTTTGTTCTCCGTGTCTCTTAGACTCCCTCTTTGACATCTTTTGCCCTCATCTCTCTGATTGTGCTCCTACGTGCTTGTTGCTGTTACATCTCCACAGGTTTCACAAGTGATAATGAAACAAATTAATGAAGCTTAGATCCCTTTTTTTTAACCAGCACTTGAATGTAAAATGTTGAGGTTGGAAGTTGGACTTGTAGTTGTAAATATGTTTTGCATCTGTTTTTAAGTTAAGGTCATCTTTCGAACCCTTTTGGGGTACCCCCCTTGTCTTGTCAAAGTAGGCTATAGCATCAAAAATCTTTCTACAAAACCTTTGCATCTTTTTCAAGTGAGCCTTAAGTGTCTTTCACAGCATTTTTTGGCACAAATTCAAAGGCTCCCTATGTCAAGGTTCCTTTTGTTGTCTTTTTTCAAGGTGCCTTTCTTGTCATCTGTTTAAGTGTACTGTTAGGGATGATAGAAGAATTTCTCCTAGTGTTTCTCCTTTTTCACATTTTTGTTTCTTTTTTATATAATGAATACCTTACGGGCTGGTTTCAACAGAAATAAAGTGTTTGGATAAGTGTTTGGAAAAGTGATGAAGAGTCACTGTGTTGCCTTGAGTCTTTAAGTTCATCATTCCTGGATCGGGAGCTCAGTTCCCTGTGAGAAGTCATCTAGAGTAGTGGCTCCAGCCGTGAAGGAGGGAAGGTATTGATGCACCAGACATACTAGAACCCCAAGACTCGGCAGACTCTTGGTACGATACCACTTTATTCTTTTCCATGAAGACTTTACTACTTTTAATAAAATCTGAACTGTGACAACACTGGGGATGGCCACTTCCCTCATTGCCGCCAGCCAGTCTGTCACCGGACTCCAGAGCGGTATTTCTTGCTTATGAAACCAGTCCCTAAAGTCGGTCTGTCCTTCTTCCTACCCTCTACATGTAAGGGTAAGCTTCCTGAGTTTATGGGTTTTTCTAAAACTTTATCTAACTTGTAAAAGTTAGATAAAGACAACATTTTCTCCTTCATTGGATTTATTAGCAGGGTGAACTGTGTCGCGCTGCTACGGCGTCACACTATTGTTTAACAGCTGCGGCTTTCTGCATCCGGCTTACGCGCTGCCTACCATGGGAGAGCACAGTTTTGCTGTGGAAACGCAAACGGGATCAGGCTTAACTGTACCAAACCATGCCAAACAGTACTGAACCAAACCGGATTGCTTGGTTGAAACGCAGCTTTAGAATACCTTTCAGTCTCCACATTATAGTACAGTTGGTGTCTGTTTTAGGGTACCCCTTTGCGTCTGCCTGAAGGCTCCCTTTGGCAGCTTTTGCATGTTACCAAATAGTGTCTTTTTACATGTTGCATGTAGCAAGTTTCAAGGTCTTCTTTAGCAAACATTTCGGTGCCATGTCTGATCAGTGGCACCTGTTTTTAGGTACCATTTCTGTCTATTTGAAAACATCCTGAGCAGCTGTTTCAAGATTGCCAGCAGTAATTTTTTAATGTACACTTTTCATCTTCTCTTTGGTCTCCTTTTTATCTATTTCAAAATAGCCTTGAAGTTACCCATTAGCATGTCGTTAAAGTTACCCATTAGCCCACGGTTTGAGGTCCTCTTAAGCATACCCATTGGAGCACCTTAAACTGCCATAAATGGACGCTATTAATTCATATTCCTGAGCAACAGTTTTAATATAGAAGACAGCAAACACCTATGAAAACCGTAAGTGTTTGATTACGGTACCCTTAAATAATATTTCATGCAGGATGTGACACTAATGTCTCTTTGGGTAGAGTACATTTTAGGAACCCTGTGTGTTTTGAGGTGCCTTCACATGTCTACTTTGGGGCATCATAAAGTATCACATGTAAGGCTCATTGAGTGTTTGTTTCAATGTACACTTTAGAAACTTTTTTATGATAACACTAAGTTTATATATTTCATGGTACCTTTTGTGGTATGTCCTGAGGTACATACTAGAATCTGTAATATAGTGATATAGAGGCTTATGATTTGGGTTGACAAGGTGTAACTTAGAGTTTATGAAGGAAAAACAGATTGTTCTGTGTGTGTGAGAATTAGTGTGTGTATGTGTGTGTGTGTGTGTGTGTGTGTGTGTGTGTGTTGAGGAGGCGGAAAGAAAAACAAATGCACTCAAAACCTACAGTTTACTATTGTCTCCAGATGGTTCTTGTTATTCAATTAGCGAGGTCTCTGTTATTTAGATTACGTAAGAAACAAACAATACACAAACACACACACTCACACACGCACTCACACACACACAGCAGGAGCCAAAAGCTTTTAGGTGACATGTGTATTGGCAGAACCAGCCAAAGTAACCAGTTAAATATCCGGCCAGGATGGAGAGAGTGTCAAATTTTTGCCAACAGCTTGTGAGCTAAAAATACTCCACCGGCAAAGTCAGATTTGTGCAAAACATATGTTTTGCCACCTGTGTTCGATGCTATTTCCTCCGTAGCACCAGGCACTGAGGCCACATTTACATTTCCCTGAAGATGTTTCCTCAAATAAACCTGGCAGATTTCTCTTTTGAACATTACGAATTTTCCACCTTCTGCCAGATTTATGACGAGCGACTGATGTGCTTTTCTGGAATCACGGCTTGTTTGAGCCTTCCCTTAAATGCATAAACATAACTGACGGAGGAGTACATCACTCTTCATATCTTAAAAAACAAGAGAGCTCTACTTCTGTACCTGTCGGCTTGTTTGAGGAAATGAGACAGGCTTCTGAGTAGAGATGGCGTCTCAAACACCGCTATAACTCTCAGTACATCTGATGCTGTGTTCAATCAAAAGAGATGAATGAAGTCGTGCATCACTGCAAAGTACAGCCTCTGTCTGGTAGTTTTAGAAAGGCTATGAACTTTTCCATCTGTAAAATTGATTGTATGGCTTCACAAACTCCTTCCCTCTGATTGGTCAGCCCCTTAGAGGTCTGTCAGTGGCAGAGATATAGAATGACCTTGGTGTTTTAGGCCCACCCTCCGATGAATTATCAACTGTTTCAGAGATCTTTATGGAGCTAGATCATCCCTTCAGGAAGTGTCAAGTGTGCTAGTGTTAACACCAAGTTTATTACAAACAAAACACAATTTTATCAGTTTCCTCTTTAGGGTAACTATTGAGCAACAGCCACGCCGCACCATCCTGCACCCCTCAGGACACACACTGTGAGATAGCTAGCCCCCACAATGATCCAAGAGGTAGGCTTTAAGATGGGAACTACTGTAGGCCCAGGAGCGTCTCATCAATTTCTGATGACCCCACGTTTGGCTATGAAAAACAAAAACACACACACACACACACACAACCAGAAAACGGCAACCAGCAGCACCTAGTGGTGCGGAGGAGTCTTCACACTCAAAGAAAGATTAGGGGTGGTAGAAAAAATTGATACACACGTTTTCTGATTTTTTTTGTTTTACAATATCAAAATCAGGATTCTTTGTTAAAAAATCAAATCAAAATCTTGTTCAATTTTAAATTCTTCTTTTCAGTCTTTGTTTATATAATAGATTGGAAAAGTTACCACTTTTCTCCAGCAGAAGGCAAATTGTTTCTCTCTGACTCGTGATGTGCCTGTGCGTAGGCATCATTATTCAACTTTTTCATATGGTCTGGTGTTAGAAAGCAAACTTAAAAATAAAAGAATCAGAAATATCAAAGGCTTGCAATTTAAATTGAAGTAGACCCCAAAAAATCGTGATAGAATCAAACTGCAAAAATAGTGTATTGTCCCAGCACTAGCGGAGATGGCGTCTCAAACACAAGTCTATAGCTAGACCTTAGTGTTTGAGGCCCGCACTTCAAATGTACTATATTTACAACAGACCATCTGAGCTTTTTATTTTGTATTTTTGTAGTAGTCATGGAAAAGTCATTAAAAAGTCATTTTGAATTATAAGCTAATTTTTTTTTTTCCATTTTTTAAAAGTATGATGATTGGTATGTCTCTAATAAAAAAACGACTGTTAACTATATTTTCCATCTAAACAAGTTCAATATTTAGGAAAACACACTTCAGTCAGTCAAATGTGACTTTTTCTTACCATGAAATGTGTTGTTGGTGGAGTTCCTTTGTAAAAAAAAAGAAGTTTTCCTGCCCCCTTTCAGTCAAGGACAACTAATTAATGCAGCAATTGCAGCGTGGCACAGTGGTTAGCGCTGTTAACTCGGTGTAAGAAGGTCACTGGTTCAAATCCCAGCTGAGGATAGTTAGCCTGTTCTCATGTCTGTGGTGCTTGTTAGGCTAATTTGTCACTCTGAAACGCCTGTGGGTGTGTTAGTGTTTGTGAGTCTGACCTGTCCAGGGTGAATCCAGTCTCTGGCCTGATGCGTGGGAGAGACTCACTCCAGCATCTGCAACTCTGAGGTGGATAAACAGTATTAGTTGGATGGAACTTGATGCAAACACAGACACTTCATTTTTAGTCTGAAGGACGTGTTGGTATCATAAGGTCTGGTTTTATGAGCCAAAAATAAAAATCAGACCAAAATAATGTTTGTTTTTCATCCCTCTTCAGTCAGAATAGATTTTTATAAGTGAGTTACACCTCTCCTTCATTTAAAATCTGGTGCTGTTGCATTTTTTTTTCTTTTTGCTTAATACCAAAATAGCCGATCCACTGATCCCTGTTTCCACATTTAATTAAAACCAAACTTTCGCACTTTACTCATCGTCTGGAAACTCCATCTCAGCTGCACCCCCACTTACACCACCACCGAACATCCTGTAATTAGCTGACGGATTACGGTGCACCTTACAGTTTAGCAGATCACAGCCGCGCAGTATAATTAAAGCAATTAGGCGTCCTATCGCTGTCTCTCTGCTTCGTTAAATTCACTCCCAGTAAACACATCATACCCAGGCTGTGGAAATGAGACAGCACGTTGCCTCAGTCTGCACTATATTTACTTAGAAACACGGGAAAGTTTGAGATGACATTGGAGGAGGAGGTGAAGTGGCTGTGCAGTACAGAACAGATGTGAGGAAGTGCTGATACCGATATTGGTTTAATAAGCTAATTGCTGTTTTTTCTCCTCTCTGGAAAGGTTATTTCTAATGATGCAGACATACTGAGAGTGTGCAGAAATAATTTATATGTATGCTGATGAAGATATGTATAGTACAGAATGCTGACTCTATTAACAGTAACCGTCTGTGTTGAATATTGACGTTCAAGCAAGTTCCAAAGTCAAACTTGGCCCAAAGCACATCAGTCGATATCTATGCATCCAAATGGCAAACAAACAGAAAACAGTTTTATTTAAGCTGCTTTGCACGGCCATCTTTTTTTCTGCTGTGTCTGATATTACCAGGGTTATGCTGCTCTACCAACCTCAGGGGCTTTAGCATTCCACTCAGGCACATGTAGGGGCCCTAGAGGTCTCAGGACAAAGCCACATTGCTAAATGTAACTTGTTGTATGCAAATAGTTCATTCTTTTCACAAGAGTGGACTTGACTGAAACTCAACTCTGATTGGTAGAAGCCTCAAAAAAACACAATTGGCGCTTTACGGCAAAAGTAACACCATGGATGACCTGATTCTTCACTACATATCAAATTCATACAATGAAAAGCAAATGAAATTTTCACCTCTTCCTGTTGACACTGTGGCAAAATAAACTTTTAACTCTGTCTTAGCAGGTCTCAAGAGTCAGGTAATGATAAGTTACTTTGCTCAGATTTGAGAGCAGCCTAGGGAGTAACTTGGCTCCAACCATCTCAAAAGTGGAGAATAGTTCTGTCCTGCAATCCAGGCCTCACCCTGTCAGAATTCTAATTGCCATAACAGTCGAGGCAGATGTCTGTCTAACATGAGTCTGGTTCTGTCCGAGGTTTCTGCCTGTTAGTTTTTCCTTGCCAGTGTAACTTGCTAAATCCTGCAAAGTCCCACTCATGGTGGGTTAAGATGAGATAAGACTCCTTATCCTGTCGTGATGTTGAGTTTCTGCTCATAAAATTTTACCAACACTAACAGGTCTAGACCATAGACTGTATATAGAGTGGACAGTGTAGCTCTGCCATTTACTATTGTACAGTTTCGAAGCCAAAATACCCCCTTCACAGGGGCCGCCATTGGTAGCCATTGTGCTACCAGAGTCTGCGCAGGAGAGACTGTGAGGGATTCTGGGAGAATCTGAGTGGAGCCAGGTGACAAAAATGATATATTTTTTTTCTTTCGAGAGGCTAATCACTTCTTGACTCTAACTCCCGAAATATTTTATAATCCCTAAAAAAATACCCAAGAACAGCAGCTGTCAATCATCCTTAGACGTGATGTAAAACCACATAAAAGAGGACTTCAATACAAGGCAGTCAAATGGTATCTTTAAATCACCACAGCAATCGTACGTGAGAAAAATTTCTACGAGGTGAATTCATTTTCTAAAGTTTGACCACAGCCCATCTGGAATGACTGGAGAGTCCGATTTTTTTTACCTATACTGCAACCAGCCACCAGGGGGAGCAGTTTCCATGGCGATCTTGCTTCGAGCTGAGCAAAATGACATCCATATTTTTTACTGTCTATGGTCTAGACCTGTTAATGCTTCTCGAAAGTGTCTTGATAAAGCGTTTATAATTTGGCACTATACAAATAAAGATTGCTTGAAAAAAGATTGACATAACCACCTGCTCACTGCACAAAACTCTGAACATTCTGCACTAGAATTTGCCTGGTTTGGAGAAATTTGTGCAAAACCAAATACTACTGGAGTGAAGGTGGCCTATTGGTTCATGTCGCGCTCCAAGAGGTTTGCAATTTATTCTGTCTGTGATAGAAAATCACAGAAATCGGAGTTTCATGCAGGATAAAATGATTACCAAAAAGAGACGATAAACACAACACCAGTCCTATCAAATAACAGACAGAGAGGGGTTATACTGAATGAGCCTACCCATCATATTCAACATGATTCTGCTCATTGGCCTGGTTTTAACCAATAAAAGTCAATAAATGATGAGTGATAGATAATCATCCAGAAATGTCTGTCACCACAGTTGCCTTCGCTTAAGATTAGAAATTAAAATTCCAATTATAGAGTGATTAAGTGATAATGACTCTTAGAAGATAATAGTAATTACCTGCTAATGTGGCTCATTCTTGCACAGGGGGAGGGTGGCACACGTGTTTTGTCACGATGTTCAGCCTAGTGGAATTCAAAGCTGGAGAAGTGATCTACAGGTGTGGATCTCAGGTGATAGAGAGGGGGGACTAGGAAATAGTTTTTTGACACTGGAGGATTACATGTGAGATGTTATAGATAGGCTTACGGGTAGACGTTCAGTGACTTTTTGAGTCTCAAACATTTTTCAGTGAACGGAGAAAGTTCCTCTATATTTCTGAAAAGTTTGCAGCTTTAATAACAGTGTTGAGGGAGCAGGTTTAGACAAACACTAAAATGGAGGAAACACATGCAGCTGGCTCTCCATCATCACAACAACAGTTTGGTATTCAGCCGTAATGATGAATTTAATTGCTTGCCGAACCATTTTTCCAGACAGCTGACCAACCCTCCCTCTAAAAGGGCCCAGCCACATCAATAGTTGTTGCAGCAATTAAATGTCACATCTCCTCTCCTGCCCTCCTTCCACGCGCCTAACGATTTTATTCCCATGGGTGCGGAAAATCGATGCACGGCCTCCAAAATACAGTGTTTCATATCTGCGAGAGTTTACTTTCGAATTCAGGAGCTCATTCAGAGTGAGATGGAGAAATGTGAGACTCAAATGCATTTTTGTGCACAGGTTGACATTTTTTATGATGGTTGGCATCTGTGCAGGGCTGCTATGTACCCTGAATGATGACTGTCTGTAATTCTTTTGTTCCCAGGAATGAACTTCTTAAATCCAGGATCTAAATTTCCACACTATTGTTTTTATCTGATCATAAAGTGGGAGCCATTCCTCAAACTACACCAAAGCGCCGTCACTGTTAACTTCCTCATCCTCTCTATCTTTTTTTCTAGCCTCCTGCCACAGGCTGCAAAATGACTACCGGCTAGAGTTAAGAAAGTGAAATGGTCGTCATTAGACATGGTCATTATCATCAAAGTCTCATCAAGTGACGGAGAGACTTAAGCTTAGAGATGATGAAGGTGTGTGTGTTAGGGTGTGTGTGTGTGCTCAGACCTGAGAGTGAAATAAGGGGAGATTGCTGCCAGTCTGAGTTCATTAAGAGTCATTAGATCCTTTGAGGTTGTTCCACCTTGTTTCTAAAGAGGACCGGCATCTTTTCATCTTTTATTTTTCTCTTTGATCCTTTTTTGAACAACATTTGGTCCCTTTTGGCGTTTTTGCTGTAGCTTTCTGGGCTGGAGTCATGCTGAAGCTTAGTATTTTAGGTCTCAAGCAAGGGGCAACATCTGGTTTAGAAAAATGAAGCCAACGAGGAAGTCCTACAAGTTGGTGTTTATCGAGAATCTGCTTGAGGCTGGCTGCAAAAAGACCGGAAACCTACACACAAAAAGCCAGAAAAGCATTTAGGGATCGTTACATTTTATATTTAGAACAATATGGTATCAATACTGATGCCCAATACCTGGTAATCGGTATTGGTACTCAATGGTACCAGTTTTCTTTACTTATGTGTGCTTATGTGGTAATAACTTTTAGTTTGTTTAATGATGAAATCTCAATTTGAATTTAACATATTTATTTCTTCATATGTAAACGTCTAATGCTGTGGTCATGTCCACAAAAATGGCTAAGGTCTCAAACACTAATTTCACTATTGGCACTAGGGATGGAATGGCTCACAAAATCCATGGTTTTGTGGTCAAGGTTTTCAGTTCGGTTTGATGTTCATTGTTGTTGTTTTCAACACCCCAGATTATCATATATCCTAATAATCCACTGTTAGTAGATTATTTTTAATCAGTTATTTCATGTACAACATGTGGAACCTGGAAGAATGAGGCTGTTTCCCATTTAAAACATCATTAAAGCTGAGTTAAACATTGCCAGTTTCAACACGTTGTTTAAAGATCGGTGATCAACCAGAAAATTGTGATCGGTGCACCGCTAATTTTATTATTGAACAAATTGGTGTTAATATGTGGGTTGTAACACCACATAAACACAAAGAAGTACAAAAAATTGGTACCGTTCAGCACTGATACCAATTGCCAGGTACCATATTGTTTCAAATGTCAAAGGTACCTATCTCTGTGTGTAGTCATGAAAAACCTGAAAGAATGAGGCTGTTTCTCATTGCAAACATCATTAAAGCTAAGTCAAACATTGCTAGTTTCTACATGCCAACTCCTCAGTAAGGAAAGTCACTATGGTCTGTCCCAGAAGTCACCAAGTGACCTTTGCCTCATTTGCATAATAAGCTATTTGAATGTAATTGTCATGGACTCTGTAGGAGGGAGAAATAACATGGAAGAGACAGAAAGCAGGAAAAACACAACATCATAAATATGTTTACAACTACAAATTAACTTTCATCTGTTGAGTCTTGTTTTTTTTTATGTCTAAATATCAACCCTCCTTTTTATCCGGGCTTTGGACCAGCAGAAGTGACCCAAATGAGACACACACTTGCACAATTCATTTGAATGTAGTCTGCTCTGGGTGCAGCAGGAGGAGGCTGTATGTAGAGATGGGTACTGAATAAGTTGCTTCTCTAGGTACTGACCGAGTTCTGTCTGTTGTACCGAGTACCGATTCATGTAAAATCAAACGGTACCATGTTTAGGTACCTGAAGGCATCCTTGTGACTGTGAGGGAGAGGAAGGTTTTCCATGCTGGATATGAACACAGCATTGCAAGTTTATATTTTTTGAGAAATTAATATGCAATTGTTTTTTAAAAAAAGAGATTTTATTGTTAAACAAATTAATATTTAGTAGCACATAAACATGCATTTAAGTACCAAAAATTGGTACTATGAAGTACTGATACCGATTGCCAGGTATTGGGTTTGGGTACCGTATTGTTTCAAATGTGAAATGTACTCATTCCTTTGCCTGTCTGTGTTGTTGACAAGGGAAGGGCTCACAGCAGCATCTACTGTACATTGAGGAGAGTAAGATCAAAGCATACTCTCACGTCAAAGTCTCCAAACTCCAGAAAAGTTGCTAGATTTGTCACTACTCACTTTTTTGAAAAAAATAAAATAAAAGTTGCTAAGTTGGTCACACTCAGTCGTGGTTTTATTCACCACTTTCTGGGACCACCGTCATCAAGGCTCCATCGAAGCCAAACCCTTTAACTCTGTCTTTTCCATTCACCATGTACACAACACACACAACCCCCTCCACAAGTGTCCTGCTGCACGCATATGAATGAGCCACACATGCTACGAGCTGAGTGGTGAAACAAATTTTAAAAAATAAAACATAAACTGGACACACGTGCCCAAAACATGTCAGGTCAACCGGACAGTTTTTCATAAACCATTCCGTCCCTAATCGGCACACACTGTATGGGGGGTGAATTTTTTCTAACTCAGCAGTTTAGAAGATATATGGATCATGAGTTCGTCCAATTAGAGGCACAGCTCAGCTCACGTGACTGACAGGTGCTCTATAATTGGCAAAAAGGAAGCTCAAAGCCTGCGTCATATCCAATATGGCCCCCACCAATGATTGGTTTCATTACCCTGCTTTAGGAACAAAGGTGACTGAAGGAGACTGCGTCCATATTTCATTCAGTCTACAGTCTTCAGGTCGAATGCTTCACTTTTGTGTGCCTTTGTTTCAAAAACCCTGCTGTTAGTTTTGCTTGTGGAGTTTGTTTTGGTTGCTTTCATGCTGCCATTTCAAAGAGTTTGGCAGGATATTTTCTGAGCTTTCAATTTGCAATTTCAAAGACTTTGGCAGGACATTAGAGCAACAAACAAACCTTATTTCACATCATGTTACTTTTCACAGAAAAACATGCTTTTTAACCCCCCCTGTGGTGCTCAAATTGCTCGCATGCTGAAACAACTTGCTCAGCTTTCAGCTCAAACTGATTTCTAACTTTCTCAATGCACGAGGCCCTGATGGGTATCTGAAGTCAATACTAACACAATTTTACCAGAAAAGCTCTCTGTTTGGTGCTGTTTTGCAGAGCCTTTGTGTTGCAACGACTCCTCGGCTCCCCTGAAAGAAGATAAGGCTTGTGTACCTATTCTTCAGTGTATTTATTCTGCACTTAAGTACCAAATGCTCCAGTTTTGAGTAAATCAAACCCCAAAATACTCCACCTTACCCTCAGAGAGACATAAAGCAACAGTATAAATCTCCTTTCCCTCTAAGCTTTGGAAAGGTAGGTAGCAATAAATCTGCAAGATTGTGTGGAAATATTGGCATCTCTGGGAAAAGCGTGTGATCCTTTGGGTTGGCAAAAGCCCGATTAGAGTCTAAAAATAGCTCACAAGAGCAATTAAGGGTGACAAAATTTGAGAGTTTTGCAGAGGTGAGGATAAAACAGCATATTTCACTTTGATCACCACAGAATCTTTTCTTTTTTATTACCCAATTAAAAAGTTATAACCTGGCTCTCCTGTCAGACCACCTCACATGCTATTATTGAAGAAATTGTGATGCTATTCAGTTCAGCTTTAGGGGTACTTTGTGCCTTATTATTCATGATGGAAGCCAAGATTATGTTAAATATGACAAAAAGAGCCAGTATGGTGTGATTTATGGATTCTAAATGTTGCCTCGGTCTCTATATTGCAGGTTTGTCCTGAGTTTAAACCATAAAATCAACCTTAAATGTACTGAAATCTGACAATAATTGATTACAATTCTTTCTGATTGAAACAAAGGTATTATTAAAAACTAAGGTATCATTTTATGTAAATGAGAGCTCCCTATGTTTTCCTGGCCTTGTCAGTTGCATGTACTGATTTAATTCTGTCCTCTTTAAACCGTCACAAACATCCTTCCCTGCAAATGCTGCTGCTGCTCTCTGCGCCTTTGCTTGTCTTTTTCTCACATGAAAGTGAGCCAAGGTGTGCTTTTCCCGCCTCAGGCTGGAAACCACTTGCAACCTACTTCCACACCAGCTCCTCCTTTCATGCTGTGTCTGATTTTACCAGTGTAATGCAGTAGTTTGTATTGTCTCTATTCTGTCTCCCTGGGGGTCTTTGCTGCTGCTCTCCCTGCTTTGTCTTTTCTTTAATTCACATGAAAGAAAGTGGAATGAGTGCTGCTTCAACTCCAGGCATTTGGGATTCCACTTCAGCATGTGGAAGGTCAGGGAACTTACATGCAAATGATTATTTCTATTGTACAATTCTCCCAGCTATAAATTTCGCACATGAGTTTAATGGCCTGTGTAATGCCACATTATGTAATAACACTCCAATATGTAATAATGTAATACATTTTCTCTTCATTATCTAATAACGCTGCATTTTTGTAATAAAATTCTTGAATGCAATATGTAATAAACTTCGCCATATTATATAATAAGTTCTTACATATTGCATCACTTATTACAAAATGTGGGTTGATGCAGGTAACATGTAAGAACTTATAACATAATGCGGCAAAGTCTATTATATATTGCATTCAAGAATTTTATTACAAAATGCAGCAGATTACAAAATGCAGTGGTATTACATCATGAAGGGAAAATGTATCACATCATTACGAGGGATTGGTACGGAATTAGGCACTTTAATAGGTACCGACCTAATTCTGTCAAAAGAACTAGGTACCAATTCATGTAAAATCAAAAGGTACCATGTATAGGTACCTAAATGCATTCTTGTGATCGTGAGGGAGTGGAAGAGTAGGAGATTTTCCATCCTGGACATGAAGACAGCATTGAAAGGTTATATATTGAAGAATAAATATGTTGAATTGAAAAATAAAAACTCTAAAATTTATTATTATACGAATTTGAATTTTTTTTTACTACATTAACACAAAAAAGTACAGAAATGGGTATCGTTTGAATGCCAATACCGATTGCCAGGGTACCAGGTATCGGTACTGTATCATTTCAAATGCTAATGCTAAAACAGTGAAAAATATCTGTGTTTACATGGAAATGCTGAGTGAGGCTGCACGGTGGTGCAACGGTTAGCGCTGCAGCCTCACAGCAAGAAGGTCACCGGTTCAAATCCCCACCTCGGCCGGTGGGTCTTTCTGTGTGGAGTTTGCATGTTCTCCCCGTGCATGCGTGGGTTCTCTCCGGGTACTCCGGCTTCCTCCCACAGTCTAAAAACATGCTTACCAGGTTAATTGGTCACACCAAATTGTCCCTAGGTGTGAGTGTGTGCGTGCATGGTTGTCTGTCTATGTGTCAGCCCTGCGATTGACTGGCGACCAGTCCAGGGTGTACCCTGCCTCTCGCCCAATGATTGCTGGGATAGGCTCCAGCCACCCGCGACCCTGTAACAGGATAAGCGGTATAGAAAATGGATGGATGGATGCTGAGTGACTTAAAACACTGTAGTAAGCATGCCAGGCCTATAGCTGCCGCTATAACTATCTTGTCCAGAAGTGGCAGAAGTGGCTCTTGGTAGATCTCCACTGAAGTAGATTTGGGCCGATCATCTGGTGTATTGGTGAATGCTTAGAGCAGAAGTAGCAGCAAATTCAGCAGCACAAGCACAACATGGTAGTGTTGTGGCACATGCCAACGGTGGCCGCAGCGTTTCAGAAAAATCCCATTCTGGAGGCCGTTTTCAAAGGTTTGTGTTTTAGGTTGTTTTCTTGTAAACAAGAGGTCAAAACGCAACAATACTTTAGCGTTTCATCCTAAAACCGTTGTCTTGCATACACCCCTTAAATCTAGTGTGGTAAAATGCTTTGGTACCTGTGTCCATTAGTGATGCTGTTTTGCTCATTTTCATTTCACAAGTTGCCTGAAAACACTTCTGCTTCCCTGATTCTTCTTCCTTAGATTTTCTTTAATATTTTCTTGTATTCAGGTAAATTGTAAAACACTGGCAGCTTAGAATTTGGACAGTTGTGCCCTTGAAATAATGAGTCTAAGAAGTTTCTCTCCTGTCATTGTTGTTGTCAGAGTTGATATCAGAAGTCCCTCCCCTTTTTGATTTCAGTTGGTTATGTGGGAAAAGTGAGGATGGTGGTTCAAAAGTTTTGCTATTTCCCATTTAGAACACTTTAAAGAGGGTGAATAAGGCTGTTTTTTTATGCTGAGCATACTACATTATATTATCTTTGCCTATAGGAACAGGCACTACCAGCACAAAATATGCTGTTTGTGGACACAGGCCCTAATCCCCTCACAGGAGATACACTCATCAAACAGGGTGAAACATTCTTTAGTCACAAAGTTTTCACTTCATCTTATAAATGCATCACTTTGACTGTGATATCTTCCTAGCTACTACCATTTTTGATGATTTTGACATCAGTAACAGTTTGCTTATTAATCCAGTTTTCTGAAGTTTATTTCTACAAGCAAATATCAGAAGTACATCAAAGGAAAACCATGTTAAAACACTCCACAAGTAGTGTATCCAAACAGCAGAGGCTAAGAGAATAAAAGGCAAAAGAAAACTATGAGAAATGAGTAAAAAAACAACTTAACTGAAAAGGTATTTTAAAGGTATTTTGCTTTTCAGTGAGTGTAGAAGAAAGCAAAGCCATGAAAGTACAGCAGAGGTTAAAAAGTTTCAGTGAAAGTGAGCAGACAGAACAAAAAAAGCCACATTTCTTCAGCTTTTACAGTGTTTGACAGCAGAGTCATATTTCATCCCGCAGCCAGCAGGGACTCAGCTCGGCGTATCACGGCTGGTAAAAAGTCTCTGTGAGTTTCTCAGCTGTGACTTTCTCCCAGCTGACAGATGAAATTTGTGGCATTTGGCTGTCACCGTATCGATCCGCCTGGTATCTCCGTCATTTATGCAAAACCCTCCAAGGACATGAACCGATCGACCCGGGGAGATGAGAAAGGAGCACGCTCGCTTGCAGATTTCTCTTTCTCAGTTTTTATCACACATTCACACCCTGATAACAAGAGCCGCCACACTGTGATGTGTCATCAGCAGAAAACAACAGGTGACTTTAGCTACCCTGGGTACTTCCTTTTAAACAGAGAAAATAAACTGAATCAATTCAGAAGATATCTAAAAATAAAAGGTCCAAAGGAAATGGAGTACAACACAGAATTTTATTAGGTGTTTTATTAATTTTTTTTTCTTTATTTATTTAAAGCAGCAATGTCAGGCCTGTCAGTAAGGTGCTAACGCAGTTATGTGAATAAAAAGTACATTTGGACATGTAAATGAGTCAATATACACTAAAAAAACAACAATTTTTTTTTTTTTTTTCAAAAACACAGGAACGTGATTTTTAGATATTAAAGCCCTTTTTATCCTGAGTATACCGTCTTTTAGTCTTGCCAATCAGGATTTTGTACAAATTTTTTGGACCTATCAGTGTGGAAGTTCAGTGTTGAAGCTGTTGCCTCATATGAAAAAAACACCCAGAATCTGACTCTACAGTTACTCCCTTTTTAAGCTAGTGGTTCCCAAAGTGGTAAATACTGACAAGGGGTTGCAAAATGTCTTACGAAATCAAAATTTGTTAAAATGTAATGTTCCATCCATTATTGTGAAAATATAGATTAAAACAGGATTTAGATCTTATTCAAAACAAGAGAAACAAAAAATGTTCAATCTGTTTTCCACATTTCTTTGTTGCCATTCGACTCCAAGGTCACAAAGCCAGGACAGTGACGGTGTCAGCAATGGTAGCTTAATTTAGGAAACAAAGAAATATGTGCTCATAGAAAGTCTATTTTTTTTACCTATAAGTTAAATTAAGTATATTAAGGCTTTCCTTTGTTTTTTTGTCTGTCTTTTGCTTGGCCTATTAGTGTACTATTTAGTACAGGGGTGTCAAACTCATTTTCACTGAGGCATCAGCTTAATGGTTCCCCTCAAAGGGTCAGGTGTAACTGTAAGACGCTATAAAATGTAGCTAAATAAAAATAGAAAAGCACTCAGAGAGCGCAGACCTCCTCCAAGCATATTGTGATTGTCACCAACACTTTAGTCCTACTTTAATGTTATACTCCCTTTCAGCAGACTGTCTCCTTCAATTTGGTGTTAGTTGCAGGTTTGTACAATAATTTGTTACCTGACAGTGTTGAAAATGATGATGACCCAGTACATATTTCATATTCTGGATCTTAGTATCCAGAATATTGCCAGGATCTGGATCTTTCTTTCACATCTGTCAGAAATTATGGTGACCTTGTCTTGTATTGTTTTGTAAAGCAATCCGACCATTTATTGTGGAATTATATACACATATGGTGAACACAGCCCTATCTCACAATGATACAGAATCTTCTGAAAAAGTCCTGGATCCAGACAGTGATCCAGATCACCTCCCACATTTAATTACTTCTTCCATATCCTATTTTGAACATTTCCTGAAAATTTAATCAAGATCTGTTTGTAACGTTTTGAGTTATATTGCTCACAGACAAACAGACAAACTCTCCCAAAACATAACCTCCCTGGGGAGGTAACTAAATGTATCATGATATAAATACAACGACTGCTTCAAAAATGCAATCTCTGAAAAAATCTTAAAAGGGGAAATTTCTTCAGCCACAATGAAGCCAGCCTTCACCACTGTGACGTTTTGGTTATGGCTTTTTTGAACATATCCTGCTGCGACTGCAGTTTGCATTTTAAATCTTGCTCTTACAAAAGACATACTGTTTTTCTCCATGAAGGACCAAAATGTATTTGTCTCCCCATCTTTCATAAAACAGCCTCCACTCTGCATCAGATTTTCTCTTCCTGGACATTTTTGGATCATTGTTTTATATCTCAATTCCACTAGTTTGGAAAATGGTACTGATGTGAAAACACTGTCCAGTGACCGTCACTTTACGGGTAACATAATCGGTAGGTGTTATAGGAAACATAGCTTATGGTCAATATACCCTTTTGACATGTTTATTATAAGACAATCAGACCTTTTTGAGCTCTCGTGGGCAACAAAAATGGCATGGTGGGCCATATTTGGCCCACAGGCCCTAAGTTTGAAGGATGATTTAAGGGGTGGCGGCAGGACGAAAAGTTTTGTAACTCCTCTTTTAAACAAATCGTGTTCCAGCACAGGTCTTATTCCCTGTTCTTCTTAACCTTTCCACCAATCCCAGCTCAGTCAGGGGGTCATTAAAGTGACTTAGGCTGGAAGACAAGTGTAAAGTTATTGGTATCAACATTATTATCATTGGTGGGCAGCAAATGTGTGATAATAGGCTACGAGACAAGGTTGTACAACTTCAAACTGAAAGTCCTTCGGCTCCCGAATCAGGTCCTTTGTCATGGTAAAGGTGTTGGGAAAAACTTTTTATTGTTTTCTTGAATTTTGTTTCCCATGAGCCTTTTTTTTTTAGATTGACTTCAGTTATTGTTAGTATTGACCCAGACTTTGGCCTTCATATTCTGACATTATCGGCAGTTTGTGTCTCTCTGGAGGCAGTTGTCATTTTCTTGATATTTCACAGATATCAGGACACATTCAATGTCCCCAACAGTCACACACCGTTTTTTACCCTATCTGATGATTTGTCAGACAAATTGAGCTGTCGAGTTTTGACTCTGATGCTCTGCTTCGTGATGCTCTTGTTGGTCTCTGTTGGTCCGTCATTTGCTTGGTTGGTGCGTGCACATTTACATGTGTGTTTCCGTGTGTGTGTATGCACAACAGAAGACCCCACACCACTAAGATTATGGAATTCCATCTGCAGTAGCGTGCCAATGCGTCTCGGGATGTGATGGAGATTTCAGCTCCTCTAAGTGTTACGTCTTCTCCTTTCACGTCTTTTAAGCTGATGAGAGACTGAGCGGGCTGAATAATTTAGACATGAGAAGCAGGGGGATGTTTTATTTTGAAGCAAACTGAATTTTCCCGGCTTCATGTGGCATCTTTCAGTTTGTCTCTGATCTCGGACGCTCCGTTCCTCGTTTGGGAACATGAAAAAGGAGAGAGAAGGAAGTGAGATGAGAGTTATAAATGAAAGTAGATATTTTAAGACTCTGTGGAATTACTCTGTGATACTTCAGACAGTATATGAATAAACTTTTTGGCTTTCCAGACCATTCTTTTCCTTCTATTTTATCCTTTTTGACTTGTCAAGTCAATAATATACAGCCCTAGTTTCAAGGGCCCCCTACTTTGATTCAAAAACAGTTTCATGAATTTCCTTAAACTTTGCACTTTTGGCTCAGGAGTCAAAGTTTTCACCTCTCAATGGGTTTGTTTTTGTTTTTTTGTATACATGCTAATACAACCACAAAACCAAGCCCTGGCTATTCTGTTTTTGGACAGGTTACAATGGTGTGCTAGCATGCTAACGTGAAAACGTCACCTTACGTAATTCAAGGTCAGTAAAATAAAGGAGAGTATGACTATCATGGCTGAGTACCTCATCATTAAGTTTCCCTTTTTATACAGAGCTTTGTTGGTGTCAGCAAAACAAGGCTAAGTGTGTGGGGAATAAGTAAATAAGAGAGCAAAAACACCACCACTTGTCAAAGAAATCCTTTAATCTCTGTGTGAGCCGTGGCAGAGCACAAAAAGGAGATGTCACAGTCTCCCAGAAAGCTCCAGCCTTCCTTTTCTCTTCTTTTATTTTCTTTTTCTTCTACTGTTGATGGACTTTGGTCCAGAGTAAACAAAGGTCCTTTAGCACCATCACACAGTTCAGTGTGCTGAATTATTGACTTGGCTTTTCAAAGAGGAACCACAAAGCTTTGTTCCTCACGGGCATCAGAGAGGGAATATGGGGAATGGAGTCTCAAGGGGTTTTCATGTGGAAATGTAAAACCCATCGCTGTCTTTCTGTTTCTCTCTGCCTGTGAGCAGGGGATCACTGTGCTGTCAGATTATGGCTCTGCGTGTATTTCTAGGATGGATTTAAAGGTCAGTTCCATGCACAACAGTTTGCTTGTATTATTTTTATCCCAGGCAAACCAAGGCATGGACTAATTTCTAATTTATGACGATGGGGAACCACTGCTGCTTCAGAGCTAATACTAAAAAATCACAACTTGTACTGGAAGGCTTTTGAAGGAGTTTGTGCTGCATGCAGCCCTACACCACAGCTCTGCTCATTAGCAATTTAGAAGCACTATAAGCTTTACAATGCAGCAGTGATTTGCATTTTCTGACAGATTTACGTCCACATTACATTTGATCTTAAAGCTGATTTGAAGGACACTTTGAATTAGTGATTGGGAGGGGGAGGGGTTCAGATTGGAGTCATGCTTATTGTAACGTTGTTAAGAGGCTTCCCCAAAATCCAGCAAAAAACAAGGTGTTTTTGGTGAATTATGGTGATTTTTTTCTAATTGCAAAGCTCCATTTAATTAAAAGCAAAGTGCTCCTAAAAAGCAGTTTTATCTTGGAAACCTTTTCACTCCCTTTGAAACAAAGTATACAGCTGATGTATTATTTAAGGTCAAACCAAGGTCTTTTTTTAAACCAAACTTTGCCTTTCACAGGCGAAAAAAGCAGAACAATACCATGGTTTGGAGCTTAAAGCAAAACAGCTTCTGCTCTGATTCCTGAATGCTAATCCCACAATCTGAGGACAGTATTTAGCTGTGGACATGTTTTAGTCCCATACAGTTGTCTATGAACTTTTGAACTACTTGGCCGAACACTTTTCTGGTGCAATCTTATAATTGACAATCTGTAAGAAGTGGTAAAATGGTTGCAGCTGTGCCAGAAGTAAAGTGAAAAGTGTATATCAGTGATCACAAATGCATAAAATCCTCTCTGTCTGAGGTGATGATTCAGTGGAAGGGCCCCTATTTATTAATACTGCAGTTATATTAAGACATGGATTAGTTAGAACACCTTTATAAGCAATGGTTTTGCCAGCTCATTAAGGAAGTGGCAATATTACCAAAGGGACAACCTTAAGTCACTCTAAAAACTGCAGTTCCCTGAGTGTCCACTTGAGGCTTGGGCCACACAAATTCTCACATGAGTCCACATAAGTAGGTTTGGTAGTATTGCTCTGTTCTGGAAAGTCCCTGCCCTTCCACATGCACGCCAAGACCAAGGTAGGGAGAGCAGCAGCAAAGACTCAGGAGCTGTGGGATGATCGTGACACAACACTGGCATAACACAGGCCCAACACTGGCCCAACTCTAGCCCAACACTGGCAGAATACCGGCCCTACTCTGGCCCAACACTGGCAGAATACTGGCCCAACACTGGCAGAACACTGGCCCAACTCTGGCCCAACACTGACAAAACACTGGCCCAACTCTGGCCCAACACTGGCAGAACACTGGCCCAACTCTGACACAACACTGGCCCAACTCTGGCCCAACACTGGCAGAACACTGGCCCAACTCTGGCCCAACACTGGCAGAATACTGGCCCAACTCTGGCCCAACACTGGCAGAACACTTGCCCAACTCTGGCCCAACACTGACAAAACACTTGCCCAACTCTGGTCCCACACTGGCACAACACTGACCCAACTCTGGCCCATTACTGGCACAACACTGGCCCGTTTCTGGCCCAACACTGGCACAACACTAACACAACACTGGCCCAACTCTGGCACAGTACTGGCCTAAAACTGGCACAACACTGAAAAAACAATGGCCTGACTCTGGCACAACACCAGCCAAAGATTGACCCAACACCAGCAACACACTGAAAAAACACTGGTCTGATTCTGGCTCAACACTGGTATAACACTGGCCCAACTCTTGCTCAACTCTGGCCCAACACTGACACATCACAGGCCCAACATTGGCCCAATATTGGCCCAACAGTGGCACATTTTTAAGCACAGGGCAACATCCACTGATGTTCTTCATTCGCACATTGCCTAATCCTGAAATGAATCCTTTCCCTCCAGGGACAACAAAGTCTAACTCTAACTTAAATACATTGAATTATTTCTGATGAGTGCCACTCAGGGACTTTATAGAGGCTGTGTATGTAGGTTGTGCATTCCCATCTGATAAGAAATACATTTCTAGCTCTTGAGGTCAACAGCTTCATCCTTAAAACTTTTTGTATCACTCTCTTTTATCTTTCCTTCCTTTGCTGTTTCATCCTCTTAAATCACTGAACAAATAAATCCAGAAAACTAGCTGTAGCCTCCAGTCTGAAGTAGATCTCGAAGGCTGATCCCCAGCTTTGGGAGGAGAAGTTGGTCAGCCACTAGTTTTTTTTTTTAATGCTGCAATAACTCCTGATTATAAACATGTCTCATGGATAATGGGCTTCTCCCCTCTCTGTTGCAGGTTATCTATGCACTGAACACGAAAAACGACGAACACGAGGCCGCCATCGCCACTCTGAAGGAGGCGCATGAAGAGGAAGTGCAGCAGATTCTGTCAGAGACCAGAGAGAAGATCTTACAGGTTCACCTCTTAACTTATCTTTGTTTGATGTTTCATTAACAATTAACATTTTTTGATAGGTAATATGAAGCCTGTGGGGAAAAACAGTATCATATTGGACTAGTTTTTTCCCCCTCTCTGTTTTTCCTAAATAAGGGTGGATAACAATTTTTATTTAATGGACACATGGAAATACTGAAGTTTTTTGATTTTTTTTATATGTAAATAGGGCAGAAGTGGAGAAGCTTTGTGTAGAAGTGAATGAAAATGTCCAAGGACTGTTACAGCAGAAGCTGCTGACATAAAATTTCTGAATAGTTTACACTTAAAGGCCTTGTGAGGACTTTATAAGTGATCAAAAAATAGTCTTACTTTTAAATACTTGTCTGTTCATAATCCTCAACTTTAAAAGAGATTATCAAGGGCAAAATTGATTATTTCTCAATGGTATTTCTCAGTATTTGTGGTCTGTCTGTAAATAGACTGAAAGTCTCTGTGATGACACTATGCTGGCTGGTGGAGTTTAGCATTGAGAAGAAAGATCCGTCCGTTTTCTTGAAGAAAGGGCTCAACACCCTTTGATTTAATTTCTACCAATGTTGGGCACTGGAGCTGTAATAGCAAAAAGAAAAAGGACATCTGAGCAGAAGAAAGCTAAACAGGAGAGTGATAGAGCACGAGCTACAACATAGGCTAACCTGTTTGTGATCATTTTCTTTCCAACCCTCATCCAGCAGTTATTCTGCAGTGCTCTGTTCTAGGGATGGGCAATGGTTTTTGAATATTCAAAAAGTAATTAACATTGAAAATAAATAAATAAATAAATAGATAAATAAATAAATAAATAAATAAATAATTCATGTGACGATGGTTTTGTCCTATCTGCAGCAGGTTGCAGTTTTATGCTGGATGCTAAAGCTGTAATGCATCAATTTTACATAAAAGCAGGTCGAGCAGGATAGGAAGTTGTGCACCACCTAAAATGCCCAGTGACTTTCAGAATAAAACAAACCATGCCTAAACCAGATTATATTTAACTTGGCTACAGCAACAAACTGGCATAAGTGTAACCAGGCCAGGAGTCAACAGGCTGGAGGATTTACAGCCAAAACAAGAACGAGAAGATGGCAAAAATGGATATGAAAGTGCGGGAACTTCTTCGAAAGAATAAATGAAAAGGAATTGCAGTGCAGACTGTTCAAGGTTAGGCTAGCATATTACAAGCTGTCAACAACTATGCACAGCCATGTCACAGCAGTGAGGTGTGGTGCTGTCTGCAAATCAACAGTCAATGGCAGGGTTCTTCACCCAAGAAGCAAGTTAGATAATCACCATGCAGATCAAGCAACAGCCCTCTCCATCTTTTTCAAAGTGCACTGCAAAAACCTGAAATCTTACTAAGTGTGTCTGTCTAATTTTCAGTAGAAAATGTCTTGTAAGACTTAATATGAGCCACATTCACCTGACTGGTACAGAAAAATATCTTGCATTTAGTTATCTAAAGAGAAAAATGAGGTCTGAATTGTTTGTAACAAGTAAAAAATAATGATCTGCCAATGGAACAAGCTAAAAGTTACTTGTATTAATAAATAAAACACTCGATAAGATTTTGTTCTTTTGCAGTGTGTGATGATGGCAGGTATGTGTATATGGGTGGGAGGCAGTGGCGGCAGCTTGTGTGTGTGTGTGTGTGTGTGTGTGTGTGTGTGTGTGGGGGGGGGGGGCAGACAAACTTTGAATAATTTTCAAATAGTTAAGAGCAAATATTGATTTGCTCTTTTGCTTGAAATGCCCATCCTTAGTCTACTCAAACTTGAGAGTCTATCAATGAAATGAAGAGTGAGGTTACGTTAGCTCTGCTTGGTGAGGTTGGAGTTGGTAGATGAGCTCTGGTAGGGCATAACCAGGATTCACTAATGCTGTGGACACACCTTAGAGCACTGGGCTGTGAGTAACACTGAACAGGTAGTCTGCTCACCTTCTGGACACTAAACCACGTTACAAACCGAGTTTACAAACAATAGCTCTACATAAATACAGATAAATGCATTACTTTGTCATTTTGCACCATGTAAAAAGTTGTCTTGAACAAAGAAAAGTCGTGTTAAAAAGATCTGCCCTTCCGCTTGTTTTGCTTCCAAAATGAGAGTAACATCTTAAAAACAGTGGGTGATGGTGCTCATGGGAAATGGGGTCTTTAGACCAAACAAACATGACCAGTTCCAACCAAAGGTGTCACTGCAGTCATTGTGAGATGAATTGTCCTCACAGGGCTTTTTGTCCTCAAGAGCCCCAAAAAGACTCAAAAAATAAAACAATACAGAAATTTTGCTATCTCCATTTGTCTTAACATAATAAATCAGTTCTGGCCTCATTGATTATTGGCTTACATGACGCCCACACTATATTCTCCATCTTTCTTTTTTGAGCAATGTCAGACAGGTTCATTTCCTCTGTGCTGCTATGCAGTTGAAATGTAAATGGACACAGAATACCAATGATGTTTTGTGTCCTCAACATTAACTCGGAAGTGAGCTAACTCGCTGGTATTAAAAGAAAGAAATCAGCTTTTGTGGGTGTAAATGAGCATTAATTTAAATAAGTAATGCAATCACTCGCCGCTTCCTGGGAGGAATAAGTAAATGCATATTGCAGTATTACTTTTGGAATGATTAACAACCTCAGAGTCTCTAGTGAAACAGATGATTAAGAGGAGTCAAACTTTTCTTCGTGTTAGACTCCTCATTTTAAAGTGAATCTTTAGAAATTGATTCAATGGGTTTGGATCAATCAGTCAAGACAAAAAGCTCACTCTTTACACCTTTCAGCCATGAGAATATGTCTACGTGCTACAGCTTTACACAGTATCATATGGAGACGATGCAACAGAGAGCTCAGATCACATTGGATAGAAAACTCATCAATATTTATGACCTGAATATCAAATATTTAGAGTACATGTCATCAGGCTTCATGGTAATTACCAGTTTTCCTGAAAGCAATGTGACTAACCTTGCACAGCTAAACATATACATTCAGGCGTTTACATGCTACACTTCTGCACAACCTCTGCCTGCAGGGAAGGTTGACTGCTGTGCTCTGAATGGAAAATATGTGAAACTGAATGTGATAAATCTGCTTCATTTTCATCCTCCACTCTCTTTATTTGGGTTTCAGAATGAGACAAATCAGGGATAACTTTTCTGCAAAGCCTGTCAGCCAATCGGTGCAAAATTGGAGTTTTAATTGAAGCTGAAATCAGTTCTGAAATTCTAATTCCATCTGTGATTTCTGTTTGCTTTCTGCAAAGAGACGTTTCAAATCCCAAATCTATTCATTCCTGTTTGTTGCAGAGTGCTAAAATGCTCCAGTTAAATCAGGAATTAGGAGGAAACTTTAAGTTCTTGTGAGTTTTAGTCTCACATGACCAACAAAAATAAAACATTATGAAGAAATAGAGCTGTTTGTATCAGTGCCATAATGCTTGATGTTCTATGGATGGTTTTGATGTAAGTTCATAATCAATGGCAGGTTAAAATGCAAGAAAACACTAATGAGGCAGTCAGGAGTGAACATAATGCATTAAACATGTTCATTTACAGGGTTAAGTCAGGCCCTGTGGGTAAGTCGTGCGCTGATGTACTGGGCAGCCCTGGTTTGTCTCTAGTGAAACAGATGATCCAGCCTGAGGCTCTTTTCCCACATGTCATCCCCCCACTCCCTCTGTTTCTCTGTTTCCTGATCAGTTAACTGTGTTAAACATATTAGTAAACAGTGTCTTGGTTTGGTAATTGGTTTGCAGAGTGAGGCTTACACTTGCAGAGCTAGCACCCCAAGCCTTCAGGCCTCCTTCAAGGCAAGTGTCACATCGCTTGTACTGGTTACACTTGGTTGCTCCAATTGAGTGTTTGCAGGCAGTAAAACCAGATGTGGCCTAAATAAAACTGTATCCAATTTGCTTAATCAAATTACAGACACCAGGCTACAAAACGCTAACTGCTATCTTTGTTTGTTATTGAGTTAGCAGAGCATCATATCACCAAAGCTGTGGCCATTAGCCAACACTACAACCTAGACATGATAACTGACTGGCACTTGAAGCTTATGTCACCATTTCTAATTTGTTTAACCCGCTTGTAATTCTGGCACTAACTAGTGATGCTAGGAAAGCATTAAGGATTAAACATTATGAATTTAACATTGCTTTTCACTGAGTTGCAGAGTGATGCTAACACTTGAGGAGCTAACATCACGAGCCCTTGGTCCTTGCATAGTCTTTGCAGGTTTATTTCCTGATGCCTGGGCCAGTTCCACATAGTTCCAGTTAATGGTTATAAGGCAGTTCAGCCAGATACAGTGTACATTTAACTTTGTATACATTTAATAGTCCAAAAAAAAACTAAAAAAATAGATACAGTGATACAAAATACAATCTGCCACCTTAGCTTGTTTACATCCAGTTATTAAAGCATTAGCTAGCCAGCACTACAGCCTAGAGATCACATATGACTGGCACGTTAAGCCTGCAGTGATAAAATAAGCGAATAAATAAATAAATAAATAAATAAATAGTTTAATTTACCTTTGAAAGTGGCGCTATCTAGTGGCACTGAGGAAAGCACTTAAGATTGAGTATTTTTTATTAACATGGCTATTTATGGTGGTTAAACAGCGTTTGCCGGTTTGCTGAATGAGGCTAACGCTAGCAGAGCTAGCCTTTGGTTCACCTTGCAGGTTCACTTCCTCAAGCCTGTACTGATAACACTGAGTTGTTATAAGCCAGTTTAACCAGATATAGCGTACATAAAGCTTTAACTACTTTTCCAAGATCAAAATACAGACAAACCATGCTGCTCCACAAAATGCCATCTGTGCTTGTTTACATCTGGGTAGTAGAGTGGTATAGCACTAAAGCTGTAGCCATTAGTCAGTGCTGCAGCCTAGACCCCACATTTGATCAGCACTGAACCTGCAGTGATAAAAATATTACTTATTTGTTTAACTCGTGTAGTTCTGGCACCAACTGGTGTGATTACTTTTCATTCTTTTACTCAACAAAATATCATTCCTAGCTTAAGCAGTGAAATCTCTGCTGCCAGGATAAGATATTAGATTTACAACTTTGTCGCCAAAATCAATGCAAAAAGGAAGTTCATGGAAGAGCCTCAAGTGATTAATTTTGTTATTTTTCCTTCACTTTATTTCAATTGACAAAATCAGGCCTTCATATCATTTAATCATACCAGTTGTACCAGTATGATTCCAAACCATAACTCTGAGTCCCTCCTGTTCTCCTCCATCCAGTACAAGAGTAAGATCAGCGATGAGATGGACCTAAAGCGGCGGATCCAGTCTCTGGAGGAGTCCATGGAGCTCCACGAGAGGATGAAGAGACAGGCGCTGGCTGAATTCGAGAGTTACCGCCAGAGGGTGGAGGACATGCAGCTCTGCACCGAGGCTCAGGTAGACAGACGATTGATGTGTTGTGTGACGGTGTGTTTGTGTGAAAACCAGCTGTGCCCGGCATGAAGCTGCAGTCACAGCTGCAGGTAATCAGAAATAATGCTTGTTTCTGTCCCCTGTTGTGAGGCTGGAGAGGCTTTCATGTCTGTCAGCACCAAGCTGTGTGTTTGTCCGCACTTTTGACTTGTTCAGAGCTGTCCTCTTTTAACTCGGTAGTTTAGTTCCTTGCTCTTAAAAAATGAGAAGAGGGTGAATGTGCCTTTTGTCTCCATTAGGTTGGTGGGTAAAGAATTGTTTTTAGATAAAGTGTATTAATCAGTGTCTAAAAATAGAGTATGGTGTAATTGAACGCAGCTTGTTTCCCTGTAGTCTGTGTCAGGAGAGTACCAGTCCCATCGTGGCAATAATAACCTCCACGCTGTTATTCAACATGCTTTGAAAACACTTACAGAATATGAATCAGCCTGTTTCTTTGACCTTTTCTGATGTGTGTGTGACTAGAATACAGTGAGCAGTGCTGCAGATCAATAGAACAGCTGACAGACGCAGAGATGGATGTATGACATTTATAGATTTGTGCACAGAGACTCGAGGATGGGCAGCTCAGCTTTGGAGAATGTATTTAAAAAAGTCTGGATGGATGATTTGGAGTGACACCAGAGAGAAAGTAACACACAGCCGCGCTGAAGCACATGCATAGGTGTGTTAGCACTCCTGTCGTTATGACACTTCGGTGCCGATGATGGATGTCGCTGGCCTCAATGCGAGCACTGAATAGCCGAAGCTGTCAATCACACCTTTACCTGACAGCCATCCACGTCTCAGAGACCGCTCGCTCTCAGCTTCCCCTGACCCCAGCTCCAGTGAGTCTGAGACTTCACAAAATCCAATATTCAGGGGAATGCTGTGAGCTTGTGTTCAGGTGCAAAATGCATCCAGCGGTTCGTGTGGGTCGCTAATTGTGTAATTATCTGACAGTTTAGGATATGAAATGCCAATTTTAGTCTGCTGCCAAATTAGATGAAAGGGATGATTCTGTGTATGAAAACCTGGCCTAAATGGATGTTAGCTACAAGGGTAATATGCAGTGTGTAAAACTATAGAAAAATGTAGAATGGTAGAAACAAGTAACAGTAAACAGGCAAAGACAAAATAGGTTTTTTATATGCAAAGAGTCTGTAAAAATGGGACAAGCATATGCTAAGCCAACTGAATGGAAACACCTGTTAATGGAAACTCACAAATATTTCAGAACTTTATAGAAGGGGTATTGTGCTTTTTTCAGCTTCATACTGTCCCTGTATTACCCATGTAGCAGCTTCCCCTATTAAATCTTTTTTTTTTTTCTTAAATTGGTGTTTTAGGAAATGCTTGTTTTAGCTTTAGTCTGAAATGTTTCATTTCAAAGCTAGGGCTTGGATGATACACTTTTCTCCCAGTTGGATTTAAAATTGGAATTCTATGGTATTTCCAAATTTGGAATTTGCAGTTTTTTTTTTAACACCAGACAATGTAAAAAGTTGGATGATGATGTCGACAGACTCTACTTGCAACTTTTTTTCAACCCAGTTTAAAAAAAAAAGACAAAAATGAAGGTTTCAAATAAAAAAAAAGATTTTTGAACAGCAAAAAAAAAAATTCAAAATTGTTAAACAAAAAAATACAGATACTTTGATGCATCCATTTTTTCTACCACCCCTATAAAATACTGTATATTTATGGCTCCCCACTCCATAAACCCCCTCCCTTCTGATTGGCCTTGGTGTTTAAGGCCCACCCTTTTAATGTGTCACGAACCAATTAGGAGGTTCTTATGCAACCACATTAAATAGCAGCTAGTCTCGTTATGATCAAGTGCTATTTTCAAAATAGCTCATTTTGAGCAGATTACAGACCAAATCAGGTATTTCTAATACATATTAGAGGTAGACAAATGTGTTTTTTTCAGGGCTGATACTGTTACCGATTATTTGTAGTCAAGGAGGCCAATAACCGATATTTGGGGCTGATATTCCTTTGCAGTCAAAATTTTTAATCATCAGCTCCCAAACTCAGCAGCTGTCCTATAAAGGTAAATGAAAACTTAAAAATTTATAAAAAAATAGCTCCCAAAAGTTTTTTACGGTAAGTCAAGTTTTCCAAAAAACAACTCTGCGTGTCAACAATCAGATGGTACTGTGAGAGGGGCAATGCTAGAGAGTGATGACTTCAGACAGAGAGGTGCGGCTGTTGGAGCCAAAATAACACAGTCTGAAATGTAATTTCATATCGCCCACCGGATAGAAAAAAATGCAGATGCCAATATGCTTCAAAATGCTAAATATTGGCGCCGATAATTGGCCAGGCTGATAATCGGTTTATCCCTACAGCATATGAGTATGAAGAAGTTTGAAAATCTGCACATGTTGAGTGCAAACATCAAGCATTGTTACTTTATATCAATGTTTTTGTTTTTTGCTGTTTTCTTTAAAAAAAAACAGACTATCCCCTCTTACTACCCCCTCTTTAAACTTCTGCAGGAACTTAATATTTTGGTCCTGTTTCTCAGTGCAATATAATAAATTAGGTCTCCTAAATTGACTCTTAAAGGGACAAGTTCACCATCACAAGGCTGTGTTTTACCTTTTTTCTTTTACCTGCCCAGCCTTAGCTACAGTGAATATAACAATTTACACCACTTAATCTGTGGGTAGCTGATGGGCTGAGGCTTCATAGGATTAGAGCATCCGGGCTGCTTCCAAGGGGTCAGATCTGAGCATGCTATTTATAAATGCAAAAAGAAGCTGTTATTTTCTGTTGTTCTGTTTCAATGAGCACACTTTAATGTAGTTACTAAAGTAATGTGCAGCCTTCAGAGCAAAGCAAAGAGAAATGTTGCAGCTCTGACACACGTGATGTTTTCCCTTTTATATTTAGACAGACGTACTCCTCTGAAAGTGGCTTTCTGTGTTTGCTGGTTTTCAGGGCTGATTTAGAGCAGCCAGGTTGGCAGCCAGAAGGTCAAATTCCCCCGAGCGAGTACACCACCAGCTGGCTGGGGCCTTTTTTAAACAGTTTGCCCATGTGTGTGAGACGCCTACAAACCCATAGATCAATCCTCCCGTTAGCTCAGCCTTTCATCCCTGTCTCCTCTGACAGCACACGCAGCGGGTGGTGTCCATGTCCAGGGAGGTGGAGGAGATGCGGCGGTCCTTCGAGGAGAAGCTGCGCACGTTCAGCTCGGCCCAGAACCAGTTTGAGCAGGAGAAGAAGGTTGCTCTGGAGGAGCTGAAGGCCCAGCACAGGCAGGAGATCCAGGAGCTCCTCCGCAGTCATCAGAGCCAGAACGCAAACTACAGTAAAGACCAGGAGAAACTGGGACAGCTGCATAAAGCTGAGGTAACACAGAAGTGGAGCAGCCCCTGAAAGCCACGACAACAAACTCAATCACCACAGGGAGGGACAGATAAAGTGGGACAGCAGTGATTATTTTGTTATTAACCTTAAATTAACTCCAGATCACAGCAGGTCAACCTGTTCTATATTTACTCTCACAGCTATTTCAACACAATGAAGACACTTCACACGTTTTTAAACGGTCTCATCCCTTTACACCAAATTATTCCTCCAGATTTAACCTATGAGCCTTCCTCTAGGAAAAGTTTGGATAAATTGAGTTTACTTGAAAAATGCTTGTAAACCGGTTACTTTAAGAAAACTACATTATAAAATAAGTTAATTTAACTCGACATTGTAAGTAGTTACAATTGTCATGAAAAACCATTCTACTGAATGTCTTTAATCAAACAAACCTATGCTTATTTGTAACAAATTGAAATATTAAATATAAAAAAAAAACATATCACTTTATAACAAAATAATTTGACCTTACTTAAAACTGAAAGATTTGATATCAATAAATTTGACTTATGAATTAAGTAAATGTAATAATAAAAAAATTGAAGCAGATCAGAACAACTGAATTAAATGACATTTCAAAGTACAGATGGCTCTTATATTCACAGTGTTCCCTCCTCACTCATGGTTACAAACCCTGTCACAACCAAAATCAGCTCTAATTTAATAACTTTGGTAACCATGAGTGAGGAGGAGGGAAGGCAGTAGATATAAGACCCTGCTGTACATTGAAATACCGTTCTTCAGGGGGCACAGGTTGTCTGAGCCCCACAGCACTGACTGGTGGTCTGTGCTCCATGGCACAGGATCTTTTACCTACTGACTTTTGCAGTGTGCCTAATGGTTAATATAATAATAGGTACAATTTTTGACTGGATTATCATGCTATTTAGGCCAATTTTGAAAATGTAAAAACATATATTTATTTATTTTTTGACACAGTCAGTCCACGCCACGTTGAGCACAGACAGCTGATCGATGCCACAAGAAGCACAGACAGCTGGTCCATGCTGTGATGCACTGACAAACTGTCCATGTCATGTGGAGCACAGAGAACCTGTGCCACTGCTGCACGTCTAAAAGTTCAGCAGGGTCTCATATCAACTGCATTTCCTCCTCACTCACGGTTACAAACCACAGTTTCAGGAACTAATGATTTTAAGTTTTGCATACTTAAACAGTAACAAAAGTTAAATTTACCCAGAAATCACCAATTTTAACACTAAAAACTCAGACATTTGAGTAAATTTAACTTACTAACAAATTATAAGTTTTCATAGCTTAATCTAATTGAGTAATTTGAATTTTGGGGTTTAAAGTGTGTATTGTGTTGATGTGTTACAGGTGGATTCTCTGTCGGAGCGGGTGGAGGAGCTCAAACAGGACAAGAAGAGGCTGGTGGAGGAGTATGAAGCCAAACTCAGCAAGGTAGAGGAAAGAAGTTGAGAGTTGTTCTTAACTTTTAAACCTCTTTTAACTTGTTTGGGTTGAGCTGGTAGTTCACTCTCTCATCTATCCATGTCCAGGCTCAGGCCTTTTATGAGCGCGAGCTGGAAGCCATGAAGAGAACCCAGCAGTTGACCGCAGACAACTTGTTAGCCTGGAAACGCACCGAAGCCGACCTGAGGCGGGAGTTCCAGACTCAGGAGGCGGCCCTGCAGAAAACCCTCGGAAAACTGCGGGCCGAGCTGGCCAGGGTGACAGAGGAGGCGCGGGACAACAGGGAAAAGTCTCACAAGCTCCAGGGTGCACTCAACGGTGCGGAGAGAGACATCAAGGTCAGTTCAGACCCACACAGCCACAGGTTCAGACACGTTTGAGCTGTGTGGAGATAATGACGAGCCTACAGGACAGGGATGGTGAAACAGAGCCAGAACATCCTGAAATTTACAGGGAGCCTATGATGTGCCATATTCTGATACAGTTTTTATGAACAGCCCACAAAATTTGTCCTCAGTAAAAGATGATGAAATGGGTATGTAAAATGAAATGGGTAATGGGATAAAGTAAAAAAATATATTTAACATCTCCTATGAATTATCCGGTGAGGACACTTCAGAGATTTAATCACAAAGATTGGATGTTCAATTAGCTGGAGGACCCATTTCTGACATTCAGACACTTAACTTCTACACTTTTCCACCAAGGCCACTGAAAAACTGTCACTGGAAGGAAACACTAAAGCTTGTGAGATTTTCTTTTTTAACTGTTTTTTAAACCACTTTTAAGCCAACTGAAATCTACATCGATGGGTCCACAAACTTGTACTGGTTACAATAATAGACAAATGTATTAGCAGATGTAGACCATCTGGGAGGTTTTTAATCAGACAGCTAATGATCTTTATCCTGGGCATTTTACGGTGAATTAACTGTTGTATAATGCATGATTATTTGATTTTTTTGCTCTTTTCATGATAAAAAAATATATATATCTCCATATTGCAGATATTTTCCCATCCTGACTCTTGAAGGGAGGGACAATGACTTTCAGTTTATGTGGACGTGCTGAAAGCAGCTGTTCATGGAGTGTCTGCTTTAGGGTCCACTTAAACATCACACTTACAGCCTGGTTCAAAGCACGGCTTGTGTCTTTAAATTGTAATTTTTTTTATCCAGACACATAATGATCGTGAATATTTTTTCTAACACGGCACTTTAGAAGATATTGAGATCACGCATTTGGCCAATCAGAGGTGCACACTGCAAGAAACAGAAACATTTAACTTATCATTCCAAAAAAATGTCTTTCAAGTTACATATGAACCACAAGACAAAAAAAGGTCTGAATTGCTTGTTACAAGTAAAAAAAACTGCCAATGGAACAAGAAAAATTTGCTCCAAAATTTACTTGAAGCTAGAATAATTTCTTAATCCAAGTATCTCCTTCGCTTGTTGCATTTGCAGATTTTTTTTCCTTGTTAGCAATTCAGACCTCATTTTGAATCATTTGAAGGTGAATGTGGATCATATCAAGTCTAAAAAGACATTTTTAATTAAATTAAGACAAAATCACTGATAAGGTTGCAATTTTTTTTGCAGTGTTGCTCACATAACGTGTAGGTCTGGCATCTTGTAGCTGTTATTGAAGAGGCTTGTTAGAGCCTGTACTAACCCTAAATGCAACAACCGGAAATATGATAAGACCCAAATTGTAACTAGTCGTTCCTTTTGGGGCAGAAGGTAATTACGTTTTGGGGTCAGTATCGTTACATTTTGGGGTTGTTTATTACATTTTTTAATTAAATTTTGGGTCGTTGTTACATCTGGGGCTCTGACAAGGCTGAAAGGCTGCCTCTTTAGGCTCTCTAGGCTCTTTAGGCATCAATACCAATATGGCCTCTGAAGGTGGGTCCAATCTATGGGTAGCTCTCAATGCAGTGTAGCCAAAGAGCCACAAGTGGTAGGTTGGTTTTTGCCAGGCTCAGATCATCTGAAAGTGAGAGAAAGAAACCTTGAACCAACCTCTCCACCTTTGTTTGTTTGTTTGTTGTTTGTTTTTGACTGCACTGCAAAAAAACTAAAATCTTATCAAATGTTTTTGTCTTATTTTAAGTAAAAAAAGTTGTCTTGTTATATTTTATACGAGCCACATTCAACCAATCAGTTCAGAAAAAAGTCTTGTTTTAGGTTATTTAAAGACAAAAATGAGGTCTGAAGTCTAAAAACATTTTTTCCACTGAAAATAAGACAAAAACACTTGATAAGATTTAATTTTTCCCATTGTGAATTGTCATAAAAACAGTAATATACTCATCAGACACCAATTTAGCTTACATATCCTGTTAGCTTAAGTTGTCATGATTGTAGTTGAACAGGTTGAGGTTATACATGTGTTATTACACAATAATTGATGGCAAACCAAGAATTGGAAAAATAGACAGGAGGTCTTCCTGCATAAAACTTTATTTCCTTTTTCCAAATCGAAATACCAACAAACAATGCTACAAGATAGCATCTGTCCTCTGTGTTTGTTTAGCATCCTGGCTGTAGCCACAGAGAGCAGCTATAAAGCCCTGTATTAAAGCTTAGGCACATATGACCGGCATCTCTGGTCTGCAGTAACAAATCTGTTGATAATTCATGTAACCCTCTGGTGATTCTGCTGCCGAGCAGTGAGGCTAACAATGTTTAACTGTTTAGTGGGCTAATTGAGCCCATCCCAAGTCACAACCGCCTTGCAAATGAAACATAATCAGACTATATCAGGGCATTCACAAGGCATTTGTTTCAAACCTCCATCTGTTTTAATGCAATTCAGCTTCTTTTTAGTTAACTTTCATCAGCCATTTAACTGTGGCAGCATCTCCTCGCACCCCACTGCTCTGTCAGTGGCTAATTTGTGCATTTTGTCTCCAGCACAACCACCGACTTCCCGGGTAGATGTTTTTTGAAATCCGGCTTTCCGAGTTCTGTGAGGTCTCTGGAGCAGCCTCTTATCACCACCATTAAAAATAGAGCTGACAGTGAGCTCCAGGGGAACAGTTTAACTAGGTCTGTGTTGTTGTTATGATATCCTCTGAAGTTTGTGTGGAGTTATCACTGATTGCACTGAAGACAGAAAGGGGTCCGCCCCTTCTCTGTGTTACTATCAAGGTCAGCCGTGGATGCTGCGCCTGAAGTTAAGAGCTCCATTCGCCATCAGAGCAATTAACTGTAACCCAGATAGAGACAACGACAGAGGCGCTGCTGTATTTTATAATTGAAACATCAGATATAAGCAGAAATAATTCAAACCTGTTTCCTAAAGTCTTTCACACGGTACACATCGGAAATCTGATGCTGTAGTAATATCATAACAATCTCTTAATATCAGCCTAAGCCTGTGAGCATATCCCTTAATCCCTGAACTTCTGCTGTGAGTTCACTTTGAGAGATAATAGATTTTAATTTAACATGTACACACAACAACAACTGTGGTTTTTCATTAGTGTGATCATAAGAACAAACATCTGACGTGACGTTGTGTCTCCTGTCTACAGCTGGTAAACATTTCGTTCAGCTTTGTTTCTCTTCCTACACAGACACACTTTCAGATGCTACATTTCCTCAGTGAAATTAAAAACTTTGCACCAAATCAAAGTGTTGCAAAGTCTCCAGAGGCGTAATTACTGTATCAGCTCACTACATCAGAATCTAAGGAGGAGAATCAGATATCGGCTCGACACCAGTCGACACGGTCGTAGTCGGTGTCAGGATGCTCCGGCTTCCTCCTTCAGTGTTCTGTCTTCCTAATTTAGCTTATGATTAAGTAGGCAAGCCTCCAGAGAAATGCAAGCAAATGATCGCTCAGAGGAACCCAGACAGACGTAATTAATGGTTGACTCTTCTCGAGCTTCTGCAGGAAAGTGCTCGCCGAAAAATACAAATCATCCCCAGAGTGAAAAACTCCTCCGTAGCTGTGTTATATTGCTGCTGTCACTGGGTTTGGACTGAACACTGGGGTCTCAGGTAAAGCCCATCTGGACTGCTTTATGGAGGCTCTTAGTGAAATAACACAGCGGATTATCTAATGCACAGGTTTCAGTCACTTAGGATTCAGACAGGTCCAGGAAGATGACTGACAGATGAGGAGCTGTGAGGATTTATGAGAGTGAAGTTTTTTAGTCTTAGATTCAGTAAGGGGTAAATTAAAGGTAAAGGCTCAGTTAAAACACTAGAAACAACTGCAGCTGTCACTGTGACTTTACTAGTCACATATATTTATTGTTATTATTATTATTATTATTATTATTATTAGTAGTAGTATTATTATTATTACATCTATAAAGCACCACAACTGGTACTGTGTTGGTTTTTTAAAATGAATAGTGCTGTCAAGTTATTAAAAAAATTAATCATGATTAATCACAAATTTTTCTTGGGCTTATTGAAGTTTATAGATACAATCTACTTATCAAAATACTACTATTGAATACAATTTTGTTTTGAGTAGTGATGTCAAGTCATTAAAAAAATTAATCATCATTAATCACATGTCCATTCTGTGATTAATCATGATTAATCGAAATACTACAATTGACAACAATTGTGTTTTGAGTAGTGCAGTCAAACAATTTAAATATTTGATATCTATTTATCACAGAGTTGCTGTTGATATTAATCATGTTTCATTTTGCATGAGCAAACAGACCCGAAAAAGGAGGAAATATTTTTGCCCTTAATGTGTTAATTGAAATATATTAAATGTTTTTTCTAGACAGAAAATACAAACGAAGCAAAAAAAAATGGTAAAACAAAAAAAGAAGGAGCCTATCCCCCTGCTCCCACCTAAAAGGGAAAGAAAAAAAAAGCAACAAGGAAAGCACTAACAACACATTAAATCACATTGAAATTTTAACTTAAGCAGTTCTTATTGGGGAAAAAAATAAATAAATAAAAAATTGAGGAAGAAAACAAAGACACATACTCACAGAAAGATGGTGCAACTAAGACACATAACATTATTCTTTGCCACAAAGAAAGAGGAGCAAAGGGCCCCAAATCTTATTGAACACACTTCCCCTGTCTCCATTTTTGCAACCACCATTCCAAACAAAACAGCTTTTTTTTTCATACTTATCAACACAAGTTAAGGAGCTGACAGCTCCTAGGGTGGCCACCTTAACGTGTTAATTAAACACCTTTAACAGTTCATGTTAAAAAAACAAAAAAAACTTTGTGCTTCTTGATGGAGACTTCTACAGTTTGTTGCAATCCACTTTGCAATGTGTCAGTTCCTCCATAGCAGACTTGCTGAAGCCCTGAAGCAGAAAAGAAAACTCCTTCCTGCAGACTGCATAATACTTCATGTTGGTCGACTGTTCTTAATTTATTTTTAGTCATCAAATCTACTTGGACAAACTGCCCAAAATGCGTTGTCAGAGACACTTCAGGGATTTTGAGTCATTCAGCACAGCAGACGAGTTGTTTGAGTTAAAATTTTTAATCAGATTAATTATGATGATGGGATTCATCTGATAAATGCTTTAATCTTGACAGCCCTAAAAATGATATTTATTATTCCAAAGCTGTATGTGTCATAGTTTCTTTTTCATTAAAGAACAATCAGGAATACCTGATTCTCTTAGCAATAAGAAAGTATCAATTTACGAGCACTTTTAAATATGTTCTTTCAAATTAATGAGCAGAAACACAATAACGACAGATTATCCTTCTAAAAAAAAAGGATAAATTTTGCTAGTAGTTACTCGTCCTCCTAATCCAAATGATGAAAGTTGGTTGTCGCAGTGTACTTGCCTTCCATTGAGATTTTAACTTTTTCAAACTGTCGTCAGTATTCAAAGAGGTCATCACTATGCTACAGGTGGTTTAATTATGGGCCTCACTTTTCTGAGAGGTTGTTCTTCTGAGTTGTTTCTCAACATCTTAATATGTTTTTACTTTCCAGAGAGGACCCCACTTGTTCAAATAGTCTTCACTCTCGAAAGAGGTCTTCACTTTAAGAGAAACTCACCTCAAATAACCTCAAGACCCATTACTACAGAAGAGGGGACTGGAGTACCACCTTTCTAAAGTATCTCCTTTCAAACAGATCCTCATTTATCCAAAAAGTCTTCATAACAATATTCACTTTCAAAAGAGGAATTGACTCACCCAGATAGTCATTACTTCACAAAGCTACCACGCTAACAAAATGATGAACACCTTTTAAAACGTTCTTCACTTCTAGAGATGGTACTCTCTTTCCACAATAGTCCTCATTTTTAAAGTCCATTTAATGGTATTTTCTTGGAGCACCCATGTGGCTTATGCTGTGTTATATTTACATTGGGACTGGGAAGTGGGGTGTGGGAATGATGTCATCTCTAAGTAAAAAAAAACGTTCCAGTTGCCAAGTTGGAAAAACTTGCCATAACAGCAGTATTTCAGTATATAAACATCAAATACTATGTGTAAGGCTGATTTATAGCAACCAAATCTGGTCAGAAAATCTAAAATAAACAGAATATAACAGGAGCTTATTTACTGTTTACACCCAGGACAGCCATCTTTGGTTGTAAACTCAGGGTTGGTGTGGATCCCCTGACTTCCCACTCTGAAATTTCAACTTCAGGGGGCGTTCCAGTTGAAATTTCCTACTTAGAGCTTGTAAATTGTGACTTCTGAGTACAAACCAATGCTACACTAGGAGTTGCGCACCTCATTGAGGCTGGTCCTCGAGCCTACAGCCTGGGTTTAGGAGCCAGCCTGTCTTGTCCCTCAATAAAAGGCAGAAAAAGCCCAAAATATAACTTTAAATCAGGAGAGGTCTTCACTTTCCAAAATGATCCAAATTATCCTCACCAACCACCTAAACCTTCATTACTTGTTCAGGTTTGCACTTTTGGAAACAGGGCCCACCTCACAAGCATTCGTCATTCTCAACATGGACCCTACTCAACAAAAATGTTCAGTTTCATAATGTATCCTCACTTTCCAAAGAGGCCTAAACTTTTGAAATGTTCATTTCTTTCCAAAGCGATCCCAAAAAGTTCCTTACTTTTCAAACTGGTCCTTTTGCTCCTGATGAGATCTTCAACATCTAAAGAAATCTTCATGTATGAATAGTCATGTTTTCCTCAAATGTTATTTTTTTCTCTAAAGAGGTTGATGATTTTTCCCAAATGTTAAACTTTTAAAAGTTTGGCTGACTTCACACTCTTCCACCTGATTCCTGTGCCTCACCTAATGGAGAAAAATAATCTGTATAAGAATGCACTTGAAAAAAAAAGAAGCACACACAGACACTCTTTATGAGTTTCTTAACTTAGCACAGAGATCACAAAGTGTTGCTCCCTGCTGAGGGCTCATCAGAGAAATCAGCAAACACACACATACACACATACACACTCCATATAACACACACCCTTCACGTCTAATTTGTGTGTGACTCCTTGGTGGTTATTATCATAGTGAGGTTTCTTTGTCTTAGCCGCAGCAGCAGTAATTAAGTTTGAGGCAGGCTGTTTGATGGGATTGAAAGATGTGAAATTGCCTCTCATGAATTCTTACAGAGTGCTAAATCACACTGCGACTCCACTGTGTGTGTGGGTGCGTGTGCGTGCGTGTGTGTGTGTTTGTAAAATCCCTCCCTTAAGTCTAGTTCTTGTTAATTGAGCAGCAGTCAGCACCTATTCTTGTTCCTAGTATTAGTTATATGCCACCAATATACTCCCTGTCAGCTGGATGAGTTAGTCATGGTGGAATTAAACGTCTATCAAACTGACTTTATTGGTCCTCTGTGTCTCATACTGGTCCAGCACATTCAGGTATAATACAATTCAAACATATCAACCATAGACTCTATATTAAAGTATGGAAGTAGTCTCTGTGATGTCACCCATCTGCTCCTGACAGTGAAATGAAGCCAATTGGCGGGTGCAGCCATATTGGATATGATGCTGGCTTTGTGCTTCCTTTTTAACAGCTATAGGGTGCCCATCAGTCATGTGAGCTGAGCTGAGCTGTGTCTCTGATTGGACAATCAGACAATCTTATCTTCTAAACTGCAGAGTTTAAAAAAATTCAAACAAGGTAAAGTACAGTGTGCCGATAACAAAATTGGTGTTTCAGACCCAAGTCGTTTTTTGAACAAGGCCATTAATATGTTTTTAATGCCATACAAGTCTGGGATTTTTTTGGCTTGGTGTGAAAGTAGTTTCCAGTCTTTTGCAGTCTTCTGCAGACTCTCTATAAACAGGAACTTTTAGCTCTTCTGCGGAGGCTTCGTTTTCCTAAACTGGATGTTGCCCCTTGCTATCAACACATACCTCATGTACATATTATCTTTTAAGGAAGCCAAGTCAATCACCATGACTTTTAAACCCAATTACAAACCAATTTTCCAACAACAGATGTGTCATAGAAACAAATCTACAAACAAAAATAGCAAAAGTTTGTAAAAGAAATCATGACCAACAAGAAAGTTTAAATACTTAATGAACTCTTCTTTTTTTTTTTGTCCAACCTTGCTAACTCTAGCATCTTTACCGGGATACATATTAGTTAATGTGCACTGTCCCTTTAAGAAAACCAACAGATTAAGCGTAATGATGGATTTTAAAGTCACATAAACATTTGAGAATGTGCTTTGAGATAATAAGTAAAACCATATATATATATATATATATATATATATATATATATATATATATATATAATATATATATATATATATATATATATATATTAGCTCTGATTTTGGTCTCTACCAACTTGCCTGTTTACATGCATTTTGATGTCTGTAAGGGGCTGTTTACACAACAACGGTTTTAGGTTGAAACGCAAAAGTTTTGAGTTTTAGCCTCATGTTCACATAGAAACGGCACTTCAGCACCCTCGAATGCAAACTTTTGAAAACGGCCTCCAGAATGGGAGTTTTGAAATGCTGCCGACACCGTTGCTGTGTAAACAGTAAGCCGGCGTTGTCAGTGGAAACGCCGGCGTCACACTGTACTTTACGCTTCACGCATACAACAGGGCGACAGTACCGTCGTTACGATTGCTGTGAACTACCATGTTGTGCTTTTGCTGCTCAATCTGCTCAATCTGCTGACTGTCTTTCAACAAAATCTGCATCTGTTGCTCCACTTTCCCCAATACACCAGATGATTGGCTCAACTCTACTCCGGTGGAGATCTCCCAAAAGCTGTTTCTGGACAAGACAGTTATAGCACCACCTGCAGGCCTGGCATGCTAACTACACTGTTTCCAGTCCCTCAGCGTTTCCGTGTTAATGCAGATTTTTTTCACTGCGTTTTAGCTTTTCTGATGAAATGTTGTCATGTAAACAGGGCCTTAATTTGTGGGATGCAGAAAAAAATTCAGTTCTTTAAGTGTCCACTAGGGGCTCGCCACATAAGCAGAGAAATCTTCATTAACTCAGATGTCAGATATTTATCTATCAGGCAAAATTAAACATTTTTATAGCCTGACTCTTTACTGGTTTTGATCTGAGTAGATTTTTTTTCATTTGTTTACTGACTAACTGATCTGTTTTAAAGGTATTGGGGCAAAGAAATTTGTGTAGATTTGCATGTTTGGGGATGTGATTGAGTTGACTTTAGTAATGTAACTGTTTGCGAGGAAGATAAGCTTTAATTTGGCATCTGGTGTTGACTGTAGATTATGTTGAATTATTATTTTCAATATTGCAACCACCATCCATAATCTTCAGAGCCTCTCTGTAGAAACAAATTGGTGATGTCACTGAGACCACATCCATGGCTTGGCTCTTAAATCCAAGGCTGAAATTCATGATGACGTCTAAGTAAGGTATATTAAGCTGGATAAAGTCTGTGTAAAAAGGTCACTCAAGTCATGGTAGGTCGTATTACCAAGAATCTCAGGTGTGAGTGCATCTTTCAAAGTGGAGAGACTGGTCTGATTTTGTTGCTTTGCTTTCTTCATACAGTTTTTTGGCTGCTACTTGATGTTTACACAGTTTTCTCTTCCTTCCTCTTCTTTCTTCTGCTGTTTTGACTCCTCTTCAGGAATTAACCAAGCAGCTGGACGAAGTGACCCAGAACTCTGAAATCGTGGAGATCCGTCAGAAGGAAGCAGAGTGTGAACTGGAGGCAGCCAGAGATCGAGTTCAACAGCAGGCAACTGAAATACTCCTCAAAGCGAGTAAGAGCTCTGAAGTCATCTTTTCTGTCTGACATGGATCTGTGGTTTGTAATGTTATTGAATACCTGTTTCCACACAACCTACAGAACACCTCATGAGCTTGTCATGCAAACATATCAAGCGTATCTACTAACAGCCCGTCTCATCTTGTCTGAGGCATCATGGTCTGAACGCTCTGCTGGCTTAACGCTGTATATCTGAGCTAATGCTATTCCCAGTCCCTGAAGGGCAGAGGAAACCCTTCTCACATCAATTATTCCCAGTCTATGGTGTGTTTGTGTGCTCCAGCTGAGCGCTACATGTTAGATCTGATTTAATATCTGGTGAAGTCTCTCCGTCGGTACTTTGTGGAACAACATCGCAGAAACATTACTGTCTCAGCAAAAGCAGAAACTGAGTGTAGAAATGTGCTCGGCCCATTAGCTCCACTGGGATACTTGGGACAAATGTGAATGTTTTATCACTTTCCTCCAAACAAGACAATTTAAATGCAATGCAGTCAATGCAATTTAAATGCAACTGTTACACATGTACCGAGTAGTCCACATCATATCCCCTGAGGTTTTTTTTTAAACCGTTTTATTTGATAGGTTGGTGTGGGAATGTTGGATATCAATATTAGTGAAGAGAGGTATCAGTTTATTACAACTCTGTTATTATTTTTTAACATCAACGCTAATGTGATCACTAGAGTAATGTAAGTACATGATACCATGCATTAAAGCCTGGGAAACAACCTTACTTTTTTAACCAATCAGCACCCATAGTAAAATAAAAAAAAACACCCAAGAACAAGCAGAGCACAATACAGTTGAGGTACCACTAGGGATCGACCAATTGTCGGCTGGGCTGATTATCGGAGCCAATATTTGACATTTTGGGGCATATCGGCATCGGCCTTTTTTTTTATCTGACGACTGATATGAAACCAATTCTAAACTGTGTTGTATAGGCTCTGCAGCCGCGCTGCTGTCTGCAGTAACTATGGTTTTTTATACGTCACTATGTTTTCATATGTTTTGAATATGTTTTTCTGCCTCTTAAAACTGATAAAAAATGTTTGAAACTGCAGACATTCAGCACAGAATTTCTCTCTGTCTACCCATGGAAGCCCTCGATGGTCAAAACCTTTCAAGTCAGACTTGTAAAACCAAACAGAAAATTAACTGTATAACATGTGTGTAAAAGGCAGCACAAACTCAAGTCTGTCCAGTTTTATTGCAGTTACATTGAACATTTTGTAAAAATGTATTTAGTATAAAAAACTTAAACTAAATTTTTTTTTAAGTTTTTATTTAACTTTACAAAACATGCTGCTGAGCCTGGGAGCTGTTTGACAAACACATGCTTGAGGGCATTTAAATGCAGTTAAGTGTTGGAGTTTGCATCAATCAAAAGTTTTACGCCATTATTTTCACTTTCACTACAAATGAATATTGGCTTCAGATATCGGTTATCGGTCTTCTTGCCAACTAATAGTCAGTATTGGTATCGGCCCCAAAAAATCCACATCTGTCTATCTCTAGGTACTGGTGTGCAACAATATGTGTTTTTGAACCACAGGGACCTTCCTCCACTACTTTTTGACCATCAGAACAAGGGTCTAAATTTAGTTCTGATGTAATAAATTTACCCCTGAAAACAGCCCTGTCTGGGTGGTAGTACTTTCCAGCTGTCCCTGAACCTTTGGGGACGATGCCTGCAAGTGTTTCTGATTGGTAGAGGACCTGTAGTTAGGGTTGGTACCAATGCCCAGTACCTGGCAATTGGTATTGGTACTTAACAATACCAATTTTCTGTACTTTTTTCGTATTTATTCTTCAATATATAACCTTTTAATGCTGTGTTCATGTTCAACATGGAAAATCTCCTACTCTTCCACCCCTCATAGTCACAAAGATGCATTTAGATACCTAAACATGGTACCTTTTGATTTTACGTAAATTGATACCCGGTACTTTTGACAGAATTCGGTCGGCATCTATAAAAGTACCTAATTTGGTCCCCATCCTTACCTGCAGTGTTTTTATTTCAGCCTGTTTGCCTTCTATGGCCTTTGTCACTGTCTTACTGCCCTCTGCTGGTGTGGGAGTGTGTTGCAACTACCTTTATTTTATTTGTCTCCATTCATGCGTCACTGACCTAATTTACAGAATCTACCTGGGATTAAGTGGTAGAAATGCAGATAAATAATGGGCAACAGGTACCATGTAGTTCCTGGGAATGTTTAACCAAACTAAAAGTTCCTGGACCTTCTGGTCAAAAAGCACCCGGAGAGTGCATTGACCTTTATTTTGGAGAAATAGAAACTTTGCCATGACCAGAAGCTCAGGTCTAGACTTAGCTGTCCACTCCCATCCAATGGACAGGAAGATAGTTTTTCAAAAACAGAGAAATTTACATCTTGGCAAGAAAATACTACATTTCTGAAAAAGTGTTGTAGCTCAGTTGTAGCGCTATTTGTACTTGAGTATTTCTGCACATCTGCAATAACATCTCTGGTGTGATTTCACTTAACAGGCTAAGCATACAAACACTTAGACATGTTCATACATGCGCTCCTCATGATTACATTTCTTTCCTTCTGTCTCTGTTACTACCTCCAAGGGGAAGTGACTTCACCCCATCATTATGAGTCACATTTACCACATTGAGACTTGATGGAGCATAAACATCCCACCTTGAATTGATAATATCTAAGAGCTTGATGTTACACTTGCACAGATATCAGTTGGCATGAGATGTTAACCTGAAAAACATGGATCAAAAGAGTCAAAACATCCTCAAAACCATCAAAAAAGTCTTGCCCTTTCTTGGTTTACTGGATAAAAACTTGGAAAGCACAGATATGGCCATTTTGTTTTAGATTGGCCTACAAGTTTTATCCTGGTTCCAAAGCACAAAAAAACAGCCCACGCCTCAGGTGTTTTATTCATTAACTTTTGTTTTTGTGCCCAAAAACAGCTCTACCTGCCAGCTGAGGAGAATGTCAATCAATCAGAATGTAAAAACATGAATACATTTTACTTCACAGCTAACTACCAAACAAGGTAGATGAAAGACAAAAGAGTAGATGCAGAGATGGAAATGAGGATGGATGAGATTGACAGAGCTGTGGGACTGTTTCCTGTTTTTAAAATTCTTAAATATGTAAAAGATGTGAATGCAGCTCAGTTTAATCATACGATTTCTGTGTCAAAAACTGGCATGATTTATCTATTGACTATAAATAAAGATGGATGACACACCTCCACCCATTGTGCCAAAGTGAAGCCAAAATACCTGCCATGAGCAGCCCCCACATAACAATCTGGTGATGTCATCCTGATCCAGAGAGAGCATGCAGCTCTACTGTTAGCATTCCCCTCACGTTTCTTGGCTCTCCCATGTCGTCATAGGTCAGATCAGCAGCCTGCAGGCCACCCAGATGACCCAGGAAGCCGCCATCAGGGACCTGGACAGCGAGCGGAGCCGGCTGAAGGACAAAGTGCTGAGGCTGGAGGAAGAGAGGGAGGCGTTGCAGAGCCAGGGCCTGGCGCAGGAGGAGAGACAGAAACAACAGCTCCAGTCCCTGGAGAAGGTGTGTATAAGTGTGTGTTGGTGGCATGATTTGTATTCACGCACTGCACGCATAACACTGTTATGAATGAGTAATAAGATGCTGTGACTCAAGTTTTTGTTCAAGTTTGCTCCAGTTTTTCCATCCTTCAAATACAGTAAACTAAAGTTTTAGAGGATAGGTCATTGCGGGGAAAAAAAAGGGGACTTAAAAACAGTTTAGCATTTTAAAGTTAAACAGTATCACGATTGTTCCTCTTGTTTTGAATCATATCTTTCTTTATGCTTCCTTCTTTCTTTCATGCTCCTTTTTGAACATCATAATTTCAGGGTTTAAGACATTTTTATTTGAAGGAGGAAGTTAGTTTCACTACCTTTCATTGTTTCCTTAGTGGAGCTTTTGTTCCTCTGCGCAGTCAGTCCCATTTCACCAGCAAAAAAAAAAAAATCTTCAGTAATCTCAGAGAAAGTTCAGTCTTTGTGAGAGAAAAGCCAGGGAGTGAAAAGACAATTTGTCAGGGTCTGTGGAGGAAATTGTAGAGCTTATAATTCCCAAAATGAGAGGGGAAACTTTAATGTCTTCAACTCTACTTTTATAAAATCATATTTATTTTACTTCCATGACTTTGCAGAGAGAAAAAGTCTCCAGGGTGATAATGTGAGGTTGATAATTGGCCCAAAGACAGTCGTTAAAGACAAAAAGCGCCAGAAGAGACGTCTCAGACTCCCACTTTTTCTGTCGTTCTGCAGCATTTTCCACAAAGAAATAAATCTTGTGGATCTGTAATCATCAAACTTTGTAAGGGTCAAACCTGCCAGTCACTGCATTTAAAAAAAACTAAGTCAAACAAAAAAAACACAAGCAGCTCCTCCTAAAGGTCAGATGATTTAAGAAACAGTGTATTCAGCAGACCAAGCGCAGCCAACGGTAAATGTCAAGTGTTGCTGCTTCATGTGTGTTTTCCCATCCTTTTATCTCTGACATTTGTGCCGTGTAATCCTCTGGGATCTGGAATGGTTCTCCCCCCTGAGCCGGGCTGCTGTGGGTTTGAATGTCTACCTCAGGATAATAAAGGATAGCGCACCACTTAAACTTTGAAGAACCTTCCGGTTGTAGCAGCAGGAAAAGTCCCTGACTGCGTCTGGATTTGAATAGAAAACGCAGAGTAATCTGGCTGTTGGGGGAGTTTAATTTGTTGGGTTTTTTTTCTATTCAGATTTCAAAAATAAATCTGAGAATATCATTAAAAGTAGATTTCCTCTCACAGAATGGTTTTTCTACAGTGGCTGGTGGGTGTCAGACAATTTGCAAACACTTCAACATGACGATAGTACAGACACACCAGAAGTTAAAAAAGGTTGGTTACCCCAACGGACACAGAAAAGTTGTGAAAGTCAGTAAATAATTATCTTTCTGAATGTCAGCTATGCTCGTTAACACAAATTTCTAATCAGCCAATCACATGGCAGCAACTCAATGCATTTAGCCATGTAGACATGGTCAGGACGATCTGCTGCATTTCAAACCGAGCATCCGAATGGGGAAGAAAGGTGATTTAAGTGGCTTGGAACGTGGCATGGTTGTTGGTCTGAGTATTTCAGAAACTGCTGATCTACTGGGATTTTAACCCACAACCATCTCTAGGGTTTACAGAGAATGGTCCCAAAAAGAGAAAATATCCAGTGAGCAGCAGTTCTGTGGGACAAAATGCTTTGTTGATGCCAGAGGTCAGAGGAGAATGGACAGACTGGTTGGAGCTGATAGAAAGGCAACAGTAACTCAAATAACCACTGGTTACAACCGAGGTCTGCAGAAGAGCATCTCTGAACACACAACACGTCCAACCTTGAGGCAGATGGGCTACAGCAGCAGAAGACCACACCGGGTGACCCTCCTGTCAGCTAAGAACAGGAAACTGAGGCTACAATTCACACAGCAACACCAAAACTGGACAATAGAAGATTGGAAAAACGTTGCCTGGTCTGATGAGTCTGGATTTCTGCTCCACATTCAGATGGTAGGGTCAGAATTTGGCCTCAACAACATGAAAGCATGGATCCATCCTGCCTTGTATCAACGGTTCAGGCTGCTGCTGCTGGTGTAATGGTGTGGGGGATATTTTCTTGGCTCACTTTGGGCCCCTTAGTACCAGCTGAGCATGGTTTAAAGTCCACAGCCTACCTGAGTATTGTTGCTGACCATGTCCATCCCTTTATGAGCACAGTGTACCCATCTTCTGATGGCTACTTCCAGCAGGATAACGCTCCATGTCATAAAGCTGGAATCATCTCAGACTGGTTTCTTCAACATGACAATGAGTTCCCTGTACTCAAATGTCCTCCACAGTCCCCAGATCTCAATCCAATAGAGCACCTTTGGGATGTGGTGGAACGGGAGATTCTCATCATGGATGTTCAGCCGACAAATTTGCAGCAACTGCGTGATGCTATCATGTCAATATGGACCAGACATAGCATTAGAGCTATGTTTATCATAGCTGAAGGTAAAAAAAACTATAATTTACTTACTTTCACAATTTTTCTGTTGTAGCTTTTGCAAATCGATTGACACCTACCAGCCACCATATTTTTCCACAGGCTGACAGGTAGAAATCACATCTGATTGCTTTGGTGATGAAAAGTTAAACAAAGTTATTAAATTATTGGAGGTTTTGTTTTGCCCCAAAAACATCATCTTTTTCTACGTTCATATTGTTCTCTCTGCTCATGAGCCATTTTTTAACTCCCCCTCCCCCAGTTAGAGAGAAATTATCCTCCCAGGGTGTTTTAAAGTCATGTCACATCGAGATGTTTCTTCCCTCTGGTTTGTTTGGCCCAATGACAGCTCTGCACCGTCGCACAGTTAGAACGGTTTGATGGACGGTTCTTGGTGCATTTCCAAAACAGCCTTTGGTTCGGAGCAATTACTGCATAACAACATGACTGTGTCCCTGGTGGGAAGTTTAAGTTTTTCATGTCGCTGCCAATGACTAATGTATTCTGTTATCTGCCAGAGACTTGCTGGTTTTAGACTATTAAAGTTCAACTACAGTAAACATGAGAAAGTCAGTAGCCCAAGCTGTCTTTTTTAGTTTGTTTGCTGTAACAGACTAAAACTGTTTAATGTGAAATTTCAAAATATTATCTATTTGGAAAGGGTGCAGAGTAAGCTTAATGATAATTTATACCTGCAATATGAATATAAATGTATCAATATAAATTAAATAAGAGTCATGAAACCCAGCTCCTCTGATGGCTTGTTGTCTCTGATCTTAAATTGATGAGGTGTTTTGATGAAACCAGCCCTCCACAAGGATGTTTTACTGTAAGGTCTCATGTATTGGAAAAAAAAAAACCTCTGCATCAATTCTGTAGCTCACTTACAGGGAAAACAAATTCTGAGGCTTTAAATTTGCTCCTGTGGTGATGTAACCACAGGCCTGATTTGCGTGTATGTAAAACTTCTCCCAATCCCATGAGCAATTCTGTTTTATCCTACATGATTGCGGGTTTTGTTTCAATTTTGAAACCAAAACAATTGACACATTAACTTTGACAGCTTCAACAGCTAGGACTGAGCACATTTAGTTACACAAGAAAAAACAAGAAAGCAGTGGCGTTCGTTTTCTAAAATGTCAAGTTTACTCTTTAAAATTAACACTAGCATACATGTTTGTGTTTATTATTTTCATTAAAGCATGACTAAGCTGTTTTGAAAACTATTTAAATAACCCAAATTACCCAAACAGTTGAGGTCATATCCTTTTTGGTGAAAACCATGAAGAAAGTGTGGCATGTTTTATCTCCTCCTCATCAATATTTCATCAGAATGATTGTCTGTACATGGGGCGCATGAATTGATCGTCACCTGTGTTGCCAACATTTCCTGCTGTTCTTACTAAAGATGTTAGTAAGACCAAACTGTGAAGAAAATGCAAAGAAATATAAGGTGGTGGCATTTTCAAGGTCTGCAGTTAGCACAAGAGCCAAGAATTGGAGAAAATATTAACCATGTTACCGATCACAAAATGTTATACGGTAGAGAAAGGTTTGTCCTGTCAAATGTGTTACATGTGATTTTTGTGCCATAATTCTTTTAATTTTTGATTAAACTGTGATATAAATGATGAGGGTCATTTCTAAGGGTCATTTCTAAGGAGCATAGTCTGACATAGAAATGTTGAATAACTCTAAACTCAGTATAATATGGATTTATGTTGAAAAATAGTCACAACTTTTGTCCATAACACAGTTGGTAAAATAATGCACCAATTTTTTTTATAACTTTAATCTTTAAGAATTCATTAGAGTTTAAGCTTACTAATTGATGAATTTTGCACTTTCCAGGTATTTACTTTGCAAATAAAGCAACTTCACAAATGTAACCCTAATTATTCAGTCATTCAAGTACTTCTGAAGTGGTTACCATATTTAAGTGTTCTTCCACCTCTGCATCTGTTTGCACTGGTCTGCACCTTTCTGAACAGAACTTCATAGCTCCCCATACTGCTACACATGTGAAATGAATTAATGAGTGAAAATCTGTGAAAAATATAGATGTGCTCCAACATATGTTGACTTCGGGTGTTTTCTGCGACATTATCCTGTATCAAAAGCATCAAATAATAAGGAAGTGGTTCAGCTATGGAAAACACAGATTACACTGTTGGAATCTTGCAGTCCATTCATTTAAATGTCTAGCTGCTTCTCTTGTTGAAAATATCCTCTTCAGATAAGCATTTGGAGTTGATTTCAGTGGAAATATGAACAGCCTAAACCACCTCTTGAAAAAATAGTCATGTCTGAAGACACAAAAAAGTCCTCATTGTCAGTTAAAAAGCAGAAACATATTGTTAACAGAAAATGTTTTGGAGGAAAAGTACCTGTTTTCTAAACTCAGTACACGCTTTAGAAATATTCTCTCAAAGACTGTCTTTGTTTGCTTCACTAATCATTTGCTGTGTCTAATGCCAGCTCAAGTAATGGATATTACTCTCCCCGGAGGCTTTTTGGCAAAGTTTGGCTAATTAAAATTTCGTCAAACACATGCAGCGAACAAACAGCTGCTCCCCCGATTAAACAAAAAGAAAATGGGCTTCAGATTAGTTGTTTCTTTTCCCATTTCCCAGAAAAATCACTGTTTCCCGTTACCGGAGTGTATCTGACACTGTACCAGAATTTCATTAACACACTCAGCGCACTGCTTCTTTTTATAGAGGTCATTTGTTCTTGTTTGTGCGCTCTTCTGTCTGCTACACAATATATGGAGCTGAGTAACAGCTTAAATCTTCATGACTTCATACAGTCTCCTCTTTGCCCTTTAAGACACAGCTTTTGGCTCTTTGCCATTTCAAGATTTCACTTCTTTTCTTTATTATCTCTCCAGATTGACATCTATGAGACAGTTCTTCGTCGTCAAATTAGATTAGATTTTCCTGCATGGAAAAATCGATACTCTTTAAAATACCACAGTGTTTCTTGAGACAGGGTTTAGCAAATGTATGGAAGCACAGCAGGCCAGAAAGCTGTAAACACTCCCAGCTGGTGGTTCCACAGAGCGACTGACTGTTGTCAGCCTTTAAAAATAAACGCTCCTTTCATTTCTGTCTTTGTGGAATCAAAAACCCACTGGTTAAAGGAAAAACAAAGAATTTCAAGGCCCACCCTCATCACGTTGACAGGCGAAGCTGTAACACTAACAAGGTCGGTGCTCAAGGAAATATCAGTTGACTGCATCTGTCACTCCAGATGCACTCCCAGACTCTGAGATCTGATGGAAGGCTTGTGTTTTCAACTGATTACATATCTCATGGCTCCATTAATAACAGTCACACGTCATGACCTGTTACTTTTTTATTCCATCCTGTTTGTTTTTCTTTCAAATAAATGTGAGAGTAAAAAGATGGGAGAGATCCAGACTGGAAAGTTTAAACTCAGACAGAAAAGCTGCAGGAGTCATTCCTCGCCTGTCACTTTGTAAACACTCTCAATATGGCGGCACCATGCAGCATATGGTGTGAACGCCAGCCCAAACTTTGTGGGTGTGTGGTCCATCACAACACACTCCTTTGGGCACATTTTATCATCTTCTGTGTCCGTGTGTGATCAATCTTCTGCCTCTCTGTCAGACCCTGCGTGAGGAGAAGTCATCCCACGAGAAGGAGGTGAACAACATGCGAGCCCGGGCCGAAGAGGACGCCAGCCAGATGAAGGAGGGCCAGGCTCGAGCTCTGGAGGAGGTCGCAAAGAAACACAGGGTGACCCTGGAGAACGCCCTCAAAGACGCAGAGAAGGACAAGAACCGCCTGCTGGCTGTGAGTACATACACAGACTACATGTTTAAGATATAAACAGAAAAAGCCTGTACTATAATACAGATCAACTTCATCATACTTTGTGAATCTTTTGGATATTTGTTTTCACTCCTGACACAAGAGAAAAACCTACATGGTCTTAGAGGGCTGGTTATCAACATGGAGTCATCTCGAAGCTCAAAATTTTCATCCACCCTTCCTCCACTTGCGTCGTTCACTTGCGTCTTAGTCCCTCCCACCAGAGATGATGGGAGAAACACAAGGAAATGAAGAGAGGAGAGAGGATGGAGGAGATTTGTTTTTAGAGTATTGGGACATGCTTTCCTCCAGAGCAAACATAACAGTAACAGAGCTTGGTCTGTTCCTTTAACCTGTTTAACAAACACGTTACCATGAAGAAAACCTGCTCTCTGTTTATTCTGTGTGCTGTTTAGAAGCTCATGGATCACTTTTCCGGTAAAATACGTCATTTTTAGATTATTTAGGAATTGTTTACCTTTATCTAGAGTGCATCTGATCATGAGTATAACCCAGTTTATTGTGTCTCAGAAATATATTATCTTTTAGATTTAAATTTTCAGGATCAATCCCCTATTATATTGATTGCATGATGGTTGTGTTCAGTGTTTTCTGCTCTAAACTCACAACAAACACTTTTTTACCAGCCACATGACCCGTTTCTGAATGATCCTCAGTGCCTGTCCTCAGCTTGTCTTTTCTCTCTCATTAAACTCTGTTGTGTTTGTGAAGTTTGATGTTGAGAAGTCTTGGCTGCTACAGCGTCCAACCAGAGAGTGATATTCCATATGGGGGCGTGTCTGTCAGTGAAAAGACTTCCACAAAGCCAGCTCTGGTGTTTCCTCGATCATAGCTCCTCCGATTAGTCCCCTCCCTCCTCTCTTCTCGACTCAGAAAGTACTTCTGGTGCTGCGGAGGAGAGTGGAGGCATAACATTATCACTTTGAGATGCATCCATGATAATCAGCCCAGAGTTACTGTGAGCATGCTCAAAATTTTGACCAATCAGAATCTTCCATCATTTGAACACAGAGGAAACTGTGATTCTAGAAAATTATGAAGAAGTTTAAAGCATTACCCAGACTTAAACCAACATAAGTTGTTTTCAGACCTCAGTGTTTGAGGCCCACACCTCAAAATGGTCAGAAAGCATTTGGGAGATCTTAATGCGGTGACCGCAACAAGTCTTGGGCAGATCTCATGTTTATTGACAGATCTAGGGATTTCTACAGTGAAATGAATATGTGCCACTATTGTTACTTTATATCTAAAAACTTATGGATGAATATGGACATTAAAATAAAATATGGATATTTTAAACTAATAATAATACCCTCTCTTTAAAGTATTAAAAAAGTCATTGTATTTTCCAGGAAGAACCTTTATTCTTTTATCCTCTTATTCTTCATCTAAGAACCAGTGAACTAGTATTGGTTTAGGGCAGGGGTGGTCAACCTGCGGCCCGCGAGCCACATGCAGCTCTTTGCCTTTCAGTGTGCAGCTCTTTGATCCAATCATCAAAAAAATATATATTTTATTGTTATGAGTAGTGGTATGCCAATCAATCTGAAATATTGATAGATTAATGCCAACGTTGTGATCAGTATTGATTTATACTTGGGTGATGAGATTGATACTTAAGTTTCAGTTTCTGTTTTCTACACCGCTAATGTGCTCATAGCTATCTAGATAGATGGAAATTTTATGTCTTTTTGTTCATGTGTGAGAGGAAGTGCGTTTTTGATGTGGCTTTTTGTTGTACAATGGTAAATTTTGTGGCTCTTGATTTCTGACTGGTTGGCCACCCCTGATTTAGGGGTCCCCTTCTAACCAGGGTCATGAGTAGTTAACCAACTGTAATGCAACAAAAAGTTAAAATACATCAAAATAATCAGTAGATCCACTGTTCAAATGATTTTAAAAGTGAGAACTTCTTTTCCTGTCTTGGTTTAATAAGTTATACTTTAAGATTTGTGACTCCCTTTAATGTTTACTTTCATTAAAACCAAATAAAAGAGCATTTACTAACAGTATGTCTGACAGCGGGTGTATCAGATGGTGAGCTCCCTGGGCGCTATGAAGGAAAATCCATAGGATTAATTTTCAGATTGCTGTGCGTTGTGTAATCAGCGTTTATTGCTCAAAGCCTGAGGATAATGAACAGCTGTGTGTTTTAATTGATCCTACATCAGCAAGCCATAAAGACGGTGTCCTTGGGAAGCTTGGTTTAATGTTTGTCTCAACTCGGTGGAAGTAATGTTCTCTAATGGAAAGCAGATGTGGAGAGTAAGATAATAAGGTTTGGTTTGACTTTAGATCGTATTGTTAAACTTTACTGTTACCTTTATATGTACAGCATAAACTGTCCACTTTGACGTTACCGAAAGACAGACGATTAATTTCAGTCCACTTTTGGCTGAATGGAAGTGGAGCCAAAAAACTCCTGCAGCACACACTGACAGTTTGTGTTATTATAAATTACCTCTTCTTAGAGCAATAAAAACTCATTAAAACTGAACTTTACAGAAAAATTAACACTTACGCTATAAATGAACAATATGTTTAAAAAAGAAAATGTTACTCGGGGGATGAATTAGCTTAATTGGTGGAGCAGGCGCCCAGTGTACTGTGGCTACACTGGCTGCATGGTTGATTCACAGTCCAGACATGATGTGGTGCGTGCCACACTGTTCACTGTCTCCTTTCGCCTCAAACCATCCAATCAAATTAAGGCAAATACCTCCGAAAATGTAATCAGACAAACCAAACAAAAAAAAATTGTAATGAATTCTAAACTGTTTACTTGGCGTTTAAGCCGAGAGATCCGGAAGTGGCATATGGTATATAACAGCATACCACGCCTCACCCTCACCATTCAGCAACATAAGCCGTTTTTTACTGATACACCACTTGCTCTAAATTTCTGTTATAAAGTAGTCAAACTGGCTCTGGTGGCTAGGCTAACAGTAGCTGTAGCCATAAAGCTAAGACTAGCTCCAATATTACCTTTCTGTACATCGGATTTGATATGTATTGCACATATCCAAAACACAGAACTGATAAGACAAACTGTATGTGTTCCTTTATTTAAAGATGCTATGAGGAGGATCTGTTTTAATTGGGCTGGCTCGCCACCTTCTGGCCTTGAGTCTCACGCACACTGTCATAATTTACTTTTAGCGAGGTTTGTGTTGGAATTAAATGGAGATTGGATTGAAACAAATTTTCTTTGTACAAGACAACGTATTACAGGATACAATGTGCTGAGGTAAGGTATTTATCAGTACAGTTACATAGCGCTACGGTTTGAAACATGACATAAAGCAAATGTTGTAGTAGCCGGCTATATGTAGTGCCATCGGCAGCCTGGTGCTCTGTCGTATCTGTAGGCTAACGTGACAAGAAGTCAACACTGTCAGTTTGTAAGTAGTTTAGTAGCTGTAGTAGCACAGCCGGCAGCCTGGTGCTCTAAGACATGTCTGTAATGTGTAACGTTAGTGAATCCTGGTTAGCTATGTCCTGCCTGTCATCTACCAGGAGGAGCTAACGTAACCTCCCTCTTCATTTTATTGATAGACTCTCAAGTTTGATCAGACCACTGCAGAATAACTGCTGACTGTGGGTTGGAATGGACATTATCACAAACAGCTTAGCCCCTGTATTATAGAGTAATATATCCCAAGCTAAAGGCTAATTAGCCTTTTTTTGTCTGACAGTTAGGCTCCTATGTCCACCACGCGTTATTATGGAACCCACATTAGTTCTAGGTAAACCCCACCCCCGCTGCTCTCCAGCCCTGGTGACGCAGTCAAACCACGCCTGCAACACGCTCACGCGCAGGCGCAACAAAACCAACTGAGATGTCTGATGCTAAGTTTGTCGTGCAAGACGCAAGGCACAGAAAATACACTAGTAAAGAGCCCCGGGGGACTCTGCTCAACTATCTGTGGTTCAAGTGGTTGAATAATCAAGCTGATATTAGTCAAAATTAACTTGATATTTGAGTTAAAATTGCCTGTTTGTCTGAATTTACTTGCATATGTTGATTCCCGCGCAATAATGTTAATTCTCGCTCACTCATATTGATGTCTTGGCTTTGCAATGGAATAATGTATGGAATAATGTACATTTATGTGATAAGCATTCTGTTGGGATGCTTGCATAAATATATCCCACTTCTCTGCCTTGAAGGTAGGCTACTCATACTAGCAAAGCCAAAACATTTTACACAAAACTGTTCATTCAATCACACACACACACACACACACACACACACACACACACACACACACACACACACACACACACACACACACACACACACACACACACACACACATACACACATCATCATCATCATCATCATCATCATCTTAACTTTAAATTTGTAATAAAAATACAAAAGTCAATGTAACGTTCAGAATGGAGGTGTGTTCTGCTGCAGTCATGCAGTGTCAAAAATTTCCTTTCAGAAAAGACAAAAGTCCTAACAAATGTATCAGATGCTGAAGTCTGTATGAGCGTCGGTTATAACCATAGACTGTAAAAAAAAACACACATAACACATAACATAACATAACATAACACACAGTGGAGTTTGGCTGCGTCAGTCACAGCGTGGGCGGGGTTTGGCTGCGTCACTAGGCCTTTCGGAGCAGTGGGGGCGGGGTTTACCTAGAACTGATGTGGGTTCCATAATAACGCGTCCACCACCACTACAAAATTAATCACAGAAATCGTTTTTCAGCAGAGAAAAACACAGATTCCTGTGTTTTATCCCTTCTCACTACTTGAATATGTCAGAGGATGTGGTGTTGTCATAGAGACATAGATGTGCCGTAAATCAGTCCACTCCTGTCTGACCTGATCAAGAAGCTAAGAAGTAGCAATTTTAGATAATCTGTAACCTGTAATACTGGTGCAAATAATCTCATTTTAAAGTGTGGATTACAATTAGGCATGTATCTGGAAGGGAGACTTTTTCAAGATCACTCTCAAGTCAGGATTCTTCACCTCTAGCAGTCCCTAACCCTCCACACACACTTAAATTGAAAGTATTTACTAGCATAGCTTACTACCACTAGTTTTGGGACGAATTCAAGTAGTGACACACTGATATACAGCACCTCTATAATTCCACATGTACCGCTGTTTTTTTCTTGCCCAGAATCACCCACTGAAAATCTGCATGTTTTTTAATCAGAGCTGTTAATATTCACCAAAATCACATCCAAATATGTGATACCCAGGAATGACTCAGTCAAAATACAAGCTGTTAGCTCCATCAGTGTTCTGGATACGGCTCCTGCCAAAGCATTTGGACCTGTCACACCCCTTCAGTCTGTGCGCGTTACGCTGTATCTGTTCATTTGTTAATGAATCAGCGGTGATCATGGATGTCAGTCACACTGTAGCGTCTGCATATGTTTTCGATGGAATGATCCGATGAGGAGTGAAGTGTTTTAAAGCGATCTGAAAATGAGACAGCGTCTAGTGTCTCTTTTTGGCTGTAAACATAAGAGCGGGAGCAGCTAGGTGCAGCTTCTTTAAGAGAGGTTAAACTGTGTTAATAATGGAAATTATGCTAAACTTGAAGAGGTCAACAGATAAAGTGAATGAGGGCTTCGTCGCTCTGAGAATGAGACTTTTGACTTTGTTTGGAACAGACAGAGTTCACATTTTTCAGGGGGCTCTTAGACTTAATGACTGCTCTGACAGCATCTATTACAAGGAAGAAGTAGCTCAGGATTATAGCATTTTTAATAGAGGACACCACACAGGAGCTTAGCTTATAATGCAGTTTACTCTGCCTTCCAGCTTTGCTGTACAGTCACTGCTTCATATCTGACAGTGCATCATAAAACCACAGGAGGTCTTTTAAGGTTAACATTTTACTTTTTCTGCAAAAGGGAGCAATTATTTTTCAACTACACAGGCGGTTAGTTTGAGGAATATTGATTGCACCATCACCGCAGGGCAGAAATGCATCAGTATGCTCATGCTAGTCAGACCCTGGCGACAAAAACAAGATCAAGACGTCGTGTGAGGCTGTAAGGTCGCAACTCATAGAAGCTTTATCTTGAGATTCAATTTCTATTTCTACGAGTGTAATCACTCATGTCTGCGTCGCTCGGTATCGTGTCAACAGGAGTGATAACAGCATCAAATTTCAAGCATGTGACTCACTGAGCACCACGCTGAGTTAAGGTGTTCAATCGCGCTGTACGGGTTGATATAAAGTGTAAACATTGATGACAGTGTTTTAAATTACACCACACAGGAAGCAGCTTGTTTGGGTTTCCTCTGCACGGCACCACAAAGGGTTAAAGCAGTGACTAAGACGCTGGCAAAAGGAGAAAATGCAGCCTACAAACGTGGGAGCATATTTTATATTTATCCCTCCTAAATGTCATCCAGGACACCTCCGAGCTCTCACAACCTGAGCTGGGTGAAATGTGAGTAACCTTTCTGGAGGAGTCTTCCAACGCCACAAAAAATAAGTCCCTAAAAAAAAAAAAAATCACAAATCCTGAATGAAATAAGCCGAGAGGAAGCAACATGTGGACGCCATACGCAGGCTGCCTGATGAGTCACACAGGTGATAAGATGCTGTTGATGTGCACAATGTGCTATTTTTGGGCGATGCTAAAACTGTGACTCTTCCTATTACCACACACACAAACACACACACTTACACTCACACGCATATACACACAGAGCTGCTTTAGAGCTCCATTGTTCAGGAGATAATAAAACACTAATTAGATTAACACGCTTCCTACACATGTGAGGAAAAGTGCCAACGCTCAGTAAAAGAATGTGTTCATTTATCAGAATGTGTACGAATTTACAAGACGGGAGCAGGAATTTAATTTTCCTGTAGCTTTAAAAACGTCACTGCCTATATTTGGATCTGGGATGCTAAAAGAAAGCTTTTAATTGGTTATGAAACTGTAGTACTGAAGCCTCTATGTATTGAAGCAAATGAGCATCAGTCAGAGATTTGTTCTTATGTAATGTCTCTGCTGAGTTTAAATCAAACAAAGGAATACACGGTATGGCTCATCAACAGAAAGAGATAACGTGGACATGTGCAAAAGCAGAATTTGGCAACGAGTAATGGGAAAATATGGTACTCATGTGTAAGATGGGATGAACAAATAGATACAAAGAAGAGGATTGACTGAAGAAACTTGGAGCAACATACAGTGGTAGAATAAAAAACACAATCCCTCCTCAAACACACTTTTTTAATCCATGTTTGCATTCAATTAAAACATCGCATGTGCAGACGATAGCCAACATAAGCCTATATGTGCAATTCATTCCTTACAGGATGAGCCAAAGAGCATTCTAGGAACTAAATGATCACAAATTATGAAAGAAGCTTATTTGATGATACATTTTCCCACAAAGAACACTACATTTTAAAAGAAACCCTTATTCCCTTGTTGTTTACATTTATGTCCCACAAAATTTCACTTTATTCCAGTGGTTTTCAAAATTTGAGGCACACCTCCCCTGGGGGGCGCCAAAGAGTACCAGAGGAGGCGTGAGAAGAGGAACAAAAAACAAAGCACAAAATGATAAAAATAATCAAAAAAATGTCTGAACCAAGCTGCAACCTCCGGTCTAAAAATATGAGACTGTGCAAAAGTGCTAAAATCTGCAGTTTCTCGAGTGTCCACTTGAGTCTGGCTCTGGAAGTACCTGAAGTCACAAACACACCAAGACAAAAAAAGCTGTTTTCAAAGCAGAAATTAACCTATTTACAGCCTGGTTCAAAAAACGTCACCTCTCTGAGTCGCTAATTTCATTCGGCCGTTCAGAAGATATTAAGATCGCAAGCTCGCCCAATCAGAGGCACAGCTCAAGGTCACGTGACGGACAGGCGCCCTATGGCTGTATGTGAAGCCCCTGCCACTACCAATAAGGCCGCTACGGCTGATGTGCTTCATTTACCGTCTCAGAAACAGACGGGTGACATCGGTGAGACTACCTCCATGTTTTATTCAGTCTATGGTCTGAGCACAAAAAAGTATGGAAACAAGCGCGGTGGTTTCATCGTTATCTTCCCTGACGCTGTCAGCCTTATAGAGTGCTGGTCTGTGTGTGCGCACACTTGTTTGTGTGTCTGTGTGTGCATCGGGGCGGAACTTTGCCATGCGCTATGTAGAGAGCAGAGGAGAGTTGTGAACTCGCGACCATGCATACAGCTACAGGACAACGCTACAACTGCTCTGCTCTGCAACTAAACAGGACACTCATGGATTCCTCAGGGGCACAAAAACACATATATGTGAACGTATGAACTCAGCTAAATGATGTAGGAAGAAATGCACTTCTTAAGAGACCTCTGGAAACGTTGCTGTTGGGCCTCTTAGCGGGTCTTATATCAATGTAGGGGTCTCAGACCCTGCTAGACCCCACGTATTTTGCACAGTGATAACATCGGATATTTAAAGTTGGTTTTTCTTAGACTTAGGATTCTCCAAGGCCACAGTGTGTACCTTGTTTACTTTTTTTGACCTGCATTGTATAAATGGAGTTAACGTAAGTTCATGCAGGACACAGAAGTCATACGCCCAGCTGTGATCAGCTGACAGACTGATGTTCTAACCTACCCCTCTCAACCAATCACAGCGTGTGTCTAACAACAAGGTGGTGTATTTAAATCACGTCTTCATTCTCAGTTATTCCTGCTACCTCATTGTTGCTCAGCTGCTGCTGTCACAATCATCCCACCTCCACCCCAGCCTCCTCCTATTTAGCCTCATGTGTGTATCTTATTGATCTGTATGTATACGGGGGTTTGCTATGCACTCCCTGGAAAGCTCGAGCAAGCTGCTCGGCTAACCCAGGGAGTACTCTGAAAAGCAGCGCTTTAACGCCAATTCTAACTGTATCCATTTGGCAATAAATGGTTAATCTATGACGAGAGTGTTCCTGACTGAAATCCAAAACAGTCAAAAAACAGGTAAAACCAGCAACCGCTTTGAACATTAAGAAAAGAGAAAATCAAAACATTAAAACCCCAAAACTATATGTAATAATTATTTAGTAAAAGTTTCCCCCTCTTCATAAAAACATTGTTTTTTCATTAACTTGCCCCATTTTCTCAGATTCTCAGTGTTGAACATTTTTATTGTGGTTTTTTGGAGCCAAAACCTGTGCTAAATTGTCCTCCTGGTAGGGAAACACACCAAACTGCCCCCTTGGGTGGCAAAAATGTGTGCAGATGCTCTCCTTTTTTTATAGTCAATGTACATCCTTGGGGATGTTGCTCATTTTATATTTCCATCTTTGGATGCCCATGTCCCTTCTGTTGATGGTGATTTTCACGTGATGGAGAGATAATGGCAGAATTGTTGTCTCTTCAGTTATATCACCAACTACAGGCCAACTACATGCTCCTTTTTGGGTGAAAAGTAAACAATTTGACTAAAAATAGAGTTGGTTAAAATTAGAACATGAAAACATCGTCAGAGTGAGCGCTCTATGTACTTATGTGGTTTTCAGAAGTAGCGATAGAGTAAGCACTCTCACTGCTGTGCAATGTATTTCTTTGTTTTCTTGTTAGCTACGTGTCACGTTAAGCACAGTTAGTAAAGATGGTGATAAACTTCTGCCTTGAGGATTTTCTCTGTTTTTACAATATTAGTTCAGCTAATTAAAGAAAGATAACTTTTATCGTATTATTGGGCTAAAATGGCAAAATGACTTACTGTGATGATAACCTACAAAAGTTCCAAAATCTTGTCCATAAATTGTGAAACAAAGTCTGGAGGAAGGTGTGGAGCTTTGACATTTAAACTGGAGCAGGACCTGTCGATTTAAATTAACAATCCTGCTTCTGCTCTGGTAGCATTAACCGCACATAAAACTGTTGAGTGAAGAGACTAAAGGGACCAAAGTCATCAAAATTAGGATAAATTATGTGATAGTGAAAGTGAAAGTGATGGATGTGACTGTGGCAGCTGACCGGTCTGAGTGTGTATTCGCCTGCGTGTGTGTTTTTAAAACTTGAGGCATCAATATTTCACAGCTACTTACTTAGCACTGAGTGTAGCTGTCCTAACAGAGCTTCAGCTCATACAAACAGGATCCACCCACTTCTTAGATGACGCTTTTACACTGCTCGTCTGCTGCATATATTTTTCCTCAGTAACCTCTTTTAGCTCTGAGGAAGAACAGCAGAGTTTCTGTTTTTGAAGCGTAGAGGTTCATCCCTCCTGCTCAGCCGGAGTGACTTCAGCGGGCGCGGTTTATGAGCAAAAGTGAATTTCTCTTGAACATACTTCAAAGGAAACAGCTGATTCATATCATCAGTATTCCTGTGATCTTGAACATTTCAACTCTGTACTTTTGAACGTGGACCTTCAAATTTAAAAATACATGAAGAGACGAGTCTTAAAAATGCAGGAGGCCACCTCTGGAGTGAAATACCTAAACTCTTTCAACCTTTTTACGAAGGGTTCGAACAACTTCAAGCTGTATTTATTGAAACAGTGTCAGAGGTTAGAGTGCTAGTTAAACTCTGTAAATCAGGGGTTTACAAACTTTTTTCAAAGAGGGCCACATTTGATTTTGTCAGTCGCTCTAACTGACACATTTATGGACTGAAAGCAACATAACGCTCTATTTGAAAACTATTTCTCTAGTGATCTAGTCTTGTATCCTTTAATGTGTTTCTTGAACTCTGGATGTTCATGAAGTACATTAACAATTGCCAGCTGTAAGAGTTGTTGAATTTCTGCAACATGTGCAGAGCTTTAGCTTTATAGAATAAAACAGAATAGAAAAAACTTTCTTTATCCCTGAGGGGAAATTCAGGAGAAGTCACAGCAGCAATCAAGAAAACAAAAGTAAGAAAATGTATAGAAAGTGCAAAAAGGTCCATAAGAAAATAGATGCTGACAGCTTGTCCATCATTGTCCAGTCAGCCAGCCTCCACCTCCACAGGGTCCAGGACTGAGCTTCTTCAGCAGTCTGTTCAGTCTCTGTCTCCTGGATCCTGTCTGCTCACAGCAGGTGAAGCTCTTCCAATGTGGCATTGGTGTCCAGTGTCAGCTCTGTTAGCCATGTCTGTGAATAGCATGATGCTACCCTGCCTTCTGGTATTCCCTCTGTTGCTGGGTTAGCACAGCTAGCCCGTCCATCTTATTGGAGATAGATCTTACGTTTCCAATAACAATGGATGGAAGGACAGGTCCATGTCGTCACTTCTTAGTTCACACCTGAGAACCAGCACGTCGTCCTCACCTCCTTCTCCTCACCTTGTGGGGAAACATCAGGCCTTGCACCAGTTAGCATTGACATGCTACAAGCTGCTAACAGCTGATTTCACATGTAAAAGTAGTAAAAACATTACTGAAGACAAAACCAGTTTGATGTCCACGACCAACAAATGAACCATACAAAGTAATGATCCACTCCAAATACAAAGATGACGAAAAAGAGATGAAAAAATGACAAGAAACAGACAAAGAAGAGAGAGCTGCTGTAACAGGTAGCCACAACCAACAGGGCGGCGCCTGGCAATTAGAATATACAAGTTTTACAAATACCCTAAGCAAAGTCTGAATTTAGTTCAGTAAGATGTTACTGGATATACTTTGGTTTTGTTTGTGCACTAAATGTAGAATTTAAAAGTGAGCATAATTAAGAAGATAACTCATTCCAGTGTCATAATTAATACATTGCAAGATGTAAGCTGGGGGCCATTTGAAAACAGAACTTAGGATATGAGCCTGACTTTTGTTGTAGATTTGTTTGCTAACTTTAAATTGCACTTCTAAGCAGATTAATTATTACCATTTAATGGATGGGAGTTGGGAGACCTTTGCTTTCCATTTTTCCTGCATCTGCACCAAGCCTTCTGATACATAATTGGTCAACTCACCTTCAGCCCCAAAGAGTATAGAAAAAGAGTGGTGAACCTGTAGACCCTACCTACAGATTACTCAGATATTAATACATGATGATGCTGTATTAATAAAGAACCCTGGTGAAACTCTGAACAACTGTAGTTTTAAACAGAACTGCAATAATCTCACTGTACCTCCTCACAGATTTGTGCCTTATTCCCTCTTGTGCTAGCTGTTCAAAAAGTACCACATACCCAAAACCTTGGCATCCTGATGTGTCGTATATCAGATGTGAGACAGCAAAATGCCCCCAAGGATTACTACTGAGGCCCTGGGACTTGTTTAATGAGCCTGAGGTCTGACTGTTCCAAACCACAGCCTACCACTAATTTGACTGCCGCAGAGGCACACAGATCCACCAGCAGCCCGAAATAGCCTCGTGATGATGCCCGATCTCCACCGAGGCTTCCATTCCAGTCACACACAGCCATGACAAGCCAGTGATCAAGTATTCTCTTGCATCAAAGTTGCATAATGAGGACGTGTTTTAAATGATATTCCACAGTGGATCCGATCACAGCTGACAGCCACATAAGAGAAGAGCCTTATGCATTTCCATAGCTATTAGACTGCCTCCATATGCAGGCTCCCTCTTCTCCAGCCCTCTGCGATTTCATGGTCTCAAAATTCCTCCCACTGTGTTCCCATACGCACAATAACTCGCCTTTATCCACCCGTCCATGATTGTGCTGCCAGTGCCGGTGCAGAAATGTCCAGATTGAAAGAGTGACAGCGAGGAGGCAGCACTCAGTGCTCCTCCAGTTTTGACATCTTATCTGTGGAATTATAGAGCCGGCTGATGAGGAGAGATTCCTCCTTATCCCTCTATTTCTGCTCGCTCCTTTCCCCAGTCCAACCCCAGTTCCATCACGTCAAGTTAATCATCTTTTCTTTCATCACCTCTGGTCTTTTATCACTTTAAATTATAATGAGAGTTGTCTGTGAGACGACCGGCTTTGGAATTTAAATGAATCAGTCTGCAGGTCTTCGGTCTCGCCCCCTTTATCGAGCCGCAAGGTATGACAGGAATCCTGATGTGTCATATTAGATTCACCATCTTCTGTGTTTGGTAAATGGACCATACTCGCACTCATCAGTGCTCAGAGTCCTTTCGCACAACCCGTCACATTCAGCCATTCATAGAGCACGGGTAGAGGCTGCTAGAGTTAGCATTGACTCCCATTCACACCCATTCAAACAGGTCAGGTGTGTATGGTTGATACACAGGGCATTTCGACGACCAACTTAGCTACTCCTCTCTTGGTTCCAAGTTTTTTGAAACCAAAATATTGGTACAGTTTAAAATTATCAACCAAGATATTTAGCCACATGAAACAACCCAAAGTGTTGATCTAAGTCTCATCATGTCATTCAAATCACTAGGGTTAAAACATACATTGTTTACATTGTCTAATTACAAACTATGTTGGTTGAAGGAGGGGATAGCTGAATGTGTAAGGAGATCTAATGTTTAGCTGATTGTGTAAGTGTTTACTTTTTTTATGGTTTATTTATTTATTTATTTTTCAAAGAAGAGCATGTCATGGTTCAATAGCAGCAGTACAATAGTTTACAGGCATTTCTTTTAAACAAACCCTCCAGGTGATGATGGTATTTCCAAGAACGAATGCCCCCCACGTTTGTTCTAAAAAATACTTTCGTCCACATACAGCAAATTCACCGATAAGTGCGGCTCAAGGCATGCCAAACCTGATGTAAAGCCTGTGCCAGCCAATCAGAATTAGCCCCTGTCACTCAGCTTTGACATCTGACAACCGTAAACTCTGTTTACCAACGTCTTCACAAAACCATGAAACCAGAGTTTTCCAAAATCTTCACTTTGGCCAGAGTGTTCAGAAAACATTGTTTCAGTGACGTATAACTGCGTTTTCATGTGAATGACAAGCATAAACATATAAAAATATATGCGGTTTCCCAAACACCCGGCTACCTGATAACCTTGCAGAGCAGATGGACCTGCCTGATCCAGTGTCTGAAATCCTGCAGATCCATTTGTTAGGCTCCATTGACCAACGAATTCACTCGGCTAAATTCTTAACGGTCCAATCAGGGAAGAGAGGCGGGAGCAGCGGAAGTGACGTCAGCAGACTACCGTACTTGTCAGCGTTCCTTTGATTCTTAAAGGGGTAGTTCAGTTTTTTTGAAGTGGGGTTGAATGAGCTCTATGTGACCACTAAGGACATTAGATACAGGAGAAAGTTGTCTCCTCTCCCTCAGTAAGACACAAACTGTAATCGATGGTGACGAGGAAATAGACGCTAACAGGGAGAGACGGTACCAAATTCAAAGGCTATTTTCTCTGCCTACAAGAACTAAAATCAAAAAGTAATTCCACAGTTTAAGAGTATACTACATAAAATATTTTTTAAGTGCATTAAGTCTTCAGAAATATAAACATTTATCTGGACCTAACTAACTGGTCATTTATCCTTCCGCGCAGCGCTAGTGCGCTCCGTCCCTCCTCCTTTCAGCTGTAGGGAATGTAAACAAGCTATATTTTGGGCGCTGGTTGTAGCCTCATGTAAGTTTGATCAAGTATTGTAATTCTTTTGTTTGTACTCTAAGGATTGTGAGGCAGCGTAGAAAATTCAAAATGAGTGACTATGACAGCGACGATGAAGTTCCATTCACTTTGGAACCAAAAGGATACCTGTATGAACCTGTGTTCATACAGGTTCTCTGAAAACTAATCTGAAGAGCTGCTACCCAGATGCACTAGTGAAATATTTCCATGGCGGATAAATGAAACTGTCCGTCTGGCATATCAGGTTAGCTACGTCTGGACATGCCCTAAAAAACACTAAACAAACAGACAACAAAACCCCCAAGGAGAGGTAGCAGTGCAGCAGTCCCTAAATGCCTTTGGAGGCTGGGACCTGGTGGGCCTCAATGACAATCAGCAGTCTCACCTGGAAATGGGCAGGAGAAAAACAGGGAACACATACAGCTGTAACACTTGACCTGAAATGACTTAAATCTTCTTATGATGGCTCTATTCTGTAGTAAATAGAGCATAAGGATGACTTCGCAGATTTTTCATTTGTTTTATGGGTATTTTAAAGGCCAATTTAACAACAAAAGCTGAAACCTCTTAAATATGCTTAGCATGCTAATTCTTTTAGCCACCACTGTAGGTTTTGGGAAAGGGACTTGTACTTGTCAATTGTATTTGGGTCTTCTTGACCAATGTGTCAACTGGACTTGGTAGAGCTCCTGAAGATGTTTCACCTCTCCTCTTAAAGGCGACTTCAGTTCTAACAACCTGAAAACAGCTGGCTAGAAAATATTAGCCTCTAATGGTCTGTCAGTGAGTCACATCAGCGCAATAGCAGAGTTGTTAACCTAGTTTCAAAAATGGTCAGGGTCTTCAGTCACCTGAGGTCATCCTACGCTGAGCCGTTACCCTAGTTTCTGGAAGTAGTTGGGGACTTTATTTGTCCCAGCATCCTCTTTAACAACTACCACTAAAACTGAGTAAGCATCATGAATAAGCTGTAGGTTTTTGGCTCACAGACTTCTTAAAAATACATGCCATCAAGAAGTACAATCAGAGAAAGTCTCAGTGAGAATTTCTGGGAGCAGAAAGCTGAGGGAGGAATAGCTCACTGCAGAAATGGTGATGCATTTTGGTTTGTGTTGCCTGAAGGTTCGGGCCCATTTTCTGCTCTTTTGCATATGTTGTTGAAACTATTGCAAGCTACCCAAGAGAGCAAATGGACTGCAAAATCAGAAACAAACTGGTTTGAAAAAGCTTTTTAACATTTGAAAAAGAGAAATCCATGGTGATGTGTTTTTTTCTACCACATCAGGACAAAGTTTGAGTTTTTCTGCCGGTCAGTTTTCACTTGTTAAGACGAGGAACTAGACTTCCAGTTATTACCCTGCCAGCAGAGATACTTCATCCGCCCTGTGACCCTTGAAGCTGCAGCAGAAATACAAGATGTCACGGAGCATTACACCTGAATCACTGAGATTTTTCACTCGTTCTTCCCTCCAAATGCATCGCAGTGAAGCTCCGTTCGTTTTTATGGCACTATGTCACAGAAATCAATGCTCTGAATGTTTTTTTTTTAACAGCATCGCAAACTCCAGCCTCCTGTGTAATGAATAATGGCGGCAAATTTCATTCGACATTACAGCAATTTCCCTCTGGTCTAATTGTCCTTGGAAAGCAGCAATCATTGAACGCTATAACAGAAATCGTTCCCCATTCATCAGCCGACATAATAAGCTGTATTATTGTAACCAAGCTACAGCTCCCTCTCTTCTCTGTGTCAAGGACAACGGATGTGTTTGAAGTACTTTTAGGAATGTGTACAGATGAACACAGAGGATTTCAAGACAAACAAAATGAAATGGTGGAAGTGGAGTTTTAGACAGATTTAGAAAAATTGGGTGATGGTTTCTGATGAGGGGTTTAAAGCTAAACAATGTCAATGTATCAGATGCTGAAGATGTCATTTTGCTGTAAAGTGAGCATTTCAAAAGAGTTATTAAAGGAGCTTCTTTTTTTAAGTATTGATTCCAGCTACTAAGCTACATCTTCAAAGAGCTATTTCTATTATATTATTTTAAGTAAAAAAATGTCTGATTATACTCAATTTGAGCCACATTCAGCTTATCAGTCAAGAAAAATGTCTTGTTTCAAGTTATTTAGACAAAAATGAGGTCTGAATTGCTTTTAATTAGTAAAAAAAATCTGCCAATGAAACAAGAAAATTTGCTTGAAACTAGAATGATGTCTTAATACAACTAACTTTTCTCTTATTCCATTGGCAGATTTTTTTGACTTGTTGTGTTTGTATTGACTGAATCTCCCCAAAATCTGCTGAATTAATCATAATGAATCCTGAGTTCTGTTGAATGAAAGTTATCATTAAAGTCATGTTTCAACTGCAAGAAATTTCTCAAAGAACAAGGAACTGTTGAAGGAACTAGTTGTGTTTAAAGCACAAGTACCACAGTCTTTATTAAGTCCAAGTAACATTATTTACCCACTCAAAGGTCCCTGTTTAGGCTGAGAGAGGCACTTTTCAAAGGGGCAGGAACTTTTTAGAACTAGTTTTGTTGTCTTTTTTACATCAATACAGTCTATTGAGTATTTTCTTTTAGGGGTATGGAAGAAACGTGTGTTTCTGTTTTACCTTAATGGTATTTTTATTAGTTTTTAGTCTTTTAAGCATCAGGGCTTGGTAGTTTTTCCAATGTAAATTCTGTTTTTGTACTTCTGGAAGTTTCAATGTTTCTCCAGAAACTATCGAATCAATAGGTAGTTTTTTAGGGATATGGTGGCAAAAATAACAACGGATCTATCTCTGCTCCATCAAGACAACTTATTGTGTCAGATCCAACAAGTTAAAGCTTCCTGGTTTAGACATGCAACACTTTTTATGCTTAATGCCAGAGAAACGGCACAAACCACAGATCAAGTGGTACAAGAAGTATTCACTGGGTTGACAACATATTAGGGCCCAAATGTTTTACAGTTCTACAGTTTCATGTAGCAGACGCTATTAACCAAAGCAAGAATTTAAACAGAAGGAAAAACAAGTTAGTGCGCCAAGGTACTCCAACTTATTTGGTTGCAGGTGCTGCTATTAATTGCAAAAGGTTTTTTTTGTTTTGTTTTGTTTTTGTTTTGTTTTTGTAGAATAATCAAGCCAACTAACCACAATTAATTGTTGTGACAATATACTTTAACAGTATCCAGTAATTAGTGCTGAAACAATACTATGAGCTGGGTCTGAGACCTTCTGACTCATTCTACCCCTGAGGACAAAGATGAGAACGCTCAGATTAAGGGCCTTAGTGGTCCCTGAACAGATGAGTCTTCAAAGTAGAAAAGGACTCTGTGGATCTTAAAGAGTTTGGTAATTCATTCCACGTTTTGGGCATCAACAGAGGAGAAGAGTCTGGCTCGAGATTTAGAGCCGCGTTGGGCTGGGAGCACCAGGCGTCTTTCACAAGCAGAGCGTAGTGGGCCAGAAGGGGTGTATGTATGAATGTATTAATGAATTTATTAAGCTTGAATATAACAACAAACTGAGGTAATGAGGACAGCCAGGCTAGGAGTCAACAGGGTTCAGGTTTTACGGCCCGATTAAGACAACATGATTAAGGAGAGGCTCAGCACAGGAACTTTTTGGTCTCTCCAGTTCAGCTTTGGCGGTCCCGCTCATCCTGCGAGTTGATGTAAACATAGTATACCAATACACTGTAACTGGGGTGCCAAACGACATTAATCCAGAAAACAGAGGAATACAGGTGTAGGAACCTCAAGTCAGCTCTTGATATGTAATAAGGTGGAGCCACACTGTCATGCTGCTTGGCCTTGATGCTGTAGAAAAACATCTTTTAACAGAATCCTGAATCATTTCCACTTCCTCTGACTCGTCACTTTCAGAAACCCCATTACCTGGATGACTGAGGATCCTCATTGATGTATAACAGCATGTAAAACACTATGAATACTGATGAAAACTCACATGGCTCCCAATATAAGAGGTCATTAATTCGCTGGTCGAGGACATAACTGCTCCAGTTTACCCCATCAGAGTTCCATTATCTTATTGTTTGATGGTCTTTGGCTGTCATCACTCATTATCTGACAGATTTGTGTTTCTCATGTGTTTCTACAGGAGCTGGAGCAGCAGTTCGAGAGAGAGCGCCTCTCACTGGAGGAGCAGAAGACGCTTCTTAGACAACAGCTGGACGAGCTGAGAGAGGAGCTGACCGCCAAACTCACCGCTGCCAACGAGGAGGTGAACATCGAAAACTCTGTTCCTGACTAACTTTGCATCAACCTGTCACGTTTTGTTTGCTGCTGTTGTTTTCTGAGCTGAACTTTACCTTGAACATCAGGGTGAATTAATATCTGATGCACAGAAAAACTATGTTGCCACGTTTGCAGAAATCCACAAGCTCTTCTCATTTAAAAATCCAGCATGAAAACAGTTATTGAATGCATTTTTGATGGAAATTCCTCCTCGCTGAGCATAAAATGCTGATGAAGCCGCGAAGCTGAGACACAGCCTGAAGTTCAGCAGAGGAGAGGACGGTGAATTCAGCTTTCCTTTCTTACTCTTTCTTGTGTAATTCCTCCTCCCTGCAGGTGACTCGGCTGCAGCAGGAGGTGCAGCAGGGGGAGCAAGACATTGGATCAGCTGAGGGACAGATCTCCACTCTGAAGGAGGCGCAGGACAAGCTGCTGGAGGAGCTGGACGCTACCAGAGCCAGACTGAGAGAGACCAGCAATCTGCTGACTGCACTGCAGGTCTGGCCAACACACACACACACTCACACACACACACAGATTCACTACGTGCCTTTAAGGACAACCCACGTCCTTGTTTAAACCTTGCATTAAGATGCATCTTGGGTGATTCGATCACAAGTGGACAGCTCTGAGGAAAGGTGTGGATGCACTTGAGGTGCATTAAGGAGGCACTCAGATCCCATTACTCAGACCAGATCCTGAGTCGCCCCAGGCTGTTTTTTTTCTCCCGACATTTTAACAACACAAACACATTTTTTGTTCATACCCTGAGCCGGAGTGTATCTCACAGGGGAACTTTCCTTTTTCCTTGTTTTCTGCCACATTGAGCAGCTTCCTAGCACTCATCAAAGACCCTGAAGACTTCATTATGAAAGAGTAGATTGAAAGCTCCATGGTAACTCGTCAGACTTTGAAAAACAAAATAATTACCTTTTTGTCACCATTTTAATAGTAGCAAATGCTAGCAAGCAGATGCTAGCATTTAGCCTCTTGGTATTACAAAGTCCCACACTTCGTACAACAACAAATGGTATTTTTTTCACCTTGTAAGAACATGACCATAAAAAATGACCAAAGATGCTCAAGATTTCCACCGCCACCCATTGATTCTTAAGATCAATGATTCTAAACTGGTAAGCCTGCACTCAAAAGTGAGTCATTGGCTGAATCTTAATGTCCACACTCACTCACACACTAACTTACTTTAAGCTGCATCCCTGATAAGTCCATGAGGGTTCAGGGCTACACCAATGTAAAATTGTAAAGTGCAGCTCTAGTAAAGTAAAGTAGGGCTCTTGCATTGACCTTCTTAGCCCTTAACGCACCCTTTCTGTAAGCCAGCATGTTTGCAGACTTACCGTGAGGGAATTACCCAGAGTTCATTGTAATGTGACATGGAAATGTAGAAACACGAGGTTCAACAAAAAAAGAGACAACAAATAAATACTACAGAAATCAAAACCAAAGCTGATGCTTTATTTAAAAAAGTCTGCATGTCTTTAAGAATAAATGTACAAAACCGCCTATTTATATCTTTACACATACAGTGTGTGCAGCTCCATGAGTGCATTCAGATTTGGTATATTCATATTTCTTTCAGCTTGGTGGATGAACTATTTTGACTTATAGGGACGTATCGGCAAAATGTTATTTCAGTCTAAAGCTTGTTCAATAAAACATCATACTGCTGCATGTGAGCTACATTATCCTCTTAAGACCTGAGTTTTTGTCTGGTGTGCGATTTTTAATTCACCTTGTTATTTGGGATAAGTAAGACCGAAGAAGTATAACAACTAAACTTGGTCTTTGTATGGGAAGTTTGACTATCTGTGTTATGAGTTCTCTATTAGTCGTTTGTGAGTAGTGTTCTTGTACTTAAATATGTTGTATTTTTCACTGAAATGGGTGTAACCTTGTGATTTCACCAAAAGATGATGTGGGCTGTGTCCCTAAATGTGGCTAATCGGTCAAAGTTTTAAGAAATGAAGTATCATGGGTCTAAGAGGCAGAAATGTAATGTCCACATATGTGGACGTGAGGTCTTGAGAGGTTATAACAAGCAGGTTGTGTGAGAAGTGGCAAAGTGCCGTCCCAATCTGAGTTACACCATTTTGAGCCCTTGCAGACCCATGTACTCAGACACTTTCCAGGCGATCTTTATAAAGTCTGTAAGGGCTCAGGGCTCAGGGATCAGGGTTTAGGGGGCACATTGAAATTCAACTGTGGACCCACTTCTAGTGGGTCATGGTCCTTTCCTGGGCACAAAAATGTAAAGGAATAAATCCTGTGCTTTTACTTTGAAAGGACTTGCAGCAAAAGGCTTGCAGTAGACTGCTGTCTGTTCACACTTTTTTATTCCTATAACTTTTTTTAATGAGTTTTTTTTTTTTTTTTTTTTTTTTTTTATACGTTTGATCCTCAATACACACATATAAACATATACATACATTCTGAAGACATAAAAAGATAAATGAACACATGTCTGCATGTATATATGTATACATGTATACGTAAGAAGACATACGTACACATACAAGCACAAGAAGTAAATCTATGAACAGGAACGTAATACATATAAGTCACCATCATCATCACAAGGACGTCTGTAAGCAGAACTCACGTACACATACATATACATAAAAACATTCAAAAATAGTTACACAAGGCAAGGCAAGGCAAGTTTCAGCATGGCAATTCAAAGGGCTTTACAGACAGAACAAATCATAGAAAACAATTAAAATTCAATTAAAAAGGAGATTAATTAAAAGATACAATAAAACAATTAAAAAAACATATAAAAACATATGTTCAAGCACGAACATACATGGGTGCACACAGTAGAAGACAAGAATATAAAAGATGACATACAAAATACAAACCTGTTCATGCAGTCAAAGATGATTTAATTACCCTGGCTAATTAAATAAACTTTCCCGCATCCTTTTTTCTCCAGTTCTTTTCAGAGCCTTATGGAAAAGGTCATTTGCTCTAGAGATGTAGTTGCTTCACAATATTAATAAAGATACTAGCAGTAAGGCATTTCCACCACAGACTATTTTTTGTGATGCCCTTTTTACTGCCAGCAAAATCTTTAGGAGGTTAGGAGGTCTGCTCAGTCCATTGGGTAAATGTCTGAGGTAAAGGGATGTAAATGTTACTTTTATAATGGATTTTTGATATAATTGTTGCAACTTCCTTCCAGAAAGGCTCAATAAAGAGACAAGACCAGAAAACATGAGTACGGTCAACCATTGTCACTTTTTTATTTCTGTTTAGCAGTTATAAAAAAGAATATTAAGTTTTCCAACCGAAGTTCCCTCAAGTCCAAGTTCTAGTAGAAAAGAACTTCACTTCCCAAGCGTGCTGCCAAAGATCTTCAGATATTCTTGAGTTCACACTCTTTAACAGCAGGTTGTGATAATTCCCTGTCATGCTGTTTGTTATCTGAGACCTGAAAAATTTGTTTTCATGGCTAAGCACAAGTATAACACAGTCAGTATGAGAAATGGACGAAATCCTTGGTATACTGGGATATTCTGTGATGTCTCAGGTCCAAACTTCATCGTGTTTTAATCTAAAAAGTTCGAGAAGTGTCACATTTTCTGATCCGTGAAAAACTAAAGCTGACGGAGATGGGATTTTTGGGGCCGAAGCCGATACCGGTACAGGGGGCAAGAAAAAGCTGATTTCCGATATATCCGCCAATAATGACGGACGTGTGAATTAGCATCAGCATTCATCTCTGTTTATCTCACAAAAAAGCAATTAACACAACCTTAAAACGCCATATTATAGTCTTACATTAGATAATGGTGGGTGTGTGAATTTACTGTTACATACATCTTTGTTTATTTCACAAAGGTACAACTTACACAACGTTAAACATTGGTACACACTCTTTAAAACTTATGTGAAAAAAACCTTGAATGCTCTCCTTGGCATGTCTGAACAATGTGTTTTTGTCATGGTGCGCTAAAGTGTAGAGTAACATTGTTTTGCAAAGTCAAACAGCACTAACAAAGCCACAGAGGGCGAGACACCAACCCGATACACCACAGTGCAGTTTATACAGATGGCGTCAGTCACACAGAGACACTGGTGCAGGTTTATGTCCTAATCTGAGACCATATTGAGCACGTCATCTCCACTTTCTCATCTCAGCTGTCAACAAAAGAAAAGGCCAAATGAAAACCTGAACTCAAATAAAGATAAAGTTTGAGCTCTGAGGTGTCAGGTGGGGAATGGCTGCCTTGTAAATGGGCTAAAATTGGACGAAAAGGCCTTCCGTGTCACCAGCAGAGAACATTTTGTGCTGCTGTTATCAATTTAATCTCTTTCACACCTCAATAAATACAGAAACTTTCAAAGGTTTCAAAGTCCAGTTTTTTAAAGGCCAGGAAAAGGGAACATGACAGCTCTTAGACCATGAAAACACACAAAAAATATTTAATATATAACCACAAGCTTTCTTTCCACTGTGTGAGTTTGGGCTGATAAGTTTTCTTTTGTTTCTCAGGGAGAGCTGGAGACCCAGAAACGACAGCATGAAGCCAAACTCATCACCACCAAAGAAGAAGAAAAACTGAAGATGGACAAGATGGCTCTGGAGCTGGAGCTTAAGTGGACTGAAACACTCAGGTAGCTGTGTGTGTGTGTGTGTGCGTGTGTGTGTGTATGTGTGTGTGTGTGTGTGTCTGAGAGGGGTAGAGGAGCACCCACAGTCATTGTCTTGTCTTTAACAGAGAGAGCATGAAATTAAGAATGGATTGGAAGGAAGCCTTTCAATTTCGCTATTTTTGTCTCCCCACACACACACACTCATAAACAGTCGAACACACACATACAGAGGTCATCCGGCTCTGATATTGACCGTGACAGAGCATTATCCTCGGAGGGCTCTGCAACTTTGCGGCTCATTGCAGTGTTAAAGCCGTTCATCTCGAAGTCTCAGGGAGCGTCCTCAGAGCTCCTGTGGGGTTTAAATCCCAACCCTGAAGAATCGAATTGACTGTTTCAGGTGTGAACTGATGTTCTCGTAGCTGTGCAGGCTCTTAATGACTGTGTTGCAGTTAATCTCAGCTTTAAATGGTGTCTAGCAGAAAATTTAAATCCAAATGACAAATTTTGACCATTTACCCCTCTGGATCCCAAGCACATTTTAAAGGATAAGTTTGGTTTATACAGCTTTTACATTGTTTATAGAATGAAGTAGAACAAAATACTCACCCAGAAGACTTTCCTGATCCAAGCAGTGCTTCGGGAGATATTTAGATCCAAAATCGTGCAGCGGACGTCCGTATAATGGGATCCAGACAGCGCCGCTCCTAAAACTGCATTAATCGTCCAAAAACTCGTTTTTTTCACCAATATTCCATCATGGTCCGCTCCAGGTTAGTCCTCTGCTGCAGTCTGTGTCACTCCAGACAGCGCTGTGTGGCTGTACTGACCTCTGAACTGAAAACTTTGTTTACACCTGCCCCTCAAAGAAAGGAGTCAGCTCTCCAGAGAGTACTGCGCATGCGCAGTGACACAGACTGCAGCAGAGGACTAACCTGGAGCGGACCATGATGGAATATTGGTGAAAAACACAAGTTTTTGGACGATTAATGCAGTTTTAGGAGCAGCGCTGTCTATGCCCTGATGGATCCCATTATACGGACGTCTGCTGCACGATTTTGGATCTAAATATCTCCCGAAGCACTGCTTGGGTCAGGAAAACCTTCTGGGTGAGTATTTTGTTCAACTTCATTCTATAAACAATGTAAAAGCTGTATAAACCCAACTTATCCTTTAAGCGTTTCTTGCTTGTGTAATATTTTTACTCTCTGTGGACTCATTTTTTACTGCAATATGAAGTTCTGCACTTCTATGAGGTCAGGAAAACCAGGGCTAAAGGCAGATGTAACTCAACAATGTCTCAGCAACATGACAGATCCAGAATGCAGGAAGCTATTCAAAATAAATAAATAAATGAATGAATAAAAATAAAAAAAAGGCAGAAATTTCTATATTTACTCTAAAATAATGAAAACTGTAAATAACTATGTACAAAACACTTTATTCAAGTCTTGGATCAAAGAAGAGTGAGGTATTTTCATTTTTACAAGCTCTAAACACACAAACTGTTGCTAATTGGTGTAGAGCAGCCCCAAGCTGAAACATGACACCAGGAAGATGGAAGGCAATTTTCAAAGAATTCTTTAAATATAAATACAGGACATATATCGATCATTCAAGGCTTTTGTGAGGCAGTAAAGAATGTAGAATTATTTGTTTTTTACAGAATTGAGCTAGGGCAAACGGTTGATTTTCTGCGGATTTTCAAAGAGGACATGTGAATAAACGAGATGTGGAAGGCAGTCTCACTAAAATCACTCTACTTTACCGCCGGTTTGCTGACTTCACGTGTGATACATTCAGGGACCGTCGGAAATTTGAGAATCTGACGATAACGCCACTTTTTACAGCTTTTGAATATAACAAACGGTTTGAAAATTCCAGGCATTTGAAAATAAGTGCGTTTTTGACACCAGAGAGACTCTGAAACTTCGACCATTTAAATTTAAAGCATCAGAATCTAAATCCCCAAATTGAAGACGCGATGTAACCTTGTTGCTTGCCATCCCAGGTGAATGACTTGATGAGCTTATATAACATCTATTCATCCAGCCGGCTGCTGAACTTCAAGTCTCAAAATCTGTCCCCGGGTTGGCTCGTCCAAATACAAGAGAAGAAACTTTATTTTTTAGAAGTGGTGTCCCAGTTACCCTGGATAATTCACAGGCTGTGACTGTATTCACAGTGACTGTGTTTCCCTGTAAAGTTCTGCCAGTGAAAGCTGTTCACAGTGACGTCTGTGGATCATCCAGAATAATTGGGACACTGTTTTTGTTGATGGAATTTGCCTCTGAATATTTTAAACCTATTTTTGTAATGCTGTGGGCACCATTATGAAACTTGAGTCATATCAGTATCACAGGGAGGACAAAGGAAATTTGACAAATATCTCACAGATGCATCATGAGACAATCAACGCTCCTGTGGAGAGAGTCGAGGGATGTTCGTCACAAAAGACTATTCATTCACCAACGACTGCCTGTGATGCCTTTAAGTGACGTTTTGGAGGTCAAAGATAACTATAAGCTACTACTGTTGGTTAGAGGCTCCACCTAAACTCCAGTTGACCCTAACCCACAGTGATCAACGCAGTTCTGTGCTGGTCTGTGCAATGCTCTGCAGTACTCCTGCAAAACACATGGAAGCAGTGTCATCGTGTGATTGTCAGATCACGTAATTCCAGTCTCGCAACATTTTCTGCTTGCTTTTTTAACAGCAATTTTAACTTATTATGTTGTGAAATAGTTTGTACTAGGGATGGAACGGTTAATGAAAAAAATCCGTACCGCTCTGTTTTAATGTCACTACTCAGTTTGATGAGAGTATGTAGCTCCGATCATACGTATGCGCAACATTGAGGTGAAGGAAGCGTGTGTTGTGTACATAATAAGCGGTAAAGACAGAGTTAGAGGGTGTAGCTGTGGCGTGGTGTGGTTCTGCCGTCACGGAGCACTTGAGATTTAGTGTGAGCTCTGATGACAGTGGTTAGAAAGTGGAGGATAAAACCGCGACTGAGTGTTGCCAACTTAGAGACTTTGTCGCAACATATAATGACTTATCAGACCCATCTGGACAGTGTTTTTTTAAAGAGGACAGCTCTTGCGACTTCTCTGGAGTTTGGAGAATCTGAGGTTAAAGTGTGTTTTGATCTCCTCAATGGTAAGCATGTGTGAGTCCCTCCCTTATCCAAAACACAGAAAGACAGTCCTCCTCACTCACAGCAGCCTCCTCCTGCTGCTCCAAAGCAGGAAACTGCATTCACATAAATCACGCAAGTGTGTGTCTCATTATGGTCACTTCTGCTGGTCCCCGGCCCAGATAAAGTAGGAGGGTTGATATTTAGACATGAAAAATCAAGAATGGACAGAAGAAAGTTAATTTGTAGTTCTAAACATATTTATGATGTTGTGTTTTACCTACTTTCTGTCTCTCCCATGTTATTTTTTTATCTCTCCTACAGAGTTCATGACAATTACATGCTAATGGATTATTATGCACATCAGACAGCAGCGTCATTTAGTGGCTCTTAGTGGCTTCTGGGACAACCAATAGTGACTTTCCTTACTGAGGAGTTGTCATGTTGAAACTAGCAGTGCTTCACTCAGCTTTAATGATGTTTGAAATGGAAAACAGCCTCTTTCTTTCAGGTTTTTCATGACAATACATGACAGAATTGATTAAAAATAATATGTTAATAGTGGATTATTAGGGTATATGGTAATCTGGGGTGTTTAAAACAACAATGAACACCGTGGTTTTTGTGAACTGTTCCATCTCTAGTTTATACATGTTGAAGTTTATCAAACATTAACTATCACAAGAAGTAATAGAAAGGAAACATCAGATACGATGAAATGAACAGCTGATGTGTGGAAATGTTGCAAATACAGAAAGCGCAAACCTTCTTAGCGTACAAATCAAAAGGATTGTGGTTTGTGTCGTCTCGATGTATAGCTACATTTGGTAGAAGGTGCACGTAGGGCTTCTGCATTGAAAAACCTCTACGTAGGCCCTTAGCGTATGGCAAGGCTAATTAATTAGAAACTTGGTCAGGCTGGATTTTCAGACTTAGAACATGAGGTGGGCCATGTCTGCTTTATTGTTGTACAGCTCCGGTTGGAAGAAGCAGTCAAACGCTAAATTTTAGCCGCCCCCTCATGAGATCCCTTGGTAAACTTTGAAACACAACACATTTTACAGTGTGGTGTCATCAGACCTTATAATCTTTTAGCTCTGCAACATACTCATAACAGAGCAAACACATTGGTTTGGTTTTTGGACTTGGTGGTAAAAATAATGATTACTTTCCAGTCTACACAGGATTAATCTGACAATTTTCCTCGCTGATATTTCGTTTAAGGGTAGACAGAAACGTGCTGTTTTCACCTGCGTAGGACTGCTAATGATATCTTTTCAAACACACCTGCTCTGTGACACAATGCATTGGGTTGTTTGTTAAGTTAGGATGGATGTTGAAGTCAGTATTTGTAATGTTGGAATTTTTGTAATAACTTGTCAGTGTCAGTAAAATATGTTTTTCTCATTGGACATAAATCTTAATCACTAAGCAGCTGCTTTCGGGCCAAACAAGAGTTGCTTTTGAGCCGCTAATTGAATAGCGCTAGCATAAGGTATGGCAATTTAACAAAGCAGCGACCAGGCATTAAAATCAGTCTCTTGAATGTAAATTCATCATTGAAAATTGTTGAAATCTGTCTTTTTTCTTTCTTTTTTTTCTGTAGTTTTCAACAAAATAACATCCAAATTGTCAACCCAAGCTACAAAATATCCCTAGCTTACGAGTAAGCTTCCGATAAAAGCCTGTCCCAATTAAAGGCGGGATCTTCCTTAGTAGCCTGGTGAGGCACAATTTTGATATGTCACATTGTCTGAACACTGAAGTAACACAATGAAAACAGGAGCAACTGAATGTAATCCAGTACTTAGGTTTGTGTAACTATAAGGAGTTACAGGAGGATCTGTTGCTATGATTTTTAAAGAGAATGAGAAGAAACATAACATAAATTGAGCTGATGTCCAGTGCCATGAGGAGAAGAGTTGGCAATCAGCTGGAGTGTACACACAGGTCAATGCACAGTGTTCAAGCATGGCATAGATCTGCATTGCAGCCTCCTCTAAACTTTGTCAAGTATAGACCTGATGAACTCCCTCATTGAGCTTCTGCTATGTGAACACATCCATTGTATTAGTAAACTCAAAGCATTGAGTCAGATTCCTTTGTGTGTGTGTGGGCTTTTCGCAGACTAATCCCTTAACACGATGAGTTTCACAGAAAAATGCTAAATTCGTTTTTATTTTTTCCTGGAAAGTTGGACGTAAAATCATATTGTTGATTTATCTCACAGCAGCTCAGAGCAGACTTCTGCTCCCACCAAACCGTTATGTAAGAGGCTGACAGAACTTTCACTTGGTGCACAAACAACAGAGCCAAACCCAGGAACTCATTACTGACATCCGATGCATGCCTAATCCCAAAATACCCATTCAAACAAATGAAACTCCCATCACCATCAATGGGTCTTCTAAATTCCCCTGAACACTCATTAGCACTAACCAAAAGTGGAAAACTAGCATTTGGCACATCAGTGGAGAGGCTTGACAACATTACCTCCTCAAACAGCATAAAAAATAACAGACCTTCACATCATTTCAGCGGCGTATTCAACCAGAACAGAGGAGCAGAGATGGAAAAAGCACAACAGAAGAAGTAGAACAGGGGATCCAGCTCCTTGGGGTTCAGTTTCAGCTTGTTTACTGAACTGTAAAGCATACAAAGAAGATGATACTGGACATTTCATGTCTTGCTCATTACCTCCGTTGGCTGTTCCCTGGGAGGTACTGTGGGTCGATCCATGTAGTCTACAAGCTTCAATCACGTTTTTCCCCTCAGTTGTCATGACCGTCAATGTCTCCTTTCATTCTTCTTCTCATTACTGGCGACTTGACGGCTAATGACTACTGCTGTTCTCCTACTCTATAGGGACCCTTTGTTATCTGCATGTGATGATGTGTTGTCTATCATTCTTTTGTCTCTGTCCATCTTCCTCCATAAAAACAGCTACATCTTTAAGTATCTAGCTTACTCGCAACCTACCCGTCGAGCTGTCTTTTCTCCTGTCCGTCTATATTTGGTACATCCATCTATCCATGCATCTATCTGTACATCCAACCTTACATACATCCATTTGTCCATCCATCTGTCCATCAGTCGATCAAGCCAGTCATCCATCTGTCCACCAATTCACACAATTCATCCATTTGTTTATTATTCCCATTTCATAATTGCCATCAATCCCTCAATCCATCCATCATTACATTTATCCATCCATCTGCCTTTCCTCAATACATCCCATCATCTGTCATCCATCAATACATCTACTGATCATCCATTAAAACATCCAGCCATCCGTCTATCTATCAATCCTTACATCAATCCATTTGTCCGTCCATCGATTCATCCATCAATCCATCCATTTATCAATCTATACATCCATCCATCACCGCATCCATCTATCTGTTCATCCACCCATCAATCCATCCAATTAGAAGTCCAACCATTCATCTGTTTTTCATCAATACATCCCATCACCTGTCATCCATCAATACATCCAACGATCCTCCATTCAAACGTCCATCCATCCGTCTATACATCCATCCGTCTATACATCCATCCATACTCCCATCCATCCATCCATCAATCTATCCATCCATTCATTAATCTATCCATCCACCCATCCATCCAACTTTTCATCCATCCATCAACACATCCATCTATCTGTTCATCCACCCTCCATCCATCCTTTTATACATCCAACCACCCATCTGTCCAACATCCATCTATCCATCTCTCCATCCATCTATGTGTCCATCGAACCATCTATCCGTTCATCCATCAAAACATCTCCATCCGTCTTTCTATCCATCCATCCATCCATCCATCAATCCATCCATCTATCCAACCATTCATTAATCTATCCATCCATCTATCATCCATTTAAATGTCCAGCCATCTGTCCATCAATCCATCCTTACTACCATCCATCCATACCTCTGTCTATCCATCCACCCATCCATCCATCTATCCATCCATCAACACATCCATCTATCATCCATCCATCAACACATCCATCCATCAATCAATATATCCAAGTGCACACCAGTCCATCTAACCATCCATCCATCCATCAAAACCTTGAATCACTAATCTATCTATCCATCTATCCATTCATCTATCATCCTTCAACACATCTGTCGAGCTGTACATCCCTCTGTCCATCCATTTATTAATCCCTCCCTTTATACCGTTTATACATCCATTAATACATCCACCCATCATCCATACACTCATCCATTGATCCATCGATCCATCCATTCACCCATTCACCTAAACTCAGCGCTGCTGTTTCTGAGCCCTCCTGGTCGTCTCCTTTTTAAATCCCAGAGGAAAACTTCTAAGGAGCAAACAGAAATAGAGGCCAATAAGTGTCAGGTCCAACATCAAATTATGAAAGAAGTGATGTTAAAATACCATGAAGCAGTTTAGGATCCTCAAGCGTCCTTTTCCTCCTATCAGGGGAATCATCACAACCTAAATCTGTCAGCAGTCTCTCCAGGCAGTTTTTATTTCTTTTTATACTTCCCCTGACGTGTGTTTTTTTCTTCTTCACCCAAACATTTATGAAGGCATCTTCCTCCTAACAGGGACATACTTTGCTAATCATGTAAAGCTGATTTGAACTGCAGGGTGCTTCATATTTTTTTTTTTTTTACAGTTTTAAGCTGTAAGGAAAAGAAGCCTCCTAGGCAGGCTCTTAACGTTCAATATTTTGGCAGCGCCTGTAATAGAAAGCGACAAAAACAAACACAAAAAGGAAACTCATTACACACTGTGATGGAAATGATGGTGTGAAATTAACGACGAAAATGGCAGCACCAAACACAGATTGGAGAGGGCTTGTTCTAATTTTCTATCTGATTGCTGACAAGATGGCTGTGGCTAATTTGGTTAAATCACGAATGAAACTGCGAGTCATAATAAGACTTGATCTTGATCTTGAAAGCGGAGGCCCACATACAGAGGAACAAAAAAGATTACACAAGACGGAGCGTATTCATACAGCGCTCCTGTCTGTCTGTCTGTCACTCCCCCCCTCCTCTCTGCCTCCTCTTCATTACCTTTCACTCACCTTCCTTTTGTCTTTCGACGCACAGCTCTTTATTCTCAGGAGAACTCCTATTCATTTGGCGGTTGGGGTGAGTACACTGTGGTTAGTGAGCCGTCTGAATTAAGGAGGCAGGCTTTAATCCGTGCTTCACAGTGGAAACAGACGGTGTCTCTGTGATAGTATAATCAGGCAGAGAGCTCTCAAGCTTACCAAACGAATAGAGAAGGTTCAGCGGATCGGAAGAACAAAGGTGCAGACGGTAGCATGCTACCCTGACCCGCGCGTCGTGGAGCATGTTAGGACATGTTTCTTTTGTGTCTCAATTCAGTCTTTCTGGAAACAGGAGGCTTAAGAAAAATGGATGAGTGGGCCAGTTTATTATCACTGATTTAAAAAATATAATGGATAGACGTAAAGAAATTTGTTAAGAGCCTATGATGTATTGTAATTAATTCGTCTATCTATTTTCAATACTGCTTATTCCGGGGTCACAGGTGGCTGGAGCCAATCACGACCGCCATTGATTGAGAAACAGGTCACATGTCATCCAGGCACACACACACACCTTCAGGCAATTTAGAGTCTCTAACTAACCTGACCTAGCATGCTTTGGACCTCCGCGCACTTGGAAGAAAACACGCACTTCAACCAAACTTGACTATCAATTAATGACCGTAAACAACTGTTACTTGCAGACTTTTTAAACATTTTCATGCCATAAGTTCAGCAGCAAAGACAATCCATCACAATTTAAAAGGAAATAAGGATGATTGAAAGCTGCTGTTAGCATTTAGCTTACATATTTGTTGTGCCCAAGGAAGAAACTCTGTGACAACCCTCCCAGTATGACCTAGCATAAAAAAAAATTTAGCACAGGCCTTATCTGTCTCACATAATTCTGTTAAGGTTGTCATTTTTAAAGTGTTGGCATTGTTGAATGCTAATTTTTAGTATTAAGTTAAAGGCATTGTAGTGTCAAAGCACAGCTTCTTAAAGCTGCTAGCTTGGCAGGAGACTCCAGTCTTGTTAGCTTGTTTTTTTTATCTTGTGTTGACATTTGTTTTGAACAAATTTAAGTGATCCAGTATGACTGAGCGTTGTGTAAATTTAGCTTAGTGCGTCTTATTCACACAAAGCTGTGGTTAGTTTTTTAAAATATCGTTCAGTTGTGTAATATTAGCTTGTTAGCATGTTAGCTTTCTTACCAGATAAACTGGAGCTATGAAAGTGAAAACATTTTTGCTTCTGAAGAAGTCACTTTCAGCAAGCTGGCTTCATCATGCTAACATTTAATACAGCTTAGTCATATTTTTCTAATTCTTATGTCCAAAATGTAACCAAGTTTAGCTAAAATCGACAACAGAAGTCTCAAACTCTGTCAGCTCTGTGACTTCTAGGTTTGTTAATTTTTTCAGGGAGTTGGCATTGCAGCTAATGTTAGATGTTGAAACTGAGGTATGTGAGCAGCTGTATTAAAGGTGAGACATCAGCTGTCATCAAGCAACTCATATCAGCATTTGCATTTTCATGAGGAGTCTGCAGCAGTTTTTGTTTGTACATTTTGGAGTAGGTGTGTAAACTGTGATATGACATTGATGAGGTAAACAGCTTAAGGACAGATAATATGTTATTCCCGTCATTACCACATACAAAACTTCATATCCCGTTTGTAGGCACACAGCCTTTGTTCGTTAACTATGTTGGAAAACGTGGTTTTCCTCACTTTGTAATACTTAATTAATATTTTATCAACTTCCCACACCTGTCATTATGGATATTAATCATCACACATAATCACCAGGGTACTTTAGATAAACACAATTAAGTCCTACAAAAGGTACTCTATAATAAAAACATCTGACCCACTGTAATTACCATAAATCACTACGTTTCCTGGCATTCGTTGATGATGAAAACAGAAGACGAAGAAACTGACTGAGTTCTCAATTGATGCTCTGATTTATTAATTACAAATGAGTCAAGAATGTACAACAGATCTGAGTTCAGTTACCTTTCCCTGTCATCAGAGATAAGCTGGGGTACCCTCTATTACTCTCTTGCTCCGCCTAGTTTAGACATGTCATTCCCATAGTCTGAGTCTTCTGGTGTGCGTTACATCACCGCCTCTGTGCTCGTTCAAGTTGTTTCCCCTTTCAGGGCCCAGCGACATTGATACGTTACTTAAAAAGGAAAGGGAAAAAATGACTCCTGATATAGACATTATCATTATTATTTAACTTTTTCCTATGGTCTGGTGCCCTGCCACACTACTGACGGTCAAAGTTGTTTTTTTTTTTTTTTTATGTGATGTGATGATCTAACGTGCAGTGATTATTTTTATTATTACTGAAATTTTCTCTGTACTGTTTTTATTTGCTTATTTAGTTTTCTTCCTCTTTTTTTTAATTTATGAGACTTAGTATTAAAATGGGGGATATACTTATGCTCAGCGTGTAAATATATATATATATATATATATAATGTTATACATATACATTTTTTTTCTCATCTATGTACTCTTTTTGACAGTTTTTTTGATCTTTCTTAGTTTTTTCAACAAGACCATTAACAAATTGATTAAAAAAATAGCAAAGAAAAAACAAACTAAAAATCCAAAAAATCCTATATATCAAAAAATCGCAATTTGAATCAAGTTGGTGCCCCAAAAAATGGTAATAGAATTGAATCTTGAGAATAGCACATCATCCCAGCCCTAATGATTAACATGGTATGCTTCATGAGATCAAAAGTCCATATGCATAAACTCACAGACATGCATATTTAAATTGCACGTGCTTCCTATCTCTCAGAACAGGCAGCAGAATCCAATTATCCCACATTTTATCAGAATGTTTCCTCCTTTTCTGACAGTTCCTCCAACCCTCCACTCATCCGCTTCTTCTTTACCTTCCTCCATCTGCCCTCATCTCTCCTTCCCTCCCCAGCACATGCTATAGAATAGCATTTATTAGGCAGACCAGAGTCTTTGAAGCCCAAGGCCTTTATGTGTGTGTGAGTGTGAGAGAGTGTGTGTGCTCGGCTGCATGTGCAAAAAAGAAAGACAGGACTCAAACATCCATGACTGCGTACTTCATATTGAAGAAGGACTCGAATGATGACACGTGTCAAGTCCGCTGCATAATAATCGTGACTATACTGTGAGTGTGTGTCCTTTTTCTGTGTGTGTTTGTGTGTGCAAGAGAGCCTTCAGTCTGACACTTTCTGGCTCTCGAAAGAAAAAAAAAGTATTTCCTCCGTTCTCCACTTAACAGCTGCCATTTCAGCTCCCACACAGCTATTACATTGGCCACACTCATAACACACACACATGCACACACACACACTGCCAGACAAAGGGCTGTCAGCAGCAGTGTGAGAGAGTGATGGTCACTCAGTAGATAAAGGAGCATTTATTGTTCCAGTGAAGTTAAAATGAAGCTCTCTGAAACACTTTCACCTCTGCTGCACAGCTACAGCGTCTGTCTCTGACCAGATCCTTTTCGTTCCCTTTGCCTGTGAGCAACAAAAAAAACATGTCAACAAAAAGACTCCAAAAGAAGTACGCCAAGTTTTTAAAGATAAGCTTGTTGACGATGAATCCTGTGACCCTTTTTAACTGCAGCAAACCTCGCTTAACCTTTCAGATGGATTCAGATCTGCCAGGCAGCCGGTGGTTTGAGTCCTCCCTGCAAAAGTGCAAAACTTAACCTGCAGAGATTCCAAACTTTATTAAAATAGGTCATCCCCCAGGTCTTGTCATCATTTTATGTAAATCCAGACACATGAAGAGATTGAAAGTTTGTGAAGCTTTCCATAACTTTTCAGAAAAAAACAAAGTTTACGACGTACAGAAGGCGTGTTGAAAGAAGATTCACGGGGGGGATTGAGTGTTTTATTCATGTCACTGACAAGGAAAAACACAGCCTCTACAGCTGGGCCTGTTTTAATCTCTGTGTACACTCTACGTCTATCAAAGCTGCTCCAGATTATTTAGTATTCATTAATTAACAGTAGGATTATGTTAAAGTGTGGAATATGGAAAGATGCTGATAGTAACAGACCCACAGAGCCCCCCCAAGGTGTGGCTGAATTCATTTTCCTTTTAACATCAAATCAAATCTAGAACAGTTACTGGTTTTATAATTAATAGAATAATGAGGTTTAATATTGTTTCCAACTTAAATATCAGGCTTAATATTCTCTTAACTGTTACATTACCCTAATAATTGGTTTAAAGAATCATTAAAAAAACATTACTACCCAAGATTGCAGTAAATGCATGATTGTAGCGTGCATGCATTAAACCATGGATGTTTTCATAACTGAATTGTTTTAGTATTTGAAGTGCAAAAAAATGACAAATCATGTCAATTCATTTTCAAACATGTTAATTTTTTGTTTTGTTTTTCTTAGTTTTTCTTTTTTGTATGTTGATGTTCTTTTCTTTTTTCTCTTTGTCTTATTTTCACATGCTCCAAATAAAGCCTTCATTCATTCATTCATTCATTTATGTCACATCAGCATTATGCATTAGGCATTAGCTGACCTGCTATTTGATAATAATTTTTAGTCACTACCTATAAACTGTATAAAATATGGTTTTATTGACTTAGGAGACATGGATGGCTTCAGTTAAAAGCTTCATATAGACCTGGTTGATGAGAAATGACATGAACAGAGCTGAAGAGCACAGTGCAATGCCAAGTCAATTCTGACAGACCATCTCGCTTAAGTTGTATATAATATGGCTAAGGATGTTTGATACCACTTTTTTTTGCTAAAAGACTGCAAACTAATGCAGACTAATACCAGTACAAGCACTCCCACTTGAGTACAGAGTACCGATACATTTGATAAAGGAAATTTGAATCAACAGTGACAGATCATTTTGATCAAAGACAGCTCATTCCTAGTACCCGATACTGATACCAGTACCCGCCTAATTATGACGCTAAGGTTGGAGACAAGTTTGTTTGTGTCCGTGAGGTGCTGCACCTGTGTTTGCCCAAAGTGTGAATGTAACTTTGCCCTGGAAAGAAGACGGTCTAAGGGGAGACTGACAGGGACTTTGATTCCTATAACAGCCATTGAAGGTGGCTTTTAAAACTCAATCAGGAAAAAAGGGGTGACTTCACAGAGACTACGTCAATACATCAAAAAGTCTATGCTGAGTACGTACTCCAGTTTTGAAGTCATGATTCATTAAACTTTTGTGCACACATGTTCCTTCACACCCCCTCACACTGCTCTGATTGGGTCCTCTAATTGGAGACGGTCTCAGGTGGACACTTGAGGAACAGATTTGTAATTTTTACCTGATTACAAACAAATCTCCTCTAATTGATGAAAATTAATACTGATCCACTTCACTTCAAGTGATTAAGCAGAGTTGACTCAACAGCATAAGATCTTAGATTGTTCCAAAACATAACCCACAAGTTGTGTAAGCTTAATAGAGTTAATGATTAAATAAGCTCTATAAAACAAAACAGAAAAACAGTTTTTCTCTTGACATTTGCCATCTCGACCTCTGAACTCTCTCTTCTATTTCTCTAATGTTCTGAGTCCTACAGGCTCACTCTGAACTTGGAAAATCTGCCTTCAGCTTTTCTGCTCGTAATGTGGAATTATTAACACCAGACTCAAGAGTCTTCAAGACTTTTTCTCCACATCATTTTTAACTTTTGGCTTTGAATTTAAAGGCATAGATATAAATATATGAAAATAAAAAAAGAAGTTAAAATAAATGAAAAAATGAATGAAATAGATGAGTGAAAGGCTTACAAAATAAAATGTAGGAAAAAAAGGAAATACTTAACCATTAAAAATAAAAGTATTGATAATAACAAAAAATAATAATGATAGTAAAAATAAAATAACATAAAACTGAAAATTAAGTTATGTATATAAAGGTAAAATATTAGAAAAAAATATAAAAATAAATTGACATAAAACTGAAAATTAAGTTATGTGAACAAATTAAAATATATACTTAAAAAACATAATAATTAAATTACAAAAAACCTTGAAATTTAGATATGTAAATAATTGAAAATAAATACTTAAAATATAATACTTAAATAACACAAAACTGTAAATAATATTATGTAAATAAAGTAAAAATATATTCTTAGAAGTATTCTAATAAAAAATTAAATTGTATGGAAAAAGTTGAAATAATAAACTCAAAAATATAATAATAATAAAATGACATAAAACTGAAAATTGATGTATGTAAATAAAAAATATATATTCTTGAAAAATATCATGATAACATGACATAAAAATGAAAATTAAGTCTATTCAATAGAGTAAAAATGCATCCTTAAAAAATATAATAAAAAATAACTAAATTTCAACTCGCAATTTGCTTGAAGGAAACAAAACAATGGCTTCAAACTGCTTCACCTTTGTGTGCTTGAGCTCTCACTCAGTATAATTTTACTCTCAACTTTTTGCTCATACATGAACTTTACGATTCCATTTTTATTTTGGGTTACAGCACTGACCTTTTCTTCCTTTGCTTTTAGCTCCTAGAAAAGTTTTCGACCAACCTTTTTGTTAGTTAACTGGTTTTTAGCATGAGTGAAATAACTGACACAGAAACAAACTCTGCATGTCGTTTGTCTTCTTCAGGCAGGAGTGTAAGAAGCTACGCGAGGAGCTGAAGGAGAACCACGAGGAGGACAAAGCCACGGTGCTGGCTCAGCTGTCGCAGAGCAAGGAGCAGGAGCTGAACAGTGCCAGAGAGAGCTGGCAGAGGAAAGTGGAGGACCTGCTGGAACAGGTACAAACCGCTGACGATGGATCCGTGAACATGAACCAAACCGTGCATGTTTTGCGTTTGAACAAACTCCTTTCTGGTCTGAATGTCTTCTCAGTGATGTAAGGAGCGCTCTAATCACACCATGATGGAGCGTTTCTTGGACTGAAAGGCCTTTAAAAAACTCTTATAGGAAAACCAGAAGGAATAATGTAGATGATCAAAATGTACAGGCCAAGAAGAACAAGCAGGGAGAGGTAATCATTAGTCCTTGATGTAGTGGACCTGAAGCATAAGTACCCCCATTTACTGGTTAAAGATGGCTTTAATCTTCAGCTCGGGCTGCGGATCTCTCTCAGCACAATACACCAGATGCCTTGTAGTGCGATGGCTGTAATTATACCAGCAGTAAAAAAAATCAATAGGGAGAAAGAGGGGGAGCAGATGAGAAAAGCAATAAGAGCAACTGCATCCCGTCGCAGCTTTACTTACCTCCAAGCCGCCACGTCTGCGCCTGGCTGACTTTCCTGTCCTCGCACAGCTGGACTCACACGTACGTTAGTTAGTGCTGTTGTTGAACACACCCCAGAGCAGGCGGCTGTAGCTAACGACCGCCCAGTAATATTAATGTGGCATGACTAAGCTCTCCTGTGGCCATCGTACGTGCACACAAACCTTGTCAATGGCTTTATTTATGTTGATTTCTGCATGCCTCAGTGCGTTACACTGACGGCTGCCGTACTGCTGCTGTCCATCAGCTCCATACTGATGATGAATGCGCCCACTTCACGCCTCACATCCGTTTTTATTTACTCTAATGTCAAATTATAGCAGCGGTCAGTCGGCTGATAGACACACACTGACAGAGTGAGCTGTTTGGAAACTGTTTGCAGACTCTCTTAAAGTGCTCTGTGTTTTGACGGATCAGTGTGTGTCAGTGATGCATGGGGAGATAAAACTTAAGACACATGATTTCACTCTGATTTACAGACCTGCTGCCTCATTTATTTCTTTATTTTTGTTCAGATAAACAAACCCAACACTCTCTACTCAGTTCAACTTTAAAATTATGATCAAGTTATCTGAATAAACTTTACAAAGAGAAAAAGTAAATACAGTCTTCATCTTGGTAAAACCCCAATTCTGAAAAAGTTGGGATGCTCCCTGAATTTTAACAGCAACTGAATTTAATGGTTCGATAATTTAAACCCCTTGTTTGGTTAAAATAGCATATAAACAACATGTCAAATACTGAAACTGAAAAGTTGCAATATTTTATAAAAAAAATTAACGCTTGTTTAATGAGCTTCGTATTTCACAAACTGTAAGACAAGAGCCTGTTTACCATTGTTGCATCATCTCTTCATTTAAAAATATTTGTAAGCAATTGTGAATTAAGTTTCTGAAGTTAAGAGAGCTGAGAGTTGTTCTATTTTTGCCTGTTATGAGATTTCTATGGAAGCCCATTGATGCCAGGTAAGAAAAAAAAAAGAAAAGAAAAAAATGGAGAGTTGTTCTTAGGGGAAAAAGGAATGCTGTCTAATGATAATAAATAAATAAATGGATTAATTAATGAATAAATAAATTAACAAATAATATTAAAAAATTCAGTTTTAATTTTTTTATTATTCCGTTTTTTTTTGTTCCATATACTCAATGAAAATACATATCATACTTCTCATTTATCCATCTGTATTCGTACCACTTAAGCCAACAGTAAAATATCCACGATTCAGTAAGTCGTACAAAAACATGTATGGACCAATTAGGTATTCAGTAAAATGTATTTATAAACATAACTATTTTTTTAAATACAGTAAAAAAAGAACAGGAACTTTAATCAAACATACATAAAAACCCATAAATTAAATGTTGGAGTAAAACTCGATGACACCTAAAGCTGTCTAAAGAGGGAACATAAAACAAAGAAAGGACACAAAGATCTACTCTAGATGAATGATATCTTATTGGTGTGACATCTATTATCTATCTATCTATCTAAAAAAAAAATTCATTTAGTCTCAAAGCAAAGGTAATTCTCTCCATCCTAAAAATATATCATAGATTATTTCTCCACAGTAGGTTTTCCAGGTTGTAAAAACCTTCTAGTTATAGCTTTTCTGCTGGTGGCACTAAGCATCCAAAATAAGTATTTTATAAAATTATGATATTCTTAATTGAAATATTGAGGTATTAAGTCATAACTATGGGACAAAATGTCTTTTTTTATTTTGTCTTGTTTTAGCAAGTCTTCCTATTTTTTAATAAATGGGCAGAAACAGGCTTCCATAGATTTCAGTTGTTCAACAACCCAGAGTCTCCTTATCAAAATTCTCATTTTATGATGCGTCATCAAATGTTTTTCATGCATGACAAGTCAGGGTTGGAGGCAAGCTAGTTTAGCACCTGGACTCTTCTACTTCTGAGCCATGCAGTTGTATTACCTGCATGACAAAACAATATTCCCATCGATTTGCTGAACCATGTAATGTCTTTCCTGAAAAGGGCGTCATCTATGTTGCTCCAGAACCTGTTCATATCAGCTCTGATAGTTCCTCCGCTGATGTTTGAGCCACCTATCCCATTAACGCTCATGAATCCCCATCCAGTGACGGCGAGTCTTTTCACTGCAGGAAATTAAAGCTTTACAATCACCAGCCTGCTCCCTCTGAGCTCTGAATATTTTGGACAGATTCCTGCGTACTCACTGTTTGTGCCCAGAGGTTGCAGAATCCTGTAATACGCCATCAAACACACTCTGCAGAACAATTCCTCATCTGCCAGAAGTCCTGTAACGTAATGACGGCTCCAACCTTGAACTCTGTGTGAAACATGGGCGTTTTCTGCTCGCCGGCCTAACAGCTGCCAAACAACTACACGCCCATAGAAAGAAGAGTCCTGGTTCTGTGTTCGAGCTGTGGCAGTACATGATGGCTAAATGGATAAACCTTCATGGAGCTGAGGTGGTGGTGCTGATGAAAGGATGTGATGACAGGTGGATATCTGAAGAACTAGACGCTGATGGTAACGAGTGGTGGCAGCTGGGGTGGTCGCCAATGACAAACTGATGGAGCAAAAAAGGGAACAGATTAAAAATTCAGCAGCAGTGATGGCTTGGTGGACAGAGGTCATGGTAAAATCTGGGTGATCAAAACTTTAAAGAGTAGATGTCCACGATGAAGAGATGAGAGACAGGGGTACAGAATGTAGACCTGGAGTTCTCCAGAGATCAGGAAGTTTAGCAGAGTGTTGATCTGCTAATGCCCAACTAGGATATAGTTTGCAGGGCAGCTCTCAGAGATGTTTGGCTTTCTGGGAGGTATGGCCAGCATTTCTGTGTCAGGGAACACTCCTATCTTCAGATTAATTAACTGATTTTTATGTTCCAAGGTTAAAAGATCCAAAAAAAAAAATTAGGGGGGTTTATGTGTAGTTCCTTTCAGTTTTACTTCAGTTTCTCTGGGAAATACTCTGGTTGTCAAGCCTTCACTGAAGAAAACTAAAATCTTATCAAGTGTTTTTTCTTACTTTAATTAAAAATAGTCTCAAACTCAAAAACTAACAAATGGATCTTGATGAAATTTTCAGGAAATATTCAAAATGGGATAAGGAAGAAGTTATTAAATTTTGGAGGTGGTCTGGATCACCGTCTGGATCCAGGATTTTTTTAAAGGATTCTTTATCATTGTGAGATAGGGCCGTTTTCACCATATGTGTATGTAACTCCACGATAAATGGTCAGATTGCTTTGCAAAACAATACAAGACAAGGTCACCATAATTTCTGAGAGATGTTAAAGTACGATCCAGATCCTGGCAATATTCTGGATACTAAGATCTGGAATATGAAATATGTACTGGGTCATCATAGTTTCAACACTGTCAGGTAACAAATTATCGTACAAACCTGCAACTAACACCAATTGTAGCAGACAGTCTGCTGAAAGGGAGTATAACATTAAAGTAGGACTAAAATGTTGCGTCTCAATCACAATGTGCTTGGTGGACTAGCCAGGTGAACGTGGCCAATATCAAGTCTAAAAAGACATTTACTACTAAAAATCGGACAAAATTGCTTGATGAGATTTCATTGTTTTGCAGTGTTGAACCTCCCCAAAGATTTTCTTGGATTAGTTATACAGTTTCAGCTAAACTTTTAGCGGCCCAATCAGGAAAGAGAGGTGGGAGCTGCGGAAGTGACGAGCAGACGTGACGTCAGCTGACTTTCATACTTGTCAGAGTTCCTTTGATTCTTAAGTTAACTTTACAAAAATGGCAGCAGTCGTCTAACGCCATTATCACAGCTGTTTCTTGTGTTCCTGTCGTTGTTCGTCTATTGTTTCTCAGCAGCAGAGTGCACAAGCTACGTCATACCATGGCTTGATGTGGATTGATCTGTGGTGAGATGGGATGGGTACCTTTCACAATTGTAACGATATGGTACCAATGCCCGTTACCTGGCAATCAGTACCAGTACTCAACGGTACCAATTTTTGGTACTTTTTTGTGTTTGTGTGGTAAAAAATACTAATTTGTTTAATAATAAAAAAACATTTTTTTTTTTCAATTTAATGTATTTTTTTCTTCAATACATAATCTTAGAATGCTGAGTCCATGTCCAGTATGGAAAATCGCTTACTCTTCCACTCCCTCACAGTCACAAGGATGTGTTTATGTACCTAAACATGGTACCCTTTGATTTTATGTGAGTCGGTACCAGGTACTCTAGACAGAATTTGGTCGGTACCTATAAAAGTATCTAATTCGGTACCCATCCCTAGTGGTAAGTGTGTCAATCAGAACAGTCGTCCAATCACCAGCTGCTGATTTTTTTGAAGGGTCTTCCTCTGAAAACAAACCCAAAGAGCTGCTTCCCGGATGGACTAGTGAAACATTTCTGTGGTGGATGTATGAAGCTGTTCATCTGGTGTGTCAGGTTATCACTATGTCCCCCTTAAAGGTATTTAGACTCTGGGTCAGAATCTAGAATCATCCCCTGACTCTTGACGGTTGACAGAACAACATCAAACATCCAAAGTATTTATTATTTGTATGGAGTAAGTTAAATTTGGTGGTATGGCTCTGTTCTGGGAGCTCCTCCACATCCCTACATTGAACATCAGTCTGAGGTGGGGAGAGCACACCTCCCTTCTCTTTCACCTACATACATGAAAAGCCAAGGCAGGGAGAGCAGCAGCAAAGACCCCTGACATATGCTGTGTCCCAGTTGGATGTGTAGATGTAATCCATTGAGCTGTCAGCTGATGAGGCTGGTGTTAAGAGCACCTGATACACTGAGGTAGAGGTTGAGTTTGTGGCCTGACATCGTGCTCAATTAAAATACTGACAAAACAAGTCTGCACACTGAGACATGTGAGGTCAGCGTCTCTTCAAGCCCTCGTAAAGATATCAAAAGAAGATGTTTTGTTTTTGTTTTCCAGTCGAGTCAGGACACCTTTAGCGAGATTAATGGAGAGTTAAAGAAACGCTTTAAACGCTTCTTTGCTAACGATGGAAAAATGACTGTGAGAGCTGTCGTTTGTCATTGTTTTGTTTTTATGTTCCAGCCAAAAAATTCTGTTCTGGCTCTTTTTCTTTTTTTTTTTCCTCTGCTCTCATTAGTTTTGTTTCTAACTGATGTTTTTTGTTGGACAAACCCGCTCTCTAAAACCTCCACGAAGACACGCTGAGAAACTGGAGAAAGACTCAGAGGCTTCAGACTCTGATATTTCCTTCAGGGATTCTCTCGAACCAGAACAGAGCCAGGAGCAAAGACCACATTGAATTAAAATTTATGTGAGCATATTACTCTTTGAGAATGTTGCATAATACGGGCAGTTTGTGAAATGTGTGCACCGTGTAATGTGCAGAAAATGTGGGAGTGGAGGGATGAGATGAACAAAAACAGGCAGTTAACAGGGATTTCAGCTAAACCAGCAGTTCAAGGAGTTTTATTTGGTTATGAAACAACCCAGCGTGGCTCTTTGGAGACAGCCTTAACCTTCTGCGCAGCTCGTTGTTTGGAAAACCACAGCTCCACCTGTTTGTTCCTCTTTCCTAAGAAGTGTGTGCATGCAGAGGTCTAACATTTCATTATTTCCCTCCTCTCTAGATCTCCCTGTTGAAGCAGAGTCTGGAGATGCAGCTCTCCCAGTCGCAGTCGTCGCTGCAGCAGCTGCAGCACCAGTTCAGCCAGGAGAGGGAGCACCTGAGGATGCAGCTGGACGAGCTGCAGACGGAGCACCAGAGGCGACAGCAGCGTCTGCAGGAGGTCCACTGCTGCGCCATGCAGGACATGGAGCACGCCAGGCAGAGGGACCTGAAGGTATGTGGGCGATATAAAAAACCCTCACCACACAGGCTGTCGACTTTTTAACTCCACAAACACTTAAAAGTGGAGTGGAGCAAAAAACCTCAAAGATTTCTCTCTTACCTTGGAGTCTTACAAATACGCTGAATGAACTTCCTTTTTTGTGAAATATTTCAAAAGCACCTTTTTATCCTGTAGCTGAAAATCTTACTCCCTGCTTTTTGCATGCAAACTTTAAAATTCACAATCTTTGGCCGTATCTACCTAATGACTACATCTTCAACAAGAAAAGTGAAGGCTGATATATCTGCCTGTCCAATTTGAGTAGCTCTCGTCAAGTCCAGCGTACTCCCATCTGCCAAAAGTTTTGTCAGTAACCATTAAAAGTCCAATCAGAAATTGCTACGTTGGCAAATCAGCCTGACAGAAGCACTGATGATGAGTTATCAGTGATGGTACGGCTCTTCAGGAGGGCTGCAGTCTGGTCAGCACCATGGACAGCTCAGGATGCAGACTCACTGCACAGCAGCATCAAAGCAGGTTATAAAATGACCCATTTTCAATCAATTAAACTCTGTTTATAAAACACAAAGTTCTTGACAAAAACAAAATAAGAAGTAGAAAAATAAACTATTAGACATTAAAATAATAGTAATAGGTGACCCGACAACCTTCCCATAAACGCAAACATCAACATACAACCCTTCACCTCCTCGGGCACAAGGTGAACACAGCATAATTAAAATCCATGCAGATGAAGTGAGGAACTGTGGAAACTCTATCTGAGAACTTTAATGAGAAAACACTGAAGGTAAAACGTTGAACTCAAGATAAGAGAATAAAAACAACTAAATTAAAAGAAACAAATAAGATAATTAAATACTAAAAGACCAAAACGGTGAAAGAGAAAATTATGTAAAACTAAAACTTTAAGGTACAGAATCAAAAAGCTGATAGAAGCAGTGAAGTAAATTAGATAAATGATTGAGATAGGGATGATAGAAGACACAAGAGTTTCTTCAAGTGTTTCTCCTTTTTCTATTTTTCTGTTTCTTTTTTCTGAATAAGCAAGCAAGAAAGCACTTTCTGAGCGTTTTTTGCTTCTGTCATATTGTCACTCACTGTGGTCTCATTTTTCTCCATAAAGTGAAGTGCAGCACCCCTATAGACGCAGGACAACCATGGCTATAGGCTGATGTAACTCAATTATGTCTTTATGTAGTGTTAACAAGAAAATGAAAAGCTGTAATTCATTAGTGTTTTAAACCTGCCCTCAAGTTTAGAAACCAGAGGGTTAAATAACTTAAAACAAGACATTTTTCTGGACTCATCAGCTGAATGTGGCTCGTGTCAAGTGTAATAAGACAATTTTTACTGAAAGGCAGGGTTGGCATACCTGAAAAACTAGCATGAATTTGAATGTAGCATCTTGTCAGGACTCCGCCTAGCCCCTCCTCCCCCTCCCCTTTGAGCTCCTCCAAAGCAATGCTCCCGCTCACATGCACGAGCGCGCTGATTCGCGACTATGATTGTAAATTACTGAAAGACGGACTCAGCACATCATTTTATATTTTGCACTTTGCTATAATACAAATAGTACATGTACATTTTCTCTAGGACTTACTAAATATCACTTTTTTTTTTTTTACTTGTCAGAGCCCCTGTGGTGAGAGTTTATCAGACTCTGATCCAGAAAAGAAAGCCTCCGTCTTTCTTTTCTTACTCTGTTTAGCTGGAGGAGCAGTTACCAGGGCAGATCTGGAGGGCAGAACGGCAGGACGGGATTTGATTGGTTTGACAGATTGGATCCTAATTGATGTGATTGGCTGATGTTTTCCTGGATTTTCTCCTGCTGTAGATAGCGGATATTATTTTCTCTGATTTAAGAACACATCATTTATTGCTTGCCATCACATATAGATCATTTTAACCAGTGTAACAAAAAGTGTATCTAAGTCAAACTACCAATTATACCTTTAAAATAAGACAAAAACACTTGATATGAATTCATTTTTTTTTGCAGTGTAGATGAAAAAGGGAAGTTTAACTTCAAATGAGCCTGATTTCCTTCCCAATTATCACTTTAGATGGTCTATTGAGTTTCTGATGAATCTAAATCCAGATATGTATCAGATCTTTTGGGGATATAACATTATCAGCAGAGGAAAAAGAGTTACTGTGTGAATGTGGTCAGTCCCAGCACACAGAAAACTCAAGACTTCTTATCACACGATCATACGAAGCAATTTGTTCAGTTTCAAAGTGCACGAACTCTGAACCGCTGCAATTATGTCATCTCCTGCGCCGAGTTAAGAAACTCCTCAGGAGCAGCCATCCTCGACATTTTTAATCCAATCAAGTGTTGTCAGACTCAAGGTTAGTCTGGCGGTGAGTCACCGGCGTCATTACTCACTCTCGCTGACAGCAGACAGCTCTTTTTCTGACTCTCTCCATACTGACAGCTCAGTGATTCCTCTTCACAGCGTCAAAATATGTACACACGGACGCAACATGCGTGCTCCTTCAGGGCGCCAAGAAAATGTTCCTCTGCGTTAATCCTCCCACTTTGCAGTCAAGGTCGATTTGGATCAGCTATACATCACAATCCTAAATCCCCTCTTTGACTGGGGCGCTGTAATTGTATTAATGCTTTAGGCAGAGTGGAGGTCAGGCAGCAGCGTCCTGACGACGTGTTTTTGGCAGCGCCTTGAGTAGAAGTGTGTGGAGGGAGAACATCACCTCTGAATCACACACACTTATGAAATCAGCTGTCTTCATTATTCTTCTTGTAAACAAACCTGACTGGAAAAACAAACATTGTTCTGCCTTTAATCCATCTGATGTCATTATACGGAGCAGCTTGTGCACATATTCCTCCATTTAACGGCAAAATCGACCACTTTTTGTTGAGGAAGAATCTTTCCTCCGCCACAGTGGAAGTTTTAAACGAGTAAAATAAAGTGTTAAAAGCTTCACGGAGGGCTTTTATGATGGCGGGGTGTTTATATTTCTGTCAGCGGAGCAGGCAGAGAGAACTCAATTATAGTGAGTGGAGGCATTAGACGGATGATTTGTGTGTTCTCTGTGTGTGTCTGCGCGGATGAGAGGTACATTCAGATTGCCTGGCGTTATCTGTTCACACTTTGCAGGCGGCGACATCCAGGGAGTAATAAAGTTTTCACATTTCCTCGCTACACAAACACATTCACATAACCTAATTTAGCTCTCCAACTTCCCCTGCCGCTAAAAAAAAAAATAGAAGCTACAAATAGAAGCAGTGAGTGTGAGCGGATAGCAATTCACTTTATCGATTTGCTTATCATCCCTCGACGTACTTATCTTATTCCTCAGGCTCTTGCTCACTCTCTGAGGGAGGATTGTTTTACGCTCTCGCTGTGCTCACTGCAGAGCTTCAGGGTTTGTACAGTGTCTTCTGAGCTTTCCCCTCAGACACAGTGTGGTCATGTTTGTTTGGATCAAGCCTCCATTGTTCCTGGATGGCCAAGATTACAAACTTTCACAAACCCCTCAAGCTTTGGTTTAGTTAATTTCAGTTTTTTTTGTGATAATTTTAGCTTGTAGTAAGTGCAGTTCACACAAATCAACAGTCAGACTTAACAATATATGAAAGTTAACATAAAATGTATCATAAATGCCTGGTTATGTGGATTTAAATCCTGACAGTGTGAGCCTGAAGGGGTTCTCATTAGCGTAACAACCGGTTTACTAGGAGTGGAAGAAAAAATGGAAAATTGATATATCAGGATTCTTTGTCAAAAAAAAACAAAAAACTTTCTTCATTTAAGTCTTTTTTTTAAAAGTGGATTTGAAAAATGTTACCACTTTTCTCCAGCAGATGGTGAAATGTTTCTCTCTGGCTCATGTGGTATACATTTCATGGGAAAATATGGCTCCTAAAGTAGTCAGTAGATATTATCATCATCATTTAACTTGTTAAAAAAGCAAACTAAAATATTGTAAATACCAAATAATCTCAATTTATTGCACTCAAAAAGATGAAATAAAATCATTATCTGGTTTATTAACCTTCCCATGCCCAAGAACATAAAGAAATTGACACAAAATATCTGATTAATGATTATTGTTCATTGATTCAAAAAATGTTTTTGCATGATTAAAAATATCCCTGAGACACACTTGTCAGGCCCAAAATTATGATCAATAACAATTCTACCCAAGCAGTCTTGTAAGCCTTCCTGTAGGATGAACTATTGGTTAAATAATTGGTTATTGGTGCCATGCTAACGTTAAAACATTAGCATGGCACCACTTTAGCTTCACTGGTAGAGCAGGTGCCCCATGCACTGAGACGTCCCTTCTGTCATCCTCCACATTTCCTGTCGCTCATAAACTGTCTTACCAAAATGAATTTAAAAATTTCCATCTTTAGGGCTCCTTTAAGGCTGTGTCTGATTTTATCAGCGTCATACAGTCAAATTGGCACTTATGCTCGCTCTATTCTATACTCTGGCGGCTGAAATACACCAAAATGTGTCTCTAGTCTCTGGCTCCGTTTCGGCAACAGATCAGATAGGTTTCCATTCAAGTCAATCTGTTAACTTACACTGGATCTGTTCTGTTCTCAGGGTAGGGAAGATCAAAGTTGTCACCGGAAACTACCTTAAAACACCCAGTGACTTTCAAAATAAAACAAACATGTCAAAACCGAATCGTATTTGGCTTGACTATGACAACTAACAGACATAATCAGCAGAGCCAGACCAGGAGTCAACAGGTTTGAGGTTTTACAGACAACGTGAATGAAACCAGGTTTATCAATGAAGAGGGAAACGTGGAAACTCCTCGATCTCGCGACTCCAGCTGTCTATCAGTTATGAGGCTTGCCGGACTGCAGCCGGTGTGAGTTAACAAAAGCAGTCAACACAGAAAGGAATGAAATTGGACTGCAGACACATCTGGAGTATTCGAGGCATAAGTGTCTTTGCTGCTGCTCTGCCTGCCTTGGTTTTCATATATGTGCATGAAAGCAGCTTTGGCATTTCACATAGGAACATGGAAGGCAGGGAACTTCCAAAATAGAGCCAAACCTTCAAATATCACCTGTTAAATCATTTAAATTACCTTAGGCTGAACAGTTTGGTGAATGAAGATGTTGAAACATTGGCACGGCACCAGTTTAGCCTTCCGGTGAAGCAGACACCCGATATTTAGTCCTAGTCACACTTGTAAGAATCGCTTCTTCTTACTCTCGGCATGGCATGATTGATTTAAAAATATATATATAAAGCTCCACTCCAGCTCCGCCTTTAAGGCTGAGTCTTATTTTATCAGGGTCATAAGTATTATCACAGATGCCTGCTCTTTTTGTACTCTAGGGATCTTTGCTGCTGCTCTACCTGCTGTGGTTTTTCATGTATGTGCTACCCAAGTAGCTGCCTGTTGCAGCAGCTCTCTCGTCTTCGTCCGTTTCTTGTAATTTCTTCGTCTCTTTTTCGTAATCTTTGTATTTGGAGTGGATCATTACTTTTTATGGTTCATTGTCGGTCACGGACACCAAACTTTTTGTGGCTTCGGCGATATTTTTTACTACTTTTCTCCTGTGTTTGTCTGGAGATCCTACATGTAACCATGGCTGCATTGTTTACATGCGAAATTAGCTGTTAGCAGCCTGTAGCATGTCAATGCTAACTAGTGTAGGGCTTGATGATTTCCCTCGAGCTGAGGAGGAGGAGGTTTGGACGACGTGCTGGTTCTCGGATGTGAGCTGGGAGGTGACGATGTGGACCTGTCCTTCCATCCATCGTTGTTGGGAACGTGGGATCTAGTTCCGGGGGATGGATGAGCTAGCTGTGCTAATCCAGCGGCATCGTGCTGTTCACGGACGTGGCTGACAGAGCTGACATCAGACGCCGCGACACATTGGAGGAGCTTCGCCTGCTGTGAGCAGACAGGATCCAGGAGACAGAGACTGAACAGACTTCTGGGGAGGCTCAGTCCTGGACCCTGTGGAGGTGGAGGCTGGCTGGGCTGGAGAGTGGTGAACGAGTGGTGGACGGGATGTCGTCATCTAATTTCTTATGGACTTTTTTTTGCACTTTCTATACTCTTTCTTACTTTTGTTTTCTTAAATGCTGCGGTGACTCCTGAATTTCCCCTCGGGGATAAATAAAGTATTTTCTATTCTATTCTATTCTATTCTATTCTAAAAGAAGCTTTATTATGTCACCTAGGAACGTTGAAGGGCAGGGAGCTCCTAAAACAGAACAGTACTGCCAAATATATCTAATTACGTGCAAATGATTTATTCTTATTCATGAGAAGGGTCATGACTGATTTGCCATGGGTGGCTTTTAAATTTGTAGATTTGATTGATGTGGACGGAAAGATGCTAATGAATTCTTCTTTGGAGATTAGCTTTTAGCAGAGTCCACGTTCCAGTGCACAGTGGCTCCTCGGACACAGAGGAGCTTTGCATGCTTTTATCTCTAACAAGCTCCACTGGTGCACTGCTCTCAGGTCTGCTCAAGAAAGCTCTGAGTAACCTGAAGATCATCACAGTGCAGCAGCGAAGAGCAGACGGAGAGAACACATTTCACCTGATTCAAAGTCGATCTGTTGTTGGCTGCGGGTCAGTTAAAGCATTAAGACTCTGCTCTTGGGTTTTAAATCACTCTCCAGCCTCGCACCTGAATACACATCAGACACACTTTCAGAGCCACGGCTCTTTTGGATGTCCCAGTTTCTCCATCTGGAGTCTTTAAGCTGTCCTCAGGGTCAGGATTAAGACCAGCTGGATCACCGAGGGCCACGGTTTGTGTTCACATCTCTCACGCTCCTCTTCATCAATATCATCCTCTTTCTGCGTACTCAAATAGATCCAGCCACCAGCACAGTGACAAATATTGACCCTCCAGTAATGGAATGAAGATTGAACCACCGGGCCCCCACACACAAACAGCACAGGGAGGAGGAGGAGGAGGAGGCGAGAGTAGCATCATTACTGTCAATTTGTAATTATAGTATCCACTGCGATTAGGCTTAATTAATGTGCTACCTTTAATTAAAGGAATAAACGCTATGGTTTTTACTGACCCATTGCACAAATGGACCAATGATCAATACCACCCAGTTAGAGAGATTAGTGGACCTTAAAACTCACTTTCTCATACGGCGACGAAACCTCCCAGTAGACTTACAACACACTTCTACTCTACTTCTGCTCAGTCATTAAGATTAGTGATGCTACTTTGAAGTCACTCAATAGAATGTGAGCGTGATGCTGTTCGTAGCGTCTTACAGGAGTTTTCACCTTCACCCATGACTCACCTCAACTCCCTTCACTGCTCCGTTTGATCAGAGAGAAGTTTGACTTTATTTTCTTGAAATGAAACTTTTCACCCTTAAAAAACTCTGGCTTACTGTCCAAGTTTCCAACAGTTTTGAAGCCAAAATTCCCCCGTCACAGGTGCCGCCATTGGTTGCTCTCGTGCAGCCAGAGTCTGCGCAGTAGAGACCATCATCCCCAATTCACACATAAAGCATGAGCGCCGCACACTACGCCATACTTATAAACCACTGTAGTCAATCATTGCATTCACACAGCATGTCCGCCAGCGCCGTGACACCAACTGCTTAGTGTGGCTGTTTCGCTGCTAGTCTATTTTTGCTGGTGTGCGCTGCAGAAATGCATCAACCTCTGCAGAGCAGATCGTACCAGACAGGAAATCCGACACAAAAACGATCATAGTATCTGGTCATTTCAAAATAAAGCTCCATGTTCTGGCTCCTGATCGTAAATGTCATCCTTGTTTATCAAAACTACGTCACTGGCACATGGTCAGAAATCACCAGCAGGTCAATTTCAGAGGAAATCTGACGTTAATCTTGGGGGTGAAAAACTTCATAATTCTGTTCGACACAACACATTCTTTCTATAAAGACACCAACAGAAAGGAAAAGGCATGGAATGAAGCTGCTGAATTTTTGGGAGGGCCAGGCGAGATTAACATCCTAGTTAATCACCATGGAAGTACGTTGTCATCTGAGTGGAGCAAGGTGACCAAAAAAAAATAATTTTTTTTTAATTTTGAGAGTCTAATCTTTTCTTGACTCTACCTCCCGGCACATTTTACAACCTACGAAAAAATACACAAGAACAGCAGCTGCCAGTCATAGTTAAACGTGACGTAAAGCCTTGTTTTACATGCTTTTAACCACTACTAACTAATGAAAACAAAACTTCTCTGGGAAAACAGGACCTGAATACAAGACCACAGCCCATCTGGAATGACTGGGGAGATGGGTTTTTTTGACCTATACTGCAGCCAGCCACCAGGGGGAGCAGTTTCTGTGGCAACTTCACTTCAAGCCGAGCGAGATGACGTCCATTGTTTTTCACAGTCTATGGTCATAACAGACAAACTCTCCTATAATGTTGTACAGAACGCCATTGATTTAACACAGATGTACAAACGCAGCCTGGTTTCAGGAAAAAAGACGTCTGTATGAACTATTAGTCTTTTCGAGAAGTAACATAAAATGCATGTCCCATCAAACCCTGAGAAACCAGAAACTGCAGTGTCAGACTGATGTGACTTGAACATTCAGGCCTCTGGCTCCGTTCCATGAATCATTCCCCAAAGGCATCACATATTTGTGAATTAAAATGCCGCAGATGTTGCCGTCAAACCTCCATGAATATCATTTCGAGATGTTCCTTTTTGATGGGTTCTAGTTATAATTTGCAAACTGGCATCTTAATGTTTTACTGACAAAGAAAATGAGCTGAACTCAGTGTGAACGGCAATTTTCTTGTCTACAGTGATGTGTTTTAGGGGCTTTGTGTGATGATGAAAATGAGATTTCAACTCCATCAAGTATTCTAAGACTGCCGATGGAAGGCACAGCTGTGCTTTCTCATTTAAATGGCAAACTTATACTTTATTTGATGAATCAGTGTGCAAAGACATGAGCAGGGACGAGAGGGAAGGAGCTGTAAAACACTGTTACCCAGTAATCGCTCCATGTGGCACATCTAACCCACTGTTACCAGTCCACTGAGCCCCTGAGCGCTACAATAACCAGCCAGCAGAGCTCAACTGTAACCAGGATAATGACGTATGTAAGTTTCTGGAAATATCCTTCAGCCACAGATGCCTCATATTAGTTTCTGCAGAGTTTTGGGTCCTAGTTCACCTTTAGCCTCCTGGCTAACAGTTACAATGTGCACACCTATCAGTCATAGTTAGCTGCATCTCTAATGAGGTCCTAATTATGCAAAGAATGATGCTTTAATATCTTAGAGTAATCACCCCCTGTGCTGTATGAATGTGAATTAGATCACTGACACTAGAATTAAGGCTGTAGACACAGCTTAATACTCAAAGACATTCTAAATAGTAGGTCAAAATGAAATATAAGGCTGTAACTTAAAGATGCTATGAGGAGGATCTGTTTTAATTGGACTCCCTCGCCACCTTGTGGCCCAGAGTCTCATGCACACTGTTGCAAAAAACTTTTAGTGAGGTGTGTGTTTGTTTTGGAATTAAGTGGAGAACAGATCGAAGCATCATTGTTGAATTGAATTTATTTATTTATTTAATAGGGACGATGCAGTTTAACATAGTTCCATCACTAAGTATGAATCTGATGTGCTGCACAGAGAGTTTATAGCAAATGCTAATTTCCAACTCTTGTCCCTAGTTGGGCTTTTAAAAGTCAGAAAATGTGCAATATTTAACAGCATAAAATAATAAAAAAGTTTACAAAACAACAATAAAATACACGTTCACATCAAAACAAGTAATTCCACAAACCAGTTCAAAATAGATAAATAAATAAATAAATAAATAAATAAATAAAAATGTGGCAAACTAAGAATGATCACAGTTCTGATTTGCTTTTAGCCAACACTTGACCTTTGTAGAGAAGAGTTTTAAGTCTATGATTAATTTGATTTCAGTTGGTAATGAATTCCAGAGTTTAGAGCCTTTAAAAGAGAAAGCTGACTGTCCAAATGTTGATTTACATTTTTGTATGCTACAGTTTCCATTCACCTTGCTTCTTAATTTGGATAAGGGTTCAAGACAACTTTTTACTGGATACAATGTGCTCTGAGGTAAGGTATTTATTAGTACATAGGGATGGGTACCGAATTAGGTACTTTGAAAGGTACCTAAGGAATTCTGTCAAAAGTAACAGGTACCGATTCACATGAAATCAAATGGTACCATGTTTAGGCACCTTAATGCATCCTTGTGACTGTGAAGGAGTGGGATGGGAGGCAATTTTCCATACTGGACATGCAACGCTGACCTGAACTCAGGTCACCATTGCAAGGTTATATATTGAAGAAGAAATATATTAATTAAAAAAAATATGTATTTCACTATTAAACAAATTGATATATTTTACCAGATACAGCCAAAAAAGTACTGAAAATTGATACCGTTGAGTACTGGTACTGATTACCAGGTACCAGGCATCAGTACCGTATTGTTTTGAATGTGAAAGGTACTCATCCCTATCAGTACAGTTACATAGTGCTAAGATTTGAACCGGACATCAAGCAAATGTTGTAGTGGCCGGCTATATGTAGTGCTATCGGCAGCTCCGATGTATCTGTAGGCTAATGTGACAAAAAGTAAACACTGTCAGTTTGTAAGTAGTTTTGTAGCTGTTTATATTTAGCACAGCTGGCAGTCTGTTGCTGTAAGACGTGTCCGTAACGTGTAACGTTAGTGAATCCTGGTTAGTTATGTCCTGCCAGTCATCTACCAATCAGAGCTAATGTAACCTCACTCTTCATTTTATTGATAGACTCTCAAGTTTTAACAGACCACTGCAGAATAACTGCTGACTGTGGGTTGGAATGAACGTTAGCCCAAACAGCTTAGCCCCTGTATTAGCCTTTAGCTCGGGCTACACAACTTGGTCAGCTGTCGTGGTGTTGTCATAGTGACCTAGACGTGCCATAAATCAATTTGTCCTGCTCAACGTGGTTGGGAAGCTAAGAAGTAATCTATATAAGCTAATTTAAAAGTGTGGATTACAATCAGGCATATATCTAGAAGGGAGACTTTTTCAAGATCACTTTCAAACTCTTCACAGCTCCTTTTAAAAAATCTCTAACTAAAAATGAAACCATAAAACAAAACTTTATAATAAAGTTGAAAGAGAAAAAAAGTGAATCTAAACTCTTAATGAGAGAAGAAACTGGAAACGTGACTGCAAGTGGGAGTCAAAACTGGAAATTAGATTATAATTGGACTTCAAATGAGGAATTACTCCGTGAATAAAAGTTGGAGGCAGAAAACAAGACTGTAAGTGGAAGTTGAAACTCATAATGAGACTATAATTGGAGGTTAAAACTTGAAATGATACGGTTGATAAAAGTTAGATTGAAAAATAAGGCCACAAAACAGCAAACAAATGGGGAGAAACTGCACTTTAACATAATAGATTAGAAAATGATATAACATGTTGGTGATTGCCATAGGAGAATGTAAGCAGGAACAAATGAGGAATAAAGTGGTCGCATCTATAAAATGTTAATGGATCAGTCAGATTTTGGGATCCTCAAGAAGTAGAATATAAAATTATGGAGAAACTCTTCTCACAGGGATCCACTGTGAAACCACCACATTATTTATAAAAGAAAGAACTGAGAGAGACTGTAAAATAAGAGAGGCTCAGGCTTTAAAGCCAACTCTGAGTCTGAGTCAGTCTTTCTGGTTTCACTCAACTGACACAACAAACGTCTCTTTAGCTCCAAGACACTGACATCTACACAGCTTGTGAAGGTGTTTTCTAAAAAGTAAAGTCAGAGTGTGGATACTTTTATTTTCAGAAGATATTTTCCTGCACATTGCACACTCTAATGTTGGCAGGTGTGTGTGTAAGTGTGTGTAATGTAAATGTGTTTGCTGTGGCAGAGATCCAGCCAACAGTGCTAATACCTGACGCTAATGCTGTGTATAAATGCTTGTCAGTTCTCTTTGTTCTAATTCGCCATTCCAGTTAAGTTGTTTGTTAAACTCCAGTAATGAAGTCAGCACTGTAAACATCAACAACAAAAACACAGCCACATGAAACACACTGAACACAGATTGATTAATCACCTCTTTGAAAAATGAGACGACAAATGCTTAAAGGTCCCATATTTTGCTCCTTTTCTGCAGTTTAATATGGATCATTGATGTCTCCATGAAATGGTAGTAACATGTTTTGGTCCAAAAAGCCAATAAATCAAGCACAGCAGCATTGTTTCCAGGCTCTCATAGCCCCTCTGTTCAGAACGCTCTGATTTAGTGGGCGTGACCTTCATGTGTAAATGAGCCACCGCTGATACCGCCCCGCTCTTCAGCGACACTGAGAGCGGCGCCACGAGCTCCAAGTGCACAATGTTTAGAAATCAGCGAAGCTCGTTTACCGTAACATTTCAGGCTAAAACAACAGGCTAACTGCAGCTAAAGTTAGCATCCTGGTGCTAACACAGAGACAGGGGGGACACTGAGGAAAAGCTCTTACATCTGCTCCACAGCACACATCATTTAAAATACTCACATTTCCAGGGTCCCAGGTTTGTTGGTGGATGGTTGGTAATGCGCCTGGATTCAGGACCAGTCTATTCGCTAGCCCTCTGTTGGACTGTCCAAAGTTAGAAAAGCAGTTGGCTGTGAAGTGACTAGCACACACATGCACAGTTTTACTGAGTGTAGCTGGAACATTTCCTTGATAAATGAACTCTAGCCACTCAGTCTTGTCTTCTTCTGAGATGGGAAGCTTGTGCATGGAACTATGTGGCTGTTTATAGCCAAAAACAGAGCAATGATGGCTCTTCAACTTTGGCATTCTCCTCCCCGCTGCTGGAGAATTAAATATCACATTTTGTGGGCTGGAAGGAAAGCCAAAGACCCACAAATTTCACTGAAAGACTTAATAAAGTGATTTTTGCATAATATGGGGCCTCTAAAACCTGTGCTCTTATTTCAGTAAAACCTCCGCTCTCAGTCCTCCAAGTCACACTTTGTCACTTTTATTGTGTTTTGACTCAAGAGGTCCATTTCCTTCTTATTGTTAGAAAGAAATCTCCTGAAATAAAGGAGAAAAGTCTCAATTTTCTAACTCACTTTGCTGGTTTATGAGCCTTCACGTCATTCAAACTCCTTAAAACTCGACAAAAGAGAGAATTGGGATTGAATTGAGTTTCAGTCAAGGCCGCTCTGCACAGGAATCTGTTGAAACTGTCGGAAAACCTTTTAAAAAAGACTTCAAATACAAAGGAGAACTGTCTGTTGTACAGTGCTTTCCACATAGAAGTGATCTTTTCTCTATTTTCTGAAAAAGTGCAGCTATCACCCATTTCTTCCTCTGATGTTGTATAGCAGTTAAAGTTAGCGTGGGATGATCTCGAGTTTCTCCTTCAGCACTCAGAGGATTTCAAATGTTGCTAAAAAGCTTCCGTATTTCCACTTACTTTACATTTTCATCTCTCCTTCCTCTTACATTTCCCTCCCACTCCATCATCCTCCTACATCCTAAACTTTTAAATAACAAATGTTCCTCTTTCCCTCCTCTCCGCTCTTATTCTCTACCCTACTTTTCCTGGATTCCCTCACACATCTCTCCCCCTGGCCCTCCCACCCTCTGTTCTCCACTTTCTGCCGATTTTCCTGCCTAACCGATGTTCCTTTCTCCCATCCCCTCACCCCCTCTGTTACCCCTCGTCTCTCGTTCAGGAGCTGGAGGAGCGTCTCCGCCACCATCACCATGCGGAGCTGCAGTCTCTCAGAGAGGCTCACCGTCAGAGCATCGAGACGCTCAAACAGCAGTCAGAGCAAGAGCTGCAAACACTCCGCTTTGAGCTGGAGGACGAGGGCAAAGCCATGCTGGGTGAGCTCCTTTGTGTGTGTCTGAGTGTGGGTGAGTGTGAGTGTGATGGTGTTAAGTGGGAGGAGACAATCAAAGCATTCATCCGGCCGTGCCTTTTTGGCAGATTTCTTTCCTTCTTATGAAGCTACAGGATCAGTGTGTGCTCATTCAAAATAAAATAACAGCAAAAAGGTGAAGACGCTTTTCCTGTCCTGAGCCAGGATGATGAGATGCTAAAGATCAAACTTTGAAATCTATATACAACTGGAATTTTGAAAGTAATGACTGATACTATGAGATTGGAAAAATACTTTATTAAATAGTAATGATAATAATAATGATTCAAGGTTCAAGGTAAACTTTATAATCCCCAGGGGGGAATTTTTTCTGCAGCCATCAGCATCACAAAAATGATAATAATAATAACCAGAAAAGCCTCATTGGGATTAAAAATGTCTTTAATAAGAGTGATTTTTCATGATTTTTTTTTCTATAAATAACAGTACATAAGGAAACAGAAACAATACAGCTAAGTAAAATTTAAAATGAAATAAAACATTATTCATTATATAACTAAACAATTAAAACCAAATAATGAAATGAAGTAATTTTGGCTTTTTCTTTCCTTTTAAAATGGTGATATGAAGTTTTCAGAATGTACAGCAAAGTAAAATAAAAGTACAAACCTTTGGGCCCAAATCAAATTGGATTGGATTGGAATACAAGAAGTTACGATAAGATATGATATGATATCATATCATCAGATATGATAAATACAGCCGTTCTAAGTTACGTACCTACAGGGTTTGTAAGTACAAGATACAGACCAGCATGATACATAACAATAAGTAATGGTACAAGATGTAACTACAAGATACGTAACAATACGCAACAATGGGCTGGAATACATTACAACAGGATATGTGAGGAAACAATTCGTTACATTAAGGCCCCGTTTACACGGAGACTCCCGCAACGATTCTTCCTTTGCGTTTTCAAAAGCCACCCGCGTTTACATGAGGACGGCATGAAAACGATCCGCGTTCATACGACTCCAGGAGGAGAAGTCTCCTCTTCTGCTCTTTCTTTTTCTGCCGTTTTGTTGTGTGAGACGGTCGGCAATCCAACCATAACGCGCATTACCGCCAACTACTGGCTCAACTGGAAATGTGGCTGAGCGCGGAGCCTTCACCTAAAACTGCGAGTGCGCATGCGGTGACGTCATCGTTTCACCCTGAGACGCTCCGCTCTGTGTTTATACGAAGCTGGATGGAGGAGCGGATTCAGATCTTTCCACTCTGGGGAGCGTTTTCAAAAGTTTGCGTTTTCACGGAAAACGCAACGTGGTCTCGTCTAAACGGAAGGCCGAAACGCAACGAAATGTTTGCGGAATCGACCGTTTTCGGCGTCGTGTAAACGGGGCCTAATTGTGATTTTATCCTTTGTTTGTTGTTGCTGGTTATTGTGTGTTTTTAGGTTACAGATATAAGATCTATGGGTCTTATAAAGTAGAAAGAAAAAAGTTACAACACACTTTGACACAATACACTACGTTAAGACACAATATGTTACGATATGACATAATACATAACCAAATACACAGTATGTTATGTATGATCATTGTCGGGTGTAACGAGTTACTAAGTAACGGGTCAAAGTAACGTTACTACTTTTTGGGGTAAAAAGTAGTGTAACGTGTTACTTCTGAAAATATAGCAACAAATCGTAGTTCCTTTTCCAGTTGGGTACAACATTACTTTTCCCAGGGACTCATTTGACAGCAACTGGGCAATAGTCCTGGGCAATAGCACACAGAAAGCAGTCAGTCGTCATGGCATTCTTGTTTTTCTTGTCAAGTGCTCTGTGGTATTTTGCAGAGTAAAGAGCACGAAAGAGTTACCTACAATGTGCTCCATAGTGGAACTTTATGTAGGCGTAAACACATTTAGGAAATGAGATGGGGTCCAAAGTCAAGCACCATAAAAGTAATGTAAAAGTAACGAGTAACGTAAAAAGTTTCTTTCCTCAGAGGGTAACTAAGCAAAGTAAAGGACTACTTTTCCCAGAAGTATCATGTAACGAGCAAACACTACTTTTGAAAAGTAGCTTTCCCAACACTGTGTGTGATGTACTGTATTAGGTTGCATATGACACAATATGTTATGACAGAATACCATGCATAAAACAATGTATTACGTTATGTACAACATAATAAGCTCTATTATGTTTGACTCAACACTTCACAGCAAAATATGTTACAACAGGATACGTTTCAGTGTGAAATGTCTTGAATCAATTTGTTACAACAATGAAATGATAGGCTAGAAAACTATACGTAATAATACGAAATATTATGACACAATAACTTACGACAGTGGTTCTCAAACTTTTTCAGTGATGTACCTGAGATGCGCAAAGCAGTTTTGGTTGGAAAAAGAGATGAAAAACGCAGTGTTGTACTTAAGGGTCTATTGGATATAACATTCAATTTATGAACTTCAACTTATATATTTGATTCAAACATTGTTTAAAGAAGTGGTATTAAGAATTTTGCTTGGTTTCTATTTGTGAATATGCATTTTTAAATTTTGCATACCCCCTGGAGTGTCCTCACGTACCCCCATTTGAAAACCACTGACTTAGGATACAGAATATTTATGAACAATTCATTATGAAATGAAACGATACAACATGACATGATCACAACATGTGCAGTAGGTGTGGTACGATACTGTACAAAGCAATAAAACATGATCTCTCTGGGCTTTACACAGTATGATGGTATACTTATTACATTTTAGCCCCGTTTTAACTTTTCATGCCAAAAATAAAGATTGGCCTTCATCAGCAAAAACTTGATTCTATGTGATTCAACTGCAAGAGAAGCTATAATCAAATAATTCTGTTTTTATTTTTACTTATGTTTAATTTGAGAATCCATGACTTTAATCAATGAGTTTGTCACTGTGATTGTTAAACTCTATCTGGTGTCAGGTGATATGTGTAGTGAGACATATACTCAATAATCTCTCTGATTTTTCATAGTAAAAGATCACATATTCAAAAGTTAACATCAGTACAGCTAGCTTCACAGCAGTTATCCAGCTGAGCTCTGTTTAAGAAGCTGTTTTTTTGATGCTCGTCATTTCACCTCAGAACTAGATTAAGTCTGTTCCTCTTTGCAAAGGGCCCTGATGACGAATCAAAGTTTCAAATTTGTCTTTTTTTATTAATGTAACACTTTGGGGAGCAAAAGCGCCGAAAAGACTCAGTGAGTCATCCGCTCTTCAGGGGAGTTCACTCAAGTCAGAGTGATGTTTTCACTTTCACTCCTCTGTATTGAAATGTAAGTTAATACTGACGTAACTCTGAATACATCAGGTTATGTGGATTAAAGAAGAAGCCGATAAAAGCTTTACTTTCACTCTTTATTTTTGATTTTCTTCTTTGCAGAATAAAAACATCAAACCCCTTCGGCGCTGATTGCACCATCACAACCATCTTAATGCAGAGTTTAGAGAAACTGCTGAGATGCAGTCTGTGTTTACATTTACAGTATAATGAAGTCTAAAACCACTTTTGAAAATAAGTAATGGTCTGGTTGTGTGGTGCAGAGAGAACATTAGCAGGGATCTAAAGACTAAAATGGACCAACAGAGCTGGAAAGTGCAATAAACTCTCAGTCTTAGGTAGGTTTTAGTGCTAACACACTCGTACCACGGTGAAAAATGGTCTTCCATTAACCTTGGTGTCATGGTCTTGACACTGAAGTGCTGCTTCCATCTATCTCTCACTTCCCCACATCCTGACAGCCTTTTATTACCTTTTTCTCTTCACCTCCTTTCCTCTCTTACCTTTCTTCCTCTGCTCCCCTTGAGTGAAAGTCTGTCAGAAAACATGCAAGTGTAAGAGAATATTCTTCTGACTAATAATGCTGTTCAGGAGTGAAAACCCTTATTTTTTTGACTATGAATAAGTAAACTCAAGCAGAGCTCAATGTTTCCCATCTCTGCTCCTCTGAACCATTACGCTGTTTGCACTGAAGGTGTTCATTGGAGTGAGGTTTAAAGGCCACTTGGGTAAAGGTAGCTGCACTACTTTGCTTTATGTGCAGAATAAAAAGTCTATTTGTTTGGTAATAAAAACGCCATTGCATCTAATGACGCTTTTGCAACTAGGCTAAAGGTCGGGGTAACATTTTACAACAAATCCAAATCTAAACTGTGCAGACAGGCTCTGTTTTGTCAGGTGAATTATGCTCTGCATAAACCAAAATGTTGCCAATAAGTCTGCTGCAAATTGCACTGAGTGCTCTACTGTGTTCAGCATTTTCCATCCCTGTCCTGAAACACCTGTCGTATAAATAACGTGTGAAGTATAACTGACTTCCACTGTCTGTTTCCTCCATTCAGCCTCTCTGCGCTCAGAATTGAATCACATCCACGCATCAGCCATCGAACACCTGAGACAAACCCACCAACAGGAGTCGACCGCTGCCAAGGTGGAGCTGGAGAAAACACTGGAGAAAAACCGGCTACAGGTAAGACTCTAGACTTGTAGGGATGATTATACAGCAAACAGAAAATCAAAACTTTATCTCTCAAAAGTTAATTGTAAAACTGAAAACCATATTTTTATTCAACCATCTGCGCAATGAAATAGGATGGAATGTACTTCCTGTCTACAGCAGGTGAAGATCTTCCAATGTGGCGTTAGTGTCCAGCGTTAGCCAGGGTTCCCGCAGATCTCTGTAAAGTCTTAAGAGGCATTGAATTCATAATTCTAAAAATAAGGCCTGAATTGGCATTAAAAAGTCTAAAATCCAAATTTCAAAAGTCTTAAAAATGTGAACACATTGGTAAGATTTATGTTTGCTTATTTACTCTTGTGGCAACATCAAGTAATCACAATAGCAGAACTAACGAAACAGTGATGTGGTTGCACCAGGAACTTAAAAGGAAAAGCATGTCTTGGTTCTACCTAGGGTGCCTGGAGAGAGAAAAAAATAAGCAAAAATTGGCAAAAAAAATCCAAAAGGGGCTTTGGAAAATTGATTATGGCAGCAAAAATGAGAATTAAATTTGAAATTGAATTTAAAAAACCACGTAAAAATTCCAAAAATGGTTGTTACAGTGGCCAAAAAAGATGAATGGGGGCAAAATAGGCATAAAGTTTTAAAAATTGGGTTAAAAAAAAGGTAAAAAGTGATGTTTTATGTAAACTTAACATTGGGTTAAAATTGCCTCTAACCCAGGTAATTCATGTGGTGTTTTTGTTTGTTAGTTTTGTTTGTTTCCATTGTGGTTCGTTGTCGACTTTTTTTTAATTTGACTTCCAACGTCAATAAAAAAGTCTTAAAAAGTCTTAAATTTAACTTACCTTGAGCAGTAGGAACCCTGGTTAGCTCTGTTAGCCATGTCTGTGAATAGCATAATGCTACTCTGCCTTCTGGTATTCCTCTGTTGCTGGGTTAGCACAGCTAGCTCGTCCATCTTATTGGAGATAGATCTTACGTTCCCAATAACGATAGATGAAGGACTCCATCAATGTCCTCACCTCTTAGCTCACACCTGACAACCAGCACGCCGTCCTCACCTCCTCCTCCTCACCTTATGGGGAACATCAGGCCTTGCATAGCTGCTGTATACACCTCTAGGCGCTACATTCCAGAGCGCCTCCAGAGCTCTGGGCAGGTGACTTTACGCTGTTCTGCGTGCTTCCACCTCGTCCAGGCGCCTTGTTGGTACATCCCCACCATCTTTCATCTCCACCTCTGCTCCAATCTCGTCCAGTACCATTTGCCGCTTGCATCAGTTAGCATTGACATGTTACAGGCTGTTAACAGCTGATTTCACTTGTAAACAATGCAGCCATGGTTACATGTAGGATCTCCAGACAAACACAGGAGCAAAAACAGTAAAAATATAATCGAAGACATAAACCAGTTTGGTGTCCACGACCTACAAATGAACCATAAAAACAAGAGAAGAGAAACAATAGTCTTCATCCTCTGTTTTTGTTGACACTCGACCACAGCATCTCTGTGGTCACGTGTGAATCCTCGGATAAACTCCAGCGTGTTCTGTTTCTTTCATTTAGCAGAGTGAAGATTTTCTGGCTAAATAGATAGAGGCAGTGTGTAAACACCTCCAAATTGGCTTCTCTCTCAGACTATTGAACACATTCATTCACAGTCTCCCAAAGAAGCTGCTGAAGTGAGAAACAGCATGAGCCCAAAAGCACTCTGTGGCAGATTCACATTGAATGGATTGGGCTAATAGTACCAAGGATTGTGTACCATTTTTCTTCACTATCTCCTCCGTCTGAAAGTCTGATTCGCAAATCATGTTAGGCTGATGATATGTAAACACAGCCGTGAAGTTGAGTGCAGTATGTTGCTTGTTTTGCATTGATTGTGAAGGTGAGCTGTCAGCATCTCCATCTCTTTCTAAATGTCATGTCTGCAGGGCAGTTTGAGCATGACGTCACTTCTAACACTGCAGGGAGTTACCACCAACTCTCAGCAGCCAGTGCATCGAAAAGGGCAAATACCTGAGGTGCATTAAGCTCTTTCTGTCTGCTGTTAAATTTTTTTTCCAAACTTTTTGACAGCCCAATTGCCACACAGCCCCTCTGTGAATAGAGCCCTCAGGATTAACCAGCACCAAGTTATTATAGCTGTCAGTAATGTCATTATTTGTGTTTATGTCAGCTTGTATTTCTGGGGAGATTTCATAGCTTTATTTTCAATACAAAGGATTTGAGCCCTGTTGCTTTGCTGACACCCAGCAGGATCCAGCAGCCGTATTTTAAACTATAGATCCTCAGAGGGCAGCAAATAGTTCCAGAGAAGGTGCTTTGTCATTCCATACTGTGCAGAGAGCAGGTAGTTCTCCACAAAGCAGCAGGGCACAGTAAAGAAAAGATGGTTGTTGCCCCGAGCTTCACTGTGGCTGCTCGTTCCGTCTCCATTACTCCCTGAAACATTGCAGCTGATTCTCTGTCAAAGAAACTGCTGCTTTTTATAAATGCACCATTCATAACCTTGGTGAGCACTAACCCAGATGACAAATGAATTGTGTTTCTTTTGACTGCTTCACAGTAATAACCACTTGTTTTAGACTTTAGAAGGAGAAGAAAGTTTTTTAGAAATAGTGTGAATAGAATGTGAAGTTAAGAGTTGATGTAAATTTGATCAAACTTACTGCTGCAATGCTCCCTGTCTAAGGTAGTTTAAATCCAGTCCATGAACAATAGACACTACGAGGAACACTCAAGCCTACTGCTACGAAGGGAGTTCTCTGTTTGAATAGAGTTGTATCAATTCAAATTGTTTCGTATTCAGTCGAATCATATGTAGGGATGGGAACTGAATTAGGTACTTTCACAGGTACCGACCAAATTCCATCTGTATGACCAAGCATCGATTCACATGAAATCAGTCAAACGCATCCTTGTGACTGTGAGGAAGAGTGGTTGGTAATTTTCCATGCTGGACATGAACTCAGCATTAAAAGTTTGTATATAAAGAAAATGATATGTTAAATTGAAAAACTTTGAGATTTATAATTAAAGATGAGGATCTGTTTTAATTGGACTGCGTCGCCACCTTCTGGCCTGGAGTCTCACGCACACTGTTGTAAAAATGTGACTTTTAACCAGGCGTTTGGGGATTTTTTGGAATTAATTTTTTTTGTTCAAGACAACTTTTTACCATGTACAACGCAACAAGGTAAGGTATTCATCCATTCAGTTACGTAGCCCTACGGTTTGAAACGTGACAACAAGCAAACGTTGTAAGTTTGTACCGTACGTCAGTAGGTGGCTATATGTAGCGCTACTAGCAGCCCGGTGCTACAACATATCCGTAGGCTAACGTGACAATAGGGATGGGTACCAAATCAGGTACTTTTATAGGTATGGACCAAATTCTGTCAAAAGTACCGGGTACCGATTCATGTAAAACCAAAAGGTACCATATTTAGGTACCTAAATAAATCCTTGTGACAGTGGAGTAGAAAAGTAGGTGATTTTCCATGCTGGACATGAACACAGCATTGCAAGGTTATATATTAAAGAATATAATTGTTTAATTGAAAAAAAAAGCAAAACAAATAAGATTTTTTACCACATTAACACAAAAAAGTACAAAAATTGGTTCCATTGAGTACCAGTACCAATTGCCTGGAACTGGGCATCAATACTGTATCGTTTCAAATGTGAACGGTACCCATCCCTACGTGACACCAGGCAAGCTGTCTCTTTGTACAGGAATTAAGTAGCTCTCCATACATAGTGCTGACAGCCCCTTGCTGTCAGCACTATGTATGGACAGTAACACGTAACGTTTATGTATCCTGATAAGCTATGTCCTGCCAGTCATCTACCAATCAGAGCTAATGTAACCTCACTCTTCATTTTATTGATAGACTCTCAAGTTTGAACAGACCACTGCAGAATAACTGCTGACTGTGGGTTGGAATCAACATTAGCACAAACAGTTTAGCTCCTGTGTTAGCCTTTAGCTTGGGCTGTATCACGTTCCATTTAGCTTTCTTCTGTTCTTCTGTCCTTTTTCTGTCTGACAGTTAGGCTCCTGTGTCCACCATTACTACAAAATTAATCACAGAAATCGTTTTCAGTAGAGAAAAACACTGATCCCTCTTCTCGGTACACAACTCTGTCAGCCGGCGTGGTGTTGTCATAGAGACTCGGACGTGCCATAAATAGATCCAGTCTTGCACGGGAAGCTACAAAGTAATTATGAAGTTGCCTTTCAAAATACACAAATACACATTATGTCACTTCAGATTGCATTATAGTGAATTGTAGCTACACACATTTCTTGTACAAAATCACATTGTTTGGTTTTGTATATTAAAGTATAGTTTTGTGCCGTGTCGGGCTGAACTACAACTAACCATGTCAGCTTGTATTATATCATATATTATACTTTGATGTATCGGACGAGGGGTTGGTTTTATGACATTTTAAAGGTGGTGATGAAATCTTTGTTTCAATAAGTCTAAATTCACATCATTTTAGCAATAAAACAAAGGCATTTTAATACTGTAAGTATCACAAAAAGCTGCAAATGAAAGAGCACTCAACACTTTTTAGTAAAAGTTTTTCTTGATGTTTATAATTTTCAGTTTGATTTAATTTCGTTTTTCGTGTTTACCTCTGCCATCTGTCAAACTGAAATTAAATGGAAATGGAGCTCATGTTAAATAATGTAGCCAGTGTACTCCACACCTGCTGCAGATACATTTATGCACACATAAGCACACACAGACACACACACACACACACACACATGATCAACAACAACAACAACCAGCATGCTACCTCTCCCCCCTCCCTCTTGTAAATCGAGCTAATTAGCTCATCACCATGAGCTCACCTTATGATACAGATGTTCTGACAGTGAGGCACAGCTGGTCGTCTTTAACACCCTGCACACACCGCCATCAGTCCCTCTCATCTCCAGTTGCCACGGCAATAGGGAGTCAATAAAGGGTAATAGCAGAGAGTTGCAGCCTGCGCTGCCTGTCAGTCATAAGACCCTTGAAAACACAGGGAAAATTGAGAGCAGATTGGAGTCACTCCTGAAGAGCAAATGCTTCTTTCTGACCCTCAGGTAGATTCAGGTTGAGTGACAGGCCTTCGTTTGGTCTGATTTTTCAGAGCTATACATGAGAGGAGTTTGTTTTGTCACTGTGTGAGAACAACTGATTTTTTTAGAGAGATACAGAAAGGCTGAAAGGAAGCCTGTGATATATGAACATACTTCATGTCACTCAGAGTTTGTATAACAGACTGTGGTGGTGCTTCTTCTACTGAGTAAGAGATGTAGTGCCCTATCTTGGTTAATTTATTCATGTTAAAAGCTGCACGTTTGAACTCACAAACACCAGAAGTTTGTGTTTACATCATTTCCTTCTTTACTGTTTCCCCGGTTTTTGATGTCTCCAAATCTCAAACCCCCCCGGCAGAGTCATCAGAGTGAAAGAGCTCAGCAGCCGACAGTCACCACGCCGAGTTAAATAATGTTTTTAAACATCCAATGACTTAACAGACGGGAAGGATGGGGCTGATGAAGTGCAGGGTTGTGTTTATGTGCCATCTGTCTCCCCGGAGATTTAAAACTTGTTTGATCAAACGGAGCTGTCTGATCAATTATCACATCATCAGCATCTCTAGACAACAAATACCTCCTCTGTTCTATTTCTATTGTTCCTTTTGTCATGTTTTTTAAGCGTCTTTGACAAAGTCTTTCTTTCTTTCTTTGTGTTTGGCGGCAGGTTCATCTTTGGAGGAAAGTTTTGTTGTTTAGTGTTATTAATATCCTGTATGTAAAGTCACTAAGAAGTGCTGTCTCTTTCTTTTAAAACCATTGTTCCTCATTACAGCATCAGGATGTTACTTTTCTGTCCCCTCTTTTCTGCAGTGAATGTGATGTGTTCATGTTAAAAATCTAAATCTGAGTACTCTGAATAACATTAAGTTCATATAGTTGAAAAACTGGACATTCAAGCTTGTGATTAATCATGATTAAAATGTGATTAATTGCGATTAATCGTTAAAAGCTTTCCCAACTAAAAGGCCCTTTTTATATGAACTAATCATATCTGCTTTGTCTTTGTCTGAAGATTGTGAGACCAATCCTTCAAAGTCAGACTTTTATAAAGAATATAAAAAAACTCATAAGCCATCTTATCGCAGACTTAAAGCTTGTTTATATTTTCTGAGTCCAACAGCCACAGGATCTCAGTAATGGATAGCATAACATTTCTGCTACAATGGCTTCTATAAATGATCCCATTGGTGCCTCCATGGCATTTAGACCGCTGCCAAATAAACTTGTAATTTCCTTTTAAGATTATCAATTAGCTTAGAAGTGATTTCACAAATTGAACTCAGAGAGTCTTAGCAGGTGGGCACTAATATGTTTTCCTTGAGTTCATTAAAGGTGTCCCCCAAGGCTCTATCCTGGAACCCATTCTGTTCTCTATTTTCATAAAAGACAGAGGCTGTGTTTCAGTTGTGTTTGTGTTTTTCTGGGTTGGGGATTTTCTTGTGCATCTTGAGTCTTGAGCTTCTTGGTTATTCTTTGTGATTCTTGTGTTTATTGCATTAATCTGAGTTATTCTTGTTGTGTATTTTCTGTGTTAGTCTATCGCTCTTGTTCCTTGTGGTTTTGGTTTGTTTCTTGCCATGTGTAGATCTTTTATGTTCATAGTGTTTCCGTTTTTGGATTTCTCTCATCTCTGTCATTAGTTTCCCAGTGCTGCTTTAGTTCTCCTTGGCTGTTTTCCAAACCGCCTACTACATACTACATGTGGATGTAGTAAGTAGTAGGCACTACATACTACCTACTGCTTTTGCATGTAGCATGTAGTATGACTTTTCTGTTGGGTCTGTTTTTTAGTAAATTACTCTGGTTTCCAGTCTTGGAAGGTGGAGTTACGGATAATTTTGGGTTTTTATATAAAACAAGCTATTGGCAGATCTCAGCATTTAGTTATTTTGTTAATCATATCCCAGCAGAATCATCATTCTTGATTTCTAATATTACACTGAAAGTTTTATCTTTGACTGAAAATAAATCTGGATTTTTATTTTTACAGCTGATGAAAAAAGCACTTCTGCATAATCTACATATGGTTAACAAGGGGTAATCCGTGTTTTATATGGGCTTTGATGAATTTGTAGAAGTAAACACCTCTTTTACAACCAGAAGTGACAAGATTTACTTGTGTTTCTTTATCATCACTTCACTTCTATCTCATGGACCATCTAACGTTAGTGTTGTTGTATTGTAGTTATAATGCTGACTCATTCCACTAGATGGCGGTAATTCACTAAAACCTGCCACCCCCATTGACAAACAGGGTCAGCACATGGATTGTGGGACACAGTATGCCAGGTAGACTGGTCCATTGCATATTGAGGAATTTTTGGTATACTGCAGATTTGCAAGTTTTCACATACTGACTAAATTTTGAGTTTGGGGTCAGTTCAATGTTTGCTATCGTGCTGGTTTTTGTGTTGCTGTCACCTGTTTCCTTGCGCTCCAGTGCTTCCTTGTGCGTCTTGGTTTTCCTTGTAAGTTTTGTAGAGTTTTGGGGATTTTTGAAACAGTTTTGATCTGAGTTTCAGGCTTCTGAGTTTAGTTCGAATAAAGCTTTTTATTTTAATCTGCATTTGGGTCCCACTCCTTGCTTTTTCCCTGTAATTACCTGACAGAGGCAAGGATACCAGAGCCAGATTACACGTCTATGCTGATGATTCCATCATATAACCCATGTTCCCTCTGGGAGAAAAACAGTGCAAGAGCTTCAGATGGCATTTCAGTCTCTAGAAACACATTTACTGACTTTCAGCGTTCATGCCTTTCCAAAAAGCTCACATGAAAAGCCTGCTTTGTATGTGAATGTCTTTAAACTATTGATTGTTGTGATTCCTCCATGTTGTGCTGTTTGTGTACTTCTCTTTTGCTTGTGACTCTGTAAGGCTGCTACCTTGGCTAGTTTCTCTTCGAAAAGAAGTGTTTTATCTTAATGTGACTTCCCAAGACTTCATCAAATCAAAATCCTAATAATGAAAAGCTAGTCACAAAAATGGCCATACACCAGCCATAATGAACAGACGATTCGGTCGAATCAACCTCCGCTCTGCATTTTTAAACCTTTTCATCCTTTTTTTAGAGCATCAGGAAATCACTTCCTAATTCAGTCCTGAGATTGGGCCGCCTAATGTCCACGCTTCTTAAATAATTAAAGGACTTATTTATTTTTCAAAGGCTTCCAAATTAGAAAAGAAGGACTTGGAAGGGATGGTGCACATATCCTCCTTTACTGTGCTTTTAACTCAATAAGCCCTTATACAAAAAGACATGAACAGAGAACAGTCAGGCCCAACATTAGCTCAGTTTTCTTCACCAGCCTGCAGCCAACACCAGCAGTTTTATCTCTGCAGTCGTCTGCCATTAACATCAAACAGATATCTGCTGTAATTTGATTGGATTAGACTTGGAAAAAAATACTCTTCATTCAATACATTACCTTGAGAATAGCAGCAAGACCGCTGAAAGGAATCAATTTTGGGTTATTTTCTTTTTCTTTTGTGTCGGTCTTTTCTTCTGCCAGCCTCTCCATCCCCTTCTTGTTTGCCTGTTATTTTTTTTTGCCTTTGTGTCTCCCGTCTCCCCAGATTTAGACCAGAACATTTACAAGATGGAGAGTGACATGAATGGATGGGTCGTTAAAGATTCACCTGCCGTGTCCCTATCATGCCTAATTGCGCCTCTCGGTTTATTGACAGTAAAATTCGGCTAATAACATAAAATGTAATGCTGAGGGAGCCTCAGAGACAGACAGTGGGGCAGGAGTTTGCGACTCTGAGGCCGTTATATGATGTGAGATTATGGCTTTTGGACACAGGACTGATGCGCTCTGCGTGATTTGTCATGGAAGCAGGTGGATGAGGTTTTAGCGGCGAGTCACGAGTGGACAGTAACTTCCTGGAAGTCGGTCTATCTCTGATGATGTGAAGTGGCCCCGTGACTTCGATCACACCTGTGCTTTTATTTCCCTCTGAATTCAGCTCTCTGAACATAATGATTATGGTGATGATCTGGCAAACAAAGCCGTCACTGGGGCTCAGCATAATTTGTTTTTTTAACACAAACTTGTTAATTCAGCATGTTGATAGCTGGCTGATGGCTCCATTGAAAGCTTTTTAAAGAGAGAGGCGTCACGATGAGTTTTCAGTTTTCATGTGGCCCATCTGATGACTTTGTTACATGGCTTACAGCTCAGAAAACAATTTTATTATCTCACACTGATGTCTTTAAAACCTCTGGATTCATCTATTGTGTCTTTAAGACCCCCTACATTTTTCGAGCCAAGCATACTGAAAACATCATCACTGTTGTTATACCCAAAGTTGTATTTCTGTTTTTGAAATTATACTTTTGTTCATTTAGTAAAATTCTCCAACTGGTGATGTCACAAGTTGGGCAAATTCTCATGTTATTCTCACTAAATTCTCGTGTGACTTCTTGAACAAATAGCCCAAAGCAGCTAGGTCTGATTCAAGAATTACTCAAATGAATGTTTTCCTCACGACTTGAAATTGAAATTTACATCCAACATTCAAACAGAATGTGAGGAGTTTGAAAGTGATCTTGAAAAAGTTGTAGTGAGAAGAGAGAAGAACACAGACATCTGTGTTTTTCTCTGCTGAAAACAATTTCTGTGATTAATTTTGTAGTGAACACAGGAGCCTAACTGTCAGACAGAAAAAGGACAGAAGAGCAGAACAAAGATAAACAGGACATAGATAGAGCACGAGCTAAAGGCTAACACAGGGGCTAAGCTGTTTGTGATAATGTCCATTCCAACCCACAGTCAGCAGTTATTCTGCAGTGGTCTGTTCAAACTTGAGAGTCTATCAATAAAATGAAGAGTGAGGTTACGTTAGCTCTGATTGGTAGAAGACTGGAAGGACATAACCAGTATTTACTAACGTTACACATTATGGACATGTCTTAGAGCACTGGGCTGTCAGCTGTGTTAAATATAGAGAGCTACTAAACTACTTAAAAACTGACAGTGTTTACTTGTTGTCACGTTAGCCTACAGATACGTCGGAGCACCGGGCTGCCGATAGCCGACAACGTTTGCTTGATGTCACGTTTCAAACCGCATCGCTATGTAACTGTACGGATAAATTTACTAGTCTTACCTCAATCTGATCTCCATGTAATTCCTAAACAAACACATGACTCACTATAAATAATTTACGACAGTGTGCAAAGACTTCTGGCCACAAGGTGGCGAGGGAGTGCAATTAGACAGACCCTCCTCATAGCATCTTAAACTTCAAATTTTCAGAATATAAAAAAGCAAAATACCTGCAGGATGAAAAATTTGAGAATATGAAATCAAACTTCACTAATTGTTTTTTTTTATAATTCAGAAGCAGTGTATATAGAATTAAACTCTAAAACATCATCAATATTAGTGTGAATTTATAGCAAATCTTTTTTACAATAGCAGATTTCCTAGTCTCTCATGTGACTAGATAATAATAAATCACCCGACACAAAGAGAGATTCTTTGGGATATTTTTAGTGTCTGGTCTGTTTGAAGAAATCAATTTGTAAGTCCTTCTTTTTATTGACTTTTACTTTGACATTACCAAATCTCATGTGTGTGAGAGAAGTGATGGATCCCCAAAGGATAAGGTTATTTTTATTTAACATTTTCATATCACCACTAAATCCCATCAAAGGCCTAAGTTATGAGTGCTTATGTAGCTTCAAGCATTGTGTTCCTTGCTGAGGAACACAATATTTGAAAACTGCTTTCACATGCAAAGTTCCAGTTTTAGAAATGATCAATAATTTCCAAGAGAGAGTCCGAAAGTGCAGTTTTTATAAAACAAAACAAAAAGAATTGGAAAGTGTATTTACAGGAATGATTTTTCATTTGGACGTAACAGGCTTTAGTTTGTGTTAATGGCAGCAGGACAGTTTGAGAGGGATTAGTTTGGGATAAACCACAGAACCTATTTTCATCATAATGACAGATCATACCCCCAGGAGCAAAAGTGTGTCTTTTTACAGTGTTTGGAAAATCCCTTACAACAATGGAGCTCTGTGGCACGAAGAAAGAGGATATATTTATCAGCCTGAGGTTCCTCTAGACAATACTCCTTCAGGGGTTGTTTTGGTTTGTTGGTATTTTTTTTTTGTAATTATAGCTTTTAAAGGAATGTTATTAGCCTTTTCAGGGCTTTAATAAAAAATGAACCTGTGCAGACAAAGAGTACTTGGATACTTCTGAATCAACCAGGATGTGAAGTCTGTGTCTTTATGGTATACAAAAGTAAAGCTGAAGTGAGTCACTTATTTATCCAACATCCTTGACTGAACTCGCTGTAGCGTCAGTCAGGCTGCATATGATGATGTCCCATGAGTGTTTGATTGAACCTACGCTCTCTTCACTCCTACCTTTTTCGACATCCAGTCGGTCTTTTTCCCACTTTGTAACGATGACTAACACAGGCCAGATCTTGGGCCATTACTGAGTGTCAAACAAAAGAGCAGCTCTGCGGGGCTTCATGAGTAATTGGAAGAGTTGGCCGTTTTTATTTACATAGACGTCATTCAGAGATCTGGAGAATTATAAAAGTTAAGTAAGATGAGGGCTTCATTTGCATATTCATGCAGGGCTGAAGATGACAGAAAGTTTGCTTTGTCTCTGGTGAAACCAAACTTATTTTTACAGATCAGTTGATGCTTGTCTCTGGGATTTGTTTCAGTGGATTTCATTGTTTCATGTTAACAACAGAACACACACCCTCCACCATGCTTATGAGTAAAGGAAGTGCCAAAAACTGCAGTTCTGCAAATATCCACTTGAGGCTGTCTCCAAAAGTCAAGGAGTCTTGAACTGGGCCCATATTAAAAATTCTGGTGCAGTATGAACATGCTTACCTCCTGTTACAAAACATGGTGGCTAATTCTATAACTTGTGTCTTTGTTAAAAGTTAAGTAGGATTCAAGCTTTTAATGCCTCAGGGCGCTAAAAAAAAATGACAAAGGCAGCAAAAAAGTTATGTACAAACATGCACGTAGGTTAAATCAATCAGCTAAATTAAAACTACATTTCAGACACTACTGACTCACTCACCAGCTGCTGACAGTGGCGTAATTACTCTTGCGTCACTCACAGATGGCTGGGAATGTAGAGTTATCATTTTTTCTGAAACACTGCAAAACAGTATTTATTTCAGTGATAACTAATATTATACTTATTGAATTTTCAGCAACAGTCAAATTCAACAGAAACATTTATTACTCATTATTTCTTAAATAAATAAACCCTATATTTGCAAAGCAATTTATGCTGTGTCTTAAAATTACAAGGTCCAGTGAATGCATCACCCCCCGATTAACAGATTAGCGGCTAACTTCCGTGTTGTTTCTTTCTCTGCTCGAAGTTGTGAGACGAGCTCGTCCAAAAGTTATTTAGTGTGACTGACAGTTTGTAATGTTGTTTCATGTTATCAGTAATCATGTAATCAGCAATTCCTTCTGTTTGAACCCCAATGCATGATGGTAAATAATGCTCATATAGTGAGCATTGCTAATACACCACTTTTCAAAATGCATTCTTGGATACACTTAGTGGACTATATAGTAAATGATCATGCTCAGTCAGATTTCAGACAGCACTAAAAAATGGTGTATTCACTATATAATGAATAAGGAGTGATTTTGGATAAAGCCGTACAGTTTACAGGTGAACTGATGCATTGTAGCCGTTAGCAAAGTGGTAAAGCTACAGCTACAACTTCCCAACTTCATCATTTTATGAGTAGCTGAAATTAAAATTTCATATTGAGAGGTAGATAATTTGAAGACATAATGAAATGCATTTTTGTTCAGCTTCAGATGCCATAGCTTTGATTATTTCTGCTGATGTCTTCAAAACCTCTTGTTTCAGCCTTTGTCTGAGAGCTAATGTATCTTTAAAACCTTCCCAATATTTCAGAACCCAGCATTCTTGAAGTCTCATTCACTGTTGTCATCTAACAAAGTTTTAGTGCTCTTTTCGAAACGATGTGTTTGCAATTTAGGGAAATTCGCCAACTGGTGATGTCACAAGTTGGGCAGTTCTCGTGTTGATCTCACTGTATTGATGTCTTACTTTTTAAATAAGCAGCTTGTTTTTTTTGTTTGTTTTTGTTTTTTTGTGGCCATAGTAGAGGGAAAAATGTTTGGTGCTCAGTTCCTCCTCTGTCTCATTTTGGTAAAAGTTTCTTGAAAAAAGAATGTCCTGCAACATTTGGTACAGATTTTTGGCTTTAAATGTTATTGTAATATTTTTTTTACCCCAAATCTCAAATGTTTATACTCCTTTCGATGAAATTTTACCCAAACGCCAAGCTGTGTCAATCCTTAAGGGGTTGGATTTTGGTGATCAAATGACCCTATAAATAACTGGATGGATTTCAGCTTTGCTGCAAAACAATGAAAACTCAAACACAGGTCTTTCGTCTTCACCACCTGTGTTATATAAGGTCGCGCTGGTATGTTTACAAATTGCATCTTGACTTGTAGGCTGAAGCAGACACCTGTGGGACTGTACTTCTAATTCAATTGAAGCCTTGTCTAAAGTGGCCCTTAAGTGATAAAGTCAAGAGCAATACACATTGTAATTCATGAAGGAACACTACAGCCTGTTCACGGTAACAACAAGAGTGGCCCGCTCCACCCATGGGTATTTATGATTAAAACTCACTGTAGGACAGTGAATGGTAATGAGCATCACTTTTCATTATCAGTCCATTCATTAACATTCACTTTGAGTTTAGCAGCCAGTGTGAGCCTTGACTCACCCACTGTAGATTAATCATCTCATTACGTCTTGATGAAGTTTGTGCTGTTGATCAAAAACAAGATACTTTAAAGAAGGAATTACAAACAGGCAAAACAAAATCTGATAAACATGCCCTAATGTCATCTAGTGTTTATAATATGTTGTTTAAACTATTCAGGATGGAAAATGCCGTTGTTTTACATTGAGAAACTGTCTTTAGTTGCATAAGCCCAAAACAGCATGTCACCCTGCTGTTGATCTCTCTTTACTGGCTTCCAGTGGCAGCTCCAATCAAATTCAGAGCTCTTCTTCTGGCTTACAAAACATTGACAAGAACGGCTCCTGCCTACCTGGGGTCCCTCATCCAGGTCTACACTCCTTCTCATCCACTACACTCTGCCTGTGAAAGACGCCTGGTGCTCCCAGCCCAGTGCGGCTCCAAATCTCTAGCCAGACTCTTCTCCTCTGTTGTGCCCAAATTGTGGAATGAATTACCAACTCTATACGATCCACAGAGTCCCTTTCTTCTTCAAGAGATGTCTGAAAACTCATCATGTATTGATCATAGTTTTCTTTTTTGCTGAACTGGGAGCAAAATTAACCCCAGTGAGCCTGAAATCACCATAACTAGCAAACTTATTGATTAAATTTGGTCTTGTGGCTTCGTGACTTTCTAACTCACGGTTTTCTACCTCTCTCTTTTCTAGGAGCGTGAGCTGTTGGGTCGGATGACCGAGCTGCAGGAGGAGGTTTCCAGGAGAAAGAACCACATCGCTCAGCTCGACCACCAGATCCACACACTCAACGAGAATATCAGCACTCTGACTAAAGAGCTGGAGCTGAAGGGCAAAGAGGTGCTCAAGATCCGCGGCGAAGCCAATCAGCAGATCAGGTATGACTCAGCGCTGAAGGGAAACATTACTGTGCAAAAGGTGACATACTTGGTTCAGAGTTTCTCTCTTTTATGATTCCTGAGAGCCCAAATGATTTTTTATGTACAATTTGATAACACTTTGGGCAAGAAAGAGCAGAGCTTTTCCTGTGACTCACTAAACTTAAGAAAACATTTTCCTGCTCAGATAGTCGAAATTTGTATGTTGTTAATACCAGATATTACCCAACTATCTCCTGTTCAATATTTAGATCTTTTCTTTGATCTGTCTACTTTCATCCATGTCATTTGTATTCTCGCTGATGTCTGAACTGTTCTGTACTCCTGGATCTTTGCTGATGCTCCCCCAGCCTTTGCTTTGTATACATGCACTTTAAAAGAGGGGGACTGTGCTCTCCTTACTTCCGTCTTTGGCATCCCACATAATCACATGGAAAGGCAGGGAGTTCTCAGCACAGAACAAAACTGCCAATTGAAGTCTGTTGCATACAAATAGTAGTTCTTACTAGTCACAAAATTCTGGGAATTTTTAAAGTTGGTAACTTTCCATGGGAATTTTCAGAAAATACAGTGAATTAACAGGATTTAGGGGAGAATTTTTGGGAATTTATACCAGTTAGATGTACCTGTCATATACATGTAAAAATAATATTAAACATTTTGGTTTGTTATAAACAGACATGTATGCAAACCATAGACTGTATTAAACATGGGCGTAGCCTCCGTGACGTCACCCATCTGTTCCTGTTGCTGTGAAATGAAGCCAATACTCGGACACAGCTACAGGGCATCTGCCGGTCATGTGACCTGAACTGTGCCTCTGATTAGAAAATTAAACGATCCTAATGACTATTAAACTGCAGAGATAGAAAAAAATTCACTCACCATTCAGTGTTTGCCGATAGCAAAATCAGCGTTTTAGACCCAGGCCGGCTGTAAATATATTTTTTAATGTCGTAAAAGTTGCATTTTTACTAACCAGATGTTGCCCCTTGATGTAAACATATCTAATGCTATATTTTTAAAACAAGTTCATTAGTACGGTGGCCTGTAAGTATCACACAAATTGCAAGAGCCATAACATGAATGCAAAAGCTACAAAACAAATGCAAAAGCTGCACCTCTGTTTAGTTGTGGCTTTTGCATTTCTGTTGGCACTTTTGCAAATTAACTGACACCTACTGGCTACTGTAGATCAGAAGAAAAAAAAATCCCGGGAAGTTTTAGAAAAAACAATTTAAGTTGACGGCAACAGAACCCTGAAAATGTCCAATATTCCTGTGCTAAAATACCCATGGAAATTTTCTGGAAAGTTTTGAACCAGGCTGTAAATATGCTTTTTAATGCCATGAAAGTCTGTTTTTATCTGAAAATGTTTCACCCTCTTGTCTGTTTGTCTTGAAAAGCCAAGAAAAAGGTCTGTAACCCTTTACAGAACAGTCAGGATAAGTCTGAAGTTTCTTAGAATCAACCCTTTAATGACTGCTGTTGCAAAATTACGACATACCCCGTCAGGTCTCGATGTTGCTTAAATGACCTTTGTATCCTATTATTTGCCTATTGGTTCAAATCATAGACTGTAAAAAAAAAATGGACATCCGCTGGCTTGGCTCAAAGTGAGGTCTCCACAAAAACTGCTCCCCCTGGTGGCTGGCTGCATTAAAGGTCAAAAAATCCATTTCCCCTGTCATTCCAGATGGGCTGTGGTCAAACTTTAAAAAATTAATACACCTGGTAGAAATGTTTCTCACATCCATTTGTTGTGGTGGTTTAAAGATATAACTTGGCTGCCTTGTATTCAAGTCCTGTTTTTTTCTGAAAAGTTTTGTTTTTTTTCGTTTTACAATGTGAAAAATGAGGTTTTACGATGATTGACAGCTGCTTGTAAAATATGTCAGGAGGTAGAGTCAAGAAGAGATTAGACTCTTGAAGGGAAAAAAAAATAATATTTTTGTCTCTACTGCGCAGACTCTGGCTGCACAACTGTTGCCAATGGTGGCGCCTGAGACGGCAGTATTTTGGCTTCAAAATCGTACAATGATAAATGGTGGAGCCACGCTGTTCACTCCATATACAGTCAATAGTTCATATTCTAAACACACAAAGGATCATATCAAATGCACCTTGTCCCAATGTGATGGTCACAGGGTGAACTTATTATTCATATCTATTATAACTATTGTGTGTGCTATATTTAGATTTATAATCTCCACTCAATTTAGCACCCGCACCATGCCATTTATTTTATAGAATTGTAAAGCAATTCAACTAGTAAGGGGTTAAGTTGGAGTTGGTGTTTTTAACATGGTGACCCACTGGGCTTCATAATGCATTTTCAGAAAACCACAGAAGTCTTTGAGACAAGGTCCATGCTTTATATAATCTGTGGGTAGTACTCCCAGGGGATTTTGAATGTATGTCATGTTTTTTATGGTTACATGACATCAGAAAAAGGACAAAGAGGACTTTAGGACCTTATATACTGTACGGTCTTGTGTCGGCTGCACGGGTACATGAGCAAATCAAAAGAACACAGCTCCCTTGGTAGCTGCCGGGAAACATCCACGATCAAAACTCCAAGCTCTTGCAAGGGGCGTCTCCTTTTTGTACCAGTACAAAGTGGCAACATCTAAACTATTATTAATGTTAGCTCAACATCTCTACCCACTGTTTCAGAACCAGACGCTGAGAAATATTCTCCCTAAGCCTGCTTTAATCACAGTGGTCCCTGTTATCAGTGCATGTTGCTGACTTCTCCTTTTACATTCGGATGATGATAGTTTCTGCAATCCTTCTCCTGCTGCTCCAGCCCTGATGAAAACACACAGAGATGAAAGAAGGAGAAAGACCAAATGAGGCAAATCAGTGCTTCTCTCTTATTCTCACTGTCTTTGTCTTACTCCTCTCCGGCGGTGTCAGGAGCTCATTGATTAGGGGATGTCAAGGTTGTTTAGGGTAAAAGCAGAAAGAGGAGTCTATAATCCTGTTGCCTTCTGCAGCATGATATGAATATTTCAAAGAGCTTAATGGCTAATGTGGTCCAGCTTTCATTAGAATCAATCTGTGACCCTGTATGTTTATTTCAAGGTCTCGTTACATGTCTGTAGGTTTGACTTCTGCTCCCGTTAGGCCTCATTCTCCATCATTTTTCATCTGCTGCCGGCCTTTTTTTTACATATACGTCTCCTCTTTCTCCCCCTCGTTGCTAGCAGGCCCATGCAAGCAGCACATTTCTCCTTCTCTTACGTAACCCCCCTCGTCTGAATCCTGGTCACAGCGCTAAAAATAGACTGATAAATAAATAAAGAGGAAGCAGAGAGAGCGATAAGATGTGCGCCCCTCAGGGAGAGTTGGCCCAGTCAGAGTGAGAGGCAGACAGACATCCATGTTCCCCCCTCCATCTCGCCCTCACTTCCCTTTCATCAGCCCTCTTCTCCTCCTCATTTAATTACCATCTTTTATTCCATTTTCCATCAACCCCGGCTTATTTTAGCTCCCGTCTTCCCGTTGCAGAACCTGCTACATTCGCAGAGTTATCATATTTGATAAGAAGAATTAATTAAACTCCTTTACATAACATGAACGTCAATTATTCATACATGTCATGTTTTCCATTTCAGCTATAATTTGATGCATTTTTCGGATCCTCTTAGTTATTCTGCTGCAGCATCAACTCAAATTGGAAACACATACCTCCGCCGTAATCACATTCAGAGCATGTTTCCATGTAATTATGTTTGAGGAATCCAGCCTCTGTATCTGTCTCTCTTTTCTTATCTCGCCACTGTTTCCTCAGTGAAACAATCCATTATGTTCACTTCCACCTGGACGGCGAAGGCGAGTGTGCAGGTCCTGATTAGGCCTTAAAGAGAAATGCCACTCATGGAACAGAGGAATGAATCCAAACACGTGTTTTATTCTGACATTTTGCTCATATGTTGAATATAAATCAGTGAAGCTGTAACTGCAGTGTGTATAATATGATGTATAAGATGTACACAGACAAGACACAGAGGGACTTGTCTCTGATGTCAGATATTGAAAGAAACCAGGTATGGCGCTTGTATTTGAGTAGATACACTGATCAGCCAACACCGTGTCCTTTGGTTTGACGTGTTTGCAGCAGGAAATTGGCAAACAAAGGAATGTGCTCAACTCTGAAGAAGCTAAACTCTGTAGGCTAGTCATAGTTTCCAGGTGTTTGAGGTTTCCAGGATTTACTAATAAGTGGTCCAAGGAAAGAATCCAAATAGAGACAAGGGCATAGGTGACCAAGGCTTACTGATGCTGGTTAGGAGTGCTGCACGATTTGGGGAAAAGGTGCGATTTGCGATTAGGTGGACAATATTGTGATTGCGATTGTGCTTGCGATTTAATATAAAAAGTTGTGTCATAATGAGTCTACAGACTTGCTTGGTTATCATGGAGAAAAATCTGAATTGCATGTGCTGACATTGCGATTGCAATTGCGATTGCGATAATCGTGCAGCCCTACTGGTTAGGAGTGAAGTCTGGCCCCATACCGTACAATACCAGCTTCAAAAACAACCACACCTGAAAACAAAGTGCTTTAAATGTAGATAAAAATAAAATGATAAAAAAAAAAACAGATAAGAAAAACAGACACATGGAAAAAAACATACTAAAAACAAAAGAAAATAAAAGGGAATAAGGTCAGGCAAAGAAACTAAGTCTCGCTGAGGTCAAAAGCCAAAGAATAAAAAAGTTACTGGACTAAAACTGGTGTCAATCATAGACTGTAAAAAAATTGGTGTCATCTCGCTCGGCTTACAGTGAAGGCACCACAAAAACTGCTCCCCCTGGTGGCTGGCTGCAGTATTGGTTAAAAAAAATCCATCTCCCCAGTCATTCCAGATGGGCTGCGGTCAAACTTTAAAAAATGAATACACTTCATAGAAATGTTTCTCACAACCGATTGTTGTGGTGATTTGAAGATATCATTTAGCTGTCTTGTATTCAAGTCCTCTTTTTTTCTGAAAGGTTTTGTTTTCTTTAGTCATAGGAGGTTAAAAACAAGGTTTTACGTCACGTTTAATGATGATTGACAGCTGTCATTCTTGTGTATTTTCTTCGGGGATTGTAAAATATGTTGGGAGGTAGAGTCAAGAAGAGATTAGACTCTCAAATTTTAGATAAAAATTATTTTTATCACCTGGCTCTGCTCAGTCATCAAAGTCTCTACTGCACAAACTCTGGCTGCACAACTGCTGCCAATGGCTGCGCCTGTGATTGTGGTATTTTGGCTTCAAAACTGTACAATGGTCAATGGTGAAGCCACGCTCTCTACAAAGGTGTCATATACAAGTGGTCTTTGCATTTTCAATTTAATGCTTAAAAATGTCACTAAATGAAGAAAAAAAATCCTGTCTAGTTCCTGTATCAACATCCTGGGGTTGAAATTCTGAATTTCAAAGTATTTCAGTGAGCACCCTGTAAAGGGCAGTTTGACGGGACAGCTGAAGAGAAGGAAGTGTTTTTTAGACATGCTTCAAAGATCAGGGGTGAGGGGCTGAATCAGTGGGTGATGAATCAGGGACGCTGTTTTCTGTACACAAGGTCCCCTTAAATGACTCCTTTAAAAGAGACATATCACACATGACACTGTGTGAAATATTACAAAGGTTTTTTGCTCTCTTTTGACCAACACCATTCTAACATGCTAATACATAAGTAATACAATTTCAGTGGTAAAATTTATTTTTTATTTATTTATTCAATAATTTATTCATATGTAAATGAGCCACCGCTGATACCGCCCCGCTCTTCTGGGTCACTGAGTGCGGCGCCACAAGCTCCGAGTGCACAATGTTTAGAAAACAGTGAAGCTCATTTACCGTAACATTACAGTATAAAACAACAGGCTAACAGCAGCTAAAGTTAGCATCCGAAAGCTAGCACAGAGACAGGGGGGACACTGAGGAAAAGCTCTTACATCTGCTCCACAGCACACAGCATTTAATATACTCACATTTCCAGGGTCCAAGGTTTGTTGGTGGATGGTTGGTAATGCGCCTGGATTCAGGACCAGTCTATTCGCTAGCCCTCTGTTGCACAATATGGGACCTTTAATAACAAAGGCTGCGTCCATCAAGCAAAGTCTGCTTATTTCTGTGTTTTTCCAACCAAACCAGAATACTTATACGTAACCGTTTCAGTCAAAAAGTGTAAGGATGATGTGTTTGTCTTTGGTCTAGGATTATGACATATAAGACATGATCTACCATGTTATTTATGCTCTTTACTGATTCCTAAGGTCATCACTGGCTTTATCCTTCAGCCCCACAGACAGATTCTGTTTGTCATTCTTCAGACTCGTCAAAGTGCTTCCAGGGTTTTTGCCCCCTTATCCAGATCTGAGCTACAAGATCACCTAAAACCAGTTATTATATTAGTTTAATTTGTTTTAAACAAGGGTTAAGTGTCATCTGATGAGTTTGTGCTCTCTGTGTGAAACTTTTTATGCTGCTGTCTTGGTCTGGGCTTCCTGTAAGAGAGGCGTTGCATCTCAATGGGAACATTTCTGGTAAAATAAATCAATAAAGTATTTTTTTTACCTTGTGAAAAGCTGCTCCTGAAACAAACCTACCTCATTGTGCTCACTTTGCCCCCAACAAAACATCCCACCCCCACCCACCCACACACACAGCTGCTTTCACTGTTTGTCTCTCCTCTTCATTGTCAGTTTTAAAGTTGCAAAAGTTCAATTTTTTTCCTTCTTACCAAACAAGTTTTTATGTGCATGAGATTTTTATTACAATATGCAGGATGTGTGTGAAGCAGGTCTGTTTGTGATGATGTAGACATACATTAGAGCTTTTCACCATATTTGCAAAGCAGATGTTGACAGATGTATGATCAATGACGCATGCATCAGAGTGCCTTTAATTTACTTTTTTTTTCTGTAATTATTGAATCTTACACGTTAATCTGACAGCTCCAGCCCTCACTTTGTTGAACGACTACTTCTTCTTAAGGATCCGATACTTAATCCCCCTCTTCAAAGTACTGGCTCTGTTTTTTCCCCTGATGAGGGCACTTCAGAGTCCACATCCCTCTTCAGCTCCTTCACTTAGTTAGAGAAGAAGTGCTCAAGCAAAGGATCATTTATCAGATGAGATTGTCTATAGGATGATTACCTCCCAGCAAGGTGAACTTCACATTAACAGTTGTCTGGTCAAGTGATAGCAGCCAATCAGGAGTCAGGACATCGGTCTCGTCTGTCTCCTCCCACCAGCTCCTCAACTGTCCGCTCTTCTGTCTCCTCAGGGCTCACGAACAAGAGCTGTTGAAGAAGCACGAGAGGGAGCTGGCCGAGATGAGCGCCGTTCACAGCAGAGAGACGCAGAATATGCTGTCAGACTTCAACAAAGCCCAGGAAGTGCTCAAAGACAAGATCTCCGCCCTTCAGATTCTGTATGTAAACACTGTAAACACTCTGTGTGTGTGAGAGTGTGTGTGTGTGTGTGGCCCTTAAACACATCTGCAGCTGACAGAGGTCTATGGCCCAGAGGAAAATCACTTCTAATCTAATTCTTGACTCATGATTGCTTTGTGCAAAGGTCAACCTATTTGTCCTACATAATGTGATTGTGTGTTGTCAGGTGCCAAGTGGACGCTTTAAACTACAGACACGTCGTCTCCGGAGACAATAAAAGACAAAGCACTGGAACTTGCAGACAAAATCTACACAGACCTCTTTTATTTTTTATGCATCAGCTGGAGCTGAATATAAATAGTAGGCGGGTGTGATGAACTATTTTCCTCTCAGCTAATCATATTGTTCATGTCATACGTTATAAACAGCTGCATCGTGCACAACCATAAAAGGAAGCGCCAATGGAGATTTACCGGTGCGCCCTCAGTCTGTACCTGAGCTGCATTCATCTGGAATCACTCCTCTCTGTTTCAAGACACAGAGAAAACACAAAAAGATAAGAATAACTCCAAAAAAATCAAAAGATCAAAAAGAGCGGCACAAAGTCGAGCGCCGCGCAGCGATCCTAGTTCGGTGTGAACGCGGCGAAATGTGCTGTTCTGCACGCTCCCACACATTTCCACGGTGCGAAGGCTTTGATCAGAAATGAAAGAAAATTCCAGACTTGTCAGGCAGTCTGTTTTTTTTTCAGAAATCTGATCCCAGCTTAATGAAAGATTGATATCAGAAGCTTCTGCTTTATGAGGGAGAGTGTCTCAGGTTTCATATCCTGGGTTTCCGTTTGTGTAGGCAGCAGCTGTTTGCTGATGTGATGATGATGATGATGATGATGATGTGAGTCATGAAGTGCGTCACCATGACAGCGTCACGCTAACTGTGTTAAAGGTAGTTGGAAAGTTTGTAGTTTGTTCATTGTGATAAGAGCCTGATGTCTGAAAATGACTGATGTTCTGAAACAACTCACTTCCAGGTTATTAAAACAGAAAGCTGAAGTCTGAAGGTAAGAAAACAGATAAAATTTGAGCTCAATTCCTTCAGCATACCTTACAGGGTTACAGGGTCTGTAGGTAAACTGTGTCAGGTTGCATCACAGAATGTGGCTAAGGCTAGCAGAGCTAGCACCCTGCAAATGCAGCCAAACTGCACCGTGCTCCTGGACTCCATGTGTCATCTGTGAAAAGGTCGAGTCTAATATTTTCTAACGCATTTAAAGCGTTTATAGAGGCTGTAGTTCTGGACAGCTCTTTTCCCAAATGTCACTTTTCTCAAATTTCCCACTCATTTCCTGCTCTATCCACCTTCCTTATTTTTTAGAAAAAGATAAAATGAATTCAACTTAGAGACAGCAAAACAACACCAAAAACACAGAATGAGATAAAGAAATCAAGGGTTGAGATCAGCCTTATAACACCACATTATGTATTAACTAGGGGTGCATCGATCACAATTTTCTGGCCAATCACCGATCTTTAAAAAACCTGACCTGCCATTACCGATTCTGATTTTTTATTTTTTATAACTGACAGCATATACCTTCAATGTTCCAATCTTATTCTAATGAAAAACAATAATATAAACAATAAAATCCTTTTGTTTTAACCTAAACAACCAATATAGTGTTGAGTTTTAGGTCTCAGAGCAAAAAGCAACAACGGCTGGCTGTCAGACCTTCCCGGAGGAATATAAGATCAGTTTCATATGTAAGAATGAGCTGATCACCAATCACTGATCACCGTCCCTCAAAATTAAGGAAATCGGCTCCGATCGATGGGTGCATGTCTAGTAATAACGCGCCATACCCATACCCTTACCATACCATCTTTATTTATAAAGAACTTTCAAAAACAACCACAGCTGTACACAAAGTGCTGTACAGGTAGATAGAAATAGAATAATAAAAAACAGACACATAACAGAAAACACACTAAAACAATTTAACCTCTTAAGAGCCAGCGTCCACATTTTTGTACATTACATTTCTGCCTCTCAGACCCATGATACTTAGTTTTTTCAAACTTTGACCGAGAAGCCACACTTAGAGACACTGCCCGCATCATCACTTGGGATGGGTACCAGATTAGGTACTTTTATAGGTACCGAGCAAATTCTGTCCAAAGTACTGGGAACCGATTCACGTAAGATCAAAAGGTACCATGTTTAGGTACCTAAATGCATCCCTGTGACTGTGAGAAAGTGGGAGAGTAGGTGATTTTCCATGCTGGACATGAACACAACATTGCAAGGTTAGATAGTGAATTATATTGAAGAACAGTTATGTTAAATTGAAAAGAATTTATATTTTATTATTAAATAAATTTATATTTTTTACCACATAAACAAACAAAAGTCTAGAAAATTGGTACCGTTGAGTATTGATACCGATTGTTAGGAACCAGGAATCAGTAATGTAGCGTTTCAGATGTGAAAGGTACCCATCCCTTCTCAGCACCTGCAGGAGCGGCCCCAATGTGTAATAATGTAAAAAAAAATCTCTTCATTATGAAATCCAAATTTTGTAATAATCTGTCACATTTTGTAATAAAATTCTTTAACACAATATGCAAAAACTTTGCTGCATCATGTAATGAGTTCTCACATATTGCATCACTTATTACAAAATGCAAGTTCGCAAATGTTATTTTATTTTATTACAAAATTTGGCAGATTATTACGAAATGTGGGGTTATTACATAATGAAGTGAAAATTTATTACAGTGTTACATATTGTAACAATGTGGTAGTAATGTGGTGTTACTAGCCAACTCAAGACAAAGGGAATCAAGCACTGACATCAACTTTACACAAAAAGTAAGACAATTTTGTTTGTTGGATTATTTTGTAGTTGTAACAATGCTTCTTGGGTTGAAACATACACTGTTGTAAAGCCTGTAAGTTATCTTTTAAATGGAGCCACATTTGTGGGATAAAGCAGAGCTGAGTATGTGAAATGCACCCATGAAAAATTTGCCAAATCTATCTGGCAGTGCCAAACAAACGTGCATTAGGTCAGCGTCAAGCTCTCGTTTCCCAAAATCAAGCTGCAGCATAATTTAGATTAAGCGCTAGTACCATTTCAAAATTGCCTTATTTTAATGATAAGTTTATAAAAGGATGTTTTGAGGTGAGACTTGAAAGAATTAAAGAATGCAGACCTGTTATGTTAAAGGGCAGTTCCACTAATTAAGAGCCTCAAAAGGTGACAGATGTATTTTATCCAGGTCACTGAATCTCACAGTGTTACACTTAACCTACAGTAGAACAACATGCAATGATGTCTTTATCCAACAGCAACCAATAGTTTATATTGAATACAATGATACTGCTTCAAGAAATGGACCATTAGAGGACAAGTTTTTCTCTTAAAATAAAATAAAAAGGGTCTCTTTTTCATTTTGGTTTAAACAATCTGTTATATGTTTGAAATAAGTGCGTGTGGTGGACTTTGTTAAAAGCTACTAAACTGTTCGATTATGATTCTCTGAAAGCAGATGAAAATGTTTCTACTCTGCTAAAGTAACACACTGAATTCTCCGTCCTCTGCCTGTATTTAAATATACATTCATGAATCTAAATGCAGTCAAAATGTAGAGTATGAATATTTTATTAGCATCCTTTAACTGTGTGTAGTTTGTGTGTAAATTGAACCCTTGTTATTCCAAGATGTGACCTCTGTGTTATCAGCGCTAGCTACAGCTCACTGTGTCGTAAACAACAGCCATTGTCCCATTGTTCTGCGTCGATGATTGGACTGGCTGATGGGCACCCGTACTGCATAATACATGAAAAGTATGTAATTATGATATTATGGAGTGTGCCAGGCTGAGATTATCATTGGTTATTCCATTCTGCCTGCTAAAGCCATTGTCAGTGGTTCCTAATTAAGACTGGTGGACTCCAGAGCTCCAGTGCAAACCTGTAGCAACATGGAAACCATCGACCTTTAAATAAATCACACTCAGACACAGACAGAAACTTCCCGTTCCAGTTGAAATCTTCCAACAGATTGGTCTTATGAAATATAAATTTGACTCTCGGCTGTCTGCAAACACGCTGAATTTATTTCCCTCTCATTTAAAAGTACATTAGTCTGCGTCACTTATAGGGACAGGGTTGTTTTCTCAAACATTAAAAAGTGCTTCTCAGATGAACTCTGTTTAATGTACTGTACCGTGTGAAGTGTGCAGAAAGCATAGCAAGTTTATTTATCTTTAAACACAAAAAGGTGATCCTAAAATATTTTAAATGAGACGTTGAAGAGGGGGTATCAAGTTTTCCTATACTTTCAGATAAATATAAGTTAAAGATGCTATGTGGAGGATCGGTTTTAATTGGACTCCCTTGCCACCTTTTGGCCCAGAGTCTGTCACTGTCGTACATTACTTTTAGCAAGACGTGTGTGTGTTTTCAAATTGAATGGAGATTGGAAACAAACAAATTTTCTTTGTTCAAGACAACTTCTTACTGGATACAACACCCCAAGGTAAGGGACTTGTCAATACAGTTACATAGCGCTACGGTTTGAAACATGACATCAAGCAAATGTTTTTGTAGCCCGCTATATATAGGGTATCTGTGTTCCGATTCATCTGTAAGCTAACGTGACAATAAGTCCCTTTCACACAGAAAATTTCCGTGTCGTGCACACTTGAAAATTTCTAACCTGCTAGATTGAGACTCGTTGACAAGATGGCGGAAGAAGGGGATCTCCTAGTAGTCAAAAAATGCAGAAAAACAGGAATCTGTAAGACTCTTCGCACATGCCCTTTTTCCACCAAGCTGGTTCCAGGGCTGGTGCTACTGGTGCTAGAGCCAGTTCGCAGTTGGTTCAAGTGAGAACCGGTTAAGAACCGTTTGCTTTTTCACAAACGGGTGCCGGCTCATTAACTTATCTTCTTCTTCTGTTGTTTCACTTACCCCAAACTCGTCTTTTTAAAAATGGCGCTCTTCCATGTTTTTACTCTGCTTTGGTTGGTCAATAATCCCGCTCCCACCCACTGACATAAGCCTGTAGCTCCCGACGTAACGTGGTTCTTTCTGCTTGTCCAGCAAAGAGTTGGTGTTTGCCAAGCACTGGTTTTGAGAGCCAGCAACCGGTGCTTAGTCTGTGGAAAACCAAAGAACTGGTGCTAAGTCTGGCTTTAGCTCTGAACCAGCCCTGGAACCTGCTTGGTGGAAAAGGGGTAACAGAGATCACCGTGATAACCAAGTGGCAAATAATTCATGGTGTGAAATTGCAGCAACTCTCAACAGAGAAAAGAAATCGGTTTAAAGAACCTGGAAAAATTTCTGGGACAGACATGTGATGTTGTAAACAAAGGCAAACTTGTTCGACTCTTGTTTAGTACTCTGGTAGTCCTACGTTTGTGATACACCACCCCCTGCAGTTCGGGAATGGACACCAACCAACACCCTGTGGGGTGTCAAAAAGCATAAAAGCCTCATGCGTTCTCTTGCGGGGATCTTGTGCGTCTGAAGCATAATACAGCTTTAAGTCTGTGCAAATTTTCAAATCCCTGAATCTATTTGTAAACTGCTCAAAACGGTCTGTTCCTAAAACATCATGAAATCTTAAAGAGTTTTTCCACAAGCTTTGCTGAAATGATGAGGTCATTGTGTAAGGAGCTCCCAACATGTCACGTACAGAGGACGGGCCTTAAACACCAAGGTTTCCCTTCACTCTGCTCCTGACAGGTCTTTAGAGGCCTGGCCAATCAAAGGGAAAGGATTTGTGGATTAGGGAGCCTTAAAGAGACAGCAGCTACAACAAAGTGTTTCAGACAGAGACGGAAAGAAAGGTTTTCTAATACAACAGAGAGAAAATTAGAGATTTTTTTGAGCTGTGTGAAGCTACTACAGGTGTACCAGAAGGATAGAATAAAACCTTAAAGTATGAACATTACCCCCTCTTTAAGACGTCATAAAAGAGGAAAAGAAGAGCAAATGTTTCTCTACCAGACAGTGAAAAAATGCCTTGTCATGTCTGCAACTCAGACTTCAAATATCATCAGGAGCTCCCTCAGATGTGGAGCCTGCAGGGACCAGAGGTAATGCAATCATACGGGGGTCTACTTCAGCAATGAGTGGCAGTATGTCTCCGTTATTAAAGAGGTGGAGGAACATACAGGTTGTTAATGACATGCAGGTGACATACAGTGAGAGGACTCTGAGGTTAACTCAGGTTCCTGTGAAGCAAACGGCTCTGCTGCAGTGAAACTCTGAAGAAGAAGAAGAAAAGAGCAGCTGTAGGAAATCTTGAGGTTACATCTCCAGAGACCAGAGAGGAGAGTGTGTATGAGATGGCTTCAGGTAAAGACTCGAAGGAGATGAACGAAATGAAAAAAAAAATGAAGAAAGGAGTGAGGTAAAGGGTACATTTTAGCTGGTGGGCTCTGAATGATGCTAAGTCATGAGGGAAATGAGCTGCAGCAGGCCTCGGGGGAAAGTTATTGAGCTGCGCAGATAAACTGAGGACAACAGATAAAAACAGGGTGTGATAAAGAAAGAAGAGGCCAGAAAAGTCTGCAGCTCAGAGTCAGGAGATATGCAGAGACTTCTCAGAGCTGACCTCCTTTTAGTGCAACTCAGTCGAGAGCAAAGCACCACCTGCTGGACTGAAAGAGGAGCTGCACGTCAGGGATGCAGGCCCATCAAAGCAAAGTGTTTGTTGTTAAATATAGAAATGGGAGTTTGTGTTGACACTTCTCATATAGGACACAGAATCATGTCATGATTAGAAGAGCAGATGTGCTAACTTTTTGGGGTACTCTTAAATTATGGAGCAAGGCAGCTGGAGCTCATGGTTTGCAAATCATTTAAAGGGACAGATCGTAAAAAGATACTTGCTGATATCCTTTGGTATCCAGAGTATCCTATTACCCACAAACTGTGAAACAAGTCCACCCAGTCTTTAGGGCATAGTCTGTCTGCTGTTAATGCAAAATCTAATGATCCAATCAGAATCTGCTTTTCTTGTGATGTCACTACGAGAGTTATGGTAATATCTACTACTTCCTCACGTGGGATCTTCATCTTTTCCTTCCACTTTCTGCTTTCAGAGCTAAACTTTTGGAGATTCTGACATTTTTTCTCACAAAAGTTGAGCCTGGTTAAACGTCTATGACAAATCCACACTGTAGCTTACACCCAAGGTTCACATAGCCTTGTGATTGGATTTTAATTTCCCCCCATTTCCCCTTTCAGATTAATGTTATATGTTATAAAGATTTGGGCTGAAAGTTTGACATGATAGCATCACACAGTTGCTGCAGATTTGTCGGCTGAACATCCATGATGAGAATCTCCCGTTCCACCACATCCCAAAGGTGCTCTATTGGATTGAGATCTGGGGACTGTGGAGGCCATTTGAGTACAGGGAACTCATTGTCATGTTGAAGAAACCAGTCTGAGATGATTCCAGCTTTATGACATGGAGTGTTATCCTGCTGGAAGTAGCCATCAGAAGATGGGTACACTGTGCTCATAAAGGGATGGACATGGTCAGCAACAATACTCAGGTAGGCTGTGGACTTTAAACCATGCTCAGTTGGTACTAAGGGGCCCAAAGTGAGCCAAGAAAATATCCCCCACACCATTACACCAGCAGCAGCAGCCTGAACCGTTGATACAAGTCAGGATGGATCCATACTTTCATGTTGTTGAGGCCAAATTCTGACCCTACCATCCGAATGTGGAGCAGAAATCCAGACTCATCAGACCAGGCAACGTTTTTCCAATCTTCTATTGTCCAGTTTTGGTGTTGCTGTGTGAATTGTAGCCTCAGTTTCCTGTTCTTAGCTGACAGGAGGGTCACCCGGTGTGGTCTTCTGCTGCTGTAGCCCATCTGCCTCAAGGTTGGACGTGTTGTGTGTTCAGAGATGCTCTTCTGCAGACCTCGGTTGTAACCAGTGGTTATTTGAGTTACTGTTGTCTTTCTATCAGCTCCAACCAGTCTGTCCATTCTCCTCTGACCTCTGGCATCAACAAGGCATTTTGTCCCACAGAACTGCTGCTCACTGGATATTTTCTCTTTCTGGGACCATTCTCTGTAAACCCTAGAGATGGTTGTGGGTTAAAATCCCAGTAGATCAGCAGTTTCTGAAATACTCAGACCAACAACCATGCTACGTTCAAAGTCCCTTAAATCACCTTCATTTCCCATTATGATGCTCGCTTTGAACTGCAGCAGATCATCTTGACCATGTCTACATGCCTAAATGCATTGAGTTGCTGCCATGTGATTGGCTGATTAGAAATTTGCGTTCACGAGCGACTTTCTTGTTTGGCTTTTTGTGTTTATGCTTCTTTGCCTCCATCTTTTTGAGTTTTGTTCAGTTTTGATTATGAGTTGAATCCTAATCTGGTTTTACTTCATTAAAGTTGTTAAAACGTCTGCACAGTAAAATCCTCCTCAAAGAAACTTAAAGTAATTAAGTTTCAGACACACGTAGTGAGGTTGTCCGCTTACTTTCTGTGTTTGACAAGTTTCCCTGTTCGGTTTTCTTCTAGGTCAGCATTTTAATCTTGGCACTTCCTTTACTTCACCCTGTAAACAAGTGTTTCTGGGTCTTCATCTCATTAACTAAGATCATTAATCTATTTTAAACCAGCAGCCTGTCGCTCTCCACCTAATTAATCAACAAAGTAACAACAGCCTCATCCTACTTAACAAATCCCCTCTCCCTGAGCAGACGCTGAAAAAGCTCCCCGTAAGTTTCACTTCAGGTCTGAACAGTTCGTCCTGTCTCAGTGGAAAGTGTGTGTTTGAGTCACACTTTCTTCTTCACCTGCAGGAAAATCTGTTTGACAAGTTAAGACACAGAGCTGCAGGTGGATGTGTTTAATCCTTGGACATATTTAGTTCATGTCATTTCAGACAGAACACAGACGCGATGAAGTGGATGCGAGACTTCATGTGTCACTGACCGTCCGGTCGGGTGTCACTGAGGGATTTCCCACTCAGTGAGCAGTCGCTGAAGCTCTGGCAGTCAGGCGTGAAATAGTTGGACACGAAACATTTGACCTTGGTGAGCTCCTGCCAGAGGAAATCCAACCTCTTTATTGTAGAAGCATATCTCTAATGTGCACAAAAGTAAAATAAATGAAAAAAATCTTGGGTTTGTAAATCTGACCAAGACTGCCCCTATTTCCTATGAGTGGAAACCAACAACCTTTGCAACTCATTCTTTTCCTGAAAGTACAGCCTCTAAACAGTTGTTTTAAAGCAGGACTCAAACAGTGATACCATCCCATGAATACAAGACTTTTTTAAAGGATTCTTTATCATTGTGAGATAGGGCTGTTTTCACCATATGTGTATATAACTCCACCATAAATGGTCAGATTGCTTTGCAAAACAATACAAGACAAGGTCACCATAATTTCTGACAGATGTAAAAGTACGATCCAGATCCTGGCAATATTCTGGATACTAAGATCCAGAATATGAAATATGTACTGGGTCATCATAATTTTCAACACTGTCAGGAAACAAATCATTGTACAAACCTGTAACTAACACCAAATTGTAGCAGACAGTCTGCTGAAAGGGTCTGCACTCTCTTGAGTGCTTTTCTAGTTGAAGCTTTTTTTGAGAGAAAGCTTTTTCTCTGACAAATTATTTTGACTGTGTAGACACAGTCATGTTTTTCAATATTATTATTTCTTTAACAAAAAATTTCAAAACCCAGGTCCCTACGTTAGAATGTCCCAAGATTTTTTTCGCTTTTAAAGGCGAGGTAAATTGAAATGAGTAAACAAAGGGATGTTAATATTGATATATGATATATCGATGGTTTTTCACACTGCAAAAAAAACTGAAATTTTATCAAGTGTTTTTGTCTTATTTCAAGTAAAATTGTCTCATTACACTTGATATGAGCCACATTCAACTTGTCAGTCCAGAAAAATGTTTTATTTTAAGTTATTTAAAGACAAAATGAGGTCTGAATTACTGTAACAAGTAAAAAATTATCTGCCAATGGAACAAGAGAAATTTGCTTGAAACTAGATTAGTGTCTTATTACAAGTAACTTTTCTCTTTTTGTATTTAGGGATGGGTGCCGAATTAGGTACTTTTAAAGCTACCGACCAAATTCTGTTTAAAGTACCAGGTACCGATTCATATAAAATCAAAAGGTACCATGTTAAGCTATATGTTTTATTGTTAGACTATTTTATTGTTAGACAAATTGATTTTTCTTAACCACATCAATACAAAGAAGTACCAAAAATTGGTACTGTTGAGTACCGATACCAATTACCAGGCACTGGGCATCGGTACCGTATCACTGCAGTTGTGAAAGGTACCCATCCCTACTTCCATTGGCAGATTTTTAACCTGTTACAAGCAGTTTAAACCTCACTTTTGTTTTTAAATGTCTTGAAAAAATAATTAATATTAAAAAAATATTAAGTCTAAAAAGACATTTTCCACTGAAAATAAGACAAAAACACTTGATAAGATTTCAGTTTTTTGCAGTGTTAACTATTATTCTTTCATCATTTAAAATGTCATCTCTTGAAACAAAAATTTGTTTTTGTTTGTTTAATTCCATATCTATTTAAAGAGAATGTTAGGAGCCAAGAAATTGAAAACAGTCACCATGATATGATATGATATGATATCAGTGGATTTATTCTGAGCTTGACTGGTTTTAAATGTGCTATATAGGATGTTTTTGAGTCCATTCCTGCACACTTTTGGGTAAATTTGTTGAATAAAGATTTTTTTTTTGCCTCAGGACCTTCAGACTGTACAGTCTCAGCTTCTCATTGTCCTGAAATATTTGCTCCCAAACTGACACAGACATCACCAGAGAGGTTTGGGATAAAACAGGTTGTGATGTTTGAGCTTCAGAAACTGTTTGACAAACAGAAAGAACGCCATGGAGCGGTTATCAGATGTGAACAGAAGGACCAGCCCAGCAGCACACAGAGTATCTGATCACATCAGCGTGTATCACCATCACTGAGCGCGGCTCCGCTGGACGCCCCTGTACATCAGCGGGCAACCCTCTGAGAGAGCGCAGTTTATCGGGCAGACAAGCTGCTCTGGTGCTCGGCCTTGAAGACAGTGTGATTTCACACTGTGGCATAAATGTCACACAGATACCCCTCTGTGGCGTGTGCTGTGGGGGAGTGGGAGGTGAAGGCTGTTTAGTTCACTGTCACAGAGGCTGTTGGTGCAGAAAGCTTTGTTTGGTCAAAGAAGAAAACAAAGTGACACTTGTAACTGAACTTAGTGCCTATTTCAAGCTGCGTTTTGTTCTTTCTTTTCTTTTCTCTGTTGAAGTTTCAGATTTATTTGATTCAGCTCTCACTCATCATATCGTAGCTATAGTAGATATTTGGATGAAGTCATAAAGGCTTTGGCGTCTTACCCTTCTCATTAGAGCTCCACTACTTTGTAGTAAAGTAGTGAACAACTCACGTCACATGTTGCATTAATGCTCAGTATTTTAACCTTTAAAAGACCTCTCCAAAGTGCATAAGTCCCCTAAACTACAGGCTGCTGCAGCTGCCAAATGGAGGCTTTTAAAGGTCTTTCTTTCATTTTATAACACTTTCTGAGCACATGAGTCATTCCTCAGCCTAAACCGTCGCTGAAGATTGGTTGCTTTCCGCTCGAGTTGTTTTTCAGCCGGCTCTAATGCCCATTGTGCTCAGCGATCTTTAGCATGTGTTGCATTAAGGGAAATGTCACCAGATTTTAGATGAATTGGAGGTTTTGCTGAAGTGGTGATTTCTCTGAGGGGCGGGTGGGATAATAACAGAAATCCATTATAACACTTTTGAAAGTTCTCAGAAGGAAAACAGCTTCAGGAAAAACTGCTGCTCTGGTTTGAATTTAACACATAAAACCCTTCATGGTATTTTTTTTACAGGAGAGGGATGAATACGTCATATTTTTAACTGATCATGTGATGTTTGTCTCCTCTTCAGATTATTTATGTTGGTTCATTTCTCTGACACCCCACAGGCTTGAAGGATCAGAGGAGAAGTTCAGAAACAGGGAGAGTCGTCCTGAGGATCTGCAGATGATCGCGGAGCTGAAGGACATGGTGTCCGAGAGGGAATCACTAGTCAAGAAACTGGTGGTAGGTAACAGCTGATGACCCAGATGCCATTTAGTTACTCAGTTATTTGAATTACCTTTTGTTTATTTCAGGTTTTAAAAACATGTAAGGCCAAAATGTTGGATATGAACATTTTTTTTCTCATTTTAAAAAGAAAAACACTAATTTTGTACTTGGCAACAGTGGGGGAAGCTTCTAGAATGCTATCTAGAGAACTGGCCAGGGTTTCTATAACAGCTGAAATGTAGCATCACTGACTTAAGTTTTCAAAGAACAATCCTAAAATTGGAAAAAAAAAAATGTCTGCGCTGCAAATCAGCCACTGACAAATCAACTACAGAGACAAGAGGAAGCCTGAAAACTAAGCAAAACAGACATGGCAAAGTTGCAAAAGTAAGTAAATTTTAACTCAAGTCTTCTTAACTTTCGTTGTGGCTTTAGCATTCTTGGTTTTTTCTTTGCTTTTGCAAATCAGTTGACACCTACCAGCCACCATATTTATCACGTGATCAATTCCTCTTTTTTTCTGCCCATCAGTTTTTTTGTGCACTGCGAGAAAATAAGATCTCATCAAGTGTTTTGGCCTTATTTTAAGAAAAAATGTCTTATTAGACTTGATATGAGCCACATCCAACTTATCGGTCCAGAAAAATGTCTTGTTTTAAGTTATTTTAAGAAAAAAGTTGAGGTTTGAATTGTTTGTAACAAGTATAAAAAAACAGCCATAATAAGAAAAATTTGCTAGAAAATCTGCTTTAAACTAGAATAATGACTCAATACAAGTAAAACTTTTCTTGTTCAGGTGAATGTGGCTTATATTAAATCTAAAAAGACGTTTTCTACTGAAAATAAGACAAAAACTCTTGATAAGATTTTTTTTTTTCCAGTGTGAAGCACTTTGGGTTAGGAGTTAAGTCTATACACAAAAATATGACATCTATAAGCTCTGCCTGATACTTCAAATAAACTAATTAAAAGGAAACAAAAAGATCATTTCAAATTTATATATGTTTATATGTGACACAAACTTAATGCCACCCTGGACTCAGCACGTGTCTGAAGAGAGGATCTGAGATAAAGCTGTAAAGCATTTCACACAAGTTGAGTATGTGTTTTTTTTATAAATCCTCAGCCTGCTTTAAAGACAGGTTGGAACCACTTGTGAAGCTCAAAATTTGATGACTAAGCACTTTTAAAACCCAAAGATCAGGGTTGATTACAGCGGGGGTCCTTGTAGCTCTTGAAGTCAACTGTTGACTTGTTAAAGGATCCACTTCAGACTTTCAGAGGTCTGTTAGTGCTACAGGTGATATTCAGTCTGTAACCATTTGAAAAAAGTCTAAACTGAAGGTTAATGTCTAATTCAGAGGTTTAATTTATGCCAGTCTGCCCACTTTGCACTGAGATTTTACCAAGTGTGTCTGGGACTCGAGTAACCTCAAGGTTTCTGTCGTTCCACGGCTCCACTCACATGAAGGTGACTTCATAAATAGGCGTACTGTGTCTCAGGGTGTAATAACGTGGTTATTTGGGTTTCCTCATGAGTCACTGGCTCGCGTCTGACACCAACAGTCTGCCCTCATTGGGATGTAAAGTGAAACCAAAGTGCTAAAAGGGTCATTTTCTGGCCTCAGTTTGTGATAAAGAATAAAAATTAGAGTTGGAGGCCACTTAAAATGTTTACAATGTTTTGCAGCACATTTCATGAAGGCATTGAACTGCTGCTTGCAGAGTGTGCCTGCAGAGAAAAAGGCCATAAAATGTGTGATGTTCAGTGTTTTTATTGGCCCTTGAGTCTTCTGAAGCCCCGCTGCCTGTCAGCTAACGCACTTCTCTCCTTCAGGACGATAAGAAGTTCTACCAGCTGGAACTTGTCAACAGGGAGACTAACTTCAACAAAGTGTTCAACACCAGTCCTAATGTAGGAGTCATCAACCCGCTCATTAAGGTAGGCCCTGGAAACCTGGAACACACCACACACACACACAGGGGCACGCTGAGAAACATGTCGCTTTGTTTTACTACATAGCAAAGATGATTTCCACTCCATCTCATTCCACGTCCACGAGCGCTGAGCCAGCAGAGGAACAATCAGTGCTGAAGTGTTGGAAAGGTGCGACTACAGTGGAACAGCGTCTTATTGTTTAAGGAAATTAATAAATGAGATTTTGTTTGTGAGATTATCAGCCTGCAGCTGTGTCTGCTACCACAACATTTAATTTAGTTATTTTATAGAAAAGGACAGACTTGTGGCGTTCCACTGAAAGCGTAACAATCTGTCAGTTTATAGTGATGGCAGATGGTAAGAGAAGAGATAGAACAAAATCAACTTTAACAAGATTGTTCTTTTGATTATAAACACAGCCGCCAAGGACAGTTAAAAAGAAAAAAACACATTAACAAGAAATGTGCAGAGGCGAACACTTCTAACAACCCAAGGTCTCGTTTGTTTACAGCAATTACACCGAGATGTCACAGTTCAAAACCAAAACATAACACCAGATTCTTAGTTAAATTAACTGTTTTATTGGCTTTAGAGAAACGGGATTTTGTTTTAAGAGATGGTCAGACAGCTTTCAAATTCTTGAGGTTAAACATGTTGTAAAGAGGAGTTTAAAGCCTCGTTTCCACTAAGCTGTTCAGTTTGGTTTGTCCCGACACAGCACGCATTTGTGGTGTGTCCACTGACTAATCCAGGGACATATCCCCAAATAATCGAAGTGAGCTGTCCCACTTTTTGCTACCCTTCCGTAAACTGATCTGATTCCGGAAGGTGGAGCTACAACAATGCATTCCTGTCATTGGTTGAAAGAATCATCACTTCCTGTGCGACAGCAGCTGCTGTATTCCTCCTCGTGGCACACAGTCTTCTCTGAAACAAAACTCGATTGTACTCTTTGTAACAAAAAGCCACATGCCAATCACAAAGAAGACGGAGAATTTCAGGGAAAATTGTCTTTTTAGATTTAATATAAGTCACATTCACTTGACCAGTTCAGAAAAATGTCTTGTTTCAAGTTATAAAACGACAAAAGTGACACCTGAATTGCTTGTAACAAGTAAAGAGGTAAGAGAAATGTGCTTGTCAAAGCAAGAAAAGAGATTTATTTTACTCATTACAAGCATATACTATATGGACAGCGTGGCTCCGCCATTAACCATTGTACGGTTTTGAAGCCAAAATACCCCCGTCACAGGTGCAGCCATTGAATTGAGGGATTCTGGGAGAATCTGAGTGGAGCTTGGTGACAAAAAAAAATATTTTTTTTTCTTTCAAGAGTCTAATAACTTCTTGACTCCACCTCCTGACATATTTTACAATCCCAGAAAAAAATACATGAGAACGGCAGCTGTCAATTATTGTTCAATAACTAATGAAACGAAACTTTTCAGAAAAAAAGAGGACTTGAATACATGGCAGCCAAATGATATCTTCAAATCACCACAACAGTTGGATGTGAGAAACATTTTTACAAGGTGCGTTCATTTTTTAAACTTTGACCACAGCCCATCTGGAATGGCTGGAGAGATAAATTTTTTGACCTATACTGCAGCCAGCCACCAGGTGGAGCAGTTTTTGTGGCGACCTCACTATAAGCCAAGCAAGATGACGTCCATTTTTTTGTACAGTCTATGATTACAAGCAATTCAGACCTCATTTTGGTTTTTAAATAACTTGAAACAAGACATTTTTCTAGACTGGTCAGGTGAATGTGGCTGATAATAAGTCAAAAAGTCGTTTTCTACTAAAAATAAGACAAAAAAAACTTGATTAGATTTAATTCCATCGTTGCTCTTTGTTAACCGTGTCACGTTTTCTTCTTTGTTGGATTTGTTCGCGGGGTACACTGTGCTGCTATGGCGTCATGCTGTTATATAACTGATGCAGCTATCAGCATCCGGCTTACAGCTGCCTACCACCAGGGGGCACAGTTGGCTATGGAAACATGAACAGATAAACAGACTGCTTGGTGGAAACAGGGCTTGAATGTTACATGTACTGAGCAACACAGCCCTCCAAAGGTGTCACTACACCAAACAGGAAGTTGTCACAGACCCTTTAAAGGCCCGGACAATATGACATAATTAATTTCAGTTTAGATTAAAGTTAGAGGGCAAAAGGACACAGACACCAGCTTAGCTCAGATCAGACGATCACATCACAGATTTCTCTAACTAAAGAAGGGAGAAATTTTTCATGTAAGATGACCAAACATACAGAAAATGTCACAGTCATGTAAGGTCTCATCAGTCATCATTTGAAGCTGTCTGATAATAGTTTTCAGGGTCAAATCTTCTGTTCCTCCTGTAAAACACGACATCCCCCTCACTGTATGTCTGAGCTGAATGGTTTTCATTGCATGCTCGGTATATAACTGTCCACACTTTGGGCTCCTGTTGTCCACATATCTGTATATGTGTTGTGTGTTCATCATGCGCTAGTTTTTGTGTGTTTACACGTGTAAATCTGCGAGCGATTCTTCCTCCTGATTGGATTGTTCTTCCTGACTTTTTCTCCAGCTCTCCTTTGCTTTCCAAGCCATTTGTTAGTGTGAGATGTCTAATGCTTTGACACATCTCTCCTCATGTGAACTTCCATTCTGCTCAGAGCGACTGGTGCTTTAAGACTGAGTGAAACCAGTCTTCAGATTGATCCATTCACTCACGTTAAATATGGTTAAGTTAGCACGCTGCTCTCTTTCTGTCTCTTACTGGATGGACCTTTAGGACTGTCCCTGTCCTCCATTTTTCCTTTTTCTCCCCTTCATTTCTTCTTATCTTTTTCCTCATTATTTTGGTTTTAAACTTCCCTTTACTCCTTTATGACCCCCATGCACCTCCTTTTTCTTTTTTTGTCTGTGTAGCAAAAGAGAAAGAATGAGAAAACAGCAGCCAGCAGATTCAGCAGCTCTACTAATGTCAGGGCTCTGGAGGCAGCAGGTAGGGGCGTGGGTGTGGCAGGTTCAGGGAGTGGGGAGCCCCCACTGCCCCCACCTCCGCCCCCAGCCCAGCCCAGCCGTCTAGAACCCATCCCCAACTCCCCCATCCACCACCTTGAACTCAACTCCAACAAACCTCTACCCCCGCCGACCCCTCCCACCGAACCCAAGAAATTCATGAGGTGAGACCCTTTCTGCCCCCACGGGCTGCAGCTGGTCAATCCATGCACCTATCATCCAATCACAAACCTCAGGTTAAACAGAAAGTATATGGTGAAGAGTTAAACACTTTGAAAGTTAAAGCTCACAGCTGGAGTTTCAAATGTTAGCACAGCTTGTGTATCTCTCAAAGACCTAGAAATAACAGAGTTGTTTCCGACTTTTAAAATACTTCTTTGTGCAACATTAACTGTATGAGTATGTTCAACACTTTCTACTAACTCTGTCCCCTTCATACAGAAACCAAAAGAAGCTGAAAATCGTTGTTCTCAAGAGCTACAGGGAGTGAAATAAAACAGTTTAAGCACTTTGATTCGGTGTGGCTAACTATCTTCTCATAGCTATGGCTGCAACGCCTGTTTGACTATATGGTTATATTTTTTTTTTTGAAAAAGCTTCAAATTATATTTTTTAAGTTACCTTTAGACCACAAAAACTCAGTTTTGACTAAAATGTTCACTGTGTTAAGCAGGGAAGTTTTGCTTTAGCCAACTAGCTGACTAAGCTAACTTTAGCTACATGATTCAGCTACCTGTTACTGACTAAAAAATAGTGCATAATGTATTGTATGTAGCATAACCTATTATTACTACAGAGAAAAATATTTTTAATTACGAGAGAAAAAACTTTTAAGATGAGGGTAACCAGTGTGACACACAGAGACTGAGGTGACAACTTAGCTTTATGCTAATTGTCAAATTTTCCAAAATTGCAAAATAGAGTGGTTTACAAATGTAAGTAGTTAATAAAGCATCCAGTACCTTTTGAAAATACTATAACATACAGTTTATGTGCTAGCTGTAAACAAAACCTTTAATTAAGTCTAGTGACTCATAGAAAATATGCTTACTGGTCCATAATTAAGACAGTATTTCACAGTTATAAACAAAAGATAAATAAACAAGCTATTAATTTTCTTGATACTCCCCATAAAGAATTCTGACACAGTAAAACTGTAATAACATGAGATAGCTAACTTGATTATAAATCATCAAATAAGGATAACAACCATGGCTAGCTATTAATACTGCTAGCTATTAGGCTACAGTGCCGCAAACAGTCAAAAGAAATCTTTTTTTTAAGCAAAAAAAAAAAACGTAATTTCTGGCTTTGTCAAGAATATTTATTGCTTATGAAATTAAAAATTAAGAGAGAAGGATAACTGAAATCAACAAAAGATCAAAAAATGTGACGCATAAAAAATGTTGAGTCATACTGCTAACTGTATGGTTACAGCTTTGCTAGCTGTCAAATTTCAAACGTTTTAAACAAACACACTGAAGAATAACTTTGACAAATCAATTTCTGAAAAGCTAAGGATGTTAAATGACCAGGAGGGGGCAGTATTTAAAAACACTATAAGAAACTTAAAGTACAGAACTGTATTAGAACTGTGGGTATTAGCACGTTAGCTGGTCATGCTAACTCTCACAGCTTACAGGAGTGCAGATAATCATAATCTAAGGCATTCTTTACACTTTTGCTCTTTTTTTGTTTTGAAAATGACAGAAACTGAACCACCATCCAAACTCTTTTATATGAAGTATTTTTCTGCTTATCCAAAGCTTCAAAGAATGGCCTTGGAATGCAAAAGGGGCATGTTTCCATTCCTGTTTTCATTTTTATCCTGTCTGTGTGTCCGTCAGTGTAAACATGTTTACAGTGTGCATGGTGACACGTTTCCCTCTTTCTGTTTAAAAAGTCAGTCTGTGTTTCCGTCTGGCATTTGGTCACTTCGTGGTTCTTCATGTTCATCCTTTCATCAAAACTTCAGCATGTTGCACACGCTGCACTTTGTTTCTCTCGACTCAGGGTGATTGGCTCTTTCAGCTCAAAGAAACTTATCTGTGTTTTTGTTTGGATTTCTTATGAAGATGATAATCTGTAGCTTTCTTGAACTGTCCCCTCTGTGTGTGGTGGTGTTTGATCTGGAAACAGCTTTTCTTCTCCACTGCGTGGTCCAATAAACATGGCTGTGACGGTGGCTGTGGTGTGAAAATAAATGATGTAACATGCTTCTACCATGAGTACATGCAGTGTGTATATTGCATGCACAGGGCATTAGTATTTACATATTTGAGCATGAGTGAGAGGGCGTGTGTGTTAGCATGTCTTAGCTTTTCTCAGTCTTTCTGCATGATTCGCTGCTGTTTCTGTCCAGTATAAGATGTGGCGGCTGCTTTGCAAAAGCTTGGAACAAACATGTCGATATGGGACACACCTTTTGCTACACACACACACTCTCCTAAAGATGATCTGGGTTTTTTTTTTAGTGATGAAAAAAACAAATTACTTCTTGGGGTGTGAGGGCATCTGCACACACACACACTCAAAGAAAGGGAGTCACAGCAGAGCCCGGCAGTGACAGTATGAGGTCAGATATTATGGATCTGCTCTGAAATGTTTTCAGACTCTATTAAAGGACTCGTCCTCCTCTCGCCGCGCTCTCTTTGTTCCTGACAAACATTTGCACTGAGACTGATCCCTCTGCACAAACAGAAACCCTCTCCACGTTGTCAGCAGTGATGTGCTGTTTGTAAACCCGACCTCTTCAATTTCTGGATTATCAGAGTTCAGATCTTGAAGAGGTCTTAATTAGATGACGAGTTTGATTTGTCGGGAGGTTTAAAGTGTCAATAAAGAGAAAATACTAAGCGCTACAGCAGTGAAGAAAGTCAGGTTAAAGCTGATTTTTAATGGTTTGATATCTCACAACTCTCTAAAAAAAAGGACACAACAGAATTTAAATTTTTTAGAATTTAAAACCCTAACCCAGAAAATAAAATAAATCTAAATTTAACTGAATAACTTAAAGCAACCAGCTTTTGTGTGGTGCAGTGGTTAAAGCTGTGGCTTCTTGATCTAAAGGTTCCTAGTTCCAGACTTGTGAGAGTCTGGGCTGTATTGCAGTAGTCAGCACTTACTACAGAAGGTTCCTGGCTCAATTCCAGGTCGCCACACCTCTAGTCACCTGGTAAACTCAGTTAACTGAACATGAGACTCTTAATCTCAGGGTCGTGGGTCTGAGCCCCACATTGGACACGGTTAGCGCTGCTGCCTTACAGCAAAAATGTCGTGGGTTCTTGCCAGTACTCCAGCTTCCTCCCGTCGCCCAAAATCATGCTCATCAGGTTAAATTGGTGATTCTAAATTGCCCTTAGGAGTGGCGGTTAAGACACACTGAATGCGTCTGCAGTGCGTCTCTGCTCCATCACAGCAAACGGATCAAATAGGTTTCATTCAAATCAATGTGTCAACTCACACTGGATCTGTTCTGTTGCAGTATGTCTGTGTGACTGGTCCGTCATGTCGCAGGTAATACACAGTCATCCTATTTTTGATGGACGTGGAGCTGTGACGGATAAATTCAGCATAGGAAAGATGAGCAGGACCGGAAGTCGTGCCCGGAAACTACCTAAAAACACCCAGTGACTTTCAAAATAGAACGGACGGTGTCAAAATCAGTTTGTATTTAGCTTGACTACAATGGTAATCCATTAATGAGTGGAGCCAGACCAGGAGTCAACAGGTTTGAGGTTTTACAGCCCAACATGAATGAAGAGAAACTTTCAGTGGAGTGGGACGGGGAAGCGGGGAAACTTCTTGGTCCGTCAGTCAGTCATGTGACTAGCTGGGTATCTGAGAAACCTTCCTTTTTTTTTTATACATTCCGGCATGTTGTACACGAAACCGCAGTTCTACGTCATTAAAACAATGTTTTCTGAAAGTTTGGCAAAAGTGGAGATTTTGGAAAACTCCAGTTTCATAGATTTGTGCAGATGCCGGAAAACTGAGTTTTTGGTTTTCATACATCACATTCGGATTAGCTGGTTGGCTGGCACAAGTTCTACACTGCAAATACGGAAATCTTATCAAGTGTTTTTGTCTTATTTTCAGTAAAAAATTGTCTTATTTTACTAGGTTTGAGCCACATTCAACTGGTCAGACCAGAAAAATGTCTCATTTTAAGTTATTTAAAGACAAAAATGAGGTCTAAATTGCTTGTAACAAGTAAAATAAAATCTGCCAATGGAACAAGAAAAATTTGCTTAAAACTATAATAATGTCTCAGTGCACCTACCTTTTCTCTTGTTACATTGGCAGATTTTTCTCAACTTTTTACAAGCAATTCAGACCTCATTTTTGTCTTTAAATTACTTAAATAAAGACTCTTTTTTGGACTGGTCAGGTGAATGTGGCTCATATTAAGTCTAAAAAGACGTTTTCTACTGAAAATAAGACAAAAACACTTGATAAGATTTCAGTTTATTCTAGTGTACGTCTGAAAAACACTGCGAAATATTGGTTTGAAATGCCTTGAGCTGCACTTATCAGTGGATTTGCCCACTGCGTGTGGACGAAAGTATTTTTAAAGGCTCTGGGATTGACCAGCAACCACACTGCAAAAAACTGAAATCTTATCAAGTGTTTTTGTCTTATTTTCCGTAAAAGTTGTCTCATTAAACTTGATTTGAGCCACATTCAACTGGTCAGACTGGAAAATTGTCTTATTTCAAGTTATTTAAAGACATAAATGTGGTCTGAATTGCTTGTAACAAGTAAAAAAATCTGCCAATGGAACAAGGGAAACTTGCTTGAAATTTTGCTTGAAACTAGAATAATGCCCTAATACAAGAACATTTTCTCTTTTTCCATTGGAAGATTTTTTATAACTCAGACCTCATTTTTGTCTTTAAATGACTTAAAACAAGACATTTTTTGGATTGCTCAGTTGAATGTGGCTCATATTAAGTTTAAAAAAAGACATTTTCTACTGACAATAAGACAAAAACACTTGATAAGATAAACATTTTTTCCAGTGTAAAAATGATGTTTTCTGAAAACTCCAGCAAAAGTGGAGATTGTGACAATCTCGGGTGTCATGGTGTCGTGTAGATGATTCTCAAACGTCACATTCTGATTGGCTGGCACAGGTTTTACGTCTGGGTTTGAAACGCCTTGAATTTATTGGCGAATTTGCCTGCTGCGTGTGGAAGAAAGTATTCTTGAGTGTTAGAAAATTAATGAATAAATGATTTTAAGTGAGATTTTGAACTTAGATCTCTGAAGTTTAGCTCTATGCTCAGAAAACTTTTTGTGATTTTCTTCAAACCAAAGTAAAACAAAGTTCAGGCTTGTAGGGTGGTAAAGTAAATGGATATAATAAGAAATATACAGTGTAGTCCCTGTTTGCAAATGATAACTTGATAGATAAATTGTACATCATGCATCCTTAGAAACATTCAGCTGAATGAAACAGCTCTGCAGCATTTAAACAGACACGTCACCACACAGAGCTACGATCATGGAGGAAGATACTGAGTCACTTTGGAAACAGAAAGATGTAAATGCACTTTGTTATTTGCAAATGAACAAATGGCTGTATTTGTGTTCTGGTTAATATTTAATGCACCTAAAACTGAATTCACTGACTCAGAGTTGCGACCATGCGCCGTATAAACATGATCTACCTCATTTATTTACATGAAAAGCCTTTTGGGAAATAATTGTCTTCCTCAAGCAGAGAAAACACACAGTAAACATCACCGAGGGGTTATGGGACTGTTTATTTAGGAAGCAGCCAATTAAAGCAGCAGAAGCAGGTGTTTGTTTTGAGACATTCAAACAGTCCGTCTAATTAGTTCAAAGTTTGGGGGAACAACATGTTTCCCCCCCGAGGACGTAAAGCAGAAACTAACTTCAGCTTCAGACACAACAATGATCGGCATTTCCCTTAAAACAGATTCCTTCAATTATTCATGAGGCCTGCTGGAGGATGTGTGTTTTAGATTCTGCAGATAGGCTTTGTTTGGGCAGACACAGTTAAGAAAAGCAGAGTATAGAGCCGTTACATCTTAATTTGTAAAATGCAGCACAATGAATGCACCATGGTAAAGTTTGTAATGAGCTGATACAAAAAACTCCAACACCTCCTTTAACACCTGGATGTTGTGCCGTAAAAGCAGCGCATAAAAACTGCACAAGCAGTTCAACTTCAGACGATAAAAACAAAAGTTTGGTGATAAAGAATTTGAAGAGGCTTCATGAATTTATCTCTTTTATTGTCATTTAGCGCTACTTTTGAGTATATTCATTTAAAACTTCTTCAGCTTAATTCCTAAAGAAGAAACAGGCCATTCATTTTTGTTAAAATCTTTAGGAAAAGCTGTAGAAGGGACAGATTTGAGGCAGATCTTTTGTTTTCTGGTAATAATCTTTGTTTATTATTGTTTTAGTCCTTTAAAGCTATGGTCTACAGTCTCAAACCCAGTTTGAGATTTGAAAAACGCAGCCTGTGCCCCCCTAAAGATGCGTAGCTAACTTATGCTAAAATCTGTTGACAGAGCCGACCCGTTCCGACCAGCAGCGTTCAGTCATTAGCCAGTACAGGCACAGACTAACCAGAGTTATTCAGCTGACATCTCCTACTGTGGTAAACAAAGTCATTACCTGTTCAACAGAAACTCAGCTGTCTTGGTGTCAGTCTTCAGTCCCAAATCCTTCTGCAGCTTTTTCCACAGGTCGTACATTTCTCCAATATTCAGTCTCTGTTGGCACCTATATTGCTCATAATTCTTCCTTGCTTCAGCCTTTTCCTTGAAACATTTTCGTTTTCTTCCCTTCCCTGTGGAGAGTAACAGTAACAGCTTCCTGGTTTCGGTCTTCTCCGGCTCCATGACGCTTCAATAGCTGAGCAGCTAGCTGACGTGAGAGAGGTAGTGGGGAAGGACAAGGCGGGACCATGGGCGGGACGGTGCAGAGCAGGGGAGACAGGGGATTGGATGGACTCACGCACAAACTCAAAATGAGGGGAACAGCAGTTCGGATTGGTCAATTATTATGCCGCTTTGCAGCTGATGTACTGAATGGATTTTTTTTGTTCCTCTTTGCTTTTTATATTGCGTAGATGGGACCATCGGACCATAACGGCCTCATAAACTGTGCTATTAATAACTACCAAGCTTCCAAATCGTAGACCATAGCTTTAAAAGAACAAAACTAACTCTAAGTTAATCTGTTTTATGATAAAATGTGAAAGGCAATCTGGCCTAACTCCAATAGATGTAAGTCTTTTTAATAACTCATCAATATATGAAAATGATCAGTGTTTTCTATCAGAGTTGTTCCCTGAGTCCCTCAGTTTTGTGGATAACTCAGACAAGAGGGAAACTGTTTTCAGAAGTGGATGAACACATTTGATGCTGTAATGAGTGTTCGCAGCAGCCAGGCGGAGCATGTAGGAGTCAAAGTCAAAATAACAGTGTGAACACTCGATGTGAACACGTCCCTTAGAGCAGAAGGTGAGTCATTGGAGTGTTGAGTGGTTTATGAACAACAGTTGAGCTCTAAGGCTCAGATTAATAAGGTGTCACAGGCTCTGAAGACAGACAAGGTGAGGGGCTCAAACTTTAGAAAGGGACGTGTTTGGTTTTATATCATTTCGACATTCAAAACTAACCACAGCTCACCTCTGCCGTAACGCTTTTCCTTATATAACCAAACTGCAAAGTGAGGAAGCTGTTTCAGCTTTGCTCATCAAATCAAATGATCACACATCAAATGAAATCATCAACCAATCAACCAGACATTATTTATAACAACACTTTTCAGACTTTTGAATCACAGCTCTGACACCAAATAAGTTTTGTAACTTGATGATAAAAAACAGAATTTGATAGTTTGCAAATAATTTAAACTTTGATTAATAGAAAATAGAATTACTACGGTTGCTATATTGCATTGTAATTGTTTATAATTGTCTATTTTATTTTCTGTTATTTATTATTACTATAAGTATTATTTGTAATTGTATTTATTTCATTTTAATTTTTTATTAATAATTTGCTATTTATTGACTATATCTATTTTTGACTGGGTGTTTTTTTCTTTTCCTCTCACATTTTTATTTTTATTATTTATTTATTTATTAATTATTTTCATTCTATAAGATTGGAGTGGGTGGGTTCTAGTGTACGATCTAATGCAGTCATTCCCCAAGTCTGGGTCCTGACCGAAAGATGGGTCGCCAGAGATTTTTTTATGGGTCGCCAAACTATTTTTCAAAATGTTTTCATGAAATTCATACTTTCTTTAATCAGAGGAAGTCTCCCCTTGCCAACTCATTAACTGATGATTGGCTCCTCATGCTGTCATAGCTCATGTTTTCAATGTGAAGGTTCCTCGCCACAATGTTTACTGTAACTGTTTTTCAAAAGTCTGAAGCCATGAGCTGGCTCTCCTCAAACAACCATAGCCAAACCACCATATGTTCCCTACTGTTTTACAACACTCAGAGGAAAACGCTGTCACTGTGTCACCATCACACATATGAAAGAGCTGACCTATTGATTACTTTGATCGTTAGTTTCCAAAAGTAAGATTTGAAGTCAGATTCAAAACCTCTTTGAGTTTGAAAGTCCAAAGTCACTGCTGGATCTTGGACAGGCACCACCTGCTGAATCGGGGCTGTTACAGCTTCTTACAGCTGTGCAGTGACGTCACGCTGAAAAAAAGTTTGGGATACACTGATCTAATGCAACGATTGCTGATATGTGACCTCTGTTTAAATTTTGTGCCAAAATGCAATAAAAATATATTGGATTTGAAAATAGAAAAAAAAGTTCAAAGACTGGTGCAGACTTTGCTTAATGCTTCAGTCGTACCCTGCGCTGCCTGGTTTTGCTCGGGCCTAAAAACCCTTTCCTGGAGGTCTTTACCAACCTTCCCTCACAGTTTCCTACTCAGTCAGTTGTTCTGTCCTCTAAAAGTAAAAGCATCAAACCCCTAAAGATATAACTTAGAAAAAGTTCAAAGTCAATATATCAGAAAAAAAAGTGATGTTTTCTGAAAACTGTACGCCCATTTCTGATTTGATATCAGCAACACGTTTTTAGAAAGTTAGGAGAGGAGCATACTTGCTTTGTGTTGCATCACCTTGTCTATCAAAAACACGGAACTAAGGAACTAAGGAGAGAAGTTTCTGAAGGTGAATAGTGAAATTTAACTCATGCTTGTCTAATGTAGAATTTTAGAAGCTCATTAATTCAGCTTCTACATTTTATGATGCTTCAAATGTTTTGTTTTAAGGCTGAGAACTTAGGACTGCAGGCCAGCTAGTTTAGGAACTGGACTCTTCTACTAGAAAGGCATACTGCTGTAAACACAAAATTAATCAAAAATGAATTATAAGCTAAATTCAAGTATTTAAAGTTGGATAAGATAAATAGATCAATGTAAAACCAAATCACAATCCAATCCACTTTATTTATACTGCACACTTAAAAAAAACAGTCAAGTTTCCCACAATAAAAACAAATAATAAAATATCAATAAAACAAATAAAATAAATTAAAATAACACTTAGAAACCAATAAGAGCCATAAAAACAAAGACCATAAAAGACATAAAAGGACAGAGGTCACACAACTCTCAACTCTCTTTCTTTTTTTTCAATTTAAGTCCTTCATTTTAGTCTTTGTTTACAAGTTTGTTTGGAAAAAAGTTGAGATGTCAGATCCCCTGAATAGATCTTAAAAACTGACTCACGCCCGATTTGCACTTTTATGAAAAATATGTCTCCTGATGTTGTAGACTGTAGACATCATCATTCAACTTTTTCACATGGTCTGGTGTTAAAAAAGCAAACTAAAAACCAAAAAAAATCCAAAATATCAAAGATTGTAATTTAAACAGAAACAGGATAAAAGCATATCGTCTCAGCCCAAGGTGCTGATGGGAAATGATAAATTGTTGGCGTCCTCTTCTTGAGCAGAAATCTTGTCTCTTTAACTGCGAAAACACCTAAAAATGTCACTGAGTAGTTGTGCTTTCTGTTGCTGTTGCTGCCCCAAATCTGACTCACTAAATCCTGTCCATGACTCTGCTGCCCCCACATGGACAGAAACATGAACTACACCTGTATTTAGATAATTGAAATCACTTTATGGTTGTACTGTAGCCAAACTGTGTGTGACAAGCCAAATAAAATCATTTTTCTATATAGCAAAACTGAAACTAAGTTGAATTTTTTATTAACATCTAGTTAGTGGAAAAATGACACTTTGAGAACAGAAACAGAAAAGAAAAAGCAACAAATTCTTCTCCTGCCTCTCAGTCATGTGTGAATTGATTTTTATGAACCTGAAGTTTTTTTCCTGACTTGTCTTTCTTCTGTCTTTGATTTTATTTTTCCTCCTGCTTATTTTTTGCTCCCCCGTCCCCCCTCCTACATTCAGCCCTCCTGAAACTAAGGACTCCACCATCGACTCCCCAGACGCCCAGCGCCAGGAGTGGTTCGCTCAATACTTTTCTTTTTGATTGACCACAAACCTGCAAAACACAAGGATTCAGCATGTCAACCAAACTTAAGAGAAAAAAAAAACTATGAAAAAAAACACAGAAAAAAAGAGAAAAATGTTAAAACTCTTTGTTCTTTCTTGTCATTGATAGGTTTGGGGATCAATTCACTTTGGGTTCAGTCAGCTCAAACTGTCCTTCGTGGTTTGAGAGCGAATTGCCATTGACGCGTCGATGAAACGCACATGAACTCGATGTCATTCACTTCGATTAAAAAAAAAAATGTAAAGATGATCCACTTCTCGTTGACTGAGGTGAAGCGGAATTGATCCTGACGTCAAATGTCATCACTCTGATCTGATTTGATTGTTTGATTATTGATTGTTTCACTGTGAGCTCTTAGTACAGTGACAATGATCATCAGTCTGTTCGATGTTTCTTTTTCTTTCTTTACATCCTGACTTGTTTTGCAGTTTCTTGGAACTAGAAAAACCTGAGTGGTGCGTTATCATGCTGCTAAATGCCATTGTTGGACTCCAGTAAGAATCTATATATAAAGAAATATACGGTAGGTTATTGTGCTCTCTTTCTGTACGTGGGCCCACTGCATACAGCATCTTTAGGCTATAGGAGCGCTGATCCAGGACCAGTCTGCCTCCTGGTTTCTGGTGACGTTTTACACAGACCTGATCCTGATCCTGATCCAGATCCGGGTCAGTCTCACCTCTCCGACGTGCTCCATGAATACAGGCTCAGATTTTAGGACGGCACCATCACGGCCAGTTTGTTACAGCTGCATAGAAGTTTCAGCAGATTTTGGTAGAATATTAAAACCTGTTTGTATGGTCGTCTGTCTCAACACAGATATAATGATGTCTCACCAATTTTAAAAACAAAAATAGCATATTTTATATTTATATTATAATGTGTATGCTTAATAAATAATTATTGTGACATTTATACCTGTTCGTTTGTCTTTCATTTAAGTAAATCTGGGTTCAAACCTTTATTTCACCTTTCAAAGACGTGGTTTGAAGAGATGCTGAATTATGGAAGAATACTCAAAACAAAATATGGAGATATGAGAAATTCAAGGTTTCCTGCTTTATCTACTTTCCTGTCCTCACTGAATAAAGAAAACAATGGTATTTACAGAGCAACACCTTCCAGTGCAATTCAAGCTGCACATATTCATACTTTACATGTGTCCGTCTCATCAGCTCTGTGGCTGCTTGCTGATTGGCTGATGTCGACCAACCGGCAGGAAGGTGTGTCAGGGGGAAGATCACACATGCAGGAATCAAGAGAAGAAATGCTTTTGTAAGATTTGGGGTTGTTTTTCTTCAGGTGCCTGCCTTCCTTTCTAGACTGCTACCAGGTCAAGAGACATGAGAATTATACCACATGTACAGAAAGGAAAATAGTTTTTCTTTGAAAATGATGTATAAAAAAGGTCTGGACTTAAGTTTATTTCACTTACAGTCCACTAATAAACATTGAAGTTTCATGCCTGAAGAAGTTTTGTAGTTACCACCACTATTCATAGTCATGTGCTTAATGTTGCCTGGGAACATGAGACTTATTATGAGCCACTTTCACCTGACCAGTCCAGAAAAATGTCTTGTTTCAAGTTATTTAAAGACAAAAATGAGGTCTAAATTGCCTGTAACAAGTTTTAAAAAAAAAAATCTGCCAGTGAAACAAGAGAAAAGTTTCTTGTGTTAAGACAATAGAATAGAATTGAATAGAACTTTATTTGTCATTGCAACAAAGTACAACAAAATTGTATACAACATTCATCTAGTTTCAAGCAAATTTTTCTTGTTCCATTGGCAGATTTTTTTTTTTACTTGTTACAAGCAACTCAGACCTCATCGTTGTCCTTAAACAACTTGAAACAAGGTGTTCAAACAGTTCTAGATGAATTTTAGTCTAAGTAGCTATAAGAGTGGGATAAAAGCAAACTTGAACTAATAAAAAATGTGTTGTAGGTGTTCTTTTTGTTTGTTTTCTTGTGATGCACTTTCTTTTCTTCCGTTTCGGGTTTCTACACATGCTCTAACAGATTAGACTATAAATAACGCAAAGACAAAGGGGTAGGACTAGAAAAGTTTATTAGAGTTGTTTCTTTAATTGTTTTGGGTTTTTTTTTTGTTTTTTGTTTTTTCTATTTAAACACATCGTACATCCTATTTATTTCTGTTCTGTTCTGTTCTGTTTGTTATGTCTTTAACCTGTTCGAATAAACAACCAAATGAAATGAACACAAATGAAAATTTTCTGGACTGATGAGTCAAATGTGGCTCATATCGAGTATAGCAAGACAATTTTTATTCAAAATAAGACAAAAACACTTGACAGGATTTTATTTTTTGTAGTGTTTGCAATCTACATCACAGGTTTGTTTATTTAATGTTTAACTTTTTCAGAGCTTATTCAGGTAAACAAAGCTCTGTGTAAATTTGCATAGTAATTAGGAAAGTCATACATCTGTTTTTCACAAGGCAATACATGCCTAAGGTCTCTGGTTCAATATGTTCATAAATGGGATACTGTTAACACCCCTAATTTTATATATTTTTTATTAATCCAGATCAGACCCTCTATAGGCTGCACCAAAAATATGAACTACAAAATTAAAGTAAGAGAACTGATACAAAGCAGCAAGTGTAATAAAAATACTGCATTAAAAGATGTGGGGAAAAAAAGAAAAGAGGCTAAATGATGGAAATATAAAATTCAGACTAACATTGTATAAATATTCCCTTTCTTACTGCCTGAATGCTTTGACAGCTTTGGAAATCCATACTTTATCTATTAAAAGTCAATTTTCTTTGTGATGTAGAGGACAAATTGTTCTATTCTAGGATCAACAACCAGGTTGAGTTCATGCCGCTTTCAGCCACTAGATGGCGGTAAAGTTTAACAAAGAGCATTTCACCATCTGACCCGGAAAATAAACAAACCCTTGATCAGTTCCTGTGTGAGCTGAATGATGGCGGCTACCGGAGCCGGGTCTCCTGGCCGTTTGGTCCAGTATGTGGTTGTCCGCTCGGATCTTATCCACAAGCTGTCCTGGCCCCTGGGGGCCGTCATAACTCAGGCCTGTCACGCGGCTACCGCGGCCATCCACCTGCACTACGGGGACCCGGAGACACAGCAGTACCTGTCAGAGCTGGACTCCATGCACAAGGTGGTGTTAGGGGTAAGAGTGAGACTACAGACCAAACCTCAGTCAGATAATGCTCCACTTAGAGATAGACGTGCTTACAACAAAAAACGAAGATTAAACTTCGGTTGTTAGCTATTTTTAGTAATGTTGTTGTTTAATTAATAGTTCGGCGAGATAAAAACTGACACATATGTCCTTTTATGACTGTTGACACAAGTTTTTTTTGTTTAGCTGTATTTATCTAATATTGCTGAAAAAACGTACTATCCGTTAGTAATACTCCAGGGAAGGAAATTCACAAAGCTCTTGATTTTAACAAAGCAAATCTAATTTAATGCGCAAATCACATGCCGAATTTGAAATATACATCTCTGTGATATAATAAGTCTATTAAATGGTTAATAGCAGCTTTAATTTCGTGCTGCTGAGCAAATAACGTTATTTTGTGATATTTCAAATGGACTTTGGTTGTCTACAGCCAATAAAGATCTCTGTCCGTAGTGTTACTGTGCTATTATAATGTCAATATATTACCTTTAGGTGGGGCTGTTATATTTGTATAAGGATTTATTCTATCACTTGTTTACAATTAAAAATGATTGAAATCACATTATTAAACTTTAAAAAACACAGCTGAACTAAGATGTGAAGCATATAAGACATGCATAAAGCGTCACAATTTAGTGCAAACTAATTTCAAATAGTTTGTCATCTTCAGTCCTTAAGTACTTGCATTCAGTCACCACAACATATTTTACATATAAGTCACAACATATTTTGCAGTAAAGCTACTTTAACAATAGTTAAAGTGTAAGAAATAAAAACAGTTTAATCATTAACATTTTACAAGCTTTCAAATAGCCAGTGAATAGCCTGTATTGCTGTAAGCGTTCCTGTATTTTGTGTTTCCCTCCAGGCTCCAGACGAGGCCGCCCTCTCCAGTCTCTCAGAGAACCTGACACAAGCCGGCGTGGCCCACAAGCTCTGGATCGAACAACCAGAGAACATCCCCACCTGCTTGGCTCTGAAGCCGTGTCAAAAAGAGACTGTCCAGCCGCTGCTGCGCAAGTTCAAACTCTTCAAATGAAAGACTCTCTCCAAGCTTGAGCTTTACGATGCATGACAGCAGTGAGGGAAACACAGACACCTTTCAGGAGGATACAAGGAGGAGATCTGAAAGTTTTGATCTTCCTCCATGTGTCCAAACACCTGAGATTAAAGTTGGAGAAATATGACTTATGTGTGACTATGTCCAGAAACTGAGAGAAATCTGCTTTGTCATATTTTGTTTTTATGCGCAAATGAGTAATGTTTACAGACTTTTTTCCTGTCTGCAGATCCCTGCACAAAGGTTTTATTTCTGGCACATCATTTTTTTTGAAACAAACGAAGAAACTGTAATTTTTGTTACTGCTAATAATCTGGCAAACATCTGCTACTGTAATACAGTTATCCCTCAGCACAATCTCTCTGCTTGTTTTGCAAAACTAATGCATCAATCATACTGTGAAAACACCACACCTGATCATCAGCAACATGCTTCTGTACAAAGGTTGACAATCCATGTAGTGTTCCCAAGCAGAATCACTCATGTGTCTTTGTATTGCACCAATTTCTGGGATGTTGAAGATGTCTCAATAAGCCGTCATCTATAGATTACAATATTACATAAAACCAATAAAAAGAGGGTTTAAGTACGGAAATTCTGGCCTTTTGAAACTATGTTAGTAACTACACACTCAATACCAGGTTGAGGGTCTTTTTTCATGTCTTTCTGCATCAGATCATTTTGGCATGGTAGTGATGAGTCCATGACTCTGCTAAGATGATAGCTTTGATGGGATCTGGTGTCCCTTGTCCTCTTCTTGATGATACTGTACAGGTTCTCCATGGGTTTCAGGTCCAACCTGTTTGTTGATCAATCAAGCACAGTAGTTTCATGGTCATTTAAAGAGACTTTGGTCATTTTGGCAGTGTGGGCAGGTGACAAGTCGTGTTTTTAACACTAAACCTTTGCATTATGAAATATCTGCCAACTGTATTTATGACAGTTTTTTGGGGAACGTTACAAACACATCTACATTCAGGAATTAGGATCAAGGAGTTTACCACAAGGCTCTTATGTAATCAGCTATGTTGGGCAGCAAACAAAAAAATAGCATCCAAGTACAGATCAACTGTCCATTTAAGAAAAAACAAAGACAAATTTAATAAAAAAACAATAACACAGAAAACAACTGGAGTGCATTGGGAACATGATATGCAAGAAATAAAAACGGCACAGGTAGAAATACAGACTAAATATACTCGCGGAGTAAGGACAAGATACAGGTGGAACAAATGGGAGGGAAACACAAGAACAGGAGGTAAAACTAAGCTAGAAACATAGGGAGTGAGAGTTAATAAAAAAAAAAAACAGGAAACAAAACTAAAAACACCACAAGACATGGATCTTTATGAACAAGATAGAAGCAAAAATCTTTGACACAAAGAAATAAAGAAACCACAATAAAAAAGAGAAACAGAGAAAGAGATTTAGGACGAAAGATGTTTCAGGTGATCTAGAAACAGCAGCTCTGACCTTCTTAACTTTCATGTACACAAAGAAAAATAGTTCATCCAACACTTTGTGATGATCTCTGTCTTCAAAAAACTCACCACATCACAGAGAAATGACTTCACTGAGGCTTATCAGTGATTAAATGTTACATAACAGATTGTAAACCTTTCCCATAGTCCCACCACATTAGCTTCAACAGCTAACCTCAACATTTCGCCCACTTCCCCCGGAGGCCATGTCTGACCCACCGAGCAAATGCAAACAGTTAACGCACCTTTTACCTCAATGACTCCACATGTGGACAAATAAAAACCTTAATTCTGTGTGAATAGATGGGAAACATTCAGAAACTGACAAAGTGTTTGTAAATTAAAGATTAAAAGAAGTATGGTCACCGAGGGTCTGCAGAGACCAGGCAGATAATTGTGTCTGTTTTATTCAATCAATCAGGGCTGAATCTCTCTGATGTTTCCCAGAATTGCTCATCTACTCGCTCCATATAATCCAGCGTTTCGTGGTATTGTTGTGGTCTTCGTTTTTCTGTGTAGAGGGGTAAAAATATAAAAACAACCTATAAGAAACCGTTTGTTTTATAAATCATTACGTAACAGTTTCCTCTCTGACACACTGAATACCCTATGTTTACTTGTTTACATACTGTTATAGGAAAAGTGATGTCACAGCTCTGTGCCCTCCTTAAGGTTATTGAGTGCTAGGCATTTATTAACACATTTTGTTTTCTTGATACAATCTGAGTCTTTACTGGGAAATCCTGCAGGTGCTTCAGGAGCAAAACTCAAACTATAAGCATGAAGTGTGAAGCTCAAATAGCCGTAGTAAAAGTCTACATCAGTGTTAGATACAGACACTTACTGCCGCTCTTAAATCAACCTGAATTAAGTCTGCCGCAGAGGCCATCATTCAGACAAAAGGATGATTTTATGTCACACTTTGACCTGACTAATAAAGAATGGGAATCGATCTTGGACATGAAGCTAACAAAGAGCTGCAAAATACTTTTTGAAACGTTTTTTTTGTAACACCTCAGATGAAGTGAAAATTGGCTGATGATTTTTGTGAAAGAAAATACAAATGCCAGTTGATGAATGGGAAGCAGAAGCGATAGAATGATATATGGCTGGATGGATAGATGGATGGATGGATGCAATGAAAAATGGTTGGATTGTTGTATAGACAAATGAGTGGATGGATGGATACATAGGTTAACTGGTAGGAAGATAAAAAAAAAAAGTGGACGGATAAATGAATCGATAGACTTATAAAAAGATAGACAGGTGTATGTGTAGATGGCTGGATGGATGGAAGGATGAAAACATTGATAAAAGGAAGAATAAATGATTGTACAACACATAGAAGGACAAAAAAGGTATAGATGGAAAGATTAATGTATGTATTGGGTATATTTGTTTGTATGTAGGGATAGATAGATAGATAGATAAATAGATAGATAGATAGATAGATAGATAGATAGATAGATAGATAGATAGATAGATAGATAGATAGATAGATAGATAGATAGATAGATAGATAGATAGATAGATGGATGGATGGATGGATAAACGTATAGACAGACAGATGGATAATTAGACATACGGACAGATAAATAGATGGATGGATGGATAGAAACATGGGTAAAAAGATGGATGGATAGAAGGATGGACAGACAGATGGTTGGATGGATGGGATGATGGATGGATGGATGGATGGATGGATGGATGGATGGATGGATGGATAGACGGACAGATGGATGAATAGACATAGGGACAGATAAATAGATGGATGGATGGGTAGAGGCATCACTAAAAAGATGGATGGATGGATGGATGGATGGATGGATAAACGGATAGACAGACAGATGGATAATTAGACATACGGACAGATAAATAGATGGATGGATGGATAGAAACATGGGTAAAAAGATGGATGGATAGAAGGATGGACAGACAGATGGTTGGATGGATGGGATGATGGATGGATGGATGGATGGATGGATGGATGGATGGATGGATGGATGGATGGATGGATAGACGGACAGATGGATGAATAGACATAGGGACAGATAAATAGATGGATGGATGGGTAGAGGCATCACTAAAAAGATGGATGGATGGATGGATGGATGGATGGATGGATAGACTGATGGACAGACAGATTGACGGACAGATGGACGGTTGGATGGATGGATGGATGGATGGATGGATGGATGGATGGATGGATGGATGGGTTGATGGATGGTTGGGTTGATGGATGGTTGGGTTGATGGATGGATGGATGGATGGATGGATGGATGGATGGATGGATGGATGGATGGATGGATGGATGGATGGATGGATGGATGGATGGATGGATGGGAAATGTCTTATTTTGATTTGCATCAGGGCCTCCTTATCACCTACACTAGAAAACCAGATCACCAGTCAAAGAAATGAATTCCTTCAGACTTTTCTGTCCTGTTGAGGTTCCATTCCACATAACCATCATAACCAAAAACCATACATCATACATCATTCTGCTGCAACCAACAACAGAGCAGGGGGAGTGTCAGCCTCTCACCTTTAACTCTACAAAACCACAATAACATAGGAGGAAGCAGAACTGTTGTGTGACCTGTTTTAATAACTAATGTAACCGCTCCTTTAAATGAACTCTCCCATGGTTGTATAAGTCAAACATAGCTGTACGTGTTAACATGTCTGTATATGTTGATCATGGCTGCATTTGTTCAGCATGGCTGCATATATTAAGCAAAGCTGTGGGTACTTCTGGAGCCTGTTCTCTGACTGACAGGCATCTGAGCTGTGACAGGTAATGATGTCTGGGATTTGAGCCAACTGAGCGCATAGCAGCAGCAAATTAAGCGTGGGTTATTTTCATATTTTACATTAACCTGCTGTCTTTCACACACTAACCTACATGTTTTTAAAATAGACTGTGTGACTCATCTCCAACTTCCAGCGCCCTTTTCGGGCAAGCTGTAATGAGGTGTACAACAATTATTACGCTGGAATAGGAAAAGACAAACAAACAGTCATTAATCAGCTCCAGTTTTAGAATTACTGGATTAAATGAGTCATAGCTACACACTTTGAATACTACAGACTCTACAAGTGACCAATTAACATATTACACACGGTATGATTACCTCAGTTTGTATATCCCAGAATAACTCCCACATGCTTTCATTCATATATAATTTCATTACAATGTCAGATTGTATCACACAGAAGAGGAACTCCATGGAGGATGAGATGTTTTGCTTGTTTATCTTCAAACAGCTGCAGAGTCTTTATGAGTGAGACAGCATGCATGAACGGTGGACCGGAGGAAACGTGCTGTTTACAGTGTGTCCATACTCTGACAGCGCAAAGTCCACAGCAGATGTAGCACTGAAGCTGCAATGTTAGAGATTGGATGTTCACTTGATTCAGTTATGCTTTCAGTTATGTAGAAGGGCATTTTTCAGCTTATAGTTGTGACTGATTTTGGTTACTTTCCTCTTCTCTTGTTGTTTCCATCATCTTGTTTTCCTTTCAGGCACATTTTGTTTCAGATCAAAACTATTAAATATCTGACCAAGTGAAGACATATAATAGTATGACAGTATTTTCTTTTCTCCAATGACAAATGAAGACTTATAATGTGATTCAATAAAACCCCACTGCACTAAAACTGAAAACTCACTTCATGTTTTAAACAGAATGTATATTATAAATGTTAAAAACCAAAAGAAGGTTAATGAAATGTCCACAATGGCTCAAAAAATAAAAATAGAAAATAACACAATTAGTTTTGCACAAGAATGTGAAATAAAATAATGTCCATAAAGTTGGAACAAATATTTTCTCTATCTTTTCATTGAATGATTCACAATAGAATTTATTTTTTATAAAGTGTATATCTCCTCAAACTTTATTGATCAGTCTTTTCCAAATGTACTACATTGAGAATTTAAACCACATTTAACTTTGGCAGGTCACAATTATTTCATGAGAAAGCTTGAAGAAAAAAAAAAGATATACATCCAAACATTTAGATTCAAATTCAGATTCAGAATATTTATTGTACCCTCAAGTAAGTTTTGTTTACAGTGAGTTAGTGCTCACGTTTTGTAACACACAGACAAGACTAGACAAGTGACAACAGTGCTTAGGCTAAAAAAAAACAAGGAGGACAGCCCCAAGAAAAAATAAGCAAGATAAGTTAAAACCAGTAGTTAAGATAAGTTAAGATAAGTTAAAAACAGCAGACAAGATGATAAAAAACTTGCAATTTATCCTCTGAAGACCCAGCGTCCACATATTTGGACATTATATTTCCGCCTACCAGACCCATGATACTTTTTTTTTTTTTTTTCAATTTTGACCTATTTGCCACATTTAGGGACACTGCCCACATCATCTTTTGGTGAAATCACAACATCACACCCATTTAAGAGAATTAGAACAACGTATTTATGTACAATAACACTACTACCAAACGCCTCATAGAGAACTCATAGCACAAATAATCCAACTTACCATACAAAGACCAAGTTGAGTTTTTATACTTATTAGGTCTTACTTAGCCCAAATAGCAAGGTAAATTAAAAATTGCACATCAGACAAAAGCTTGGGTCTTAAGAGGTTTAAAAAAAAACAAGATGAAAGCAACAGAGTAAGGAATAAAAACACAAGTTATGTTGCAGTTGCAGTTAAATTAGCTTAACTTGAATCTAACCGAAGCTGTGATGGTGATATTACAGTACAGTTCATTTTATAAGCTTGTGGATAGTCTATAAAAACCTGATGCAGTTAAGAAAAATAAAAAAAAATTATCATAATCAGTAAGACATGTGTAAAAAAAGTACACATATTTGCCTTGATAGTATCAGTTTCTTGTTTAAGCATTAACTGTTTATTTTTTATTATTTTTTATGAATATGTGCTTATTTGTTTTTCATAAATTAATGTAACGTGTCTTATATGAAAAGACACTAATTGCGGGTAATAAAGTTATTAACAACATAACGTCGTTCACATACATGTTCTGTGCCTTTATGAATAATGTAGCAGTCAGTGTGCAACACTATGTTCCAGACACTATGGATTCTGCTCAGTGCATCAACACGCGCTGCTGCACGAGGCCTGTAGTTTGAACCGCGCATCTACCAACACCGTACTACCTTTACTATCTCTGAGGTGTAGCCGAAGCACTACATACTACTACAGCATCGATAACGACGTGTCACTATTACTATGCAATTAACAGTCATGTCTTCTTTCTATCAACACAGCGGAGGCTTCAGCCCGCTGCTCCCCCACGTGAACGCGCCTCCGAGCTGAGTGCGCACGAGCAGCCCTGTTTGTTTGTGTTGAGAGATTGGAAATGGCGGAGAGCAGAGACCAAAGCGATAACTTGGGTTTGCATTTGCGAGTGCGCCGTCATTGAAACACTGAAACCACCCACAAGTGATTACCGGAGTTACTTGCGTGTTGCAGCTGCCGATGGGATACGAGTCAGACACAGCGGAGAGGGATTTTCGGAACAAGGTTTTGATTCTAGCGAGCTGGTTAGCGAGCTAAGCTAACCGTGCTAGCCTAAAGTGGTGTGTGATTTTAACTACGCAGGCTTGTTTGTCAACATAAGCTGACGTTAAATCCTTGCGAGCCAGCTAGTGTACAACTTTTACCCGCTTCCCAAGCTAACCCAGTCGGGTTTACAACATGCTCGCGTTATCTGACTGCGAAATCACCTCTCAGAGTAAGAGTGGATAAAAGTCAAACATCTGAGTAAGTTAAGCTGGTTAGCTAAGTGAGCTAACTGGCTTGTTTCACGCGCTGTCCAAGCTGCTGTTTGCATGGGAATTAATCATCCAGCGTGACATCTCACTGCAAGACAACCGAGGAGGGATCTTAATTTACAACGCAAACGGAGGACAAACACAGGTAAGCGAATGGAAAACACCGCCGCAGAATGCATGACAACATGTCAAACCGTGGTTTAACTGCAGCGGAGCATATGCTCGGGGCCTCCAAACACGCCTGACTCATTGTTGATTTTTCCACATAACGTTGCTACAATTCACCGACACCATCTTCCCTGACTGAATACATAACGTGCAGTGGTGCTCGCTGGGACATTTTGCTCCTTCACCACCTGCAAAGAAAGACACCAGGCTGTTCTTACCTTCATTAATCCAACTGTGCAACAACCCATCTGTGCAATACTATGAGTTGATACTCGCATAATAACATTCTTATGTAATCTCGTTTATACAATTTGACGATAAGATTTGAATCACTACTTCAGATCGCTTTATCAGCGTACTATCTGTTATTGCATGAACAGATCCGTGCACATTATATAATTTGTGATTATTGCTATATCTGCTGTTCCTTTTATCCCCTTTATCACATCTCTAATATTTAATTTCGGATCTCTTCTTAAGATCCTTACTTATTTTTCTAACATCTGAATAACAAAGTTTGGTTTCTCCCGTAAATACAGCGTTGTTACCTTGAGATAACGAGACAAATTGATATATTAATGTCAGAAAATGTCAAAAAATTGCACAGATCTTGAGAACACATCAAGAAATTACTCTATATTTGGTTCACAAAGTAAATAAAATGTGTAGTTGCCTGTCAGCTCAAGTGTTCTGTACAAACCTAATATACTATATCAGATATCTTTTATCAAACAGCACCTGCCCTAGTTAGAGAAACATATTTCACCTTCTGATGAAATAAAATTTCATTCATGATCTGTCAAACTTTCGTCTTAAATCTGAACACTCAAAGGGCAGTTTGACCTCTTTCTGAAAACCCTCTGGTCATGTTAGGATACCCCACACATACAGCTTGTGTACAATGCTAGAGAGATACAAAGAAAGAGTACAATAGCTTCACGCACCCTTTGGTGAAGATGTAAGCATCTGATTAGCATTAATGTAATGGAGACTGATTCACCTCATTTGACCCCATTTTTGGCTGATAGTCATTGTGATCCTGTGTGCTGCTCTGAGGATGTTTCAGCCTTGTCTGTTTATATCAAAAAGTCTGGGAGAAATTGGTTGACAAGCAAATGAATTAGAAGTTCAGAGTTGTTCAGACCTTTACAGTTTTGCATGTTGCATTAATTTTGCATTGATTTTTTTGTACTTCATATATTTATAAAACTAAAATGGCGAAATCTGTTTTCCTTTTATGTCAAAGAAGAAACATATTCTTAAAATCTCCTCAGTCACAATCATCTTAGTTATAGTTGTACAAGGGCAGAGTCCTGCACGGGTCCAATTTTCAAGATCCACCCCACCCCGACCCGGGGATGTACAAACCCGCACCCGAACCGCAAACCTGCGCATCAGCCCGATAAGTACCGCAACCCGATCCGACCCGTTGAAATACAATCCGCAGCCCGACCCTTAACCTTATTTAAAGTAATCATTTTGGGTCATATTGCCTGAAAATTGAATGGTATATCGTCATAGTTCAGATGCCAGTGAGTAAACAACGCACCTGAATGAAGCAACTCTTCCAATAAAAGCCCGACTCCAGCTCCATCATCAACCCTCTGTGATTCTTTCACATACAACTGTAAAATCACTCGTTTTTAAGTTTAATGCTTTTAAACTTTTAATCTCTTAAAAGGACTTTAACATGTGTAATAGTAGACTTACTTTCTGTCCAGACCTAAGCGACGCTCAGAAGGTCGCTTTGGTCATTTCTCACATCACTTATTGCCTGTCTTGTTGGCCAAAGAGACCACACTCATACCACCGGATCCGTCTATAATCAGGCACTAAAGGTACTGGACAAAAAACCTCTTCATTATCATCATTGCAGTATTCTTAGTAGGTATAAAATATTAAGTTTTGACAATTAAATTTTATTTACAAACTTAAGAAATATCTTTAAAATTGTCAATAACATTGCTCCACCTCCATTAAAAAAAATTGTTCAACTTTACTCTGAGCAAACAACCCGAACATCTTGCTCGACAGTTCACAGAAACTGTGCTGTCCTAAAAAGATCCTCTGCCTTTGCTCGAACAGCTTTTTCATTCAAAACCATTAAACAATGGAATCAACTCCCAGACAGTCTGAAATGTTCTGTAGATCTAAACATTTTTTCTAGAAATCTAAAGAAATATATTCTTGATAACCAACTGTGTCAGCATCAGTCCGGTTGATTTTGTATATAGGATTTGACACTGATGTATAATAATTTTAAATGAGCTAATGTATTGTGTTTTGTAATAGTTTTTAACATAAACAGTTATGTAATTGCATTGTGATTGTTGTGAACCTGCCCAGGGACTGCAGATGGAAATTAGCATTTGCTAAATCTGGTACAAAGCATCTTTTCTATTGAAAGATTAATGTATTTGTACATGGTCCCTGTCATATAAATCAATAAAGAAAGAAAGGTACGAGCCGTGATCATGTCACAACCATGGATGTATTATATCAGTAATATATGGTCACAGCCTTACAACCAGCTTACAACTTACGTTTTATTTTATTGTATTTATTATTATTTTATATTAATTTTGATGTGTCAGACTAAAACCTGCGACCTGACCCGTTTTTAAAAACCACCTGCAAATCAGCTGTTTTTGCGGGTACCCGACCCTGTGCAGGACTCTGTACTAGGGATGACATCATTTTTAAAAAATCTTTCTTAGAAACTCTCATTGTTTAGAATGACAGTACTTAAAGATGCAGAAATATAGTGCACAGCGCAATTACAGTGTTAAAGGAGTGTCTGAATTTGCATATAAGTGATCTGCTCTCCTTTCCTGACACCTTAAAAGTCAGTCACGTAGCCAACATGCTGTTGCTTGTTGTTGGTGTGTGTCAGTTGTCCTCATGTGCACAGAATAGGTCACATGATCATTAGAAATAGCAGCTGCTGACACTGATATTTAACTTTCTAGACTTAAATCTGCTAACGCCGCTAATATGCTAATAATTTCATGCATGGTTTTTCATTTTGTGATTATTGGAACATCCTATTCTTTAACTGACTGAAGGTTGGTTGTTTCTAAGAGCAGTGTTGGCATTGCAGTAGATAGGTTATGAAGGACATTAGAGCATTGGTTTTATTTGTCCTCTTTGTGAAGTCAAATAGCTGTAGCTGTTTGGGTGAAGAGTTGTCCTGTTTGGGAAGAGTTTTGTCTGTAAAGTGTTAATACCGTCTGGTTATGAGGTTGAATTGTACTTGTCCTTCTTTAAACACGTCTGGAGAAGTTTTCCACAGGAGCACCTTTATTTGTGAGTGAGAAAAAAACAGTTTGTTTCATTTTTTTTAACAAGTGGTTTAAGTGTTGGCATTTGCCTAAAACTGCTGCGATTATACTATGATATGCTGGATGAGAAACAGCACAGAATGCTATTAATCTCAGATTTATCCTCATGCAGCCACTTATAACCAACAGAATCCCTGTCATCACTATAAAATCTTGATTTCCTTAAATAATTTGTTTAGCTCGTTAATTCAATTCTCTTAATTAAATTGGCTGTTTCTTTGAGCTCGCTGATAGCAGCCTGGCTGTCTGTTTGTGTAGCATTGGAGCACTGCAGACTTTGCAATGCTCTAAGTAAAAACATTGTAGCTGGGCCTCTCTGGGGTAAGATGTGGCCCAGATAAGGCTCAGGATATAGAGTTCACTGTAGGCCTCTATTATTCAGTTCAAAGTTTGCCACTCTGCTGCCACAGTGACTGCCTAAGGACACGCTAACTGTAAACAACTCAAGAAAAACACTGGAGTAAGACGGTGGAAAGAGGCCTCTCACCTCTCCATACTTTGACCACATGAGCCAGGCTTATCAAAAGTTTTGTTGTGGATTAAAGATTGAAAAATACACACAATTTGATATCTTTTCAATGAAGCATGCTCTTTCTCTTCCTCTTAGATTCAGCAGCATTAACCTGATCTTATCACAGCGTAGTGACACACTAACACACTGCAGTTTTACCCCTCGTCTCAAAGATAGAGTTTGTGCATACTGATGTGGAGGCAGATAAGGAGGAAACTGTAGTATCAACACAATCCTGATATCACAATCTCATGCATTTTCAGTTCATTCTGCTCAAAGCAACAGCAAAAGCCTTTCCTTGCCTGACTCTACAAACAATCTGTGAAGCCCACCTAAAGATGAGCCACATTCGAGGCAAATTGTTGGGAGTGGGAGCCCTCCTCCTCCCAGCTAAGCTCTGTGTCTGTATGGAGAATGAGCAGCCATTTTAGCACTCAGCAGTGCTGCTGCAGCCTGCCTGACACTGTCACAGCATTCTTCTGCTGTAGCTGTAGTATGTGAGCATGCTGGTTTGTTTTTCAACCCTGTGAGGACACCTGCAAACAACCTGTTCAAGTGTCACCGTGCTGCTTTTATTTTGGCTCAGGAAAATGGATGAGTGTTGGGTGTGTAGAGGGATGAATCTGTGCAGCTCACCTGTCACTCTTTTTTTCTTTTTATAAATAAAATCTTGTGAATTTTCTCAGTGCCTTATTTCAGTTTCTGGTAGCTGCACATAATTTATTATTTATACTGTATATAAATATTATACTGTAACACCATTAAGGTCCTCACTAAGCTTGGCATGACCTGAATCAGTAACTCCAAATCAGCATCTTGTGATTTGGTTTTGCTTTACTCTTTCAACATTTTGGTGGTTTTGTCCTTAATTTTCTTAATTTAATTATGTTTAATCTTGCTCGATTATTGATTTATGTCATCCTTTCAAGAGGGAAGATTTATGCAAATCTACAGTTTAAGTTTTATTTGTTGTTTTGTCCTCTTGTCTGGGTTTTTCTCAGAAACTTTTCACACACTCAAATCCACCTGATTTAAATCAGTAACACTACCTTTTCTGTAGTTTCTCTACAGGAGGCTGAGCATCATAACATCATCAGCAAACAATGATATGCATCCTTAATTCAATTCTCATTTAAAGACTAGGAATATCTCAACGACCATTAGATTGATTTTCATGGAATTTGGTGCAGTCGCTCATTGTCCCAAGAGGATGGTACTGTATGAAACTCAACTTTCCCTGACTTTTCCCTTAGCGCCACCCACAGGTCAAAGTACCTGTACCATGTTAAATCTTTTAGCTTCTTTCACATAGGGGCATAATGGTACAGAAAAATCACGGTTCGGTACGTACCTTGGTTTTAGGGTCACGGTTTGGTACATTTTCGGTATAGTATGGAACAACGCAAAACCATTTGCTTTTTAAGCATGTTTATTAAACCAAAAACTTGCCATTATACAGCGAGGAGGGAGGCTCTTCAGGCTCCAGTTGGTCGTTAGCAGCAGCCATGATGCACAATTCAGACACAAGCTCCTGTGGCTACGGAAGCTCTTTGATATTCATCTTCTGATTGGCTCACCGTGAGACGTCACGTCCACATGATATGCACATGATCGCAAAGCACGAATCACAGACCACTTTCCTCATGAATATTAAAACGCCTTCCCTGCTCAGCCAATCATAGACGAGTACCTACGTGAATATTAAATAGCCATGTGAAGCAGCGTAAACTTACTGTACTCATTCGAATACAGCACTGTACCGAACCGAACGGCCTTATGGAGCGGTTTGGCACGGATACATGTACCGTTACACCCCTACTTTCACACAAGTTCTCGATGTAGCATCTTATTTTAAGCAATTTTGTTTTTTCCTGTGGCACCACCGTAGGGTTTTTTTAACCACAGAAACTTTCCCTCAGAACTACGCGCTTTTCAACCGTCAGAACCAGGATCTAAATTTACTTCTGGGTAGTACATGTTTTGGAGTTGCTTTTATGTTTGTCTCCCTACATCACCTGCTTCATTTACAGTCTTCTTGCCAAGAAGGGGCCGTTCACATGACCACCAAATATGCGGTTAGGCCTCGCGTTGACACGGAAACTGCGTTTTAGCCGACCTAAAATGCAACTTTTGACAACGGCCTCCAGAGTGGAATTTTTCTGAAGCGCTGCCGATACCTTTGCCGCCCGTTTTCAGTGTTAACACTACTCATACGGCAGTCCAACAGTACCATTGTTACGATCATCACGGACTTCCATGTTGTGCTTGTGCTGCTGAATCTGTGACTGTCTTTTAACAAAATTTGCATCTGTTGCTCCACTTCTGCACTTAGTATACCCCAATACACCAGGTGATCGGCTCAACTCTAGTTTGGTGCAGATCTACCAAAAGCGGCCTCTGGGCAAGACAGTCACAGTGCCACCTATGGGCCTGGCATGCTTACTACTGCATTTTCAGTCCCTCAGTGTTTCTGTTTAAACACAGGTTTTTTTACTGTGTTGTAGCGTTTTTGGATGAAACGTTGTCGTGCAAAAGGTGTTTACGATCCTCCAGAGTATTCCTGTTTGAAAAGCTATCAGTATTGATATTAGTACTGTTCTTAGCTCAGCTTTTCTAGGTCCTTTTTGCTAGCTGGAAATGCTTGCTAACATGTTTACAAGATGCACAAGCTACACTACAACATGAAAATGTAAGAGATGCACTGATCCAACTTTTAGGTCCAGAAATGAGAAATACAGAGAGCGTAGAACTGAGTTGAATAGACCTGCCCTATGGATCGACCCTTTGGAACTGATACCAGAGCTAACTTTTGGAGTCAGTAACCATTGCCATCAATATCTGATCTAACTTTTTTAATCTTTGTGAGCCTTACATCATCACAACAGATGTGTTTATATATCTGGAGAAATGGGCCTTTCAACTCTCGATCTTGCAGCCAGCCTCAAGTGGACATTCGAGGAACTACATGTCTTTGCACATCTGCATTACATTGATCGTAGTGTTGGTGACTGTTTGTTCACACCATTGCATTGAAGTTTTATATAACATCTTAAACCTTAAAAAACCTTTATGCAAACATTTGCTTTCCAGTAATCAAGATATGATACCTCTCTGCTTACATACCAGAAAACGTCAAAGAAATCAAAGACATTTCTGTGGTCAGGAAATGAGCTTGTTGTTTGTGTATGAAATAGAGACACTGTTGCCACAAATATACCATGAACTAGATTCGTATCAGTAATGTCACTGTTTGTTATTTAATAGCCAACATACCAAAGATAGATCTGTGTCAGGCTGATATAGGCTGACGTATTACCCCATCTTTACCAAACAGTTTTGAAGTTCACTCAATCTGATGTAATTGCCCGGCCTTAAACTTTGCTCACACTGGCCTCTGCACACACTTTCCATGTGTTTACCAAAGAAACAGAAAACACAGATTCTACACTGCTGCTTGGTGTCATATCTGTAAGCTTTTGGGAGTATATATTTATTTTTTTCTGGGTTACAGAGTAGTAGTGGGTTGTCTTGGCAGGTGAGGCAGAAAGTAATCCTCACAAAGCTTAAATTTCATCAACCCACAGCGTGTGGTTTCTTGTTTGTTTACTGAAGGAATTTGAAGGAATAGTTTCTTTTTTTTGCTGCAGTTTGTCTTTATCCAGGTGTGAAGTCTACAGATTCTGTGTTGTTCAAACATCCAGTGAAGGGTTTGTTTACACAGTCCTGGCAAATTACTGTTATCACAATCAGATAGAATAAACTCTTGTCTTTAGATTTTGTGTTTGAGATCTTCTTTGATAGTACGCTGCGGGATGTGGAGAAGCAGAAACAGATCAGCTCTAGGTGCAGCCTGCATGCTGTTGTTTGTCCCTCGATTCCAGCTCTCTAAGGCACACACACATGTATACACGCTGTACTGTATTCAGCTGCTGCGAGCGAGCAGAATGCAGGGGAAGAAGAGAAAAGCGCCGCTACTTTCGACTCCTCGCTGCCTTCCTGCTGTCAGAGCGATGGCCTACATTCTCGCCTGTAAAGAAAAAAAAATGCCTGTGCAGCAGACTGTGAGAATTTGTGAGGGGTTGGGAGGAAATGGAGGAAAGGAGAACAGGTAAGGGCGAAGAATGAGAGAAACAGAAAGACCTCATACAGGAAGAAATTGATAGGGCGAACGAGAAAACAGAGCAAGGAGAATGCGGTTTGTTTTGAGTGAGTCAAGCCCCAGTGGCCCAGTTTTCGTGAACAAGGTCAGGCCACAATGAGAAGAGTCGCACAACAGTTCCTGCCTCCCCATGTGGATGTTGTAGGTGTTTCTGATGAAGAGCGTGTGCCTGAATAACATTACTGGAAATGAAGTCACAGAATGGAGGGAACTTTTCACCACAGGTGCTTTATCCTCTGTGAACGTGTACTTGTTCTGTGAACTGAGGAAACTGCGGAGTGAGCAACAGGAAGTTCAGCAGTTGTCGTCGTCTCACTTAAGATATGGAATCAGCTGTGTGAAGTTAACATGTGGTGTTGTTACCAACTTTTGTTTAGTGAGAAGTCAGGTCTGTAAGACTTTGGCAGGGTCGGCGGGGTGGGAAAGTTCCTCTGAGAAACTTTGCTGTGAAAATTTACAGTAACAAAGTTTTTAAATTTTTGGCTCCAGATCCTTTTTTATGCTGAATATAAGCCTTTGACTACAAGCAGATAGTAACACGGATTACATTATTCTCAGTTTGACAGAAATGGATATTATCGGCACTTAATCGTATTGGCGGATGTTAGCTCAAAAATAAAATATAGGATATCAGCCAACACACCAAACTCCATTTATATAATAAACCGATAAATAATGGGCTGAAGTTGTCCAGCATGGAAAATCACCTACTCTTCCACTCATTAACAGTCTCAAGAATGCATCCAGGTACCTAAACATGGTACCTTTTGATTTTATGTGAATTGGTACTCGGTGCTTTTGGCAGAATTCGGTCAATACCTATAAATTACTTAATTCGGTACCCATTCCTAGTGAAAAGGTCTTCATTTTTCACTTTATGATCCTTTCCTGTCTGTTTTCTGTCCCTCTCATGTGACAGGGTGGCGAATGCAAGCAGTTAAAAAAGGGAGAAGAGAGGAGTCAAAGCAACAGGTGTTAAATAATATGGACAGCATGAACGACTGAATATTTCAGCCTTCAGCCAACATTTTTAAGCAATTTCATGCATTTTCTGAGAAAGGCCTTCCGGTGCCTTTTATAAATGTTAATTGAGTTTAATAGCTTTTGTGATATTATTTTAACAATGTGATACGTGTGTCCACCTTTTTTTTTTAATACAACATGATATATTCAATGAGGAAAGACATACGGAAGTAAAAAATATAAAATGATAAGATCTAAGAAATAAAAATAAAAATACAAATATAAAGAAGTAATAAATTGAATATACGTATAAAATATAAATATGAACATTTGACTAAGAATATGGTTCAAAGATAGAGACACAAATTATGGATTATTGCACAATATGATACCATACAATACGAAGAAACTTTTCAATCTTTGCTGCTTTTGTCATCATATACCATCTTAGTTTTGGATCTTTGCAAAATTCTGTCAATAACATATCTTTTAACATGCAAGGCAGTTTTATTTTGATGGCACGTTTTGGCAACAAGGCAGTTCAAAAGATGACATTAAACCCCCAGCAAAGAAAAAAGCAAAACAGCAAAATTTGAAGGTTAAAGTATTGACAAATGTTAGAGTACAGGCATAAAAAGTTACAGTTCAGAGTTATGAGATGGAATACATATTTACATAATTTGTTAAAATATTCTGAGAGCTTTCAGCAGACCTGATGTACTAACATGATATCACAGGAAACTTTTCTAAATTGGGTTTGTGCGAATTGGGCATCTTTAAGAAATTATACTTAATGTTAAAAGATCACACACAGGTGAGAGACACTGTAGGAGGTGGGGCAGGATGCTCTGCTGTGTGCATAAAGGGAGGAAACCTGCCAGTGCAGGTAAAGTAAGCCGTTTGCGGACACACTGACAGATCTAATAGCAGGATTAATTGATGGATGACACAACACAATATAGAAAAGGAAGAATGTGACACATTTGTTTTAAACTAGACTGCTGCTCACAGCTGCTCCCCAGCAAAAGGAAAATGCAAACAGAAAGCAACCCAGTCCTGTGTCTATACATCACAGGTGCTGAAAGGGCTTCTGTGAAGGATACACCTGTCTATCCTCAATCATTATTCCCGCAGTGAGCTCCCGCTCTACTTGAGATGCATTTGAGGATTTGAGGCACCCTTCAAGATGACTGTGATTGATTTTGGGGTCACAGGCAGGAGATGGAGGCAGAGAGGAGATGAGGTGGCACGGAATAGTGAATGAGAGCTGAGTTATATGTTTGCTGTGACTGGAGGGCTGTATTCATGTCAGAGGAGGGGGTGAGTGATTCAGGATCTAGAGATACATTCAAGGAACTTTTGTCTCCAAACCTTCATGAGGTATACTCCCAGGTAGAAATGACTAATGTCAGGTGACTTTGAGAAAAGTTGTAAAGCGAGCCATGACAGCATTTTTTCACTAATAACCGTGTTGTCATTGAGAACGTTCCAGTTTTACTTTCATTTCATGGTAAAATGCCGACTTCAGGCCTGTGACTCGGGCCTGAGGGATTTATTATGCAAGGTGAACATGTGGAGAGGAGCTGGGGAGGAGTGGAAGCTAGTTATGTCAAGTAAATTTATGTTTATGGGATAAAATCCCAAACCGCACATTTGCCTAAAGGGGGGGCATCGACGAAGCATGCAGCTCCTCTACCTTTACACTGTCTGTAGAGATTTAAGGAAGTACACCTTAAAGAGACTCACAGTTTGACTCGCTAGATCACAAAGACCAAAGCACCCTGTGTGAGAAACTTTAGCACACATGAACGTCTGTAACAGCTTTGCCTTTCTCTGGAGTCAGGGGGGAAATCAGTTTGATTTATTGCACAGCAGAGAGGCTGCAGAGGAGTACACCTCCTGCATCTGTGATGTCTAGACTGCTGCCATTGACTGAAGGGACCAGGGGACCAGGAGGAAGGGAGGTGTGGAGAAGGGAACAATGCACTGCAAATGTTTACTGATTGTGATCTCGATCTTTCGACGCTGGCTGTTGGTTTATGACCATTTAACGTGCTGCAGTTATGTCACACCTCTGTCTTGTTTCAGACGTCTTTAAAGAAAGATATGATTGGGAAATGTCAGTGTCTCATGTATTTAAAGATTATATACGCTGTGGTGAAATCCAGGCATTGTTGCATTTCATTGTTGGCTGTAATTATGCAATACATTCACTTTACGTCACAGGGTAATCTTAAGTATATTACAGGTCATTAAAGGACCCATTGTAAAGTCTGTGTTTGTCATTTCCCTGCATGCATAACGAGCTAAAGCCGCTGCCTCTCAGATATTCAAAGGAATGTCCACTGAGCTCCTTTCACTCTCTCCTTTGTTAAAATAAAGGTCACAGAGGTGTGTTTTGTTTTTTTGACGGCTAAATATATCTGAAAGGACAAACAGGTTTGGCGAGATGACTGGCGAGAAAGAAGTGTTGCAAACAAACCGGGGTGAAAAAAATGCCTGTGTGAAAACAGGTTAGGGAATTCCTGTCAAACCTCAGTTTACCTAAATCTGGAGAGTTATGTCCCCATAGCAGATTTTTGACCCAGATTCATTGAATTCTCAACAGTCCCATAGTATGCAAAAATCACTTTATCAAGTCTTTTAGTGAAATTTGTGGGTCTTTGGCTTTCCTCCCAGCCCACAAAATGTGATATTTAATGACAAAACCTGCACTTAGTAGTGCTTGTGAATGTAAAATCCTGACCTAAAACGAGCCGTTTGGAATTTCAGGGATTTGCCAACGTCAGCATTTCCCTTTTTTGACCAATCAGGAGCAAGTCTGACCTGATTGGTCCACCGGAGCAGATACCCCCAAACCCCCTCCCTGCCCACTCCCCTCCCTGGGAGGAGAATGCTGAAGTTGAAGAGCCATCACTGCTCTGTTTTTGGCTGTAAACAGCCACATAGTTCCATGCACAAGCTTCCCATCTCCGAAGAAGACAAGACTAAGTGGCTAGAGTTCATTTATCAAGGAAATGTTCCAGCTACACTCAGTAAAACTGTGCATGTGTGTGCTCGTCACTTCACAGCCGACTGCTTTTCCAACTTTGGACAGTACAACAGAGGGCTAGCGAATAGACTGGTCCTGAATCCAGGCGCATTACCAACCATCCACCAACAAACCTCAGACCCTGGAAATGTGAGTATTTTAAATACTGTGTGCTGTGGAGCAGATGGAAGAGCTTTTCCTCAGTGTCCCCCCTGTTTCTGTGTTAGCTTCAGGATGCTAACTTTAGCTGTGGTTAGCCTGTTGTTGTAGCCTGTAATGTTACGGTAAATGAGCTTCACTGTTTTCTAAACATTGTGCACTCTGAGCTTGTGGTGCCACTCTCAGTGACACTGAAGAGCGGAGCAGTATCAGCGGTGGCTCATTTACATATGAAGGTCACGCCCACTAAATCAGAGCGTTCTGAACAGAGGGGCTACGAGAGCCTGGAAACAATGCTGCTGTGCTTGATTTGTTGGCTTTTTGGACCAAAACATGTTACTACCATTTCAAGAAGACATCAAAGATCCATATTAAACTGCAGAAAAAGAGCAAAATATGGGATCTTTAAAATGAGTTACTTCATACTCATAATTTTACTATGCCAAATCGATCATTTGGGCTGCCTTAGTTTAAAGCAAAATAAAGCAACAAGAGTACCAAGTTCTCTCATTGCTTGAATTTTCAGTCATTTTCTGGGATTAAAGCCTGAGATATTGCAGTACAAGTGTTTGATTATGTTAAAGTTTAAGATATTTTCTTCCACCATTCGTGTTATTTTCAAGTTGTAAAACTTTGAGAGATTTCGAGCTGTTAACTGGTCATAGTTTTTTGCAAGAGAGGTTTGGTGTGAATACCTCCTGTGATGCCTACTACTCATACTCCCAACGCCGAACGTTGTGCTTTTGATACTTTGACGTGTTACCGAGTTGAGTACAGCTAAAAAAATACTTCAAACTGATGTTAAAAACCTTCAGCCGATGTTGACACGAGCATGGTTTTGTTTTTAGGGAAGACTCAGTGTGTGTGTGTGTGTGTGTTCTCTGTTTTTGAAAAATGTTTGCAGAACATCCAATGTCAAGTGCCAGGTTATACAAAGAAAACCCAGGAAGCAAATAAACCTTTGCAGATAAGGCCGGGTGCATTGGATGCGTTGTGAAAAACACACCACCATCATTACGGCGCTCATAGAACTGTAATTATTGACCCACTCAGCTGTAATTAGCTGTCCTGGTGAGCCCTGGTGTGATTGATTGTTGTCATGTCGGCTAAAGTGTGTAAGCGTTTCGAAGTGCTGGGTGAGGACAAACGTGTTGTTTGCAGCACGTTTTCAGGTAATCGGACTGTAGTTTGAGATCACTGAAACTGTTTAAGCTTTTGTACCTTATGTAAGTCATAAAACTTATTCAGTATGATGTAAAAAAAAATTGTCATAATTTACTCAAAGTCAACATTATTTGTAAAGCACTTTAAAACAACCAGAACAAAGTGCTGTTCATATATAGGCAAAACAACAAAAAGATACAGGCAGAAGTTAACAATTGCATTAGTGCTAAAATAATTATTAAAAAACAAAAACGGGAGTAGAGTCCAAACAGTTTTGACAGAGTAATGTGGTTGGACAAGGTAGGGTAGAGCATTGCTAAGGTAGAGCATACAGCCAATCCAGGCTGGGATGAGCTCTGACCATGGCTCTTGTCTCTTTTCTAACATATCACTACAGACACGTCTCTTTACTTCCTCTCCTTTTTGTTTCTTTCTTACCCCAAACAACAGAGTAGTGGGAGGTAGGGCATACAGCCTAGACTGGGGTGAGTGTGCTTTGCCAAGTCAAGTTTTTTGACTTTGCCCTCCCTGATTTTTCTTAACCTTGCCTTTACTCTTTATTCTGTTTCCTCTCTCTTGTCTACTTTCTTTGTTATTTAGAGGGGGGAAGGTAGAGCATCCAGCCAAACAAGGCTCTTGCCCACACAAGCATCTCACTTTGGCTTTGTTTTTCTTGCCATCTTTCTAACATATCACTACAGACATATTTTCACTCCTTTTTAACATCCTTCCTTCCTGAAATTTACAGAGTAGGGAGGGGTAGAGCATGCAGCCTAATCTAGTCTAATGAACTTTTACTGTCTTTCCTGCATCTTATAACATCTGTTGTCATACTATTTTTTTGTTTCCTACTCTTACTGACCTTTGATTATAGTTCAGAAGTGGGGGGAGGTAGAGCATACAGGTATACCCGATAGAGGGAAACCTAACCCAGTCATCTTTATGTCCTGACTCTTCCTTTTTTCTCCTTACTTTCACTCCTTTTTGTTCCTATCTTCTTGTAAACGGCAGAGTTGTGGGAGGTAGGGCATACAGCCTAGACTGGGGTGAGTGCACTTAACCAACTCAACTTTTTTGACTCTGCCTTCCCTGACTTTTCTTAACCTTGCCTTTACTCTTTATTCTGTGTCCTCTCTCCTGTCTACGCTTTAGAGGGGGGAAGGTAGAGCATTCGGCCAAACTGGGCTTTTGCCCATTCAAGCATCTCACTTTGGCTTTATCTTACTTGTCATCATTCTAACATATCACTACAGACATATTTTCACTCCTTTTTATCATCCTTCCTTCCTGCAATTTAATTAGGGAAAGGTAGAGCATGCAGCCTAATCTAGTCAAGTCAAGTTTTTTTGTCTTTCCTGCATCTTATAACTTCTGTCATCATACTATTTTTTTGTTCCCTACTTTTTCTGACCCTTGATTAGAGTTCAGAAGTAAGGGGAGGTAGAGCATACAGGTAGAACTGATGGAGGGGAACCTAACCCAGTTATCTTTCATGTCCTGACTCTTCCTTTTCTTCCTTTTCTCCTACATCTCAACACACTTTTCTGTTTTCCATCTCTTCTCCTCTCCTTTCTCTTTCATTCCAGATTCGTTTAAGTTGGGGGCGGTAGAGCAGTCAACTTTCTTGCACTGACTCTGCCTTCTCTGCCTCTTTTTCTAACCTACCTATATATACTTTTTTTCTCTGTTTTCTCTCACATTGTCAAACTCATCTCTGATTAGGGTGGAGAAGGAGGAGGTAGAGCATGCAGCCTAATCCAATCAACTTTCCTTCCATGACTCTGCCTTCCCTGTTTTTTTATTTCTAACATCTCTTTACAAACCCTTTCCTCTGTTTTCTCCCTTTTTTCTTATCTTATCTCTGATTAGAGTAAATTAGTACGAGGGAGTAGGGGGAGGTAGAGCATACAGCCAGACCTACTTTAGGAGGAGCCCAAACAAGCTTTTCACACTGACCCTGCTTTATTTAAACATGTCTTTTTGTGCTTTTCATTTCATCTCACATCTTTATTTCTGTGTGTGGTTAGAACAAGAGGTTAGCGATAGCTTGAAGGGAAGGGGTTGGTTAAAGGATGCTGAAGCTAACAGTTAAGGTAAGGGAGGTGCCTGCATGATAACCTCCTGGATGCACTGGCTCTTGCTGCCTTTGTATCCTCATCTATCTTCATGTCTGGGTTTGGGTGACATTAGGAGCCATGTGGTATGCAAGTTATCAGTAGAGAATACTAAAATAAGAGCTTGATTGAATACTTTATTGTAGGCAGTCCAGTATTTTGTTTTCATGCATTTTCAAATTATAATATGGACAAAAATCAAAGCAAGAAGTCATTCACTGCGTGGCTGGAAGCTTGTGTTATTAAAAGTCTTTCTTCCTCTTTATTCTTGGTTGAATGGAGCCATAAATCAGCAATCATCTCATGAACAATCTGAGTGTGTTATGGCTGTGATTGTTGGCAGTGGTTCAGTGTTGCATAATAAGGTGTTAGACCAGAACTCATGACTGTATTGTGAGTGCTATAACATGTGATGTTCACACCAATTCAATGCATGAAGTGCGACTGGATTACAATAAAAATAAGATCTGAATTTGGGCTTTTTCATCAATCTTACTCCAGCTGATAACACGTGCTTGTATAAGCTGACTGACCTTTTCACATCTGTGCCATTTGTCATGTAGTCCTTGGACGTATTTACAATCACTGATAGATGCAGCGTAAAGACCATCATACTGTTCCAAAACAAAGCCAACGCTGCCGATGGTTAAAGTCGAAGGACGGATGAAGCTTCCTCTGAAACTTGAGGACTTTGTGGAATGCAGCATTATCCTCTTCTGATAGTGCTTCATACTTTTGTAACAACAAAGGAAATGGTCTGTGTTTTCTTTTACGTCCATTAAGGAGGCAGAAATTCCCTGAGAAGTTTGTCATCTCCACAATTTAAGAAGAAGATAATTCCCTTACATGTACTTAACAGTCTGGAACAGGTGTATGAAACTGTTAACCTGCAGTCATGTCAAATTGTATAATTCAAATTCAAGTTCCTTTCCCATTTTTATGTCACAAACCAGTCGAGGAAAAGTCTTTGAATGCCTGCCAGAAATGTCACATCTCATGATTAGGCTGGGTGTAATTTCAGTTCCCCAAATTTGTGGGTGGCTTTCACAGCTAAACTATCCCTGCAGCTGATTATGTACACTAATCTTGCTTGATTTAGCTGTAAAAAAAGACCTTACAGACATTCTGATTTCTTACTTATGCTGTAGTAAAGCAACATTTTTATCCCGGTCAGAAGTTTTCCTCCAGTGGATTTGTTGTGTTTTAGTTTTTTAACTCTTTCATACCTGTATTGTGGATTGTTTGCAGCTAAAACCTGGATTGTAATCAGTAAAAGACTTAAAAGAAAACCTTTTTTTTTTACAGAAATGCTTAAAGTAGCCAGAGAAGAGTCCGCATGTTTAATATGAATACACATAAATTACTGGCTATGGTAATTAATCCGGTGTGTGAAGGTGTGCCCTGCTTTTCCTGAGCACACTTCAACATCTGGAGTGGGACTTAGTCTTATCATCCTTATCTGATGCATATGATGCTGGTTAAACCTCTCAGCCAATTGAATTCCAGCGTTGCATCCATCATCATCATAAAGCCTCCGTGTGTAGGTCTGTGGAGTTACAGTTATATTCACTGTTTTTAATTTATGACGTGACTGTAACAAAAGGTCCATACAGAGGTTATGTCAGATAAATCCCATCAGATGTTTCTCCTGGTGCCAAATTTTGGTGAACAGTCAGGTTCACATCCACCTCTCTCAGCTCTCATGGCTGCACCTATGAGCAGTTCTGACTAGTGTTGTCACGTTGCCAAAATTATGATCCGATACGATACCTGCCTAAAAAATTTCGATATTGATACTTAAGTGATACCATGGCAAACTTAAAACATCAGAAAACGAATAAAATAAACAGCTTGAAGAGAAGGCTGTCTCAAGTGAGTTTTCTGACATCTTTTTGCGTGTCTGTGGGGCTAAGGGAGATTTGTAAACTGTGCTAATATTTCAGAAAACACACACACACACACACACAAAGTTTTATAGATTACATGCAGAATCAATTCCTAGAGCAGGAGTCCTCAAACTTTTTCCCGTCAGGGCCAAACAACTTTTCCCTTCTCTGACGTAGGGCCAGGGTCAGTTTGTAAAAAAAAGTGTGACGATCGCAGAGGTGTCCAAATTTTTGTTTCCCAGAAAGCCACACATATTAATATATATTAACCAAATATTAATAATCCTTTCTGGGATTTTGACAGGGAAAAAAGGAAAATAAATGATAACATTATTAATGAAACATACAATACTATTTATGAAATAAATAATAACTAAATAACCCTTTTCATGTTTTTCACTGAAAAAAAGACCATGAAACATGAACTTTCTTGTAGACACCACTGTTTGCAGCTCTCTCATTAACTTCACTGTGAAGACCAGGAAGCAAGAAGGCTAAGAAACCGAACTAAGTGATACAACACCTACCAGCACAAAACATTTCACTACCAGTATGGTTGTATAATTGGATTTTTTTTATTTTTTATTTTTTTATTTTTTTAAGGGAGGGGTTTCAGATAGGGCACAGACTGCAGAAGGGTGTGTGGAATAGAAAGTTACGTTCTATGCATGTGTAAGTCTCGATCACATGGCCAGACTGAAAAAAAAAAAAAAAAATCATAATGCACCTCTGGTATTGTTTGGGGGGCCGGGCAAAATGTGGAGGCGGGCCGTATCCGGCCCCCAGGCCATAGTTTGGGGACCACTGTCCTAGAGGGAACCTGAACTCATTTATTATTCTCAAATATATTTCAAATAAATAGAAAACCAGAAAATAGTAATTTTTGTAAAGTAATGAGCAGGTAAAATAACCCTGACAGACTTTAACAGCCATCTATTGATTTCATGCTCAGCACACTGTAGTTTAACCTACACTGTGTGTGTTGATACATTGAAAAGCACCTTTTAACATGAATACTCTGAAAACAAAGTGTACCTGTGTTATTTCAGCTCTTTCACAGATGCAACACTGAAGTGTCTCCTATAGGTTTCTAGCATCGTTGAGGTTAGAAAGCTACTTGTCACTTATTTAAGCTGCCAACACCACACAGCTCTGTGACTCAGGGTTGCGTCTGCATCAACTTAAAGTCGTGGTGAACTAGTTTTCTCGTTACAAAGTAATTGACAATTGTTTGACTTTTGTGTTTGGGCACGTCGTTTGAATCTGTCACTCTTGCTCTTTAAGGAGGTGAGGATGCTGAACGGTGAGGTGCTTCATCATGTTTGTAGTGTTCCCTCCGTGTGTGTGTCGGTAGGAAGCTTTATAGACAGGCTTTGAAACGTGTATTAGCTTGTGAAGCCGCCCTGACTGTCGGCTTCGCAAGCCAAGTAATGCCAAATTTCGCTCTGTACACCAGCTTTTTCGACAAGCTGCGGTCGGTTCACAGGACGTTGGAACTTAAACCTATGTCTGTAACTCCTTCTGTACGTTTGCATGCAGCTTAAGAAATCAAACTGTGAGCTAGTCAGCACGAGATCGGATAATTAAGATGCACGTTAACAACTTTGTTGGACTGATAACAACCAAGCATCAACACGCAAAGCCACTACAGGCTCACTGTCTAACTTCACAACAACACACACTTTGGACAGAGAGCAAGTCTCTCCCCAGAGAGGAGAGAGGACCCACCTTGGTGGCTGCAGACTCACAAGTTGCCTGAGTCAAAATGTCTCTGATTCAGACGAAAAATTGCCTTGGAGTATTGATACTTAAAACGTGGTATTGTTTACTTTTTGAAAACAGGGGGTATCGATATTTTCTCAGTATCAGTATATCGTGCAACCCTAGTTCTGACGGAGAGGACTGTGCAGCACTGGAGCCATTGAGAAACCAAGATTTAGATCATCATTCATAACATAACTGCAAAAAGTAGGCCGAGGCTTGGCAACTGTGAATCAAAATATTTGTTTTCTCAGCCTCAAGTTCCCCAACTCAGAGTTTTATTGTCATTCATTCAGGAACTTCAGCAAACCACAAAGTACAGGGTCGGACAAAGTGTTTTTGACTCCACAAATGGTCTCTAGGGTCCATCAACACAGGTCAAGTGGTTGTTTTCGTTGTTATGGGAGCCTAGATGCTGAACTATGTTGGAACTTTTTTTTTTTAAACTCAACCTTTAGTTATTTACTTCGCTTCGGCAAATAAACCCATCACCCACCACCCACCATTAACAGGGGGTCTAAACTTTATGAAAACAACAAGTGTTCCAAGCTTCTTGCTCCTAGAAATATTTAGTAGGCATTAAAAGTTTACCGCAAATGTCACAACACTGTGTCTAAACAATTTGTTTCTTAAGCTCATTAGAGTTTGTGCCTGTCACAACTCTAATCTTGCTTAGGATAATTTTTTTTTTTTCGACTTGAGACACAAATTTTACAAGAAAGCTGGAAGGAAACAATCAGGCTAACACATGAAGTCTGGTGTGGAAATTTTTAGGATTTTGGTGCATGTGTGAACGTGACTACAGACTCATAGAATATCTTTTTGCTTCAATTTTTTTTTCTTTTTTTTGTGCAAAGAAATAACGTTATTATCCTCCATAAAAACGAAGTTCTTGGCTGCTTGATTTAATTAGTTTTATGGCCTCATCATTAGGAAGTGGTAGAAATTAGCCGTGTTAACTCATGTAAATCAAACACACCAGCTGCAGGAGTCTAACAGCCTCCCAGTAGCTTGTGGTGAATTTAGTGGTTTCTTCTACCACACAGACAGACTTCGGCACACTGATGTGTGTCCTCGGTTCTGTTTGTTGACAACTGTTATGATTTCTCGAGCTGAGGCTGCGGAAGTTGACAGAACAGTGTGCAGATCTGAGTGTGTTCACTCCAGCCCACCTGCTGTGTAGCTAACCAGCCAGCTGTCTGCGGATATCAGGCCGATGTCTTGTCAAGAAACACAAACATCAGGAGCAGATGAATCAGTGTGCAGACGTCTCTACTATACTCTCATCTGCTGTGTGTGTGTGTGTCTCTCTCTCTCTAAGTGTGTGTGCTGAAAACTCACTGTTAAAGTGGATATGTGTCTGGGCTCTTCTTAGTTGAAGCATCCAGCGCTGACAGTTTAGAGCTATGTGGGATAATCTGTCTAATGATGACAGCCCGCAGAAAATGTAGGTCTTTAATTACTCTTATCTGTCTCGCACTTCAAGTTTAATGCTGGAATTCTTTTTATTAGTGGAAAAAAAGAAGACTTCAGGTTGTGAATTAGCTCTAATTGGGGAGAGGAGGCTTGAGTTATAGAGTTTCCTCCCTTATACCGTGGAAAGCAGCACAAATTATTCTTCAAACGTTGATAAATGTGCAGAAGAGGAGGGTGAACTAGCGTGTAGTCCAGACTTCAGATTGATGTTGCTTTGTCCAGTATTACACTTCCTTGCAAACAACATAAGGGTGCATAACGAAACATTACAGGTTTACTTCTTTGTTCACACTAAAAGTGCAGGACTTAGGAGTTTACAATGCATTTTTAGAAACCTGTGCATAAAAAGGAAACATTAAGTCTCTGATCACATAGAACAGGGATTCCCTAGAGTGTGGTGCGCGAGCTGTCGCTATGGGGTGCACAGCCTAAGTGTAATGGCAGCAGTGGCGATTGCTCTGAGACTGGAAGGGAAGCTCAGCTTCCTCTAAAATGTCCCCCAAAAAAGTGGTGATATGTACTGCTGTGTGTACATTTTATTGACAAAATATGCTCTACAGTCGGACACTGGGCGTCTTCTGACTTCAGCGTGGAAGCGTAGAGTGGATTGTTCCACTGTGGAAACTGGACTGTCATTGGATAAACGCTGGGCTTTGTCCCGCCCATCGGACGCTCAGCGTCTCTGGGGGTCTATGAGGCAGTGGGCTGGCCTGGAAGCTGGGCTTCTGCATGATGATTGGATGATCTGTCTGAGGCTGACTTTGATTGACAGTGAAATGAGCCAGTCAGCGATCTTAAAGTATAACCCTCCAACGGAGCATCGTCTGAGTTCTACATTCAGTTTTTCTGGACTGATCCGGAGGTTTTATCGATCCTCAGTGAGTGTACTTTTCTTAAAAACGACGAGCGTTGTGTTTAAAGATTCTCTCTCTTTTCACCAATAAGCAGCTACAGCTACAGCTGTGGAGCTTCTCCCCCTGTCACTCACACTTACAGCCTGTCATAGTCTCGCGTAGCAGCTCCAGCTGCTAACAAGCTGGCACAGAGGGTAGAATTTACATTGAAATAAATAACACTCCAAATTTATGATGTAGACCAGAAAAAAATGAGCTTCCCCTCCTTGACTGACCAGCAGCCGCCACTGAATGGCAGCTGAGCACCATTATTTATTGATATTGTATCAATAAATGAATATGTAAATAATTAAATAAATAATATAAAGACTTTTTAATGGGGGTTAATAGTTTAAATATTTAGATGTTGAATTTTTGTCACACAGTAATGACTGCTATTCACCGCTCTGCCCCTTACTTGACTTTCAAATATTATAATTGTCATTAGTATATTATAGCTTACTGTTATTCTCCCCAGTTTCTAATGTGAGTGGTCATTTGGCCCATTATTGTACATCCTGTTTTGTGTTAACAGTAGCCTATTTTATTAAACTTAATACCATATATGTAGGGATGGGTACCAAGTTAGGTACTCTTATAGGTGCCGACAAAATTCTGACAAAAGTACCAGGAACCGATTCACATGAAATCAAAAGGTACCATGTTTAGGTACCTAAATGCATCTTTGTGACTGTGAGGGAGTGGAAGAGTAGGTGATTTTCCATGCTGGACATGAACACAGCATTGCAAGGTTATATATAGAAGAATGAAAATGTAAAATTAAAAGAAATATATATTTAATTGTTTTAAAAAAATAATATTTTTCATCACATTAACACAAAAAGATTTGAATATTGGTACTGTTGAGTACAGATACTTATTGCTAGGTTCCGCGCATTGGTACTGTATCATTTCAAATGCGAATGGTACCCATCCCTACGTATATTTTGCTTTAAAAACTACACTTTTTAAAATAATTTTTCATGTTTTGGGCATTGGAGGTGCATCAGCTAAGTTAAGGTAAGGTAAAAGAAGGTGCGAAGCGTGAAAAGTTTGGGAACCTCTGACATAGAAGATTATTAATTTCTGTGTGCGCTGAACATCTACAGCAAAGTTTGGATGTTAAAAGTATTACTGTGTGATAGCTATGTACTTGTTTTTGTGGGATATTTCCCCCTTTTAAGACACACTACAGCTAGTTGAATCTCTGCTAATATTGGGAAACCCCTAATATTATCCACAACTGTGAAATTTTCCATGTTAGCTCCAGAGAAAACAATAAATCAGCACACAGCGACCACATGATCAAACAGTAAAGAAACAGAAATATAAAAAAAATGTTTATGAAGTTATTGCATCAGTATTTTGGCACAAAAGTATTAATTTTGATATCATTTTAACTAATAGAGCAGGTTTACATCACCCCACGTTTCTCTCCAGAATTCTTGTTTTTACAAGCTGTCTGACCAAAAAAAAAAATGTATATATAAAGTGTCTTGATTTTTTTCTCCTTCCCTAGTCGCTCAGAAATGATATGAGTTAATTTGAGTTAATTTTCCAACAATTTACTGATTTTTTTAGGCCTAAGATCATGTGGAAAAGGACTAAAAGTAGTATGGATTCCTCTCTGTGAGCTACACAAGCAAACAAGACCATCAGCATAAGGATTGTAGTTATTTTTAAAGACTGAAACCACTGCCAAGGGGGGTAGGTTTCAGATGACACCGCTAACAGCACACTGCTGAAACAGCCTTGTTTTCTACATTTTTCATGGCAGAAATGGACTTCCTGGAAGATTTTTCTTTTTTCTTAAGCCATATTTTCAGGCATGTTTACCTTAGTTAGATGAGATAGCTGAAGAGAGAAGATGGTGTAGGAAAACATGCTCACTACCAGTGAAATCAGTCAAAATGTCTGCTTTGGGTTTGAGTTCGATGTTTTAAAGTAAAGCATCACCTGACTGATAATATTTTACAACCTGTGGGTACTTCCACTTTGCGCTCCACCTCCGAATGAGGTGTCAACTTGTACTCATCTCATTCATCATCACTAACTTCCCTGAGAAGCCAGCCTTCCTCAGTACAATGTTTGCACTGTATCTAAACGCTGATAATAACCGTCTCTTATTTCTCTTTTCCCCGTTGTCTCCTCCCAGTCAGAGGCCAGCGGGCTTCTCCCCGCACCTGGGATGGTGCCATGTGACAGAGCGGCCGTGGAGCCATAAACCCACCACCACCGCTCCATCGTCTCGAGCTGCTCGCCCACCTCTGACCTGACCCTCTGTCCTCCTTCCTCCCTGTATCTTCGCTCTGAGCCCTGGACGAGGCCATCACAGCCCCCACATGACTCACCCACTGGAGCCCTAGATCAAGTGAGTAACACTGAAGCTTGTTGCTGAAGCAGGTTTCACAGGTGAAGCTCGTGTAGCAGCTTGTTGTATACTTTGGCTCGTTGTCCTGCAGAACCAACATCGTCTAACTTTGTTTATTATTCAACTCTGGTTCTTCTTGAATATTCCTGGAATATTCTTATCTGGTTACTTTGTTGGGTGAAAACGCTCATGCTTTATTTATTGTTTCAGTGATTGAGCTTCTAACTGTGGCTGAAGGCCGTGTTTTTAGGATGGCAGAGGTGAGCTGAGGTCAGTATTAAGAGAAAGCAAAGCCAGTGGGAGAAGGAGGAGAATGAGAGAAGAGCTGGGGCTGGAGTTGGCTGAAAATGAGCCAAAGATTTTTTATGAGTTCATCTTCGACTTGGGCAGGTTTGACCTGTGTGTTGCTCCTGCCAGTGGTTTCCAGCATCAGTTATCCTACTAAAGCTTCTACTTTTTGTACAAATAATGTTAATGTATGAAAATATGAGAGAAAAACAGCAGTACAAGCTCTGAAAGTTTAAGATGACACCATGAAAACCCTCCCTTTTATAGATGAGTCTATTATTCAACCTGATTAAGACACATTTTCATTTTTATGAACTGATCTGTCAACCTGTAGTTGTTTCAGACAGTTATCCTTCAAGGGTGTCAGTTATTGAGGCAACTTCAAGGCTAACTCAGGTTTTCACCACTCTGAGGTGACTCAATTTATAATAATTTATGCGGAGCGTCTAACCTGCTCCAGGGCTGGTTTTGTTCAAGGTAAGGGATCAGTTTGTAGAAAACTCCACCATCCTGCTGAAGCTTGATAGTCGAGCTCTGTGAGCTGATGGTGAGAAAACTTTTCCTGTTGCTGCTCTTCACTGAAAGCACCTGACAAACTTTGTAGCCAATTTATTGTTGAAGCTTGTGTTAAAGGAGACAGGATTGGGGCTAGTTAGCTTACTAAATGCGGGGATGACAGCTTACTTCACAATCCGTGCTACATCTGCAATAGTAGCCTGAGGTCCATTGTCACACAGCCCTGAACTTTCTTCTTATAATATATTAATCATAGCACTAACATCAAATCATGCTCTTAATTATGTGTACATGCCTTTATCCATTCTGCTTATCGATGTGATCCTTTATCGATTCCTTTATCAATTCCGTCTGTGAATTTCTCTGTAATGAAAGTAGCTTTACAGGTTTTCTAGTAAATATGTATGTAATTGGTCACTGGATATCTCTGGGCATAAATATACAGAAATAAGGAAAAAATTGCACGTCATGTGACGTTGATGTACTGTTTTGTAATATATTATTGACTCAAGCAGGCCATCTAGTGTCTCAAAGTGGTTATAACATTACTTTAAGTTGTTTGGAACCTTGCCGTAGTTATAAAGCCAGCCATGAGCCTACTGTAACTTTGCTTTCATTTGCTTGTTTTAGTATTTTGACATTTGGAGTTGTTTGTTTTTATTTTCTACAAAGAGTAACTATATGTTTCTGTGACGAAAGTTGAAATTCTATTCTGAAGCCAAAGTTATACAGATGTATGCTAACCTCTAGCATATCAGTGCAATTTTCTATACATATTAACTAGGGATGTCACGATATTACATTTTCACTTCTGATACGATACCGATACTGCAGCATTGAGTATTAGCCAATACCGATATTAATCCGATACGATATCAGCATTAAACATGCATACTTTTATTTCTTATTTTGTAGTATGTCTGTCATGTTAGAAAAGGCTTGATTAAGTGATATTATTCAAACAAAGAACAGTAGTCAGCAACAGTAGGTATGAGGAAAAACTGACCCATTTATTATTAACCAATGGGTAACAGAAATTTTAACATTAAACATAAGAATATCCTAGTAATTGAATAAAATAAAGAATAAATTAGAAGACCCAGAAAATAACCTAAATAAATCAAATAAAAACAGCAGGAGCAGAGTCTGGAATGGAGTGCTTATATCGGAGTGCTTAAATTGGAGATTTTAGATGCATTCCGACATAATCCGATATAATCCGATACTTGTTTTTTAGCGGATATTGTACCGATATCCGATATCATTGTCGAACTGGGACACCTCTAATATTTACGATAGCACTAAACTAGCACTATTTTGTTAATATCCTTATTGGTAAATAAGGAGACTTATACCATGTTGAATGTTTTGGATTGGAATCTCCTGTGAAAGACTAATGTACATTTCTTTGTGAGTTGAGTTCTTCAGAGTCAGAATTTTCTTGGAAAACGTTATCTAACTGCTAAGCTAAGATAGCTGCAGCAGACTAGTCACATAAGGTCCTGTAGCTCTGGTATAGTGTCAAGAATCGATTAGGGTATCGTTAAGCATAAAGGCTAATGATATCGATGGATTGAAACACTTCTTATCGATTCTCAACAGGAACCTTTTTTTTGATTCCCATCTCTATTTATAATGAGGTGAAAATGTGAGATTAAAGTTATGAAATGGCGCAGAAAGGAAAAAAATGATGCATAAATATTGTTCAGAATGTAGAAATAATTGGGGCTAAAAATGTTGTTTTCAGGTCAAAACAGTCATCATTAAAAAAAACAATCGTAATAAAATCTAGATCCTCATCACGCCACAAAACTATCCTGACACATTTTCTCCTTATGGCCCCCTAATGGAGAAAATTTTGGAGAAAAAGCAGAGTTTGCTGATGTTAATACAGCATGTAACAACAGAAAATTGACCACTTATCTTTTGATATCAAGGGACAACTAAGGGACAGGTGAGGTTTGATTTCAGAAGTCTGTGATGATGGAACAAGAAGATTTTATTTTGGAAATAACAAACAGAAAATTTATTGGTTACTTTATGTCCTGTTGGGTGAGACTGTGTTTTTAAAGCTGACCTTTATTTGAGGTTTTTATGTGAGGTTGAGTTGAGATTTGAAGATAAAACTTCAAACCATGATTTAAAAGCTATTAAATGCTGAAAAGCTTCTTGTGGCAACAGCTACATTAAGAAAGGGTTGTCCTTCAGCATCTGAAAATGCACAAACGGCTGAATCTTTAAGACCCTCATCCATCTCAGCAAAGATTTAATAGTCTGTCAATTCAATTTAGAAGAGGAGCAGTTAGTTCAAGCTAAATTAACAGAGAGGATGGAGAGAGAAGAAAGATAATACCCTTCTCTCGCTGTCTTTGCTGCATTATTCCCCTGTGCTCCATGCTCTCAGCCCCAAACCCGCTGCACGGCTCTGAACATCCCAGCACGGCTGACAAGGCCTCCCTCAACGCTACTCAGGTTGAAATAAGGACACGCGCACCCACGCTCGCACTCCAAATTGCTCGGAGACCGATGGAGTTCAATAAATGATGAATATTCATGTGGATTTATCAGTCTGGCAGCAAACGTGTTTGAGATTGAAAATGTGCTGTGAAAAATTAGGTGAGCAAAGACACAGAGAGCAGCTGAGAAAAGCAGATATGTAGAAGTGCCTGTCTAAACAGATTACATAATACGCTGTAACTGAAGAAGAAAATCATCATTTAACTGATACCGAGATATATTTTGTTTCTATTTGTGGGATTACAGCAGGCAGGTTTCATTTATCTGTGTCCTTAGACGACACGCAGAGCACTGCTCCGTTTCTATGCAGTCGTTCTGCCTTTTTACATTAAGGTTATGCATATTGCATGGAACATTTTCACTATGCATCTTCTGCTAGATCTAACTTTCCTGCTCCCATCGCTACACAGGGAAGAAAAATGACTCTAGGCAAGCTGCAGCTCACCACTGTCTACTCTATATGTATTCTATACTCCAAGGGGTTTTGGCTAAATGTAGTGGAGCGTGTGTGGAGCTGTGTGCAGTCCAAGGTTATTTCTCACTCTTGGTAAACATCCTGGATCTGGGTGTACACAGATGGAGGGAAACAATGGACTGAATTGGACTGTTTTTTGAGTGAAGGGGCAGGGACTCTTAAAGGACCACACTCGCTCCTTTTGCATGTTTAAACTTGTAAAGCAGAAGGTATGTTTGCATTATTTACCTCCAACCATTTTCTACAGCTTTCAGATTGAAAAGAGGACTCTGATGCTGAAGATTTCTCATGGCGTTGTTAAGCAGAATTAAACCTGTACCAAATTAGACATACATGCACTTTTGTAAAACAACATAAGCATTGATATATTTGGTGATAATTCACCTACTTTTACAGGTCTGGGTGGTATTTATAGCTTAGAGCTGACAGCCTCATTTGCACAAAACCTGAGAGTGATCAGCACCTCCAGGGCGGGGATAGTGCCCCATTTCTATCACAGGGGGAGAATTCTTCAATTAATTCAAAAAGATTTTAGCTGTGTTTGATCCTGTCTCATCCAACTTTTATCAATGATCTTGTAAACAAGACACACTGACATTGTTTCCCCTCTTGTTTGTTTTTGTTTAGTTAATATTTGGCATATTAGTTTCACATGTTAAAAGGAACTAAGGTGAGTTTCTACGTGAGCTTGAAAATTTCTCCGTTCTAGATATATGAAGTGAGATTATCAGCAGGTTTTTTCAAAATGCTACTTTGTAGCTTCTTCATAGCTTCCCAATTGGGTCGAGCGAGACTGGATTGATTTACGGCACATCCAAGTCTTTATCTATGACAGCTCACCAAATTCTGTGATTAATTTTGTAGTGGTGGTGGACACTGGAGCCTAACTGTCAGACAGAAGAGAACGGGAGAACAGAAGAAAGACAAACAGGAGAGTTATACCGCCCAGGCTTAAGGATAAAAAAACTAAGCTGATTGTACTAATGTTTATTCCAACCCACAGTCAGCAGTTATTCTGCAGTGGTCTGTTCAAACTTGAGAGTCTATCAATAAAATGAAGAGTGAGGTTACGTTAGCTCTGATTGGTAAATGACTGGCAGGACATAACCAGGATTCACTAACGTTACACATTACAGACATGTCTCACAGCATCAGGCTATCAGAAGTGTTACAGACAGACGGCTACTAAGCTACTGTATGAACATGACAGTTTGCTTCTTGCCATGTTAGCCTATGAATACGTCGTAGCACTGGGCTGCTAGTAGCGCTACATGTAGCTGGCTACTGACGTACGGTACAAACTTATGTTTGCTTTGTTGTCACGCTTCAAACAACAGCACTACGTAACTGTACTGATAAATACCAAACACGCCTGGTTAAAGGTCACATTTTTATGACAGTGTGTGTGAGACTCCGGGCCAGAAGGTGGCGAGGCAGTCCAGTTAAAACAGATCCTCCTCAAAGCATCTTTAATAATAAACACTTCTTCCTATGACAGGTGCAGTGTGAGACCATAGACTGTACATAGAGGGGACAGTGTGGCTCTGCCATTTATCATTGTACGGATTTGAAGCAAAGATTCCCCCGTCACAGGCGCAGCCATTGGTAGCAGTTGTGTAGACAGGGTCTGTGCAGTAGAGACAATGAGGGATTCTGGGAGAATCTGAGTGGAGCTGGGTGACAAAAATAATTTTTTTTTTTTTTTCTTTCAAGAGTCGAATCACTTCTTGGCTCTACCTCCCGACATATTTTACAATCCCTGAAAAAATACACGAGAAAGAGAGCTGTCAATCATCCTCAAACCTTACTTAAAGCCTGGTTTTTAACCTCTTATAACTAATGAAAACGAAACTTTTCAGGAAAAAGAGGACTGGATTACAAAACAGCCGAATGATATCTTCAAATCACCACAACAATCTGACGTAAGAAACATTTCTACAAGGTGGATTAATTTTTTAAAGTTTGACCACAGCCCATCTGGAATGACTGGAAAGTTTGATTTTTTAACCTATACTGCAACCAGCCACCAGGGGGAGCAGTTTTTGTGGTGACCTAACTTTGAGCCAAGCAAGCGTACGTCCATTTTTTTACAGTCTAAGTGTGAGACTTGGAAGTTTCTGTGAGGAACTTTCAGTTTGTGTTGATTTTGGCGCCCCCTTGTGGAAAGATATCTTTTTAGGCCTTTATCAGAGAGGACAGCACAGTGGATGGAGCAGGAAACAGGGTGAAAGTGGGGTCTGGCATGCAGGAAAGAGAAAGCAGGTTGGTTTTTGAACCACCCCTTCTTTTTTGTGACTGTTTCTTTTTCCAATCATTACATTGAATAAGCCGACAAGCCTGGCTTCCCAGATGTACACCTGCTCCTTTGGTGTTACAGTCACACTGAGGCATAACACAAACAGGGCTTACCTTCAGGTCAGTCGTAACATTCATCTCTTACAGTTACACCCAGGCATACACCCAGCTGATGCAGTGGGCCCCTGAAGTTTGAAGGCCCAAATGTGCACAGTAGCGTGGGATTTTGTTGCAGCTCTGCACCTGAATTCCTGCACATGCAAGTTTCAGCGAAAAAAACCTTGCGATGGAAATTTTTCTTTCATGTGGCTTTCAGGCAAAATCACACGGTAAGCACATGGGTTGCACCTGTATACTTCAGTCATGTCTGTGATTTTTTTTTTTCCTCTGGTTAGATACATAACTGTGGGAAATAAAACCCCATCTCTAGTGTCTTGATTTATCTTTAAGACAATGTTAAAGTTGCTCAATAATTCATAACTGAGACTACATTTTAACTCTGGATAAAGCTTGTTTTAAAGCACTTACCAAACCCTCTTCAAAAGTCCTCTTCAAATATAATGAAATGATTTTGTTTTAGATCAGTTGGGCATGCTGACAGGCTGATATTTGTTTCAGGCAGCATCTAAATATGAAAAGTTAAACCTCAGCGTCAAACTTAAAGTCTTTGTCTTCAGTTTTACTTCCTGCTGTAGGGAAAAATGTATCAGCTTTCAGTCCCACACCTGTAGTTGTTTCTCCCTAGAATAATAGCAGTGAATCATTTTGTTCATTGTTTAAAGTATGAGTAAAATGTGAGCTCATGTGGAGTCCGTATGCTGAGAGACTTCCACAGATCTCAGCCTCAGGTGTTTTCACAGCAGGACTAAGAGGCTGCTCAATAAAACCTGTTGTGTTTTATTATCATATTATACTTAATCTGTGGATATCCTCATAAGAGTGTAATCCAGAAGTCAGTGGGTGCAGTGTTACCCTGACTGACTGGAGCTGTATACATTCTTTGGTCATGTCCTATATTCAGGAGGGAGGGGCTTGGCAGCAGTGACTGAGCAGCTTCTCATGGAATGTACCAACTGATTGCATCAGGGAGGGGTGGTCCCACTGTGTGTTGTTTTACCTTTGTTGAATTAAAACTGTACCAAGATTACATCTGAGAGCAAAGCATTGAATGTCATTTTTTATCCTCCTGTGTTATGCTTGTGAATTTTTCCTTTATCTATATTTTTACAGTAAGTTCTCCTTACTCACAGGTTCCTTCAGGTTTTGACATCCCTGTATTATGATCACATTTTGAGCGCCATTTTGACTAGAGCAATAATGAAAAATGATAGGGAGGAAACACTAGAGGGAAGTTGAGGAGTTTTTCGGATCTTTCACAAAAAAATCTCTACATCAGGATCAGTTAATGCATGTACTGTTCAGTGGAGCTTTTGTACGACCCACAACTCTGATTATAGTAGGGATGGGCATTTTAAGCAAAAATACTGTTCAATAATCACAGCTAACTATTTGGAGATTATCCGGACAGTTCCCTGCCCCCAATGCTGACAAGACAGAGATCCATTTAACAACTGTGCAAAGTTGTCTTAGGCCTGAACCACACATATATGGATATATTCCTAAACCCACATTTTTCTGTCCAATTGGGCCTCTCAACCACACGAAGACGGCGATTTCACCCACATAAACGTATATTTTTTAAAACGGATAAAAAAGTGAAGAAATAAAAAAATATCCGGTTGAGTCACTGTAGCAACTGTTAATATCCTGTGTTTGACTGCGCATGCTCGAAACGTTCTTCTTCTATGGTTTTCACACTTTGCTAACCTGCCACTTATCGGCCAGGCCTGGCATTGCAGGCTTCAGAGGCGATCGTTCTCAGTTTGACCTCTTTGTATGGACAGAGATATTTCTGTAGTGTGGACGGAGATTTTTTTTTTTAACGAGGACAAAGATATCCAATCAGAAAAATATCCATATACGTGTGGTTCAGGCCTTAGTCGTGAATATGACCAATGTATATATCATAGTTGAAACAAATAAAGTTTGCCGCTCTACAATATGTTTTTATTTAATAGCAAAATTAAAGACAACTACCATTGGTAGTTTGGTTATATCACATTTCAACGTGGGGTTAGTAAGACACTTGGAAAATTACTTTTTAAGATGAGATACTTGTCACATGAACTTTTTGACTTTTATTATTATTATTTAATGATTATAATACTTTAGAAATCTCGACTCATACCTTTTCAGAAGTGACTTTGTGTTTGAACTGAAATCTAAATGCTAGACTAGTGTAACCTGAGAAGTACTCAGAAAACATTGAGCAAACTTCAAGCAACATAACATCACAACATCACTTTTTGTCTTACAATTGGAAATCAATTTGCGGTGTGTGGCTAACACTAGCAAAACCAGATTTTCTGGTTACACAATGCTCTTGTGGATTAGTTATACACTTGTTTAACCAGACAGTCTGCATACAACTTTTTTCCATACAACTGGCAGCCAGATGAAAAGTGCCATCTGTCTTCTGTTCTTGTTTACATCCAGGTAGTAAAGTATTATAGCAGTACCCAAGAAGTGGAGCTTCAGTATTATACCTGGGGCAAGTGAGTTTGCTACAGCTTAGACAAATTTCACAAGGCCTTCATTTATAAAAAGAAATGATAATACTGCAATATATCGCAAAATTTTGACCTGTTATAAGATATCAGTATTATAAAATATTATTCATATTTTAGGTGAGTCGGAAGTACAATACATTTTCCGCAACTCCACTGCGGTAGATGGTGCAGAAGAGCTACTCCGCCATATGTTGCCCAAAACTGCAATATATATAAAATTTAAAAAAGTATACAAAATATTTTATTTCTGAGCTTGATGATGCAGGTTTTGATGCCGTAAACATCAATATTTTCTCTCTTTTTTTGAGCCAGTTAGTTTAAAATCAATTTAAGTTTAATTTTTGCAGTGTAGTAGACTGATAAAATAATAACCATAGTTATACGATTCTTCATTATTTACGTTTTTTGCAATGTTTGGTTTGCTTTTTTTTTAATACCAGACCATTTAAAGAAGTTAAATGACGATAACAATGACTACATACTGTATCAGGGGCCATATTTTCCGATAAAATGCACTTCATGTGAGTCGGAGAGAAACATTTCACCTCTGCTGGAGAAAAGTGGTAATTTTTTTTCCAATACAGTTTATAAACAAAGACTGAAATGAAGAATTTGAATTAGATTTTTTTTCTTTTTAAACTAAGAATCCCGATTTTGATGTTGCCAAACAAAAATCCTGGTATATCCTGTAACAATTTTTCCCCCCACCCCTATTGGTTACATCTAGTTAGGGATGTTCCGATCACGTTTTTTGCTCCTGATCCGATTCTGATTTTTTTATTTTCAGTATCTGCCAATAGCGATTTTTCCCGAGCTGATCTTTCAGCAATCCATTAAGAAAAAATAAAAAAAAACGCCTACAAGTTGTCCTTTGAGTTTTTTTTTATTTTATTGTTTCATTTAAGCAATAATTATTATTGTTTTTTAATTAAGAACAAGAACTAAGGCCCCAAGCTTTCGATTACCCTTCCCCCAATCTCCGATCGTTAAAAAATGACGTGATCAGCCCAGATTTCGATCACGTGATCGGGACTTCCGTACCCAGTGACATTTATCAGTTTCACTGACTGACCACGTCTTTCACCCAGTAATTTTTTTTGCGACATTAGTTTAGAGTCACATTAGTTTATGTGGCAAACTTGATGCACTCTTTGTTTTCAAGTTAAGTGTATGTATGAAAAGTTGCATCCAACTTTCAATATTTTAGCCACAATAAAGTAGAAAAGTTGTTTTCAGTCAAATAGTTAACTGGGCACAATATCGCAATATATCACAATATTGTGATATTATCGTATCGTGATCCAAGTGTCGTAGTTGACATGATACACCAATCTCTAGTTCAGACTTCTGTGATGACAAATAGCTGTTTTAAAACTTATGCTTGAGTTTTGAAAGCACAGCACAGCCGTCCCAGAATTCAGTTGGAGGTGCAGCTCATACAGCTGCTTGTCTGTAGGACGTCATTGCACGACCCTTAAGCAGCGGTCTGTATGCTGATGTTGCTTCCAGAGCAATCTTTGTGCTGTGTTTCAGATAATGGATACTTTGACAATTAAACTTCACCGTGGCAGCTTTTGCAATCACCACAGAAGATGCAGTAAGGCAGAAATTTCATTAGCTGAGATTGTAAAGTGTGTTAGGTCATACATCCTTTTCCTCAAGCCTTCTGCAGTCCATCCTCAAAGTTGTCAATAAAGACTCCACCACAGTGTTTTGGGCTTTGTGCACTTGTTAGCAGAAAGTGTAGCTGTGATGATCCACATCCTTCACTCCCCACTCTCTTTCTTGTGGTCTCTTCCTCACTCCCTCCTCTGCGAGAATTACATTACCACCGTTGAATGTGCATGTGTGTGAAGAGTATATCTGGTGGAGTGAGACACAGAAAAGAGGAGGAACCTTTAAGAGAAGGGAGAGAAGACTGAGACGTCAGGCGAGTTGTAATGGAGAGCGTGTGGAGGCATCGGGCTGTGTTTCTGAGCAACCTGGCTCTGCTGCTGCTGCTTTTTCTCCTTCCTCTCTGATGACTGAAGGCTCGGTCCTCCAGCGCACGTCACAAAGAGAGGTGGAGGGAGGTCAGAAGGTGCAGGAGGCTGACCTGGCCTACAGGTGTGTGGTTTAAACAAGCTGTTGCTATTGTCTTGCCAGTTTCTTTGTTTACTGCACGGCTGGTGTGTGAGAGTGTGAATGAGGCTGTGATCACCCTGCAGCTTTAGCATTTATTTTAATGGTTGTTTCAGTCACATGGCCATCATAACAGTGAGAGCATTGATCTGTCTTTTTATTACTGCTCATGGTTCCATATATATCTTTAAATTATGTTGCTTGGAGCATCAACTCGGGTTGTTTTCAAGAAGGAGCCATACGACAAGCTCTGTTTACATCTTAATTTACTGTGTTTACATATTATGTTTCCATCTTCATTCTTAAAGGAGCCATCCATATTTTATCCCTGTTTATGCTTTGATTATTGATAAAGTGAAAAATGAAGGTAAGACATTTAAAGTGCCACAGCTCATATTGCAACTCCATCACATTGTTGGTCAAACCAGAAGGATTGGACTTGCAGAGTTTGAATACAGCTTGCTGAGAAGTTTTTCATGCGTGTGAAGTTTCAGTATATATGTATATATAAAAAAATCAAAACATTTAAAAAGTCCAGACGTAATTGCCCATATAATGGCTTTTAGTGAGAGCAAAGTGTTTCAAATAGGAAAATAGCTTCGAAATTCATGCCGTCAAATCAGCAATAATGCCTTTGGAGCAAAAATGCCACTTTGCATGCAAAATTTTATAACAATCCATACCCAAACATCCAAAATAAAAGTTAGACTGAAAGTTCACTTTGTAAAATATGAAAATGTACAGACTAATTAAATATTATAATTAGCATTTATTTGAGAAAAACTGAATTGTTCTTGTGATTATTTAATCAAATCCAATCAAAGCCAACTTTATTTACTGAGCACACTCAAAAAGAGAGTTGACCAAAGTGTTTCACAATAGTGACAAAGGAAGAGAAAGGGAAACAAAAATAACAACCAGTCGAACAAAGCAAGAAAATCAGCAATATAATTTATCTTAGAAAGTTTTTCTTCCGTTTCTTTAACCACCCCCTTGCTGTTATAGGAAATAACCACTGGACAGTGTTTATCAGTATCTGAAATCTGATTAAAATTACTTGCAATTGAATAACATTTTTTTTTCAGAATAACATGCTTATACTTAAATTTCTTAAGAAAGCAAAATGCCAGAAACAGGTGTGTTGCTGTAGATTCAGAACTGGAGAAAGGAACAGATGCTAGCAGCACCAGAGTTCTAGGAAGGCAACTTAGAGAGAAAAATGTTAATTATATGATATGAAATGCATTTGCAGTCAGCAGTGACCATCAAAGCATATTTTTGCTTGAAATGTCCATCCCTAGTTATTGTATTGTCTTATAATAATTTTTAGAAAATAACACAATGGTTAAGTTTGTTTACTACAACATTTTTCTTTACAGCTCATGTCGTAAAAAAAAAAAATGAATGTCATCTTGCTTGGCTTGAAGTAAGGTTGCCACAAAAATTGCTCCCCCTGGTGGCTGGCTGCAGTATAGGTCAAAAAATCCATCTCCCCAGTCAATCCAGATGGGCTGTGGTCAAACTTTAAAAAAAAAATACACTTCGTAGAAATGTTTTGCACGTCCAATTGTTGTGGTGATTTGAACATATATACGGCTGCCTTGTTTTCAAGTCCTCTTTATCTGAATAGTTTTGTTTTCATTAGTGATAAGAGATTAAAAACAAGGCTTTACGTCAAGTTTAACGGTGACTGTCATCTGCCGTTCCTATGTTTTTTTATTAGGGATTGTAAAATATGTTCGGAGGGAAAGCCAAGAAGACATTAGACTCTCAAAAGAAAATAAAAAAAATATTTTTGACACCTGGCTCTACTCAGATTCTCTCATAGCCTCTTTTGCACAGATTCTGACTGCACAACGGCTGCAGTGGTGGCACCTGTGAGGGGGGTATTTTGGCTTCAAAAACTGTACAATGGTAAATGGCGGAGCCACGCTGTCAGCTCTATATACAGTCTATGGTCTGGACCAGGTTACGGACATGTGAAACAATGATATAATGAATGGCTGAGGTTGGGAATAACAGCAGCCTTTCACACCTTTTCATTCGATCAATCAGATCTGAAAGTAAAGTTTAAAAAAAGAAGAAAAAAAACTGTAATTCCCTGGGTGTCCACTTGAGGCATGCTCCCAAAATCCTTGAATCTCTACTTTTCAAAATCAGACTTAAATATTTAGAAGAAAGCGTTGACATTTTTTATTTCTTTGTTTTGGCCTTTGATAACATAGAAAAGACATGAACCTCCACACTGATTGACCCTCAAAGTCAACTCATGTTTAGCATGTGCAGTGAAAGAGCGCATCGGATTAAGAAGGAACCTGCTGACCAGAGCTCACAATGTCTCTCTGTTCTGCTGCTTCTGACTGAGGTTCATGGAGTTCTCCGCTCACGTATGTTCCCTCTCGTGTATCTTTCCTGTTATAGGATGAAATTGTTGTGATGTGGAAGCCAAGCAGGAACTGCCGCCGAGTGTAATGATGTTGCTTTTACCATAAACACTTTGCAGGTGAAAGTTACCGTTGGAAGGCAAACAGGAAAGCCCAGAAATATCAGGATGACCGCTGATGGTGGAAAATGGATTAAGGAGCATGTTTGTGATTGAATGAAAACACGGGTAGAGCAGGGTGGTTGTATTGAGTTCATAAAAAGTCATCAATGTCAAGGTCAGCATGGAGTTTGTTTCCTCGTATGAACAAAATGACAGGCACTTCTTACCACCCTTTAAATTTTCAAGGCAGGGCAAAAAGAATCATAAATATTAACACAAAATACTTTTTCTATAAAAGTTTATCACAGAAATCAACAGACTGCTCTTACTCATCTTAAAAGGAGAAGAAGAGGCTGTGCTTGTTTTTTTTAAAGGTCCTCAGTAAAGAAGGCATTCAACCCCCTGCTGCCCTCTGTCCCTCTCTGAACTCATTCTCCACCTGACTTTTACTCTGGTAATCTGATCCTCAATTTGACTTTTCATAAAGAAGGTTGCACAGCCAGCACACGTGTATTCCTCTGTTTTGTTTTGCTAGCTTTTTTCCAACAATCATGGGGTCTATTTGGATCCATTTGGAATTTAAAGCTAATGACGTACTTGCTGTTACAGTCATAGAAAAGGACACCTAAATTTTACCAGCCAACTGGTAATGTAAAGTTAAACCTGAATGTGTTTATCTTGTGTTGTTTGCCTCAAACAACTGAGTCTGATCGAAACACAGGATGAAGTTCAAGCCCTTTATCGTCACTAATGAACAACATCATGGTGCCAGAGATACAGTAGAGAGATAGAGTCTTTGTCTTTTGTTTAAAACCGACTTCACATTAAATCAGAAAACAAGTAGATCATCAGGCCATTGGCTAGGATTTCTTAAGACTGAAATAAGGCTAAATGGATCAGTAATCACTGGACATGGGAAATTATGTCGTTTTGAGGTTGGGGGTAGAAGAATGACCTGAAAAGAAATAAGATGAAGATGAAGCTGAGGCTTACTTGTTTTAGTGCAATCCAAAACAGAATTCAAATTATCAGCAGTAAAATAATTTTAAAAAAAGCAGATTTGCTCTTTACTCTTCACTTAAAATTTGAAGGGATTTTAGAGCTCCAGGGAGGAGGACACAAAGCGTCCCAAACCTTTAAGATAAAACCTCCCTGCTGTGGAAATACACTAATAGACCAATCTAAAAACATTCAACAAAAAGCCTAAGACAGTTAATTTAGCTGATGGATAACCAATATGACCAATGTGTACACATTTCTGTGTTCCAAGTGGATCTACCTCCAAAGATACACTGCAAAAAATGAAATCTTATCAAGTGTTTTTGTCTTATTTTCTGTGCAAAATGTCTTTTTTGACTTATTATGAGTCACATTCACCTGACTATTCCAGAAAAATGTCTTGTTTCAAGTTATTTAAAGACAAAATGAGGTCTGAATTGCTTGTAACAAGTAAAAGAAATCTGAACCAAGAGAAAAGTTTCTCGTATTAAGACATTATTCTGGTTTGAAGCAAATTTTTCTTGTTCATTTGCAGATTTTTTTTTTACTTGTTACAATTCAGACCTCATTTTGTTTTGCTAAGTTGAATGTGGCTCATAACAAGTGTAATAAGACAATTTTTACTCAAAATAAGACAAAAACACTTCATAAGATTTTGTTTTTTTTTCCTGTATAGCATTGTTCTCCTTGTTAAGTTTTTATAAGGTTTTTATAAGTAACCCCCATTATTGCTTATATTTTTACAATTGATTAAATTTTAAATTGTTTCTAATGAGTTATTTTTTATTTTATCCACACTGGTGCAAATATTGATGCTGCATATGGATACCAATCAGGGAGGGGTACCAAAGTAGGTGCTTTTATAGGTACCGACCGAATTCTGTCGAAAGTGCCAGTTACCAATTCACATAAAATCATAAGGTACCATGTTTGGGTACCTAAATGCATCCTCGTGACTGTGAGGGAGTGGAAAAGTAGCCAGTTTTCCATGCTGGACATGAACACAGCATTACTAGGTTATTTAATGAAGAATAAATATTTGTAGTTAAAAAAATATATATGTATATACAAAAATATATGTATATACAAATTGATATTTTTTTATCACATAAACACAAAAAAGTACCAGAACTTGGTACAGATAAGTACCGGTACCGATTGCCAGGTACCAGGCATAGGTACCGTATCATTACAAATGTGAAAGGTACCCATCCCCAATACCAATACCAATACCAATGGATACTCTTTTCAGTACTCACAATTTTTTTTTTTTTTTTTTAAATAGATCCCTGGGATGTAAGATCTTTAAAGATATGTAGTCATATATTACAGACTTTACAGGCAAAGCCCCTCATTAAAATCTTTTAAAACTTGATTTGAGTTTATCTTCTATAGAAATATGTCAAGAAATCCTCTCAAACAGTTGACATAACCTCAGAAACTCTTACTGTAGCACTGGGGCTCCAAAGGTTTTCCTTGCATTTATATTTCAACCATCAAAAGCAGAAGTTTATAACACGCTCAGTGATGCATCACACAGTCCAGGGAGAGGAAGAGTGAGAGCCTGAGTGTGCGTATGGACAGATATGTAGATGGAAAATGAAAAATGAATCACGATGCCAGTATTTATTAATGAACACTCTCTATGGATTAAATGATCAGTGATTGGTTGAACACGTGGTTAACTCAGCCCTCCCTCTTTCTTTTAACATTCCCACTCTGTCAAGCGACCCTTTGAAGAAAACAATACATCACCACATAAAGAAAAATGTGACACCGTGCTGTAAAGATTTTTCTGCCTCCCTCTAATTAGTATTTTCTGAAACTATTAATTTCCATCTGGGAAACCTGCAAGAGAGGAAACATTCTTTTATTGAATGTGAGCCTCAGTGTTTAATGATGTTTTTATTTAAGACTCAACCTGATGTAACAGTTTGCACACACACACACACACACACACACACACACACACACACACACACACACACGTACAAACGGGGAGTCCAGGGGCTGTTTCTTAGAAGTAACCATGTGTGATGCTAATCTTAAGCCTCTTCTGATAATCAGGTTCTCTCAGGTCATGGTTTGACTTAAACATACTTACATATTTAGCTGTAATTTAAGGATATACTGAAGCCAAGAACCTGTCACTATCTGGGCTAATTTGTATTTGCATGGAGTGCTAATGTGCAGCGGCCGTGCTCTCATTTCTCACTGCGGCGGATGGGTCTTTTTTAAGTGCTGCCTGTCAGCAACACAAGGAGGGCCGAGGAGGCGAGGGGTGAACTGAGGTGAAATGTAAACAAGGCTAGTCAGGAAGGATTAGCGTCCTGTGAGCAGCCTGGCCCCGCAGCGGCACCCGACACTGTGACAATGGCGGCTTGTTTCCTGCAGTCTGCCCATGGATTTATGTATTATCTGTAGGTCTGTAATTTGTGTTTATGTCCATGATTTACAGATTATTGTAAAGACAGAGCAGCCTGAATGATTGGCTCCATCTTTTACGAGCTGTATTGCCTCTCAGTCCCTCCTTGTGCACATAGAAAATTAGAGGCTTTTTAACTCTTTTGTCAACAAGCTACTCAATAATAAAAAACAAACCTCGAGTCAAAGTCTTTGTGGGTCGTACCTGCCTCCATAGATTAGCTTTAAATTGAATTTCCTTTACCATTAGGAGGGTTTCATCTTTAATATTTAGCTCAATGAATCATGCAGGAACCCTGCTTGGCATCCTCTAAACATGATGTGCCCTCATCAAACATTGCTGCGCTTCCTGTTGCCATGGTAATGCTCCTGATGCAGCAAGAGAGAGAGAGAGGCGCAGAGTGTGGTCTTTGCAGATTAGTGAACAAGCATGAGTCTATTGATGGAGACTGAGAAAGAAGGTTGGAAACAAACAAAACCAAACGTCGGGAAGGCTTTTCCATACAACTCAATCAATAACTTGAACAAGAGTGAAAAAAACTGCCACAGGGTCTGATCTGCAACACCACCGACAGACTATAAGAGTTTTTTCTGATATGTTGCACAAATGATTCATTCAGACAGTTGAAAATCATTTAAAGAGTAAATGCAACAGTCAGATGGTAGAGGTGCTTGTCCCTGAAGGTTTGTTCAGAATCAGAAAGACTAAACCTGGGTCAGCTGTTATACCCAATAAATTAAAAGTATTGCATTTTAATATAAAGTAGGGATACAAGAAGTCTAGGGATGGGTACCTTTCACATTTGAAACGATTTGGTACTGATACCAATGCCCAGTACCTGGCAATCTGTATCGGCACTCAACGGAACTAATTTTTGGTACTTAGATGTGTGTTTGCACGGTTCAGGGATGGGTACCGAATTAGGTTCTTTTATAAGTACCAACCGGATTCTGTCAAAAGTACCAGGGAACAATTCATGTAAATCAAAAGGTACCATGTTTAGGTACCTAAATGCATCCTTGTGACTCATTTTTGATGAGCGCAACTCACACCCGGCAAATTCCCAGCCCTCACAGATGAGGATTCATTTCAAATAGTAGTAAACAGACTTTACAAAAGTATAAGATTTATAGCCAAGAAGCATTGTTATAAAAAACAAATAATCTACCAAACACAAACTTCCTTACTTTCTGTGCTTAGTGTCAGAAAGCCACCTGAGCTCTTGCAGCATGCTCGAGTTCAACAAGTCAACTAACCCCTAGGATTGTCTCATACAATGAAATACACTTCTGTTAACTGTAGGTCAATAAAAGTTGTTGTGTAAGTGGTGACTGTGACCAAGTACCTGTTATTACGTGTCATAAACAACAATAATTCCTGAGTATCTCTTGAACTTGTGAGCAGTGACACCTCAAGCATCCACACCGTCGAGTGTCATAATGAACAAGAGCTGTGGGAATTCATTGTAGCACCATTATGGTCAAGGACTGTTATTGATTTCACCTTGTGTCTTCCTCTGCAGGTCAGTCGAAGCTGAAAATGAGTGCAGTAGGGGAAAACCCTCTGGACCCTGCGGCGCCAGAGTCACGCAAGAGGAAGGGCTCACCATGCGACACATCGGGGCAGAGGTAAAGACCCGACTGTGATGGACATCACTGTACTGTGAGAGTTTAGTATGTGTCCTGTGTGTGTGTGTGAGTCTGTGGGACCTGACAGCTGATGTAAGCTGATGTAAGAGCGGCTAACATTTCTACAGGAACTACACGCAGCCACTGACCTGCACATTCACACAGCACCGTCTTCCTCCTCCTCCTCCTCCTAACCCCTCCCTCCCTCCCTCCCTGCCTGCCTGCCTCGGTCACCACGCCTGTGTGTTCTGGCTGGCCAATGCACTGACCTACTTTTGCTGTTGTCGTCTCACACACACACACACTCACACACATGCTCACATATACACACATTCCTCTTTTTTTATGTTTGCCACATACCTTGCTGTAACTCGTCAGTTTGAAAGTATAGGATTGAAACTGGAGAATAAGGTTGAACGGGGAAGTCGAGCGAAAGAGACAGGCGTTCAAAGTCGAGTATTTTGTCTCAGTTGTATATATATAGAAACTTTTTATGTTTACATAACACTGAGATACATTACAGGCAGCTGAGAGGGAAGAAAACTCCTCACTTATGCAGTGAATTCAGGTCATACCTACTGTATGTCCCTGAACACACTCAGTAATAATAACACAAGTCAGAGGTTTCTTAAAGATGTCAGATCAGTATTTTTGAGGCTGTCGTAAAATGCATCTCTTTCAAAATTCTTTAAGATATTTTTTAGTTTAATGCACTTTATTTCTCTCATTAAAAATTCAGCAAACCATATGATTTATGCTTTTTTTGGAGGGTTTGGTGCAGAGATTATCCTAAATTTTAAAACAACATTTTTGTTATTTATTCACCTACGTTGAGCTCATTAGGTTGAACTTATTAGTCATAAGCTAGGGTCTGCAACCTGCAGCTCTTTGACTCCTTTGCAGTGGCTCCTTGTAGCTTTAAAAATATATTTTTGGAATAAAGATTTTATAATTTTTATAAAAGAGGATATTGATGGTTTATGACACTGACGCTAGATAAAAAAAATGCATTAACTGTTCTTTTGAAGTAAATATGCATCACCTCTTGCAATAAAGCCTCAACTTCACCCCCTCTCCATCTATATCAACAGCCCAACAACTTTCCCTGCACCTGTAGCTGAACTCAAGATTTGACATCCTTTTTTTTTAATTTAGAAATGAAATCCACAGTTTTTGCAAATTTTGCAAATTTTTGCAAATTTCAGTTTTTTTTTTTAAGTTTTGCAAATTTCAGTTTTTTTTTTTTTTTTTTTTAAATTTTCCAAATTTCAGTTTTTTTTTAATTTTACAAATTTCAGGGTTTTTTTTAAATTCTGAAAATTGTGGCTGAACTCAGACTTGACATTCTTTTTTTAAATTTAGAAAAAAAATCTACATTTTTGTAAAATTTTGCACATTTTTTTAATTCTTGCAAATTTCAGGTTTTTTTATTTTTGCAAATTTTATTTTTTTTAAATTTTTTGCAAATTTCAATTTTTTTGAATTTTTGCAAATTTCAGTTTTTTTGAAATTCCGAAAAATTTTTGCAACTTTGAAAATTTAAAAATTCCTTTTTTTCCTTTCAAAATATTTTTTTTTTTCGCAAATTTTGGGATTTTTTTTTTTTAAGCTTTGAAATTTCATAAATTTTGCAAATTAATGAAATTAATTACATTACAATTTTTTATGTTTGAAATATTTGCAAATTTATTAAAAACATAAAAACAGCTAATACATCACTTGTACAATTATACAATCGTAGAAAACGTCTTGTTTAGATATTTAATCACTACATTTTTACAGTGTTGTGAAGATTAAGTAGATTATGTGGCTCCTGAATGGCTTTGATCCAGGTGAGCTGAAGTAAAATGGCTTTTATGAAATTAAAGCTTGAGGGAAGTTGGGCTGTTTTTGATGTCAGCTTACATGGTTGCTGTTTAATTTCGATGAACTATGCTATCTTGTCCACGATCTTAACAACCTATAGACCCCTTTTTCTCATGCTGTTCTAAAAGTTTCCTGAGATTTTCAGGCAACCCAGGAGTCCTCCTTCAATCTTTGATGTTTTTATTCCTCCTATAAGGTGTCACTCTCTCTTTCACACCAGTCATGTCACATAAACACCTTTATGCTTTCCTGCTTGCACAGTGAATTTCTTTCACACTCACTCCGACTTCATGCAGAAATTTTACTCAGAGGCTGGTAAGAATAAAATCTGGGCAAATCAGCTGTTCGCTCTGTAAATATCAGGATGTTTTGGGTTTTTTGAGACTATAAATTAACCTTCTGATTTAGACAGACATTAGACATTTGGAAAAATAAGTTAATAGTAGGGGGATGATACGCCAGTGACAGGTTTGATACTGACGTCAGTCTTGAAATGTGTTTTCTGTTGTTGTCCTTACAGTCTGGAGAAGCGGAGACGGGAGCTGGAGTGTCGCTACATCGAGGAGCTGGCTGAGCTGCTGTCATCCAACATGGGCGACATTGCCAGCCTCAGTGTCAAACCTGACAAGTGCCACATCCTCAAGAGCACCGTGGACCAAATCCAGCAGATGAAACGGCGTGAGCAGGGTGAGGAGAGACACATAACCACAGGCACAGAAACATAGATACACATACATAATGGAATAATCTGTCAGAGAAATGTGTCAGATGCAACAAAATAAAACAAAATGTGCGAATGGTGGTATGCTACATTTTGAGGGGGATTTGTTAATATATACAAAATGTAAGTTTTAGAGCATATAAAGTATAAAATGGTGTTCTGCTCCTTTAATAAAGCCACATTTGAACTCTAAAATCTTCTATCCAAGGAGAGGATTTTGTCAATGACACAAAGCTCAAGGTTTTTTAAGATTTATGATCACTCAGAAGTTAATGTATGAGAATGAAATGTATACTGGGGGGATTAACTCTTTTATTTTGAAGGGCATTTCAACCCCGTTAGTTTTAGACTTCTGATTTGTCCTTGTCTCCTCCGACAGAGAAAGCAGCCCTTCTGTCTCCAGATGACGAGGTGCAGAAGAGCGACATCTCGTCCAGCAGCCAGGGGCTGGTGGAGAAAGAGGCACTGGGGCCCATGCTGCTAGAGGTGAACAATACATTCACAATTACAAACACGCCATCATGAACACGCAACATTTCCTCCCCAGCACCACTGCTGGAATGTTAACTCCCATCTTAATGCACGCAAACTGAATTTCTTTCCCCCTCCTCCTGTTCTGTCTGTGCTCCTTCAGGCCCTCGATGGGTTTTTCTTCGTCGTCAACCGGGAGGGCCGCATCGTTTTTGTTTCTGAGAACGTGACGAGTTACCTTGGATACGGCCAGGAGGAGCTGATGACCTCAAGTGTGTACAGCATCCTTCATGTGGGAGACCACAATGAATTTGTTCGGAATCTGCTGCCCAAAAGCCTGGGTGAGTGGGCTGAGACTGAATATACCCACGACTGTTTTTTTAATTACCTACAGATATTTGATCATGAAGTGTTCAGTGCCTCTAAACTTGACAAATTTAAAACATGTGAAACTTTTAATGAGACCAAAGTAAGCTTTAAGAAGAACTCATAAACTTTTGAACAACACGATTCAAGGAACTCTTATTGAACCTACAGCCTTTGTCAGGAGAGAGCCGTCAGAGTAGGGAGGCGGCACATGCGTGGGTGAATTTTGAAATTTTGAAGAGTGAGGGAAGAGTCAAACAATGGCCTTCTTCGCTCTGCATTTTTCACCTTTTATTTTAATTCTTAAGCTATAACCTTGAGGAGAAAGAGAGAATAATGAAAAGGAGGTTGGAGGCGTTTGCCGGGTCGTGTGAGGACGAAAGAGAAACAATAATCACCTCAGTTCTCCTTGGAAACAGAGATTTCAAAAATGCTCCGTCTTAATTTCTCCTTTTTCAGACAAACACAAAACCACTGTTGCAAGAAGGTCTTTCAGTTTATATTGGTGCTTTGTATTTTGAATGGTTTAACCCTTAATAATTAGGTACGTTAAAGGGGCTGTGAGGAGTTTGAAAGTAATCTTGAAAAAGTCTCCCTTCTAGATATATGCATGATCGTAATCCACACTTCTCAAAATGAGATTATTATCAGGGATCGGTATAGAATTAGGTACTTTTATAGGTAATGACAGAATACTGTCAAAAGTACTGGGTACCAGTTCTCGTAAAATTTAAAAGCCGCAATTCTTCCAGGCAGAGGTACGGTTCGTCTCGGTATGGCGCATATTTTGTGGTGTTTTCACTGACTTATTCCAGGACAGATCCCCAAATAACCGAGGCGAGCCGTCCCACTTTTTGGGACCCTTTCGTATGGGTGCCAGACTAAACCAATCCACTCTCTGAAGGTGGAGCTACAACACTGCAGACCATTGATGGGTCAAAAGAATCATCACTCACCATGTGACAGTGGCTGCATTTCTCCTGGCGGCACACAGACTTCTCTAAAACAAAGCTTGATTACACTTTGTATCAAAGAGCTACATGCCAATCACAGAGAGGACAAAATGCTGAATGTCTTACATCTATGCTCATTGTTTACTGTGTCGCGTTTTTCTTCTTCGTTGGATTTATTAGCGGGGTAAACTGTGTTGCGCTGCTACGGTGTCATGCTATTGTTTAACAGCTGCAGCTATTGGCACCCAGCTTACACACCCCCTACCATGAGACAGCAAAGTTTTGCTGTGGAAACGCATATGGGATCAGGCTCAACTGTACCAAACCGTGCCAAACCGTGCTGAACCAAACCAGACTGCTAGGTAAAAACGAGGCTAAAAGGTTCCATACTTACGTACCTGAATACATCCTTTTGACTGTAAGGGAGTGGAAGAGCAGGCGATTTTCCATGCTTGACATGAACACAGCATTGCAAGGTTGTATATTGAAAAATAAATGTGTTTAATTAAAAAATAAATATATATTATTAAAAAAATGATACTTTTTACCACATAAACACAAAAAAAGTACCGAAAATTGGAAGCATTGAGTACCAATACTAATCACCAGGTAGCGGGTATTTTGGTACCGTATCATTTCAAGTGTAGAAGGTACCCATCCCTAATTATCAGCACCAATATTACAAGTTACGGGTTATTTTAAATTGCTCCTTAGCTTCCAGTTTGGGTCATCCAGGACCGGATTGATTTACAGCATGTCTATGTCTCTATGACAACACCACGCCAGCTGACAGAGTTTAGTAGTGAGAAGAGATAAAACACAGAGATCTGTGTTTTATCTTCTGAAAACGATTTCTGTGATTACTTTTGTAGTGATGGTGGACACTGGAGCCTAACAGTCAGACAGAAAAAGGACAGAAGAGCAGAAGAAAGCTAAACAGGAGAGTGATAGAGCCTGAGCTAAAGGCTAACACAGGGGCTAAACTGTTTGTGCTAATGTTCATTCTAACCCACAGTCAGCAGTTATTCTGCAGTGGTCTGTTCAAATTTGAGAGTTTATAAATAAAATGAAGAGTGAGGTTACGTTAGCTCTGCTTGGTAGATGACTGGCAGGACATAGCTAACCAGGTTTTACTAACGTTACACATTACGGACATGTCTCACAGCACCAGGCTGCCGGCTGCGCTAAATATGAATAAATATAAACAGCTACTAAACTATTTACCAATTGACAATGTTTACTTGTTGTCATGTTAGCCTACAGACACGTCGGGGCTGTCGATAGCACTACATATAGCCAGCTGCTGCAATGTTTGGTTGATGTCACATTTTGAACCGTCATCTCCATTTAGTTCCAAAACAAACACACACCTCGCTAAAAGTAATTTACTACAGTGTGCAGAGACTCCGGGCTGCATCTTCTAGCAACTTGAACATCACAATTTCCTGCTCGAGAGTTGCTAACGTCTGTTACTTAAAAGAAAAGCAAATCTAAGGTAGTGCCTGACCATTTAGGGAGTTAAAAAAGCAATAAAATCAAAAAGTTTACCTTAAAACCAGCTGTTTACCTGATCAGCAAGAACAAGACTTGTGGGATCACCTCTGCTGCACCAAGTTAAAAACTGAGCAGCAGTGTTTTTATAGATGTGAGTCTATTTGCACAAGCTATGCCAAAGTATCCCATTAAGGTGTTTGTTGAATGTTTAAAAGCTGAAGTGTTTTATAGTTGCGTGGTGAAGTTTCCTCATAAACAGATCTTCTGTTTACATCCAGTGTTACTCCCACAAACACAACACGTGTTTCGTTTAGGCCCAACAAACCTGCAGAGGAAACAAAACATTCATGTTTTCTTTCAGATACTGCCCCAGCTCTGCCAAACTGAGTCTTTGTTTATTTTCTCCTCCGTCCAGTAAATGGTGGGCCGTGGCCTCAGGAACCTGGCCGGAGGAACAGCCACACGTTTAACTGTCGCATGCTGAAGAGGCCGCCGGACGAGGTAGATTCAGAGAACCCCGAGGCGCGGCAGCAGTACGAGATCATGCAGTGTTTCACTGTGTCGCAGCCACGGAGCATGCAGGAGGAGGGAGACGGTAAATGCATGCAGAGACACACACACAATGAGTGTACACAGGAGGTTTGATGAAGGATTTGAGATTCAGATTTAAGAGTGTTGAGCCACGTCTTTTGACTTCTCTTGTTGTTTCCTCTCTCAGACCTGCAAAGCTGCCTAATCTGTATCGCCTGTCGGATGCCTCGCACCCAGCCTTTCAGCACTGAGTCTTTCATCACCAAGCAGGACCCCACAGGTAACACACACACACACAGGCATGCATGCATACCACTGCTGGGTGGAGGGGTGTTACCTTAAAGTTACTTGACTTTTTTTTTTTCCTATGCAGAGGTTAGTTGGTTATGGTTCAGTCAGGGAACATCAGATTTCTTGAAAACTACATTTTAAGTTTCTGTGAAAAAAAGAAAATGAGTAGCTATATTTATTAATTTATTGTAATGAGAAATATTCTTAAATGATGCAGAAACTTTTCTGAATTTCAAAGATTTTTCCACCCAAAACTGATCCGATTTTCCCTGAAAGGGTCACACCGTGAACCCTGAATGTGTGGAGGCTTCTGCAGATGTCAAAATCTGTGTACACTGATCGTTCGCCTGTGTCTGTGTGTGCATGTGTGGTTTTCTGCTGCAGGGAAGATCATCTCCATAGAAACCAGTGCTTTGCGAGCAACAGGCCGACCTGGCTGGGAGGACCTGGTCAGGAAGTGCATCTACGCTTTCTTTCAGCCGCAGGGCAAAGAGCCCTCCCACGCCAAGAAGCTGCTGCATGAGGGTGAGTATCCTCGATTGATTGTTCATCTTTCACTCGCAAGAAAATCTATGACAGGCTCTCTGCCAGCTTCGTCATGGTTACCAGAGTTTCAGCACCACTTCAGTGTCATTACAATAGATTGAGTTGAATGCTGTGTTTTCAACGAGTTCTCATAGTTGGAGGAGATGGGTTGTGTGAGGTGAGCGACAACACTAAGTGTGGAATGAATGGAGAGTTAAACATGGCTTATTAAGGTTCCAAACACCTTTTGATTCATTGAGGTGTTAAATAAAATAAAAAGGTATGTGTATTTATCACGTATGGAAAGCAGAACTGGAATCTATCACACTTCTCATGCATATTTGTGTCCTTGTGTGTCCTCCCACCAGTGATGACCCACGGCACGGCCATCAGCCCGCTGTACCAGTTCACGTTAAGCGACGGTACCCCGCTCAGCGCTCAGACCCGCTGCAAGTTCTGCTGCCCCCCCAACCCTGACGTTCAGCCCTTCATTATGGGCATTCACACTATTGACAGGTACCGTGTGAGACTCATACACACACTAATGCACAGATTTTTTATGCACTCCATTAGTGCATTACAACCGGTTATTTTTCCCAGTATTGTAAATGTGACAAAGCTGCGACTGGCTTGGAAAGCATATTGATTAAAGATAAACTGTTGCTGCTCTTGTCCCATGTGAAACTCAACATCAGTTACTTTATAAATGAACCTAAAACAGCATCTTTCTTCAACTGAACCAAGCACAAAGTCTGATAGAAATGAGATCTCAGCTTTGCAGAATAAGGATCACACAACAAGCTGCATTATAGAGGGTATGCGTTGCAAAACAAACCTTACTTAGTAGACATGTGGATTTCCTTAATTTTGGGGGATCGGTGATCGGCCCATCCTTACATATGAAACTGATCTTATATACCTCCAGGAAAGTCTCCAGCTATCGTTGCTTTTTGCTCTGAGACCTAAAACTTAGGACACTTTATTGGTTGTTTAAGTTAAAACATAAAGATTTTATTGTTTCACAGATATCCTCCAATGATTTTCAATAAAATGAGATTGGAACATCGAAGGTATATACTGTCAGTTATAAAAAAAAAAAATCGGTATTGGCTGGTCAGGCTTTTAAAGATGAGTGATCGGCCAGAAAATTGTGATTAGTGCACCCCTACCACTTAAGCTGCGTTTCCACCAAGCAGTCCGTCCAAACAAAGAGGAGAAGGGTCGGCTTAAGTGCCCAAGTGTTCCCTGAACAGATGAGTTTTCAGACATCTCTTAAAGTAGAAAGTGACTCTGGGAATCTTATAGAGTTAGGTAATTCATTCCACCATTTAGAAACAACAGAGGAGAAGAGTCTGGCTAGAGATTTGGAGCCGCGCTGGGCTGGGAGCACCAGGCGTCTTTCACAAGCAGAGTGTAGTGGGGGAGAAGGAGTGTAGACCTGGATGAGGGATCCCAGGTAGGCAGGAGCCGTTCCTGTCAATGTTTTGTAAGCCAGAAGAAGAGCTTTGAATTTGATTCGAGCTGCTACTAGAAGCCAGTGAAGAGAGATTAACAGCTGGGTGACGTGCTGATTTGGGCTGGTTAAAGATCAGACATGCTGCTGCATTCTGGATCATCTGCAGGGGTTTAAATGTACACACAGGGAGGTCTTCTAGGAAAGAATTGCAGTAGTTGATGTGTGATATCACAGGGGCCTGTACTGGAAGCTGCGTGGCCTCTTCTCTTTGTCTCTCAGTAGCCTGTCAAAAGATCGCTCTGATTGCTTTTCAGACATGCTCGTTCAATCAATGTCGCAACAGCTCTTCCCCATTTTTTGATTTTGTTTTAGAGTTAAGACAATATTTAAGCCAACGCTGTCACTCATCTCCTTCTTTCTGCCACTCAGTGGGCGTAACCGCATCACGTGCATACCCTTTTATGATTGGTTAGCTGAAATGCTGCACAAACAGCCCCAATACTGCCAACAAGAAGTGAAGTGAGTTAAACGAGCACCCCTCATGTCCTTTCTTCTTCTCCTTCTCTTCCAGGGAACACAACACTGCTAGCTCTCAGGAAAACACTAACCCCAGCCTTCCACCCAACCTCGGCAGCCTTGCCCAAACTCCCTCCCGCTCCCCTTCCCTTCCTCCCGGCAGCAACTGGACTCAAAGCTCAGGCGTCCCTGCCAACAACAGCAACGCCTCCTCCCACGGACACAACCCTACCACACCCACAGGCTACCTGACGCCCAACCGGACCTGCTCCCAGCAGGTCAACAGCCCCTCTCCTTTGAGCAGCCCACTCACAGCCACCCCTACCTCTTTTATGTCGCCTAGGATGCCACGAGCAAGTCCTGGGTCAGCGGGGAGCCCTCGGATAACGGGGAACCCCTTCTCTCCTTCCACGCCAGGCCTCCATTCCCCGACAGGGGCACTAAGCAGTGGAGGGGGCCTCAACAGGCAGCAGTCTGGTGGGGATAGTAGTAGTGGCACCAACGGTGGGTCAACGGGGTCCTTCTCTCTGTCTTCTCCTGCCCCTCAGAGACAAACCAGTACGCCCACCGGTACCCCTACTCGGCCTTCATCTGCAAAAACAGAGGAAGGAGAAGGAGGGGGCGAGGACTCTTTAAAAGCCCCCCTTCCTTCTGCCTCGCCACTGGGGAACCCCAGATCCAACCAGCTCCTGGAAAGCAATGGGACAGGAGCAGAATCAAACAACAACATCCATTGCACCTCATCACCTCATCCACCAAACCCTCCCCCTGTTCCTCAGTGCCCTGCCTCACACAGTACTCTGACGGAGAGACACAAGATCCTGCACCGGCTGCTCCAGGACACCAGCCCTAATGATGCCTCCACCACCACAGAGGAAGGAATCAACAAAAACCAAGTAGAGATCAAGAAAGAGCCGCCTGCCAGTCCTGCTCTGGCCACAGGTGGTCCTAAATCCAACTCCAGAGAGCCTCAGGACCATCAGCTGCTCCGGTTTCTGCTGGATACAGATGAAAAGGTGATCAATAAAACCTTAAATAGTCAGTAACATGTCTCCTTAAAGAAATCAGGGTGGAATCTAACACAAAGGTTTGTTTTTAAGGACTTGGGAGACCTGCCGCCTCCGTCTGCTCTCAGCCTGCAGACAGTTAGAGTAAAGGTGGAGAAGAGATCCAGCATCGATGGGCCCTCCTGTACAGGATCTGCTGCTCCATCAGTGGGTGCATCCAAACCTGCAGGAGTCTCTGGCAGCCCGGCCTGCATGAGTCCAAAATCAAGCCCCGTCGGAGAGAACCGCCGAGACAGCCGCAGGGACAGCCGCGACTCAACGGTAATTTTAGGGCGATCTGAAATATCCAGAAGCAGTCATACAATCTTTAGCCAACAAAGTGGGTTCAGCATCACGTATAAAAACCCACAACATTTACATACACATATTTTGATCATGGAGCATGTGCACAGGACGTGTGTGTGTGCGCTTACTCCTCCTGCGGTGTCTGTAGTGTCAGTCAGACAAAAAACACCCAGGACGTGTGTATTTAGGGACTTTATCTTTAGATTTTTTCTACAGCAGGCTGTGGGATATCATACAGCTTGTGATTTTTGTCACATTAAATCTCAAATGAATAGAGTTACATCATTGTAATTAAAATGTATTTACTGCAGGGATCTCATGTTTTGATGCTTTAAATCTGAATACGCTCTCGGTGAGAAAGCATTTTATGATTTATCATGGGTCTTTTCCTCCATTGAGCCTTCCTCGATCATTGGCAGTTCCCCGACAGCCGTTGTAAATCATGTTGGATGTTTATTTTCTTGGACTTTGTCTCCACTGTGGGCTCAGCTACCAGCTGCAGCCTTTGAAGCTCGCTGGCCTTTGACCCTTTGTCTCTCCCCATCTCTGTGTCACTGATCCTCTGCCCCCCTCTTTGCTGCCACCCATTCTTCTTTAATTCTTCACTCTTTCACTCCATTACACCACTCATTCTTCCATCCTCATCTTCCTCTCCCTTTCTCCTTTCATGTGTTTCTGCTTTGCGCTCATTTTCCCGCCCTCAGATGTCAGGCGGCCCTGTTGACATGGACCCTCTCACCCAGCTGCTGCCTGGCCTGAGAGGCCCGAGTGGGGCCAAGCAGGGCAGCGAGGATTCAACAACCCCTGGAGGAGGCCCCCAGATACACTCTCCAGCCCCCCAGCCCCCAGCTCAGCTCCAGTCCCCCATGCCTCAGCTCCAGTCCCCCCTGTCCCTTCCTCAGTTGCATTCGCCGTCACCGCAGCTCCACTCCCCCTCCCCACAGCTCAAACTGCAGTCGCCCACTCAGCTCCAGCCCGGTGAGGCCAGCACTCCCCGCAACGTCAATGTGAAGAGAGAGCCTCCAGGCACTCCTAACCGAGGTACGGTTTCAGCCCGGGAGGGTGGGAGGGGGGTGATTTAAACGAGGGAAGAGTTAAACATAATATACTACCTATGGACCCTGAAATGCAGTCTCAATATTTAGTCAAGGCTTCTTTGTTTATACAATATAATTCAAACACAGAGGCAATTTGGAGGGCTCTACGTGGGCAGATGAACCAGCAGACTGACATGTTGATGATACAAATTAAAATAAAATGGGTTCAAAATCAGTTTAGGGTCATCAAAATTAATGGTTAGGTATCACAAATCAAATAAAAACTTAAAATACAGCTTTAAAGTGATAGAAAATCTTAAATAGGATTACATATAATCAAAATGCTGAGGTATTAAATAACTAATTTTGTGTTTTCTCTGTTTCAGTGTTTTAAGAACTGAATTTTAGATGTTTTTTCCTTGTGTAAGGTTATTTTGTAACATTTTTGTCAGTTGTGGTAGTATCCAGCAGTTGTACAACCCTGTAGTACTCCTTCATTCATTGATGTGTGCATACATTGTAATTCTAAGTGCCCCCTAGTGGCTAAAAACAGGCATTGCAGCGTGAATGAACACCAATGCAGAATAACATGACAAAAAAAGTCCAAAAATAGAGAATATATTTAAGTTTTATCCACAAAAAAAGGTTGAGCAGTTTTAAACCAGACGCTGAAATAATTTTTGACAGGATGGATTTTAAAGGTTTTTCTACAACCAAGGACTCCCAGTTTGGCCTATTTCCCCCCTCAGTGATACATGTTTGTTATCTAACGCCATAGATTGAGGCGGCTCTTCAGCCTCCTTGTAGTGGCTCCCTCTGGCCTTGCACAAAGCATTTACCGAAACAGTACCAAATTGAAGAGGAACGAAAGAGATCAACATATTTTTTATGTGTCAAAGTGGGCTAGCTTTTATTTTATAATTCAAAATTTCACTTAGGAGACGCTTTTGTCCAAAGAAACAAACAACATTGAGCAGTTGGGAGGTGAGGTACCTTGCTCAAGGACACCTCAACAATGCTAAAGACCTCCCCACGTCTCTACAGCTATCAGCCCAGTTCGCACTCTTGGTCTGTTCTGTTACAAACCCACATCCCTATGGACTCGGCTACTGCCACCCAGTTAAGTTAGTAATTTTACACTAGGGGTGTGCCATATCATACCATCTACGATAATACCAGTATGATTTTTTTGATGATATGAATTTGTTATTTTGCGATATTTACAGTGCAGAGGCGCAATGACGTATGTAGCTTCCTGCTGTGTACTAAACAACATTGGCCGAGAGTGAAAATAGCACGGCAGCATCAACTTCATCCTCACATGAGGATTTAGTGCCTAAAAGAGGAGCTACCTCAGTGATGTGGAGGTGGTTTGGCTGACCAAAGATTAGACACGCAGCAGAACACATTAAATATCAAAATGTGCAGGAGAACTATAACCGCGAAGGTTGGCAATACCACAAACATGTTCCACCACCTAAAGCTGAAACTTACGACCGAAAACCAGGCTACGGAGGACGTGAAAGCTACGTTATCATCTGTGGAGTTTTTGCCTCTACAACGGACATGTGGTCAAACCGAACTTCAATGAACGCAATATCAGCATTACCTCTAATTCACTTATGAAGTGTGAGCGCTGCGCAGCGCAGTTCCGCGGATTTTGGGCATGTTCATATGGGATGCACCACGCCTTGCAGCGCAGGGCAGCGCCCATAGCAGCTGGATACCCCAGATCACAAAATCACAGGAGAACCACATGTTCCTGCAGGAATCCCACCCATGATAATGTACTTTCATTGAAATTAATTGGTAATTTACGATTATCTGGTCCTCCCAAAACTTTATCAGCTTCAGTCCATGCCTTTTCCTTTCTGTTGGTGTCCTTATAGAAAGAATGTGTTGTCTCGTATTGAATTATGAAGTTTTTCACCTGCAAGTTTAACTTTTCCTCCTCCAAAACTTCAGATTTTCTCTGGATCTGACCTACTTACTATGTTTACATTTGAAGCTTGTGTAGTAGTAGTAAATGATTGGAAGAGTGGCTTCCATACTGTGTGATCAATAAAAATGCTGTTATTCAGAAGCAGCAACCAATAATAACAAGTTGTTCGTTTTTTTTCCCCATGTCGTCATAAATGTCGCTATCGCAAATTTCCTTAAAATACCGTGATATAAGTTTGAGGCTATATCGTCCAACCCATTTTTACACAAATAAGGAAAGGAATTAAATAGGCCTGCATATTTTATTACTAAATAAATGTCAAAGTAAGCCTGCATAGTCACACTACACTTCTGTTTGGGGTTTTCTTTAGTTATAACAGTTAAAAGTAGACATACACTGATAAAACTTTACAATCTGTGTTATGTTTTGCGGCCCCAGACCCCTTTTGTTTGGTGGAGGAGGGGTCAGAATAGCTATTTAGATAGTAAAGGTTGCAGACCCCTGTCACAGATTATCTTCTTTGGCAAATACCCTTTATTCATCATTGGACTATCAATTTTTATCTACTTTTTACACAAAAAAACACAGTCCTCTCTTCATTTCTGTTACTGTGTTATATATTTTTTACCTTCCTCACTTCTTTCTTTCTGTGTTTTTCTCTTCAGGGCTCAACGATGGCGGCCCGCCCTCTGGCTGCAGCCTCCAGAGTCAGTCATCTTTTGATTTCTGCAGCCCGCCCACTCCAGGCCAGACGCAGACCCAGGGACAGGGAGACCCTTACCAGACCCCCAAAGACAGCAGCCCCTTTCCGGAGGCCGAAGTTATCAACCCCTTCAGTTCAAGCACTGGTATGCTGGAAAACTCCCCACAGACACACAGTCCAACATCCCAGACAGTCATGAAAGTGAAAACTGTGGGAATTTTGTTCTTTTGTAACTTGACACAAACTCTTCTGCAGCAGGACAGCATTGTTGAGCTGACCTCCGTCTATAGGCTGAATACTCCCACCTGAATGACCTCTCATTATCAGCACTGGGTGTGGTCAGAGTGTATTCTGTTACATAAATGACCTCATGAGTGATAAAGCTGTACTGCAGTGCTACATCACTGAAGCAAGGTGGAAATCCGCAAAGTGAGATGTAAAGAAGGTTTTTGAGCACGTATTAAGTTGCTGTTTAACATCCAAAGAGGAGCCAAAGCATGTGTCATATATGATGTGTTTTAGTCTAAAATAAGAGTTTTGTTTTGAAATTTCTTCTTTAAAACTGGTAAAATCTTTTCCAGGCTTATCCAAGATGGATGTGGGAGACTCCCAGTTTCAGCCTCTGGCCCTGTCTGACACCTTGTCCTTCGATGGTCTTGGAACACCTCTGCAAGCTCCCTTGGCATCACCACAAGAGTAAGTCATTAAATCCTTCTTTTTCGCTCAGATATACCTGTTTTTGTGGCAGAAAAAAGAAGTATTGTGAAAAGGTTGAAGTTTAAGCCCTGCATTGTGTTTTTGTGCGTCTCTCTGCGAGCAGGCAGTGTGTTCCCTGCACGCTGGATGAAGTGCTTGGCCCTCCGACCACACCTGAAGGACGAAACGATGAGAAAGCTCTGCTGGAGCAGCTCGTCACCTTCCTCAGTGGGACTGATGAGAGTGAACTGGCTGAGCTGGATAAAGCCCTGGGGATCGACAAACTGGTACAGGTAAGTGTGTCATAGCCGAGAGATACGGGTAGTGTTCAGGCTCAGTTGAGAGTAGTTGTAATATTAATCGTACATGGGTACTATGAAAGAGGACAGATGCTATATTAAAATCCTGGCGTCTTCTCTCCATGTCTGTGCCATCGAGCCAGTTTTGGCCCAAAAACATGATTAGTATTCTCTTGGTTTTACTTTCTAACCACCTCCAGCCAAGTCGAATTTTATTCCCAGAAGATAGCCTGTAATCAAGAGCTGTCGCTGGCTCTTAATCATCATTACAGCGATGTGAGGTAGAAAGACAGTAGGTCTGCTTTGTAACCAAGTGAGAATAGTGTGTAAATTAAAACAGCTTAAGATGTGGTTGTCATGAAGTTGTAACGCTCAGCCTCTGAGAGTCACTGCATTACATCAAAAGTGGGGCTCATTAAAGGTCCCATATTCTGCTCCTTTTCTGCAGTTTAATATGGATCATTGATGCATTCATGAAATGGTAGTAACATGTTTTGGTCCAAAAAGGCAATAAATCAAGCACAGCAGCATTGTTTCCAGGCTCTCATAGCCCCTCTGTTCAGAACGCTCTGATTTAGTGGGCGTGGCCTTCATATGTGAATGAGCCACCGCTGATACCGCTCCACTCTTCCGCGTCACTAAGACATAACAGGCTAAAACAACAGGCTAACCGCAGCTAAAGTTAGCATCCTGAAGCTAACACAGACACAGGGGCTACACTGAGGAAAAGCTCTTACATCTGCTCCACAGCACACAGCATTTAAAATACTCACATTTCCAGGGTCCCAGGTTTGTTGGTGGATGGTTAGTAATGCGCCTGGATTCAGGACCAGTCTATTTGCTAGCCCTCTGTTGTACTGTCCAAAGTTGGAAAAGCAGTCGGCCGTGAAGTGACTAGCACACACATGCACAGTTTTACTGAGTGTAGCTGGAACATTTCCTTGATAAATGAACTCTAGCCACTCAGTCTTGTCTTCTTCTGAGGTGGGAAGCTCGTGCTCGGAACTAAGTGGCTGTTTACAGCCAAAAACAGAGCAGTCATGGCAGTGGTGGCTGCTGAAGCTGCAGCAGGGAGGGGTTGCGGGGGTATCAGGTCAAACTTGCTCCTGATTGGTCAAAAAAGGGAATCCCAAAATCCAGAAAGCTTGTTTTAGGTCAGGATTTTACATTCACAAGCACTACTAGGTACAGGTTTTGTCTTTAAATATCACATTTTGTGGGCTGGGAGGAAAGCCAAAGACCCACAAATTTCACTGAAAGACTTTATAAAGTGATTTTTGCATAATACGGGACCTTAAAGAAAAACTGTTTAAACTATGAAGTTCTTCAACAAAAAATATTCTAAACAAAATCGCCCCAAACCAAAAAAATCTTTCTTCCAGTGACAAGTTCTTAAATGTTTAAGTCAGCAGACGTCTTAATTATAAATTGAAAAAATGCAAAATACCGCTCAAAACTGAGTCTTTGAGAATTTGAAATCACCCCCAAACACCCCTCTAACAAAAACTACAATCACCAGGAAAACTGTCCATGTTACAGAGGGTTTTTTTCAACAAAGCAAAAGTCCGTTTTCACCTACGCGCTCCTCCTGCCTGGAAGTCTGGGCTCAAAACTCCACAAAGGAAAAATAGTCCAAAAAAAGAAAATGATTGTTCTAAAAAAAACCTGATTTACCAGGTAAATACTAAAGGTGAAAAAAATTACAGCCACAGCTCAACCAATTTTTCCTTTATTTAAGCTATTAACTCTTTTTCTTGGCTGTTAATTTACTTTTTAGCACAACTATAGTCCAAGGCTTCTGCACTATTCCTCAGCACTCCCTTTCCTCTTGGTCCTCCAAACACCTCTTCCCCAATGCAACATCCTCCCTTTATAACCTTTGTTTTCCAATATTATTAATTGAAAGCACACATTACATACCTTAAAATACAGGAAATTACATCCAGACCATAGAAAACAAGGCTTAATATTATTTTCATTCTTTTGTTTCCTTTTATTGTTTACTTTTTACCCCTTATTTTTTGCAAAGTAACCCCGTCACAAAGTATAAAGACACCTCTCTAATATTTTCTCTCTTCTCAGGGCGGCTGCTTTGAACCTGTGGCCCAGAACTTTCCAACCCAGCAACCCACTGCCTCCCCAGTCCCCATGGACCCTAAACTCCCCACCTACCCCTCTCAATTCACACCAGCTCCTCAAACTCAGTTTCCCCCAGAGCTGGCCACCGTAGGGCCACAGGGTCTGGGGTTTGGGGCCCCTCGGGAGGCTTTCCCTGCTGGGACGACGGGCATCGGGCTGAGGCCAGGCATGACGCGACCACAGGGGATGAACCCCCAGCTCAGGCTGCCACCCAACCAGCTGCGCCTGCAGCTGCAGCAGAGGCTCCAGGGCCCACAGCAGGTGAGGAGGCAGAGGTGGTGGTTCGACTCTGTTGTGACCAGCACGGCACAATTGTCGCTGAAGTTTTTTTAATATCTCAAACCAGGATTTATATCTAGCAACAGAAAGCTTTTTCAATTCAAAAACTTAATAAACATTAAGCAAACAGCTTCAGTTTTGTTGTACATCTGTTCTGAAGTCCAGGAGAAGCTTTCTGTTTACTCTTCCAACTCCTTCTTTAAACCTCGGGAGCTTTTGTGAATTTCTGCTACTGAGTGTTCACTTTTACTCAGTACACAAACTGTCCCGTGCAGTCAGCCACATGTGTAATCCTTCATTGTTGAAGCTGTGAGCCAGGTGCAGGCTCACTTCGTTCTTCTGTGAAGAGAGGAAGATACGACCCTAATTAGTTTAAATCATGTTTTGTCCTGAATAGCTCTTGATTAAAGATCCTGAGAGCAGTTTTTAACTAATAACGAAACAAGCTTGAATTAACAACAAATTATGACTGAGAAATGAAAACTAGGCCATCAAGAAGAGGGTTACTATCTCTATATGAATGTTTTTAGTTACACTCAAGTTTAGCCACTGCACCAGTGTCCGATGACATTGTTTACAGCAGACAAACCCTGAGCGTCTTTATTTAAACTTGCTGTGAAATATATTTTTTAGAGGTCCAACTTTCCAGGTCTTTAAGGACCTGCATTGAAGATTTACGGCAACAGCTTTGATTTGGAGAATATTTCCCCAACTCGAGCCTTACTTTGCACCTACAATGTGCAGTTTTTTTAGCAGCAAAAATGCAGATTTAGATTACCCTAAATGTGTTTTGGAGCATGCAACTTAGACCAGAGGTTCCTAATCTCTTTTAGCTCTTTATTCCTAAAATTGCAGTGCTAACCAGTGTCCTTACCTCCTACCCAACTGAGATGATTGGTAGAAAATCAGACTACTTATGTGCACGTATTGCTGAGTTTTTTAAATTGATCTGCTCTGGCTGTTTTTATCCCAGCTTTGTCACCCCAGAGAAATGTGAAAACCAGATCAAACATTTTTTGTTTGAATGATTTTGTATTAATGTAATTCTTTTTTTTGTTAACAGTTGTTCAATTATGAGTGAAATATGAACAGATATTGGTTTTGTAAAGAAACTTAGGACTAGGAATGCACCAATATTGATCCTGGTGTCGGGTATCGATGTTTTGATACTGGCGCTCTTGGCTACTTGATTTGAAATGTTACCTCTGATTTCTTTGTTTTGCTGCATCACCAGTCGAAAGGGTATAACACTTAACAATTGAATCTTAATTTCTGTACATTCTGTAGCATTGTTTTGGTGGTAAACATTTGAATATTTTATAGTTCAAATGAATATTAACTTCAACAATTCCATATACTCGTTTCTTGTCTTTTACGTAAAACATTACCAGTCTTATCCCACAGTAGTGCACGCGGGTTATTTAACAGTGGTATCGGATTGATATCGGTATCAATAGATACCCAAAGCCCAGGTATCATTATTGGAACCAGGAAAGTTGGATTGGTGCACCCCTATTTAGGACAGGCCCCACTTAAGGAACCACTGTGTTTAACTCCCAAATATGCAGGTGTAGATTGCTGTTGATGTTTTTGAGGCATGCTCTTTAAAACACGCAGTCCAAATTATTAAACAGAGCTCAAAATGAACAGACTAAATTATCGACTTTTTGCTCGATGTAACACTTTGAATCTTTTCCTGTGAAGTGACTCTTTTGATGTAATTTTTAAAAAATTGATTGAAAAGCTCTTGAAGACCCCTCTGCTTTCCTCTCCTCTAATATTTAATTTCCATCTCCATTACTCTGTTAATGATCTCCTTTATTTTCTTTTTCATATCTCCTCGTCCCTTTGAACACACGCCCTGATGTGACCTCTGTTTATTCCTGCTTCTCTCTGTCACAGCTCCAGAACAGGATGGCAGGCATGAATCAGTTTCCAGGAGGAGCTCAGCATGTGAACATGGGGATTCGTCAGGGGGTCCAACAACCTCAGATGCCCTCACAAGTGAGTCACAGCGGCTGTGTACGGCAAACATTCGTCTGCTGTTTTCTAAAACACCTCAAAGATTCAAAGAAAGGTGTTTACACAGATTCCACTAATTAGCTGAAACAAACACTGTGAAGCAGCATGAAAGCTGTGACTGACGCATCGGCAGTGTCTACTTTCTATTATTTGCGGCTCTGCATTTTTAGCAATCAGCATCCAGGGGCAAACAATATTACATTCGAGAAAACATTCCTACCAGATTTTAATTTGTATTAATCTACTTGAACTCTGCTTTATTTATAAAACATCTTTTATGTATTCAAGCATGCAAACCAGAGTGCTTCACAAAAGAACAGAGAGACAGAAAATTACAGAAATGGTAAAATATTAAAAGACGAAAACAAGAAAGAACACAGAAGTCAGGAAAAACAAAGCATTTTCCCTCCTTCAGTGAGTCACATGACCAGCTGCACGGAACTCCTAATGAGTTTGTGACATCATCACTGCTGCTGTGTGAAGAGTGCAATTCACAAAAGTTTTGGAAACAACTCCTCATAGATGCCCCAGTTGTAACCAAATGTGTGTAAAAAAATGTATTTTTGTAGTAAATTTTGTCAGGAATCCATCCTTATTATTTTTAAAGCTGTATTACTTTTATTTTTTTGTGTAAATGCCCAAATGCTTCAGCTTGCCCAGAGCTGGAGGCTGTACTCCTATTCATTCTAATGGAGGGAGGCTTCTTTGGGGTTCATCGACTTTGAGGGCTTGTCATTAGAAAACTGGGTCCAAAACGTCAATTTCCTTAAGAGATTTGGTAAAGCAGGGTCTAATCTGTCATCTCAGCGATTTTCAAGCCGGGGATGGCCGACCAGTCAGAGACCAAGAGCCACAAAAATTACTGTGGTACCACAAAGAACCACATGACAAACGTGCACATAAACAAAATGGCATAAAATGAAAGTCAATACATTTCGTGTTTTCAAAGCGAGATTTGTTTTGTTTGTAAGTGTGTTTAAATTTGGAGCAGTGTCAAAGACAAATTTCTGTTTTTACTGCAGAACAGACAAAGTTCTATCTCTCCATCTTGCACATGTAGAGAAGAAAAACCGAAACTTAAGTAAAAGTCTCATCACCCAAATATCGATGAATACTGATCCAAACGTTGGCATCAATATATCAATTTCTTATTTTAGATTGATTGGCCACCCCTGCGATAGCACTTCGGAGGAGATCATTTTCGTAGAACGAGCAAAAAAGTCTTATTTTGAAAGGCAAATTACCAGCTTCCTGTACGAAATAGGGCTTTGGACCCAACATGAAATTTGTGTGTCACAGTGAGGCCAACATTTTGACATTGGTATCATCTCTCTATGACATTCCTAGCCCCTGTTATTGCCATTTTAGTGGTTTCTTTTAGTGCCCTAGATGGAGCTAGAGAGAAAATTATGGGATGTTAAGGGTCAAGTTTGGTATTAAATAAATTATTTTGACACGTGTGCCAATTTCGGTGAGTTTTTTGAGTATGTTTAGGGGTTCAAATTAGAGCTGAAAGACTGGAGTAAGAAAGTGAGAGTGACGAAAAACAATGGGCAGGTGAGGACCTCTTTTAGCTCTGCTAATTAAGGGTTGGTTCCATTTTCTGTGACAATCTCAAATGAACTTTTCCCAGCAGCCTCCTCTGAATGCCCAGATGTTGGCCCAGCGTCAGAGAGAGCTCTACAGCATCCAGCACCGCCAGCGCCAGCTTTTCCAGCAGAAGGTCATGCTCATGAGACAGAACATGGCGACTCCAACCGGAGCCGTCGGGGCCATCGGGACCGCCAGAGTCCCAAAAGGTCCGGCAACAACACCTCAACCGCAGCAGCAACAACAGCAGCAGCAGCAGCAGTTCAACTTCCCAGCAGGGTTCAACCCGATGACGGGAAAATCCCCTACCTCACCGAGTCCCTTCAGCCCCATGAGCGGAGGCCCTTTGGACAACAAGCTGACCACCAGAGTTCCTCTGAATAACCAGACGCTGATGGGCGGCGTGCAGGGGCAGTTCAGCAGCAACGTGAACACGTCTCTACAGCAGGGCCTGTTTCAGCAGTTCGGAGGGTCGGGTAAGTTCAGGAACGCTCAGAGATCACATGAGCCATGAATCGAGGTGAAGTGTAAAACCACTTCTCAGTCGGATAAAAGGATGAAAAACAATGTGCATAATTGACCTCATTACTGTTTTTATCCAAAGCTTTGGTTCAACAAGACCCACCTTTCCCTCCAGAGATGAGCCCAACCAGCCCATTATTGTCACCTCAAAACTCCACCTCCCAGAGTCCTCTGCTCCAGCAAGCCCCGCCCCCTGGCTACCAGTCACCAGACATGAAGAGCTGGCAACAGACGGGCATCGCTAGCAACAGGTGAGACAGGCTGAGAATCATTTGAAAACAACTTTTGACTAAACCGGACAAATTAAATCAAACTCTGTCCTTTGTCTTCTTTGATCTGCAGCCTGTTCAGTCAGTCGGGACAGAGTGCAGGGCAGGCTTTCGGCCAGCAGGGGGTCTACAACAACATGAGCATCACCGTCTCCATGGCTGGAGGCTCAGGTGGTGTCAGCTCCTTACCTCCCATGGGGCAGGCAGTCGGCCTGAGCAACAGTAACCTCAGCAGCGTGGGCTCAGTGTGCAGCGACCAGCAGGTGAGTGACTCTGTTATCATCATTCAGCCACACTTTTAAGCCTGTTTCCACCAAGCAGATTACAACTACAAAAACCTTGCTTTTTATTTTTTTTGATCTAACATCCCCCCAAGTGCTTGTTCAGATGTTAAAAGTGTTGGTTGAAAAGTAACCTAAGGCTTACAGGTGAAGGCGGCGCTGTGTGATGACGTGAGTGACAAACATGAAATGCTCCGTAGACCAGACCATCTCAATCCAAGTTGGCCTTTGCGGTCTTCGCAGACTATAAAGGCCAGGTCTTCTCAAGGCTGAGGCCTTCGTGGGCTACTGACCCTGAAGAAAAAAGCAACTATGGGAGACAAACAGCAATTCACCTTCTTTGGGATTTCCATGTAGCTCCACCATAAATGGTCAGATTGCTTTGCAAAACAATACAAGACAAGGTCACCATCATTTCTGACAGATGTAAAAGTACGATCCAGATCCTGGCAATATTCTGGATACTAAGGGTGTATTCAGACCTGGACTGTTTATTCTTTAACAGTTTTTTGCGCTTTTCTAGTCGTTAACTGTTGAAGACCAAGCTGAATCAACCACCGTTTCCTGCTCCCTGTCTCACACTTGTGTCTGCAGGTGCAGCAGGTTCAGGTGTTTGCGGACGTCCAGTGCACCGTCAACCTTGTAGGCAGCGACTCCTACCTGAACCAGAGCTCCATCGGCACCACGGCCTCCCAGAAAGCTCCGGGACCCCAGGGCGCCCAGAACAACCAGGCCCAGCAGAAGAGCCTCCTCCAGCAGCTGCTCACCGAGTGATGACCCCACCCTCCTCCAGCTCTCCTGCTCTACCCTCTACTTCTCACTTCTACGCCTCCTCTTCGGAGGTCGGTGCACCAGACCCATTGCTGTCTCTGTCTCACCTTTTCGGATGGATGGATGGAAGGATGGATGTGTGGACGGCCACGGCGTGTTGGCTTAGGAAGGCCGGCGGCGGCGTGGCTTCACCACTCCTGTGTGGCGTCGGTGGAATTCGGGGCCGGTTTGTTTTACCGCCCAGAACTTAAAAAAAGAGAAGACTCAAGTCAGAAGGAGCAGCAGTGTATTTAAACCTGCCTGTCTAATCTGTCTGACAACCTGTCTGTCTGCCTCAGCCTATATAAGGCAGTGTTGTCTCGCTGCTCATTCCTCGGTGACCTACTTCTGCTTCCTGACCCAAGAAAACAACTGCGACATCATTTGTAGATTAGCCAAGTTGTCGTCACTGTCAAATCAGGGCCGGCCTCTTTTTATTTTTGTTGTTGTTTGTTTTTTCTCTGCTGGACCGTCGCGACAGAAGCAGCAGCAGCAGCAGCAGCAGCAGCAGTGCATCTTGGGAGCATGAGTTCCAGCGTATAGCTGAGCTCTTTTAAAGTGTGGGATTATCCTGCACGTTAGCAGCACCTCTGGCTTTTTTTTTAATTTGAGTTTTCCTCTACCTGTCTCTCAGCGATGTGGGAATGTGTAAGGTTTCAGACCTCTGTGGCATTGTGGGATAGAAGCTCAGTATCAGCTGGTTCTGTGACTGTCTCTCTCTATCAGCTACAGTGCCTGGTGGAAGTTTGAGTTTTTCCCAAGCTCTGCTTCTTCTTCTTCTTCTTCTTCTTCTTCTACATATTATTTTATCTCCTGTTTTTATTTTTGTTTTCCAGTGGAATTGTTTTATGTTTAAAATTCTTCTGCTCTCACCGTCATCATCGTCATCAGATTCATGATCATCAGAACAAGCTTTGACAACAGCCAGAACGGATGGATAAATGGATGGATTGATTGATGGATGTATGGATGGATGGATGGGAGACAGACGGGATGCTGCTCAGTTTGGAACTTACGTGTCTTTCTTCCGCACAGGAGGAAGTTTTATTTTTATTATTTTTCAAAGTATAAAAGAAAAAGACTGTTATGATTATTTAACTGTCTGTCCATCACATTTTACCCCTCACCTCAGCAGCTGTGAATACAGAGCCCTGTGTGGTTCTTCTTCTTCTTCTATCTCCTTCTCTTTCTCTTTCTCTGTGTATCTTTCATGCTATCTCTCGGCCTATCAGTGTTGTTTGCCATGTGCACCATGCAGGCGGGTAGTATTGTACAGTACAGAAGGACAAAGACTTGTGGATGAGCTCACTCTTCTCTTGTAACTGCTTTCCTTTAAAAAAAAAATAAGAGTGTAATGAATTGATGACTCAAAACAGCAAAACTATGTATAATGTGATTCGATCCAGGTTTTTCTTTCAGATCCCTTTATTTTTTTAAAACCCTAATGTCACCTCATGGAGATTATTCTTGTTTTGGCATCACGGTGTTGTAAAACCGCAACATTGTGCAGTGGAGGAGGAAGTTTCACCAACTTCTGAAATGTGAAAAGCAAAACTCGAAGACAAAGCCAAGTCTCACCCCTCAGTTTGAAAAGAAGCGAATTGGTTCGATGGCTTTCTCTTTGCCATCTTTTCTTCCATTCTCCTCTTTTTTATTCTTATGTATGTACAATACTTTCAAGAGAACTTTTCAGACAGTACAAGTGTTTGTAACCATTGTATTAAAAAAGCAAAAGGATACCTCAACGTGCGATCTTTGCTGCGATTACTCTGGCGATGCTAATGGTACTGAACTGCATCCATGTTGTATCTGTAGCCGCAGCAAACGTCGCACTTTAGGTTATTGTTCCTATATAATGACATTTAAGTAGAGGCTTTAGAGTAGACGTTCCTAACAAAGATGTGATGGATAATTAATTTAAAGCTGTCAACAAATTGAATCAAAACAGAGCGGGTTGAATCTTAAAAAAGGTTTTTATTTCTGACTTGTTTCTTTTTTTTGTTTTTGTTTTGGGATTCAACCCTCTCCTCTCTCCACCTCTGGTTTCCCTGATGAAGACTTCACTCCACTGGCAACACACACACTCAAACACACTCATGACAGTTTTCTGTCGACTACTGTTGCTCAGTCAGACACTGTGTCTCTCAGCGATAACAGACCTCTGTTAACAATCAAACGATCCACACACAGACGAAATGTGCTTCTTATTGTACACAAGGAACATGGAAAACCCTCCAAAGATACTGCCTCTAAAAAGTCAGGAAGACTTTTTATTCACAATTGATTCGGACAATTACTGATTGGCTCCCAGAACATAAAGGACTGTATCGTCTGCGTACGTAGATACTTTTGCAGATTCTTTCATGTTTAGTGATGAAACTGGTACTTATTTGATTCCCATTTTTTAATTACCCCATTTAGGTCAAATCAGAAAATAATTCCTCTCATTTGAGCAGATTTTCATGGTTGGAATTAATCTAAATGAATTATTGTAGTGCATTTATTTTTTAATTATATTCTTATCTAATAAATATCGTCCCAATGGGGTGGAGATTTCAGGACAGTTTCCTGAAGATTACCATGGGAATTTTAACTTGGAAATATTGGAAATTTTCAGGGTTTTGTGGCGGCAAACTAAGAATAACTTTTTCAAAAATTCACGGAAAATTTTGGCTCTGAATTTTTTTTTTTAAAGATCAGGTTTTTCTTGTTATTAACTGGATTTAATGATGTTGCATTAGACATGTTTGCATGTCTATTAGCAAACCAAAATGTAAATACATATAAATGACCAGGTGAATGCAGTTCATTTAAAATTCTGAAAAATTTAATGAAAAGTTTTCAACTATGAAAATTCCTGGACTTTAACAACCTTAATGGTACAAAATAGTTTAAGAAATGTAAAAAGTAAAGTGAAAATTTGCAGGAAACTCTTACGTAAGTTGCTCCAATTGCACTAACTTTTAAAGGAAAGCAAATTTAAAAGTTTGTTATTGTTGATCAAATTCAACAACTATATAGAAAATGATTGCTTAAATTCACAGGCCTAATATTTGGGATTAATTATGGAGATTTTTCTACTAGAACATAGAGGACTGTATCATCTGCATACGTAGATAGTTTTGCAGATTCTTTACTGTTTAGTGATGAAACTGGTACCTATTTGATTCCCATTTTTTTTAATTACCTCATTAAAAGCCAAAACAACAATGATCCCTCACATTTGAGTAGATGCCATGGTTGGAATTAATCTAAATAAATTTATTTTAGTGCATTTATGTTTTAATTATGTTCAGATCTAATAGATATCGTCCCAAAGGAGTGGAAATTTTCAGGACAGTTTCCTAAAGATTACCATGGGATTTTTAGCTCTGGAACATCGGAAATTTTCAGTGTTTTGTCGTGGCAAACTTAGATTAACTTTTACAAAAATTCACAGAAAATTTTAGCTCTGAATTTTTTTAAAAATTCAGGTTTTTCTTGTTATCAACCGGATTTAATGATATTGACATGTTTGCATGCATGTCTGCTTATAGCAAACCAAAATGTCAAAAAACATGTATATGACCATTTATTTTAAATCCTGAAAACTTCCATGACAAGTTTCCAACTTTGAAAATTCTTGGAATTTTACAACTTTAATGATAAAAAAATAGTTTAAGACATGTAAAAAGTAAAGTGAAAATTTGCAGGAAAGTTGTACGCAGGTTGCTCCAACTGCACTAATATTTAAAGGAAAGCAAAGTTAAACACATGTTATTGTTTATCAAATTCAATAACCATATCAAAAATGATTGTTTAAGATTATCCTACCAGAACACGATACTGTGGTTTAAGGTAAATCCATTTTTTCATGCCAGCGATTTCTCAAGTTTGCTAATTGGCTTCCTTGTTGAACAACTGTCAGGTATCTATCACAGAAAATAAGAGGCAGTATCTTTGTAGGGGTGTTTTCATACAGCTTAGTCATCAAATTCAGATATTAAAACTCACCATTAGCCCCCTGTAACATCGCATGCTTGCAAAACGTCAACAACACCTAGTCTGATGCTACTGCAGTGGAAACGGGCTCTCCTGTGTACTGTTTCTACAGAGACGCCACATTAACAAACCGTATGCAACAGATACAGAGGGATAGTATGCAAGGTCAACATTCCACCCACCGACTCCTCCAATGTTGTATGATGTGAGAACCACTTTGTGCTCAGCTGAAAAGCCTCCGTGTGTGTATTCAAAAACGTGTTTCTGTGCAGATCAGTGCACTGTGTATCCAAACAGAGGCCCAGGATTTTCAACATCTTTTTCTTTCTTTGTAATTTAAAGACGGAAAACTCTGCCTCCTGGACTCTAACGTCTACCAAGACTCTCTGAGATGGTTTTTATTTTTCTATTTTTCTGTGTGTATATTTATTAGAGAAGCATGTGGATAAATCATCACCTTTTTATTACCTCATTGTTGTTTTATCAGGCAGGAGCTCTGTCTGGTAATCTTTCCTGTAGACCGAGTTTTCACACTGTGAGCGACTTTTTATTGGCTTAATTCGACGTTAACTGCTAAATGTCTCCTCATTACAAGTTTACTCTGGCATCCAAGCACTTCTTAAATTCCACACAGACGTGAATCTACTCTGACGATAAACTGATTGAGTCCTCAAGTAAAGGACTGTATCATCTGCGTACAGAGATATTCTGCAGATTCTTCGCTGGTTTGGGATTAAACTCTGGTACTTCTTTGGTTCAGCTTTTAAACATTACCTCATTGAAAGTTTGGTTTGGTATCTTAGATCTTACAGATGAGAATCTTGACTAAAACTGGTGGGTTTCCAGGGTGTAAAGAACTGAATCATCTGCATACAAAGATATATTTTGCTGGTTGTGAGCTGTTTCGTGACAATTTCAGTTATTTTGATTCATCTCTTCTGGTTTTGGAGCACTTCTTATATTTCAGACTGACAGAAGTCGATGGGTTTCTTATGTGTAAACAACTTTATCATCTGCATACAGATGTATTTTGCAAATTCTTGACTGTTCTGTGATACCGTTGTTCGATGTTTCCTTCAGTCAGTACGTTTACATGCATGCAGCAGTTTAACTAAGATCATTGCTTAGTTGAAAAGTCATAGCAGGGGATCTAGTCTTCTCTGTTTTGATAGATGGCGCTATGTCCTTTTTTAAAAGGCGAAGATGTGTTCGTATCGAGCTAGTTTCATTTCACCCAAAAAGGACACAACACTCTAACAATGATGGCCGAGATAAATGCAGCTGTAGCTCTTTATGATTCTTATTTGGGAAGCTTAGTTGGTGTTTGTTGTGTTGGAGCGCAGCAACCCTGTTTATCATGGTCATCTCCTTCCTCTTTTGGGTGAAATGTGCTTGAAATGCGCTGAACGCAAAGGTGTACCGAGACCTGCCAAGTCCTGTTGTGTCGATCGAGCTATGCTTAGTCTGTTCTTGGTCTGACTAAGCTGTGTAAATGCACTTGGATAGTCTGATCTTGTGCTGACTAAGTTCCCGTTTACATGACAATGTTTCATCTGAAAATGCTAAAACGCAGTGAAAAAAATCTGCATTTACACGGAAACGCAGAGGGACTGAAAACGCTGTAGTAGGCATGCCAGGCCTATGGTTGGCGCTATAAATGTCTTGTCCAGAAGCCGCCTTTGGGAGATCTCCACCAAAGTAGAGTTGAGCCGGTCATCTGGTGTATTAGGGAATACTAAGTGCAAAAGTGAAGCAACAGATGTTCATTTTGTTTAAAGACAGTCAGCAGATTCAGCAGACTGAGCGACGATTTTAACAACAGTATTGTTGTCCTGTTGCATGTGTGAAGCCTGAAGTGGAGTGTGATGTCATCGTTTCCACTGAAAACGTTGGCTTACTGTTTACACGGCAAAGGTGTTGGCAGTGTTTCGGAAAAATCCCACTAAGGAGGCCATCTTTAAAAGGTTGCATTTTAGGTCGGCTGAAACGCAACAAAACTTTTGCGTTTCACCCTGTTGTGTAGACGGCCCTTAAGCTCATAGTCTGATTTCTTAAGCTGCATGTAAACGTACTGAGTAAATCTGATCCAGCACTTCTACATCCAAGCACTTCTTAAATTTGAACAGACAAGAATCTTCAAAGCAAAAGCCATTGGGTTTTATCCAGTGTAGAAAGCTGTATCATCTGCATACGCATTTATTCTGATGGTTATAAGTCGGTATGTGAGTTCAAACTGACTTCTGAAATCTTAGCAGCCAATTTTATGAGTCAAATACTTAAGTTATTGTTTGAGTTAAGGAATTACGGATAGAAATACAAATTAAATCAGCTAAAAATAGATACCTGAGATTGCTATTGGGTGTCGTTAGGGGCTAATTTCCAGATTTGAGATGAAGATTCCCACAATCCTCCACATGGTTGTGTAAAAAGTAATGGTGTCTCAGACAAAAACCTTCCTCTACCTCCAAACTGAGACTTCCCATTACTGCACATGAGCTTGTGGAGACGTGAAGACTCACTTTTCAACCTTGTAACAAGAAATCTAAAAATAAGATTCTTGTCTGTCTCACTCTTCCTTTGCAGTGCTTTCAAATCGAGAAAGCTCACCATCGAGCCCTGAAATCTAACATGCAGTTTGTGACAAGTTTCGAGAAAATGAGCGTCTTTACATTTTTGGTTCCTCACAGTGTGAACGCAGCGGTCACACCCTCCTGTGCCACTGTTTGGTCGATGTATTAAAATACTCCGAAGAGACAGAAGCTGCACAAAGTGGAAGAATGTATTTTTGTTTTTTGTTTTTTTTTGGAAGGATTCTGCCAGTTTCAGCCTCCTCTTGTTTCTCTGCTCTGATTATTTCACACATACAGTATTGAAAGCCCTCCTACCTCCTCCTCCTCCTCCTCCTCTCTCCTCTGTCCTCTCACTTTTCTGCGTGGAATATGCATTCCTATGGAAATGGTTTCCTCTACAACCCTGTTAACTGCAGAAACTCAACTCTCAGCTCATCCTGTGTTTTTTAACAAACCGACATGCCAAATACAACCAATGCATATGTACTCTGTTATCTTTTTTTTTTTTTCTTATTTTGTATGCAACAGCCATTCAGCGGATACAACAGTCCCTCCTTCCTCACTACGATTAACAGGTACAAGGTTAGGTTCTTTTTTGTAACATTCAAGATGTTAACATAATGTATATAACAGAGAAATGTGAATATGTATTTGTTCAGAATCAACAAAAAGTAGTGCTCCGAGTTTGTGGTAAAAAAGAAAACGAAAAAAAAAACTACTCGCCTCCGTCATGTTTTTATTTTATGTTTTTGATTTTCTACTTTTTTATTTTTCTGATGATGTATGTATGTACATGACTATCAGTGAGTGCGTATGTATGTAAGTATGTGTGTAAGTGATTAATACTGTATATCTGGTGTTCTCTAAGATGGAAAAGTCGAAGATGTCCTAGTTTGATTCTTCTCTTCTTTTTACTCTTTAGACCCTGCACAGTGTACCTGTGGGTGTTTCAGATTAACTATGCCAGAGAATGGTTTTTAGCGACTGCTGAATGTGATTTTACTGAGAGAGAAGCAGTGTGGACTGGCTTTTTGTACGGGTTAATTTAAAAAAAAAAAAAAAAAGAAAAAGGCCATATTATTTAATTTTCTCTGTTGTCAAAAGTTTAAGCAGATCTGGGAGAGTGGAGCCTTGGTTTTTTGGAGAAGCATTGCCTGCTTGTTGTGTGAATCAGTGGGCTTCTTTTTCTCTTTCTTTTCTGTCTGTCTGTCTGACTGATGTAGCTTCTTTTTCTCGCATTTGTAAGTAGTAAACGACCAAAGCTTCAAAATGTTTCACCGGGAAATCATATGCAAACCTCATCATCACTGGACATGACATAATGTAGCGGCCCTTGTTTTGTTGTCATCGTGCTCATTCGGATTTCACACAGCTTACACAGCGTTCTTCTCTTCGTCCAAACAGCTCAGTTGTTTTTTTTTTCTTGTCTCGGTTTTAACTTCTGCGACGTCTCCGCTTTGCAAAATGAGGTCTTTTTCCGTGCCTGAAGTGCTATCACTCGTTTACAGGAAGAAAGGAAACATTGCAACCGATAGCTATGCACCTTACCGAACGAAGCATTTCCTCACTTGTAGAATTAACACTGGAGCAAACGTTTCATTTCCACGCCAACAAAGCCCCGTCAGTGTAGTTCCAAGTCTCCCTCTCAGCGAATCTAGTGGATATCTGATGACCTTTCTCAGCTTTTAATCGTCATTCTTTAACTTTATACCAAACTTGAGGTGCCTCGTGTATATACTTTCCGCAGTAAAGATTGCTCCTTTGCTGTTAAACAATAATAACCTTGTTAAGCAGGGTTTTTTTAAAACCTTTTTTCACCTTTATAGAAGAAAAAGTTTACTGTATTTTAAATGACTTTTTTACACGCATAGATTAATCAAATTATTCCAGGAATTTGCAAATACAATCTAATTTTGCACTTTATATCAGATTTACTTGGAGTGAAAAGGCCATCAGACACTGTCTCAATCAGATCAGTATTTGGAGATCGAGTAAAGCCCCCTGTGAATGTAAAGAAAAAAGTAGCTCAAACTGAATTCAGCTCAGGTTCTTTCTGAAGAACTTGGCCGTAGTAGAAACCCAAAAGACGACTTAAAATTGTACCTTCTTTGTAATGTAGTCTCTATCTGTCTTTTTCTGACTTTCTCTTTCTGTCTTTCTCTACACCAACCGATCCTCAGTACGAAAACTATGCCAATCTTCTTCAGGTGACACCCCGCTCCTCTTTCCTCAGCGAACTGTTAAAAAAAACCTCCTCCAGAACATTCCTGCTCACAGAAACCGTTTCACTCCGTAGCTTCACTCTGCGATCGCTTTCATCCTGTTTTTCCTCAAACCAAGGTGGACACTCGCTTTTTTTTTCTTTTTCTTTTTTAATGTCAGCTAAAGTCTGGTTTGTGTGAGACTGAACCTCTGCTTTCTAGCAACAACTGTGCACTGACATGAAGGACGACACACTCACCGTGTCGCTCGTCTTCTCTGGTTTTTGCTCGTCTTTGTCACTTTCTGTGCTGCCTGATGTTGATCTTGTGGTGTGCTTGTACTCAGATTGAATCAATGATATCAGGGTGAATCTTCAATTAAGGGAATTTTTCTGTCTCCAGGGTAGATTTCCAAAAAGAAAAATGTTTTTAACAAAACCAAATTCGTAAGGGTTGGGTGTGATGATGATATTCTAAAATTCAAATGTGCAAGATTTTCACTGTTTTGGGCTTGTCTGTTTTGGTAATGACAAATTTCACTTTTTGCAGAAAATGTTGGTTAAGTTTTAGACTTGCTAAGCCAACAGGCTAGCTAGCATGCAATGTACTCAAAATATATGTAAATAAAGTGAAATTTCCAAGCAGCAACTTCTGCTCTGAGAATATGAGACAATGCGGAAGTGCTAAAATCTGCTGTTCCTTGAGTGTCCGATTGAGGCTGGCTCCAGAAGTACCAGCAGTCCTCATACACACCAAGCCAGAAAAAACTGTTTTTAAAGCAGAAATTAACCTTTTTACAGCCTGGTTCAGAAAACGTCTCCCGTCTGAGTCGCTAATTTTACGGTCAGAAGCACAGCTTAGCTCACATGTCCAACAGGCGCCCTATAGCTGTACGTAAAGCCCTTGCCACTACCAATATGGCCGCGATAGCCGATCTGCTTCAAAAGTCTGTTTCAGAAACAGACGTCAGGGAGACTATGTCCATATTTTATACAGTTTATGGAAATTTCCTTCTAATTAGTTAAAATCTTCAAAAAGTTGCTTTTTTGGTAATGACGCCTAATAAACATGCTCTCAAAACAATGTCAGTAGTTTTCTGTAAAAACTTTAATAGTTTATGAGTGTGACGGTAATGACGGAAGAATAAGGGACAGCAAAATTTAACTATAAATTAATTGCAAATTGAACAAATATAAACAATATGAGTTTTTAAGCTATGAGGAAATTTAAAGTGAAGATTTAAAAGAATTTAGCACTTTCATTGCTTTATTATTAGGGATGCAGGATATATCGGTATAGATATCGGCCGATGTGTTAAAGTGGGACGATATTTACTCGTTAGCTGACGGCCAAATAAGACCCAAAAAATATTGTTTTCTCTGACTTTGTAAACACCAAGACTTTTTAAGAAGAGTTATCTCTTTTTTATGTCGCTCTTCCTATTTTTGATCCAAAAAACCAGACAAAATGTACTTTTTTCCGAGCACGTTCATTTCAGGCGCTCCATCCTTTGATCCTCCCCAATCGACGTCTTTTCTCACGATCGCGCGCTCTTTCTCTCTGAACCACCTCGACACATCATCCATGTCGAGATTTTTATTTTAATTTTTTCTTGTACCAATACTGACATCGGTAAATATCATTTATCAGCCATAACAGCAACATAAGTATCGACATTGGTATCAGCCAAAATATTCATATAGAGGGGATGTTAAAATACCTGGATTGGGGACGAGCACAAAATAGTGAAAAAGTATTACAATATCATGACGGAGACATAGTTACTTTTTTTTTTCCATAACTTCTTCAACCTAACCCTTACTGCTTTTGTTTTTGGGTTAAAAAAAAAAATTTTTTAGAAATCTACCCTGAGGACAGAAAAACTCCCTTAATTGAAGAATCTTACCCAACAAGTTAATTATTCAGCATCTCTTTTCTTCAAATCTGTTACTCGTGCACCACTAAGACTCACCATCGCCCTCTACGCCCCACTCATTCCTCCTGCAGGTGTTCAGACTAACCTGTCCTCTCTGTGAAAGCTTCCACTGCGTCTGTTGTTGAGTGTAAGTGCTGCCGTGTTGGGATGTGGTTCACAGACTTTTAAAAAAAAAAAAAAGGCATGTTGTTAACACTAACTCACCACTCTGTGTCGTTTTTCGGGGGCGGTAAATGCTTTCTCTGGAGAATTGAGTAAAAAATGACCAAGGTTCCACTTTCTCCCTTGTACAAATTAATATAAATAAATATATATATAAATATATATTATACATTTTACTCATTTTTGTCCAGTTTTGTATATTACACTCATGTAAAGTTTGTTTTTAAAGAGGCATCGGAGCAGCTATTACAAGACAATATGAGTGACAATGTTCATCTGCGAGAATTTTATGCATGTTATATTTTCTCTTCCTCTCTTTTCTCTCTCTGTCTCTCTTTCTGTCTCTTTTAATCCCCGACCCCCCCTGTTCAGGTGTGTAACGTGAATATAAAGAAATCTACCTTTTCTTTGGAATGTTGTAGACAATCAGTCTCAGGCCGGGTCCAGTCCCTGCAGGGAGTGAGAGCCCTGCAGGCTGATAGACAAACAAAACTCTTTTTTTTTTTTTTCTTTGACGATTAAAAAAAAAACAAATCTTTATTTGCATCTACTGGAAGTCTAAATTTTTGGAGGTTTTTGTTCATTCATATGTTCGTGGCTGCTCAAGTTTACACACACACTTCTCTACTACACTCAAAACACAAACACCTCGTGCATTTGATCCCTCTGCTTTTGTTTTTGTTTTTTTTTTGTTTTTTATTTTTGTTTTGTTTTGTTTTTTCCAAGGTGAGGATGCCAACCTTGAGGAAATGATGCTTTGACTAACAAATCTATAACATCTATGAATGTGGGAATGCAACACATTGCAATAAAAGCACCATTTGAAATGCACAATGTTGTCACTGCTTCTTCTTTGATTCCTTAAAGGATGTTTTGTCACAGGATGTTCACCTGAAGTCAGCAAGCTTGTAAGGTGAATATTCTGACTTTTGAAGCTCCAGTGTGTCAGGACTCTGCTAAAAAATGAAATCGAAACAAGCGTCTATGTCTTATTTATAGTATTAGATAGTCTTATTTGTTCTAATATGAGCTACATTTACCAGAGACTTCTAAGAATTGTCTTATTTCAAGGCATTAAATGACAAAAACTACTCCTGATAAGAGTAAAAAATCTACTAGTGGGGTAAGAATGGTGGCGTATTGCATTCACCTAAAAATAAAAAAAAAATCCTTCTAATTTTTTTACTTAACTCTTTAATAAAAACATTTTTTATCTAAAAAATAAATTAAAAAAAAAAATATTTTTGATTTTCCTGTTTTATGAGATACTATTTCATAAAAAAAACAAAACAGGAAACTGAAAAGAAAAGGAATTCCTGAAAATCTTAACTTATCATCTTGATGAAAAAAACGTGTAACTGTTGACTAAAACACATTAAAAAGCCAGCCTTACCTGTGTTGACCCCACTCCTCTGATTAGCAACAAAAAAATGCAGCAACAAGTCATGCAGCAGAGCATCATGGGAAATTCTGTTTTTTTACAAGATAGTAGCTCATAAAAAAAGAAAAAACTAAAATAAATTCCTATTTTTATAAGATAGTAATGTTGTGAAAACAGGATATTTTCTATTTTTGGGTGAATGCAATATGCCACTGTAGGTCAGAGAAACGTCAGTATTTTCATATGAAACCATAGGTCTTACCTCAATAAGGAAAAAAGGACAAAAATACCAGCTTGTTTTTGATTTAAAGGCAACAAACCAGGAAAAACATGGATCTTAGAATGAAGTTCAGCATGAAAATCAAGATTTTTTTTTTATCTTTTGGTATCAAAACTATACTATTGGTGTCATTTTCAAACATGTTGGGCCTCATTCACAAATAATGCGTAAAAAAAGGTGTGCTTAAATCGTGGGTCGAAACATTGACGCATAAATCTGTGATTCATCAATATTTTCTTACTTGAATTTGTTCTTACTCTGCAAACAAACTAAGAACCTCCTCGGACCACGTGTATGCACAACTGATAACCACACTCTCTTTAGACTCTTTGAACATATGTAGATTACTTTCAGTAAAGGAAAGAAGACCTTAATAGATTTCTTAGATAAAAGCAGTGAATTGACTAAATGTATTAATTAACCATGAAACTGACACATATTGACTCTTAATAATACAAAACTGAATTTTAAATTAAATACGTTTTATTAAATTAAATATGTTTTTTTCTTGACCGTGTTATTCATAAACAGCATTTAGTAAACATTCTTTTTTTATATTTTTTTTTTATGAAAGTGACCCTCATAGAGCACAACCTACACCACTGGACCATCTGCATGATTTTTATCTGTAAAAGAAAAATGAAAAACATTTAGCTAAGTGAAAAAAAAAAAACTTTTGTGTTCGTTGTTGTAATACTTGATTTGGCCAAAGGAGGCAGCAGAGCACCACTGTCTGTTGGTCTGAGACAATCCTTGAGGTGATATGGACAAAACATGAACAGTATAAAACATAATTAATAAGGATAGTTTGTTTAATCAAAAATAACTCGTTTATTTCATGAATTGGAAAAGAAACAGCAGTGAAAAAGACATTCAGTTACTAAAGATACTTCGGTATTACACAGTGATCAGCCAGAGTGAGGTATTAACAAACATTATGTACAAATGTGTTTCATTTATACTGGACTTTTATATTTACAGTTATTAACCACAAAAACATAATAAAACATGTTTAATCTTCTTAGTTACAGTAGAGAGAAAAATATTTAAGAGTATTGCACTGTTAGAAAAGATGAGCCACAGGCTTTATAATCAGTAGTTAAACAACCAGTAAAGGAAGTAGACACCATTTTTTGTCATGAGAAGTCCAAAGGTGCTCAGCTCGTCATTTTCAGCTTCATGGAGAATAATGACGCACTGAACATGAAAACCTGTATTTGATCCAAAAATACAACAAAGACTTGTTTTCAAATAAAGAAACATGTAAACAAGTTTCAAGACTCTCGATATCTGAAGTGTTATTATTTCAAGTTTTCATTCATTTTGATGCAGGATGTAATAAACAGCTGAAGCTCAGTCTCTATAATTCTGTCTGACAGATGATTTTACTCTCTTCTCCTGGGCCGATCTCTTTGGTGTTGGCTGCCGTCTCGATGGGCGGTGTGGGGTTCTTGTACTCGTAGTACTCCACGATGGGGTAAGTAATAACGGTCAGCACCAGCACGGTCAGCAGGATGTAGAGTTTATGCTCCAGACACAAGAAAGTGCTGTAGGCGAAGGCGATGACGAAGCCCAGAGACTCCCACATGCGGTAGTTTGCGAAGGCTGCTTCTTTGTCCCGAGGAAAGAGGATGCCGTAAAGAGCTGAGAGAGAGGACGCAAGAAATGTTACGTTCAGGTGCTCAAAGACCCCGTCAGATATAACCTGTGCCCTGGTTGGCCTGGGTTTGTTTTTTTTAAGAGTTTTTGTTAAAATGTTTTTCACCAGCTGAGCTTCTACTTATGCTACATGTCATTAAAGGTGCTTTTCAACTGCAAGAACTTTCACCAGGAACTAGGATCCTTTAACAGGAACTATGTGCTTTTTACAGGGTATATGCTAAAATCCTGAGGTTGATTTCAGTAATTTTTTAAGACTTTTCAAAAACCTTTAAAAAAGTTTGAAGACTTTATCACAACTTTCAGTTGTTGTTGGCATCCACTTTTTAACAGTTGTAGTTTATATTTTTATAGAAATGCTGTAAGCTAAGGATGAATAAAGCTTGAAAGAACAAATGAAACTAAAGGCAGGTTTATCGACACTCCCCCAACAAGAAACAGCAGTTATTCAAGGCCAACTTGCTGAAGAAAATGAGAAATTATTTAGTAATTTTTAAAATTTAGGACATGTGCTGGAGATAGTGTGATTTGCTTTAATGTTATATTTAATTTCTCTTTATGAAACTAGAAAATACATTAATTTATAGCTGGTGTTTATACCGCTCACAATCCTTGTTGTTGTATTTTATTGTAACTAGAGTCTTTATGTATTTTTTTTATTTTACTCTTTTTTATTTTTGTATTTTTCTACTGACTCCATCGGTTTCTGCTGTTAACACAACAATTTTCCAGTTTGGGATCAATAAAGTAACTCTATTCTTTTCTATTCTATTCTATTTTAGACTACTTTATTGGCTGAATGTTCAACGTCCCAATCAGGGGACAGTTGCACGGAGGAAAATAAATATTCATGGTTTATTTTTTGGGTCAAAGCTTGAATACCTATGAAACTTAATACCTCATAAAACCACAATTAAGACTTTTTAATACTTTTTAAGGCCCTTAATTTTCCCCAAATTGATTTATCAACTTTTAATACTTTTTAAGACCCCGCGGACACCCTGTTTTACCACAGAAATTCAGGTGTGCCCTTTGAAAAGGCTGTGCCCAGAGTGGTAACGCCTCCCAGCGGTCTAAGGATTTTAGGGGTCGGGGCCTATAAGCCAAATGTTTCTAGTTTCTAGTTTGTTTGTTTTTTTAAAGTTCAGCATCAACTTTAGCTTTTTAAAGCTCCCATGTCTCCCTCATCTTTTTCTCCAAATGGTGCAGAGTTTTTTAAGTTTGCACCTTGGCTGAGGAGATGGTGAAGTTGGACAGTCAGTCGACCAGCTCGCTACTTCCGATCTCAACAGTTTTTTGCTTAAAACCTAGTGCTGTCAGGCGATTAAAAAAATTAATCTAATTAATTACAGGATTTTTAATTAATCAGTCTAATTAATCGCATTTTAATCTCATATCTGCTTAAGGTCCCAAAATAAAGAATTTGAATTCCAGGACATTAAAATTACATTAAAAGACATTTAAAAACATTTAAAAATAAGGTGGGAATATATACAACACATTTTTAGGAACCCCTGCTTCTGTCACATTTTTACTCAATGTGGACTCAATTTTCACTACAATATGAACTTCTATACTTCTGTGAGGTCAGGAGAACCAGGGCTAAAGGCTAAAAACTGTGAGGAACTATGTACAAAACACTTTATTTAAGTCTTGGATCAAAGAAAAGTGAAGTATTTCCAGTTTTACATGCACTGAACACACGAACTGTTGCTAATTGGTGCAGAGCAGCCCCAAGCTGAAACATGACACCAGGAAGATGGAAGGAAGTTTTCAAAGAATACAGGACAAATATAGATTATTCACGGCTTGTTTAAAGCAGTAAAGAGTGTAAAATTTTCTGTTTTTTACAGAATTGAGTTAGAGCAAACGGTTGATTTTCTAAAGATTTTCAAAAAGGACGTGTGAATAAACAAGATGTGGACGGCAGTCTCACAAAAATCACTCTCCCTTCCCCCCGGTTTAAAGCATGTTGCTGACATCACGTGTGATACATTCAGGGACCGTCGGAAATTTGAGAATCTGACGAGAACACCACTTTGAACCCACCGCGGGTTTGGGAACCAGATTAATCTGCGTTAATTTTTAATTTGCGGTGTAATTAATTAATCTAATTAATGCGTTAAAATGACAGCCCTATTAAAAAGAAATTAAAAAGTTTCCAGCATCTTACCGTTTGTCTGAGTTTGCCAGATCGCATCAGCCATCCCCCACAGAGCAGGAAAAACAAAAAAGACAGGAAGCTCTTCGGGGTGGGGCCTCCAGTATAAGAGAGCAATGACAACGCCCAGGTTTGAAAGTGCAGCTGAAAAATCGACAAAAAGAGACGTCACGTGTTAGCAGCATGATCAGGCTTCATATCGAGACTGTAATAAGAGTGTAATGAAACATCATTTAAGGCTCAGTGTATGAATAGGGGTAACTATATAAGCTCTGCAAGGCTAAAGACAACACAAGATCTTATTTCCCAACAGTATCTGAACAGAAGTAGACAGGAAGGCTTGTCTTACCCAGTAAAAAGAGCGTGGCTCTCCCCACGTACTGAGCCAGTCTCCCAAACAGAAACGAGCAAATGGAATTTGTCGCTCCAAAACACATCATGATAAATCCAACGTAATGGATCCCCAGAGCACAAGTCACGTAGTTCTGTAAGAGACACAACATGGATTTACTCATGGACTCCTCACGTAGATAATACCTCTGTAACGTAAGACATTTGGTCTGGAATTCTGCCCCCTGGTGGTTTAAACCCAAATAGTGGTTTCACCTCTGGATCTGAGTGCTGATTTATGGGCGTGGTAAAGTAGACCGACCCCCCTGTGAGTGTGATAATTACATGCATAGCTCTCAGTCTATATACCATCAATAAGTGTCCATAGCTGACCTCCACCTCATTTATAAAAGTTAAAAAAAAAAAAAAATGTTTTTTAATTAGATTGTGAACATTTCAGCTGACAAATTTGACATTTGTTTAAGACGGTAAAATTAAATAATTACAATTAAAGCAATGAATTACCAGATATTATCTTAAAATAAATACTTTCCATCTTTATTTATTTTCTCAAGTTGTGAAATTATTTTTTTCAATAAAATATACCAAAATATGTGTCAAAAGTGTCCATACCAGCTAATAGAATCCAATTACTTAGAATACACTTTATTAAAGGGATAGTTCAGTTTTTGAAGTGGGGTTGTATGAGCTCTATGTGACCACTAAGGACATTAGATACAGTAGAAAGTTGTCTCCTCTCCCTCAGTAAGACACAAACTTTAATCGCTGGTGATGAGGAAATAGGTGCTAACAAGGAAATACGGTACCAGATTCAAAGGCTATTTTCTCTGCCTACAAGAACTAAAATCAAAAAGTAATACCACAGTTTAAGAGTACGCTACATAAAATATTTTTTAAGTGCATTAAGTCTTCGGAAATATAAACATTTATCCGGACCTAACTAACTGGTCATGTGTCCTTCCGCACAGCGCTGGTGCGCTCAGTCCCCCCTCCTCCTTTCAGCTGTAGGGAATGTAAACAAGCTACGCTTCGGGCGTCGGTTGTAGCCTCATGTAAGTTTGATCAAGTATCATGATTCTTTTGTTTGTACTCTAAGGATTGTGAGGCAGCGTAGGAAATTCAAAATGAGTGACTATGACAGCGACGATGAAGTTCCATTCACTTTGGGACCAAAAGGATACCTGTATGAACCGGAGTACACAGAAGAGGAGCTGCTACAGATGGAGACTGAAAGGAATACAGAGGAAAAATCCACCAACACTGTACATCAAGAGAAAGGCTGCTGATGTTGTTTTCCTCCGTCGCGTCTTTCCTCAGTATCCTGACGTGCTCCTGCTGCCCTAACTTGTTAAACAACCTCCTCCTCTCTGCTTCACGATTGCCCCTCCGCGCATGCGCAGTGCGGCTCTTTGTTTCAGGGGAAGACGGCAGGCTACATGACGACGCGCAGAGGGGCAATCGTAAACAAAGTCTTCGTCAGTTCAGAGGTCATTACAGCCACACAGCGCTGTCTGGAGTGACACAGACTGCAGCAGAGGACTAACCCGGAGCGGACCATGAAGGAATATTGGTGAAAAACACGAGTTTTTGGACGACTAATGCAGTTTTAGGAGCGGCGCTGTCTATGCCCCGATGGATCCCATTATACGGACGTCCGCTGCACGATTTTGGATCTAAATATCTCCCGAAGCACTGCATGGATCAGGAAAGCCTTCTGGGTGAGTATTTTGTTCTACTTCATTCTATAAACAATGTAAAAGCTGTATAAACCAAACTTATCCTTTAAAGGCCAGGAGATGGAGATAAAAGCCCTTTCTTCCATCAGTCATCATGGGGAATGTCAACTCTCACAATCTGAGATCACAATCTGGTTTTACTTCAGTCTTGTTACAGACCGTGCGTATTGAGGCAGCATACAACTACTGTAACAGTTAGAAAATGGACACCTGAGGCCAGTGAGGCTCTGAGAGACTGCTTTGAGTGCACAGACTGGAATGTGTTGTTAGAAACAGATGAGAACAGTATAGATATTGATAAACAGGTTGATTGTTTTATTGAATACATCAACTTCTGTAAAGACAATATCATACCATCAAAGACTGTACTCCGTTTCTCCACTAACAAACCCTCAATCACAAGTGACATCAAGGATATCCTCAATCAGAAAAAGGAAGCCTTTAGAGATGGCGACAAAGAACGGCTCAAACTGGTGCAAAAAGTGCTAAAGAGGAGATTAAGGGAGGCTAAGGTGAAATATAAAAAGAACATTGAGAGAAAATTACAAAATAATAACGTTCGCGAGGTGTGGAGAGTAATCAATAACATCTCTGGTTATAACTCAAAGACAAGGCAGCCAATTGTGGGTGATGTTGAACGTGCTAATGAATTCAACCAGTTCTTCAACAAGTTTGACACAGCGACCACTTCCTCCTCTACTGCTGCTCCTTCTACACATCTGAGTTACTCCACCACTCCTGCTACATCCCCTCTTGTGGTATGGCCACACCAAACACGAATGTGCGGCGCAATTACTTACAAAGTCAATGCAAAGACGCATTTAGACGCCGATTCGCCTCGGGTGGTGCGTTTGGGGCGTTTGGGGCGTTTGGGGCGTTTGGCGCGGCGCGTTTGTGCGTTTGGAGCATTCGCGTATTTGGGCAGAAGGCGCGAATTCGCTCGAGTTCAAAATATTGAACTTTTGACGCGAATTCGCGTGAAGGCTTGCCATGGCCGCCAATCAGCGATGACGTTCCCCCACAACGTCATTGATTTGATGACCTGCACCGGCTCCAACTCTGCCGGAGGATGGAGGAGTAAACAATCTGTGCGGTGTGTCATCATCCAGAGTAATAAGATACGACGTGTGTACTCTACAGAGACCGGAAAAAAAGGAGCAGGCTTGGGTGAAAGTCGCTGAGGAAACAGGTTTTGAATGTAAGTTCTGTAAACATTCTTTTCCAGCTGTATTTGCCTGCACGGGTCATCACTGAGTCCGACTGTGTTTTCCTCAGTGGAGTTTTGAGCCTGATAGAGAGGAGGAAAGAGCGGGACAGGGGCAGAGCCAGAGAAAAGATGGAAGTTCTCTGTGCTCCTCTCTTTCCTCCACCCCTTCATTATCCCCAGGGAGACCTCCGGGAACATGGGTCAGGGGTTCTGGGGGTCGGAGGTTCAGGGGATTGAGGATGAGATCGCAGGGAACAGCCAGGCAGGGCCGGTGGATTACCAGGGAGAGGCAGCAGACCTTGATTGTGATCTCCAAAGCTTTAATTTACTCTCCTGTCATGCTTTTTAAACCACAGCTCATTGTTTATCAGATGCTCTTTGGGCTTTCTGTCTTTAAATGAACGGGCTCTCTACTCCGCTTGTGCAGGAACGCGCTTACGCGTGCTCGCCCTTCAGCTTGTCAAAATAGTCCAGTGTCGAGACTCGGGCGTTCACGCGGCGCGTTACAGGCAGTTCACATTTGGTGTGGCCGCGGCATTACACCTGTGCCTCTTCCACTGTCACCGTATGTCACAGCTTTAGGAGTGAGGTTAGAGTTAGGAAGACTGTGCTCAGGGAAGGCTGCTGGTCCAGATGGTGTGTGTCCAAGACTGCTTAAGGACTGTGGTGCCCAATTGTGTGAACCCCTTCAGAGGATCTTCAACCTGAGTCTACAGTTGGGTCAGGTTCCGGCTCTGTGGAAAACATGTTGTACTGTGCCGGTACCAAAACTCAAATGCCCAGCTGAACTTAACAACTACAGACCAGTTGCCCTCACCTCACATGTTATGAAAACCTTTGAGAGGCTGCTTTTACGTCTGTTGAGACTTGAGGTCAAAGACACACTAGAACCTCTGCAGTTTGCATATAGAAATCATATTGGAGTGGATGATGCAGTTACATACAAGCGCCACCGTGCCCTGTGCTATCTCGAAGAGTCTGGCACCTATGTAAGAATTATGTTCTTTGATTTTTCAAGTGCATTTAACACCATCCAGCCCATGATACTGAGAGATAAGCTCAAAGACATAGGAGTGAACCCATCCTTTGTCTCCTGGATCACAAACTATCTCACAGAGAGGCCACAGTTTGTCAGGTTGGGAAACTGCGTCTCTGGGACGGTCATGAGCAGCACGGGGGCTCCACAAGGAACTGTTCTGGCTCCATTCCTATTCACACTTTATACTGCAGACTTCAAATACAACTCTGAGTCCTGTCACATCCAAAAATACTCCGATGACACTGCTATTGTGGCGTGTATCCAAAATGGACAGGAATCTGAATACAGGGTTCTGATAAAGGCTTTCTGTGACTGGAGTCATAGAAATTGTCTCCTACTGAACACTTCAAAAACAAAGGAAATGATTGTGGATTTCCGAAAGTCTGGGCTCTACCATCAGCCAGTTAACATCCATGGGGTGGACGTGGAGGTGGTGCCAACCTACAAATATCTTGGTGTACATCTGGACAACAAGTTGGACTGGTCCCTTAAAACAGATGCACTCTTTAAGAAGGGGCAGAGCCGTCTCTTTTTCTTAAGGAAGCTCAGATCAATTGATGTCTGTGGAAAGCTGCTGCAGATGTTTTATCAGTCTGTGGTAGCAACTGTTTTGTTTTATGTTGCAGTCTGCTGGGGAAATAGTTTAAAGCAGAAGGACAAGAGGCGACTGGAAAACTGGTGAAGAGAGCTAGCTCTGTGGTTGGATCCAGTTTGGACTCACTGGAGGCTGTGGTGGAAAGGTATACACAGAAGGGGAAGCCATCATTCGTCACACTGATCACCCACTTCACACCATCATTGACCAGAGAAACAGCAGCAGGGGACGACTCATCTCTCTGCAGAAGATCGTTCCTCCCTGCAGCCATCAGAGTTTATAATTCTTTAATCTTTGGAAGATGAGCCCAAACTACATGAATTTCCCTTCGGGGATGAATAAAGTATTTTGTCTATCTATCTATCTATCTAAAGATTTTTTTTCAATTTATAGCTATTTATTTACATAATTGTGAATATACATATTAAATGTATTTTTTTTATTAAGACGTTTCGGCTTTTTTTTTTTTTTGTTATTTGTAGATTTATTTATTTATTTATTTATTACTTTTTTTCTGATTGGTTGGTTTTTTTCTGTAATTCTGTGTCCATTTTGTCAATGAAAAAGAAGTATCTTAATTAGTACATGGGCGGTTATAACTAAGTGTGTATATGTATTTATAAAACATAAATAATTATAGATTTTTTTTTTTAATGGATGATCTAGGAAATAAATATTTAAATAAATTTAAGAAAATTGTAATAACAACAATAGAGCTGTTTATCATTTATTTTTTCATTGCATTTTTTTAAACATCATACTGTTTGTCTTCCATAGTTAAAAGGTTTTGTGGAGAACTTTAACCTGAGGGTTTGTCACCTGAGTCCACATGTTTATGATGTGCTGATAGAAAGTCTAACTTTACCCGAGTAGCCCGTTTCATATTTTTAGGCTAATAGTTCAGGGTTACATGAGTCACTGAACACATAACACACCTGAGTTTTTATGACTGCCCCGTTGGCTTTCAGGTTGTTACGTGAGCAGAAGGTCCTGACTAGAGACGGGTGACTGGAGTAAAAACGAACACCTCCTCCTCAAAATCTGATCGTCTGCACAGATCAAGGAGACATTTCTGATTTCTCTCACCTTGGTGTACTCGCCGGAGAGGAAGCTCTGCTCAAAGCCGCTGTACATGGTGAGGGGGATGAGGGTGAGCAGCCTCCAGTCCTTCAGGAGTCTGAACGTGGCCAGAAACGTGCGAGAGAACGGCTCCCGGTTCCCTCGAAACTCACTGGTTTGATCATGGTCGATGTTGTCCAGAAAGATGGCCACGATGAGGATGGCGAGCACTCCAACACCTGATGAGGATGAACAACACAAAACATCAGACATAGTCCTGTCATATTCTGCTGAATGATTCATTGATTTAATGTTTGATGCCAAAATAAGCTCTATTTTTACCAATGTAGCATCCAACCAGAGTCCACACCAGTTTCTGAGCGGGTTTGTTGACGGTACCCGTGGCGTTGACGAAGAGGCCACAGTCTGCAGCTCCACATGTGAGCAGCTCTTCCTCTGGGATGTCAGCTGAAGAGAAAACAGAAAAAAGTCATATCATACAGCCAACAAAGACAAAAGTATTTGTTTGAGGGTTATGTTTTCATCTTTGACTTGTGCAAATACAGAATCACTGCATCACGTTTTTCTCCACAGAGCTGCACGTTTACAAGCTCCTAACGTCGTCCAAACTGATAAGCTGAGGAGCATCAATAAAATGATTTACAGTAAACTTCATCCCCTTCTCACACACACACCCTCATTTTATCCTCCACTAAACTAGAAACCATAAAAGAGGCCGAGATCCAGGGGAGTTAGACCTCGACCTCTCGCATTTTGTGTGACGGTATCAGCAGTTCAGAGGGAGGGAGAGAAAAATCATGGCTGAAGGGTTGAACTAAGGGGAATAACACAGATAAGCAAGACTTCGGTGCTAAACCAGGATGAAAACATGACGGTTCAGTTTCTTAGTTTGTTCAGAGCTTATCAGTCAGGGTTTAGACCAGGACTATCAACATAATCCTGAAACACCACTTAAAACTGACCTTAAAACTTTAAGGCTGATGGTAAGGGTGAGCAAAAGTGTTAAATATTTCTATTTCCTCACACTGTACCTGTAAATCTTAATAAAAGACAGTCTTTGGAGTATTATTATGGTGTCTGAAGGTATTATAGACAAGTTTGATGTCTTTGAGAGTTCCTCTGGGAAACGTTTAATTTCTTTTATCAGGGTAATCTTTATAACCTCTATTTTAAACTGGCACACAACCACAACACACTCTTAAAAAGAAAAACAACATACTAAATTAATTAGCCAGAACTATCCTGAAAGCTAGTGTTTTTCAAGGTTTTTTTTAAACTCTACTTTGTTCAAACCAGCTTTTCCCAAACAGAGCTAACGTAACCTCACTCTTCATTTTACTGATAGACTCTCAAGTTTGAACAGACCACTGCAGAATAACTGCTGACTGTGGGTTGGAATGAACATTAGCAAAAACAGTTTAGCCTCTGTGTTAGCCTTTAGCTTGGGTTGTATCACTCTCCTGTTTAGCTTTCTTCTGCTCTTATGTCCTTTTTTCTTTTCGACAGTCTACCAAATTAATCCCAGTAATCGTTTTCAGCAGAGAAAAACACAGATCTCTCTCCTCACTGATAAACTTTGTAGGCTGGCGTGGTGTTTTCATAGAGACTTTTATGTAACATTAAGAAATAACCTATTCTAGTGCTGATAATCTCATACTAAATTATTGATTTGATCAGTCATCCTTTAGGTTACATTGAAAGCAAGTGATCTATTCAAACAAATATATAAGAGAGATCTTTAAACAACTTCTTTGACTTATGGACTTCTATAAAGTTATGTTTTTCATTGGTTGTTTCTTTTGTTGTCTGATAAAAATCTCTCTAAATAAGTTTTTTTTTTTTTTTTTTTTTTTAAAAACATTGTTTTGTTAAACTATTTTGAGCTCCCATGATCGGTGTCCCAGGAAACTGCTGCTCACAGGTTTCTTATCTTTGCACACTCCCACTCTGTTCATACGTTTGCTGACTATGCTGAGAAATGACCACCTGTCAAATGCCACCTTCAAAACTCTGTGAGGGTTTAACCCCTGGTGGCCTTTCCCCAGTTTGAAAACATTTAAACCAATGAGCTTTCAGTTCTGGAGAATTGTGCAGTTTGACTCTCAAGAAAGATGGGACTAATTATCCAACCCGGTCCAATTTGGTTTTCACACCCACATTGGGGAGTTAGAAATACAGGTGTCAAGTCTTACAGGAAGTCAAAGTCTTCCTGAAAGTGCCAGTTTTTTAAAACAGAGGATGAATGTTTGCTTCATTTAAAGCCTTTAACTTTCCACCCAAAAAAAATGTTTAATCACTTTGAGATTTGCATTCTGTATTTAACTTGACATCTTGAAATGTGCAGCAAGGCACAATCCAAGACAACAGCTGTACCTCAAACTGTGCTCACAGGAAGCTCCTATATCGTGCTTATATTTATGACTGAAGTCATGTAAGTATGAGTGTAAAGGACTTTATTAGGTGCATGTTTGATCACTTGTTAAATTTGACTCTGGTTAATTAGCCTCTTTACATTAAAATTGCCGCTGTTCTCTTACCTATTTCTGTGTCCTGTCCAAAGATGAGCGACGACATGAGGTTCCCCCACACAGCAGATGACTGGAAGATGAAGAAGAAGATGCCAAAGTACTGGTTGATGACATCAGAGCCCTTCTTCCCTTCTTTAGCCGCCTGAAGGTTTCCAGAGATGGTCAGGTACGTGCATTTAGCCGACCACAGAGGAGAGCCGCCCAAACCCAGGATTACCGAGGTGGGAATCAGAGTGTACCTGTGGAACAGATACAAAGAAGAAAAAATGTTTTAACACATAAACAGAGATGAGAGAGTATTGATTGGTAAGTTTCATCAATATTTGGTCGAAAACTTCCTTGTAACTTGTTTTGACTCATAGACTTATTTTTTGCTTCAAATGCTTTAAATCGCAGAATGTCAAAGCAGCTTTCTGTTTACTCTGCAAACACTGCACACACATAATTTTCGTCTTTTTATCAAACCAAGTCTTAGAAACTTAAGTTTTAGGAAAGCTACCATTGGCCGGATACTGTGATGTCATCTAATGATTGACTAACAGATAGATTACCATCCGGGGTAAAGGTTCCCAAAGGAGTAGGAGACGTAGCAGGCCATGCCCACACAGATAGTCCATTTACAGCCCAGGTTTTTGATCATGATGGGGGGCAGGAACATGGAGGAGATGATGATGGAGGCGTAGATGACGCTCAGGGACGCCACGCCCATTCCATCCTCTGCATTCAGGCTGCTCTACACAGACACAAACACAGAAAGCCATAAGGAAATGGGAACATTTTATTTATCTTAAGCTTGTTTCTTTTTTCTTTTTTTCTCTCCTCACTATGGTTAACTCAGTTTAGGGCAATGACCCTGTTTTGGGAACTAAATATGATCCAATACTGCTGAGGAGAAACATTTGACCTTAGGGTGATTCTTTACTCAGAGTATTATAGCCATTTATGGTCTCAATGTCTTATGTCATACTTACAGCCTCCAACTGAAGCTATGTAAACACCTGCAGCATCACATTCTACATGGGACAGACTCGTGCACCTGACATAGCGTGTTAGCACAAGCTAATCACCGCTATTTGACACATACCTGGTTAGCAGAAAGCTAACTCGCGTCGTTTTTCGTCCCGTGCTGCTGTCCAAGTTCCAGAAATATTAAATGTATCATCTTGTTTTGTGAAAGCTGAGCCAGGCCTCACCTTCATTTAGTAAAAAGCTTTATGTGTTTGGCGTTTTGTTTCATTGTGGTTGTGTTTTTCTTGCTCCGTGCTAGTCCACCACTGGTAGCTGTTCTAGAGGATAGCTTCTTCCACTCGCTTAGCAACACGCAAAGTCACGTGCACACTGGGCGTGCTGTGATTGGCTGAGGTAACCCCGCCTAATCTCCGCTGAAAAACGTCTGGAACAACCAATAACCAAATTCTTTTGAAAGTTAACATTTTATTTTTTATTTAAAAAAAAAAACCCTGCAGACTTAACCTTTAACGTATGAATTATATTTTAAAAACAAGCAATAAAAGACTAAATAAAGGAAGTTCATGCTTTGAGATTTTTCTTAACGACTTACATGAGGAATTTACCCAGCTATAACAACATAGTGGTTACCATAAAAGCACTGAATACTGTCTGTTGAAAAAAAAAAATCAAAAACTACTCCTGTGAATAATCTTAAGAAGAAGAATATTTCAAAATATATGTGTTTCTAATGAGAAATCAAAGCCCATGCGGTTTAGATTATTTTCTCACACAGTTCAGCCATTTGAAATCAAGTTTAAATGTATTTCTATTACTTATACCACCTTAAATTTATACAACACTCTTTAAACTGCTCAACATTTGTTTCACCGTTTTCTCTTTTGTCATTTAGCTCTGTCAAACATTAACTGTGACAAAAAAAGATGTTAAGTTTCCATGATCCATTCCAAGTAGCTTATGTCACAAGACCAATAGCCGCAGATATAGGACTGAAATTCAAATACCCTCGATGTTTTAGTGTTTTATGGAGATGATACAAAGAGTAAGTTACTGAACCTCCTAATCCTAACCCTGACTGTCACAACTAAAAAGGATTACAGTCCTGAAACTGCAGCCTCTACATCCTCAAACACATGTTTGTGCTCTGTCCTGCAATCCAGGCACCACATTTAAAATAAATACATGAAAAAAAGATTTATTTTAATGTATTCTTTTTCTGGCTTTTATTTGAAGAAGACTGAGTGGAAAGAACAGGAAACAGGGTGAGAGTGGGGAGTGGCATGCAGGAAAGGTGCCACAGGTTGGTTTTGAACCCAAACCACCTTTTTAAGGGACACACAGCCTAGACTCCTGGGCCATACAGGCACATCTATAAGGTGCTGATCTTTAAAGTTGCATGCTTCACAAGCTGTAGTGATAATAGCAGTCATGCTAAGTGCTATGAAATTTGCCTCATTTGCATTTAATGTGCATCAACTGCAAAGTTCAGGGACTGAAAAAGAGCTGAATGAGGACAGGAGTATTAACAAAGATACAGCTACAGAAGTCTCCTTTACCATTTTCAACCCTACTTTCAATCAAGACACGATGCAGAACGATGTACAGATAACAGGTAACTCAGAATCAGATCATATGACTCAGAATCCCAACAGGTCAAGACTAGATCCCCTGGATTTGTGTGAGACTCCTGCTCACACTGTTGGGATTTTGTTTTCTGTAAGCACCTGGTCCCTTCACACAATCCCACACAAATCTTCCTTGAGATCAAATTTAAAAAAATACCACTTTATATTGATTTAATTTATTATTATTATCATCATCATCATTATTATTATTATTCATGGCAGTAGAATTATCATTATTTAGCTTTTCAGAAATTAAACTAGTTATAGGCATTAAAATGGCACCAAAACACATTACTTTTTATTTTCTTGGTATGCTCAAAGTCTTTTGGCAATTACAATTAAAGAAATCAATGGAAAATATCAGTTACTAATAATAGAAATTAAAGGTACAGGCTATTAACGTTTCAGTTTAATGAACTCAGTTGTTTCAGTGATTTTATCTTTGGTGTTAAACTAAGTTTAAGGAGCTGTTTCTAAAGGTCTTTTAACTAGTTTAATTTGAACTACACATTTTTATTGCTCATTCAAAGCTTCTCTTGGTCAGTTACTTTTTACGTCACATATTCTTAATCTTTCATGGTCATCTGGTACCTACCTGTAAACTCTGCAGGCCTCCATAAGCTGTGAAAAGAGACAGAAAGCCAAAAGAGACCACCAATATGTTCTTGAAGGTCCTGCTGATCATGGTTGCTTTTAAATAAATTCCTAAAATTAAATAAACTGAAATAAACTGAAATAAAGACCACTTAATCCATCTGTTTATCTTATGATAATGTCCTATAACAGAAGCTCCAGAGTGAAGTCAGCTGAAGTGACTGCGAGTGTGTGTGTCAGAGGAAGATAAAGTTTACAGTTGAAGCAACTGAGCTCAAAGTCCAGGCCTGTAACATAAATACACCCATGGTTTTTTAGCAAAGTGTTACTCAGAGGATCTCCTATCATCAGACCTCTGGACCACACCTCATGAGTTAAACTTAATCCAACTTTATCAGGCTAAACCGCTTCCTGCTCTCGGTGTTTCCTACATTATCTAATCCTTTTCTTCAGATTCATAGTTTGATCTTTCTCCCTTTAGGCTCAAGAGTTGACAGTAATCTCTGAGTGAAGGAATCCAGGTTATCAGCCGCTGTTGAGGAAACTTTTATTTTGGTAGCAACCATTAACAAGTGTTTGTTAGTTTGTTAGACTATTACCCCTTTGACTGAATGTAACACAGATACGCTACAAAGCTTAATTTTTACTCCAAACAAAGAAAAATACACATCTGAAATCTATAAGAGGCCAGAGTTCACCATGAGTCCGAGTGCACAGCTACCCTGACTTAGTAGGACGAATAGGAAGTACAGGAACAGGTACGAGAGGTGTACTCAGTAGCCGTACTCATTGTAACCAAGAAGGTAAGAGGAGTCAGTGTTTTGGTGCTGTGCCTGAGATGGGTTTGACGGTGCGGGGTTTGCAGGTGGCGTACGTTGAGGGGCAACAGCTGGCCGCAGGCTTTTCATGCTCTCCAACAAAGCAGAGACCATGGTGGCGTTGCTTTCAATGATGCTGTTTACAAGCCGCTCCTCCCTCTCCTCGCTCCGCTGCAGCTGCTGCCTCCAGGAATGATCCATTTCTTCCATCCTTTTGAAGACCTGATCGAAATCCCTGCATTGGCAGCGGCGCCTCCTCACAGGGAGTTGTGATCGCGTTCCTATAAAAGTATTAAAGGTTAAATTAGCTACTTGAATCCAAGAGAGTGTTAAGATACAATTATGCTGAATTATGCCCGTGTTGCACAAGTTACCAGGTAACTGAGGAGGGAGAGTGTTGGTGGCTTTCTCAGGGACAGGTGTACTCCTCTCTTTGTCTGGCAAAGGAGTGCTGGTCCTGCTGGCTCCGTCAGACGTGGAGTAAGACCATGAGTCCTCCACAGAATCATCCCTCTCCAATTTCACGTCAACCACACTCACTGCAAAGAGCATGAAACAAATGTTTACTATCCATGCGGTTTAGAAGTTAGAGCTTTACTTTGGGCTGGTAACCATTGGTGTAAGGCTCTCTGACTTTCCACAGCCACTCTGTGCTAGCATGGCATTATATCAGTAAAATGTTTTAACAATAAGGATTAATGTAAGACTAAAAATGAGGGACTGTTGCACAAAGAGTAGCAGATACAGATACAAAACTGCAGACGAGCAAGCCGCCACACTTTTCAAGTGTACCCCTATTCAAACCTTCACATTAGAGGAAAAAAAGTAATTGAACAATACAGCACGTAACAATATCCTGTTTTCAAAATAAAAGTTGGGTTATGATGACGTAATTAAATATATGTCTCAGAATAACATCCAAAACTTTTATGTGATTCTGTGACACGACCTGGAAGCAAGGTTATAATAGTTTTGGATTTGTCATTATGGTTTAGTTTGAGTAAGTTTTGACATTTTATTTTCCATTACAGTTTAGTTTTAATTAGTTTTAGAGCAGGCATTCTAGTTTTTATTTAGTTTTGATTTTTGCAACAAGGCTTAGTTTTTGTTTAGTTTTAGTTTAGCTTCAGTTTAGTTTTAGTTTTTTCATACCTTATTAACCAGATGCAGGATTCAAAAAGGTCAGAGCAAATATTTTGTCATACTGTTTATTTTCAAGTCCAACATAGAGCTCACTGCTCAGTTAATACTGATACTGTTGGCTGCTGCCTTAAACACATGAAAATAATATTAACTTAGTATAAAAAAATATAAGCATAAATTATATAAAATAATGTTGACATAAATTACATAAAAAATAATGTTAACATAAATTATAAAAAAAACAATATAATATGAGCTTCAATAAATAAAAACTTGGACTCTGTAACAATTAAACTATTACAGATGCTCTAATTCATTGCTCCACTATGTTTCGTCGCAGCACAGAGCACAGCCAGTCAGTGCAGTAAACAAGCTCGTCCCTATACGCCGCTATGATGGTGCTGTGCGGCACTGACAACTGCCTAAAACTGCCTAAAATTGGTTGGGAAAATGTGTCAGATTAATTTAAATCCTAAAGGCTATTAATATTGTCAAAAACTATACCTGATGGAATTTTGTCTATCATTTTAGTTAGTTTTGTGAACACAAGATACAGGTTTTGTTTACATATCGTTTTTGTTTTCTTTTCTAGTTTTTATTAGTTTGAGTTAACCGCAATGTACTTTAGTTTTCGTTTTTAGTTTCGTTTTAGTTAACTATTATAACCTTGCCTGGAAGCTATTGAGCTAAGATGCTAATGTTAAGCTTAATATTTATTTCCCAATACCTCAAATCAATGCAGGATCAGCAAATGCCCATGCTTATATTTTACAGTTACATTCAATTTCATATTACACCTATGGTTCTATTTCGTACTTTCTTTAATTTATATATTTTGTAATTTCTTATACATTATAATTTTCTATTTTGTACTTTCTATTTTTAACACTTTTTAAAGGTAGTAGCTGTAACTAAAAAGCAATTTCCCCTTTGGGATCAATAGAGTATTTTTGATCATAGTACCATGTTGGCTTGTTTACACCTCTTTGTTTACATTTCAACACTCCACATAGTTTTAGTGAATTTATTACTAGTTTATTAGCATTTAAGCTCATTTATTTCATTTATTTATTTGTGACCCAATTGCATGAAATTTGTGCTGTATACTGAGGCACATTTTAATTAATAAAAATAACCCGTCTTTTATTTTGAAAACGGATGTTGTTGCACATTTACTGTTCCACTGCTTTTTTCACCGTACAGCCTTAAAAGGGGGAATGACAGGAGCTGCTGCCTCGACAATGTAAAAAGGAGAGGCTTGTACATGATTAACTGAATAACATAGCTTTAGCCTGTTAGCCTAGCTTTGTGTGTTTGATTCCCACCGGTGTTGAATCCCTCGTCGACGCCGTGGTCTGCCCCCTCGGTTAGCTCGAGTCTGCTCCCCAGTAGTTCCTCCAGCTGGTCGTAAAAGGGGCACTGCACACGGTCGAGGGCGCTCATGCAGTTCTTCTTCTTGGCATTGTTGTATCCCTGTTTGAGGTGCTTCCACCTAACACGGATCTGTTCCGGAGACCGGATAAAACCGTCTGCCTTAAGCTGAACTGCAACTTTTCTGAACAGATCGCCGTTTCGTGTTTTTCTCCCATCTATGAAGTTAAGAATGTTGAGCTCCTTGAGATGCATTAAAAGGAAGGCTGTTTCCTTCTCGCTCCAGAAATGAGACTTTTTGCTGTCTGTTTCCATGGTGTTTGTTTATTATATTTACTTCCTTTTCCGGGTGAATCAGCTCGCGCTGAACGCCGAAGCGTCCCGAGTTTTACCGAATCCAATCGCAGTCCGATAGCGATCCCACTATCTTCCTGTGTGGTTTGAGGTATGGGTCTGATTCAGCTGTTTACAGGCGATTTAATCATCCAATTTTCTTCAAAGTTATTTTTATTGACTTTTAACATTATATACATTAACGTGTACACACAAAAAACATTGTATTCATTGAATAACAACCCCCCCCACCCCCCCCCACCCCCCACCCCCACCCCACCCCACCCCCCAAGCTGTCATTCCTGTATAAAAGCTCTGCACTACTTGGGAACATTTCGTTGGTGGCTGAGATACAAAACTATCTGTTAAGGCACATAGTGGTAAGTAAATAAATAAATAAATAAGATAAACATACATAAATACATAAAAAAAGAAATAAATAGAATACAGATGTATAGAAAAGATGGAACAAATAAATACAAAGGAAGTTAAAAAAAAAAAAAAAAAAAAGACATAAAAATAATAACAAATGAGTAAAGTCCAGAAGCAACATGACCAGACCATAAAATAGGGTGTGTCAAGGGCTAAAGCAAAGACAATGAACTATTTATTCCTGCAAAAGTGTGGAGGGTTCGCTGAAAAATGTAAGGAAAGATCTCCAGGTTTCATTAAATTTCTTTTCAGAACCATGCAGTGTGCATCTGATCTTTTCAAGTTTCAAATTAACAATGACATCCCTTATCCAGTGAGAGATCGAAGGTGGGGCAGTATCCTTCCATCTCATAAGTATCAGACGGCGCGCCAAAAGGGTGGTGAAAGCTACAACTCTTTTCCCCCCAAATGGTAACTGTGTACCCTCAGGAACTACTCCAAAGAGAGATACCAGAGGATCTGGATTAATTCTAACTGTAAAAATAGTGGAAAGGGCTTCAAAAATTGCTTTCCAGAACCCCTCTAGGTTAGGGCATAACCAAAACATGTGAATAATCATCCAATTTTGAGATAACCACAGTCAGTTTCCCTAAACTGCATGTAAACACTGAGTGGAGGACAAGGAGGGTAACCAAATGTCCCCCCTTCCATCCTTCCATGTACAGTAGAGAGGACATTTATAAACACAAATTAAATTTAATTATAATAAAATAAAGTTGTATAATAGTATATTATGACGTTTGTTGTTGGTACAATACAAGTCATGCTAATAAAAACACATTGTTTGTTTAAAAACACACAGTTTTAACTTTTGACAGATTACAGCCCCCCCCCCCCCCCCCCCCCCCCGTGATCCTCGAAGTGGTTTGGTCCGATGGCTGCTGTGCATTATGATACTGTATAGTAAATAAATTGTCTATAACTCCACTTGTTCAACAAGTACACACTGGAAATGAAAAGCAAAATTTTAACTGGTGCATGTTTTAATTAAACACCGCACAGCGGTTGAGCTAATTAACATGGTGTTCATTTTAACATAACATAAATGAATGGTGTTTCTTTTTGTTTGTTTTTTTGTTTGTTATTTTAATACTCTTTATTAAAGATTGTAATAAAACACACAATACCCCCGCCCACCCCAAAACTAGACAGTGTGTTCAACTTAATATAGGATTAAAGATGATACTAGAAAACAAATGAATAATAATGAAAGGGTGTTCATTGCTGTGCCAAAATAAAATTTGTGCTGCATAGCAAAGCTGTTTATCTTCGTGTGCAATCTATCAGTGAATTGTCCAGATTTTTTTAATAATCTTCTGCCCTTTACTGCACTTCTCTAATTCACCAAAAAATGTGTTTCTAATCACTATTATGTTGTATACTGTTTTCTAACAATATGTTTTTCCCATGACGTGTGTTGCTGACCTCTTGGCCAGGTCACCCTTGTGAAAGAGATCATGATCTCAACAGGTTTTTTACTTGGTTAAATAAAGGTTAAATAAATAAATGCCCTGCTGCCGGCTGGCAAACAGCTCCTTCTCTTTGCCTATAAGAAAGAGCAGACAGGTGACATGCCGACAACCTCATCCTTTCATTTATGGCACAAATATTACATTGTTTAGATTTCTCTCCTGATAAATTATTTTCCACATGTATACATTTATTTGTGTAAGCTTTATTACTTTGACTTTGGGATTCTATTCTAGATTTATAGATTTAAAAAGAAAGTAGTCATAACTTTGACTCATTGTTCACTTGAACAGATCTGGTTGCTAATTACATTCTGACTGATATTTTCCACTCTTTAATGTCCTCTAATTTCAAGTCAGGTGCTTTTGTTATGGATATTTAGTTCAAAGTATTCTTGACTTGTAGCCTACACATTCATGACAAAACACTTTTCATTTACCAAGGGAAAAGTTGAGCATAACATCTGTAGTCTGGTTTGTTGAAAGCACATTTCAAACTATTGTTTTATATGGTTTGGTAATTCATTAAGGTATTTCTTCTAGTTTTAGAACTTGCGTGTAAAGCTGCTGTAGTGGAGTTCAGACCAGTGTTTATGGTTGGCAAAGAAATTCTGTTTTCACATGTAACTGGCACCGACCACCCAGTACCACTCTCAGAATTGCTGGTTGAGCATAAAAAAATCTGTTAACAAGTAGGATATAAACTTATAAGGAACAATGGCATAATTACAGTTATTGTTTAATATCAGATTGCAAGACATTTGAGACAATAACAGACAAAACAGCAAAAAATATATAAAAATGGAGGATTCATTTTTATTCACTTCCTCCCTAGGAATTACTCTCTGAAGTTTTGCTGTTTATTTCATCCCTCCAACAATGAAAAGGGATTTCAGCCCTTCAGCCAAAGTAATCTAATAGATGTTTTGAAGTAAATATGACATGATAAAATGCTGTCTGAAAGCTGTGCCCTTTCAATGCTCTTTTCAGCAAGGGAAACAAAAATTAAATTCAGACATCTCTCTCTAAACGCTCTTTAAGTAGATAAGTGCCTTCTGGATGGTCTAAAGGAAAGTAAAAAATGAAATGGAAAACAAAAAAGTGCCCTCTGACAGAGGCTTACATATAAAATCCTTTATGGATATTTTTCTAGCAAGGAAGTTTCTTGGGAAAAAAAAATTGGGGGTGTTTTTCCAGATGCTTAAATGCAATGAGAGTGCCCTCATGATGCTCTTCTAGCAACTAAAATCTAAATTGAGGTCTGTCTTGATGCCCTTACAGCAAGGGGATTGTGAACAAAGTGCCCTCTACATGCTTTTTCAATGAGGAGAATGTAAACAAATTACTGTTTGGATCCTCTTCCAGCGTGTAAAATGTTGACAAATTCCCTCTGGATGCTCTTCCTTTGGGAAAAATGCAAAGTGCTCTTTGGATTCTCTTCCAGTAAGGAAAATGCAATCAGAGCGCCCCCTGGATTGTTTTTGAACAGGTAAAATGAACACTCTTACTGCTTTAACCCTCCTATCGTCCTCAAATATTGCTCACACATTTTACCCTTGGGGTCAATTTGACCCCAAGGGATATTTCCCCTCAGAAAAGGATTTACAGAAAATAGTTGACCAAGTGTTTGTGCCAGGAACTTTGTTTATTTGTTGAATACATAAATAACCCCTTGATAATGACACCTTGACCTGTCCACTAGCGCCACCATCAGGCCAAACCTTTCAATCAGAAATAATTTATCTTGAAAAGTTTTTATCCAAATCTTCTCAAATTTACTGACAACATTAATGACCACAAGATTATGAACCCTATTGGTTTTGGTGATGATATGACCTTTCCTGCAGCGCCACCATCAGGTCAAACTTTCAGTTTTAGAGTTTGTGTATCTTTCAAATCTTTCATCCAAATCTTTTCTGATTGGGGTCCACATTCATGACTCTCACAGAATGAACCACATTGACTGATGTTGACAACCCCCCCTTTACTCTCATAAACATTTTTATTTACTTATTTTATCTACTTTTTTGTAACATATTTGTGGTCACTATAAAGTCTCACTTACCCCTTCTCTTTTGTTATCCGGGCTTGGTACCGGCAGTGGCAAAGTTTGAGCCCATGTTGTACCCACACCGAAAAAAATTATAAAAATCCAATTATGATAATTGATATTCAATGGGAGTAGAATTGTCAAGCCAAGTTTTGAGTTGATAAGTGAAAAAACCCTGGACTAGTTTGTTTGTTGGCCAAAATTGCTAAATTACGATGTTTAGGCCCAAACAGCAAGGTTCGTGTTCGTAAAGCACAAAAGTTGTAAGGGACTTTTTTTGTAGGGCTGGGCATGCTTATTATACACACCAAATTTCAGGGCTGTAGCTCAAAGTCGCCCGAGGAGCTGCAGTTTTAATCCCCTAGGGGCGCTATGGAGCGTTCATTTTTGTGCAAGTTGCAGATTCATACATTTATTCGGGCATGCGAATTTTGGGGCTAGGCGCGTTCACGTTTTTTCAAGCAAAGGGCACGCAATTTGGGGATGTTTTGGCAGAAACAAATAATAAAGAAGAAAAAAGGCGTAGAATAATAATCACAAGGGTCTCAATAGGGCTCTCGCCCAACCTCCGGTTGGCGTACTCGGGCCCTAATGATTTGGACAGAGAGCTGCAATGCAAGCTTTTATGTTTGCTCCTCCCTTATTTTACATAAACTACCAATGTTCTTGCGGGAATATCCCACCCTCCACAGCGCGGGAAATATCAGTTCTATTTGGCAGGTGTGAGTAGTGGGTCACACACACACATTCATTCCCCCATGTCTTCCCCCCCAATGACATGTATCAACTCAAAAGAATCAACTCTGCACCTGCAGGTGTGGGGATATAAGGTCACACATGTGTTACACACAGACAGACAAGTTTTACACAGCTAAAACAGCTTGGGGTCAAATTGACCCCAGAGGATCACCGATGCGTACAATATGTGTACAGCAAAATAAAAAAATATCATTATAATAATTTTTTGCTAAATCAATAGTTCCCATCAAATTAGGAAAAGTCATGAAATATGAAGCCAAAATAAAAAAGTTAACTATTATTTTTTTGAAGGATAAACATTGAATGGGGTCAAATTGACCCCAAAGATAACAGGAGGGTTAATAGCGTAAAATCCAAACAGAGGTCTGTCTTGATGCTCTTAGAGTAATAGAATAGAATAGAACTTTATTGTCATTGTAATAAGCACAACAAAATTGAAATCACAGCAGCAATCAAGAAAATAAAAGTAAGAAAGTGTATAGAAAGTGTAAAAAGCTCCATAAGAAAATAGATGATGACAGCTTGTCCATCATTGTCCAGTCAGCCAGCCTCCACCTCCACAGGGTCCAGGACTGAGTTTCTTCAGCAGTCTGTTCAGTCTCTGTCTCCTGGATCCTGTCTGCTCACAGCAGGTGAAGCTCTTCCAATGTGGTGTTGGTGTCTGATGTTAGCTCCGTTAGCCATGTCTGTGAATAGCATAATGCTACTCTGCCCTCTAGTATTCCCTCTGTTGCTGGGTTAGCATTGCTAGCTCGTCCATCTTATTGGAGATAGATCTTAAGTTCCCAATAACAATGGATGGAAGGACAGGTCGATGTCGTCACTTCTTAGCTCACACCTGAGAACCAGCATGTCGTCCTCACCTCCTTCTCCTCACCTTGTGGGAAACATCAGGCCTTGCACCAGGTAGCATTGACATGCTACAGGCTGCTAACAGCTGAGTTCACATGTAAACAATACAGCCATGGTTACATGTAGGATCTCCAGACAAACACAGGAGAAAAAGTGGTAAAAATATCACTGAAGCCACAAAAAGTTTGGTGTCCATGACCAATAAATGAGCCATACAAAGTAATGATCCACTCCAAATACAAAGATGACGAAAAAGAGACGAAAAAAGATACAAGAAACGGACAGAGAAGAGAGAACTGCTGCAAAAGGCAGCCATAGCCAACAGGGCGACGCCTAGCAACTTCCAGCAGGGGGAGTATGAACAAGGTCTCCCCTTGATGCTTTGCCAGCATGAAAATCATAAACTGCCCTCCGGATGCCCTTCCAGCAAGGAAACTAATGTGCCCTCACGGATGCCGTCCCTTAATTTCACAAAAAATAAATTACAATTAAACGGTTCAGTATACCCAATGAGCTTTCATTTAGTTATCAAAGGAAGAGTTTGAAGCTAAGTTAATTTTTCAACATTGTGAAACTTGTCAAAAAGTTATATTTTCTATATAACAGTATCTTTTTTTCCTACTTATCTAGACTTTGTGTGTGACATTTTAGTCCCCGGGATATTTAAAGCCCTGAAAACTAAATGACTTAGCACTCTCACAGAGGAAAATGAATCAGCAGCAGGAGGTTTACTTTTTTTTTCTTTTGCTGTTTGTGCTGCACATTGCATTTATCGTTAAACACACTGGACAGGTGTCTCTGAGCAAAGGTTTACTGAAGATTCATATCTTTTACAACCCCTGCCAGCTCATCTTTTTTTACAGCACTATAGGATGTATCTTACATAAACACAGTGGCACTACACGTCTATGTATCCTAAAATGACCAATCAGAACTCAGACTGGCTGGTCACAAAGTTTCCTGGAATTTCTTTTTCATTTTTGCTCCACATCTTGAGAAAGCAGTCTCTCATTCTGAAATTGGCGATTTAACCCTAAAAAAACCCTGTTCATGTTTTCATTATGAAGCTGTGAGGAGGTGGGAGCTTGTAGCATTAAAATATCGGTTGTTTGTTTCAGAGTCACTATCGGACAGTTACATATTTGAGAAATCAAGATATCAGATCGATAATCATGAAGAGGCTCTGCCTGCTTGGCTGTGAATAACAGTCATAATCTGTAACCATAAACTGATAGTAGCTGTGGCAGCAACATGTTTATCTTGACTTTGGAACTGTTTGGATTAGATTTAATCTGATGATTGAATTGATTATCTGGGTAGTTATAAAACTAAAGAAAATAAAGTACTGAATGTGTCAGAGTAAACTTGATAAAGTTTGAAGCTTTTATGTCACAGAAACTGGGCGTTGGTCCCAGCGTTATGTTGGTTTTTATCAGATGTGACTTTTATGGACTTCTTATAAATTCCTGCCCTGTTGTTATGATAATGTTTGGGTGTGTTTACTTTATGTGTCTTCTATACTGCACATACAGATGATGTCAGTGATAGGTGGAGGACACATCGGCACAGTGCCAAGTTTAAGTTGTTCTCTGCTCATGCACTTTTTAGAGGATGTGGCATATGTTAACTGTTAATTATAATTGTTTGCATAATTAACAGTTAACTGTTAATTATGCAAACAATTATAATTCTTTGTATATTTTTATTTCATTGACATTACTTTGTAGAAATCTGTTTTCACTTTGACATTAAAGAGTTTTTTTTTCAATAAATTTTTGTGTTAAAAAAGCTAAATTTTATTGACTGTGATTGATTTATGAAAGCACTAAAAGGGTAAAACATATATATATATATATATATATATATATATATATATTGTGTGTGTGTTAAAAAAGCATGATCTGACTCTAGATGCCGCTAGATTTTCTCTGCCAAAGCCAAACTGCTTTACCGTCTTAGACTCTTGTTTGGTGGAATGAATGATTAAACGCTGAAGAAACATGACATATTAAAACTGAGAGGGAAATTACCTCTGACTGAAATTCTCGCAGGCTGTGAAAACTTTGTTCTGTTTGATTCCTCTCTAAAGGTGTGGCAGCATCTCACACCATGGCTGAGCATGATGCCAGAGAAATGGAGCAACACTGCTCTAAAATCAACAAGGCGGCAACAAAACATGGAGTTGACCCAACCCTCGTTGCTGGCGTCATCTACAGAGAGACCAGGGGTGGTGCTGCAATAAGGGGGTCTCAAGGCTGGGGACTGATGCAGGTTGTCATAAATGCATATATTTTTTACCAAACATGAGCTTAATACAGCCCAAGCTTTGATAAAATGTTATCATTGTTCATTCAAAGGTTGATATCACCCCAACTGGAGGGAACCACAAGGCGAGGGGAGGGTGGGACAGTTGCCTGGGATGTATTTGTGGGAAGCTAGTGCTCAACAGCAAACTTTTCTTAAATGTGTGATGTGTATATTGTGTATATAACATGATCCTAATCTGTCAATTCATAATTTGTAATGAAAGATATTAAAATACCTGGAAACAAATTCATGTTGACAAGTTGGTCAGTTGATGAAGGTATTTTGCTTTGCAGAAATCAAAGTTCATTGAAGTATTTGACCAACAGAGGGAGCCAGAGCCCATAAATTAAGCCTCCAAACAGATACGTCACAGTGTCCTAAGATACACTTCAACTGTCAAAGTAATAAACTTTGAGTTACAGTTTTATTTCTCTTGAAAACAGGGTATCAAGTCTTCTCCTACCTCTGCCAAATGTCAGAATACATACAAATCAATATAGTGACATTTTAAGACTAGGTGAAACCAATAATTTTGAGTATATGAGCTCCTTGGAGTTTTTTCTTGAGTTATTTGTTTGGGTGTTGTTGCCTGTAACAGATAGGACAGCTATCTGCAGGCAGACATACAGCAAAGGGTCATAGCTTTGGAGTCGAGCCAGCAACCATTGCAACAAAAGCTACAGTTTCTGTATATGGGTCTCATGTTTAAACATCTGAGTCATTAAGATTTTGATGATAAAACTGATGAATTCTCTGAGTTTAGGTTTTAGATTCAGGTCAAAATTTCATCAGATGGAAGAAATGATGTGCCGCTTTAAAAAAAAACAACAGTTACACATTGATATAATGTGCAGAGAGACTTATGCACACAGTTTAAAAACAAAATGACAGTAAGAGTTTAACATTCCTCTCACATGACTTCAGAACCAAGGTGTTAAAAAAAAAACAGCAGTGCCGGCCTCTGATTGGTTAGTTTGATTTAAACTTTGTATCTTTCCTGTGTGTTTATTGGGTAAATAAACGGACCAATAGGAGGAGGAAGAGCTTACCTTCTTCTGTGTTCTCACACACATACAGACCCCAGGGTGGAGGAATTACAGGTATTAGGAGGCAGACAGACAGGTATGTCTGCTCTGCTTCACATATGAAATGAATGCTCGGGGCACTTTAATAAAACACTCGCTAGCGTGTGTGTGTGTGTGTTTAAGGGAGAGTTAGTAGGAGGCTCAGGAGGACTCTAGAGGAAGGTGTGCTGTCATCAATCATTAACTGTGTCTGAGTTAATATGGTAACATGTTTTGGTAGAGAGCGTTCAGGAACTAAAGGAGCATTTCGCTGTTTTTAATACAGAATTTTAGAAATAACATGCTCTGTGTGACTCTGACCACTGACTGATCACTCCTTAATGATTACATATACATTAGGTGCATCATTGTTTCTGGTCTGTAGGGCTCAGTATCGATTAAAACAGGTCTTCGAAGGAAAATCAGTAAACCTGGGAAAGGTCACAAGAGGTCAAGACTCACTCATGCATGTACGGAGCAAAATCTGGACTGTGTGGCTGATAAAGTTTGCTGAACAGGGGGAGGCAGTGGAAAGATGGTTCACTCAGGAAGCACACCAAGTCATATCAACATGAAAAATACATGAAAGACGTCACCGTTCCAAAGATACACGGAGAGATGAAAGATGCAGTTGTTGAGTCATTAAAATCGGCAGAGAGTGGAGCTTAAGTGCAACGGTTGGACCTCTGGAGTAATAGCTGTAACTGTGCACTTTAGAGCATACTACGCTGTCTGTTTATCAAAGAGGGGGTATGTTCCTTTTTTTGAAGGCTTTACTCTGTCCCTCTGGTGCACCGGTAATAGCTTTACATAATTTACGGCTCAAAAATGCCCATTTTTCTTCTACTGGTGTTTTAGAAAACGCTTGTTCAGCTTCTGTCTGAAACCTTTTGTTTTAGCTTACATCCCCCATCCTCCTGATTGGCCAGTGCTCTAAGGGCGGGGCTATGGGTAGGCTTTCATGTGTGTGGTCCGCCCCTTCATCCTCCAATGTGTCATGAACTAGTTAGGAGATGCTTATGTGATGACATCATCATTTCATCATTTCATCAAGTCTCAAGAAGATCTCATGAAAATCTCATTATGTTTTCAAAATGGATGGTTTTGAGCAGTTTACAGACAGATTTGTGGGTTTTTACAAAATATGGATATGTGTGGGCTTGAAAATCTGCACACATTTAGTATAAAAATTCTGTTTTCTTTTTTCTTTTTTTTTTTTTTTACTTCATATCCACGCTTTAATTATGAAAAAAAAAAAAAGTAATACCCCCTCTTTAAAGAATAATTGAAAAGCTAAAATCTTTTTTTTAGTCAGTTATTTGTGAATCACTACAAATATTGTACATGCTATTTGTTAACATACTGTAGAGAATTATCTAGATACTTGTGGGGTTTTTTAATTATTTTTTTATACATTTTTTATTTTTTTTATTGAACCACGATGGAAGGAAAGTTATTATCAAATCATTTTCTAAAAAGTTTCTCAAAAAAAATCTCCATGTCAGATGGCGCTTACCAGACCCTCAATTTTTAATAACTACAGCTCTATTTACATGTTGATGTTGGGTTTAGTGCATAGAAAAAACTTCAAAAATGTCCCTACAGGTGTAAACAGGGCAGAACAAAAGGGAAAAATTACATTTAAGTTTTTGTGACCAATTTTTTTTAAGGTTGATAAAGAAGATTTTTATCTAAAGTCACATGACAAACACTTCAAAGTCCCTCCTTTGATCAGCCAATTAAAGTTCAGGATTTTGGGGGGGTGTCCAAAGTGGGCTCGTTCCACCCCATGCCCTCTCTTTAGACACACCCCTGCAGCTGACACCACAGTGTTTCTTTGGGATGTGAAAAACTTTGATTCAGGATTTGTTAAATGTCAGGGACACATTAAATCATACTGTACATTTATTTGTAAAAACCTCCCAGATTATGACTTCAAACCTTGCGTGAAAATTGAGGACTAGGCGAAAGATTTGGAGGGTTTTCTTCTTCTTTTGATGCTCTCTGTTAGAGTGGGACTAATGCTTCTCACAGTCCTCTGAGGGCAGGATTCAGGACTCCAAATCGAGCTGGGCCACACTCTCTAATCCCAAACCCCTACCTGCCCGGCTGCTGCAGAGTCATGGGAAAAAACTCTCTCACACGCACTTGCCCTGTTTCCCTCTCTCTCACACACTCACACATACACACACTTTCCTCTCTTTTCTCACCCAATCCTGCGGCTCTTTCGCCCTAAATCCCTGCTGGAATCTCAGACCTGTGTGTGAACCAGACTGACTCTGACTCATATTAGTTTTTAAACACTCAGACTCAAACTGAGCCTTTTGGTTTGAAGACACCCACAGTCTCCAAATCTGTCAAATCTGTCCACTTTTGACGAATAAATTAAAATATCCAGCTTCTCTTTCTGAATTAACTTCTTGTTGGTGCTAAAAAGCCTTTGAGACACAGTATTACTCACTGCGTGTTAGTGCTGGGTGGAGCACACATACACAGACCACTTTATTTCCAATAAAGCTGTTATAACCTAATAAAACCAAATCATTAAAAGCCAGAGATAATACAGAGATCTGTCTGCTAGACAGACAAAAACAATATTTTAAAGACCTGAAGGAAACATATTAAAATTAGATGGTGGACAACCTAAAGGTGAAGTTGGTTTTTTTCTATTCTTCAAGTTTAGATGCCAAAAAGTGACTTTGACTGAAAGATTCAACAATACACTGCAAAAACTGAAATCTTATCAAGTGTTTTTGTTTTGTTTTAAGTTAAAAATGTCATATTTCACTTAATAAGAGCCACATTTAACTGATCAGTCCAGAAAACATCTTGTTTCAAGTTATTTAAAGACAAAAACAAGGTCTAAATTGCTTGTGACAAGTAAAAAAAAAAAAACTACCAATGGAACAAGGAAAAATTTCTAGAAAATTTGCTTGAAACTAGAATAATGTCTTAATAGTAGTAACTTTTCTCTATCGCCATTGGCAGATTTTTTTTAACTTGTTACAGCAATTCAGACCTCATTTTTGTCTTTAAATAACTTTAAATTAGACATTTTTCTGGACTGGTCAGGTGCATGTGACTCGTACCTTAAAAGACATTTTTTACTGTTACATACCAAACATTCAACATTAATTATGTTTGTGTCCCAGCATCCGGTTCTTTATGACAAAAGACATAAAAACTACAAAGACAACAATTACAAAGACATCGTTTGGAGGAGAATAGCTGCAGAGATTGAATATGACGCCTCAAATTCTTTACGCAATTTCGTGCCGTTTATTCGCATCACCATTGGTGTGCAAAGGCCTTAACTGCCCAAAAACAAAAAAAAATATTTTACTCAAGCTGTTTTTTTAAAAAATGTTATTCATGTGTGTTTTAGCTGTCGTCTCTTTAAGGCTCAAACCACCTTCTCTCTGATTGGTTAGCCCTCTGAAGACTTGAAGGGGTGGAGCTATGGGTTGACTTGGTGTTTGAGGCCCACACCTCCAATGTGTCATGAACCACTTAGATAAGATTCTTATGTGATAACCTCATCATTTCAGCAAGACTGGAGAATAGCTCGTGGTTTTTTCAAAAATGGACATTTTGAGCAGTTTACAGACAGATCCAGGGATTTCTGCAATAAATAGATGTTTGAAAATTTACACACATGGGAAATTGTTATACACCCTTTTTATGGCAATTTTGAAGGTTTGATGATTTGCAGGACTTTGCATACCAGGCTGTTGTCAGACTCGCAGGGAGACACTCATTACAAAAATAGACTTTCTTTTTAAGGTGTCCACAGGGAAGAGAGTTGAGAGTTATATATTTGAACTTTTAAAGAAAGAAAGGTGAGATTTTCATGAGGAAGAAACAAGCATGTACAAATCCTTTATAACACTGTTTCCTCCTTTATTTACTGTTCTATCCTCTCTAAATAAAGACACTGTAAGCCAGTGTTTCTCAAATTGTGGTTCGCGGACCACTAGGGGGTCCGCCAGTGCCCCCTAGTGGTCCGCAGAGACCGTGAGGAAATTGTGTTTTTTTTTTTAACATTCACGAAAAAGAGGGGGTGGGGGTGCGAGTTGTTCGGCTACTACGCAAATTGATAAAATCTACAAAAATTAGTTAATAAAAGCATTAAGTATTTTAATCTAAGTACTGAAGTATTTAAATAATAGAAATTTTAAGTATTTTGGAATTATGTATCAGTAATGTAGTTATACTCAGATTTGAGGTCCATTTTCTCCCTCATTCTAAAAGAAAACAACAAACAAAACACCAAACTATGAGAAATGAATGATTTGGAGAAATGAAATGAGTTCACTTTTTTACTCAAGACTGTCATTTTGAAAAAAAAAAAAAACTTTTTTCTGCATAAAGGGAATTAAAGAAATAAATTTATAATTTTAATCAAAAAAATAATTGACGTATAATCCATTTTAAAATAATCGTTAGTTGCAGCCCTAGCAAGTTGTAACATGTATGATTTGAGTTTACAGCATATGAGTTTGTTCTCTGGGGTGTTGTTCTGAGGCTATTTAGCTCGTGGTGGTCCGCAAGAGTTTTCTGGGGGAATAAGTGGTCCTTGGTCTGGAAAATTTTGAGAAACACTGCTGTAAGCCAAATAAAATAACTTTTAAGAACATAAATAAAAAAAAAACACACACTTTGTCCATAGGGGGCGCCAAAATCAAGACAAACAGAAAGTTCCTAACAGGAGCTTTAAAATCATCACCTTCAATTATAGGTGATGATTTCTTCACAAAGTTATCACGTTGCTTGTAAAAGTGGCAAATAACTAACTAATGCTTGTCTTGTTTTCTTCCTGAATTACTTGAAAAACCATACAGAGCATGTTATAAAACCTGAAAAGCATCAGGACAAGTTAAAACTCCTGCACACCAAGACATTTTTGCACAGCAGCAGGAGATGAGCTCATCTCTGGTTTAGTTGCAGAAAATACCTAAACCTCTAATGACGGCCGACTGCTGAGGTGTCCACATGTGTGACCGCGGCTGGCAGAGGCCGACACCTAAACACACACAAACAGAGGCTAAAAGTGAAACTGGTCACAGACACATGCTGCCAAAAGCAAAGATTGGAGACTGGCTGGGTTCAGATTTAAACTGATGCGTGTTTTTGCAGTAACTCTGTTTACCTACATGTCTATAGTGTTGGCTCTTCACTGTCATTCCCTTAGACTTGTGTGAACCTGAGCCTCAGTGTGTCACGTAGGCATCCAGAGCGGTATTGATCCTGTTGAGAGAGTATTTAATTAATCAAACATCAGCCCAGTGGGGGGCAGTAATGACTGGAGCCAATCCATACTTCCTGTTCAGCAGGGGGCATAAACAAACGTTAGCTACAAGACTGAAGTTTATCTTTTTAATGGGCACATCAAACCCCTCATCATTTTTAGATTGGGACACAAAAGAGCTCTCCCTAAATTAGTGTAACCCTAAAAAGCACAAATCTTAAGTTTTATTCCCTCAAAAAAAAGAGGAAAGAAAAAGAAAAATCAAAAACAACTTCAAATGTCACCATGTTGTTGAAATGGTATTGTTTTTGCCACTGTGTCAACAGGCAGATGTCTACGTGTGTCCTGTTAAGAGTAATGTTTATAATAAGGAACCATTGTTATGGTGATTTGACCACCTTGTGGCCCAGAGTCTCCACACACTGTCGTAAATGACTTTTAGCGAAGCGTGTTTGTTTAGTAACTAAATTGAGATCAGATCAAGACAAATTTCTTTGTTCAGGAAAACTTTTTACTGGATACAACACACAAAGGTAAGATATTTATCAGTACAGTTACGTGGCGATACGCTTTGAAACGTGACATCAAGGAGACGTTGTAGCAGCTGACTATATGTAGTGCTATCGGCAGCCCAGGGCTACGGCCTATCTGTAGGCTAACGTGACAACAAGTAAACACTGTCAGTTCATATGTAGTTTAGTAGCTCTCTATATTTAGCGCAGCTAGCAGCCTGGTGCTCTAAGACGCTCTGTAACGTGTAACGTTAGTAAATCCTGGTTATGTGTCAGTCATCTACCAATCAGAGCTAACGTAACCTCACTCTTCATTTTATTGATAGACTCTCAAGTTTGAACAGACCACTGCAGAATAACTGCCGCTAATTAGCCTTTAGCTCATGCTCTATCTCTCTCCTGTTTAGCCTAATTACTTGATCATATTTCAATTTTTTGTGGTTTAAAGTCAAAACAACAACAAAAAACTGTACCCTACTTTAAATATTTAATAATTTAATAATTTAATAATTTAATTAATTGGCTAGGCGCTACCCAAGTAGCTGCCTGTTGCAGCAGCTCTCTCGTCTTTGTCCGTTTCTTGTAATTTTTTTGTCTCTTTTTCGTAATCTTTGTATTTGGAGTGGATCATTACTTTGTATGGTTCATTGTCGGTCACGGACACCAAACTTTTTGTGGCTTTGGCGATATTTTTTACTACTTTTCTCCTGTGTTTGTCTGGAGATCCTACATGTAACCATGGCTGCATTGTTTACATGCAAAATTAGCTGTTAGCAGCCTGTAGCATGTCAATGCTAACTAGTGTAGGGCTTGATGATTTCCCTCGAGCTGAGGAGGAGGAGGTGAGGACGACGTGCTGGTTCTCGGATGTGAGCTGGGAGGTGACGACGTGGACCTGTCCTTCCATCCATCGTTGTTGGGAATGTGGGATCTAGCCCCGGGGGATGGATGAGCTAGCTGTGCTTAACCCAGCGGCATCGTGCTGTTCACGGACGTGCCTGACGGAGCTGACATCAGACGCCGGCGCCACATTGGAGGAGCTTCGCCTGCTGTGGGCAGACGGGATCCAGGAGACAGAGACTGAACAGACTGCTGGGGAGGCTCAGTCCTGGACCCTGTGGAGGTGGAGACTGGCTGGGCTGGAGAGTGGTGGACGAGTGGTGGACGGGATGTCGTCATCTAATTTCTTATTGACTTTTTTGCACTTTCTATACTCTTTCTTACTTTTGTTTTCTTAAATGCTGCGGTGACTCCTGAATTTCCCCTCGGGGATAAATAAAGTATTTTCTATTCTATTCTATTCTATTCTAATAAGCATTTCTTTGCCTAATAATGGCCTATGACTGAAATATGGACAGAATGAAGTGTTAAGATTTCTTGAAACCAGAACCAAACAACAGTTAAAAGTCAAAAATACTTGGAAAGTGACAGAGGGAATTTGCATAGGTATGGGATTTGTGTACCCTGACCCCCAACTTTTGGGGCCATGTTTGTTGTTTGAACTCTAACACGTTCAGTTCATGTTGTTAGGTGGAGCTGCAGATGATGCAGCTGAGTAATAATCGGGGAGTTTGGAGCATCTTTGTCAGCGTGGCGCTAACACACTTTCTGTTACTGTACGAGAGCACCAAGCTCTGTGAAACCCTGAGCTCTTCTCCAGTAAAATGAATTCAAAGATCTTAGAAAGCCCGCGCCTGATTCAGAGAAACATTTTCCTTTTTGATTTTTATCCCTGACAGCATTGTTGTGTGTTTGTGTGTGTGCATCTTGTTTGTAGTGGGCTTCAAACTGCAAACAGGCTTAGTGTTTTACACCAGTGACAGCCGGGAGTCACTCCCATAAACATTCATTGTGACTGTCTGGGTGTGTGTGAGTGTGTGTGTGTGTGAGAGAGGGAGAAAGAGAGATACCAGACGATCCATTGTTACGTGTTTGCTGACATGGTGCATCATCTACTGTCGCTTTCCCAGCAGCACAAAGAACAGAGATGCTGAGCCCAACACTCCACAGCTTTATTTAGCTGAATGACACACACACACACTCTCACACATATACACACACACGAACACACACGGCAGACCGAGAAAAGCAGGGGATAGATTTTAGTGTATTTACATCTCAAAAGAACCAAGAGGAAGAGAGGTCAAAAGTTTCAACAGTTAGTGAAGTCAGGGTTTTTAACGCTTTTTAGAAAAAGTGAGGAGTCAAAAATCTGATACGTCGCAGTGAAAAGACAAACACTGAGATGTTTTTTTTATTGGTGGAGGTGAAGCTGCATCCTAACTTGTTCAGTTGCAGCACAGTACGCAGTGATGCACCCTGACTGCAGCACTGAGGGTCATTTAAATCCCAAATATCCAAAATGAGACGAAAATATGCATGAGTCATGAAAGCCTCATTGTTTAATATCCGCTCACTCGTGGTTTGGAATTTGGGAGAAGGAGATTTAATAAATGCAGCTTACACTAAGATAAAGTTTTACAATGAATAAACATCATTTCAGCATAAATTAACATAAGTTAGAGGATGAGAGCGTTAAATGCTTGTTGACCTTCTGCGTTATATAATTTTCTAGGATGTTTTCTGTCATTTCCTTGAGTTCCTGGCTTTGATTTTTCCATCAAAACACTTTTAAAGATCAGTTTTTCAAGAGACGAGACATTTTAACCAGATAGACGTGTTTAGACGAGATCTCACTGTGCAGGTTTATTTGTTGTTGGTTTGAAATGACTAAAGACAAAGTCTGTAAAAGTATTTAACGGCTAAAAATGTACAACTTATACTTTGGAGGAAAAGCATCTTTCACACATTTAGTCCTGAAATTTTCTTGCAATTTTTAGGAGCTCTGCAAATTTATGCTGTTGTTCGTTCACACATGTCCCTTACAGTGTGAAGTTTCAGCTTTATTTGCGTCGCTCCTCCTGGTTTACATCTGGCTATAATTTTTCCACACCTTTACGCCTGCATTCACACATCAGCTTTACTCGGTTTTATATTATAAGTAGTGCTGTCACTTTAACTCGTTAGTTAGATCAATTAATTACTCCGCAAATTAATGCTAAATTCACATGATTAACTCATTGGCTACCGGAACAATCTTTCATGACCCAAATAATCTTGTTTTCTCTGACTATGTAAATACCAAAACTACCTAAGAAGAGTGGGCTCTCTTCTTTTATGTCTCTCTTCCTGTTTTTGATCGTATTCATCTCAGGCGCTCCATCCTTTGATCCTCTCCATGATCTCTGTCATCTTTTCTCACGATGGCGCTGCTCTTTCTCTCTGAACTACCGCGACACATCCTCAGTTGGAGCATGAGCCTGAACTTTTTTGACTTGCAGCGTCTCACTATGCCTCTGTCATCTCACATCTTCTCCTCATATCCATGCTGAGCTCTCATCCAAAGAGCACACCGCTCTCACCCACAGTAGGTTACGAGCAGGATTTTGTTGACAAACTCCACCACACCCTGCCTTCCCCTGCTGAAAAGCATGATTTACTTCTATAGTTACAGCAAACTGTTGCACAATATCAGTGACAGCGAACACGGTTATTTTAATTTTGGCCAGTTGAAAAAAATGTTGATTTATAAATTTTCTCTTCCTCGTGTTTTCATTTGATTAGTCGTGACTCGTGCCTTACAATTTTGTAATGTCCTAGAATTCAAATTCTTTATTTGGAGACCATTAGCAGATGTGAGATTAAAATGCAATTAATTCAAGTAATTAATTACAAATCCTGTAATTAATTAGATTAATTTTCTTAATCGCCTGACAACACTTATTATAATTTTACCCTGGTGCTAAGTCCCGGAAAAGATGGGTGAAAACTTGATCCGGTTTCATTCACACATGCAGCCTTTTCATAAATTTCACCCAAATTTTCAGGAATTTTGTCCATGCAAGTCAGTTTAAGACAAATGGAATTATTAAGTTTACACTTGCTAACGAAAAAAAAGAGAAAAGTTACCAGTACTAGGCCTTTATTACAGTTTGAAGCAAAATTTTCTTGTTCCATCTGCAGATTTGTTTTACTTGTTACAAGCAGCTCAGACCTCAGACCTTTTTGTCTTTAAATAACTTGAAACTAGACATTTTTCTGGATTGACCAGGTGAATGTGGCTCATATCAAGAACAATAAGACATTTTTTACTTAAAATAAGACAAAAACACTTGATAAGAGTTCAGTTTTTTGCAGTGTGAATAACTTACAATGGAAAAAAATGAAATTTTATCAGGTGTTTTTGTCTTATTTTCAGAAGAAAATGTCTTTTCAGACTTAATATGAGCCAGATTCACCTGACCAGTCCAGAAAAATGTCTTATTTCAAGTTATTTAAAGACAAAAATGTCTGAATTGCTTGAAACAAGCAAAAAAAATTAGCCAATGGAACAAGAGGAAAGTTACTTGTATTAATACATTATTCTAATTTCAAGCAAAATAAGACAATTATTTTTCAAAATAAGACAAAAACACTTGATTAGGTTTAAGTTTTTTGCAGTGTTAATAACTCATAGTGGGTATTAAACACAAAAAGACTTCTAGACCCAATTCTCCATCTGTTACTGGTGCAGCTCTTAAAATTCAAAGCCTAACACAGACAGTATGATTCACAAACAGCCTCACATCACAGATTTTCTCCTCCTTTGTGATGTTTGATACTGTAGCTGTTATCAGGTCCCATTCAGGACCATCCTCTCCTCTCTCCTCTCTCCATGTGAGGTTAAAACTCCAGACACAGAAACAGAGAGGGGGAAATAAAACCACAAAAGAAAGCTCCGAACGCTGAAAAAAATAACCGCCATGAATAATTCAACTCTTCCTTTGTGTGCTCTCCATTTATCTCTCAATCCTCTCTTTTTCTCTCCTTTCTCCGAGATGCTGCGCACTCTGACAGCTCTATTGTTGCTGCTGGGAGCTATACTCAGTGTGTGTGTGTGTGTGTGTGTGTGTGTGTGTGTGTGTGTGTGTGTGTGTGTGTGTGTGTGTGTGTGTGTGTGTGTGTGTGTGTGTGTGTGTGTGTGTGTGTGTGTGCGTTTAAGCTCGGGGCGTTTGCAATGAGTGTGCTCTGTGTCAGTGTCGTATTATGCAGCTACACACTCACATCCCTTTAAATAGCCCGGTAATTAGACAGGCAAATTACAGTCCTTTCTGCCCGCCTGCAGCTGAGGACTGTGGGAAACGTAGGCAGCCTAAGTGTTTCCTTTATTGCGGGATGGCAGAGGACCAGGGGTGTTTTTGTAATTTGTAAAGGTGGAGAAGAAAAGGAGACAGGGTTGGTGTGATTACAGGAACATTCAAAGGAGAGAAGAGTCTGAGATTGATGCTGTTTAATTGCTTTTTTTTTTTCATTATGTAAAACAACTTAAACACTTTCCCACCTTAAACGTGCCCACTTTGATTTTTTTACATATTTACGCCTCAGTCTTACACTGTGCAAATTTTGCGGCTACATTTTTACTCTGAATGATTCATTTCTGATCAGCGGTGTTAGGTAATGAAGTAAAAATACTTCGTTACCTTACTGAAGTAAAAATTTGGGGTATCTATGCTCTCCTGGAGTAAATATTTTTCAGGCATCTTTTTACTTTTATGCCTTACATTTTCAGGCAAATATACTTTGTATTGTACACATAACTGTTTCATTTTAAATTTCACCGTGTGACAGTATCTTTGAGTGGGTGCATGAATGTGATTTTGTATTAACTGTACAGTTTTGTGCCATTGCCTTATTGCCATTCCCCTGTTATGTCTGTTTAATGTCTTATTGCTGTTTTTTGATGCCTTTTAATCAAATGTCTAACTTGTGAACTGCCCATGGACTGCAAATGTAAGTTAGCTCTAAGCTAACACATCAAATGGCAGCATTTAGTTTTTTTTTGTACATGCTCCCTTTACAAATAAACCCACTAATTATAATAATTTCAGCTTGTCATTGTTAAAAAAACAAAACAAAAAAAAAACAACAAACAAACAAACAAACACCATTTGTACTCGGAAGTCGGAATTTCCGAGTTCTGAGTGGGAATGCCCAGCAGAACTCCCCTAATCCAAGATCGGAATCATATTCTAGAATGTCTGACTGGCATTTGTCGCAATAAACCAGCTGTATATATAGTGTTATTCCATGTTTATATACAGAAATACTGCTGTTATGGCAAGTTTTTACCACTTGGCAACTGGAACACCTAACTCGGGGATGACGTCACTCCCATTCAACAAATGGAACGCAGTAGGCCCCTGTGGCACAGTCTAAGCTTTTGGCATTTTTTCCTTCTTAAGTTACTTTTACTTTTATAATTTTATACTTTAAGTAGTTTCGAAACAAGTACTTTCACACTTTTACTTGAGTAGAAAGATTGAATTGATACTTCAACTTCCATTAAAGTCTTTTTAAACCTTGGTATCTATACTTCTACAGGGTGGACCAGAAAGATTTTCCCATCGTACATCTCTGTTTTGTTTGCTTACCGTATTTTCAGCACTACAAGGCGCACCTAAAAGCCTTCAGTTTTCTCAAAAGCCGACAGTGCGCCTTATAATCAGATGCGCCTTATATATACCCCTACCATAGTTAGGGGGCGCCGCCGGAGTAACAGCGGTAAGCAGTAAGAACCTGTAAAGAGGAATTCTGCTAAGTGCTAACATTAGCTCACAGGCTATCCCGGGCTTCTTCTCTTGTTTATTGTTAGAGCAATATAGCGCCCCCCAAAGGTCTGCCATTTGAACTAATCTCTAGAAACGGCTTTTGTGGACGGCAGAAACGGCTTCGTCTTTACAGCGCACTTTTTTTTTGAAAACGGCACGGAAAACAGTTGGATAGGAAAATGTGCAGCTCCGTGTGGATGTAGCCTGAGTTTGACGGACTTATCTGACTGTTTTGTTGACATTCCCTTTAGTGCAGCTCTATCTAGTGGAGGCATAACTCAACCCCAGCCACTACTATAGCTTCTACTCTATGCGCCTTATAATGCGGTGCTCCCTATGTATGAAAACAGTTTTCAAACAGGCCATTCATTGAAGGTGCGCCCTATACTCCGAAGCACCTTGTAGTACGGTAATACAGTAGCTTTTGTCCTAGAAACTTAACATTTTGGATAATTTCTCTTTAAAGGCATAGCTTTTGATGTACCTTAGTTCATTTGTTTACTCCTAATGATTGTTGAGTTTGGCATCGAAGGGTAAGCGCAACCAGATTGTGGCCGTTTTGCTGCAGTGGGCCCCTTGCTGGTCCTGTAGCGAGGCATGCCCGGGTGGAGGCGTCCTGGCTTTAGACTGTGGACGCCGCCCAGTGCAGTCGGCCTCCTGGCATTTCCTGACCTGGCTCCTCTGTACTATGCCACACGATTTTATATCTACACATTTAAAATCATGTATTGTGTGTGCATATGTATGTGTGTGTGTGTGTGTGTGTGTATATGTGTGTGTGTGGGTGGGTGGGTGGGTGGTGCTTTGGGGTGGAGTTTGAATGGGGGGGCGGGGACTGTTTTTAACATGTATAGCACTTTGTGCTGCATTTCTTTTAATGTATGAAAAGTGCTTTATAAATAAACTTGATTTGATTTGATTTGATTTGAAGGAGGCTGGACTGACAACAATGCAAATCATGAAAAAGGTGAATGTTTGTTGTAAGACTGTCTACAATGTCATGAAACGATACAAGGAGACTGGCAATACCACCAGCAAGCCAATCCCTGGAAGAAAACGTTCAGTCCGGACCAAAAGGGAGGTTGAGATGTTGAGGAAGAGAATCCAAAGGAATCCTCGCAGGAGCATGAGGGCAACAGCGAAGGAAGTGAACATCTCAAGAACTTCACTGAGAAGAATTGTCAAAAACAAAAATGAGCTCTGAATTGCTGATAACAAGTAAAATAAAGATCTCCCAATGAAACAAGAGAAAAGTCACTTGTATTAAGACATTATTCTAGTTTTAAGCAAAATTTCAAGAAAACTTTTCTTGTTCCATTGGCTAACTTTTTTTGTTTGTCACAAGTAATTCAGGTCTTATTTTTGTCTTTAAATAACTGAAAACAAGACATTTTCCTGGACTAGTCAGGTGAATGTTGGTCATATTAAGTATAATAAGACAGTTTTAAATTAAAATAAGGCCAAAACACTTGTTAAGATTTCATTGTTTTGCAGTGTGCTGCTGGTGCCTGGATTGCAAGACACAACATTGCTTCACTTTTCTACTGAGGCTGCTCTAAATTTTTTCCCCTTAAACTGTCATTATTTCCCCACTCTTGTGCTTAAACTGGCATTGAAATTGTTAAGTAATCAATCAAATAAGAATTAAAATGACAAAATTTCTCTGATGAGCATTTTTTATGTCCCCCAGTATAAAAAATGTCTGATCAGATTTCAGGCACAGTGTTTAAACAGAAGTCTGTCTGCATCAGGAAATGAAATGAGATGTAAATAAGAGTTACTTTGATCCAAACTGAATGCAGGAAGTGTTAATTACCCCCACAAACAGGATGCAAAAGAAAAAAAGCTTTTAATCCCATTGTTTTCAGGAACAAGCCGACCAGCTGATTCTGCACAAACTGGTTCCTGCTACTCACACACTCACACACACTCACACCCACACAGAGTCACATGGTTCAGCAGCACCATGAAGACAGGTGGAGCAGCATTTCCACTGTGTGACCTACAGTGTTTGTAGTTTGAATATTTAAAACTGGTCCGACCGGCTGTGCAGCTCTCTGCCTCCCTCATATCTCACCTGCGAAGTACAAACACAGCACACAGGGTTTGACTCAGTCAGCTGGATCAACAGCTTCAGCCGCTGCAGGTGTTGTTGCCTTTTTTTGCTTGACAGACCTGAGACTGTGAAGATCTCAAAGTGTCAAAGTGTTTCTTCACACGTGGCGTTTTAACACGATGAGAGATGCTAATGGTTTAAAACAGAAATGACGTCATTTTCCTTCCACCGCTGAGCAACACGGCACAGAAGGTTTATTTTCTGACTGTAGAGAGCTTTGTGTTAACGTGAGATGTTTACACCTTAAGCTCGTCACATAATTAAAGCAGCTTTAATTAACACAATAGTTTCGAGCAAGACTGGCTTACAAGTGCACAGTTTTTATTCCACATGATCAGGAGTGTTTGATAAACCAGGAGCCAGAACGGGACTAGACTGTATGAAGCTGCAGTATCACATGCACTAACATTGCAGAGGCCACTTATCAATCATGCACCAACTTTCTGACATAGTTTAACTCAATGGATGGCTGGACAGTATCTGGTAAAGTCAGGGTGAAATGTAGCCGCGTTCACACATGCTTCGAAATCCTGAAAATTTTGGGAAAGTTGACATTTTGTTTAAAATTTAATTTAATTTAATTGAAAAAAACTTTATTTATCCCCTGGGGACAATTAAGGTGCGTAGAGTAGGCTACACAAGAACAGACAGCACAGTGGACAGACCAAATTGCTCATCAAACTTAAAGTCTACTGTTTAAAATGCGAAAATCAAAATTTAAAGAAAATAAAATGTAAAACAATTGCTCAGATAATAAAAATGAAAAAACTAAGATTGAAAAAAATAGATTTAAAAAATATTAAAACTTTTACTATATACAAAGAATTGTACCTTTTTTAGTCATGATTCTAGAATTCAAGTTAAAATTTTGTGAATAAAAAATCCAAATGAAAAAATTAAAGTCAGAAATTTTTTTATCCGATTTACTGAAAAAGGCAAAAAAAAAAAAAAAAAAAAACCAAAATAAAATAAAATAAAAAATCTAAAATAATTCTGATCTTTTTTTTACTGAGTTCAGAGATTAAAGTAAATATAATAAAAAATAATAATAATTAAATAGATAGATAGATAGATAAATAAATGAATTAATTAATAAAGAAATGAATAAGAAATAATTGTTGCCTTTATCTTTTTCTGTCTTGAAAGTTTCTGATAAAGTCTAGGTGATAAAAATCAGCTCTATTCACAAATGCAATGAATTCCAATAACATTTTTGGAAAGTGAGTCACCATGAAATTTATATAAATGACATTTTTCCTCTAAAGTATTTAATGGTGGTTAAGAAAAATCATTTAAAACTTTTTTAAATTTTGCTTTAACTTTCACTTCAAAGTCATAATTGATTCCAAACTATAGTGAAAATAAATAAATAAATAAATGGAGAAATTAAAGTCAGAATTCAGATTTTTTTTTTCCTGTTACTCGAGATTATTCAAAAGAAAATAAAAATAAAAATAATTAAATTAAATAATAAAAAATACTTGAAAAAAAATAAAATCCTACTTTTTTTGAATTAAGAGTAAATTAAGAAAAACTTTTATTTAGTTATTTCTTAAACCTGAAAAGTTAAAACTATTGTCTTAGTCTTTTCCCTTGTATTGCAGCTTCTCTGACCATAGTAACTCTTTACTTATTTGACCCTCTGCAGTCACACATAATAAATTCCAGGACATTTTCAGGAGTTTAGTGAATGTGGTGTCATTACAGTGTCTTTCCTTTGTTGTCCATTGACTGTTTTAATGTCACTTGTTCTGTGGGCTCCTTTGTGTGTCTGCCACAGTCTGCTCGTGACTACAGCTGACCCAATGAAGGTCTGCTGAGTGGCAGAGACTGATACCTCCTCACTGTCACGCTGTGTATCAACTACACCATTGTATCAGAACTCTCTCATTTTATTCACACGATATCATCAGCGTGAGGAAACAGTTGTGGTGTGAGTTTAATCAGCCTGGTCTGTTCTTGCGAGGGAATTATGGAGTTTTCAGGGGTCAGTGGGTTGTTTGGCACAGTTTCTCTGAAGGATTAAGGTGAGGCAGTGTGGTGTATTTTGTGGCACCAGCTGAAAAGAGAAATCCGACACATCAAGTTCAAAATTACTGAGCTGGCTTTCACACGCGGAGAAGCTGTTCTGAAACAGAGGCAAGTTAAAATCTGGTTTCAAACACGAATGAAGGACCCTTTAAAATCTCTACACATTTACTGAGTCTGACGTTCTCTCCTCAGACATCTGTAAAAACATCTGTATTGGCACATGTTTAAATCTGCATGGAGGTAACAGATTTTTAATGACTGTGGGACCTGTTTCTGCCGTCCCTGTTGCCATAGTTAACTCATTACAATGACTTTTACACACAAACAAGCTCTTTGAGTGGCATGACCCCTGTAATCTCTGTTTTACACTCAAATGTTAAAGAGCTTTCCACTCTGGGTGGTCTGCTGATGATTTGACAGAAAAAAAGTTGTTTTTCAAAATTAAGTTCTGATACATAAATTGTTCGTACTGAGGGAGTCCACAGGCCTCTCTGCTTTAAAAGGTGTGGGAGAGCACCACAGGGATTTATTTAGCAACATATTTGGAGCAGGGTTTTGCAGGCACAGATCCAAAGAGCAGAGGAGGGTTTGCAGTCTGCTGCTGGTTTTGTACCGCAGAGTAAAGCTGCACCTGGTTCACATGAGGACTGAACACTGCTGCTGGACAGAGACAGGGAGGGAAGCTGCTCTGAAGTAAAAGCACAACAACTGTCTGAGGCAGGCTGTTCTTCCATGTGTCTGACAGATACAGTTTAGTGTTTAAATATGTTGAGTCAGGATTAGTCTGGATTATCTCAGCATGTTGAAAAATGTTCAGACTTTCTTTCAGCCGATGGTTAATTATGCAGCGCGTGTGGAACATTAGTTTTGTGTGTCATGTTTGAAGTTTTATTATCCTAAAATTTAAATGCTAGCACATGGGAAACATGTGATTATTTTTTATGGACAAAATAAGGTCACTCAGTTCAACTGGCAGTAGATTGACTACACAACAAAACACAACACAACACAATAAAACACAATGCAAAAAAAATTACAAAACATTACAAAACATGTAATGTAATGTAACAACTCAGTATTACACAACACAATGCATCACGACATAATGCAACCAGCACGACATTAGCAACACAATATTACACAACAAAATGCAAAACAATATATTGCAACTTAAAGCATCACAATAAAACACAATGCAACGCAACAAAATGCAACACAATGTAAGGCAAGACCACATAACACAACATCACGTAAAGCAAACCAGTGTAAGACAACACACTTAAAGGGCAACTCAGTTTTTTTGACATCTGGACCTTATTTATAGGTGTGTGCATGCTCATATAGCTGACCCACCAGAAGACAGTAGACGAGCAGACTTTATGATAACACTGGCGATGGATGAAAAAATATAGCCGAAATGAGTGATTTTGCAGAGATTATGTTCCGCGCTGAAGCTCCCTTGCCGTGGCCCCCGCTAAGTGCGGCTAAAATCGGTTTGATCTAAATAACTTCTGAAGGACTCCGAGCTGCACAATGTTTGTCTGAGTGAGTATATGAGCAAGCACATCCCTAAAGATAGGGTCCAGGTGTAAAAAAAACAGAGTTGCCCTTCAACACAACACAATGTAAGGCATCAAAATGTAAAGCAACACAATGCAACACATCACAACACAATAAACGCAATATATTGCCACTTAATGCATCATACTAAAACACAACCCAACACAACTTAACGCAACACAATGCAACCAGCAAAAAATTAGCAACACAACATTACACAACACAATGTATTGCAACTTAAAGCATCATGATAAAACAAAATGCAACACAGCGTAACGTAACACAGCGTAACGTAACACAGCGTAACGTAACACAGCGTAACGTAACAGCGTAACGTAACAGCGTAACGTAACAGCGTAACGTAACAGCGTAACGTAACAGCGTAACGTAACAGCGTAACGTAACAGCGTAACGTAACAGTGTAACTTAACAGCGTAGCGTGACACAACGTAACGTAACACAGCGTAACGTAACACAGCGTAACGCAACACAATGTAGCACAACACTAAGTAACACAACACCACTTAATGCAACACCAAGAAACGCAACACAACAGAGCACAACAAAACAAAGCACAACACTACGTAACGCAAAACCACGTAGCACAACACCACTAACACAACACCACGTAACACACCACGTAATGCAACACCAAGAAACGCAACACAATGTAGCACAACACTAGGTAACACAACACTACGTAACATAACACTACGTAACATAACACTATGTAACATAACACCACATAATGTAACATGACGTAACGCAACACCAAGAAACGCAACACAACGTAACGCAACACAACGTAACGCAACACAACGTAACGCAACACAACGTAATGCAACACAACATAACGCAACACAACGTTATGCAACACAACATAACGTAACACAACGTAACGAAACACAACGTAACGTAACACAACGTAACGTAACACAACGTAACGTAACACAACGTAACGTAACACAACGTAACGTTACACAACGTAACGTTACACAACGTAACGTAACACAACTTAACGTAAAACAACGTAACGTAAAACAACGTAACGCAACACAATGTTACACAACATAATACAGTGCAACACAACATGTTACAATGTATCACATTGAAATGTTATGAAACATTATGAAACAGAATGTAATGAAACACATCACAAGGACACAAATCCTGAATATTAATGTTTTACAACTAAATGTATCGCAGCAATAGCAATGAACATATGGCAATGAAATGTATGGCTGCATAAAATTTCACCATGTTTTGCTTCTATATAGATATTCGTGGAGCATATTGTAATGCAAAATATCATAACTCAACGTACATTACATAAGGTAACATAACGTTACACAGTGCAATGTAATATTGTGTAGCTTTGCTTATGAAGTCATACCTATTAGTTTTTCACCAATTCAAAAAAAGTTAAGTCCAACATGAGCTGAAAACTTTCTTAGCATATGAGCTTAAAATTCGGCTAAACGTGTCTTAAGTTTAAAAATTGTATGTTAGTGAAAAATAAACTGTATATATGCCCTGGCATGTGAATCATTTCACATCGATCATGCTTCTCGATAGTTTTTGTAATGACATCCATGTGAAAGGCTAACAGCTGTTTTCCTGCTCCAACCTGCTATCTCTACATTGTTTGTTTTTCGTTTTGCATCTATATGCTCACCAGATTATTCCATGCCAGCTATAATGTTTTCATATGTCAACCAAAATGACCCTGCAGCTGTTCTAAGAAAACCACGTTCAGACGAGAATTCTCCAAACTTTCGACCACAGCTGCTGATGCTTTCACCAGATGTCTGTCAATGGTCGCCCTGCCCAACACCAGCTCCCCAAACATCTGTCAATCTCAGCTCCTCTCTGCGGCTTTGTCACCTCCGCCTTGTTTCTGGAATGTTCCTACAGCTTAGCATCGTTGTTGGAGCAAAACAGATTTGAAAGTTCCTGTGGGTTGCAGACATAAGTGCAGCAAGCTAATGTTTATTTTCAATGTGATGCTGTTTAACTGTGACAGCATGGAAGTAAAAGCATCTGATTGTCTACCCTTCATTTACAGCACAATTCATACAGAAGCCCAGAAGCCCAAAATGTAATCAAGAAAATAAATCAATTTATTCACATCAAGAAATATTGTTGGGAAAAGCAGCTAGGGAAATGTCTTCATCTGTGTGTGGGTGGAATAACTCCCGCTGTGTTTGATGACTAATAGATGTTTAGTCAACAGGACAGATCAACAGATGCTGCAAAGCCCCTGTGGCACTTCAGTAGACACACAGCTCCACTATCCATGCAGCACAAGGTAGAGGTGCAGCATGGTTCTGTACCATAGCATATGGTACATACAGTCACTATAAAACCACAGTCTATATACACACAAAGCTCTAAAGAACATCACGTGTTTTTTTTCTGCTCTGTTTCCCTATAGTGGTTTCCTTTGCAGATTTCATGTCATCTGCAGGTGTTGCCAGGTCTTCTGTTTTCCATACAGGGTTTCCTGTGGGTGCTTTTGTCGTCATCTGTTTGTGTGGCTTTTACTAAGGCCAAGGTTTTTACATGCTCCAAAATCAGTTTTAGATAACAGCCAATTTCAAGATGGACACACATGTGGTATCTGTTAAAGTATGAACTGCACCTTAACTTGAGATGAGTTTAACCGTCTTGACCACGTCCATCTATCCAAATAAAGAGTGAATCTTGGCATTAAAAAGAGAGATTTTTAAAAAAATGTTTCTTTTTGTAAGTAAATGTAAGTAAATGGTAGTGCAGCGCAACATAATGCAACAAAAGTAGGGTAACAAGATGAAAGCTGATGTATGGTCATAAGAAAGGAAACGCGACATAATGCAGCATAATAAAAGGTAACACAATGCAGGGTATCACATTGATCCCAATGCAACATAATATGACAACAAAACATCGCAACGTAATACACCACATTGTAATGCAACTTTATGCAATGTATGCAACATTACACAACGCAACATAACACAATTTAACATAACAAAACACAACATAACGCACTGCATTGTAACATAACGCAGAATAATGTAATGCAACAAGATGTGGCGCAAACCAATAAAAACACATCAAAAAATGCTAAATAAATGCAACATAAGGCGATGTAACACAACCCAACATAACACAACCCAACATAATGCACTGCATTGTAACACAACATATTGTATTGTAACAAAATGTCAAGCAAAACAAATGTTACATAACAAACATGCATAATAAAAGCAACATTAGGCTATGTAACACAACACAAAGTAATGCAATGTAATAATAAAACAACTTGAACTTGAAATAACCCAACCTGACATAACACAATGCACCGTAACATCACATATTGTAACAAACTGAGACTCAACAAAAATGAAACATTAACACAACATAAGGGAAGGTAACAGACCATGACACAACGTAACGTGACACAACGTAACGTGACACAACGTAACGTGACACAACGTAACGTGACACAACGTAACGTGACACAACGTAACGTGACACAACGTAACGTGACACAACGTAATGTGACACAACGTAACGTGACACTTCTTAATGTGACACACCCTAACGTGACACAACGTACGTGACACATCATAACGTGACACAACGTACGTGACACAACGTACGTGACACAACGTACGTGACACAACGTAACGTGACACAGCGTAACGTGACACAGCCCAATGTCACACAACTTAACGTGACACAAATTCAAGTGACACAATGTAATGTGACACAGCCCAATGTCACACAATGTTACACAATGTAACTCAGCGTAACACAACCCAATGTAATGCAGTGCAACATAATACAGCCCCACATAACATTGTGCATTGTAACACAACACAAATGTAACAACAAAAATGCAACATTAGGTAATGCACCACAACACAAAGTAACACAATGTAACATAATGCAATGCAGCATAATGCAATGCATTGTAACACAACTTAATGTAACGCACATTGACTGCAACATAATGCAATGTTACGCAACAAGATGCAACCAAATGTAGAACAACTTAACGCAAGGTAATACAGCACAAGATATCATAAAGTATTGCACCTTAATGCAACATTTCAAAATGCAACATTACAAATCCCAGTGCAACACACTGTAAGGCAACACAATGGTAGTGTCATGCAACACAAAATTATCATTATGTGTAGTGAATTTATATCATGTATGGGTTTCACTTTTAGAAATTAACTATGGAATAAAATAAACTTGTCTTTGATTTTTTTGTCAGGGCAAACAGGTTAGTTTGGTCATCACTGATTAAAAATAATAATAATTATAGTTTTTTTTGTGAGATGTTTCTGAACTGTTCACTTCTGTCTCTTAAGTTTAGTCCAGGATTTCCTTGTTGGAGAAGTGTCATGTTCCACCCGACCACGGCTATAAAAGCTGATTCTCCAGCATCTCTCTGACATTTTGGACTCTCCAGCTCTCCATTCCTCCTCAATTTTCTGTCGGTCATTGTTAAAAACGTGCGTGTCAGAGTTCACCAAAGTTCAGCCTGACATGAAAGACCGACAAGGATTTACTTTCCCCCTGTGAGGCTTTTTCAAAAGAGCTGCTGTGACCGAGCCTTTAATGTTGTTAGTTACACCTGTGCTTCTCTGGCTGTGAGCGGTGTAAAGGTCTACAGTAGGAGAGACACGCTGCAGAAAGGTTGTTCCCTGCAAAGAAAAAAATCAAGTGCAAGTCTGAGGATGTCTTCTTTCAGCTCTTACATTTCACAGAAAGTTGACTGAAAAGTGTAAAAAGCATGTCACTGTGGATTAAAGAGGGGGTTACATTTTCTTTAAACTTTCAATGAGCATCAATCTTTGCTCTTACTCAGTAAAAGATTGAATTACTGTAAGTTACTTTTTCCTTTTTTTTTAACAGGATTTTTCTGTTTTTCCCTTTTTTGAGAAAGAGCCAGCTTAGCCTGTCACAGTCCTATACTACAGATCAATAACCCTCCAGGTTGTTTTAATTCCTTTAAACCAGTAACAGTAATCTTGATTGGCAGCAGGCCCAGGATGCAACAACACTGCACTTACAAAATATTTCTAAGCGTGTCAGGGCATGAGTTTTTTTTTTTATAGCTGTAGTCCTGCTAAAGAAAACATTACATAACACAGACACTTTCTTTCTGGTGGGGAAACAAGCAGAGGTGAGGCACAGGTAGAGTAATACAAAGGAAGGAAGGAAAAGCATTCACCGAAGGAGCCAAAAAGCAGCTTTCAGCTTTTATACTCCATGTACGGTATTTATGAGGTGTATTTTGGTTGCGTAACCATGCATTGTAACTTTTTCATTTAGATATCTACCTTATAAAATCTGAGCGTTGGTTTAAAGAGAGGGTTTCATGCTTTTTTATATATTTTAATAACAGCACAAGATGTTCACGAGACTTGCTGAAATAATGAGGTCATTGCATGATGATGTCCTCAGTTGTTCATGTTCGTGACACCAAGGTCCGCCCAAAGCTCTGCCCCAAGAGGTTCTACAGAGGTCTGGCCAATCAGAGGGAGGGGGGCTTGTGAAGCAGGAACCTTAAAGAGACAGCAGCCAAAACGTAACATTTCTTACAGAGGCTATAAAAGGTTTTCTTAGACAACAGTGTGGGAAAAATTGGGATTTTTTCAGATTTGATCATGTTAAGCTTCTACACACTGTAAAATGTGATTTTGCACATTTGTTTTTCTAGCTTATTATTCTGTGTCAATAAGACAAAAGCTTACTTCAATTGTTGTGATAACTCTTCATAATAAGTTGGCATCGTTCAACTACAAAATATATTTCAACTTGAAAATCTATGTCCAAATAAATCAGTAATGCATGTCAACCTGACGGTGAAGGAAACACCCATGTTATCACGTTTCTGTGACTGTCAATTGTAGAAACTTGCATTTTTTACCCTTGAAGGCAGAGTTTTCACTGATAAGTAACTTTTTTCTAAAATAAACTTTTGAATTCACATTTGCCTATGGTCCTAATGGTCAAATACTACAGCCAAGGACTACCGTCAAAGGTCTGCTGTTGCACTTTATTCACTGATTTTCCACACACCTTAGCCCCTCCAAGCTGTTTAGTACAACTACAGCTTTCAAGTTATTACCCAGAATGCTTTTGTGAATTACATTTATTTTTGTCACTGTAAGTGATGAGGTTAAACTATGCATATGAGATCCTACAACAGGATACTCAAGTTTTCAGGCAGTTTTAGACTGTCTGAACAAAAAAGCAGAGGTGTACTATCTACCTTCCATGACGTGGACCACGTCAAGGTGTCGGTCCCTCAAGGAACAAATCTGATTTTTCAGCTCCATGACACCTACTGTTTGTCTGTGAATCATAATGTTAACAACGACTTCAAGAAGTTAAGTCAATTTAAAAATATAATTTATAAAAACAAAAGTGAAAGGTTAACTTAACTGAAAACTTTGGCTGAGTTGAAAAAGATTAATTATTTCAAACAACAACCTGGAGAAGTTACATTTGACAGTGTAGGGGTAGTAAGCTCAGTAACCCCTCTTTAAGCTATCGTTTTATCTTTCCTGAAATTTTTTATATTGGGTTATCATGTAGTGCAGTTGGACTAGTGGTTTAGGTCGCGCTCCATGAGGTTTGCAATCTCGCCTGTGGCCTCTTTCTGGCATGTCACACCCTGTCACTTTTATAGGTACCGACCATATTCTGTCTGTAGCACCATGTACCGATTCATGTAAAATTAAAAGGTATCATGTTCCAGCACCTGAATGCATCCTTGTGACTGTGAGGAAGTGGAAGAGTAGGCAATTTTCCATGCTGGACATGAACACAGCATTACAAGTTTACATACAGAAGAATAAATATGTTAAGCAGACCTCCGCCAAGCATATTGTGATTTTCACCAACACTTTAGTCCTACTTTAATGTTATACTCCCTTTCAGCAGACTGTCTGCTACAATTTGGTGTAAGTTACAGGTTTGTACAATAATTTATTTCCTGACAGTGTTGAAAATTATGATGACCCAGTACATATTTCATATTCTGGATCTTGGTATCCAGAATATTGCCGGGATCTGGATCGTACTTTTACATCTGTCAGAAATTATGGTGACCTTGTCTTGTATTGTTTTGCAAAGCAATCCGACCTTTTATCATGGAGTTATATACGCATATGGTGAAAACGGCCCTATCTCACAATGATAAAGAATCCTCTAAAAAAGTCCTGGATCCAGACGGTGATCCGGATCACCTCCAAAATTTAATCACTCTTTTCTTATCCTATTTTGAACATTTCCTGAAAATTTGATCAAGATCTGTTTGTTACTTTTTGAGTTATGTTCTTCATAGACAAACAAACTCTCTGAAAACATAACCTCCTTGGCAGAGGTAGCAAATAAATATGTATGGGCTTAACAGCACTGGATTGCACAATATCCTCATTTGTCCTCATTTTCAGAGTACAGGTTGCTCTTGTGCTATTTTCTTCACATAGTGAGTAAGACTAAAAAAAGCAACATGTTTTGGCACCAATTAAGTCCAAAATTAGCATTTTCTTGTTCTGCTTCGTTTTAATCCTGTTAGCTTGAATTTGAATTATGTACAGTGGCTAATCCTTTCTGGTTGGTCACATGTGATCAGTTCTATTTTGTGTTTGTAAAGGCAGGATTAGAATCAAAGCTTTCCTGCTAATTAAGGAAAGTATAAAGTATCAGAGATGGATGGATGGAAAAAAGATCTCTAAAAAAAGATCTCTACAAATCTTTTGACTACTCCATTTAGAAAGAATCTTGGTGCCACAACTTTCCTCTTGAACATGATGCAGAAGTGAGGTTACAGTACATGTTTTAGCCCAATTAACACTGTACAACATGCTAACTCATGCTGACAGTAGAAGGTGCCCCCAAGCAGCCTTTGCTTTGATCCGGGGCGTCTGTATCACATGATGAGCCCGTCACCTTTCCTTAAAATGAGCAGTTTTCTGGGAGAAATATTCTGGAATGATCCAACATGCTGCTCACTTTGTGGTCATGTTATTTCTGTTACAGGAGCGTACAGTCATTTGTTCACACCTTTGAATTCATACAGTATGCTCTCCACCTCTGCACGTCTCCTGTAAGGCCACGTTTCACACGGCAGCAGATGTTTCCTGTTGCACCGAGTGGGAGAAATCGATGTTTTTCTTGGAGTATGAGCAACAGATGGTGAGAAGAGAACAGGAAAGGAGAAAGGTGTGTTGATAGATAACACTGAATCATGCTGACATGCAGAGAGAAAGGTGCATATTTGAGCTGCCTGTCTGATCACATGTCTGTGGAGCAGGAGTTATAAACAGATCAAACACTGGGAGATAAAACTCTACAGAGCAGAGGCCTGCATTGGAAATGTGAGCTTTGAGAGGTTTTATTGAGAAGCTGAGAGATGAAAACTTAAGAAATGTGTCTACAGTAACTCATTGTCTTACTGTGAAGTGTAGGCTTACAGTGTTGGGGAATTAATAATCTGCAAATTATGGGTAGATGTCTTAATCAACCACAATAAATAGTGTTAACATTAGAAGTATGGGGTCATAGCTGATGTGACTTTTTCTCATAATTCTGGCTTTGACCTAAGACTTCAAGAAAATCTTGCTTTTGCTAGCTTTAATGTCATTATTTTGACTTTATTCTCTTAATTCTAAGATTTAAGGCACAATAACTGATTCTGAGGAAATTATATATCAGAGTTCTTTCATTCTTCTAAAGGGAAAAGAAATGTAATAACCCATTTCAATGTATAATCTCACAGTTCTCACTTAATCTCAAAATTTGGGGATCAAAGTCAAGATTCAGAAATTTTTTTTTTTGGACAATTTTTTTTTTAAGTTAAAGTAACTTGCTGTATCTGTCGCAACTCGAAAAGCCCCTGTGTGTTTTATTGGCCCCTCCTGCACATTTCCTGATGTCACTGTTTGTTGTTTTGTTCAGTTTTGTTTTGTTCTTTTACTAAATCATTATGTATGGTTCTTTTTGTGTTTCATTTCTTATATGTGCAATGAAAAATAAACAAATAAATAAATATATTTTTACACAGAATAATATAGTACTAATGGAAAAGAATACAAACACATTTTTCCTCATAATTCTGAGATTAAGAGACAGAATTCTGAGGACACAAATGTCAGAATTAAGGTTTTCCTTTTTTGACCAATCAGGAGCAAGTCTGACTTGATCTAAGTCAAGTCTGAACCTCCTCACCGCTCAGTCCCCTCCCCAGCAGAAGGGAGGAGAATGCCAAAGTTGAAGAGCCATCACTGCTCTGTTTTTGGCTGTAAACAGCCACATTGTCCCATGCACAAGCTTCCCATCTCAGAAGCAGACAGACTAAGTAGCTAGAGTTCACTTATCAAGGAAATGTTCCAGCTACACTCAGTAAAACTGTGTGTGTGCTAGTTACTTCACAGCCGACTGCTTTTCCAACTTTGGACAGTCCAACAGAGGGCTAGCAAATAGACTGGTCCTGAATCCAGGCGCATTACCAACCATCCTCCAACAAACCTCGTACCCTGGAAATGTGAGTATTTTAAATGCTGTGTGCTGTGGAGCAGATGGAAGAGCTTTTCCTCAGTGTCCCCCCTGTCTCTGTGTTAGCTTCAGGATGCTAACTTTAGCTGTGCTTAGCCTGTTGTTTTAGCCTGTAATGTTACGGTAAACGAGCTTCGCTGTTTTCTAAACATTGTGCACTTGGAGCTCTCAGTGACGCTGAAGAGCGGGGCGGTATCAGCGGTGGCTCATTTACATATGAAGGCCACGCCCACTAAATCAGAGCGTTCTGAACAGAGGGGCTATGAGAGCCTGGAAACAATGCTGCTGTGCTTGATTTATTGGCTTTTTGGACCAAAACATGTTACTACCATTTCATGAAGACATCAGTGATCCATATTAAACTGCAGAAAAGGAGCAAAATATGTGACCTTTAATGTTTTTCTTTTCCCTGGCATTATGTCACTTCACCTCTCATATCTTGCTTTCAGAGACTTGTCACCAGTCCTGCCTTCCATGTTGAGCAGGGATGACTTGATGACAAGGAATCCACTTCCTGTTTGTTAACATGTCTGTTTTAGGTGTTATGTTTCTTCATCATCTTTAAGTGTCACAGTAAGGAAGTTGAATTTCTCCTTAGGGATGTATAAAGTATGTCTTTTACGTCTTTACTCTTCCTGTGCAGTAACTCTCTGAGCACTCATGACGTTAATTCAACACCCTCCTTTCTTATCTGTCTAAGAAGCAGTGGACTGATGATAAAATGAGTTCTTAAAATCTTCTTTGCTTGAAGATATTCTCTCTTCCCTTAGAAACCAGAGGGATAAAGATTATGTCATTAAAGAAAAGTCTGATAAGGTAATTTTCTGGTTGAAATTGGGAGAATGATCTGAGCTTTTACAGTTTTAGATGAACGGCTGGAGAATGAAAACAGAAGCATGGCTGACCTCGAGCTGCAGGTCTAACATGTCATCATAAAACATGTCATGTTAGGTCACGTTAAGCCTGATACTCTCCTCCGCATATCCACTTTATACCTTTGTTTCTCCTTCCTTGTATTGTTTCTATCATTCACTGGATTCTTTAATGAGCTGTTTATACTTCCTCTTCTCCCTGCTTCTTGCTCCATCTGTTTTCATTAGCTGCCACACCCACTGTGTGTTCTCCAGAGCAGAGTATAGATTACATTATTAATAAGGTGGCCATTCACCATGACGTCAATAAGTCCAACACCCTTTAAACAACACCACATACACACACAGATGATGATAAATCATGGGGAGGGGCTGAGCAGCTGAAGCTGAGCAGCACTCCTGCTTATGAACACATGATAATACATAAAAACAAAAGGTCAGCTCTCAACTGGCTCAGCTTGTTTGCATAAATATCATATCAGTAAAAAGTTCCTTTGTAGAAATACATTTAAGACACTTGAGGTCAGTGATTATTGTATTATATTTATCATTTTTGCTCCCATAAATCATAATAATCTTTCCCCTGAGGAATGTGACAAACTGTTTGAAGTGTAATGGCCATCCATCCTGTGCTTGTTATATGATCTTATTCCAAACCACATGTCAGTCTCAAGGACACGCCTGAGGATGGATCACAGGCTCATCGAAGCAGTGCAGTAGTTAGGTCTATGAGACTATGAGTTCAGTCTCCAGTTACCAGTGTTCAAAGTCCAAGATTAGGTCCAAATCAACATAACAAATCAAAGTTGATTCTCCTGATTCAAGTTTCTATTACCAGGGCATAGGTTTAAGTTGAGCAAGGATTGGGCGAGTACCAGTATCGGGCCGATACCAGCCTTATTTCAAGGTATCAGTACTCGCAAAGGCTGTCAATACTCAAGGCAAAAAGAAAATGTAGTATGTAGTAGCCACTACATACTACCTACTGCTTTTGCATGTAGTATGTAGTAAGACTGAGCTGTTGGGTTTGTTTTGTAGTATACTACCCTGGTTTCCAGTCTCAGAAGGCGGAGCTATAGATGATGTTGGTTTTTTTTTTGCCTTTAATATAAATGTTCAAAACAAGCTTTGGGCAGATCTCAGCATTTTAGTTATTTTGTTAATCATATCATACAGAATCATCATCCTTGATTTCTAATCTTACACCAAAAGTTATATCATTGACTGAAAATAAATCTGGATTTTTATTTTCACAGCTGATGAAAAAAGCACTTCCATATAATCCGTGTATGATTAGGGGTAATTTGTGTTTTATATGGGCTTTAATTAATTTTTTATAACCAGAAGTGACAAGATTTACAGGTGTTTCTTTATCATCACTACACTTCTATCTCATGGACCATATAACGTTAGTGTTGTTGTATTGTAGTTATAGTGCTGACTCATTCCAGTAGATGCCGGTAATTCTCCAAAACCTGCCACCCGCATTGACGAACAGTGTTAGCGCCGTGCATTGTGGGACAGAGTATACCAGGTAGACTGGTCTGTTACATACCGAGAAATTTTCCTGGATTAGCAGGACATCTGAGGTTTTTTGCAAGTTTTCGTATACTGACTACTACAGACTAAATTTCGGCCAAAATGGTAGGCACTGCTAGTGTAGTAGGCAGTTTGGAAAACAGCCTTAAACTGTTTTCTTTCTATGTATCAAAATACTAGTACTATACAAGGTATGGGTGAGTACTCAAAAGAGGGAGTACTTGTACTGGTATCAGTCTGAAAAAAGTGGTATTGAACATCCCTTAGTTGAGCCTCATTGAGTCACGCTACTAGTCCATGCCTTGTCCCTGTAACCTGAGTCTGAGTATGAATCAAATGTCCCTTTCTAAAGTCCCAGTCTAAGTTGGATCCCTATTTCCAAGTTTGAATTGGATCATTATTAACTGAGGCCCTGTTTACGAATACTATGAGCAAAAGTGGAGCAACAGATGCTCATTTTGTTGAAAGACAGTCAGCAGATTCAGCAGATTCAGCAGCACAAGCAAAACATGGTAGTCCGTGACAATCATAACGACGGTACTGTTGAACTGCTGTATGTGCTTGTGAAGTAGGGGGTTTCTTCTAAAAACGGCAGCTTACTTTTTACATAGCAACGGTGGTTGCAGCATTTCAGAAAAATCCACTCTGGAGGTCATTTTCAAAAGTTTGCATTTTAGGTAGGCTAAAATTCTGTTCCTGTGTTAACGCAAGGCTGAAATTCAACAACACTTTTGCGTTTCACCCTAAAACTGTTTCTGTGTAAACAGCCCCTTAGAATGAGTCCAGTCTATGTTACTTGAGTACGAGCAGTCCTTGTCCCCCTTGACCAATAAGGCCCCCATTACCTAAGTGAGAGTCTTCGAGTTCATCACACAAGCCCTTGTCTGAGTTGATCCCCCTTTATCTGAGAACAAGTCCAAGTCTAGTCTCCTTTACTTCCAAGTTGCTGCGTTTTGCTACAAGTTACCGAATAATCGACTTTATCTCTTCCCTGCTTCCTTGTTTTGATCAGTTAACAATAGAGCCAACTTCCTCTGTTCAGATTTCATTGTTTCATGTCATGTCGGTTCGCAGAAACTTTAAAAAAAGACTTATGACTGTGTTGTTCTCTATCTTTGTAAACGAGTGCTGAGTGTGCTGAACTACTTCCTCAGTCATACTTTATCAAATGTTTGCCTGCCTTTGTCGCCCTTGTTTTGTCTTTAAACTGTGTTTGCATCAACGACAATCTGACATTTGTTCTCTGTACAAAAGAGTCAGATTAAGTATCTTCTTTTAGCTATTACTGTCAGTACGATAAGGAGAAAAACACGCAGCATTCCTGCATGGTATCATCTAAAAAGCAGATGAGAGCAGACTGTTGTGGTTGGGCAGGAGACATAATAAGTGATAAGCATTTAGGTTTGGTCAATGTTAAATAAGCATGTGATCTCATCTCTGAGAATGTAAAGTTTAAAGATGAAAACGATGAAAGCTAATGATGTCAGTGGCTTTTTATCACAACATGACACAGATACTCAGTCATTTTGTTATCAGTGATGACCAGAAATGATGATGATGAAGATACTGCAACTGAAAACTGGCAGAATGAATACTGGAGTATGCTTTTCGTATTTTTTTACAAATCCCCTTACATTGTACTTCAGTTTTATATTTCTAATCCAAGATTTTGACACATAATGATACTGTTGCTACTTGTTTCTACTCTTGTGTTTGTAAGTTTACTTTAGTTCAAGATTTACTCACACCACTGGTGAGAAAAAGTTCTGCTGAAGTGAAATTCACAGCAGAAGTGAGAAACCACAACAGGAAACCAACTTCACCAGATAGCTTTGCCGCTTCCTCTAACTGTGATGCTATCACTGTGTCAGTAAGCCACGCACACACACACTTACACACTCAGTCAAAGGTTGCACTGATTTCTACAAATCTGTACTATAATAATATTTTATTTCAAATCATATTATTATCTTTTTTTAAATCATGCTGAAAAAATAAACAGAAAGCATCCAAAAATCAACTTCCTGTGTCGTGGTAGTTTCGATTTGTTTGACTTTATTTTCATTCTTTATTTGTTTATTTATTCTACTGTTTATTATAATAAAACAGTCCGGTAAAGCCTTTTTTGGTTTCATTACTCAAACATGATGTCAGCACACCTTCACACCCACAAATTCATGCGCTGTGACTAACGTGTTTATAAGAAGCTGTTCTTCACCCTGTCAATGAGAGGAGGAGGAGGAGGAGGAGGAGGAGGAGGAGGAGTGGGAGGCCGTCATGACTAACTCGCTGCTGTATCACATCTATTTTTGTAACTGTGATCATCACTGTATTCCTGACATTTCACATGTATCTGCCTGATATTTAGTGACCTTTCTCAGACACTGACGACTATGTGTTAATAAAGAGCTTCTGTTTGCATAGATGGAGCAGTCTGCTGCTCATTTACACACACAGAGACAGACACAGACACACACTCCCACACACAGACCCCATTACCTGAAACGGCCCACTGACAAACAGACAGGAAACCTACATTTGCTGATGGTGTAGTAGTTTGTCCACAGGAAAGACTCCTGTTATCAGTAACGTCTGCAGACAATGGCTCACCCAGCCCCTACATGGAGATAGGAAATGAGTGTCTGAGCTGATGTACGGAGAAAAACATTTCCCTAGAAAGTCATTATAAATTACGACAGCGGAGCAAAGGGCAGATAGTTTGTCTTGTTGTTTTGTTTTTCTTCATTGTCGTGGTCATGCTGATGTATGTATCCTGAATTATACCTGCAAACCTTGCAAAAACTTTTTAAAAGGTGATCTTTGGGCGCTGGTTGGTCTATAGGGGTTTGCGTGAGCACCCAATGTACAGAAACTAAAGTCCTTGCAATGACCGTTTGCTGCATGTCATCCCCCATCCTGTGCTTTCCTACATTGCAGCTTACTGGTTTTGCATCATGTCTGGCTGGGAGATGAGATGTTTTCCATACTGTAAAATTATTAAAAAGATTACAGAATTGTGGAAAATTAATGTTATAAAGATGGATAATTAGATAGAGCTACATCAATATGACTTCAATAAACCCATGAAAATACAATTCTGAGGTATGTGTGTGTGTGTTAGTGAGTGCATGTTTATGTGTGAATTTCACATTAGTGACATTAGCAGCATTGTGTGGCATTCAGCACCTGCTCTCTGGGACTAAATTAGGGGACGTCACGACCAAGGTTATAATAGTTAACTAAAATGAAACTAAAAATGAAAACTAAAATGTAAAATACATTGCAGTTGACTCAAACTAATAAAAACTAGAAAAGAAAACAAAAACGATAAGTAAACTAAAATTGTATCTTGTGGTCACAAAAATAACTGAAACTAACTAAAATGATAGACAAAATTCCCTTAGTTATAGTTTTTGACAATATCAATAGCCTTTAGGATTTAAATTAATCCAACACATTTTCCCAACCAATTTTAGACAGTTTTGGGTAGATGTCAGTGCAGCACAGCACCATCATAGCGGTGCTGTGCTGTAGGGATGTGCTTGTTTACTGCACTGACTGGCTGTGCGCTGTGCTGCAACGAAACGTAGTGGAGCAATGAATCAGAGCATCTGTAATAGTTTAATTGTTACAGAGTCCAAGTTTTTATTTATTGAAGCTCATATTATATTGTTTTTTATAATATATGTTAATATTATTTTTATGTAATTTATGTCAACATTATTTTATATAATTTATGCTTATAATTTTAATACTAAGTCTATATTATTTTCTTGTGTTTAAGGCAGCAGCCAACATTTCAGTATCAGCATTGACTGAGCACTGAGCAGTGAGCACTATGTTGGACTTGAAAATAAACAGTATGACAAAATACTTACTCTGACCTTTTTGAATCCTGCACCTGGTTAATAAGGTATGAAAAAACTAAAACTAAACTTAAATTAAACTAAAACTAAGCCTTGTTGCAAAAATCAAAACTAAATAAAAAGCTAAATAAAAACTAGAATGCCAGCTCTAAAACTAACTAAAACTAAACTATAATGACAAATCCAAAACTATTATAACCTTGGTCACGACAACAGGAAAAAGAAATATTGCCTTTCTCCCACTGATTAACAAAAAAGGTCTTTAATAAAGAGTTCAACACAAGATAAAATGTTTTAAGTGTGATATTTGTGCTAGAGAAGTGTCACAAACCCAGATCAATGAGCCATTATTCAGTAAGAAATGTTTTTTGTTTTTTTTTTAAACTTTTTTAAAATTCATTTTCTTCCTGTCTTACATATATTTTGTAAGTTTCAGTGTTTGTTTTTCTTCATGTTATTGATAAATTAAACTCAGAATTCTTTCGACTCCCATATCAATACAACTTTATCTTATTTTACTATGTGGAAATGTCTTTATGTCTGTATGCAAACATCTTAAGGTTTGTTTTAGGCCTATGTAGGAGTAATATTGTGCCTTAATATGTAATGGTACATTTGCTTGATGTGATAATTTGTTAAGCTAATGAATAAATGAGATTACATTTAAACAAACAAGAAAACATAACAAGGAGGGTGTTTCATTGCCGGATTTACGTACCATGAAACGACAGATGTTCCTCTCAGCCGTGTGGTCATGTGTAGATTTGATTGATATTAAAGGAGACAATAAATCAGCCTAATTAAAATGGGGGCTTAACCACCAAACGTTGACGTAATCCCTCTTACTACTCTGAGCAGTCATCGTTAACCCTTTGCAGCTGAGTGTTTTCAGGAAAGCAGCGTCATGATCAGCGCGAGGTGGCACTCAAAGAGTTAACCGTTCCTGCGCGTGCACAGACATACATACATACAGAGTGAATCGAGAGCGCGCGCAAACGCACCGGGAGCGCGAGGCAGAAACAGATCAGACAGCAGGTCGGTCGGTGAGCAGAGAGACGGACGCTAAAACAGCAGACCAGACGCTTTGGGTTTTTGAGGCGGCGTTTTCTCCTCCTGTGGACTAACGTTACGGGAAGTTTTACTCTACAACTCCGACGGACTGAGAGGGTCAGACAAGGCAGTCCACCATGACGGGGAGCAGGGAGGAGGAGAGGAGGAAACTGGCCGACATCATCAACCACTGGAACGCCAACCGGCTCGACCTGTTCGAGATCAGCCGGCCCACAGAGGTAGGAGACCCCCCCGGAGTAGCAGGAGAGGCCGCGGTCGTGTAGGCCCACTGCTTTGTGGATGGGAGACTGTAAAACTATCACTACTTGGCTTGAACATGCTGAAAGCTTTAATGTTGTGGGCAGCGTGGTTTACTCGGTTGTAAGTCTCTACGTGTATGGGTATAATATAACCAAACTCCATCTGAAAAACCGGCGATTTTACTATAACCTCAGTGACACACCAGTGTTACTTGACATGAGGCCTTCAACACATAATAAATCTTCAGATATATCACAAAAAACATAAAAGATAATTATTGATATTATATATTTTGTGTACAAGTCCTGTCTTTTGAATTATCACTCCAACTTACGTTAGCTAACAACTTGCTACCCTCCATAACAATTTCTTTGAAAGTACGTACATGAAATCATTTTAAAAGTTATCATTATGTAGGACCTGTAAAATAAATATGCCGAATGTTTAATGGATACAAAAGGTAACTGTGTATCTTCATAAATATTCAGTAAAACGTAGACATGAACGGTTGGAGAGGCAACTTCAAATTGACAAAATCTGAATGAAGTTTGGCTTGTTGTCATCTCCGGTGCAAGAGGGAGCAGAGCACGTATCGGGCTAGCAAGCTAGTTAGCAAAGCACATTACCTGTAGAGCTGGCATGAATACTGCTATTGTGTTAAACTGAGGAAACAGACAGGCCTAGCTCACAATAGCCCAGTGCAACTGACATCACTGCTCTGTGAAAGCACAATCTAAGTTATAATATAACCGGCTATGCTAGCTGTGGGTGCATTGGTTGTGAAGCGGGCTTGCAGCACTGCCTGCAATGGCTGACAAACCCAGTCACACGGTGAGGTTGTTTGATACGCAGAGCAAATAGATAAAAGCTTAAAGTATTAGCATCACGCTGAGTGTAAATGCTCACAACAGGTAGGGCGCTCAAAGCGATGATGCCACCAGCCTACAAACCACCCTGTCAGTGCTTTACACACAGCAAGACCGCCCTGCATTGTCCTCACATCAGTTAGCTTCATGCGTGCTGCCTGCAATAATTTGACCCTGCAACATATTGAGGAGCAAGGCTACAATTAAATGTCCCGTCTGGGGCTTGTGGTTGTTTACTATCAACATGCCAAGATGAAAAACTCCTCCTTGCAGGATTCAGCTAGCTAGACACAAAAGAACAGCAAGGTCTGGGTGATTTTTTTAGCCCCTAAGGAGGTAGTCAATATCCATCTAACCTCAACCTCTCAACCGGTGTATCTCATGGCTAAGTAGTTTTGATTTATAGCTATGACTGTGGTTGCATCAGCTGCTGTTTCTTTTAGGCGGGCATCTTCCAACCCCCACCTCTCCTTGGATAAGGGTGTAGGGGGGCCACAAGGTCCCCTCTCCTCTTCTTGAGCCGATTAATTTATCAGGATTGAAGCTGGCCAGCCGTTGGCCAGCGTTGTGTACTGCACTCACAACCCTCTCCATCCTGTGAGGAATGATTGCCCCCCATCCAGAGGGCTGTAATTCTCTCAGCGTACAAGTGGCATTGCTTTAGCTTTGCTGCTCAAGACTGCTCAGTCCAGTAGAACATGATTAAATGTAAGCAGATGCATGTCCTTCCTTACCACGCCACACCCTCCCCATATGTCAGCTGGTAGAGCCCCCGAGCTGCACAAGTGTCCTTCACACTGTCTAGACTGCTCCTGAGTATAGCTGTGCATGAATCATGCTGCGTGCTTTTACATGATAGAGTTGTGCTTTACTTAGGATTTGATTAAAACACAAACAATAATCATAATTATTCACAATTTCAACACAAATGACCAGAGATGGAGGGGGGAGAGGGTAGTGAGATCATTCGTGTGATTAGATTAGCCATGGATGGCTGATTAGTCTGGAGCAAAGGTTCTAAAACTTTTTAATCTTGCAACCCAAACTGAATGAACCCTGCTGTGGGACTTATGGCGAGGCTTATTATAACATAACAGGTACTAGAGTCACGTGGGGACTTGCCTCAGGCAAAGATGTGGGGCTTATTTTTACAGAATTCAATAAAGGTTGGGCTTGAAAGACAGTGCACAATAGATGGGATGGGATTCAGATCCAGTCTCGCCAACAGTTTATTTGATTTGGATGGAAAGGTGGTGGGAATGTTTAAACCGCTTCCCCTTTTTGTATTTGACCAGTCGGGGTTATCCCCCATAACAGGGAAATGTGTATGTTTCTAAAGTTAAGATGGACCTTTCCTGTTCCAGAAAGTTTTCAATCCCAACTTGTCTAAAAGCAGCCAGGCCATTGGATGATAGCTTCTCTTGCTCATTTTAACCTCCTCGGTTTTAGTGTGCCGTTGACTTGAAGTCAGGTAAAGAGAGAGTGCAAAGCCAAACAAAGGATGTTTTTTCCTTTTTTTAAAAATTATTTTTCCAGGTTTTATGTATTTTAATCAAAAGATAGGACAGTGGATAGAGAAGAAAAGAGGGCAGGAATGAAGCACCATGCTGGATTCAAACCTGTTGACTATTTTTTTGTGGATGACTACTTTTGGAGTCAAACAACACATGTTGGATGCAACACCCACGAGGATGGGCTGAAAAGTTTGTAGCCTGACTAGGAAGGAGTTTTGCCATTGTGATGAAACTTGTCATGCATTAAATTAAACATTTTCTGACACTTATTGCATGGTTTACACACAGTTGATGTTTTCTTGGGTTGTTGCTGTTGCAGGACATCCAGACTTTGGGTCATCTTCAAGGCTCTCCCCACCCCTCTTGAATTCAGCTGCAAATTATTATTATCCATATTCTCAAAATGTCTCTGGTTCTACTTTTCAAAGTCCTCAACACTAAATCAGGGCCAGTTAATCTGAAAACAAACCATGCCGTAAGTGTCAGGAATGTTGAATTTAATGCAAGTTTCATCACTACAGTATAACTCCTTCCTAGTCAGGCTACGAAATTTTCAGCTTTCCCTCGTACAAGTTTTTAAGATTTTTTTGCGGTGGCTGCTTTTTGTCTTTATTCATCCGCTTAATAAATCTATAGTTCAGCAGTGCTTAAATGCTGCTCTAACAGCTTAATTCAGTCAAAACAGTGTGAAAAGATGTCACATGCACCATCAGTTTCTTTACCATAACATGCTAATGCTGCTCAATGCTGCTAAGTGTCATCTAGTAGTAGTTTCCCACTTGTCTGGTGTCAGTCTTATTCCTGCATTATAATTTGCACCCTATTATCACAGCCTAAGCTACTGTCATTGACATCCTGGGAGTAAGTGCTTGCACAATCTATTAGCACCAAACAACTCTACATGTCATGTGCACTTCTTTGAGATTTCAAGGCTGCAGCATCCACAGAAATCCTCTCCACCTCAGAAAGTGTGTCATGATTGTGAGGGTTTGAATGTTGACAGCTGATACCCAGTTTTTTTTCCTTGCTGCACAAAAAAGTTGTCATGCTTAAATATAACTTCGACACAGTGGATCTTAGAGTGACGAGTGAGGAACTGAGGAGTGAAACGTTTCTGGAGGAAATCTTAAAGTTTATTTAAAGCTGTACTACGCATGAAGCAGGTGTAAAAAATCATAAATAAACACGTCATATATAAAAATATCCTTATATAAAAATATCCACAATATATACAGACAAAGAAGCAGATCCCCTTTACTCTCTGTGCACTCAGACAGGAAGTGTTGTAATGAGCAGGTACTTCTATGTAAGCCGTTAATTATATGGAGAATTGTAGCTAAAGAGGCAGGTCTGATGTGTGTTGTGTTCCCTGCGAGTTGCAGTTTGATGCTGCAGTAAAATGACAAGGTCACCGCCTCTGTATGTGTGATTTCCCTCACATGATGAATGCTGAATCATAAAAACCTGGCTGCATCTCTTCATCGTGCAAAGATTTGAGTTCAGCAGAAAGTTGAACTTGTACCTGTGATGCTCATGCTGCAGGCCACGTCCGTTTTTAAAGCTCCTTCACATACGGATTTCTTCTCCTGTTTTCTGACTGAGTCAAGAGAGGCTTATGGTTTAAAACTGGAGCCTTTTCGTCCTCACAGTCCTGGATTGATCCTGCCCAGAACCAGACCTACTTCTCCACTAAATCAACTCCAATAAACGCCAACCCCTTGAGATCTGCGAAGGCTGCCAACTTTGCTTATACATTCCTGCTGTGTCTTCGTTGCGTGTCAGCCTGTAGATTACGGACTTAGAGGGTGCTGGAGTGTTTGGGTGTCTGCAGGAGCTTAAAAAGCCAGAAAAGTATTAGATCTAAATTTGAGGCATTAAAAGGAATGCAAGTCTTGAAATAGACTTTAAAGCAGAGCTGGAATTAAAGACAGTTTTATGCCACATAACACACTTTTTCACAGCAGTTACACTAGGAAGCAGGAAGACGAAGGGTTAACACAGAATTTATCAAGTGTGCTGACCTCACACATCCTGTCTTTCAATACTTACTTTTCCTGATTGTCTTCCTCACTGGTGTTACGTAGTTAAAGATTTGCATCTTCTTGGTCGCTGCACTTCCTTTTTGATTCATTGGTTTAGTTTTCCTGGTTGTTGACGTTGTTTTGACTTCCTGTTTGTGAATAATATATGTCTCTGAAACCTTCTGACGACACAGCAGTAACCGTGGAGCCAGCTCTGCTTGTTACTACAGCCTGACGTAACAAAATGACACAAGTCATGTGTGTGAGTGAAGTGTAACAACTCAAGCAACCTGTGCAGATGACTGTGCTGTAAAAAGGCGTGGGGGAAGATCATGCATACCTTTGGCCTCAGTTTAATGCTCTAACCGAAATGAATGAAATCTCAGGATTGCTGCTTATGAAAGGTGGACATCAAAGTTTTAAAACATCTTTATGTATCTTATTTTATTCCTTCAATACATTAAAATGCTATTGCAAGAATGTAAGGGATGATAATTTGAGGATTTACTTTGACATTTCCAGTCTCACATCCTGACTTTGCAGTTTAGTCAAAGTTTGACAAGATATTTCAAACCTTTGCCGGAGATTCCAGCCACATCCTCATTTCCTCCACTCTTAAATGGATCAAATTGATTTCCAGAGCTAATTTTATAATTACTATACATGCATGCTCTTGTGTAAACATGCACAAACACATCAGTGTGTGAAAACTCCAGAGACCAAGAGCCACAAAACTTACCATGGTACTACAAAGAGCCACATCACACATGTGGTCTTATTAACACACATCCTCTCACACAGAAATTAAATGACATGAAAATCAGTACATTTCCAGTTTTCAGAGCAGGATTTATTGTGTTAGTGTGTTTAAATTAGAACTCCGAGCCGTGTCAAGGACAAGTTTTTGTTTTTACTGCAGAAAAATTCTATCTATCTATCTATCTATCTATCTATCTATCTATCTATCTATCTATCTATCTATCTATCTATCTATCTATCTATCTATCTATCTATCTATCTACCTACCTATCTATCTACCTACCTATCTACCTACCTACTTTCCTACCTACCCACCTACCTACCTACCTTCCTACCTGCCTACCCCCATTCTATCTATCTATCTATCTATCTATCTATCTATCTATCTATCTATCTATCTATCTATCTATCTATCTAAATAGCTATGAGCACATATAGAGAAGAGAAACTGAAACTTAAGTATCAATCTTATCACCCAATTATTGATCAATTCTTCCAACGTTGGCATTAATATATACCAATATTTTAGATCGATCGGCACACCACTACTCATAACACCATATATAATATATATATATATATATATATATATATATATAAATTTCAGGAATGGATTGAAGAGCTGCTCACCAAAAGGCAAAGAGCCACCTGCGGCCTGTGAGCCCAGGTTGGCCACCCCTGCTCTAGACATTGTAATCTCTTAAGTAATACTTTGCTGTCTCTGCACAGCACAAGAGGAAGTAATACAGAATGCAGATGTTCAACAGCAACAAGATCACTAAATGACTCGATCAATGCAAGCTAATGTGTTGCTTCTTCTGGAAAATAGTAGCATGTCAGGATTGTAAGGTGGGAAGTGTATCTCTGTCATTGTTTTGAAAAACCTACATTTCTGCTTCATTGAAACACAATCGAGTAGTTTAGAAACTCAAACTGGGTCACACATCTTGAAAAGTCTCACTTTGAGGAGCCCCCAAACACTGAAGTACGTTATTTGAGAGGTTTAAATATAGCAGAAGTTGTACGCCTGCACTTGAAAACTTCTTTGTGTGGATGTAGCCTGAAGGGTTTGTTGCTTTTGCTCCTTGTGGGGATACAAAAACAGGATGATTGCAGGCAAAGAAAGCAATTATTTGCCTTCATACAGCAACATGTCACGCAGGTTCAGCGTGTGCACTTCAGTTGCTTCTTGCTCACCTTTTGCAACAAAATGATCTTTGAGTCAAGTTCTGACCTTGAGTAGTTAGGGAGGCAGTTTTAACTCATTGGAGTGAGTTGGTAAAGTTATATCACCAGCGTGAAGCATGTTCCCACCTTTTTTCTGAGGTGAATACAGCTTGTAGACAGACTCACCGTGACATCAGCGACCCCTCCCTGGTTTTTCCTATGGCAGAGGAAGCAGGAAGCCCTGAGGAAGCGTGTGTTGTGTGGAGATAGTGGGTTTCCTGTGGTTGTAGGTGGAATGACTGGGTTGTTTTCAGAGTAATGGGTGATCAGATTTTCTTTTATTTAACCAGCTACTTCCAGATCCCAGTGCCCCAGACATATAAATCTCTGTACGTGTGAAAACAAAACTATAGTTAGCAGATAGGGACTGCTTTGTTTGGGTGCGTCTATCTACTTTTTTTACCAAGATATTGATGGCATTATTGAGTGTCTTAAGCTCTACCTGGATTGTGCTTAAAATCATTCCATCTCCATTTATCAAAAGTACAGAAAGGAACATACCACTGAGGAGGACTTGAAAATGTAAAGATATACAACTAAATATCTGCTAATCTGGATTATTTGGATTAAATGGAAAGAAAAATAAACCCCACACAGATCACATATCTGTTTAAGTTTCTTTTTTAAATGGTATTGTATCTGTGAGGAACATGCATGTGGGATGAGCAGCAGATGAAGGATGTGCCCAAACAGATTTTTCAACTTCCGATTCGATCCCATTTTTTCATGACAGGTTTTAGGGGTAGTAGAAAAAAAACGAAAACCGATATATCAGGATTTTTTGACAATATCAAAATCTGGATTCTTTGTCAAAAAAATCTTTTTTTCCAAATTCTTTATTTCAGTCTTTGCTTATAAACCGGATTGGAAAAAGTTACCACTTTTTTTCATCCGAATTTAGAGAAAAGTGTATCATCCCAGCCTTAATGGGTTTTGCCGATTCCGATACGATACCTTTGATAAATCCCCTACTCTGTTGGGTGATTTCGTTGTAAATGATAAGTCATATTTGTTGTATTAAAGTGAGCCCTCGAGGAAAACTTACTTTACAAATGTTGCAATGTTGTATTGTCTGCACTTGTGGGTACCAAAACAATCCCCAGATGAGTTAACAACATCAGAACAAAGGATTTGGCCAATTTGACAGATTTTTCATGGGGGCAGCCAAAATACTGCACAGTTTCTTTGAACACACTGAATATCCCTCATATCCTGCTGGCTATCATTTATAGCTGTTGTTTATTTTTTAGAGCTAAACTTTACATCTTGAGTACTTTTTGTCGTCTTAATGATACCAAACAAAAACTCACCATAAAAAAACCAAGGACTCCAACTCTGAATTCCTGTTTTTGCTAAGAGCTGCAGAATCTTTAGCTTCTCTTTAGTGTCTCTTTGTAAAGACTACGACTTAGACTGTTCCATCAATCAGCTCAACAGCTAATTGACTTTTTGTCACAGGGGGATGGTTTGAAGTGAGGATGCAAGGATGCTGTGCGAGGAGTGAGACATTGTGATGGTAGATGATGGTAGACAGGGTGGTCTGATGTTGAAATGAAGTGGCAAAGAAAACTCTAAATATAGCACACACTTAAGTCAAAGCTCCTGTTTTCAAACGTAGGACTCTTTAAAGTGGGTAAAGTTCATGTTCTATCCGAACAAGTTGAGCCTCTTATGGGACCTGCAGATGGCTTCTGTTCTGCTGGCTGTTATCTGCTGTATGTAGTGCACTTACTGATAATAAGTAGCCCATACAAGCACACTTAAAAACCCAGCGTTTGCCTTTGTAGTGCATGTTAATCATATTTCGTCAGAATGACAATCTTGTGTTTGTATTATCAGCTCTGTTGCATGTTAAAGAGCAGACTGTGGAGATAAAAGCAGTGAAATTAAGCAGGATAAAATGAAATCAGTGGGAAAAAGGTTGTTGACTGTTTTAACTCAAAGGTCAGGATCAGCCTGGTGTGTGGACCTCTTTGCAGCGTTAGTAGCAGCATGTTTGGCAGCAGCACAGTGAAGGCCTGGTTAACAAATCTGCTGGCCTCAGCTACAACCTCAATAACACGAGGTCCCACACACACACACATATACACACACACACACACACACACACACACACACACACACACACACACACACACACACCACACACACACACACACACACACACACACACACACACACACACACACACACATAGAACTGGCTCTGTGCATTTATCTCTGTTTGCATTGTCCCTGTGTGTGCTCATCAGCCCCACCATGCCCTCCCTCCCTCCTGCTGTCTCACTCTGATCATGTCATGCAGCTGCTAGCTGGCTGCGTTGCTATGGTAACGCACCGGTTGTGGTAGTGATGAACAGAGACTACAGCAGCTTGGCTAGAGAGGCCTCGCTCTCTCTGTCTATCACAGACACACACATTCACATGTACCCTACAAGCTTGTGAAAGAAGTGTGTGTTTTCAGTCTGCAGAGATAAGAGCATCATCATCATTTTGATTTCTGATGGTACAGCCCTGGGCTTGAAGTCACAGCACCAAGAGTTGCAGATGCTTCTGTTATGGAATGGCGTGTTTGGCTGCAGTGATAGCTGCATGCACGACTGCAAATAATCGTCCAGTTAACTAATAACACCATGAATGAGACTCAGGTGTACATCTTAATTAAAGTGATATCCCGGGATGGAACAAGTTGGGTCCTATCACAAGGTTTAGGGCAGAAATTACCCCTACAGCAGTGTTTTTGTGCAGCAGAAGCCCAGAGCGCATGCACCAAACACCCCCTCCCTGCTCCTCTGCCGGTTTCCTCTGCTCTCAGACGGGGCCATATTTTACTTGACCAAAAACACAAATAAACGGACTCCCACCGGATGGTGAAACTGCAGCAGCTTTTAAATTGTTTTGTCTGTAAACCACCAAAGAAAATTGGCTTGAGGCTACTTCTTTTAGCAGCTGCAACATTTGGTTTGAACATGAAGCTTAAAAACTAATTGGTCTTTCCCAGGAGTAGACCTCTAACTTCTATGAAAGTAACTATTGTTCAAGAAGTGTTTGTGCAGACTCCAACACGATAGGCTTGATTCAAGTTGCACGTTTTTTTTTAAGGTAGATAAGCTCGACATAGTTTCAAAACGCACTTAGTTGCCAGCGTGAACTTTTTGATGAGCAGGTACACAGAGCAGCACAAGTGCAGAAATGCCCAAACCCTGAAGGCCATTTGTGTAGGCGTTGATTCAACACACGGAAAAATCAAGATGAGTGTTTTTGAGTTCATGTGAGTTGATTGAGGAGCTTTGTGCAGCATTGAAAATACTTGTTCCAGTCCCCAGCGATAAATCAACAAAGATCTAAAAGGTGGTCATTGTTGGGAATGGTGTGATTTTCGGTAATAGCCAAAACCTGCCTGAACTTTTGCTTTTAAGTGTACTCAGTTGCAAAGAAATCAACATATACTAGCTAGCGAACACCTCGTTTTAAATTCATCCCATGGATGATGTCATTAATGTTCTGCAATCCAGACATTTCATGGTCTCCTTTTGTAGGTTTTCTTGCTTTGAAATTACCCCAGTCACTTTAAAAAAGGAGTCAGTCCTCTTTCCTTTCTGATTTAGTTTCACTCAAGGAGAGAAAACTATTCCTGCATCCTGGAGAGAGACATCTCAAAGCAGATGTATCTTTGACTTTTTCTCGCTAGCAAGTGTCTCAAACCGCCGTCTGAGTGCAAATGAGGTCCATTATGAACGTATAAAACTGCAGCTTTGAGGAGACCACAAACACTTTGAATAATCTGATACAGCTGCTGTGTTTTAGCGTCCTCATAATCCCTGGTAGATTTGGTCTCGGTGGAATAGAATTTGAAAAATGTAGCTGGAAAAGGGGCATGAATAGCTCACTGTGTGAAACTTGGCTAAGGCTCAGTAAGATGTAAATAGAAAGTAGCTTTATCAGCTCTCTGGATGGGTATAAACACACAGTGGTAGGTGCAGAGCTTCACCAGTTCAGTCAGTTTTACCTCTCTTCGCGTCTGTTCTCTTCTACTTGTTTGTTAATTTGACCTCAGATGCACTGAGACGCTCTGGTCCTAGTTTGTCGCACCTGCTAGCTGCAGCTCCAGCCTCCCTCTAACTCTCTGCAGACATGAGACAATTTGAGCTCAGCTTGTGTCCACCTGTGTCCTCCTTGCTGCTGTTATCTTCTGCCAAGTGTCTGCCTAACAGCCCGACCAGTTGAAGCTGGAAATATGTCACATTTCATGGCCAAACAGTTTGTGCGTGTGTGTGTGTATGTGTGTGTAATTGCTACACGGTGGTTCATTACGAAACAGGGCAGGGGATCAAGACTTATTGGCCTGTCCAGCAGAGTTATAGCCCACCTCTGCAACACATATGAGACAAATACACACAGAGACTGATGCTGCTCTATGACGTAGATAGAATTCACTTCTCTATAACAAGCTGGTGTGCCTTTTTGTGCTGTTACAACAAGCTAAAACAAAAATATTGAGCAGCCTATCTGCTCTGTATTTCTACTGTTCAGTGTAACCTTTCACACTTAAGTACCCATCTGTTTCCAGCCTCATCGCTCACTGTAGTCGCTTCAATTAATGCAGCAGGCCTCGCTCTATTGGCTCCTGCCTGTTAAAAAGAAGGATGGGGGTCACAGTGGACAGCCAGGATATTTATCACCTCTGTTTATTTTCAGCATGTTCACCCTGTCCTGTTGAAGAGTGATTCAGTGTGTGGCTTACAGGTGAAACGGGTTATTTCATGATGTGTTTGTAGAAACTAGGGGCCTGATTCATTAAGGGGTTATTCAGCTTTTCATGTCCTGTACAACTGAGACTAGTAGGAAGTGTCTAATGAACAAGGGGCATGCAAAGGGCACTGTTGCACAAATAGTCCCAGTTTGCATTGGTATTTGGAGGGGGCCACCATACTTTTTTTTGGGTAAAATGAATGTTCACATATGATTTCTCATTTGGATCAGATGAAATGCTGATTCGCTGAAATACATGTGGAGGGAGTGGAAAGTTTGTGTTTATTTTATTCTTTTTACATCATCTTTGCTGACATGTTGATAAGCATTATTTATCTTCTGCATTGTTCATTTAACACAAGTTTTAAGTCATTTTATAGTATGACTCACACGACAGAAGATACTGTTAACATTTAAACAAGTCTTTTTTGCGTTTCTTAAATGAAAAAGGAACACTTCAAAAATTACTGACCTCCTGTTGTCAGTAAGAGTAACAAACCATACAAAACAAAGTGATTAAGGGGTATGGCTCTGCCAGCCACAATCATTCTACTGGATGGAGCTTTGTTGCTCAAAGTTGTTGTTTTTTGCCAGAAAAAACAGCATTTTGACTTTTGCTGGTTTTAAGGGAGAACAAGTACAAGTTACTATAATTCCTCCAGGTTTGTGTACATGAAACTTTTTTCTTTTTTTTTTGCAGTCTTTGCAATTTGAAACTTGCATTCTATTACATTGCGATGTCGGTTTAAAATCGATTTATTGTTCAGCCCTATTTTTTGCTGTTTGATGCAGTGACCATTCTTCTTCTACTGTTTTGTGATGCAATTAGCAATTAGCAATTAGCTTGAGGATTGTGATATAGCCACCGTCTGGCAGGAATACCATGTTAAAGCCATGCACCAGAAAAAATGATGAAAAAAATTAATTTTTTGATGAGATAATATTTGTAATAGACTTTTGATTTTTATTAAAGTTTTAAATATTCAAAGCTTCAAAAGAGAAGACCTATCCCTTGGATTAGATCAGTCAGTTTATGGATAGTCATGACGTAACCTTGGTGTTGTCTTTGCGGATTGTGAAAATTGTATTATTTTATTTGTGGAACATCATATGTGGGCTTATGAGAGCTTGATATATCATCAGAGCTGTACTCTGTAAATTTGGGACTGAGCAGGTAGCCAGGAAATGATACGTAGTGGTGATAATGGTGGATACCATCCATTCTTTGTGAATGACTCCTCATTGTCATTACAGAAGTCATCATCAAGTCGTTCTCATACAAAATGTAAAAATTATATATGATGCTCGTAGCCTTGTCTAGATCATTATTAGGCCAGTAGATTCCTATGAACTGGTACTTTTAACTCTTAGCATGTGCAGATTGAAGAGAAATACGTAATTATGCACTTTATGCATTTAAAATACAGTAATTAGTCTTTGACTGGAGTTAGCAAGCTCGTCATAACTAACCTGTTTTGGATAAACAGAGATCAGAGAAACAATAACAATCTCAAAAACTAATTCATGAGACCTTAGGGAACCCTTTGGTGTCATATACTGAAATAAATTGGGCTTAAACTTTGTTACCCTAAAATCTGATGTGAAGATCTCCCAGTATTAACAGTTTACCGTAAAACAGTTTTTATTTACACATTTGTTTAGGTTGCAAATGTATCAGGTAATTGATTCCTACTTAGATTTAGAGGTCCTCTAAGCCTTAAATTAAACGGGGCCAGTTTTGCAGAAGCCTTGCGATGCTTTGGAGGCAGTTAATTTTCCAGGATGGGCCGCCGAGATCTGATCAATAAATGTAAAGCAGTCCTTAAAAAAGCCTCCCTAAGCAGTCTGCTATAACACATCAGCAGCTCTCTGTGAGTGGGTGTGTGAGGTTTAAGGATCCAAATGGGTAATATGTCATAGGTTTCAGGGTCCCCACTGAGTCCGGGAATTCCTGGAATGCAAATGGAGTCAAGAGAGGAGGATTCCAGACGGAGAAGGTCAGGTAATGACAGGGGTGCTGTGGAAATTGGGGAATTTGAAGTGGAATAAGTTTTTCGAGCATGCTCCTCAAGAAGTTTCAGCTTTCAGTAAAAACTTGACCGGGGTCCAGGTCTTTCGAAGAGGAAGGACAATTAGGAGAAGTCATGGAGGAGTCATGGAATTCACATTAGAGCCACAGCAGGAGTTTCACATGAGTTGGGAAGCACCTGTGGTTCATAATCTCACTCTCCCTCTGCTCTCTGCACACATTCCTTCTCCGTGATTTGGCCTCTCTCTTATCTCTCTTTTCTCTCTTTCCTCTTGTTCTAAAACAAGCAGTGTATTGTGTGTGCTCAGCAGAGCAGCCCGCCCTGAAAGCTGCATGAGTGTGTGCGTGCGTGAGTGTGTGCGTGTGTGTGAGTGTGTTTGTCCCAGCCAGCCTGTCAGACCGTGTTAATCCCTCAGAGGCCCCGGCTCACCTCCTAACCCGCCTCACCCCTTTTTTTCTCCCTCCTGGCCTCCATTGGTCAGTGCCCCCTCTTCAAGCAGCTGATTGGCTCCTCCACCTGTCAATCACAACCTGCTTGCTTCACTGCGAGCCAATCACATAGGAGGTAACCCGCGGGTGACCTCACAGGATCAGACAGCAATCAGGGACCAATGACTATGAGTGTTTAGCACCGCTCGCTACCAGCTCCCATGGTGCTTTGCTGCAGATCAATGTCTAAGTCGTGGCCCACAAGGAGGGAAAACAAGGAGGGACGGTCTGTGTAGTGACTGGGAGGAGAAGCTATTGTCTGCCACATGTTGGCAGTTTGTGTGTGGTCAGAGGGAGGTGACACCAAAATACTGTTTTTGGGTGGTAAATAAAAAAGACTTTAAGAGTTCAGCCATTCAAAAGAAGTTAATTGTACAATTCTTGGTTTTACTGCTGAGTTTGACTATAAAATTTATTAAAAGAAAAAGTTTCTGCTTTTTAAAATACTGGTTGGAGATTGTCAGGGCGTTGTAACGGTCACACAAGGAGAATCCATTAAGGATGACATGAGAACTGCTAGTTAAAGTACATTTATATATTAATTTACCCACAGTTTGACTAAAATGAAAGAGCCAGAGCTTCTTTTCTAGTCTCAGAACATCCTGGATGGAAAAAAAGGGAACATTCTTGATGATTTTCTGATATTGCATGGACAAAAGTTTGGTTAATTCTTTTATTCTGATCTGTAGCAGAGTAAGAAGGTGGCTTGGAAGAGTACATAGCCTCACTTTTCAGACAAAACATTGGTTGGTGTCTTTAATTTGAAATAACTTGCTGAAATTCAAACTATTTTTGCAGGCACAATGCTTCCCCAAACAGTTAGGACACAAAGTCTGGTCAGCTCCGGCGTGAACCTTCAGACGCAGTATGGGATGTAGTATTTGGCTGCCAAAGCTTCCTTAGGGTGTGATGTTTTTGATTGGTTAAACTTTATTACCAGCATAAAAAGCCCTCACATAAACACAAGCCACATTGCACAACCCTTAACACAGGAACCACAACATTTCTGTGTGTTGAAATGTTTGCTGGTTTGGTGTTCTTGGCCTGTGAGAAGTATTAGCATAACAAGCCAATGGCAGCAGATGTGCAAGGGGACTTCACTGGACCTTTCAGGGTTTCTTAACTGGAAAGGAATTTGATGAAGAAAAATGTTTTTGGCTCATGAAATTAAACGATTTCAGCTGCAGCAGCTCTGATAAAGCAACAGTACCACTGCAGCACCAAAGGGCAGGTAGACAGCAGATACTGTATCATGCAGGAGCAGATGAAGAGTAAAGGCTTTGAGATGTTAGCTACCAAAACTAATTGTAAGATGGATAGCAAAACTTCTCTAAATGTCTTTATTAAGTAGTGACTTTAATGTCTCCATATGTAAATAACTTGTTGAATTCCCAAGTGTCTTTTTTTCTTTAGACTTAAATACCCAACCCTATAACAAGCGTCAATGGCAGAATAAGCTGTTTGGCATTGGTAGAGATTTGGCAAATTTGTCATGGACACTACAAACATACTCAGCTCCACACAGTTTATCCCATAAATGCATGATAGCATAGAATAGCACAGAATAGGAAATACTTTATCAATCCTTTAGGGGAACTTCAGGAGTCACAGGAACAAACAACAAAAGTAAGGAAGTGTATTGAAAGTGCCAAAAGATCCATAAGAATATAGACGATGGCAGCTTGTCCATCATTGTCCAGTTCAGCCAGCCTCCACCTCCACAGGGTCCAGGACTGAGCTTCTTCAGCAGTCTGTTCAGTCTCTGTCTCCTGGATCCTGTCTGCTCACAGCAGGTGAAGCTCTTCCAATGTGGCGTTGGTGTCCAGTGTTAGCTCCATTAGCCATGTCTGTGAATAGCATGATGCTACTTACGTTCCCAATAACGATAGATGGAAGGACAGGTCGATGTCATCACTTCTTAGCTCACACCTCAGTACCAGCACACTATCCTCACCTCCTTCTTACCTTGTGGGAAACAGCTGGCCCTTCACCAGTTAGCACTGGCATGCTACAGGCTGCTAACAGCCGATTTCACATGTAAACAATGCAGCCATGGTTACATGTAGGATCTCCAGACAAACATAGGACCACAGAAGTAAAAATATCACTGAAGACAAAACCAGCTTGGTGTCCACGGCCAACAAATGAGCCATACAAAGTAATGACCCACTCCAAATACAAAGATGACAAGAAGAGATGAAAAAATTACAAGAAACAGACAAGGGATGGAGAGCTGATGATGGTCCTTACAAATGAGATTCCTTTCAAAAAGGGGAACAAATAGGCTTTCTAATCATATCAGATTTATTGCTGAGAAGCATTGTTACAACAAAGAAATAATCACCCAAACACAAATTGCCTTAATTGTTGTGCTTAGTTTAGCTGACCAGCTCAGATGTAGAAATAAGTCAGTCCATAAGCATCAATATGTCACCTTTTCTTAAGGGTACTCCAGCACTTTGATCACTTAATTTTAGAAATTATGTATGACACACTACTTGCATGCATGAAAAACTATTTTGCAACCTTCCAGCTCTTTTATGATGAAAAGAATTGCTTTGGAAAGGAGCGGCAGATAAAAGAGATTGACCTTTATTGAATGAAAAAGTAGGCTCCTGCACAGTTAATACTTCAACTGTTTTCAAGGACCTTGAAAGGACATAAAAGTGCTCATTTTTTTACTAACTATGAAGTTGAGCTTCATTTATGTGCTTTTGTTAGGTATAATCTTTTTTTCAGCACTCAGGTTATTACCTTGGCCAGGGGGGGTATGTTTTTGGGAGTTGGTTTGTGAACAACATAACCCAAGAAGTTACGAACGGATCTTGATGAAATTTTCAGGAATTGTTCAAAATGGGATAAGAAAGAAGTGATTACATTTTGGAGGTGATCTGGATCACCGTCTGGATTCAGGATTTTTTTCAAAGGATTCTTTATCGTAGTGAGATGGGGTCGTTTTCACCATATGTGTATATAACTCCATGATAAATGGTCGGATTGCTTTGCGAAACAATACAAGACAAGGTCACCATAATTTCTGACAGATGTAAAAGTACGATCCAGATCCTGGATATAATCTGGATACTAAGATCCAGAATATGAAATATGTACTGGGTCATCATAATTTTCAACACTGTCAGGTAACAAATTATCGTACAAACCTGCAGCTAACACCAAATTGTAGCAGACAGTCATTAAAGTAGGACTAAAGTGTTGCGTGGCAATCACAGTATGCTTGGTGGAGGTCTTGGCTCTCTGAATGCTTTTCTAGTGTTCTGGTTGATATCCTCAGAATCTAAACTTTGTCGGCAGCTAAAATCTAAGATTTCTGAGACACAGTACCAGCAGTGTGAAGATTCCACCAACTCAACTGAAAGAGCCTCTTGTTTTTGTCCTGACTCCACTCCTCTCATCTGCTGCTTGTTAGACAGCCCCCTCATGACCTCCAATGAAGCTGCACCCCGTCCTCACCCTGTCTCACAGCTTTGCCCCACCCGCCTGACGGGGCCTGGTGGAGAACCTGAACAGATAAAACAAAACAATAATACTGTGTGGGTGACCTCAGTGTGCTGGGGACTTCCCTACACACACTGCTCCACCCGCTCATTTGTTGATCTTAGCTGTCCACCCTGTTTCATAAGAACTGCTTCAACACACTTTCACACATTTTACACTTACAGACACACAGTGTTACAGTGGGACAACACTGAAGTCTGACTAGGGCTGACATCACTGACGTAAGCATAGAGTGTGTGTGCGTATATGTGTGTGTAACTGTGTGTACCTAGAGTTCAGGGTTTAGGTGTAATCTCTCAGGGGAAAGCAAAGAGAAAGAATAATGTCACTTTCTGCCAAGTTTGTGCTCTGCATTATGTGCGCTTTGAGTCTAACAGGCCTGGATGTTGTTCTGTGTGGTTTCGTAGATGGGTGAGGCTGCAGTCCAAGCACTGTTCCTGGTCAGTTGTTTGTCAAAGGAGGCAGCGCTTGATGCAAATGCACCGCACTGTTACACTGTTTATGTGGCAGTTTTCACCACATAATACCGTCAGTGATACCAGGCAATTTCACCAACCAGTGGAAAGTATTTGAGCATTTTTCTGCGACGTCCTCCTGCAGTAAATCATGCACATGTGGAAATTCAGCTCAGGCCATGAGTTTTCCTGCTTTAGACCAGTGTTTTTCAGTGAAGGCCACATGATGTCATCTGCTAATTTGGATACTTGTGGCATCAGTTGCATTAATTTCAGGATATCTGCAACTTTCATCAAAATATTCCAAGCCGAGATGGCGAGAAGTCTGCCCCCAAACATTTTAAGGCCAGGGCAGCTTTTATGGTACCAACTAGAGGTTATTAGGAGAGATGGAGTGTTTCAGGTGTCATACAAGAATGAAAAAGCATGTAAACAACCCAACTGAGTACAGAAAGCTTTGGGATGTTCTTGCACTTGCTGTTTTGTGGATCAGGTTTGCTTAAAAGTTTGTGTCTAGAACATCAGACTGATAGGTTAGCTACTAAAACTGGTAGAGCTTTTACTGTCCTGGGCTTGCACATTCAGCCATTAGTGATGACATGGATGTTGTGCTCATGCATTACTGTTCAAGACAAAATATGCGAAGGATTATTCATAGACTGATCCTTTAGAAAAGTATAAGCAAATTAAGATTGAGGAACCACAACAATTTGAGTTTTTATGGCTGTTTAAGCGGTGTACAGTTCAAATTTGTTGGATAATGGTTTTTTCAGGAAGTTTCCCAGATATTTCATATTCTGGCCAAATGGGCTGTTCCACAATATTATGTTGTGACAAATGGTCTTGTTTGCGTAATGGTTAGCCTGGGGGTAATAATAGCTAGCAGGTGGTGTGGCGGCTTCTTTCAAGGGGCTTGGTTTGCATACGGGCCCTGGTCGGTGTCTTTGAAAGATGGGGTTATGTACCATGGAAAGGCTTCAAAAGTGCATAATTTTTACATTTAGCAAGTTGCAATAACATTTAAAGTAAAGTATTCCAAACCTACACGTACAGTATTCTGCAGCTAGTCTGCAAACTATTCTGCTGGCTTGATTTAGGGTCCATGTTTGCAACAGCTAACAAGAACAGAACTCGTTTGCACAAGTTAACAGGCCAGCGCTTGAAATGTTGAGTCAGTTAATGGACTTCTGTCTTTATCCCTCACCACTTTTCAACTGTTTTTCTTATTGCCAAATTTGAGCTGCTTTTAACCAACAAAATATAACCCTTGCAGAAATATACAATGATCAACTCGAGAAAACAGGGAACATGGGATCCCAGAGCCTGAAATCGAAAAAATGGGAAACTTCTTTGGCCCAAGCTTGCAGAGCTAGCACCAGCGGTTATTGTGTTGATTTAGCCAGACAAAGCTAGAAGACAGCTTGATCCCCATTTATGAGAAGTTGTGCTTAATTGCATCCAGGTAGTAAAGCATGAAATCATTATAGCAGTATCTTTAAAGCCTTAACTTGTTTCTGGTGACTGTGCTATTCTTGGCCATTCTTCCTGTAGTCCAGAACAGTCTCTAATTATCACAATATGAATAAGTAATTTAACTGATCAGTCATTCTTGTACTCCAACCAGTTGTTTTCATGCTGTTTTTAGGTTTTGACTACATTTGAATCCCTGTAACACTGCCATCCAAATGCTGTTTACCCCAGTGATCATTCTTTTTAACAGAACCACTTGGTTCTCTGTTATTCTTGTAAACACCCAGGTTTTATCGTCTGTTGCTATATTTGACGAGGAGTAAAAAGAGATATAAAAAGATGATGATCCGATGGGTCAGTCAGGAGAAGATATTTGAAATGTTTTCCAGCCTTAGTGAGGATTTCAGGTATTCCTGTCCAGAAATGTGCTAAGAATGCTCTTATTTGGAAGCTCAGATGAAATCCAAACAAGGCCAGGATTTCCATGAACTTATCTCCCCAGTTTGTGCTGCTGCAGCATATTTTGCTCCCTGCTTTACATGTTTGTTCACCTGATACCTGATACCTGGGCATGGCCTGCATACCAGCACCATGGCAACCTGACACCCATCTGTAAAAGTGTTGTCATAGCAGCAGTCAGAGGCTTGTTGGTGTTGGTGTTGGGTTCCTTTAGTGGATGCTTGTAACAGCAGGGTCAGCTGTGGTCCTCAGAGGGATTGTGTCTCAGTTTTTAGACTTCAGGTTCATTTCAAATAGTCAGACACCTGAGCACTAGGCAACATTAGGGCCGAACAATTAACCAAATTGAAACCTACATTGCAATGTAATAGAACGCAATTTTCAAATCCCAAATTTGAAAAAAGGTTCATGTTAAAAGAGCTGAAGAGAATATTGTTACTTGTACTTGTTCTTCCTTAAAACCACCAAAAGTCAATCAGTCTGTGTTTTTCTCCGCTAAATACAACTCCTGTGATTAATTTTGTAGTGGTGGTGGACACAGGAGTCTAACTGTCAGGCAGAAAAAGGACAGAACAGCAGAAGAAAGATAGAGAGGAGAGAGATACAGTCTGAGCTAAAGGCTAACTAACCTTTAGCTCATGCTGGTTCATTCTATAACAAAGGGACTAAACTGTCAGGGATGATGTTAATTCCAACCCACAGTCAGCAGTTATTCTGCAGTGGTCTGTTCAAACTTGGGAGTCTATCAATAAAATGAAGAGTGAGGTTACGTTAGCTCTGCTTGGTAGATGACTGGCAGGACATAGCTGAGCAGGATTTACTAACCATACACACTACAGACATGTCTCACAGCACCAGGCTGCAGATAGCACTACATATAGCTGGTGTTCTGCCGAGTTGTTCTGCCGAGTTGTCCTACCTCCGCGAATCGTCCTACCCGTAGGATGAAATTACAGACTTATCTGCCGAGCTGTCCTACCTCGTCAGAAAATGCTACCGTGCGATTCCCGTTTCTTTTGTCTTAGTTTCTGTTCTTTTCAAAGGCCTTTTCATATAAATCAACCTCTTAACAGCAGGAAGTCAGAATGTGCTTCAACATAGATCTATGTGTACGACGCTTCAGCGGAAGAAAAAACCCTGTGAAATCACACTTCCACATAGATAAATGCAGGTAGGATGATTTGACAGTTAAAAATAACCCGTCAAATCACGCTTCCACATAGATAAATGTTGATGTCTATGTGGAAGCATGGGATTAGGTTGTAGAAAACACAAAAATCTTACCGTTTTCACCGTTTTCCTTAATAAACAGCTGATCGGTAGGACGATTCTGTACTGTTGTCGTTCAGGCGATGCTGTTGCGCATGCGCAGTGACGCAAAGTAGGACGTCTCGATGGGTAGGACGACTCGACAGAACACCGGCAGCTAAGTCTGCTTGATGTCACATTGCAAACCATAGCACCATGTAACTGTACTGATAAATACCTTTCCTCGGCGTGTTGTATCCACTAAAAGTTGTCTTGAACAAAGAAAATTGGTTTCGATCCGATCTCCAATTAATTCCAAAACAAACACATGCCTCACCATAAGTAATTTACAACAGTGTACAGAGACTCCAGGCCAGAAGGTGGCAAGGGAGTGCAACTAAAACAGATCCTCCTCATAGCATCTTAAAAAGTGCAGGAAATAATTGTTTGTAATTTTATAATATCCTTTGTTGTGTTGCTCATACTAGAAAATGATTTATTATTTGTGTTTAGAAAATAAACGCCCTCTTACACACACAAAAAAAATCCTATGCTAAATCGCAATATTTGTCCAAAAAAATCCGAATTTGATTTTATCCAAAATAGTTCAGCTCTCGACAAGCTATACAAGAATTTGCCCCCATAATGTAAAGCAGTGAAGCTGCTACTAGCGCCAGTCGCTGCAGAGAGAAAAAAAGGAAGAAGACACACTCACACACGCTCTAATGACAGCAGAAACCCTCTGTGTGAACCACATAAGACTTATCATTTCGGATGACCTCTGAATCAGAGCTAATTTGCTGCAGAATTGTTACTTTGCAGATTAGCGACACAGCAGATTCACAGAGGATTAGACCCACAGGCGACCTCTGTGCTTATTAAAAATCTAAAGAGGACCCCAGATAATGCTGGTCCTGTGTGAATTCAGCTACAAAGGCTACATTACACAGCAGTTAATTACTGTGGAGGCCTTGGGTACACCACAGGTAATCAAAAATGAGACTTATTAAGACTTCTTGTGGACCTGCAGACATCCTGACTCAGTGGGCTCATCAGCTGGTTTCCTCTTTGACTGGTTGGTCAGCGTCATACTCCGTCATTATTTCACCCTCCCCTCATGTTTTGCACCAAAGTCACTCCAAGGCTGAGAGAGGGGGAGATGTGGGCGGACCTGCATAATTCAGCGCCTCATCCCAATTGTGTGTGTGTGTGTGTGTGTCTGTGTGTGTGTGTGTGTGCATGTGTGCACGCTGCATTCTTAAGAGTGCATCTCTATTCTCCACACGTTGGGACCTTCACAAACGCCCGCTAAGGTCATGCTTGAGTGTGTGCACGCATGTATGTGTGTAACTCCATAGCCGTGATCACAAGGTGCTGTGTTAAACCAGCCCCCACTGTAAACCACTGCAGACGGTTATTGATCCGTCTTGTACATACACACTGAGACACACACAAACACACCCAGGAGCATGTGTGACTTTTCCGGCCCTTTCCGAAGTCTCTATTCTCTCTGCTCACCCTCTCTATTCTCCTTCTTTTCACACAGATACCGAGAATGAGGGCGAAAATATCAGTAAATAGAGCAGAAGTGAGCACTTCCTCTCATTATGCTGCTAGTTTGCGACTGGCTTTGAACATTGCCACTGGAGTCAGACTAATATGACTTTGTGGAGTGGCCGATTCAAGCACATATGTTGGTCGTTTTTGAGTTATCCTTGAGAAATAGACCTAACCGATTTCCTTGACTTGATGAAAGCAGAATAATTTGCATTTTCACCTCAGTAGTCCAGTATTTTACGGACATATTTAACATTCTTTTCATGCTTTGTTGAAGTTTATCCCTCTTGGTGTGCTCTTGTGTTGTTTTCTTAGTCATGTTTTGTGTTTTGTTGAAACAGCTGTCTGCACTCTGGCTCTAGGCAAGCTTTTTTCTCACTGACAATAACGTTAATCTTATCACACTCATCGGTATGCTGCTTGAGGAAGGGATTTAAACAGATTTTATCAATGATGGGTCTGATCTTTAAGACTATTTTTGCATTTTTTTTGTTTGTTTCAGGGAAAAAAGCATTTTATTTATTAAGAGAAGATCAGGCCAAACCAGGCATTTTTCTTATTGATCAGTGATCTGCATTTTCAGCCAATCTTCTCATCCAATCAATCACATTAGCCAGTATTGAGCACAATAGGCCAACGTGTCAGTATAACAAAGTGCTCTGAGTCCGTAGCTCGTAAATGTTGATGAGAAAATCATAAAATAACTGATGGTACATTGTTGTATAACAGCAGCCACACTTAGCTTTATTACAGAGGACATGCACAACCAGACACATTACAGCAATAACATCTGCTTTACAGCAACCTACAGTAACTCTCAAGGGACATTTAGTTTTAAAAAGCCAAAACAAACACGGGGCAGTCTGTTACCTTAGCATTAGCATCTGGCTTGAATGTCAGCAGTAATGAAATATATCAAACTAGAATGTGAAACAGTCCATGTAAATACATTCTCTTCCACCTCTATTATCCTGTCCTGATGCTCCAACACTTATTTTCCCATCATGCCTCACTGGAGCTGTACAGCGCAGTCCATAACAAAGTGAGGTGTTTCAAACATGATGTGATTGTTTTTATAACAGACGTTTGTCCCTTGTTTCTGCTGAGCCTCGCAGCACACTGGATTGACTCCTTTACTTGCCAGTTTGGGATAATTCAGGTCAGTTGTAGCTGGTTTGTAGCAAAACAAAAATATTTTAATGAAGTGAGAGAAAAAACACCAGATAGTTGCGCAAGTTTCCAACATTTACGTTCATAGTCTTGTGTGTTCAGAGCAGCCTCGGAAATAAGGGTGCTTTAGACACACAATTCGATGATTTCAACATTAAAACTAGCTGGGCTAAGTCAAATGGAATTAATATATTTTAGCAATTACTTTTTTAATAATCATTATTGTTAGAACAAAAAAAAGTGTGCAGCTTTACTGTACTACCGCTTTAGCACAGTTTATCTCTGTAAAGCAGGGGTAGGCAACCTGGGGCACGAGTGCCATAGCTGGCATTAAGGCTGGGACGATATGCTATTCTCGCGATTTGATTCTGTTACGATTTTTGGGATGCTTGTTCTGTTTACATTGCGATTTTCTGATATTTGCAATTTTTGCGATTTTTAGTTTGCTTTTTTAACACCAGACCATGTGAAAAAGTTATATGATGATGATGATGATAATGTCTACAGACTATATCAGAAGCCATACTTTCCCATAATATGCACATCACATAAGTCAGAGAGAAGCGTTTCACCCTCTGCACGAGGAAAGTGGTAACATTTTTCCAACCCAGTTTATTAACAAAGAGTGAAATAAAGAATTTGAAAAATAAAAATTGATTTTCTGACAAAGAATCCTGATTTTGATATTGTCAAACGGAAAATCCTGATATATGGATTTTTGATTGTTTCTCCCACCCCTAGCTGGCATGTGAGGCTATTTATGTTGTAAGGCAGAGAATAATTACAATAAGGCAGAGGACAAAGTAAATAAGTAATACCCAAACTGTTACATTGTGTTTTATCTAATACTAAACAAGAAATTAAACACATTGTAAATGTTATTATATAAAAACAAAAAAAAAATCTTTTAAAAATAAGTTTAAATGATGACGTTCCAAGTTCCAGTTATTCTTTTCAACATAGTTGGACAAGGAAGTATGCATTTTTTGCCAGAGATGGTTGGAGATCAAGCCATAAGCATCGTTTGCTGTGAAAGTGTAGTATATAGACCATCAAGTGCGCAGCATCTTTTTGGGACCAAACATGAAAACTTCATGTGAAAGGTTTGGGAAACAGAGCAACACATTCAAAACTTTCTGTAGTGTTAAAAACTAGGCAACGGAAGGAAGTTATACCATTCTTAACTGCAAAGCTAAGCATGGAAAACCATTTAAGGTGACTTTACTTGATGTTTTTCTAAAAGAAGCAATAATCTTTGGGCATGTGTGTATTTTGAAGTGGCATGAGCCATGGAAAAGGTTGCCTAACCCTGCTGTAAAGTATCTGATTGGGACTTGACTTCAGCAGATATTAGATATTAAATAAACAGGTAGTGTGTATGGACATATGTGGTGATGGTTAGATATGTTTACTTCTATCAAAGAAGGGTACGATTGAAATAGTTCAGGGGACATTGCCTTGACCTTTGACCTGCACAGCACATTCTGTATTTACGCCGTCCTATAATTGAAATAGCCGAGCTATGCAGTGTTGTTTTTGTGTACTAACTCCGAGCTGAACCTGTTAGAACAATTGCTTCTCTGTATTGGTCAGCAGCTTGGGCCTCTATGTATTATCCAGAGTTTTTGTGTGTGTGGAAGTCCAGTCATAGTTCAAATATTTATAGATGGGTTCCCATCAGTTGTTAGTAGGATAAAAATGTGCTAGGCCCCTGTCTGTTTACCGAGACAAAGATGTGAGTTATGCTTTGATCGGTCGCTGAAACATCCTGTAAAATTTAATCTAAATTCATCAAGTCCATGTAGCGTATCCATTTAGTAAGCCTGAGATGCTCCTTCTCCAAATTTTAGGCTAACAACTACTCCTACGACAGAGCTAAGTCAATGCAGGAGTAAAAAACTGAGCTCCATGATGAAGAAGAAGACAAAGTGTGTGTAAGAGGATGTTTTAGGTAATGAAACATCGTAAACGACTCTGTTACTCTGCCTGACAGGCCTGTCAGCAATACATCACGTCTCCCATCACCTGTAGGGTTTGAGTGTCTCTGTTTGAGAGTGTGTCCGGATGACTGCTGTACACAAACTCATCAGCTCTTAACGGCCTTGTCGTGGGCAATTACCTCCCACACACACACCTACACACACACCTACACACACACACACTCGGACACAGTGATTTCCTCCCCGTGGCTGCAGTTATCAGCCAGCCTTGATCCCTGTGGGTTGCTTATGGAGGCGTTGAGGCAGCAAGCAGTCTGATTTGCGGCCAGCATCACCACTGGGTCCAGACGATTTATGCCCTCCCTTCCCACAATGCCTCACTCTGTCAGGACGATCAGGGGGGTTGAGGTGGGGGCTGGCCGCCTCGATACCGAAGCAGAAACTCACCTGAAACAAAGAGGCTTTTCTTTGCGGCCACAGAGGAGATGTGTGCATTTAGTCTTTTCATTCATTCTGGACAACAGGCCTCGCTGCTCGTTGTTTTTCCTGCTGGTTCAGGTTGTTGCTGCTCTGCAGGAAATTCAGGGAATTAGTCATTCCAGATTGATACCGTCATCCTGCTGCTTTTTCACTCCAAGATGTAATAACAGAGAAGGAAGTCTCTTTTGTCATGTTTTAAATTTCGCCTCTGTGCTTTGGTTATGCAGTTCCTGTGAACTGGGTGTGACTGTACTGCGCTTGTGAGTTTAATTCTTACTGCATGTCTCCCTGAAGTCGGTTGAAAAGGTCAGCAATAAATCAACAACAGCTCAAGGTTTCTCCGTCTATTCTCCAGATAAAATACCTGAAAATACCTCGGATTGAATATCCGCGCTGTTTACTGCATGATTCAGAGAGTTTGTCTCACATTTCAGGAGCCTGTTCAGCAGCACAGGATGAAGGATGCAGTTTATCCCAGGATGTTCAACATTAATGCGTAACAACTTTTACATCCTGAGCTGTTTGACATTAGCAGAGAAGATTTGGCAAATTTTTCATGGGTGCAACCCACATACTCAGCTCTGCTGCTCATCCCTCGAATTCATGTTTATAACTAGGGATGGAACGGTTCACAAAATCCATGGTTCGGTTCTTGTCACAGTTTTGTGGTTGCGGTTTACATTGTTGTTGTTATTAACACCCCAGATTACCATATGCTCTAATAATCCACCATTAACAGATTATTTTCAATCAATTATGTCATATGTACAGACCAAACTCTGTCAAAAGTACTGGGTACCAATACACGTAAAATCAAAAGGTACCATGTTTAGGTACCTAAATACATCCTTGTGACTGTGAGGGAGTGGAAGGGTAGGCGATTTTCCATGCTGGACATGAACACAGCATTGCAAGGTTATATATTGAAGAATAAATATGTTAAATTGGAAGAAAGGTATATTTTATTTAGACATGCACCGATCAATCGGTCGGTCAATCGATTGGTGCCAACTTCCTTAATTTTGGGGGAACAGTGACTGGCCCATCCTTAAATATGAAACTGATCTTATATACCTCCGAAAAGGTCTGACAACCAGCTATTGTTGCCTTTTGCTCTAAAGACCTAAAACTAAGGAAACTTTACTAGTTGTTTAAGTAAAAACACAAAGATTTTATTGTTTCACCGGTTTTGTCCAACGGTTTTCAATTAAATAAGATTGGAACATTGAAGGTATAGGCTGTCAGTTATAAAAAATAAAAATCAGTTTCGGTCTAAATTGGTATCGTCAGGTCAGACCTTTTAAAGATCGGTGATTGGCCAGAAAATTGTGATCGGTGCACTCCTAATTTTAGTATTGAGCAAATTGATATTTTTGACCACATAAACACGAAAAAAGTACAGAAAATTGGTACCGTTGAGCACTGATACCAATTGCCAGGTACCGTATTGTTTTAGATGTGAAAGGTACCCATCTCTATGTATAGTCATGAAAAACCTGAAAGAATGAGGTTGTTTCCCATTTAAAACATCATTAAAGCTGAGTCAAACATTGCTAGTTTCAACATGCCGACTCCTCAGTAAGGAAAGTCACTATTGGTTGTCCCAGAAGTCACTAAAAGTCACTAAATGACGCTGCTGTCTAATTTGTATAATAATCCATTTACATGTAATTGTCATCGACTCTGTAGGAGAGAGAAACAAGGTGGGAGAGACAGAAAGCAGGTAAAACACAACATCATAAATATGTTTACAACTACAAATTAACTTTCTCGTTTTTTAATGTCTAAATATCAACCCTCCTCCTTTCTCTGGGCTGGGGACCAGCAGAAGTGACCATAATGAGACACACACTTGATGATTTCATCTGCTGTGAGTGAGGACTGTCTGTTTTGGATAGGGGAGGGGCTCACACACGCTGACCATTAAGGAGATCAAAACACGTTTTATCCTCAGATTCTCCGAACTCCAGAAAAGTTGCAAGAATTGTGGTCTGTAAATAAACTCACCAGAGGGGTCTGAAATTTTCTTACCGCTGTCATCAGAGCTCACACTGAATCTTAAGTGCTCCCAGACAGCAGAACGATACAACACCACAGGTACACCCTCTAACTCTGTCTTCCCTTATGTGGCTGCTTTAAGACCAGCAAGTTTTCTGAGATTTATTACTAGGAAGCATTGTAACAACAAAGAAATAATCTACTCAACACAAATTGCCTTACATTTTGTGCTTGGTTTAAAAAAGGAGATTTAGACAAGAGATGGGCTTGAGTTTCTGATGATACATCTGCAACCACAAAAACCAGAGAGACATTTGATACGGTGGCTACAGATCTGTGAGCCTGGCTGCATCTTCTGGCTATTTAAAGCAGGAGGAAAGTAATTCTCCTGCCTCATACTGCTTCATGATGGGATTCTTTGTCTCCACTCCACCTCCTCCTCCTCCTCCTCTGCTTTTTTCTGTCTCTCACTTTGTCGGTGTGTCTGAAGTCTTTGAAACCTCTCTGCTGGGATCTGAGGTTGGATGAGTTTCCCCCCTCCCAACATCTAAGTTGAAATCTCAGTCCTGCTGACCTTAGACGGGGGCTTAGGGAGGAATCCCCCCATGTTACTGCAGGTGGGGCTGCAACAATATTGACTCAGGAACTCAGTTCATTTTATGAGACTCATGTCAGTGTGTAAGTGTGTAAGTGTGTGTGTGTGGACTGAGATGACGCACAGCAGCTGGAATCTATTCTCGCCATCATCCAGAAAGCTCCTCTCCTCCTTAAAATTCATCTCTCTGGTGCCAAAAAGTGCAATTTCAATTCAAGTATTCAAGTGTCTCCATGGAAACAAGGGTTCACCTTTTCTTTTTTTGGTTTGCAGGTTTGGGTCTGCAATTAACTGCAAGACTTAAGTACAAGGGAAGCCTTTGTGTTTGTCAACAAAAAAGTTTGGCTGTTGGTGAGAAATAGATCCCCTGTGGTTTTGATATGGAGCAAAACTAGCCTCGAACTGGGCCTCATGTTGCCTGATATGCCGGTGTTTTAGGCTCACTTTGACAAACAAATCATTCCAATTTCAACCCAGAAACAGAAATTTAAACAATACAGTTTTCAGGAAGTGAAAGTAGAGTGAGTCTGCTCAGAGATCCCTGGCTAATCCGAGCGTCAGTGAGCCTCGACTGTGTAACAGGAAGCATTTTATTGCCTTGGATTGTATTCATATTGCATTTCCATCTCATGCCAGTGAGCTTCCCCACCCAACTCAGGTTGTTTCTTTTACTCAGCCTGATGACTACAGGACAGCTCAGTGCTCACTCTTACTGATCTGTCACAGCCAATGATCACGTCAGCTTTATTTTGTTCATATTATTCAGTTTTTGACAGTAAAAGTGATGCAAAATCGAAATGAGTGGGGTAATTAAGTTGTTTGCTAATTTAATTTGATGAGTGGATGGCTGAAGCTTTCAGGGTTGTAAACTTGATTCATTTAATTGAAAAGGAATGTGTTTAATAATCATATTTATTTCAACTGCAGCTAACTGTTCGGTAAGAGCTGGGAGATCTATGCTCCATGACTCAATATTACCTCATTTCCTGTCAACCTCAACACAATAAAAGAGGAAAAAAAGCCAAAACCAAAGCTAGATTTTCACTCGACATCTATATCTTTTGGTGCATAAATACATAACACAGGCATATCAGGAGCACTTCAGATATCTTGTCTTTAAGTGTAACGATATTGTTATAATCTGATCCCACAGACATGTATCCACATTGATTTCATTGCACTGGAAAAGATCTGGATTGTTTGTGTTTCTCTAACTGGTCACAATCACAGGATGCAGCAGCTGCACCTCTGGAAATTTGTGTTGGAAGTGAACTGGAACATTGGCATGCAGAAAAAAGGAAGCAACAGGGATAAAAACGATATGTCTAAAAAACTAACTGATTTAGAGTCCACCTTGTTTCACATAGAAAAACACGTCAGCTGTCGCTATTTTGGGATAAATGTTGCTGTTTGGAGGTCTTTATTTTTCTCTTAGGTTAGTAGTAATGCAACAAAAGAAAATTGTGCATTAAAGATATGTTTGCAGTGAGCAAGTGAAGTGTGTCGAGCAGCAGTCCCTGGAGCACCCACTTGATACTGGCTTCATGAAAACAAAGTAATCCTAATAGACAGCCTTACTAAAATGCTAAATTACAGGATTGCGTTTATCTGAATTTTTTAAGTCTGGATACTAAACCAATACCTGGGCTTTAGTATTGGCAAATAACAGTCTAATCTGATACCAGCATTAATTTAACATTCTCTGTTCCTTGATATGAGGACAAGATTGAGAATCATGTGTTGAAAACGTCTGGCTATTTCTAACCAAATCAAATAAAGATATATTACAATTGGCTGTATAATTATTCTATGAGACTATAAATGTTTACATGCGAGTTGAGGCCAATCTCAAATACTAACAGGACTTACAATTTATCTATAAACCTCCACATTGATATGTGAGGAATTAAACTTATTAGCAAAACAAGGGTGAAATTCCTACAAAATGCTGAGCCACTGTAGCATAGAAATTAGCAGATAGATCTGCTCTTTCGCTCTGCCCTGTGTTAACAATATGTGATCTTCTTTTTGAGTCTGTATTAGAACTGATACCAGGTTATAGGAAAAATATGGTTTTGTTCTTTCTTGCTTGGTGGTAGACAGTATATATAACATTAATTTAGAAGATATTAAGAGTCAAGAGTCATGCATAGATTTGTATAATAAGGCAGGGCTATACAGTGTGAGCATTTCACTTGCATATACACCCAGGAATATATTGTGCTAGTAGAAAAAAAAGGGAGCATGCATAAGAGCATGGATTTTCAACCCTTTCATTTGTATTTTGCTCCTAAAATAAATCCATAGGAAGTGGATCAAACTAAAGTTAGATTTTTGTGCATCTGTTTCTGAATCGAAAAGTCTCCTATAACTTTTATTTTTTCACATTAACAACCTGCAACAGACCTCATGCAATGACGTGCAATGACGTCTCAGTCACACAAGCTGCATTCACTGACATAGCTAATTGTTATCAGTTTGGTACTGGAGCGTTGAAGGAAAGTTCACTGACGCTGTGTCCGGGGAAAAATGAAGAAAATTGAGTCGTATCTCAAAGTGGAACCAAGGAGGGAAAGGAACTTTGTGAGAGTAAAGGTTGGATAACTGACAATGACAAGCCAGAGGAGATGGCTACAGCTAGCATCAGCACTATTGTTACAAACAGTGCTAGCAAAGTTTATAAATATAAATCATATTAAATCAAACTCCCTTCCCTTCCCTTGGCTAGAGTTTGAGAACAACCTCAGGTTCTGTAAGTATTACAAAAGGCAGAAGCAGGCAGGAGCAGTGTGAGTGGTGTGCACCTTTTCTCAAACTGGAAGTGTCTTAATTTTGCAGCAGGATTCACTCAACCATGCAGCTATGCTCACTCTAAGCACATCTGCGCCAGTCTGGAGGCTAAAAAAGTGTTTTACAGGCTCAGGAATGGAGCTCTGGTTAGTTTCCTCAACACCTGATAACCCCCTACCCACCTCTTGCCCACTTTCTCACACACACATAAATAAACCTAAGCTGTGTGTGTGCAGCATGGTTTTAAAAACGACTCAGAGGCGTGCTGCTGTAGTGCTAAGACGGAGATGTAGGGGAAAGATAGAGGAGTGAGTGAGACGTGATGGAGAGTCCTGAGATGGTGTCTGATAAAAGTGATGAACCGTGAGCAGAGTGTCTCTTGAACAGCTCGTATAAGCGTCGTAAATGAGCTGCCCTGTTTGTGGTTCTTCAATTAACAAAAATACAGAAGCTAGTCACTCTCTCACACTCTCTCATAAATACTGGCATCAAGACTCCTCTCACAGGAAGTGAAAGTATTTCTTGTAGCATCTGACAAGGAAAACAAAGATGCACGTTAGAAAGTCTGTCTCGTGTTTGTTCTCCTCCAGCGGTATTTTATTTGTCTTCTGTTTACTTCCGAGGCTTAAATAAATATTTATCTTTGTTGCAGCTACATTCCAGTGGTTGTTGATGTTTTCTTTAGCCTGTCTGAATCCCATTATTCTTCCCTGTATTTGACATATTGCGGATACCTGGATCCAGTGTGGGTACACAAGACCTCTGCAGTTGCAGTTTATAATGCATAGAAATAGGGCTGTCATGATAACAAATTTTGCTAGAAGATAATTTTCCAAAATATTATTGCCGATAAACGATATTATTGTCAATATTATTTTGATTTTTTGATTTTTTTCCATTTTTTCATTGATGTAATTATGATAAATGGGATAATAAAGTGAGTACACCATATCAAAAGCAAGAAACTTTAATTTCTTCAGAGTATTTAACTGTTATTGAAAGGTCAGGATCTTTTAAATAAAATAAATGAAACAAAAAATATAATAAATTTAACAAACAAGAAAGAGAAAAAAATACGATGAAAATGAAATGGACTCTCTTTTAGAAAAAAATACATGTCAATGAAAATAATTAATACTAATCAAAAACAATAAAACATAGACCCTGTCTCTAAAGAAAAACAAAACTCCAAAAAAAACACAATAAAAACTTTAGCCTAAATAAAAGGGAGTTTATACAGTTCCTGAATTGTTTGTAACATGTTCTTTTTCCCAGTCAATCCGTACTGTCTGTCAAACATTTTTAACATTTATGGCTTTCAACCGTATTGAAGGGCTGCATTTCTTGGGCAATAAAGCTGTCTTTGAGCGCCCACCATTTTGCGCTTTTATTTCTATTTACTTTGCCGACTAAAAGCCTCAGTAAGAGCGGATTGTCAAAGAACAAGGCTCTGATGCACCTCTCCTTCTTCTTCTTCGTCGCCACTATTTTCAAACAAATGCGACATATCAGCTCGTTGGTGTTCATGAGCTCACACTTTGTTCATTCTTATAAAAAACAAAATATTCCCACACTGGGACTGTGGCAGGCGGCTTAAGAACCGTATCTTTCGTGCCATCATTCATATTAGCGTGTGTTTCCTCCTTACCCCTCAGGACGCTAGCTTCAGCTCTCTCCGTGTGTACGCGCAAGCAGCCCCGTCTTCACCCCAAAGATCGCATTTTTGACAGATGCTAACTCCGCTATAAATGCGCTATAGAACCTATGCACCCCGATGTTAGGAAAGATAGACGTAGTGAGCCATCTTTTCACTCAGCCTCTTTGGTCAAAAGAGAGGAGCAAAACAAACAAACATGCATGCACGTGTCAGTTTATCGAGGCTGGCAAACTTACCGAGGATGTTTTTATTTATCGTTCGGTTCGGTTAATCGATTTATTGATTATCGTGACAGGCCTACATAGAAATATATCATGTAATTATTAGCAAACATGCCCCTCAAATTCCCATCTCTATCTATTTCTGTGTCCACAATAAGAAGGTAGATCAGTGAAGTGACTCCAGTGGTTGTACATTATCACCAGAGTGATTGGTGGGACACCTTCTCAATGGGAGGTGAATACTGTTTCCAGTTCCTTCCTGTGCCTGTTTACTCTCTGACATTCCTCTCTTTAGAGGTGTGAAGTCACTCAGTGAAAGCACAGGAGGAGGTGAGACTAGAGATTCAGTAAACACTCTCTTTCAGGTTTAGATATATCATCAAGAAACAGACATTTTTTTCAATGTATCGTGTTTGGTTTGGTCCAATCCAGCCTGAAAGGAATTTTCTGCTTTACAGGCAGATTAACTACGGTCAGCTTAGAGTTTAATCCACAACTTACACACACACTGACATATGAGAGACAGACACCAGGTGGGATCAGTTCTTTACAGCCAGCGACTTAAGTTCCCTCACTTTCTCATAGAAACACAAAAGCAACCTTTGACCTCTGCCTGGGGCGACCTTTGACTCTGAGGCGTTAGTCAGAGAGTGTGATGGGTCAGGGTTATCTCTGATGGAGAGTGCTTACACTGCACTGTCTCACTTTAATCTGAGTCTTTGAGTGTAATGCATTTAATGGATTTGTATTCAGCATGTTTGAGTTTAGAAATTTGATGTAGACAGATTAAGATGAACAAAAGTTGTACATTATTTTATTTCATTATTTTGCTTAATTCTGACTTTAAAAAAAAACTGAAGGTAGACAAAGTTTCAGAAAAGAAAGACAATAACCCTGTGTTTTATCAGTACTTGGACATTTCTTTGACTCAAGTGAGCAGTTGGATGGTTATGTGATTTATAACTAAGACAGGGTGAGCAGGATCCAGGCACAAAGAGGTTTCGAAGTTTCTGCTCATTACATGTGTACCCCAACAAGTTATAAATAAGCCAACGCTGAGTATTTAAAATATTGAAATATGGTTTTGTTTGAGTCACAAAGTATCTTTTGAAACACTTCTATCCAGATTTGTTTGTGGAGTCATGACATTTATAGAAGAGTACCATGTAAATCTAGATATGAGACCAGGTTGTTTTTGTTAAAAATATTGTGGAAAATAAAGGGTGTGTAATTCCACATTATGTAATAACACTCCAATATGTAATAATATGTATGTGATATAATATGTTTATAATAATAATATATATAATTTTCACTTGATTATGTTAAAACAAAGCATTTTGTAATAATTTGCCGCATTTTGGGATACAATTTTTGAATGCAATACGTAATAAACTTTGCCGCATTATGTAATAAGTTATTACTACTCACATTCGGGAACCTGCATTTGGTAATAGGTGATGAAATATGTAAGAACTTATTACATAATGCGGCAAAGTTTATTTCATACTGTTCAAGAATTTTATTACAGAATGCAGTGTTATTACACAATGAAGTAAAAATATATCACATGATTACATATAAGGGCATTATTACATATTGAGCTTTATTACATATTAGGGTGTTATTACATATTGAGCTGTTATGTATTGGGCCGTTGTTACATATTGGGGGTTATTATGTATTGGGGCATTATATTACGTATTGGGGCATTATATTGGGTCATCTTATATTCAGGGTCTTACCTTTAACACATGCTGATAGTCGTCTAGGGTCACTACACGACTGCGACAGCAGAGAGCACCAGCTTTTTGTAAAGCCAGAGACCTCACGTTGGCTTCAGTCATCTGTCAATCACAGCAGAGACGCAGTGACAGGAGATAAGAAATGGAGAGGTGCGGGGATTGTTCGGAGAAGAGTGGACCAAAAGTTGGGCAAGATAACAGACAACTGAGGCAGAGCTATGATGCTGATTTTAAGATAATGATGGTAAATACAGCAGAGACTAGGGCTGGGAAAATATGCTTTTCTCGTGATTTGATTCTTTTCCATTTTTGGGTTGCCAATTCGATTTAAACTGCGATTCTTTGATGCTTCTGATTTTTGCGATTTTTAGTTTGCTTTTTTAACACTAGACCATGTGAAAAAATTAAATGATGATGACAATGTCTACAGGCTGTATCAGGAGTCATATTATTTCCAAAAACACACATCACTTTAGTCAGAGAAAAACATTTCAGCTTTCGCTGGAGAAAAGTGGAGACTTTTTTCCAATCAAACTTATAAACAAAGACTGAAATGAAGAATTTAAATTTGAAAAATAATCATTTTTTAACTAAGAATCCAGATTTTTAATATCATAAAACAAAAAAAAAATCAGATATTTATGTGAATCGATTTTTCTCCCACCCCTAGCAAAGACGTTCAACTGTCAGGCAGCCAAAAAACTTAGAGTTACTGGGTGTCATCTTGAAAATCCTGTGTCTATAAAGACTGCCTGAAAAATGAGGACTGTAAAAGAAAAGCTTAAAGTGGTCCTCAAAGCAGCTGTTATGTGTATGAGTTTGTTACAGAGAAACGTAACAAAGGCATGCCCATTACCAGAGCTGTCTTCGTAATTACATTTAAAACACTAACTACTATTTCAATGATTGTCTTAGAATTAAAAAAAAAAACATAGTTACAAAATAAATTTTGATTATCAGTCCTTTTCTGAAGATTAGTCTTGAAAATAGGGGGTCGTTATGAGTATTGTCCATTTTCCTTTTCAAACACATATACTCGACCACAGTAGCCGATATTGGCCAATATAAATTTGTTCCAGTTTAGTATTGTCTGTATAATAACCATGATCTTGAACGTAAACACTCAGAGAGACACTTTCTCTCAGGTTTTATCTTACTGATAGCTATCTGCAGAGCTGGCCTACTTTGTGTGTGTCATAAATAGTCCTGCCTCGCAACTTTAGTCACAGGTATCCCTCACATATCTTAGCTTACCCTCTCCTGATGTGTGTGTGAGCGTCTGAATTCCTTTCTCCTTGCATAGCGAGGCGAAAGATTAGCGCGCCTGTGCACAGAAGTTACTCCAAACCTTACTTAACTAGACTCTGACTCTGAGGCAGAGGGTTACACACACACAACATGTTGATCCACTTTAAAAACACATTCTAACTGTGACAGAAGTAGTCCAACATCAAAGCCTTCCCTAAACCTCAGCTGATACCTCCGTGCCTCCACTCGGCTGGAAGTGTGTGACAGACAGCGTGTAGCAGGTCTTATCCTGGTTTGTTGTTTGGTGACATACCGCTGCATTAACATTTCCTCCCCGCCTGTTTGTGAAATAAAAAGCTGTGAGGGATTATAAGAATGAAAGCTGCATCGAGGATAAACTGAACAGTTTGTTCTTGTTTTGCCCTAACATTTTAACATTTTGCAGTTTTGAGCGTTTAGCTGACACGCTCGAATAAGCTTTAATTATACAAGCAGCTAAAAATGCTGCCTGGGGTCAAGATTGTGTCCTAAATGTTCTAATGAATTTGTCCCTTGTGACTTTTTGTATTTTTACTCTCTGTTTTACAATTTTCTATTTGTTAAGTGAGGCAAACATCAATAAAAAGCCCCTTAACCCTGTAGTTTCAGCTCTTTCAGTTCTTCATTTCTGGTATACTGTCGAGCATGACTTACAGATTAGTCACACCCTCACTCTCAAATTTGTTTACATTTTGACCATGTGGCTTTCATCCAAACAGGCAGTGTCCTAACCCTCGAGGTTGTTGTAGTTAATTGTTAATATATTGAGTCTCTCTGCTGTGTAACTATAAAACAACACTTCCCATGATTCACCTATGACGTGCAGCATTATGAGAATGTAGGTAAATGATTGATTAGGGATTTATTAGGTATAAAGCCAAGTCAGGGTTGGGAAAAGTATCAGGAAAAAATATGTTGCAAGAATAACTTTACCAGCCCATGAAGTTTGAGTCATTTGACAGGAAATAAACCTTACAGCTTTACCAGAGCAAGGTTGTCATGATATAACCAATTGAGTATGGTTAAAGATAATTTTAGCAATGGATTATTCCAAAAAATTAGAAATATGCCTTCAAAGGTCCCATATTATGCAAAAATCACTTTATTAAGTCTTTTAGTGAAATTTGTGGGTCTTTGGCTTTCCTCCCAGCCCACAAAATGTGATATTTAATGACAAAACCTGTACCTAGTAGTGCTTGTGATTGTAAAATCCTGACCTAAAACGAGCTGTTTGGATTTTGGGGATTTGCCGACATCAACGGTTCCTTTTTTTTTGACGAATCAGGAGCAAGTCTGACCTGATTGGTCCACAGGAGCAGATACCCCCACTCCCCTCCGTGTGGCACCGCTCTCAGTGACGTGGAAGAGCTGGGCGGTATCGGCGGTGGCTCATTTACATATGAAGGCCACGCCCACTAAATCAGAGCGTTCTGAACAGAGGGGCTATGAGAGCATGGAAACAATGCTGCTGTGCTTGATTTATTGGCTTTTGGGACAAAAACATGTTACTACCATTTCATGAAGACATCAATGATCCATATTAAACTGCAGAAAAGGAGCAGAATATGGGACCTTTTAGACTTCTGCTGTTTTTTTTTTTTCCAAGGTCCTGCCTCTAGTTTTATTTCTTTTAATCTGTTACCGTAGGGTGTCTCACAATCTCCCCTTGCTGTCTTATAGTTTTGTTTTGATTTTTTTTCCTCAACATTTCTTCATTTTGTCTCATAACTTTGACTTTTTATCTCATAATCTCATAGTTTCGTTCCCCTTTCCCATCATTTTTCAACCTTTTTTTAGAGCAAGTCTTCTATTTCCTTTTTAATTTTTCAGTAGGCCAAGCCACCCTATTTTTTATTTTTGTTGTTGATAATTAGTAAGTTGATTTGTGTTTGGTAGATTATTTCTTTATCACAATACTTCTGGACAATCGGTTGGGGATGGGTACCTTTGACATTTGGAACAATACAGTACCGATGCCTGGTACCTGGCAATTGGTATCGATACTCAATGGTACCAATTTTTGGTACTTTTACGTGTGTTTATGTGGTAATAAATATCAATTTGTTTATTTATAAAATCTCAAAGTTTTTAATTTAACATATTTGTTCTTCAGTATTTGACCTTGCAATGCTGTGTTCATGTCCAGCATGGAAAATTGCCTTCTCGTCCTATCTCTGACAGTCCCAAGGATGCCTTTAGGTACCTAAACATGGTACCTTTTGATTTTTACATGAATCGGAACTCGGTACAACAGACAGAATTGGGTCAGCTGACTTCACTTTAAATGGTGCCAAATTTGATTTTTTTTTCTTTATTTTTGTGTCTGTTTTTGGTATCCCTTATCTCAGACAGCTGACACAAGAAACATGTTTTTCTCTGCTTGCCAATGCCAAACAGAAAATATTTGGCAAGTTTTAGGAGGTATAACCCCAAAAATGCGTGTTGCTTACAAATGCATCCCATATAGAGAGAAAAACAATCTACTTGTGCTTGATTGGTCTGGGTTCTATATGTCTGTAAATATGTGAGACCATGTGGGTGTGGAAATAGGGGTGTGGCCTTTCAGGACTGGACTATTCTCTGCAGTTATGAGAGAGTTTGAAAGTTGCAGTGGACTTGAACTACATGTGGTCAAACTTGTTCCTTCCCAGTGTTGAGAAGAGGGGGACTGTGGTTGTACTGGCAGTGTGTTAATTATCCTCTGCTGTCTCTTTGCTGGGCATTGTTTGAGCCCAAAGTGGACGAGTGTCTCCACAGTAACAGTTACCAACGGTTACGCAAGCTTGACAACAGCAGCCCTCAATGACCCACATTCCAGCAGTAAATCACAACTCTCTCACTCACACACACACACACTCACACACACACATTCCCGGCTCCACCCTTCCCTATCGAAACTGTGCTCAGTATTTCCACTCTGCCTGACTGTTTCTTTATCAAAGCTGGGAAAGGGGAGGAAGAGGGGGGAGGAAGACGTGGAGTTGTCTTTTATGCATAAAAAGAAGCAGTCTCTTCCTCCGTCTTCCAACCCTCATCCTCTGTTAGTCCAAATTTATGAATCAGTGAGCCCTCACATCCTCTTAAATCTTCCTTTAACTGTGTGAATGTGTGAGACATGAGCAGACTTAAAACAGTGCAGAATTAATCTGGTTTAAACCTCCGGTAGCCTTAAATCACCCTGCTGCTCACACCCCTCAAACTCATCCTGTGTGTGTACGTTGCATTCACACACACACACACACACACACACACACACACACAGACACAGACACATTCACTCAATTGGTCGCCACAGAGTGTCATTTGGCCAGTTAACTTCCTGTCAGAGATGCTTGCAATGCCTGTTTTTAAAAACTCAAAATCTCAAGAACCACATTCAGGGTCTTTCCCACAGCAAGTTTATGAGGCTCAAACACCCTTGTCTTACATAATTAGTGAGACAAGGTCTAGAACATGAAACCATTTTCATTTCATGAGAGGAAAACCCCTCCAGAACCCACAGCTTCACTCTTCTTTATGACTGCAGCGCAGCTCCAGGGGGATGGATTATAGACTGAAGAAAAGAAGGCGGCATTAGCTCCGTTACTTCACTCATCAGTTTGTGCTCTGCAGTTTGAAGTTATGATTTTGGCACCTTTTGCTGTTAATGCCTTCTATTTTTGAAGCAGGACTAGTGCAGGTAAAGAACAAAAGAAAGCTGTTGGTCATCTATGAAAGCTTTATGTTCATTAGACAACATGGAAGCGTCCTAAGTTGGCAGAAATTCAACATAAAAACTTGAACAGTTTTTTTTCCAAGGCCCCTCCTCTAGTTTTATCTTTCTTCATCTAATTCCAAAGGGTTATCTAACAATTTCAGCATGCTGTCTTATATTTTTGATTTTTTTTCTTGATTATTTTGTAAACACAAAGCCTTAGTTAAAAAAAAATCAAAGTACAGGGATAGGGATGGGTATTGGCAAGGAACCTCTCGATACAACAGGCATCACGATACTTAGGTCACGGTACGGGATGGGTAACTTTCACATTTGGAACAATACAGTACCAACGCCTGGTACCTGTCACTTGGTATCAGCACTCACAATGGTACCAATTTTCTGTTCTTTTTTGTGTTTATGTGGTTAAAAACTATCAATTTGTTAAATATTTAATTTTTTTTTTTTCAAATCAACATATTTATTCTTCAATATTTAACCTTGGGATGCTGTGTTCATGTCCATCATGGAAAATCACTTACTCTTCCACTCCCTCACAATCACAGGATGCATTTAGGTACCTAAACATGGTACCTTTTGATTTTTCTGGAACGGTACCAGGGATTTTTGACAGAATTTGGTTGGTACCTATAAGGGTACCTAATTTGGTTCCCATTCCTTGTCATGATACAATAGTATCATGTTGTATCACAATATCGTGATATGTTGTGTTATTCTACACAGTTAAGAAAAAAATAGAGATCATGTTTATAGAAATCACAATATTACTTAAAGTTAAAAGAATCAAGGAAAACAACCATGTCTATGGCATACTGACTTGCTCAGTATAACAAAAACCCACATGATCAAGTTTTAGAAATTAAATATTTTAAATATACTTTTAAATTATATTTATCAACTATTAACTATTGGCAATATACAGGGTAGTTGCTCTTCGGCGCCATCTATTGCAGTGAAAGTACACAAGTTGTATTCTATTTCCAACTCGGATAAATATGAATTTTTATTTTTACAAAAATATCGCTATTAAGAGTTGAAATATCGATATTGTATCCGAGATCAAAGTTGCATGATATATTGCCATATTATTATTTTTAATAGGGATGGGAGAAAAAAATAAAAAAAAACGATATATTAGGATTTTTTGTTTTGGCAATATCAAAATCGGGATTCTTCATCAAAAAATCTCTTTGAAATTCTTCAATTCAGTCTTTGTTTTTGAACTGTGATGGAAAACAGTTACCACTTTTCTCCAGCAGAGGGTGAAATGTTGCTCTCTGACTCACGTGATGTGCATTTTATGGGAAAATATGGCTCCTGATATGGTCTATATATAGTATATAGTATATCGTATGTAGTATGTAGTAGTGTATATAGTATAGTAGCCTGTATAGTCTGTCCCAGCCCTATTTTTCACCTGTACTCAGAAATGGCGCTGTTGGATTGACGATATTTCTCCACTATTTTTATTTCTGACAGTCCAACTGTGTTGAAACGCACACGATAATTTCTCTTGCTTCTTCATTTCTGCGCCACAACGACGGCAGCCGTTTGTGTTTAACACTGTGCGAGTTTGCACCTGCCTTTTAAGCGTGCTAAATATAAACGCAAAAACAGTGACCGCTAACAGTTTCAGGTTTGATAAATCCCTCTGCGAGTGCTAAATGGTTATACTTGCATCTCCTCTATCGGAATACCATCGTCCATGTCTCATGTTTCTAACGAGGAAAAGTTATTTTGCAGTATATATCTTAATTGTTTTAGTGCCCAGGCCTAAACATGTGTTACTGTTACATTTCGGACTCGAACAGGGCCTCTGCTCTCTGAGTCTACAGGAATAGTACACAGCAGCCGTCTCATGTCTACAAGCTCCCACAAAGATCTAAGACTTTCTAAGACATTTTTAATGGCACTGAAAAAGAAATATGAGGCCATTCCCACCACCGAACCTTAATGAAATTCATATATACACACACTGAGCTGTAAGCCAGAGCTGCTGGGTCAGCACTTTGTTACGTCTGATATCATCAGGGTGTGTGAATGTGTTAGGGAGTTCTTGCTCTGTGCAGAGGGGAAATGTCAATATGTAGGTAATAAATTTGTACCTACATACACATATGGTTGAGATACCCCCGGGTGTCCATTATACAGCACTGCCACGGTCTGGGAATGAGTGTGTGACTGTGTGTTGATGCGATAGGAAATCCTAAACACAATAAACGTTCCACTTAATTTCACAGGTCAGGAAGTGGAAAGGTTTCCTGGAAAGAATCGAGTCATTTGGTTCAAATTATGGGGAAAATTACAATCTGCCTCGAACAATAGCGACTTTTAAACACACCTTAATGGGAATGTTTCACCGGGATGTTACGAAATACAAAGTTTTATCTTGAAACATCCTAGGAGTGGGTTTTCCTTTTGATTTGACTCATCACGATCTCCAAAGTCTACATGGTGGTGACCAAAAAGGAGCTCTAACAGTTTTCTCTCTGTGTCTCTTTGACAGGATTTGGAGTTCCATGGCGTGATGCGGTTCTACTTCCAAGACCGGGTCGCCGGTAACTTTGCCACCAAGTGCATCAGAGTGTCCAGTACAGCCACAACACAGGACGTCATAGAGACATTAGCAGAGAAGTTCAGACCTGACATGAGGATGCTGTCCTCGCCGAAATACTCCCTGTACGAGGTCCACGTCAGCGGTGGTGAGCGTCCCATGATTACAGAGCAAAACCCAATGATTGTATATATTTTTCCTTTCATTTTAGGAATTTAGCTGTGACATGAACTGATGTATCTACACGTGTGTGGGTGTCTGTGTGTGTGTATGTGTGTTAGAAGAGCGTCAGCTGGACCTAGACGAGAAACCTCTTGTAGTTCAACTGAACTGGAACAAAGACGACAGAGAAGGACGCTTTGTCCTGAAGAACGAGAATGACATCCTCCCCAAGGTCAGCGGCTCTTTCTGTTTTTGTTTGTGCACCTGTTTGGTGTTCACTTGTTTGACTGTCATCCAGTCGGTTTGCTTTAGCTTTGACTCATCATGTCATTCAGAAAAAAAACACAACTTAGTGTCTATTGAGACATTTTTTTTTGTCTTTATTTCTATTTAAAAGTTGCGCTACTTCACCTCAGGATTTCTCTAAGGGCCCCACTCACTTTTCTTCCTTTTCTACCAGAAGAGTCAGAGTAATGGCCCAGAGAAGGAGAAGGACGGAGTGATTCAAAACTTCAAGAGAACTTTGTCCAAGAAGGAGAAGAAGAAGGAAAAGAAGAGAGAGAAAGAGTTTGCCAGGATCCCTGATGGAGACGAGCAGGGACTCACCCGGGAGGACGGGTAACACAAACACACACCTACACACTCGCACTCATCCATCTTACTGTCCTGCCCTTACATCCTCCAAAGTCCTTGGAGGGGGACTGAGTTTTTCTTTTAATGCCAAGAAAAGCACAGAAGAGGAAGGAACAGTGTTTTAAACTTTGACCTTTCTGAGCCTCCATCTGTCTTCTTCTTTTTATTATTATTTTCCACTTATTCCGTCTCCTCCCGGTCGTTTATCATTCTCTCATTTTGTGTTATAGTGAAAACAGTCGTCTGGCAGCAGAGGTGTATAAGGACATGCCAGAGACCAGCTTCACACGGACCATTTCCAACCCAGAGGTGGTGATGAAGAGGAGACGCCAGCAGAAACTAGAGAAACGGATGCAGGAGTTCATGAGCAGTGATGGGAGACCAGACTCAGGTAAACTGAATGCCCCTTTTTTTTGGAGAGAAGTGTCCAGAGGAGGGTTTAAAGCTGCTGTTTATGTACACAAACAGTCCCTGCAGATAGATGGGAGTAAGATCGAACAGTCGAGGTGGTTCTTGCATCTGGTCTTCTATCGAAATACATTACCTGGAAGAGAAGGTCTTAGTCTGAGGATGTGATTTAGGGTTTGATGACTTCCTGATAAAAGCCTCAGGACTCTCACTGTAGATTGGAGGACTTCCTGTAAGACTAACATCAATACAACTCTCAACCAATCAAACAGTAAGATCATAATAGCTTTATATTTACGATGCTATGAGGAGGATCTGTTTTAATTGCACTCGCTTGCCACCTTGAGTCCCGGAGTCGCCGCACACTGTCACAAATTACTTCGAGTGAGGCGTGTTTTTGTTTTGGAATTAAATGGAGATCGGATAAAAACAAATTTTCTTTGTTCAAGACAACTTTTTACTGGATACAACGCGCTGAGGTAAGGTATTTATCAGTACAGTTACGTAGCACTAGGTTTGAAACGTGACATCAAGCAGACGTAGTAGCAGGCTACATGTAGTGCTATCGGCAGCCTAGTGCTCCGACTTATCTGTAGGCTAACGTGTCAAAAAGGAAACACTGTCAGTTTGCTCTAAGACATGTTTGTAATGTGTAATATAAGTAAATCCTGGTTAGCTATGTCCTGCCAGTCATCTACCAAGCAGAGCTAACGTAACCTCACTCTTCATTTTATTGATAGACTCTAGAGTTTGAACAGACCACTGCAGAATAACTTCTGACTGTGGGTTGGAATGAACATTAGCACAAACAGTTTAGCCCCTGTGTTTGCCTTTGACAGTTACGCTCCAGTGTCCACCATCACTATAAAATTAATCACAGATATCAGTTTCAGCAGAGAAAAACACAGATCATTCTTCTCACTACTAAACTTCGTCAGCCATTGTGGCGTTGTCATAGAGACCTAGACGTGTCGTAAACTAATCTGGTCCTGCTTGACCCGGTGGAGTAGCTAAGAAACAGCAATTTCAAATAAAATGTAACCAGTAATATTGCCACTGAAAATCTGATTTTAAAGTGTGGATTACAATCAGGCAAATAACTAGACTTTTTCAAGACATTTTCAAAACTCCTCACAGCCCCTTTAAATTTCTTCGTTTTCTTGATTTTCTATGAGTTAGGATACAAAAACAAAGACTTTTTAGGATCCATTTGAAAGTTTAGTGTTTAGACTTCTCTGATCTGTTGCTTTGCCCCAAATACTGTTACAGTTAAGGTCCATCTTATTTAAGATGTCCTAGTCCTGGTACACATTTTTCCATTAAAGCTTCATTAATGAGAAATACACATGAGAAATGGCCATTGTGGACAAGACTCATGCAGCAAGAACTCTAAAACTAACATTAAGTGTTTTTATGGGATAAATATGGTGAGAAGTAGTCCCTGGAAAACGTCTGCAGCGCACATCACCCGGCTGATACCTCCCATATTATGTGGCACAAAGCTGATGGAATTTAAAGAGGCACCTCGCAGCAGCAGGAGGAGCTAAAAAAACCTGAAAAAGATAAACAGAGCCAAATTTAAAAACCTGCTCCCAGAGTGAACAGGGCATCATGCAGAGTTTCACCTTTTCCAAATGACAGTGACCCAAATCTCACAGCCAAACACGGAGCCGGACCGGCCCCAGAACAAGTGTAAGGCTTAACGAAAACCTGACGTGAACCTCTGAGAAAATCTGCAGAGCGACCTAAAAATCACAGTTCACTGCCTGCTTCTTATCCAGTGTGACAGAGCTTGAGAAATGTGCAAGGTGGGGGCGGAGGGAGCTGCTGCTGGAGGTGTTCTGTAGATGTAATCACTGCCAGACTCGCTCATTTTAAGATAAGGACACATTCAGAGCCGGGATACAGAGAGTATTTTTATTCCTCAGAGGACAGGACACACTTAATTTCTCCTTTGAATCCACATCAGCTCGGGGACAGAGCGCCATATGTTGTTGGAAAGTGTCACGCTGACATGTTTACTCTCACAAAAAGACATGTTAAGTGAAACAAACAGGCTGCTCAGAGTGTGACTCAGGCATTACCTAATCGCTCTGCCAGACAGACAGATGGACCAGTGAACCGGCTCTAAAAACAGCTTTAACCACTGTCCACACACAAGCTCACACACACACACACACACACACACACACACACACACACACTCACACTGGGACAGGACTTGTGGTTAAGACAGTGACGTTCTCCCAGGAGAAACAGGGCTATTTTAACAAAACTTACTTTATGTAATGCCACTGAAAATCTTGTTTTGACTTGCTAAGGACTGCCTTGAGGATTTACAAAGGTGATCATTTCAGGTTGACACATTGTGGTCTCAGGGCAACGTGTTCTTTGCGATGGCAGCGTGGTGAATTTCACACATCACCTGTGAACTAAGGTTGGTCAGTTATGGCCAAAGATTTCAGGTTTTTACAGGATATTTTATTTAGACCTTCAAATTTCCAAGTTTTGATCATTCAAGTCTGTATCCCTGCTTAAAAATATATTTGAAACTTTGTTGACGGACTGACAGCTTGTAAATAAATAGTCTTTAAAGTAGGGCTGTCACTTTAACGCGTTGATTAGATTAATTACCTACATCAAAAATTAATGCTTTATAAAAAAATTAAGGCAAGATTAACTCATTGGCTGCCATTTTCAGACTATCTTGAACAATCTTTCAAGACCCAAATATTATTGTTTTCTCTGACTTTGTAAACACCAAAACTACCTAAGAAGTGTGGACTCTCTTCTTTTATGTCTGTCTTCCTGTTTTTGATCAAGAAAACAGACAAAATCGCGTTGATCGCATTCATCTCGGGCGCTCATTCTTTGATCCGTTGACCACGCCGCTCATTAACTCTGACCTACCCAAACACATCCTCGGTTGAAGCGTGAGCTGCCTGAACTTTTGCAGCGTCTTGCTTAGTTTCTGTCATCTCACATCTTCTCCTCATATCCATGCTGAGCTCTCGTCCAAAGAGTGCACCGCTCTCACCCACAGTAGTTTACAAGCAGGATTTTGATTGACAAGCTCTGCCAGACCCCGCCGCTATAGACATTTTAATATTCAACATTACAATTTTTGTATTTGGATTCTTTATTTGGAGCCCCTCAGCAGATAGAAGATTACAATGTGATTAATTAGATTAATTAATTGCAAATCCCATGATTAATTAGATTATTTTTTTTAATCACCTGAAAGCACTAATTTAAAGTAAATGATAGGAAACTTTAAAAAATATATCTTTGACACCTCATTAACCTTTTAACTTTCACTTTTTAAATGCAGGGGATATAACTTTTAAACCTTTAAAATTTCTCCCAGGAACAAAAGAGAAACTTATTAAAACGATTATCTTGTTGGAGCAATAAAATCAGAAACAAAAAGAAGATAGAAAAAAATAAGCAAAGTTTTTTCAAGCTGTAAGCTGTAGAAATGACCCAATCAGGTTATTGAACATATTTTCAATGGGATATAGCAACTCAAAAATGCTTTACCAAACACTTGAGCAGCAGGTTTAGAGTTTTATTGTTCCTATCAAGCAAAGATTTCAAGAGATTGCTCTTTTCATCCCCTTTAACTCAGGTGTTCTGCTTTCTTCATCTTAGTATTGTACCCCAAGTTTGTGGGTGCTCATTGGAAAAGCTGAAGGTCCATTTTTTCTCTCTTTATGTACACGTCTTTCTCAAACGATGTTACCATCTCTGCTCTCACATACCTTTATGTCCAGAGTCAAAAGTATATGACAGCAACAAACTCAAAAACAAACATGGCAACTGTGATGGAGGTATTGCTAAAGTACCTTTAAGATGTCATTCTGAGCTGCGGAACAATGAGAGGAACTCTTAAGTTTTGAGAATAAGCAACAGATGAGTGAAAGAATTTATTTTGAACAATGGACTATAAAAAAGGACATATGGCTTTTGCAAAAATGTTTCTGTCATTCTTTGCTGCAGGAGGAACTTTGCGGATATACGCTGACAGCCTGAAGCCAAACATCCCGTATAAAACCATCCTGCTCTCCACCAGAGACACAGCTGACTTCGCTGTCGTTGAAGCTCTGGAGAAGTACGGGCTGGAGAAGGAGAACCCCAGAGAGTACTGCATCGCACGGGTAAGGAGGACCTTATCATGTAATCCCAGGCTTAACACTGCAAACAAACCTCCTTGTCCACATCCTTTACTCAGCTGACTGCGAACTTGTGGTGTTGTGTGATTCACGAGCCCCTCCAGCTGCAGATCACAACAATCACACTTGAATGGTTTACTTCTGAGGGTATTTCTGCTCTTTCCTGCTTCTCAACACCAACATCCTTTTGTTCTCCACTCCACAAAACCTGTTTTCTTATCTCATCACCAATCACCTCCATCAGTCTTCACAAGCTGTGAGGAGGACAGCCAAGGTCACGGTCATGTGATCAGTAACACTTACACACAGACACACATGGAAATGCACACACTCTTCTCTTCTCTTGAAACAGAATGCAACTTGGCACTAAAACCGTTTGAGGGAGGGATGCAATTCAATTGCTTTCATACTGAGTGCTGTAGCAGCAGATGCTCTATGTATGTGTGTGTGTGTGTTGTATGTGAGTCAGTGTGTGAAAGTGTGTATGCTCATGCATGTGTGTGAACTTGACTGACCTCCCCTCAGCCTCTCCTTTCTGATGGACTGTGTGTCGATAGCCAATCATATGAACTAACTCCTGCTCCCTCAGCCAATACAGTGAAGGACCCTCCAGAGACTACACACACACACACTCACACACACACATATTCATGCACGCACACAGTTGATAGTCAGGAGCAATTTGCTGATGAGACTGTGACACAGGGGGGAAGTCCATTAGGTTAGTGAGCATGAGAAATAAGCAGCAGCATACCAGCTTGAAACATGTTTGTTAGTGTGTTTATGTGCAGGGGGAGGGGATGTTTACTGAGGATGAAAATATGTCGCTGCAAGGAAAATACATCCGAACTGTTTAATTCATGAAGCTCAGAACATTTTCAAAAAAGAGGAAAGCTTTTTTTTTTCTCTCAGGCTGCATCTAATGATCATTTCAGTAATCAATTACTCTGACGATTATATTTACAATTGATAGGATGAAATGCATATAGTAAAATTCGCAAAACCAAACTGTTGTAAATTTAGTTGATGACTATTGTTTGCTTAATGGTATATACAAAGAAACAACATATTTGAACATAGTTTAAGCTGACCAGATGCTACATTTGTATAGTTAAACAACTGATATGAATTTATTGTCACTGAAAGAATCAACAGTTTGGGCAAAATGACAGAAAATACATTGCAATGTCATGAGATTAAGAGCTTAGTGAGCCAAAAAGGCAAATAAATAAAAATATTTCCTCTATCTTTCCACCTGCAAGTCAAACAGTTCACTCCTTCTGCCCTACCACTATCTGTAGCAGCTAACGCTAATGCTAACGTTGGTTGAATGAACTTGTGGTTTTCTAATGGGGTGACGATTTAATAATGGTATAACGATTTAATGGCGGTAATGCACCTTTAGCTAGTTGCCAACTGCCAAATAATTCAGCAAAAAGGAAGAAGACAAATAAACTGAAGACGAACCAACACAGTAATGGCGCAGCACAGTGCATTGATTATGGGAAGACAGCAACGCTTTTACTAATCGTTTTTTAGCGATTTTAGCGATCTTAGCGATTTTGGCGATTTTAGCGATTTTAACGGTTTTAGCGGTTTTAGTGATTTTTTGTTGCAGCCCTTTGTTTTCTCATGTCAACTAGAGCCTGACCGATAGGGGATTTTTGGGTCAATACCGATACTGGGGGCAAAAAGAAGCCGATATCCGATTTATTAACTGATATCTGATATATTGGCTGATATATGTAATAAATTCATTGACATACACAGGATAAATACTGTATATGAACACAAATTATGGCTAGCTATTGAAAAGTTCCATCTTCCATTTAAAGCATGGGACTAAACTAGATTTTAAGTAACAATGTAGCTGCTTACAAAACATGCAATAAATACAATTACAACAAAATACATTGAAACATTTTCAAAAATTATTTCAACCAAAACAATAACTTGTGAATTTATAAGCCCAGGTTAATCCTGCATGGCATTATGAAGTGAGCTATGTGTAGTAGCCTTATATTAATTAACACACAGGAGTAGGAGCGACAGAATCTCTGTGTAGCAAAAATTTTTATACTCAGCTACATTTTGGCTGATGTTGATTAATCGGTGACAGGCTGTGATCGGTCTGATTAATCGGCCCGCCAAATTAATCGGTCGGGCTCTAATGTCAACATGTCAGGTCATGAGTCATATCAGCCACAGACGAAACACAAACAGCTTGTTAAACAGAGTCATCTCATGTTCTACAAGAAGATAAGTTTGTTTCCAAGTTTAATTTTTTCTGAATTTTTCAGAAATTTTCTGGTACCTTTAAGGCAGCCCCCTTCTGACCTATGAAATTGTTCTTATAAGTTCATCCTTAAGGTTGTCACAGTCAGTTAAAGCTTCTGGACATCTCAAATTTAATCTATGTGTCACATGAAAATTAGAGGGTGACGCCACACGCTGTCATTACTCCGCTTTGTTATCTTTGGTTCTTTAAAGGCTGGCACGCGTTACAGGATTCTCCAAACCTTCACACATTCAGGGGGCACACACATGACGATAACAAAAGACAGATCACACAAGATCTCTGTCTTCTGATCTTACAGTGTGTGGTGTGCACTCTGGAGGACAACACACTCTGATTCTTCAGCAGAGTATCGGCTTCTCCTCCAAAATTCCAAATCTCCTGTAGTAAAACGTGACTCTGGTGTAAACAAACATGACCGACGAACGGGAAAAAAGCAAAGATGTTTTTTTTCTGCCTCTAGAATTTTGAAATACACCTAAAAGAAAAAAGTTGTGGAGACGTCAGCTCACGTCTTGATTGACTTTGCTCTGCTACATGTGACTTTACACGCAGTACCTACCTTGCTCCTCTCAGAGCGCCCCACACACTACAGGATTTTCAGTTGCAAATATTAAACATGTTCACACGATCTCTCAATAGGAGGCCATCCAAGCGGCTCCAACTGGACAAAATCACTCCAAACACACCCCACACCTCAGGAAAATCACACATGATGTCATTTGCAGACTTCAGACAATTGGGCGTTTACTGGCTTTGATCATAAGGAAAAGATCAGGACAAAAATCAGCCAGATTACTCTGTAGTGTGTACCCGCCTTGACTCACACTTTGTTCCTTTATTTCTTCATTGCAGCAAGATGACAAGTCAGGCAAGGAGGTGATCCTGGACGATTCAGAGTGTCCACTACAGATCTTCAGGGACTGGCCTGCTGACAGAGGTAAAACACACACATAAACACACACAGAAACATACAGGTTTCATGAGTTTGTCAAGATACATTTCTGTTGCTTTTACTATACTGCCCCCTACTGCTCTTCAACAGTCATTACATCTTTTAGAGAGGCACTCACCCCAGTTGCTCATATTTGACCTGAAAAATATTTGTCAAAAAACACACCAGGTCATGTGGAATTGTCTAAAACATTTATGATGTGTGTCAGGAGCACTAGTGTTCCAGCTGAAGAAGAGACCGCCAGACTACCAGGGGAGGAAGGGGAGGAAAATGGACGACAAAGGCCTGAGGAAAGACAGCAGCAGCAGCTCACTGCCGCCAGAAAAACTGCCTTACCTGGTGGAGCTGAGCCCAGGTACAAGCACAACACACACAACAAGCTTCAGTTAGCATCTGTATCTGTGATATCTTAGCTCTATTAGCCATAATTTGTGGGTGAATCATAGATTCTCTCATCCTGTTGTAACTGGTAGTGGCCAGCAGGTGGCACTCTAGCTGCACTTGTTACAGTATGAGATTCTGTCTCTGCTGAGGTGAGTTAACCACATGTGGCTGCTTTATGGATCCCAGCTGTTCTGTGGTTTCTGCTCCTACCTGTGGAGGATTTCCTTAGTGTTTAAGAGCCGCAGCAGGAGGTCGCTGTAATCTAAAGCCCGGCAGAGACAGCTGTGAAAAGTTGCAGAATGTACCTGCGGACGATCGTAAAACAGAGCTGATGCTTGGTTGACTTGTTAGCATCTTTAGCTTTAAAGATCTTGGTCATTTGATGATGATGTTTCAATAGGAGACACGTTTGGATAAGAAGTAGATTTTTCAGTAAGAGAAACCCTCGGCTGAACAAAAAGGTAAGTTTCCCAGTAAGCTCCAGGAATGCGGTATGGAAACTCATGATACCACTTCCAGGAGCATTTTGAGGAACCTGTCCCTGTTATGAAGCCTTAACAGCTTGTTTCTTGCTACTGATCCCTTTTTCTCTTCTCTCTGTTCGTCTGATACCTCATCTAATAATCCAGCCTGATGGTCACCCAAACACATTTCAGCACAGGGGTCACGCTCTGGTGCTGAAATGAGATTGGGCGACCAGTTGGTTCAATCTGGGAATGTACTAACTCATCTTCATCCACTGTCAGGTCGACGCTCACTGAGGACAGGAGCGGGAAATGGGGACTTAATTTGTCGGCTCTTGTGAATACTGGGTGCTGGGTCTTTGTGTATGAGTGTGTGGATGAACTCACTAATGATTTGGATTTAAATGCTAATTTTTGGTTAAATATCAGAGTGAGTGTATTCAAGATGCTAAATGATCAAAGAGATGTTACATAAGTGCACAAACTGTAAATTATTAAGTGGGTCTGATTCCTTGAAACAAACTTTGAGGCACATTTACACCCTCAATTAAATTTCTAGAGGCTTCAATCTAATTCTCTTATTAACTTTAACCCTGTAACACCAGAGCCTCAAAATGCCTGCCTGGACCTTTTTTGTTTATTTTGACAATGAAACGGTCAAAAAATGTCCTATGGATAAATGATTTGGCCCATTTCTCTGGAACACTTGGAACTTTCAGTATCTGGAGTTATTTCCAATTTACTGTATACTATGTGAGAGTAAAACAGTTTAAAATGAAGGAAAACACAGGAACAGCAATAGATTTTGAAGGTTTTAGAGGTTTAAATACACAGCAATCAAACATCAGGAAAAAACTGTCTCTTCCCTCCACACACACCACCTCAGGGTTGCTGCTTCTCATCACAGGACAAAATGAAAGTGAAACTTAAGGAGAAAGCGATTTAGCTGGTTATGGTCTCTTTAGAGCGCAAATAAAGCTTGAAGCATTTTTTTTACTAAGGATATCACACAATAAAAACAAATCATGCCCAAACAGTAAAATAAAGACTTGGTTCACTATACTAACATCGCACTATAAATACATGAGCTATTTTATGCTCTTCGCGATACACACTTGAACATCATCACTGTAATAACATAATGGCCTAGGTCATTTTTTGAGGAAAATGAGTTTTTAGCTTAAATCATCTCTGGTAAAATCGCTTACAGCTTTAGCTAAAAGGATCATGCTCTTAAACCCCCATATAGGACAATGGCCTATGTCAAGAGGGTGACTTAGGCCATGTTATTTCTAGCCTAAGTCAAAATTTTGGATTATTACAGACGAAGTGTGTGACTTGGGCAGTTTAACAAGCTTTCATGATGGCAGCTGCTTCAAGAAGAAACCGAAACTTAAGGTAAACATGATTCTTGAATCAGTTTCAACTGATGAGTGATTAAGTTCACTATTATAAAGACTAGGGGATAATGGTGTGTAGTAGTTTGGTCTAAATTTCACAAGTTAAAGTTTAATTGCAAATTTAGCTACTTCTAGCGAGCTACCTATTCCTAGCTAGCCCACTTTTTTCTGTAACCAAACATTAATGAGCACAAGCCTGACATATGTTCAGTTTAGGTTTGAGTTACTTACGTTTTGAGTTAGCTTTATGGTATTAAAGGACAGTTAATGGTCAGGTTTCAAAAAGTTGTCAAAACTGGATGTTGAAAATGGTTTAAGTTAAATAAAAACCCAGCAAAGAAGACCTGGAGAAGTGAGGAAAGGGACTGCCTCCTGACCAATTTGATTTACCTGACATTTTTTTTATTTAACTAAGGGTAACTTCAGTTTTGAGTTTGCACTATGGAAGGAAAGGGCAGTTTAAACCAGGTTTAAAGTTGCCTAAGTCACACTAAAATGTTAGAAAAATTGGCCTAAGTCCCTTTATTCTTTAATGTTACAGGATTGATACACAATGTAAAGCAGAAACGCAGGACAGTACTCTGTTCTAGAAAGATTTTTACACATCGTCAATGGTGAATTTCGCTCAGATTTTACAAATTAGACCTGGTACTCTGTTCTAAAAAAGTCACCACGCAATACAAGCCTCAATCTACACAGATAATTACACATACGAAGTAAAAACTACACAGAGAGAGCCTTATTCATCTCGAAGTTCATCCCATGTAACTTTACTTTTTTGACATGAAATTGCTCTTTCAGATGCTTCTTCAATCTCAGAATCATGCAAAAACCTCAGTGGAGGTTTTATAACCAGGGAGGATCTTCTTTTGGGCATTTTTAGGAGAATTTAGCTCCGTTCTCTCCATCAGCTCTGCACTGTTTTGTGTATTCGTGGGCTTCCTTAAACACCTGAGAGAAATAACCCAAAAACTATCCTAAGAACCACAAATTGGCTGAAAGAACACCAGTGTGAAAGGGTTAATGTGTTGAGATACAAAGTGTTAAACAGTTACGGAAAGTATTGTGAATATAGTCGGAGAAGGCTATATCTTAATAAATGTATGCGTGTGTTTCTGTGTGTTTCCATGCAATTAATGCCTTAACAAGGAAATGCTGCATTTTTCCTCCTCGCTGCATTCTCACCCTCTGCTATGTGTCTTTTCTTTTCCTTCCTCTCATGGCATGGTGTGTGTGTGTTTGTGTGTGTGTGTGCGCGTGTCTGCTTGTGTTTGTGTGTCTGGGGCCTTGTGCATGTGTCCTTCTGCCTCTGTACCTGCCTGCCTGTTTGCCTAGGGCGAGGGAATCACTATGCCTACTACGCCTATCGGCACCACGAAGGTAAAAATAATCTACCACACTTCTTCTGTGACTTTTGCAATCACTCATGGGATTGTTTTACTCTATTTTTGGAGGGTTTATGCCTTGATGAGAGGACGGGATAGTGCACAGAGTAGGAAACTTGGAGAGTGACATAGTGACATAATGGTCATAACTTTTTCCAAAAAGCTTCAACAAATCTAGAAAATGCTAATGTCCCCAAATAAATCTCAGTACGTAACAGAAAAAGAAACATCAGCTGTCCCTGTAGCCCTGTGCTGTTAGCTTCTGTTGATTTTTTTCTGTATTATTTTGAGAATGTGGTCCTGAGGTTTTTCTGATACTCATTCATTTGATCTAGATTTTTATTTTCCCCGACAAGACTACATTTCCCTCCCTTCCTTTTTAAGTGGACTAATGCTTTGCTTGTACTAAACTCCTGTTCACTAATGATCAACGCTCTGCAGCCGCCACAAGCCACCCACTTTCAATGTCACATTAGGTTTATGTCACCCCGCTGTAGGCTGGTTTTTATCCTCCTTCTCTTTTAAAATGATGACTTGATTCGCCTCATAGAAAGCCAATTCAAGTGTGTAGTAAAATTTTATTTAACAGCACTAGTTTAAGACTTCGAGACGCAAGTTTGTCCTCCATGGTCTTAAATGTGTGTGTCTGTGTGTTTAGACGGGTCTGACTCCCGGGACAAACCAAAGCTGTACAGACTTCAGCACAGCATCACTGAGGTCGGCTCAGACTGCACAGAGGACGGGGCCATCCAGGTAGTCACACACTCCTGTTACTGCACTTTTATTTACCTGTGTATGATGCTTTATTCTGACTGGTCAACTTTCACAAACATGAGCAACCCCGAAGGTAGACTGATGATATCTTGTCAGATTAATCAGCAGAAAAGAGTTCAGAGTTCTTTGGTGTTTATAATGAGCATTTTTCACTCTTTCTTGATTTAATAGAACTAGGGCTGTCAACTGATTAAAATATTTAATTGCGATTAATCGTATGATAGTTAACTGGCGATTAATCGCAAATTGATTGCATTTTTTAGATCTTTTTCAAATGTAATTTGAAGGGATAGTTTCCAAGTTTTTAACTAAACAGCCTGTTTTTTTAAGCAGCTAAACACAAACTGATAAAGCTCATGCATCACAACAACAGACGGATGGTCCAGCAAGTACTTTTGGTTAAAAAAAAAAAGAGAGAAAATTCCCTTGATGCTTCACACTTAACAAAAATGATCTCAAACAATAGCCCTATTCCCACCAAGTGGGTTAGTTCAGTTCGTCTCTGCATGGCACAGTGTTTTACGGCTTTTCCACTGTCTAATCCCAGAACAGGTTCCCAAATAACCAAGATGAGCCGTCCCACTTTTTGGGACCCTTCCATAGGGATGCCAGACTAGACCGATCCTATCTCGAGCCCAGTTTGTTTGGCCAGTGTGACCTCAAGTGTGTCTGTCGTGCTTAAGGACCGTTTACATGACAACGGTTTTAGGGTGAAACGCAAAAGTTTTGTTGCGTTTCAGCCTCGCGTTAACACGGAAACTGCATTTCGGCTGACCTGAAACACAAACTTTTGAAAACGGCCTCCAGAGTGGGATTTTTCTGAAATGCTGCAACACCATCGCCTTGTAAACGGTAAGCTAACGTTTTCATGTGAAACGCTGGCGTTACAATCGTCGCCAACTACCGTGTTGTGCTTGTGCTGCTCAATCTGCTGGCTGTCTTCATACAAAATGTGCATTTGTTGCTCCACTTTTGCAGTTAGTATACACCAGAAGATCGTCTCAACTCTACTTTGGTGAAGATCTCCCAAAAGCGTCTTCTGGACATGACAGTTATAGCGTCAACTGTAGGCCTGTCATGCTTACTACAGCGTTTTCAGTCCATCAGCGTTTCTGTGTAAACACAGATTTTCTTCACTGCGTTTTAGCATTTTCAGATGAAACATTGTCGTGTAAACAGGGCCTAAGAACGATTCATTTCTCTGACGTTTGATTGCTGCGAGCACACCTCTCGACATTCATTTTGAACAATAGTGGGGTGTTAGACCACAATGTAATGTTAGTGCTGTATGGATCTCTGATTTCCCAAACCTAGCGGGCCAGCTGAGGGTCATATGCTGAATGAGTGTGCATCAATCGTGCGTCAAATAAGTTAGTGGCGTTGAGAGAAATTTGAGCTAACGCATTAATATTGCATCAATTTTGACAGCCCTAAACAGAACAAATAAAAATCTGCTAAATCTAAAAGAATAATAGAAAAAAATATGATGAAAACAGTTGTACCTTTCTCCCCAAAACAAAAATCAAAATTAAGTTTGATAACAGCATGAAGTCTTGATATTTGTTCCCCTCCAGCTGCTAGGTCCAGGAATTCTGCCCCACCACTGCAACCTTATGCACACTGAAGGAATGGTGACTGTGACACCACACGGCCCGGACGCCGACACCTTCGTCGACGGGCAGCGGGTCACAGAGACAACGGTGCTGCGTTCAGGCTCCACCATCCAGTTCGGTTCTGCGCACGTCTTCAAGTTTGTGGACCCCATGTTCGACCAGGGAGGGAAGCGAGAACCAGCAGCCATGATGAGGAGCCGACACAAGTCTGGGTGAGGAAAAGAAGCAGGTTTTTCTTCCTTATTGTCCTGTGGTCCCTCCCTACACGCTGAATTGAAAAAAAAAGAGAAGAAGAGGGTGTTACTGAAGATGAAGGGAGGAGAGGATGAGGTTTGGAGTTGGCAGCCACACTCAGAGATGAAGGGGAGGAGGGATGGAGGGAATGAGGAAATGAGAGGAGAGGAAGAGCGGAGGTCTGGGGTTATGGCAGGCGGTCTGCCCTCTAATCTGATCAGCATGCTGCTGGGTGTGGCCTCCCGCTCGCTGTCGTTTCACACACCGACGGACGGGGAGAGAAAACAAGAGAAAACAGGGCAGATAAGAGGAGTGGGAGTGTGTGAGCTGTTATGGATGAATGACGGACAAAAAAGAGGCTTTGACTTTGAGCTGAATGGCCCTTTAATGACTCAATTGAAGACTAACACGCTGAGAGACGGAGAGGGAGGTGTGTAAGTAACAAGCTCTTAAACTCGTGGCTCTGTTTGTTTCTGCATGAGTTAGTTTTTTCAAACCAGTCAAAACCAAAGCCAGAAGTGACACGTCCTGGTTTCTCTCGTTAAGATTCTGTTGTTGGAGTTTTTTCAGGATTTTGAGGTCGACCATGCCACTTTATGAAGTGTTGTGTGAAGTTGTTTCCCAAAGTAAAGATTGTATTTTAACTTTAAACACATTTGGAGTTGTCAGGGACTGTGAGCCTTTCTAAAGTGCTTCAAGAGGCAGGAAAGTTGGCTCAATTGGCTCCACTTTCTTTCAGATTTTAGCAACCTGAAGTTAACGTCTGCCCACCAGCCTTGGCTTACAGCCTTGGCTTACAGCCTTGCATATTTGTAAATGTTGTGTGTAACAGATCTGTCCCACCATGCCCTCTGAGGGTCAGAGAGTCTCCGGTGCAGGCTTTACGTTTCAAAGAGTGCAGCAGGTGATTTTGATTAGCACCTGTGACCGCAGAGGAAGAGACGATCATCGAGAGCAGTGAGCTGAAGGAGAAAACTAAAAACAGTCTGCTTTGCATTCACGTGCTCCCAGCTTCGAGTCGTAAAGTGGAGGCAGTATTGAAGTCACACAGATGATGCATGTGTTTAAGAGTGAAAGATAACATGTTGATTGCTGTTTTCATGGTGAGTGGTTTTGTTGATGTATTGATTTTGGTGCAGACTGTTGCTGAACCACATATTCTCTAAAACCACTGAAATGGATGTGTGTGGTTAGTGGTCACCTGCTCCTGGCTGGGGTTTATCTATTTAAACTTTGAGTGTTTCAATGTTAAACAGCAGTTTGGTTATAAAATGCTTCAGAATTCAGAAAAATGACGATTTGATTGAAAAATCTTACACCTTTTAGACTAAATCATAGTTTAGCAGATACCCGATACCAGGATCAGATCAGTGCCTAATTTCTGGGACAGAAAAAGCTCTGACTACAGTGATATTTCTGAGATTTGTCACTAACTTCCCGGCATTGAGTGCACTTTGTCTTTTGCTGCTTTGGTGAGAGTTTTAGTTTTTTCCTGGAAAACGAAAGACTAAAGTGCCTTTGAGAAAATGAGAATACAAGGGACCCTAGAACGCCACCCTGTGGAACACCGTATTCAAAAACTCGAGTCTCTGGCTAAAGACTGTCTATTAAAAGGAGAGCATTAATGATATATTTTAATGGGACAGAAATTGGCAGTATTTGATTTAGAAAATGGAGATAATGTTTTGAAAATTTCTGCAGACTTTCAGGGCCTTTTGGTTTCTTCTGTGGGTGAAGCAGGACTTCTTGTCTCGTTATCTAGTCCTGTACATGTTTAAACAGTATTTTCTGATGGAAAACTTCACACTGTTGTCTTTTTAACACCACTTTACATGATTCTGATACCAGAGGAAAGGTCAACCCAGGCTGTTCTGGCATGGAAGGAAACTACAAACAAGGAGCCATCCATGGTTTCAGTTGTTTGTCCTAACTCTTTTCCCTCTCGAAGCATCCTTCATCTCTTTGTTTTGGTTAATTCCTCACATCTTTGGTAGCTTCAGTCTCACAGCTTTCATCTCCACTGCTCTCATCTTGAGCAGGCAGCTGTTGCAAGTGCTAAAAAACCCACTGTAGATCCTCTGCCAAGCACCAAATAAAACACAGACTGAGTTAGCAGGCAGCTGCTGTGGAGGATTTGGCAGCTAAAGAGGTAAAAAATTTCTCTCAGGTTGGTGAGAAGCTTAGGGGGAGTAAATATTTGATTTAACATTCATCTGCTGAGCAGAAGCATCACTTTTAAGTTGGTGCTTGTGTTGCTGATGGACTATGTGGATGTGTAAACAGGTAGCAGTGCTAACACAACACAGCAGCAGGAAAATAAATACAGTGCTGATTTATTTGTTGTGTGTTTACCGCTTGTTTTGATGCCCTCAAATACTGTAAACACTTAAACACTGCTCTTTGAATCATCCCAGTCCAAACTGGTTATGAGAAAATCTGATTTGTTATTGGACCAGCCATTTATCCCTGAGGACATCAACTCACTTATCAAGCAAATTCAATCAAGAGCTGATTCCCACAGACGTAAATGTCCTCTGTTAAAAGCTTCAGCCGTTCCTGATGAGTTTGTGTCGTTCTGCTCAGTGTCACCTCAGTGTGGAAATAAACCCTGATGCTGTGGATGTGGTTTTCTGGGCCACTCTCCAACATTCTGCTGCACAAACTCACGAGGATCCCTCGTTTATCTGAGCCCGAGACACATCAGGATGTTTAAAACGATTAGAGCCACAGTCTGGCATCATCACTGATTTTTCAGATATTTGGCACTGTGGTTTTTGGCTGCAGGTCAAATGATCTTGTTGCACTAAGTGTTGTGAACTTTAATCTCCTGCCTGTCAACAAGTATTTAGAATTAGTCAGCGAGAAATGGGCACTGAAGACGGGGAAATGGAGCAGAGATCTGGAGTGAAATGAAATATAATCCACCACCATGTTCGGATGTCTCAAACATCACTAACTAACAACAACTTAAGTAGAGATGGGCGAGCATCTGGTATCGGGTAGCATGCGGATACCAGCCTTTTTTCAAGGCATCGGTATTCGCGAAGCCTGTTGATACTCAAGGCAAAAAAAAAATCTTACGTCGAAGTAAGTCCTCCTCACGAATAGTTTGGTACTTCATTGCTAGGGGTTGACACCACTGGAAACCAGCAGCAGGTCCTGTTCAAGCAAGGTGAATGAACCAGGGAGAGTTAACAGTTAAACAGTTTTATTTTGCACTTCCATTTATTAAAACAACTCACTAAAACTCTGCGAGTAATTAGTTTTATTTTGCACTTTAGTTGAAAAAACAAGTTGGAAATTCAAATTAAGTTATTGTGTTTTGTTTTAGACTTTATGGCTCAATGGAGTGACTATGTTGCCTTTGTTCAAAATGGTCTGTCTCCGTTAATTGAAGTTTTTGGTGTCAAAATTACTAATGGTATTGGTACTTAGTTTCGGTGAGTACTTGGGAGGGAGTACTCTGGAAAAAAAAAAGGTATAGGAACATCCCTAATTTTAAGTACAGGTGTGAAAAAATATTAATACAACAGTATAAAATGATACTTTGACCTGTGATAGAATATCTATATTTGAACACCTAATATCAGTATTTTTTTTAAACAAAAATTCACATTTTAGGTGAGTTGGAAGTGCTGAGTCATTTTAAGTTTAATTTTTAAAGTTTATAAGACTGATAAAATCATAGTTATGTTTTGTGCAATAAAAGATTTTTAATGAGTAACATTGGTTACACCCATAGGCTGTGAAAAAATGGATGTCATCTTGCTCGGCTCAAAGTGAGGTCCCCACAAAAACTACTCCTTCTGGTGGCTGGCTGCAGTATGGGTAAAAAAATCCAGCTTTTCAGTAATTCCAGATGGGCTGTGGTCAAACTTTAAAAAATAAATACATGTTGTGGTGGTTTGAAGATATCATTCAGCTGTCTTGTATTCAAGTCCCCTTTTTTCTGAAAAGATTTGTTTTCATTAGTTAAAAGAGGTGAAAAACAAGGTTTTATGTAACATTTAACGATGATGCCAGATGCCGTTCTCGTGTATTTTTTTCAGAGAGAAAAGTAGAGTCAAGAAGTGATTAGACTCTCGAAAGAAAAAAAAAATGTTATTTTTGTGACCCAGCTCCACTAAGATTCTCCCAGAATCCCTCACCGTCTTTAATGCACAGACTCTGGCTGCAAACTGCTTCAATGGCTGCGCCTGTGACGGAGGTATTTTGGCTTCAAAACCGTACAATGATAAATGGTGGAGCCACGCTGTCCACTCTATATACAGTCTACGGTTTCACCTAGTGACATATAACAGTTTTTCCAACTGACCACATCTTTCACCAAATAGTTTTCTTGCAAGTAGTTTGATGTCATAGTAGTTCAAGTGACAAAACTGACGCACTTTATGTTTTCAAGTTAAGTTTCCGTACAAAACACAGCATCTTACTTTCTTTATTTTAACCAGAATAAAATAGAAAAGCTGTTTTTAATCAAATAGTTAACTGGGTAGAATAACGCAATATATGACAATATTGTGATATTATCGTATTGTATCCCCAATACTCAACCCTAATCTGAAGTATGCTTTGCTAACACCTGCATGTGGCATTAATCTACTCTTGATAGTATATTGTGCTGTCTTTTACAGAGATCTCTCTGCTTGGTTTTTGTGTTAGCGGAAATCAGCCTGATTTATTCGCCAACTGATTCATCAATGTATTTCAGTTCACACTTAAAGTTGAGGTCGTACACTTTTCATCACATCACCAGAAGGCGTGTCGGTACAGGGTGTAAATAGGGCTTGAAGTCCAATAATGTGACAGTTGTGCTGTATGTTGAAAAATCTAAAAAGCCCTTTGAGGCAAATTTGCAGTTTGACCTTTTGGTCTTTTGGGATTGACTTGTTTCTAATTTCTAATGAAGGGTTCATCAACTTAACTCCATGAACTTGTTGATAATTGAAGCTAAGGTCATGATTCCTCTCCTGTTGTATTTGAAAATAGTATAAATCGATAATAAGATGTGATATGTTGTGAAAGATAGTTTTCTGGATTGAACTCAAACAAACTTTGCGCCTGTCTGAGTGGAGTCCTGCTGGTAACGGTTTAACCCACTTTCAGTGCTGGTGGTTATTGTGTACATCACAAAGAGCTCCCGTCAATAACACGCCGCACAAAAGCTTTGTGTTGGTGTTTGGCTGCTTGTCTGACACTGATGCCCTCCTGTCATGTGGGGCGTGAAAAGCAGAAGCCTGTCTTTTAAACTCAGCTCCTGTCAGAGTCAATTACTGTCACTCAAACATACACACACACACTCACACACCCATCCACACAAACAAAGATCTGTCGGTACTCCTGGCATTGCCTCTTTATACCTAATTAGAGAGTTATGTAAGTGTGTGTGTGTGCATAAAGCAAACTGTCTGCATGTATTAGTGACTCATTCATTTACTGCATCTCTGATCCCGCGCTCTGCTCCCTGACTGTGAGCCAGATAAGTGTGTGAGTGCGAGTGTGTGTCTGGATTAAGCCTGAGCTCTTGTCGTTGTCAGTAATGAAAAGTCAGCTGTGGGGAGCACAGTTCTCATCTAAACTGCCTCCTGTCTGTGTCTCTGCTGCAGCAGCGTACCAGAAACCACCTTCGACCTTCACGGAGACGTCCACAGTGGAGCTGCCCTGCCTACAAGCAAGGTAACACACACATGCACACACACTCACACACACACACATGTCGAGGACTATAATGTTTGCAGTAGGTGTTGTATCCTGTTGAGCTCTGGGACATTGTGCTCATATGAAAAACAAAAAAAAAAAGCAGAACTGTGTTTTAAGGCTAAAATGTATGAATCAAATCAGCCGGATTAGGATTTGTTGAAATCTGACTATTAGGTGTTGAGGGGTCAAGTAGGAGGTCTTAAAAAACCACTCAAGACGGTTTTTGGTATGAATCCTGTATCAGATCATAGAGCATCAACATCCCCACATATGGTTGAGAAATGCTGCAAAGTAGCAACAGAAAAGCAAGTTTACGGATCACTAAATTTCAAACAGGATGATGGAAAAACTACAACTTCACTACAAACTACACTTGTCACATGACTTCTACGTCACTTACGTAAAGCGTCCAGCTGGTCCACGTGTGGCTTGATGGCGTTTTACGTCTACAGCAGCCTCCGTTTTCTGTTCTAGCCATGTGTTGGGGTCTGGCTTTCTAAAGCATGAGAAACAATCAAAAAAACGTTAAATTTTCATCCCAGGCATGCTTGATAGTTTCTGGGGACAAATTCTTCCATTAATGTTTGACTAATCAATTAGATTAGAGAAGAAAAGTGATATTTTCTGATGTGTAGTAGTAAAAAAATTTAATATTACAAAGCAAAATGTTTGCAATGTCTTAAAATCTGAAGTATGTCATCTAAGTTTCCTTTGTTTATGTAAGCTTTTGGTTTAAAGAGCAGATGCCTGATTTCTCTATCTAAAAATTAGATGTTGCCCGGCACCAGTTGCATGTTGTGTAAGCAGCCTGTTAGCTGTGCGAACACAAGACAACATGTCAGTGTTTCAAAACAGAACCACATGACAAGACTGAGACCTTTACTGTCATCAGATTTAGTTAAAAGTTCTCACGTTGAAAGATTTGAGTTGTTTCTTTGGTGCTGGTTCCAGGAATGGTGTACATTGAATAGGATGTACTGAATCTAAAAACAGAGCTCCTAACTACAGTCTTCTTAATAGAATTACAGTGAAATTAGATTTCTGTTTGACATTACGTGTGTGTGTGGGTGTTCGCAGAGCTCAGGAAAGCTGGAGATGGAGAGAGGCATGGTCAAACCCATGATCAGAGGAGAGCAGCAGGACATCAGGTCAGACACGCACTCTTCTCCGTTTTCAGCCTCCATTTTTACTCTCCCACGTCCTCTGCCGCGTCCTTCTCCTCTGCCTTCTTCTCATGGCGCGTTTTCGTCTCCTCAGGTCTCAGGACGTTTCGGCAGACCGAGCCGAGCTGACTCTACCGGCAGGCATCGAGTTCAGAGACAACTGTAAGTATCTGTGTCCTCTCTGCATTCCCCTCTCTGTGAATCAGTCAATGGCTGGAAACTATTGAACCCTGCTGGTTGTCTTTACATTGCACACGGACAAACTTACTGACCTCTCTGCTCCTGCATTAGTGGTGTGCTATAAATATCATGTGTGACAGTGTACTGTTTGTTAGGTTGGTCTAAATGCAGGATATTTCTGAATCAATTCACCCTGCAGTCCACATGTGCTTAGCTAGGGCAGTGTGCCATTTTACATCCTGGACAGGAAGGCTGGATGAATAACGAGGTTCTGTTCAGCAAGTTCCCCAGAACACGCTGTACAAAGTGATAAAATATTTATTAATTCCATGGAAAATGACCTATTGAAAGTTTTTATTTGTGCACATAAGACTTATACAGGCCTGGGAGTATAGTATAATGTAAATTTCAATAGAAGATCTCAAGCTCATCCTCCAGGAGGCATGAAATTGGAAGAGTCACATGTTTTGTATGGGGGACCAAAACTGCCAAAATTATAAGTAAATAAAAGTGAAAATAAAACCAAAAAATAAAAAATAAACTTCAAAGTTAAATACAAAAAGATAAATATAAATGGAAATAAAAATAAAAAATAAAAAAGTGAAATAAATACAAAATTTAAAAAAGTTGTAAAAAAATAAATTGAATAGAAAAATAAATTTCTAAATAAATACAAAAATAAATCTAAAAAGAGAATTTTTTACTTTAATATATATTTTTTTTTTTGGGGCATTTTTTTCCTCTGTAATTTTGGGAATATCCAAAAATTTTGCTGCAAGTTTGCTCTCATTTCCAAATGAGAGATTATACTTGTGACAAATATTACTTTTGGCTAGGAGTACCTCTTTTATTTTTAGACGCCCAAACTCAACAACCAAAAACTTTTGAACAAAGAATAATTTCAAATCCTGAGTGCAGCCACCACAAAGGCAATCACAAAGAAATTGTTAAAAGCAGATACCATATCTAATAACGAATGGTATGGTACCATTTGGAGCTACTTTTTCAATAAGGATCCAGGGAACAAAATTTGGAAGGGAATTTAGAAGGAGTTGAAAAAATTATTTTCTCAAAATACCCTTATTTTTTTAAAAAGATGTTGGTTTTGTTTTGTTTTGTTTTTATCTTTGAATTTAAAGGGAAAGACTTAATGTTCTTGATTTAGTGGAATTAAAAAAGATAAGGGGGTTTAGGGGGAATGGTTTTAAACTGTTAAAGTATCAGTTTTGAAATCTGTATTGCTATAAAATGGTCCTAAAAATAAAAAACTGAAAGAGAAAAGAAAAGAAATAGAAAAGAAATAGAAAAGAACATTTCAAAATGAGCAGGATAGTAAAAACAGAAGCACATTGAGTACAGTGGAAAGGGAATTCACAAAATACTCAACCCAAATTATAATTGGGTTCATTCATAGTTTCTTTTAAAAGTTAGGTGATCCAGTTTCTGTTCCAGCTTTATTGAAGAAAGTGTCTATCAAGACTGTTTGATGCTTTTATTTTGAAAGGGCACATTATTTTTAATTCACATTTGATTATTAATTATATTGTGTTTTGAATCCAGTCATGTGAAGAGTAGAAAAAGGATGATCTATCCACCCAAAAACAGCACAGAAAAAAGAAAAAAGCTGTCAGTCAAAGTAATTAGATTGTTATCCGTCATGCTCTGCAGTGCGTTACGAATCAAAACCCAAATATTTTAAGTTTATTACACTAAGCACACAATCTTTAATCTTGTCTTTGAGCTCTGGATCTCACTGCTGATAAAATAATGGTCAGTATCAAGAGAAAAAGTCACCTCTTTTCAAAGTAGGGACTGTTTTTGTTCATGAAATAGTCTTAAATCAGATCCAGAGAGTGTATAAATCTGTTTTTCCTGACACTTGATGTTTCCCACACTCCCTGAGCTCTGCTAGCTGTTTCTGCTCTTTCTCTTTAATGCGTCTGTTTATTGACTTTATTGTGCTCAGGGCCTTGGTGTGACTGTTTGCACTCGCTGTATATTTGCCTTAATGTGAGATCATCTGTTTTTACCCGCCCGAGGAGGACTTTGATTGGTCATCGGTCAGAGCGTGGTTATGAGTCCCATACCCACAATGCAGTGGGAGAAACCATATGTTCAAAGTGGGACAGAGTGTGTGGGGCAGTGACGCACACACACTTTGAAGGAGCTGGAAACTTACTGCTGCTGCCGATGCTGATGCAGTGTTCAGGTTTTCATAAAGAGAGTTGTTTTAGCGCAGCTGCAGCCAGTTTGACATCAGACACTGTACCAACTGAGCTAAACTGATCGAAAATGACACCGCAGACGGGCTCAGAGTGGTTTCACTGGTTTATCCCACATGATACATGTGATGCCAAGATCTGAGACCAAACAACCACCAACGTGACTTAAACAAACTGCTCCCTGCTGCTTGGAAAGATCTATTACAGTCTATGTCAACGGGCTTTGGTGTGATGAATGAAGTCTAATGCAGTCTGAGGCTTTTTTAAAGTTTGTTTTTATTGGAACAAGAAGATAGTTTTTACACCACAATTCAGATTCAGTCTCTTCATCTGTTATGATTTTCTTTATTTAACACACATTTATAAAACATCAAACAAGTTAAGAGGAAATCATGAAAACTTCTAAAAGTTCAACTTCCTGAAAGGATTTTTAATTTTGTCAGAATTCAAAACTTTTCACACTCAAGTGCCTTTGATTATCTCTATATCCTCTCACTATCTTTTTCATTAAATGCAGATTTTAAACTGCAGGTGCTCCAATCCTGTTAATCCTCAAGTAAAAGTAGAAGAATAACTCCTTATTAAAAAAAAAAAAAACACTTTTCAGGCTAAAGATTGTCACCGTGCAGTTTTGTGGTCTAATTATCTGATCCCGTGTCCCCGCAGCTGAAGACACCTTCCTGTCAGCCATCATCAACTACACCAATAGCTCCACGGTCCACTTCAAACTGTCCCCCACCTACGTCCTGTACATGGCCTGTCGATACATCCTGTCGCCAACCTACCGGCCTGACATGTCGCCGTCTGAGAGGACGCACAAAGTCATCGCCATCGTCAACAAGATGGTGAGCATGATGGAAGGAGTCATCCAGGTCAGTACCACAATTTAAAGACTTTTTGAGAGTGTGTTTGCGCGTGCGAGTGCTGTCATACTGGACTGATTTTTGCATCTCCACAGCGTGTTATGCTGCTGTTAGTTTGGTCGCGCTTCTTCATATCGCTGCGGTTTTTACACAGAAGTTTATGAAATGTGCAATATTTCTTTTGCATGTTCCCCCTTGTTCCTGTATTCTTACAAACTACACTTGTGGTTTTTGTAAGAAGAGTTTAATCTTTGTATGTTGCTGCTTTCTTTCCATAGCTACCTCTGTATTTACTCTGCATTTGTCTTGTGTTTGTCTTCATGTCATTGTGAAATGCTTGTGGTGTGAAGCCTGCTATGAAGCAATATAGCATTTAGTAAATGTCAGCTGGCATGGCGCTATGATCACTGGCAGCTGGAAATATGCTGACATGACTCCCTTAATGATGTTATTACTTATTTTAAACCTTAGGGTTGCAAATAATAAATCAGCTGACCAATCCTCTAACACAAATGTAATCTCTACTTTGAACAGCAGCTGTTTACTTTTTTTGATTAGTGCACAGAAACAAACATGCAGCAGAATGTTTTTTCTAATGTGTACAATCCGGTTTCGTTTTTTTCGAGGCCCTTAAAAAGATGTGAAACTTCAGAGGAGTTTTGGAACATTCAATTAACAACATGAATTAGACTTGGAATCTGAGTTCATAGATTTGTGGCGTGTGTTTGCATTTTTGAATGAATAACACAGTAACAAATAAAGGAGGTCTTCAATATTAAGAGCCTCAAAGACTTAAGGCCTGTGTCCACTGGTGGTATTTTTGTGCAGAGCTTTGTCAGAGTGTAAATGCCCTCAAAGCAGCTGCTTTTTAACTGCACTCTTGGAAAAAAAAACTTTAACTTGTCCTTAACAAATATCATTTATCATTATTTGATTAATCAAAACTAAGAAGAGTCGGGACTTAAGGGGCTTCACACTGCCGCACGGCAACGCTCTGCCTCCAGTCATTTTAATGAGGGATGGGCGGCAGACGGCAAGCGGTTTTGGCTGCGGCAGTAGGACCCAGAGGCAGTTGCCGCCCACGTGAACGCGCACAGATTTTCCCCTGCCGCCCAGAGTCCAGCGTGTTGAACTTTCTGGCGGCAGCCGCCTGGGAACAGCCAATCACATCGAAGGAAGACGAAAACCCGGAAATAGCAGGCTTCGCGGCAAAACGAGCAATGGAGGAGCTAATATCACTGGTATCTGAATATCCAGAGCTCTACAATAATAATGAAATCTTTCATGCACATTATACAGTAAACAGAAACTGTAAGGTACTACTCGGGGGAACATGTTTTTGAGGAGGGAGTGTTGTGAAGGACTTTTGGGCAGGCTCTGCTGTGACGTTTGCTGAATCACCTCGACGTCACTGCCGCCTGTTACCCCATGCTCATGCCGCGGTGGCAGGAGCCGCTTTGTAAAACGCTCTGCATGTCAGGGGCCTCCGTCGACAGAGAAGTGGTTTTCGGGGTGGTTACTGCGTGGCGGTGTGAAGGGGGCTTTAGGATATTAACTTTATCAACAACTTAAGGAAAGGTGAAACGACCCTGAGTGTCATGTGAGTATATTTTTTAAGCAGCAAAGTCTGGTACTAGAGAACTTTTGTAAGGTGTCAGCTTTAAAATTGAAGTTGTGTGTACTACAAGCACAAAAAGGTGTCAGTGGACACAGGCCCTTAATCTTAGTCAGCAGATTGTAACCACAACAACTTTGTCAGTGGCTGTAAAAATGAAAATGGCAATGCATTTGCATGCATCCTGTGAAAGTCTTAACAGCTTTACACAACTTTCTAACTTTAATTTTTCCTTAAATTGGTCACTTTCAGCCTTATTTAAAAACAAAATGTGGTACGTAGATGATGTCATAGTGCTGTTGTTAATCATTAACAATGACACTACATTCCAGTAGTTTTTAATTTTGCACCATTGGTGGTCACAGTTGGTCTTTCTACCCGGACAACATTTCCCATAAGCCACAGCTGCCTCTTTCTGCAACAAATAATCGAGTTCTGGTTAAGTTTTCAGGTTTTTATTCATTTATTTATTTTTATTTGTCTATCTATCTTTCTATCTGGTCTGTTTGTTTTAAGAAGATCAAATAAAATACTCCTCACTTCATAAAAAAATGATTAAGTAGACATAAACATAAATCTAAACAAAAGGCACTTTTTGCCATAGATTTGTATTTTTGTTTTTAAAATACAGTAAGCTGTTTTTATCTCATCTGTTAATTTTCAAAGGATATCAATTTCGCTTGTTTCTTGCCTTCTCTCAGTCTCCGATTGAACTTGCTGAATGCGCAAACATTTTGCAGCAGTTTGTGTTTTCAAGCCGACCCTCATCCATAATTTTCTCTACCTGATAATGACGGCTTTACATTGTTACCCATGAACCATGTGTGTGTGTCAAATTGTACATATATGTGTCTGTTACACGGCTGTGTCCATACTGTAGCTGTTGACGTGTTTTCTCTCTGTCCTGTGAACGTGTCCTCCTCCTCCTCTTCCTCCTCCTCCTCCTCCTCCTCTTCCTCCTCCCCCTCCTTCCATCCAGGAAATTCCTGAAGGGGATCAGGTAGGATAGCACATTAGCACACCATGATACGGCTGCTACAGACTTGTCTTCCTCCCTCACTCTTCACTTCTTCCTCTTCTCTTTATCTCTCTGTCCTGGTGTGGGCAACATGGATAAAATAACATTTCATCGCAGTAACTTTCATGCTGCTTCTGGTAAAATTTGGTGATGTTTGGACTCAGTTTTCTGCCTTTCAACACATTGTGAGACGAAATATCATGAGTACAGATAGTCTATTAAGGAAGCAAGGCGTCGGAAATAGCACTAAGAATTGAATCTGTACATTTTGCTAATATTTTATAGGGTGCACTATGGCAGGGGTGGCCAATCAGTCAGAGATCAAGAGCCATTAAAAAAAAACGTGGTACTACAAAGAGCCACATCACACATGTCAATACATTTCCAATTTTCAAAGCAAGATTTACCGTGTTTGTGTGTTTAAACTCGTACTTCAAGTAAAAGACAAACTTCAGTTTTTGCTGCAGAATAGACAAAGTTCTGTCTATCTAGCTAGCTAGCCAGCTAGCTAGCCAGCCAGCTAGCGAGTGAGTTATCTAGCTATGAGCTCATGAGCGATTAAGAGGAGCACATGAAGAGAAGAGAAACTGAAACTTAAGTATCAATCTCATCACCCAAGTATTGATCAATACCATTAACTGTAAAAAAAAAAAAAAAGAAAGAAAAAGCCGTCAACCTGCTCGGCTCGTAGTGAGGTCTCCACAAAAACTGCTCCCCCTGGTGACTGGCTGCAGTATAGGTCAAAAAATCCATCTCTCCAGTCATTCCAGATGGGCTGTGGTCAAACTTAAAAAAATTGATACTCCTTGTAGAAATGTTTTTCAAGTCTGATTGTTGTGGTGATTTGAAGATATCATTTGGCTGCCTTGTAGTCAGGTCCTCTTTTTTCTGATTTTTTTTTGTTTTCATTATTTATAAAAAACAAAAAAAAAAAAACTCCTTTAAAAAAACAAGGTTTTACGTCACGTTTAATGATGATTGACAGCTGCTGTTCTTGTGTATTTTTTGGGTGGATTGTAAGATATGTCGGGAGAAAGAGCCAAGAAGTGATTAGACTCTTGAAGATTTTCCCAGAATCCTCACACTCTCTACTGCACAGACTCTAGCTGCCAATGGCGTCACCTGTGACAGGGGTATTTTGGCTTGAAAACCGTACAGTTGTAAATGGCGGAGCCACGCTGTCCACTCTATTTACAGTCTATGATCAATACTGATCCCAACGTTGGCATCAATGTATCAATATTTGATCAACACACCACCATGACTTGCGAGCCCCAGGTTGGCCACCCATGCACTATGGCAAGAAGAGCTATTTATCCTACAGATAAATTGTAGTTTTTTGTCTTTTTCTTCTTTTTGGCATCAAGTCGTGGTGCCCTACTCGAGAAGGGATCACCTAGACTGTTACATTCACTATATTTCAGTTATTTATAGCGCATAGAACTGGTTGTTTTGATCTGTGATTCGTCACGTCTGCCGTTCCTCGAAACTCCAGTGAGATACAACTGAAACTAACCATAATCATCATGTTGCTCGACCACATCAACCTCTCAGATCTCTGCCTCTGTCTTCTCTAACTCTCTCTTGGCTTTTGTGACCAGCCCTTCATTGTTGCTGCTGCTTCTTTTTCTCCATCCTAACAGAAATGTCAAATAAAGCCATGATAATGCTCCTCCCACAGCTGGAAAACTAAGCAACAACAGCAACATCCACCTGACTAATTCCATTCAGCTTCCTGGACCTGCCTGGTACTAAAAACCCAACAAATAAACAAAAACAGAGCCAAAAAAACAAAAAGCACCCACTCTTTCTGTCATTGCTCCATCTCTAATGCTGGCATCCATTTTTGTGTGACTTCACGTCTGCTTGTCCTCCTCGACAGTGTGGATGAGAGACAAGTCTCGTCCTCTGACCTCCGCCACCTCCCCTGCTTCATTTGTCTGAGATGTTAAACCACCGTCTGTGTTTTTAATGTTCCCCAAATGTTTAATTGTCTCATTTTGTTTTGATGCACTTGGCTCCATCTCTCATTCTCTGGCTGTTCTGAATGAAGGTTTTTTTTATTTTTCTTTGTTGTGTTCAATTCGTGTTCAGTTTCTCAAGGCGGGGATAGATGAGTGCGGGGGAGCAGCTTCGCACATTCCTCCCTCTTGGAGTGGTGGGGTTATTAACCAATCAGCTCGTCAGGCACTTAGCTCTGTCCTCCTTGTTGATCTCAGAACCATGAACCTTCAGACTGTAGACTGACACATGGAGCAGACACTCTGCTTTATTTAGAGACGGGTATTATCCACTCAGTGTGGGCGATTCAAGATAATTATGTCATGATTGAGTCTGATATCATTCTCCTTGTCCAGCTTTTTGCTGCTTATTCACCCTGGAGACTGTGAAGCAGATGAATCTTCCTCTGATCTTACTGTGCTTTATGAAGAATTTGAAAAGAAGCAAACATTTAGAGCAACATATTCACTGTTTTATTAATTATGGGTTATTTACAGCAGGGGTGCTGTTGGACAGGCACTTTCCACTAATGTTATCTTTAAATTAAAAAAAACAAGAAGACACAGCGACCAGCTTCTTTTCACTGCAAAAATCTGAAATCTTAACAAGTGTTTGTTTTATTTTAAGTACAAATTGACTTATTATACTAAATATGACCAGTCCAGAAAAATGTCTTGTTTCAAGTTGTTTGAAGACAAAAATTAGGTCTGAATTGCTTGCAACAAGAAAAAAAAAATCTGCCAATGGGACAAGAAAGGTTTGCTCAAAAATTTGCTTGAAACTTGAAAAATGTATTTTCTCTTGTTCCATTGGCAGATATTTTTTGCTTGTTACAAGTAATTCAGACCTCATTTTTGTCTTTAAATAACCTGAAATAAGACATTTTTTTGGACTGTTCTGGAGAATGTGGCTCATATTGAGTCTAAATAGACATTTTCTACTGAAAATAAGACAAAGTCTCATGATAAGATTTCAGTTTTTGCAGTGTTTCTGTTTCTTTTTCTAGATTTTAAGCTTATCATTTGTCAGCATAATTTTAGTTAACAAATTCAACACTTAAAACAGTTGTGTACACTTTGAAAAAATACATAAGAGCTTCTTACTTTTCAAAAGACACGTGATCCATTAGAAATGTAAAAAAATATTGATACGGCGATAAACCGTTGATATTTCAACTCTTAATATATATTTATATTTTTTTCGTTAAAAGAAAAAGCTGGAAGTATAATACATCTTCTGCACCTCCACTGCAGTAGATGGCGCCAAAAAGCTACTCCACTGTTTGTTGCCCATAGACTGTATAATAAATATAATCTCAAAGTATTTTTTAACATATTCTTGGATCAGTTAGTTTAAAGTCATTTGAAGTTTAATTTTTACAGTGTTGTATACCGATAAAATAATAACCAAAGCCATGTTTTGTGCAATATTAGATTTTTATGAGTAACTTTGGCTACACCAAGTGACATTTATCAGTTTCACCAACTAACCACGCCTTTCTACTAATAATTTTTTTGCAGCATTAGTTTAATGTCACAGTAGTTTCTAGTTAAGTGTATGCGTGAAAAACTGCATCTGAATTTCTTTACATTAAACAGAATAAAATAGAAACGCTGTTTTCAATCAAAGAGTTAACTGAGCAGAATATCTCAATATATTACAATATTCTGATATCATGGTATTATCATGTTGTGACCCAAGTATCCTGAGTTTCTTGCCGTTATTTACTGCTATGACCCATACTGGAAGTCTACAGTCTTATACAAACACAAAAAAAGCTCAAACAGCTTAAGTCACGGGAGGAGGCCGGTGTCTGTCGACCTGTAACTGGAGTTGTGTGTGAGAGGAATGACCACTCTTCTTCTCAGCACCGGGTTGGCTAAGAGGGAGGAGTGGACGGGGCATGAGCCTATCCCTGACGTAACAACTGCTCCTTCTGGCTGCCACTCAAACAGAAAGCCCTCTCTGACCTTCTTTTTAACTCCTGTTTCCCTTCATCCTGCTGCTTCTAACAACTTCCTCCCTATGCTTTTTTTTTCTCCGTCTGTGAATGTGCGCTTGTACGTTACAGAAGCAGAAGAACATCGCAGGAGCTCTGGCTTTCTGGATGGCCAACGCGTCTGAGCTGCTCAACTTCATCAAACAGGACAGAGACCTGAACCGCATCACGCTGGACGCCCAGGACATCCTGGCTCATCTGGTCCAAATGGCTTTCAAGTCAGTCCACTTTCAGCTTATTTAATAGAGGCATGAACAAGCTTAAGAGATAGCATGGGAGAAATATGATGCTGTGTTTAAGGATTACAGTCATGCTCCTGAAAACACCCTCAGAGGACCTGCTGCAGAAAGCACAAAGAAACATGTTTTGTTGTTGTACAATAAAAGAAAAAGTGGGAACAAAGTAGCGGTATGAAGGATTTCTGGATGTGTACGAGCCTTTAAAGAAACTTTTCTGACACTTTTTGAGGAAAAAGTTACCAAGATGTAAACTTTTTTAACTTCCTCGAAAGACAGAAACTTTATGTTTTCAGTTATCTGATGCTGAAATTTGTAATCTTAAACAAGCTGTGCTGTGTTTTGTGCAGGTACCTGGTCCACTGTCTGCAGGCAGATCTGAACAACTACATGCCCGCTTTCCTGGATGACCCAGAGGAACACAATCCACAGAGACCCAAGATCGGTAATACACAAACACAGACACACATGTAGAATTCCAGAAATGTTTACAGGGTTTTTTTTGATGCCTGAACAACAATTTCTCAGCACATATAGAATAGAAAATACTTTATTTGTTCTGAAGGGGAAATTCAGGAGTCACAGCAGCAATCAAGAAAACAAAAGTAAGAAAGTGTATAGAAAATGCAAAAAGGTCCATAACAAGATAGATGATGACAGCTCATCCATCATTGTCCAGTCAGCCAGCTTCCACCTCAGCACAGCTAGCTTGTCCATCTTATTGGAGATAGATCTTACGTTCCCAATAACGATCGATGGAAAGACAATTCCATGTCGTCACTTCTTAGCTCACACCTGAGAACCAGCACGTCGTCATCACCTCCTTCTTCTCACCTTGAGGAGAAACATCTGGCCTAGCACCAGTTAGCGTTGACATGCTACAGGCTGCTAACAGCTGATTCCACATGTAAACAATGCAGCCATGGTTACATGTAGGATCTCCAGACAAACACAGGAGAAAAAAACAGTAAAAATATCACTGAAGACACAAACAGTTTGGTGTCCATGACCAACATATGAGCCAAACAAAGTAATGATCTGCTCTGAATGCAAAAATGATGAAAAAGAGATGAAAAAATTACAAGAAACAGACCAGGAAGAGAGAGAGATGGAAATTAAATTAATCCTACAAGAAAAAAAAAACTGGAAGCGTTTGATGACCCTTTCTTTGCTCTGTCTCTCTCCAGAGGACGTCCTGCACACACTGACAGGAGCGATGTCGTTACTTCGGCGGTGTCGGGTCAACGCCGCCCTGACCATCCAGCTCTTCTCGCAGCTCTTCCACTTCATCAACATGTGGCTCTTCAACAAGTTGGTGACTGACACGGAGTCGGGGCTCTGCTGTCACTACTGGGGCGCCATCCTCCGTCAGCAGCTCAGCCACATCGAGGCCTGGGCCGAGAAACAGGGGCTGGAGCTCGCCGCTGACTGCCATCTCAGCCGAATCGTACAGGTAAGACGAGGATAGAGGAATCAGGAAATTTATGTGATACAGTGTTGAAAAACAGAGGCGCACTGCAAAAATGATCAAAGTTTCAAAAAAACAATCTATGAGGTGTGGTTTTATACGGCTCACACTCAAAATCTCAGCACATCTGCTTCTTCAGCAGCGTGTGGTGTTTGATCAGATTTGACTGACGAGGGCGTCTCCCTGGAAATAAAAGCAAACAGCCGCAAACAGCTGTCATCACATTCTGATTATGATATTGTTGAATTTGAAGCAGCGCGTGGAAAAAACACAACCTCGCCCTTTAAACAGGCACCGTGTGTCTGCAGGAGAATAAAGAAAACGCTCCTTTTAACCTCAGCAGATTATGTGAATATGAAAAGACAACAGATTAAAGAGTTTCACAGCCTGCTAATCAAGCTGTTGTCCGCATGTTGAAAGATAGTTACAGAAGTAAGTTTAAAGGGATAAAAGGATTAAATTAAAAGCAGATTTTGTACGTTGATGAGTATTGTAGTTACATCTGGTAATGGTTAAATTTGTTTTGTGTCTAGCTGAACATCCAGCCCACCACGAAAAGGAATTATGGTGCCACTGACAGCATGAATATTTATCCTATTTATCTTAACCTTAAATCAAGAAAAAAGCCACTTGTTTCATGATTTTCCAGGATTATCAATGTAAATGTAAAAAAAACATAAAAAAGCCTAGCTTAATCTTGGTTTCTTTCTTAATTACAACTAAAAACAGAGAATCAGTAGTTTGAATGGGTTAATCAGTGATTAAGCCATTCATATTCAGAATATTACACGGTGTCCATGGGGTCTTAAAAAGTATTAAAAAGTCTTTAATTGTGGTTTTATGAGGTATTCAGTTTTAATCGTATTCAAGCTTTGACTCTAAAAATATCCATGAATGTCATACAATGTCAGGCACATGTCCTAAATTTTGATAGCGATGAAATCAAAGTTATAATAGTTTTGGATTTGTCATAATAGTTTAGTAATAGTTAGTTTTGACGTTTTTTTTTCCATTACAGTTAAGTTTTAATTTGTTTTAGAGCAGGCATTCTTGTTTTTATTCAATTTTGATTTTTGCAACAAGGCTTAGTTTTAATTTAGTTTTAGTTATTTCATACCTAATTAACCAGGTGCAGGATTCAAAAAGGTCAGAGTAAATATTTTGTAATACTGTTTATTTTTTAAGTCCAACAAAGTGCTCACTGCTCAGTCAATGCTGGTACTGAACTGTTGGCTGCTGCCTTAAACACAAGAAAATAATATAAACTTAATCTAAAAAATGTAAACATAAATTATATAAAATTAATATATACATAAATTATATAAAACAGTAAAATGCAATTAAACTATTACAGATGCTCTGATTCATTGCTCCACTACGTTTCATCGCAGCACAGCGCACAGCCAGTCAGTGCAGTAAACAAGCATGTCCCAATACATCGCTATGATGGTGCCATACAACACTGACAACTGCCGAAAACTGTCGTAAAACTGGTTGGGAAAATGTGTTGGATTAATTTAAATCCTGAAGGCTATTAATACTCTCAAAAACAATAATTAAGGACGTTTTGTCTATAATTTAGGTTTGTTTAAGCTAGTTTTGTGAACACAAGATACAGTTTTAGTTTACTTATCGTTTTTGTTTTCTTTCCTAGTTTTTATCCGTTTGAGTTAATTGCAATGTATTTTAAATTGTAGTTTTCATTTTTAGTTTTGTTTTAGTTAACTATTATAATCTTGGATGGAATAATTTTTTTTTTCAGCAAGTTGGCCTTGAATAACTGTTGTTACTTGTGGGAGTGTCAACAAACCTGCCTTTAGTTTCATTTCTTCTTTTAAGCTTTATTCCTTCTAATCTTACCTCATTTCTGTTAAAATGAAAGCCACAACTGTTTAAGATGGGTTACTAACAATAGCTTCAAGTTGTGATGAGGTCTTAAGACTTTTTGAAAGGTTTTTAAAAAAGTCTTAAAAAAATATTGAAGTTAACCTCAGGATTTCAGCAGATACCTGACCCACACCATGTTCACACCAATAAACCCTTTTGAAAAACAGGAACTTGCTCATATTCTGTTTTTTAGAAACCCCAAAACCACCCCTTGGTTACTCCTTTTCTGTACCATGTTGACAGCAACAACCCTGTAACCCTGTTTGTTATTCCGAATGTTTCAGAAACCGGAGTATTGACCTTAACCTGAATATTGGCTGCATGTAAACATAGCTACAGTTTGCCAGGTGAAGAGGCAGTGAGTGACGGAAATGTTTTCTTCTGTTTGTGTCTTCCAGGCCACCACTCTTCTGACCATGGATAAATACTCCATGCAGGATGTGCAGAACATCCACAACACCTGCTTTAAACTCAACTCCCTGCAGCTCCACGCCCTCATGACCAACTATCACTGTGCTCCTGACGAGCCGTACATCCCACCTGTGAGTCAAACACACAGAATCATGTCACACAACTGAAACCACCACAGCAGGATTTACATGAACTTTTAATCTATTTTCGTGTTTGTGTGCAGGAGTTGATAGACCACGTGGTGGCTGTGGCAGAGAACACGGCCGATGAGCTGGCGAGGAGTGATGGCAGAGAGGTTCAGCTGGAAGAGGATCCCGACCTCCAGCTGCCCTTCCTTCTTCCTGAGGACGGGTACTCATGCGACGTGGTGCGAAGCCTTCCTAACGGCCTGCAGGACTTCCTGGAGCCACTGCTGCAGAGAGGTAAAGCCACACCTGAGATCTGGAATAAAAAAGAGCAATTAAAGGGGGAATGTATTATTTCTTCTGTGCACTTACAGAAAAATCTGACACAGTTTTATGAAACTCTTTCATCCAACACCCACAGATCAGACCAACTCTTAGGCAACATTTGTTTATATGCCATAAAACATTCTTGGTAGGAGTTATTTAACAGTTTTAAATGTTGAAGATGGTTATCAAATATTTCACAAAACTTTGCTTGATCTCACTGTTATCATACTCTTAATTTGAAATTTTTAACTTCAGATAAACAGACTTTAAACATTCTTATCACATTACAATTTTGGGTTAACCCTTGGATTTCAGTATTGGAAGAAAAAAAGCTGAAAAATTTGGATTTATGACTTTGTGTGCATGCACAGTGAAATTAATATGTCTGTTTTTTATTTCAGGTTTCTGCAGGTTAGTACCCCACCCCCGCTCTCCTGGTACCTGGACCGTCCACTTCGAAGGAGCCGACTGTGACAGCCACTTCTCTGCTGCTGACAACTCTGAAATGGTAGGGGACACACACACACACACTCATACTGTCTAAACTACTCAGTAATCATGCTCTTGTGTGAGTTTGTACTTGTGTGGCGGGGGCAGTGCGGGGTAAAGAAGGTGCCACAGAGGACTCAGAGCAGGTTAAGTAATGCTGACTCACAGGAGCTGTACAGACTGAAGTGAGGAGACAGGAAGGAGACGAGAAACAAACTTCTGGTCGGGTCAACAGTCTGTAGAGGCAAAGAAGCTTCCAGACAGTTTTATCTCTTTCTATCTCTCTAGATTTACCAGGCCTGGCTGATCAAAAAGTTTACCCTAAATAAAGTATAAGGCAGAAATCAGATGGTTTAATCATAGATCAAGTGATGAGTTTTACTTTAGATTCAGTTTGTTAAAGGAAAGTGACCCCAATAAGGAATCTGACTAAAAGATCAGAAGGTCTGAAATATCAGTGCTCCAACTGAGACGTCAAACTACTCAGTATGTCCACAGGGGGTGCCACAATCTGCACAAACTGAAAGTTCTTTCCAGCTGCTCTGAATTAAACATGTAATGCCTACTCTGATCAACTCTTATGTCAATCTGATCCGCTATCCCAGACTAAAAATTCAGCTTTCAAGAAGATAACATAGCAAGAACTCTTAACCCTGTGCATCACTGAGTAAATGTTGTTATGCTAGAGTGGTTTTGAATGTTTGTCACATTTTGCCACAAAGTTTTTCCAATCCTTTCAAAAGTTTTGAGCAACAGAAAACTTTGGTTTTATCTTGATAAGAATAGGATTAAATTACTGGACCCAGTCTGATTTAGTGGATCAAAATCTACTTTGTTTACTTTTGGCAGCTAGTAAAAAAGCCATAACGAGGAAATTGCAAAAAGTAGATCCACCCATCATGGAGGAATGGATGGAAATTGTGCATGGGATAATATTTTCCCTAAGAGTAAAGCAAGCTAAGTTTTATAAAATGTGGTCTAAATGGACTGAGAATCAAAAATATGTAAGATCAGACCTCAACTGACTTTAGTTATGAATTGTTGAGATAAACCCCCAACACATTGGTTTTTAATTTTAACTTTGATTTCAATTTTTTCATTTGATCTAGAAGTGGTGAGCTCTCTTGTTCTGTGGTTCATGTTATAGTGTATACTGAAACAACTTATAAGGGAAAAAAAAAAAATCTGGCAAAGCATTATGGAAAAAGTCACTCTGACTTTCTGCACTAGTCTGATGAAGACTGAATGCTGTGTGTAATGGGAAATAAACTGTGCTTTTCCTAATAAAAAGACAATTTCAAAAACCGTCTAAAAAGGCATTGAATTCATGAATTTAAAAACAAGGCCTTAGATGGACTTAAAATGTCTTCAACTAATCTTAAAAAGTCTGAAAACATTTTAACACCTGTTAGTATGGTTGTAAATTGTCCCAAATCTCAAAATAAATGCTAACTTTTATTTTACTTTTTTTTATTTTTATTTTTTTTTAGTAGTTCACCAATTGGTAACATCATGTAATCATGATAGCAGAACCAACGAACATTGATACAGTTGCAGATGGGACTCCATTAATTGTCCCTAACCCTGTGTAATTGATGTGGCATTTTGTCCATTTGTGTTTATTTTGAAGTTGGTCATAAATTGAATTATTTACATTTAGATTTGATTTAATTTGAATTAAATTACATTTTAATTTAATTTAATTTAATAATTTCAAATGGCATTAGAAAGTCTTAAAAAGTCTTTAATTTAACTTGCCTTAAGCTGTAGGATACTGTAGCCGGTGGGTGTCAGATGATTTGCAAAAGCTACAACACGAATGCAAGAGCAAAAACATGAATGCAAACACACAACACAACAGAAGTACAGCCACAACGGAAGTTAAAAGAGGTTAGTTATCCAAACGGACACAGAAAAGTTTCAAAAGTAATTGAATGATTAAGTCTATTTATGATGAATATAGCTTCATAGGGGTCTCACCTTGTGATATCCGTCATAGAACTTACATTTCTTTCTATATGTTAGCATTAAAGCTATATTTATTACAGCTTAAGCTCTACAACAAAACAATCATTAATTTACTTTCACAACTTTTCTGCTGTACTGCTGTTGTGTTGTGGCTTTTGCATTCATGTTGTGGTGTTTGCTTTCGTGTTGTTGCGGTTGCAATTTGGTTGACACCTATCAGCCACTGTAGTAGGAACCCTGTTAACACAACTGTTTTTTAAGAGTTTATCTTATATCATAAGAACAGCTGGAGCCCTTAAGATTAGATTCATAAGGGTTGATTATAGCATTGAAATTATCACCCCTGACTTTTAAGTAATCATCTAAACTGGCTCAGAAAAAAACAGAAAGGTTTAGTAGCTATAGAGAAGCTTTTCATCAGATCATGGCCTTATTTTGTAGATAAGGAAGCTCTTTCAGAAATAGGAATTAACATTTTAGTGCACTTCTTGGACCTTAGTGGGTCTGAAAACTTTAAAGCTCCCATTAAGAGTTTTTAGCTGGTCATGAAAACAGTCTGCTGCTTCCACATGACCCACAGAAGCAAACAAGTGTAAGTGCAATAGAAAGTGTAATAGAAAGTGTGTGAAAATACTGTAGTAGTTTTTTGTTTTTTTTTTTTGACTCAAAAAATGAACAGTGTGAATTAGTCCTGCTTTGTCCACTAGGGGTCGCCAAAATCAATGTAAGCAGGAGCTTTAAAGTTGATTTCTGACTTTATAGACACAAGCTGAGAAAATGATCTCCACACATTTATTAACAGAGTGTGTGGAGCTTTTCATCTGATCATCGTTAATAGATCCAGAATATAACTGAGCTACACTTTCATTTGAGCCCTTTGGGGTTAACCTTTCTATAAATGTTGCTAAAATCTCTGGCTGAGATTCTCTTCCCACCGTACCAGGTAGCTCTGATATAAATTTCCCTGGATTTAAGGGCCGTAAAGTAGATAAATCCCATTCCTGTAAGGACACACAGATGAGTTTAAGGTGGATTTAAGACTAAAAAAGGTAAAAATTCCTGAAAAGAAGCTGAGCAGCAGACGATGTGACGACACGACTGACATAGTTTGACTATTTTTAGAGAGGTTTAAACCTGGAAGCTGCTTTGATACTCATCCAGAGGTTTGTGTGAGTGTGTGTGTGAGTGTGTGTGTGGTCTCCCACTTGGAAGGCAGTGATTACAGTGACTTCAGAAGGGGCAATTTACTTTTCATAACAAGCTGCGACACACACATGGACACAGAGACACGCACACACAATTTAATCAACACCAATCACACTGCTGAAATTAGTTAGTGAGCCTCGAGCAGAAAATGATAGACCTCTTTATACACACACACACACACACACACATACACACACAGGCTGACACACACACACAGCCACTTCCTCTGTAATTGGTGTGTTTATCCCTGCTCTACTATTTCATGACTGTAGTCTGGACATAATGCAGGCGTCTCTCACAAACACACACAAACACACACTCTTTGATAAATGGTGTGTGTTTGGGCAGACTGGAGGGGGAGTTGTTCAAGTAGCTTAGGTTGGGCTCTCTTTTCTCTACAGCTAGGTTGATATGACAGTGTTAGAAGTAGGGGATATATTGAATATACTCGATATATCGCAGGTTGTTGTATGTGAGAAGTATGAAATGACTAAATCGCAACCGTAGAGTACAAATTGTCACGTAAATGTTTTAAGATGTTGTTAAGTAATTCTTGGAATTTCACTTTCATCACAGGGAAAAGAGTTGCTTACATATCTCTTCAGTCATGATTGCAGGTTTTATAATTTCAGCTAATTTTATAAATCCAACTGAAGGGTCTGCATCAAAGTGTTAAATTTAAACTTAATATAGCGATTAAGAGAAAAAAGTCAGTCTATTGAGATGTATATCATGTATTGTGATACAGTTTAAAAATATTGAGATGTGACTTTTAGGCCATATCATGCAGCCCTAGACAATGTACTTTTTAATATCTTAACAGACAGATTTTAGTATTTTTAGTGACATTATCTTCCACAAAATTCAATATATTGCAGAGAAGTTTGTTTTTTTCCATAATCCTTTAGATATTTTTATTAAGGTCCTCACCCAAAGCATTGGCTGTAAAAAAATAATGGACCTCATATTGCTCAGCTTGTAGTGAGGTCACCACAAAAACTGCTCCCCCTGGTGGCTGGCTGCAGTATAGGTCAAAAAATCCATCTCCCCAGTCATTCCAGATGGGCTGTGGTCAAAGTTTAAAAAAATTAATACACCTCGTAGAAATGTTTCTCACGTCTGATTGTTGCGGTGAATCGAAGATATCATTTGGCTGCCTTGTATTCAGGTCCTCTTTTTTTCTGAAAAGTTTTGTTTTCATTAGTTATACGAGGTTAAAAACAAGGCTTTACGCCACGTTTAATGATGATTGACAGCTGCTGTTCTTGTGTATTTTTTGGGGGGATTGTAAGATATGTCGGGAGAAAGAGTCAAGAAGTGATTAGACTCTGAAATGAAAAAAAATATTTATTTTTGTCGGTGGGCTCCACCAAAATTGGCACACACCTCACATGCGTCAATACATTTTTATAAAATAACAAACTTGGTCTCCTGTATCCCATAATTTTCTCTGTAGCGCCACTAAGGTACGTAAAAAAATACTAAAACAGCTCTAACGGTCGGTAGGAATGTTGAAAAGAGATAATAAACAATGGAAAAGTGTTTGCCTCATTGAGATGCACAAATTACCCATTGCCCTTTCTAAAAAAATTATCTCCTTTGAAACCATAAGTGATATCGACTTGAAAATCTCTGAGATGACAGATTGGACCCTGCTTTACAAAAGTTGCTCAGGGTTTTGAAGTTTCGGATTTGGTTTTCGAATGACGAGCCTTCAAAGTCAGTGAACCCCGATGAAGCCCTCTCAGCTCCCTCCATTAGAATGAATAGGAGTACAGCCTCCAGCGTCATGCAAGCTGTCACATTTAGGCCTTTAGACAAAAAAGTAAAAGTCGTACAGATTTAAAAATGACATGAATTGATTCCTGACAAAATTTCCTACAAATATATTATATTTTAATACAGATTTGGGTAAAACTGTGGCACCTATGAGGAGTTGTTTGTAAAACTCCTGTCAATTTCACTTCTTTCTCTGCAGCATTCTGCAGTGATGATGTCACACTGATTAGAAGCTCAGTGCAGCTGGTCATGTGACTCTCTGAGGGAGGGAAAATGCTATGTTTGACACATACACACACACACGTGTTATAAAGGGATAAAACCTTGACAGAGGAATTAAAATGGGCATGATGGACTGATGTCTAACGTTTTTGGCTTAGATCAATTGTTTTGCACAGCTTTTATGACTTTTGTGTGACCAAAAGAGTCTTTTTTTAAAACTTTTTTTATAATAGCCAACTGTCTTTTTGTGCTTTGGTAGCAGTCGTGTTGTAGAAGTTGTGGAGTCAATGTTATGTTTGTTTTTGGGTGTTCCAGCAGGATAATCGACTCACTTCTTCTCTATTTATGTCAGAACTGACCAGCCACACACAACCCCACACACTCCGCCTGGATGCAGACATACTTTTATAAAATCCTGACTCAAGCTCATTTATTTTGGAGTGTCCTTTGTCAGAGTATTTTTTCATGATGTGGGAAACCTACAGCTCCTTTTCTTTCTTTGTTTCCCCCTCCTTCTCCCCACCCAGCCACCCAACCCTGCTCAAATGAGCTGTGCATATATGTGTGTGTATGTGTGTGTGTGGGTTGCCATGATGTGGTTTTTCATTCTTGACTCCATTCCAGGGACCACAGGTTCCTCTGTGGTCTTCCCCTTTCCCCTTTATGCCTCCTTCATTCCTTCCCTCCCTTTTTCTCATCCCTCCCTCCTCGTGCTCCTCAGTCTGCTTTCAGAAACTACAGCGAAAGAACACTCGAGAGGACGTTGGCTTAATTTCCCCTGAGGCTGTTGAAAGGTGCATCTGAGAGGTTTCATCCTCACTCACAGTCTGTCCTTCCTGTCCATCTCTCTTTTCAGCCAATGAGGAAAGAGCCGGAGGTTGTCACGGTAACCCTGAAGAAGCACAACGGCATGGGCCTCAGCATCGTGGCTGCCAAGGTAGGAAACACCACCTGGAGCAACTTAGTCTGTGTATATGTGTGTGTGATTTTAGGAGTTAAATCCAACTAAAGCAGATCTGAGGTTCGTCTGAATGTTTTAAAAAACTTTTCTCAATCAGGAAACTTCTCTCTCGACATTTTCATGAGCAGAACTGTGACGGATTGGCATGACTGACAGGAAATCCAAAAATATATTGGATGTTTTTATCTTGGCTGTTGAAGAAAGAGTGTGTTGGGTTTGTCTCAGTTTGTGTGTGTGTGTGCGACACACTGCTGCCATTTAAAACGGACCACTTTTATACTGTTGAGTCTGACAGCAGAGCAGAGACTAAACAGAGTCACAGCACAGAAAGCTCTGGACAGCTCCTGGAGGTGAATGTGGTCTGTTTAGTTTGCTGTCAGAGCGGAGTGGGTGTGAAGAGGGGGATTACTGGGGTGGGACTGCAGAAACTCTGTGTGTCCATGTTGTTTACTTGTTCATACACCTCTGATGTCTTGAAAGAAAGTTTTAAAATACATCTGGTCTCTGTAAATCCACCAAAATTCAAGAATAATATCAATGTTAAGGGTGGAGTTCACATTTAACTGAGTTAAGTTGGTTGAATGAAATTTGGTCTTCTTGTTAAATAAATTTTAAATTTATTTCACTTTTGGCTCACTGTAGACCATGAACTTGTAAAACTTTTCAGCGTCAAGCTCTTCCTTGGTTTTTTACATTTTCTTTGGGTACACATTTTAAAAGTAGTAAGTTAACTTGGAGACCGTAGTGACATAAGATATAAATCAGTGTCTGAAAGACTGTAGCGAGTCAGCTCTCAAGCTAAGAAAATGTCAGGGCAGCAAATATTACGAGCTGGAACCCGTGTTAGTTTCTTACTATTAAATAATCAACCAGCTGTATCCTCTGTTAATTTTTTTCCTAAAAAAATGTCTGAAGATGATCAAAACCAGACAAAATCTGCCTTTAAATGCATCTTTTTAAGCCATTGTGTGCATTAAGGGTGGGTAAAAATTAGGGATGTGCCCATTGGGCCGATTATGGCGTCTTTTAAAGTATCAGTGATCGGGAATGCTAGCCGATCCTTTCAACCGATCAGTCACGTTAGCTGTTGTAAAGCCAAAATTGCTACCAAACGCCAGCGCATCAGTAAAACCGAGTCATTTTCTGCAAATGTTCTGAGAAGACATGAAATTGAAAGCAATGTAGATGAAATTGTCCTGTCTTTTGCGTCATGTTACAAAATGTTTCAGGCTTAGTCTGTGATGCATTCAGGTACCCTTAGAAACTTGAGAATCTGACGATTACCCCAGTTTTCAGTTTTTGGAGTGCACAAATGGCTTGTAAATGCCAGTTGTTTAAAAATAAGTGGGTTTTTGATCCTGCCAACGGGCTTCAAAACTAGCTGGACTAAGTTAAATGGACTTAATAAGCTTTAACTATTATTTTTAACTTTCTCACTTCTTCAGCAAAGTTTATCTGCAAACCCAAAAATCGGATTGGGACGCAGTATCGGCGGATACGCAATATTAAATAACCCGGATCGAGATCAGGGGCAAAATATGCTGATTGGGACATTCCTAGTGAAAATATGACAAATTAATGCATTGCAGTATTTCCTTGCCCAATTCAATATCAATTCAGCAAATCCTCTGAATCGATTCATCTCCTGGCCAGTGGGGGGAGCTTCGCCAGCCAAAGCAGCAGCAACAGCAACATAAAGCCAGCTCCTTTAACTTTCAAGTCTAACGTTTCAGTCATTTTATTGCTCCAAAACATGAGGCAAAGTACCACATATGTTCACATGGGCATGAAAATCAAAAATTAAAGTATTTGACTCAATACCGAAACAAATCTATATCCAATCACAACCTAAAAAATCAAAATCTTATCTAACTGTGAGGTTCTTTGCAAAATATAACTATCTCTGTAAATATATCAAGCTTACAGAAAATGTGTAAGCAGTTACTGGCATAGACTCCTCAATCTTACATCCACACGTCATTTCATGTGCAAGAAAACCTCCAGGTGACAGGATCTGTATCAGCCTACAGAGGTTAAACAAGTCTTTTCATCACCCTTTAATAAAATCTGATCATCAGCTGATTCACCCTGAGCACTGAACACTGGGGCAGCATCCGGAAACTTTAAATCCATCATCATTACCCCTGATCAGGAAAGCTCTTCTCTCTTGTGCAGACTTCCTGGTTCTGGGGGGGGTTAGTTGTCTTTTGTGGTTTTCATTTTGGAGTCTCAGCACAAACACGTTGTGCACTTCTGGGCTGCTGCCGTGTCCCGTATTGCTTTGATTATAATTTCAGATGGCAAAGATTTTAAATACAGCACAGTTGGATGTTCAATTTGACTAACAAATTTCCTGTGGGGGAGACCCTGCACTTAGACGCCAGACAGTTATGCAATACAGTGTCAAGGCCTCTCTGTCAAGACATACGGCCTCAGATGGGGTCTTTTTTTGTCCATGTTAAACTTATCCCTACTGCTTCTTCAGCATTCTGTTTTATAGCAGTATTTTCTACAGGGTTAGAAAAGTTGTGTCTAATCTAAGGATGGGAATTGAAAACTGGTTCCTGTTAAGAATCGATGAGACACGTCTCAATCCATAAACATGATTAACTGTCAGACCTCACTTTGACTAGTTTGCTGGAACTGTCTTAGCCTAGCAGTTGGCTAACAGTTTCCCAAGAAAAGTCTGATTCAGGATTTTATTTTACTAAAGAAATGATCATTACTTTCTCTCAGGATATTCATATTCAGTATATCAACAAGGTCAAAATCTCCTTATTTACCAAAAACTATATTAACAAAATAGCACTAGCTTGATGCTAACATATATGGGAAATCGTGTTTATACGCTAGCAGTTAAACTATATTAGTATAACTTCAGCTTCAGAATAGAATTTTAACTTTTATCTCAGGGACATATCATAGTTAGTCTTTTAAGCAACACCTCTAAATGTCCAAACACTAACAGGCAAATGAAAGAAAACTTGCATGCGGGCTCATGGCTGGCTTCATAACTACGGCAAGGTTCCAAACAACTTAGAATACTGCTATAACCACTTTGAGATGCTAGATGGCCTACTTGAGTCAGTAACATAACAAAATAGTGCATTAACACTCAGTGACATGCAATTTATTATTATTTCTTTATCACCGGATATATTCAGATCCAGTGACCAATTTCATATTTATTCACTTATAAACTCAATTAAATGTTGTTGACTCAGAAAACCTGTAAAGCTTTTTTTTTTACACAGAAAATTCAGGGGATGAATTGATAAGGGATCGACTTAAGAGCTACCAGACCTGCAGAATAGAAGAAAAATACATACATAGTTTGGAAAAATAGCAACAGTAAGGAAAAAGTGTGATACATTATTTACATTTTAAATCTGTTTATCTGCAAAACTCATCTCAGGGAAATTATGTGTTTATAAAATATTTTCATGCTCCTAACCTCAGCAAAGAGACATCAGTTTAGAGTTTTGTTGTCATTAACAGTTATACTGTAGTTATGTGGATATTTGTTTTTAAACCTCAAATATGGAAAACACTGATTATATACATGTGTTATTTTATGCAATGGCAGTACAGCTCTCTTATTATCAAGGATGCATTATATATCGGTATCAGTATCCGTATGAGCCGATGTTGGTCATTTTTTTAACATAATGGTATCGGACGATGTGCAAAAATGGGCCAATATGTACTCATAAGCTGCCAGTCATTTTCATCTTGAACAATCTTTCAAGACCCAAATAATGTTTTCTATGACCTCTCAATGGCCTTCATTTCTCATGATTGCGCCGCTCTTTCACTCTAAACTACCATGACACATTATCTGTGTCAAGATTGTATTTTTTTTTTGTTTTTAACCAATATTGATATCAGAAAACATTGGTTATTGGCCATAACAGCAATATTAATAAAACTGGATATTGTTATCAGCCTACATTTTCATATCTGTGCATCCCTACTTATTATATTTAAAGAAGGCTGGAACCTATGGCTTTGAAAAGTGTTGGTACAAAAACCTGCAGTTCTGATAGTGTCCACTTGAGGCTGGCCCCAAAAGTCTAAGATTTCCCATCTGGTGCCATGTTAAAAAAAAAAGAACTTAACAGAATGTTTTTTGGTGCCTACTTCACATTTTATTTTTTTAAGCAATGCATTCAATAAGATTATTAAGGCCAGTTGTTGTGCATAAATCTGTCCAATACGGGGCTTGGATAGACTGGTTGATGGACATTTTCTGGAGTCAGAATTTCCAATATGGCCCCTGAATGGGTCTGCAGAAACCAGTGGGTGACATCACACAGGTAATATTCATGTCCCATACAGTGTGCGGTTCAACCATAAGTCAATAAAACATCATGTTTCACACAGCACCTGTGTTTGCAGCATATTTTTCCTAAATTCAGAATAAATCCAGGAAGTAGTTTTCTTTTCATGACTGCTTAGGGCGAGGGGTTTTTTAGTGCAAACTTAAGTTGTGATAACATATTGGTGTTTGTTATGGCGCTTAGAGGAAATATTTTCTGTGACTTTAACAGAAAAACTTCAAGTTCAGTTTTTACCAAACATTGCAGAAAGGTGACGCATGAGACAAGCTTTCTATTTTTGAATGCAGTGAGATGAACTGCACTGTAACACAGGATTTAATGAGACACAATGTGGTTGAATGTGACCAAAAGCTGCTTTACATCCTCCTCGAACAGCACAGATGGAGCAGCTGTGGCAGGTATTTCAGTAATGTTGATTCAAGACCCCACTGTGGGCCATTGGTGCTCTGAGTGGCCCTCTGGTTTTATCATAAGATTTTAAGTGCACGAGGCAGAGCGGAGCTAAAAGTATTTGCTCTTTTTGTTGAAACTTAAGGAGTCTCTGTCTTTCTTTAGAGCAGAGTGTGTTTCCTGCTGAAGGCGAGAGCTTTCCTGTGCGGCTCTCTGCGTGTGTGTGCGTAGTCTGTGTGCGGGGAGGGAGGAAGGATGTGAAGGAAACCTCCTCGCTCTGTTTGTTTTCAGAGCTGTGTGGATGTATGAGGAGGAGAAGTGTGTGTGTGTGTGAGTGTGTGTGGGATGAGAAAGACAGGTAGAGAGAATTCAGTCAAACAGCTGCTTCAATTCTCTGTAAACTGGGCTGAGCTTCTGTCATGTTATATAACTCAGAGTGTGTGTAAATGTGTGTGTAAGTGTGTGTGGTATTTGCCTGGTGGAGCTGCAGCAGCGCTCCACCTCAGTCTGACCAGCCGGCGTTCAAGCCAGCACCTCACCTCTGGACCTCTGCCTGCACTCTCTGTTTCTTCACAAACACGCTGCAATTAGGAGCTGGTGGAGGAATTTCTCTGCACTTGGGAACATTTGAGGAATTTACTGCAACTTTTTAACCACTTACTCTGGAATTTTTTACCATTTTCATAACACTTTTTTAACCGTCTTTTGAGGATGCCACACTCTGAGTTTCCACTACTTTTTCCCTCACAGAGAAGAATTCACATCCACTCTTTGTGCCACATTTCCCAGCAGTAAATACTGATTTGAACACAGACGTTCAGCTGAATGGATTACTCCTAGCCAGTATAATTTTGCGGTGTGGGACTTGTCGGTGCATGTAAGCAGGTTGAAGCGCTCCCTGGGATAAGAGGAGGCGTGTGCTTTTCTGTGTGTGTGTGTGTCCTAGTCTGGAGGTCCCAGAGTGAACTGGTGTGGACAAGCAGCTGCAGCATGTGGTTTTCTGTGGTGGGCAGGAGAGACGAGGTAATACTCAAATAACTATGTTTGCATTTAAAAAAATCTGAGACGGACATAGAGGGTCTTGTTATGTAGTTTCTTGTCTCAACTGTCTGGTATCTTCATTCTGTTTATTTTACTTCTCAACTTGCGATCCTAAGCATTGTGGCTTCTCACACACTGACAGACATCACTCAAGCCGTGCAGTAAAGTGCAGCTGCAGGTAAAAAACTGAAGATTATAATCCCTCCTGTATGGTGGACTTCTGATCTGTCACCGGCCCCTGTTTGCTTTCAGGGCCGTTCTGCTAATGGTTAAACTAAGGTACACACACGAGACACAGGTGGTCACACAAAACACACAAAGATTTTGGGCAATGTGCTAAGTCAGGTTAATAAAAAAGACTTTTTGTGTTCACTGATTCTCATTGGATTGGATGGTGTGAAACTGTTTAAGTATGAAGCTAGGAGTAGCAGATGTGACCTAAACTTTCCATCATAGTAGTTTTTTTTTTGGTTTTGCGGTCATGATATTATAATAGTGCTACAAAACTACAGAATTTTACTTTTTGTGTTCCTTAAACTTTATTGTACTCTTTGAATTGAGTTGAATTAGTGCTGTAAAAATGCCATGGCTGCTTCAGAAGTAATATATTTCAGCAATATCACTTTTTTGGAACTTTTATTGTGAAGAATTTGTTAGAAGCAAATTATGTTTAATTGCACTTTTGACCTTTTGGACTGAAGATATCTGAGCCATTGGTCAGATCACTCTCTCAAGTCAGGATGGGAACAGAATTAGGTACTTTTATAGGTACCGATTCATATAAAATCAAACTGTACCATGTTTAGGTATCTAAAAACTGTGAGTGAGTGGAGGAGTGGGCAGTTTCCCATGCTGGACATGAACACAGCATTGAAAGTTTACATATTGAGAATAAATGTGTTAAATGGGAAAACTTTTACCACATAAACACTGATAACGATTGCCAGGTAACAGGCATCAGAACTAGGGATGGGTACCTTTCACATTTGAAATGATATGGTACCTATGCAAGGTACTTGTCAATCAGTAAGGTGCCAATTTTGGGTACTTTTTGTGTTTATAAGGTTAAAAAGAATTAATTTCTTTAGTTTTTAAATATATATATTTTTTAATTTAACATATTTATTCTTCCATTTATAATCTTTCCATGCTGTGTTTATGTCCAGCATGGAAAATCGTCTACTCTTTCACTCCCTCACAGTCACAGGGATGAATCTAGGTACCTAAACATGGTACCTTTTGATTTTATGTGACTCGGTACCCAGTACTTTTGACAGAATTCAGTCAGTACTAGGGATAGATCAATTATTGACCGGGTCGATATTTGGCATTTTGAAGCAGATCGGCATCTGCCTTTTCCAACGGCCGATAAGAAACTAATTTAAAACTGCGTTGTTGCGGCTCTGATGCTGCTGCTCTGCTGTTTGCAGTCACTACTCAGTCCCCAGCACTGTTCCACCCACAGTACCATCTGATTGGTTACAAGCAGAGCCATGGCTCGGGCAACAGCCAATCAGCAGTGCAGTTATTACAGTTATTGCAGTTACATTGAAACTTGGGAAAACTTAATTAACTGTAGAAAACTTTAGCTATTTATTTTTTTAAGCTTTCATTTAACTTTATTTGCTGAGCCTGGGAGCTGCTAAATAAACTCGTACTAAAGGGAATTTGAATGAAGTGTTGGAGTTTGTATTGTTCAAAATTTTTACACCAATATTTGCACTTTGACTGCAAATTAATATCGGCTTCAAATATCAGATATCGGCCTCCTTGACTACAAATAATTGGTATTGGCCCGGAAAAAGTTACCCATCCATACTCTGAAGCGAGCAGATCTTCTGTAATGAAATGCAAATCAAGGCCAGGCAGCACTGTTACTTGCTGACATCAGACCTGGAAAGACAAGAGCACAAATTAATGTGAGTCACACTTCACTTTCTTCTTATTGTCAAGACTGACATCCGCTTTAATGCGAGGAGGAGGAGGAGGCAGTGCCCTTTGGTGTGGTGTCTGAACTGAATATGCACTTTTGCTGGTCAGAAATCAGTCCGCAGCACGACACCATGGTTGCATCTGTGTTGAGAGAAGTAAATCTGTGTTGTGAATCTTAAAACACATGCATAAATATTGGTTAGAGAGACTTGAGAAACTTAAAGTGTCTCTTTTTTTTTAAACTACGGTGCTGTGTCACTCAAACAGACAAAGAATTCCTACAGTTCCTAAAATTGTAAAAAGTTTGTTTCCCAAGAAGAACACAGAGTCTAAAATAGCCTCATGAGTAATAACCAGTTAGTTAATCAGCTGTTGCTTTCACTGATCTGTGGCGTCTTACTCAACATGACGAACCCTTCCTTTAAGTAGTGTCCTCGTATTATTTAAGCCGTCTGACTCTCAAAGGAACATTCAAAAGAAGAATGCTGTGTTGTGTGCTAAAAATAGCATCTATTACTCAAAGCCACATGTGTGGGTGTTTCATCGTATTGTACTCGTGATTGTTTTCTCACAGCTTTCCTCTGGACACAGCTGGGAGGTGAGGAAACTCATCCTCACCCCTTCCACCTCCTCCTCTGCTGGTGTTGTCACTCCAATCTACGGCAGAGAAAGAGGAAGGTTAACAGAGCAGTGCTTGTGTTTAGACGTAAAGATAGAAAGTTAGATCTGCAGTAAGATGATTTTAGGGTAGCTCCATGTGTGTCGTTGAGTCTTAAAACAAAAAATCACTGTGGGGTAAAACATGAAAGACTGGGTGAAAGTTTTCATCCTTTGTTGGAGACGTGAAGTCCAAACTCTGAAGCTGCTGAGGCCCTGTTTGTTTCCACAGTGTGTTTGAAGTGTTTGTTGTGTTTGTTTGTTAGCTGACCTGTTGGTACTGAAGTGGAACAATAGTTTAAGAGAGTTACCCCCTGTGAGGACCGGGACAATGGTAGGATGTCCCACACACACACACACACATTTAAACACACACTCACATACAACACTTTCCTGTAAAGCTGCAGACAGGAGGCGTTTACAAGATGTGTGTGAGAGAACATTGCTTGGCGCTGGTTTTTAAAAGCTGCTGTAGGTATCTCTGGTTGGATCACGGCTTGGCAGGAGTTTATGGAAAAACAGGGACAGTGGCAGGAAAAGAGAGGTGCTGTCTGTGTTTACAGGCTCCTCGTCTCCACACCGTGAGGTCCACGTCTGGTTTGCTTTGTCACGATGAAAAGTGAAGTTTTTTTCTTTGAGTGTGTTTGTTTCTGTCAGAGGGTTCATATCTGGTGGTCGGTTTCTGCAGAATGAATGTCAGCTGAGGTTATCAGAGGACAGCAAGGCTGCACAATGAATCCTGTTGTCATCATTACTGCAGAGTTAGCAACCACAATAAAGCATCTCATCAGGATTCTTAGCATATCTCAATTAATAAGAGAGAGTGCTTTTGAAGGGGAGGAGTTTCTCACTTGTTATAACCAATGTGGTGAGAAATAAAACGGCTTTTCATGTATTATAAATGCAAGAGGGACATGTTGCAAACACAGAGTTTGAGACATCAAGGGCATTAGTTTGACACGAAAATTATATCATCACCCCCCGCCACACACCCATCCTGTAGATCTAGTGCAAGGGTCTTCAACCTGCGACTCTTTGACTGGTTTGTAGTGGCTCCTTTTAGCTTTAAAATATTATTGAAAAAATTAATTTTATTTTTCTTACAGAGGGTATTAATGATTAAAGACTTAAACACTAAATAAAATCATGCGTTAACATTTTGTTGAACTGCATATGCATCACATGTAGCAATAAAGCCTGCCACCGCTCTACTTCACCTCCTACAACATCAACAGCCCACCAACTTTACATGCACCTGACCTCAAGTTTTACAGCCCTGTTAAGATAACCGCATCTACAAAATGTAATGTGTCATCAAATTCAAATTTTATTTCAAAAACTTTTGAGTTTTCGGCAAATTCATTAAATTTCTTTTTCTTTTTTTTTATTCTTAGTATGATTTTATTAAATTTGGCAAAGTTTTGTAATGTTTGCAATATATATAAATTCTTGCAAATTTTGATATTCCAAAATATTTAAAATTTTGATTTGTAAAAAAATTCATTTTTGTTTTAGCAATTTTTTACAATTTTACTTCTTTTTTGCTTTTCAAAATTCTGGAAATTCCAATATTTTTCTTTTTTTTTTTTTAATGTTTTGAAATGTTTGCTCATTTAATTAAAACATCTAAATACGCCATTACATGTACAATTGCATAAATTTAAAAAACCCTTCTTGTTTAGGTATTGGTTTACTATATTTTAACTACAAATAGATTTTTATACACTTAAATGTCTTTATTGTGATGATCTAGTGGCTACTCTAATATCATGACTAATGACTAACGAAACAGCCTCTGAATCTCATACATGTCATCAAATTCAAATATTATTTCAAATATTTTAAAATCATTGCAAATATATTACATTTCAATATTTACTATTTAGTTTTATCATTATTAAATTTAATTTTGCTAAGTTTTGTAATTTTTTCAGTATTTTAGTTCTTGAAATTTTTTGATATTCCGAAATATTTTAAATTTTGAATTTTATACAAATTTTCAAAATTTCAAATTTTTTGTAATCTTTTAAAACTTTAAATCATTATTTTTTTTATTCTTTTATTTTTCAAAATTTGGTAAATTTCAATATTTTTCAACTTTTTGAATGTTTTGAAATTTCTGCTAATTTATTCAAACTAATAAATTAAGCCATTACATGTACAATTGCATAAAATCAAAAAAACTTCCTGTTTAGGTATTAATTCACTAGATTTTAACTATGAATAGATTTTTACACACCTAAATGTCTGTTATTGTGAAGATAAAGTAGATTTTGTGGCTCCAGAATGACTTTAATCCAGGTGAGCTGAGCCAAAATGTCTCCTTTGGGAGTAAAGGTTGCACACCCCTTATCTTGTGGCTTCTTAGATAATATGAATAATAATATTGTTGTATTGTATTTTGCTTATTTAAACAAGTAGCAACAGAAGCTTTCTCGAACAGCAAGTGTTTAACAAACGTCTCTGTCTACATCTGGACAGCATCACCAGTAAGAAACTAAAACTGTGACTCACTCAGCTCTTATGAGATCAACTTTCACTGGGTCTCTTCTGGATCTTCTGCTCTTTGAGTCTGACTCAAGGACTTGCTTGATTCTTGTTTTGTAAATGGAAATGCGTTGACAGAAAGAGGAAGCCTCTCCAAGTATATTTTTGACCTCCTGGGAAAAACAGTGTTACCCTGAGATTATAGCTTCCTCCTTCTATTCCTGTGCTCACTTGCTGGCGTGGAGCATGAATGCTCTCTATGGAAGCAAACAAACGTTTACAAACAGCAGCTCTGCTCCGCGTTCTGATTTTATTTCATCGTAAACTTATTTACGACCAAAAAACAACCTGAAATGAACTTGAACAAGTATTTTTATACCAAAAAGTCCACACTCTGCTTTTTCAGCTCTTTTAGAGACACATGCACCTTCATGAGACTAACTTCTGCGACAAAGAAAAACACACTCCTGTCCTAACAGGTGGATAATGATAATAAAGGATAATAAAGGAGCTGTCAATCATCTGCTGTCCTTGCATGCTGAGACAGTACTTAGAAGTCTAATCCATCAAATAATTGAGCTTAACTGTGTGGGAATGCAGGATTTCTCATGCTTCTGGACTAGCTCTTTCTCTTTATACATTTCTTGGTTCTTAGAGAAGCTGCAGGATTCAGTTTGTATTAACTCATAGGGTTGCGAAATGTCCCGTATTAGCTAGGACATCTTGTATATTGGGCCAAATTGGTTTGTCACGTGTGAGACCTCAGGTGTCCCGTGTATTGACTATTAACTCTTGTAAATTCAGCAGACTGCGCTCAACAGATCACAAATCAGTTGAAGCTGCAGTGGCAGACCATGACTCACCCATCGGGTGCTGAGACATCTGCACTTTCACAGAAACAAGAAATGATCCACCTCGTTTTTCACAGAGGGATTCATTGTTGAAAGCCTGTTGGTCAAGTAATACTGACTGATTAAGACGATTAAGCCAATCACAGTCAGTCATTTGATGAGCTTGCAGCCGGCCGTTAAAGGAAGACAAGCTTAAATGTAAGACACAAGTTTTAATTTAACGAGTGATGATAAGTTATGTTTTGTAACTTCCTCCTGTTGTTTTGAGTGTCAGCTTAGTTTTTTGATTTGATCAATTGGTGCTGATTTCCTGTATTTTGGGGGATCGGTGATCGACCCATCCTTACCTATGAAACTGATCTTATATACCTACGGGAAGGTCTGACAGCCAGCCATTGTTGGTTTTTGCTCTGAGACCTAAAACTCAGGACACTTTATTGGTTGTTTAAGTTGACACATAAAGATTTTATTGTTTCACATGGGAACCGTTCACATTTGAAATGATACGGTGCCAATCCCCGGTACCTGGCAATCGGTACTGGTACTCAACGGTACCAATTTTGGGTTCTTTTTTGTGTTTACCTGGTAAAAAATATTAAGTTTTTAATAATAAAATATGTATTTTTTTCTATTTTACATATTAATTCTTCAATATATAACCTTGCAATGCTGTGTTCATGTCTAGCATGGAAAATTGCCTACTCTTCCTCTCCCTCACAGTCACAAGGATGTATTTAGGTACCTAAACATGCTACCTTCTGATTTAATGTACCTATAAAAGTACCTTATTCGGTACTAGGGCTGCATGATTTTGTAAAATAATCTAATTGTTTTTTTGTTTTTTTTTACCAATATTGCGATTGCGATTTAGCATGCAATTTTTGGGAGGGACATTTATCTTCAGCATTATTCACTAAACACAAGCAATAAATCAATCTATAATACGACCAATATGACAAAGGATACTGTCAACATATAAACAGTTTTTTCCTGTAGGCCAGGTCTGCATGTTGATGTAATGAGATGAATTGATACAAATAACATATCTTTATGTAACTATTACAATCACAGCAAAATATTGACTGATTGATTCAACACCAAACCTTGTAGATATGTAATATAATTATGATAATAATAATAATAATAATACATTTTATTTATAAAAGCGCTTTTCACAATACTCAAAGACGCTTTACAGAGGATAAAACAGCATATAAAACAACACACAATATTAAAACATGGATGAAAGAAACCAAGTGGATTTAAAAGACAATCAGACATTAAAAGCTATTTTAAAAAGGTGGGTTTTTGTTAGTGTTTTGAAGGTGGGAAGGTCGGGACAGATGCGGATATGAAGTGGTAGGGCATTCCAGAGAGTGGGGGCGGCGACAGAAAAGGCTCGGTCACCCCAGGTTCGGTGCTTGATGGCAGGCGGTAGGGAAAGGAGGTGGGCGTCGGTGGATCGGAGGTTACGGAGGGGCGTGTAGTGGTGGAGCAGGTCGTTGATGTAAGGAGGAGCCTGGTTATGGAGGGCTTTGTAGGTCAGGAGGAGGATTTTGAAATGAATTCGAAATTTGATGGGGAGCCAGTGAAGGTTTTGGAGGACAGGGGTGATGTGGTCTCGGGAGGGGGTGTGCGTGAGCAAGCGGGCGGCAGAGTTTTGAATATATTGCAGTTTGTTGAGTTGTTTTGAAGGGAGACCGTAGAAAATGCTGTTACAGTAATCGAGTCTAGAGGTGATGAATGCATGTATAAGAATTTCAGCGGTGGGAAAGGAGAGGGATGGACGGAGACGGGCGATATTTTTCAGATGGAAGAAGGCAGTTTTAGTGAGTTGATTTATGTGGTGTTCTAGAGTGAGATGAGAGTCAAAAATGATGCCGAGGTTATGGACATGAGAGGATGGTGTGAGGGAAGCATTGCCAATTGAGAGGTTGAAGCTGTTGGTGGGTTTGGTGAGGGATTTGGGGCCAATGATTAAGAGGTCGGATTTGTCATAATTGAGTTGAAGGTAATTGGCTTGCATCCAGGATTTTATTTCTGTTAGACAGTTGGTCAGGGTGGAAAGGGTTGGAGCGGTGATGGAATTTGTGGAAATGTAAAGTTGGATGTCATCAGCGTAGCAGTGGAAGTGGAGACCATGACGACGGATTATTTTGCCAATGGGGAGGATATAGAGAATGAAGAGGAGGGGGCCAAGCACCGAGCCCTGGGGGAATGATCAAATACCTTAAATAAAATCAGAGAAAGGAAGACAAGCACTGCAGAAAAACAGGCATTGTATGAACAATAATTTGAAAAATAACCATAAATCCTCTCCTCTATGAATCCCACACTAAATAAAGTGCAGAAATATAAATAAGACCTAATCTCTGGCTCAACCGGTAAAATATGTCAACATGTGGAATTCACCTTTTAAATGCACTTTTAAATGTTTTTTTTCTTTTTTAATTGCAGTCTTTGCGATTTGAGAATTGCGTTCTATCATATTGCGATGTTGGTTTAAATTCCATTAATTGTTCAGCCCTATTCGGTACCCATCCCCAGCTGTCAGTTATTTAAAGATAAAAATAAAAATCGGTATTGGCAGATCAGGCTTTTTAAAGATCAGTGATTGGCCAGAAAGTTGTGATCGGTGCACCCCTAGATGCAACGTATCCCTAATAAACATTTAAATCATGTCTCCCACTTTTGGTTCACACTTCATCTCTTCCCATTAAGCTTTTAACAAGTTAAAAAAAATATTTCTAGGTTTTGAGTCGACTGATTTGAAATAGATTTGAGACATAAAATGTGAAAACTGTTGTGTTGTTTACAGAAGAAATGATTCAAGTCATGCAAAAAAAAAAGGTGAAACAAAGTTAAGGTTATGTGTAGTGTTGTCCGGTTGGTTTGGCTAAGCTGCAAAAAAGAAAAGACTGTGCAGTATACCCACTTTCTGCATTTCCAGTTGAATGTGAATCCCATGTTTAGGAGTTAGAAAGTTGGCGACCCTTGTGTGACCTAAAATTCTGTCACAAACAAACCCAGTGAACAACGTCTCGACACACACATCGCTTTGAAGACGACACATTCAAAGAACTCTTCCCAAAACCCAGCCTCATTATCCTACGTTTCAGTCGTCTCTGGATGTCCCAGAGATTCACCTGTGTGATTTCACTTTAATGAGAGTTTTGATGGATGATGTCTCTGTTTTCTCAGCCTGCAGGACTAACAGCGTCTGCATTGAAGCTTTAAACAAACACAGTTCAAGAGCAACCACACGGTTTGATCAGGAGGAGTTTTGTTCTCGTTTTGCAAAGTTACAGAGTATCTTATAAAGCCTCAGCTCAAGTCAACTCCTTTAAAATTTTTTCATGCTTAATGGAGGCCTGGCAGCTTCAAGGTGCGCTTGATTTGTTATGTCAGGGCACTTGAAAGAACCAGAACTGTCCAATAAAAAGACAGTAAATCAAACACTAGAGTGAAATGACTTTTTCTCAGGGCGTAAAAGGAATAAAAACATTCTCATTAAACTGAGATCAGATTGACACACGTTTCCATTAAACCACTTCTGCAGAAACGTTTTATGAACATCCAGCACTTAGTTTAGATCTTTAACTCTGAAAGTCTTCCCCCTCTGGACCCCCTTCACTCACTAAAAGCCTCTCTGAACACCCCTCCAGGGGGATTCTGGGATTTCCCTCCCGAGTCTGATTTGGCGCCCCAATCCTCGGTCTGTGTAAGAGCAAGGATCTGCGTCTCCGTCTAACACAGAGGCTCTTTAATGTCTTCTTCTGGTAATGTACAACAGACCTAGAACAGTCAGAATGATTCACTGCCCGGCTCTCATCTTTATGTCACTCACAGGAAACTCATGCCTGCATGAATCCAGCCTCATTACTGTATATACACGCACACATACAGCACAGTACAGACAGAGCTGAGGCATTGTGGGTATGATAGTTTGAGGGAATGATGTGTGTTTGCTGTGGGACAAAGATCTGTTGATGATGGATGGTTTGAGTGTGGCTCTATTCTCTGAAATCTCTCAGCTCATAAAGAGAAAGTGGACGTTTAAAGAGCTGAATGAGGCTCATACAAACTTTATTCTTGCTTGATTTTGCACCATTTCCTGCAATCAGTGAATACAAAGGATCAGTTAAATAATGTTTCATTCACAATAATTGCTAGAATAATGGATGTCAGAACTCTGTCTGTGAAAAATGTGTTTCCACTCTGGGTAAAAACACATTCAGATGAAAAATGTGCCACATTTTGAAAAGCTCAGGAATGTATTTGCTTCACTTTGGTGACAGGGCAAAACAAAGCCTTTTGTTTATGCAGATGTTTATGTCCCTGCATGTTCCAAAAGAGGTTTCCTGCAGCAGAAAGGCAACAATCAACAGAGCTTACGGTAAACAAAGTGTTCATGCAGTGAGCTCCTAACTAATTGTATAATTGAAGTAAAGAACAAGACAAGGAAACTCTACTGAATAGAAAAAAACAGAAGAGGATAACCTGTTTGCTTTCTGAGCAGAAAAATTGTAACTTGTGCTGCTTTTTTCCTCATTGTCTCTGTGTTTGGGAAAGAAGCCTGTTCCTGTCAGATGAGGAAAAAAATTAGAAGAAGTTTAAGTCAAAACTATGGAAAACTAAATTAAAATCAAGAGAGAGGTTACAATTGTGAGATAAAAGGCAAAATTAGGAAAATAAATAGTCAAAATAATGAGATAAAAGTTGAAATTATTGGGAAAAAAAGTTGAAACTATGAGATGGAAGTTGAATCTATTGAGGAAAAAAACGTTGAAATTATGAGACACTTAGAAGAAAATATGACAAACTATCAGAAAAAAATATTTATTTTATTTTTTTGACCTTTATTTAACCAGTCTGGTCCCATTTAGATTAAAAACCTCTTTTTCAAGGGAGACCTGGCCAAGACCGGCAGCAGCAAAAACACAAAGTTACAGACAAGAAGCACAAAAAAAGACAAAGTACAGTCAATAAAACACAAGATAATGGATTAAAACCACTTTCGTAAAAACAACAGTTGGAAAAAATAAAAGATAGAATGAGAAACTGAAAAATTATGAGGAGAAGTTGAACTCATAAGAAGTCCTTTTTTTATTTGCAAATTGCACAGTTTTTTGACATGCTTTTCAGTGCACTATTTTAAATATTTTTGATAATTCATTTTTATTTTATTTTTTTATTTTATTTGAACGTGTACTTTTTTCATCTTCTCTGTGCAAAGTTCTTTATTATTTTTTTATCATTATTATTATTATTATTATTATTATTATAAATCTTTTTTTTTTCTTTGTGCGCCTTTGACACCAAAAAACGTGAACGCACCTTGCCCCAAAATTCAATCTTTGCAAAAAAAATTTGATTCCACTGCTTGCACAAAATTTAATCGTACGAAGCGCCCCCTAGGGGGTTAAAACTGCAGTCCTTCGGGCTTCTTTGAGCTACAGCCCTGAAATTTGGGGTGTGTAACAACCATGCCTAGATGAACCAAAAAGTCTCCTACGACTATCGTGAATTCTCAACAGGAACAGATTTCTAGGCTACGTATTTCAACAAACTCGTACTAGGTTTTTTTGTCACACCAACTCTAAACTTTTCTTGTTATTACTATAATGATTATTAATATGATTATTTTTTAGGAGAAAACGCCAAAATTATGAGGCAATTTAATGATAAAATAAGATAAAAATTCTAATCAGCAGCTTTCATATTTTAATCTATTTTTTTCTGTTTGTTTTTTTTTTGTTATCTATTTTTATCTCTTTTTTAATTTTTACCATGACCTTGCAGTTATGTGGCTCCCTGTGGTAACCTCTGCCTCTGTTTCACAAGATGTGGCTTCACACTCACAAACATACACACACACACACGCACACGTCAGTGCCACGTTGCCAGTTCTGGCAAATGGCAGCAATTAGGAGTCTCTGTAATCCACTCCACAGTTTTATGAGCCATTTTATGGACATGCTGTGATTCTTACTGTGCAGGTACTTGCTGAACCTTTTCCCTCGAGTTGTGTCTGTTTTTGTTTCCTTCTCCTGCTTTACAAAAAGAAGAAGCAGCAGCAGGTCTGAAAACAATCCTGAGATTCCTCCAGTTTTCACTCAGAAACTTCATCTTCTTGTTTGCTTCTTGTCACCCTCCCAACAACAACATGCATCAGAAACAGCTCCGTGTTTGATGTTTTGAAGTGTTGGAAGCCAAACAGAAGTTTCATATTCAACACGACAGGCTGTCTCGATAAAGAAAGATATTTTTCTGCTTCTACTGTTGCACAAACTCAGAGGATAAACATTTCAAGGATGGCAAAGAAAGCGAGCTATCCGTCTGATACGCTGCCAGCACTTTGCTGCTCCGTAAATCTTCTCCCCACTTCAGAAGAAAACCACGAAAACAGGAGAAGCTCTGGTCTATGTGTGTTTTTCTGCACCCTTTGTATCTGCCTGTCAGCTCTTTGTTGCTCTGTTAAGGATTTGTTTTAAAGTAAATATTATGACATAAAATAAAACCTTACACATTCCTGTGGGGAGATTTGATTGTTTCAGCAGCAAATAAGAGCAGAAGAAGTGAAGAAACCTTGAATATGCTTGAAGGGGACTCAACTTAAAGGTTGCAATATTGTTTGACCGACTCAGATTCCTTGAAGAGTTTCACTTTGACACGTTGGTGAACTTGTTACCTCTGATGGAAGAGGCTCAGTTTCTTAAAAAATACTGTGATATCTTTTTTTTTCCTTACTTCCCAGCCCTAATCTTCAGAAATACTCTTTAGGAACGAGTGTAACTGTAGTCTTTGTCTGACTGAGGTTGAGCCTGAAGCTCTTTACACAACAAAATTCAAGACTTTGCATCTTCTCCAAGTCCTTGGACTTGGAGGTCCTCTTGTTTACATTAAGCTGTAATTCCTTGCATCATGTTAAGGCACTTACAGTCTGGGTGTCACATGTTTTTTTCTGGTTATTGAAGCGTTTTGATGTTCAAAGTCATGAGGAACCTAATGTGTGATCTCTGACGCACTTGTTTCATGAAGTGTTGCCATGTTGTCTCTGTTGAGCCAGAAATACTTCGATGATTGCATTTTTTTCTGAGCTGAGCTCTCTAACAAAGCAAAAACCCAATTTAAGACCATAATAAACTTGAAATGTTTATGTTTGTAAATTTTTGTCCATTTTTAGCCAAACTGGAGAGAGACTCAGCCTCAATTACTTTGTTTACTCCTATTTTGGTATTTTCCACTGACTCGAACGAACCACAGACCAGTTTTAGCTGCTAGAATTGTTGTCTAAATTTAGTTTTATGTATTTTCACCATATTTTTAAAGATGAATGCGTGCCTGTTTGAGTGCTTTTTAACAAACCTACTCAGCTTTAACGAATGGAAACAGTCTGTTCACCTCTCGGTGTCTGTCTCTCTGCAGGGTGCCGGTCAGGAGAAACTGGGCATCTACATCAAGTCTGTTGTCAAAGGAGGAGCAGCTGATGTGGTGAGTGTACAGTAAACACAGAAAATGTGACCATAACAGAAAAGTATGATTAAAAAAACATACAGTGACTCATCCTGTGTGTGTTTTTATACAGGACGGTCGTTTGGCTGCAGGAGACCAGCTGTTGAGTGTGGACGGACGCAGTTTGGTCGGCCTGTCACAAGAGAGGTAAAGTCCGATTTTAAGTCTTTATTTTTTAGTTTAGTTTGTGAACACTGCAAAAAACTGAGATTTTATCAAGTGTTTTTGTCTTATATTCGGTAGAAAATGTCTTTTTTGACTTAATATGAGCCACATTCACCTGAGCAGTCCAGAAAAACTCTTGTTTCAAGAAATTTAAAGACAAAAATGAGGTCTGAACTGCTTGTCATACGTTTAAAAGAATCTGCCAATGAAACGAGAAAAGTTACTTGTATTAAAAGGGCTGTGAGGAGTTTGAAAGTGATCTTGAATAAGTCTCTCTTCTAGATATATGCCTGATCATAATCCACACTTTGAAATGAGATTATCAGCGCCAATATTGCTGGTTACAGTTTATTTTAAATTGCTTCTTCTTAGCTTCCTGATCAGGTCGACCAGGACCAGATTGATCCACAGCACGTCTAAGTCTCTATGACAACACCACGCCGGCTGACAAAGTTTAGTAGTGAGAAGAGATAAAACACAGAGAGCTCTATGAAAGTGATTTCTGTGATTAATTTTGTAGTGATGGTGGACACTGGAGCCTAACTGTCAGACAGAAAAAGGACAGAAGAGCAGAAGAAAGCTAAACAGGAGAGTGGTACAGCCCGAGCTAAAGGCTAACACAGGGGCTAAACTGTTTGTGGTAATGTTGATTCCAACCCACAGTCAGCAGTTATTCTGCAGTGGTCTGTTCAAACTCGAGAGTCTATCAATAAAATGAAGAGTGAGGTTACGTTAGCTCTGATTGGCAGATGACTGACAGGATGTAACCAGGATTCACTAACGTTACACATTACAGACATATCTTAGAGCACCGGGCTGTCAGCTGCTCTACAAACTGACAGTGTTTACTTGTTGTCACGTTAGCCTACAGATACGTCAAAGCACTGGGCTGCCGATAGCACTACATTTAGCCGGCTGCTACAACCTTTGCTTGATGTCACGTTTCAAACCGTAGAGCTACGCAACTGCACTGATAAATACCTTACCTCTGTGCGCCGTATCCAGTAAAAAGTTGTCTAGAACAAGGAAAATTTGTTTGGATCCAATCTCTAATTAATTCCAAAAGAAACACACACCTCACTAAAAGTAATTTACAACAGTGTAATCTATTGGTAGATTTTTTTTTTTACTTGTTACAAGCAATCCAGACCTCATTTTTGTCTTCTTACACAACTTGAAACAAGACATTTTTCTGGACTGATAAGTTGAATGAGGCTCGTATCAAGTATGATAAGACAATTTTACTTAAAATAAGTAAAAAAACACTTAAAGATTTCAGTTTTTTTGCAATATTCTAAGCCCTATTTGAGTTTGGAAAAGCGTTAGCCAAATTTTTTAATAGGACAAAAGTTGGTTTCTTGTTCTCTTCCCCCGAAGGTATCTTATTAAAGGCTGCAATTGACAATTATCCATAATTAGTATGCTTATTATTTCAACATTTACTGATTATCTTATGTAGGTAAAGTGCCAAAATATGTTTCCAAAACATTTACATCCTAATGTGATTAAATCTCTCCATCGTCTCTACCAACTGTAAAAAACTTAAAGACTTTGTATTTGATGTCTTAAATCACAGAAAAAAGGAAAAAAACCTGGTTTTCAGAAAACTAAAAGCAGGATGTGCTGCTTACAAGCTTTTCAAAGCTTGTAAGGAGCTTTTATCCAGAAATTACTCAGCTTAAATTAACATTGATGCCTCTACTTGAGCTAAAAGAGCAAACAGGACCAGTAATGATGCAGTTTTTCAGTGAAACCATCTGCCTGATGAACACCAAAACACCAAAACACTGCCTATATAAGTCTTTCTACAAGTGAGACAGTGTTTGCTTCTTATGTGCTCAGCCGTCACTTGCAAAATAATGATAATTTAACTCAAACTGAATCGATTTCATGGAAAGCTTAAAAAATGAATTAGAATATTAACATCATATGAGATAACCACATATTTTGAAAACCTCTAGGTTGAGACATCATGATGATCTCTCACTGTGTCGTATTTTTCTCTCCTTAAAAACAAGCAAATATTTCCAACACGTCTGGAACACACAGCTCAAGCAGAAAAATAAAAAACAGGGTGTGCGTGTTTTGGAAAGGGCAGAGAAGTGCTCAGTGGCTAACGCCCTGCTCAGATTAATCCAGTTATTCCTCTCCGTCTGCATGCTCGGGCTTGATGTTCTCACTCAAAGTGGATGCACAAATCACACGTTAAAATGTGTTTGCATGCAGAAATACATCAGGCTTTTTTATCCTTTTGTTGTCCTCTCTTCTCCTCCTGCAGGTAAATTCAGAACAGGATTTGCAGCCTTAAGGTTTCACGCACGTCTGTAGAAATCCTGATATTTCCTCTCGCTGCATTCCCAAAGTTCTGTCCAATCAAACACACATGCCTCATTATCGTGTGTGATCTGCCCTTCAGCTATTTATAGGATTTAGCTAAAGCCTGCTGCACATGTGGCCGTTACAGAAAATGACATGTGTTTTTGTATGTGTGTGTGTGAGTGTGTGTGTGTGTGACACAGCAGGATTGTACCCAAACTGGAGTGAAGTGAGTCTCTGGCAGTGACAGAAATAATCCCTGCCTCCTCTGGCTCAGAATAAAAGTCCTGCAGTGTATTTTCATGCTTGTTCAGATGCAGAGAAAGTTTCCCATCATGACCAAAAGTGGGGATTTTGTCAGAGGCACTTTTTAACTCTCTGGCTCTGTAAAATAACACTACCCTTTCTTCATGACTGTGGTAAAAAATGCACCTACAGTGACCCAGATTTTTTATAAGGGCTGTCACTTTAATGTGTTAAGTAGATTACTTAATTACACCGCAAAGAAACAAAAAAAATTATCATGATAACCTCATTGGCTGCCAGCCTTTTTCAGAGCATCTTGAACGATCTTTCAAGACCCAAATAACATTGTTTTCTATGACTATGTAAGCACCAAGACTACCTAAGAAGAGTGGACTCTCTTCTTTTATGGCTCTTGAAATGTACGATTCTCTCCATGATCTCCGTTGTCTTTTCTCACAATGGCGGCGCTCTTTCTCACAATGGTGGCGCTCTTTCTCTCTGAACTACCACGACACATCCTCAGTTGGAGCATGAGCTGCCTGAACTTTTTTGACTTGCAGCGTCTCGCCATGACTCTGTCATCTCACATCTTCTCCTCATATCAATGCTGCGCTCTCGTCCAAAGAGCACACCGCTCTCACCCACAGTAGTTTACGAGCAGAATATTAAAGGTCCCATATTCTGCTCCTTTTCTGCAGTTTAATGTGGATCATTGATGTCTTCATGAAATGGTAGTAACTAATAAATCAAGCACAGCAGCATTGTTTCCAGGCTCTCATAGCCCCTCTGTTCAGAACCGTCTGATTTAGTGGGCGTGGTCTTCATATGTAAATAAGCCACCGCTGATACCGCCCTACTCTTCTACGTCACTGAGAGCGGCGCCACGTGCTCCAAGTGCACAATGTTTAGAAAACAGCGAAGCTTGTTTACCGTAACATTCCAGGCCAAAACAACAGGCTAACTGCTGCTGGAGTTAGCATCCTGAAGCTAACACAGAGACAGGGGGGACACTGAGGAAAAGCTCTTACATCTGCTCCACAGCACACAGCATTTAAATTACTCACATTTCCAGGGTCCCAGGTTTGTTGGCGGATGGTTGGTAATGCGCCTGGATTCAGGACCAGTCTATTCTCTAGCCCTCTGTTGTACTGTCCAAAATTGGAAAAGCAGTCGGCTGTGAAGTGACTAGCACACACATGCACAGTTTTACTGAGTGTAGCTGGCACATTTCCTTGATAAATGAACTCTAGACACTCAGTCTTGTCTTCTTCTGAGATGGGAAGCTTGAGCATAGAACTATGTGGCTGTTTACAGCCAAAAACAGAGCAGTGATGGCTCACTGATGGGTGGGTGGGGGGTATCTCCTCCGGTGGACCAAATCAGGTCAGACTTGCTCCTGATTGGTCAAAAAAAGGGAATCGCTGACGTCAGCAAATCCCCAAAATCCAAACAGCTTGTTTTAGGTCAGGGTTTTACATTCACAATCGCTACTAAATACAAGTTTTGTCATTAAATATCACATTTTGTGGGCTGGGAGGAAAGCCAAAGACCCACAAATTTCACTAAAAGACTTTATAAAAGTGATTTTTGCATAATATGGGACCTTTAAATCAAATTCATTTAAGTTTAATGATTTGTACTGCAAATAACAAGGAATGAAAATGCGGGGTTTGAATGGGCGTAGATGGGGCACAATTGGGCACATTCGAGAGGAAAGGTAGTGTTTGAGATAAACAGTTTATTTTTTATGTACTTTAGGTGCTGAAATTGAAAAATTAAAATTAGGACGATAACAGAGATCCTTGGAAAAATTCAGCCCAGCAGCCTTATCACAGATAAAATGGTTACAAAAAGAAAGTGCAGTGAGCACAAAATGCCAGGTTGGAGGTTGGAGAGGGTTAACCGTGTGTTTCTATAGTAGAAAAACAGATTTCTTGTGGTTAGAGCTCTAAAAATGTTTTCAGGATGAGAAAAATGATGGAGCCGCTTCATCATGATAAAATCAATTCAGAAGATCTTGTGTCTGAGATACGACCTCCTTTTATAGGATTTGACTGTAATGGTATTAAACCCTCTCGTATCACCCACCATCTTCACAAAGTAATTGTGGTTCCCCACATCACTTTTCATTCAGGATGCTTTTTCCTGCCAAAACTCCCGAGTCTACCAGAACCAGTGGGTTTATTTTAAATCTGATTTCAGCGTAATCTGACGCAGCCTCAGCAGAGTATTATCACAGTTTGTCGAGCACTTTGGATGAACTTGTGCCACATTATGATGATTTAAAGATCGGGCTTTAAATAGCTCAGCGCAGAGACAGAGGAGGCTTAAATATTAATGTGTAATATATTAATTTAATGCCTCCACCAGAGAATAGTTTAACTGTGTCAGACTCTTTGATGTTCACACACACACTCTCTGTTTCTCTCTGTTTCTCTCTGTTTCTCTCTGTCCCTCCCTCCCCACTCTCAGGGCGGCTGAGCTGATGACGAGGACGGGATCAGTCGTGACTCTGGAGGTCGCCAAGCAGGGAGCCATTTACCACGGCCTGGCCACGCTCCTCAACCAGCCCAGCCCGATGATGCAGAGAGGTGAGAACACACACATTCACACACCCGTGACACTCAGCGAAACTAAAAAGCGTGCATGATTTCTTTTTCTAAATCACTGCTGGTGGTGAATTTCTATATTTCAAAGGGTTTTTACAGATCTGTAGCAAAAGGAGGAACACAATGGATAGATTCTACCAAAGCTGAATTTGCAAGATTTCATTGATATCTTTAAGAAACTTTAAGTCTGTTATGTTGATGTTGCTTCATAAATTAATAAAAGACTCAGATATTTGGCAAATTAATCAAATTAACTTTCATTTTAAGACATCTGGCTAGGGTACTGCAGCAGTATTGAGCCTGGTAGTTACATTGAAAAATGTGATTTTAAGGTTGTGTTTTATAGAAATAAACATTAGGAGAAACAAAAGTTTTCAAACATTAAGCTCTTCTTAGTTTTAAGGAAAAAAATGTGACTCTTTTTTTTTAAGGATTTCTTTATTCTGTCCTCTTAGTGGTGAATAAAACTTCTTCAGTTTTGGACAGATGCCTTGAAAGAACAGTAGATTTAAAGTTTTAAATAACCATTTAATGGGTTTTCTCTGTTTTTGGTACCTTAAAGTGCAAAAATTCTTCAAAAACTATGATTTTTTGATCCCGTTTTATAGAAATAAACATTAAAAGACATCAGCATTTTCAAATATTGAGCTCTTCTTTGATTGTTTTTTTTTTTTATTTTTTATCTGGACTCTTCCTTTGCAGATTTCTTTATTTTCTCTTCTTAGTTATAAATAAAACATCTTTAGTTTCAGACAGTTGCCTTGAAAATACAGTAGATTTACCTACATTGGCAGAGTTTTGAATAACCATTTGATGAGTTTTCTCTGATTTTTGTACTCAATAGTGCAGAAATTTTTCAAAAACTATGTTTTTTTCTGGTCCTATTTTATAATATTAAGCTATTCTTTTTGGGGGGGCAAAATGTGACTCTTCTTTTTTATGTTTTGTCCTCTTAGTTATAAATTGAACATCTTCACTTTTGGACAGTTGCCTTGAAAGAACAGTAGATTCACAGATGTAAATGGCAATTTAATGGGTTTTCTCTGTTTTTGGTACCTAATAGTGCAGAAATTTTTCAAAAACTATGTTTTTTTTTGTCCTGTTAATTGAAATACACATTAGTAGACCCAAACATTTCCAAATATTAAACTCTTCTTTGATTTTTTTGAGGAAAAAATGTGACTCCTCTTTCAATGATTTCTTTATTTAGTTCTCTTGGTGATAAATAAGTCATCTTCAGTTCCGGACAGTTGCCTTGAAAGAACAGTAGATTCACCTACATTCACCAAAGTTTTAAACCATTTAATAGGTTTTCTCTGTTTTTTCACACAAAATCACAAAATAAAGAATCGTGTTGAATAGTGACTGAAAAGCAGGAGCAGACTACCTTTCTAGGGCCTATCCTATAATGTCAACTTTGTAGGCTACCAATCTCTAGAAAAGCAAAGAAAAAACAACTTAGATAATCAATCGCACTTATAAGCTTCAAAAATAGCTTTACAAACCATTTTATTAAAAAAAAAAAAAAAAAGAATGACACATTTTTAAATTTATGTTGCCATCATTCCTGAGTTTGACTCCAGTAATGAAGACACACCCCCTTGTCTTACCTTTTTTAGCCTTTTGTACACTAAATATACAAACACCTATGAGATTATATGGACGGTCCTGAATTAAAAGCACATTTGTATTGAGTCAGGGAGCATTTTAGGTTTTGCTCTGACAATAATTGGGCTTAGTTTATAATAAAAAAAGATCAGAAAATTTCATAACAGAAGTAAGAATTTAGAAAAAATGGCTCCCTGTGAGTATAATAATCAGCCTTATTGATAATTTTTGTCAATTTTTTCAAAAACTTTGATTAGTTCGTCCTCTTACAGAAATATTTTGCTCTTCTTTGATTGTTTTTAAGAAAAAATGTGACTCTTCTTTTAAGGATTTCTTTACTTTCTCTTCTTCGTTATAAATAAAACATCTTCAGTTTCGGACAGTGGTCTTGAAAGAACAGTAGATTCAGTTACATCCTGTAGAGTTTTAAATAACCATTAAATGGGTTTTCCCTGTTTTTGGTGCCTAATAGTGCAGAAAATCCACCAAATTATTAATAATGAAGTCACCGCTTTGAGCAGTAAATGCTGCTCAGCTCCAATGCATATAAGAGGAAACTGCAGTTTGGGTATTAAGCTCATTTTTGCACTTAATGGTGTGATTTATAGTTTATTTCTGCAGGGGACACAGTGAGAAGTGAATGCATTAGTTAGCTTGAAGCTAAAATCTTCTACTTGTGAAGGGCAACAAATAGCAGCTGCAGGATAAGTTCAGCATACTTGTGAAAGTAAAGTGTTCATTTCCCCTCAGGAGCTGCAGTTTTTTCTCCGCAGCAGTCATGATCAACGGTCTTTTGTTCGTTTTTGATTTGGTGTTATGAATGAAAGAGGAGAAGCAGACACGTCCAGACAAAGTGCTTCTGTTGTTGTCTCTGAAGCGCCGTTTAAAAACCAGCGAACAGACTGAAGGGTATAATGAGTGTTTGTGGCCACAGCCAGATATGAGTGTGTGTGTGTCCAGACATGCGCACACACACATTCAGTGTAAGGTTTACTGGGCCGTCTGGCTGTGTGCTGCTCTTTGTCTGCTGGAATGTGACCTTAGCTTCATTAAGGAAGTCTTCTGGCCGGGCAGCTCTGTGGTCCAGGATGACGCTAACCGGGTGTTTCTCCCAAATTCCCGCGACCACGGCGTGTTTGTGTGGTTGGATTATTTGGCCTGCAGCGGAAGTGAAGGACAGTGGTCAGTCTTTAGAAAACTTAATGCTGGGAAATGGGACAAGGAGGAGATTTTTCTCCTCTTTTTCTCCTCCTACTCAGTAATGAGGTGGTCAAGATTTTTAGACTTTGATACTTTTTCAACACTGTGCTTTCAGTGATTTAATTCTAACCATTTCAATGTTCCAATACATTGATACCCAGCTTTAAAAAAAGTATTTGAGGTTATACTTTCAGCTGAAGCTGCCACAAGCAAAACGAGAAAGCAGCAGGGGTCACAGCGGATGAAAACCAATCAATGAAACGAGAAAAAAAGCATAATTTCCTGATCCAAAAAAACAAATAATTTGCCAGAACAGTCCAACTTTTGGTGCTGAGTAGGTTTTTATTCTTGCAATGGAGACTCTGCTCAGCTGGACTCAGAAAAACCAAACCCTGATTCTCATTTTCTAACTTTCACTGATTCTTTTTCTGTTCTGTTCAGCATCGGACCGAGGCCGAGACAAAAACGGGAAGCTGCGACCAAAGAGCGAAGGCTTTGAGTTGTATAACAGCTCAGTGCAGAACGGCTCACCAGAGAGTCCACAGGCCGGCTGGGACTCCTACCCCGAACCAAAGAAGATGAGCGGAGAGGACAGACTCCTCAAGAACCGAGCAGACCACCGCTCCAGTCCTAACGTAGCCAGTAAGCCCCCTACTGAACATAACTCTATTTATCACTTCTTTAGTTTTGAATTTTGCTGCATCTACAGAGTAAAACTTAGAAAACAGCTCTGAAATGACTCTTTACTGTCTCGTCCTCAGATCAGGGTCAAAGTCCTGCAAGTAAAGCTGTGTACCCCGGAGGACCTGGCACTAAGATCACCTCTGTCTCCACCGGGAACTTGTGCGCAGACGTGAGTAACCACAAGACTGATGATGCAAGTAGCGTGTGTGTGAGGAATGCTCTGCAGGTCGGACAGTTTGGGACTCAGTATTTAGCACGGAGAGGAGAATCATTTCTCATTTTCAAGTCCGGAGCTGCCTCTTTCCTCTGTGCTCCAAATGTTTTCTTTTCACACAGCCATTTTTGGTTTTATTTGTCAGGACGAGCCCTCCCCTCCCCGCCCTGAGGCCTATCCCATCCCCACCCAGACCTACCCCAGAGAGTACTTCACCATCCCAGCATCCAAGAGCACGGATCGGGTCGTGGGACCTGGGCAGGGCCCTCCACAGCACTGGCAGGGGATGGATGAGAGAGAACGCCTCCCTGTGGTCGACAATATCCACAACAGCATGCAGGTAGGGCAACTTTTGAAAGCAAAATAAATCTTTTGGCAATGTTTCAGTGACTTCTCTGAAAAATTCTCTCTCTCTCACTCTTGAGCTCTACTTGTCTCTACTTTGACATTTTTATCTCTATTTTTAGCGGGTTAACCACTCACAGGAGGACTTGTACCCACCACCAGGAGGAATGAGGCCAGATGAGCGCATGCTGCCACATTATCAGCAGGAGTACCAGCACAGAGACCTGGACTACCAACACAGAGATATGGACTACCAAAGAGGTCCACCAGGAGGTACGAAGACAGGAAACTGAGCAGCTTTGATACAAGGGGATAAAATAACATGAACTGCAGACAGATGGGGTTTCTACTGCCCTATTATGTACAGATCATTGTGTTTCTGATTTAAAATGTTAGTAGGATTATTCTACAGTGGCGTATTGCATTCACCTGAAAATAAAAAATAAATCCTCCTGTTTTTACAAGTAAGTTTCCCATAACAAACAGGATTTTTTTCATTTCTTTTTGAATTTCCTGTTTTTATGAGATACTATCTTGTAAAATGTACTGTCTGCTCACAGCAGGTGAAGTTCTTCTAATGTGACGTTGGTGTCCAGTGTTAGCTCTGTTAGACATGTCTGTGAATAGCATGATGCTACTTCTGGTATTCCCTCTGTTGTTGGGTTAGCACGGCTAGCTTGTCCATCTTATTGGAGATAGATCTTCCCAATAACAATGGATGGAAAGACAGGTTGATGTTGTCACTTCTTACACCTGAGAACCAGCACGTCATCCTCACCTCCTTCTCCTCACCTTGTGAGAAACATCAGGCCTAGCACCAGTTAGCATTGACATGCTACAGGCTTCTAACAGCCGATTTTACATGTAAACATTGCAGCCATGGTTACATGTAGGATCTCCAGACAAACATAGGAGAAAAAGTAGTAAAAATATCACAGAAGACAAAACCAGTTTGGTGTCCATGACCAACAAATGAACCATACAAAGTAATGATCCACTCCAAATGCAAAAAGAGACGAAAAAAAAAAAAAAAAATTGTACAAAGAAGAGAGAGCTGCTGTAACAGGCAGCCACAACCGACAGGGCGGCGCCTAGCAATCTAGATGGTATTCTTATTAGTTTGTCGTCTTCAAAAACACCTGATGGATGCGTGAAATGCTTTCAATCTAGTCAAGAAACAATCAGGCAACTGCTGAAGTACTTGACAAGTACTGGTTTGTAAAGGCTGATTCCTGTTCTTATGAGATACTATCTTGTAAAAGCAGGAGGATTTTTTTCTTTTTCAAGTGAATGCAAAACGCCACTGTGTTATTCAGTGAAGGCAAAGCTGAAATGATTAATCAGACTGTCAAAGTCAAAATTGTGACCTTTGCGTGAAATCCTGCAGAGAAGTGTTAATATTTACCTTTCCATGTTTCCCTTTTAGGAGGCTCTGACCACTGGGCTCCACAGCCCCAGGTCTCCTCCTCCTTGGAGTCTTCCACATCCAGCCAGGAGCACCTTAACTTCTCCGCCTCCTCGTCTTCCTCCAATAAAACCCAGAACCAGAAGACTGGACCGGGTCGATGGAAGACGCCCAACACCCCCCACGCTGCGCCGCCACATCCCGCCCAGCAGCCATCCCGCTCCGACCTCCCTCCTCCACCACCCCCACCGCCTGCTCCTTACCCCGAAACCTACGACCCCTACGACCCTCAGCCAGACCTGCCACTGCCTCCGCCTCCTGCCACTGTCACTGCCGTAACCGCTCAGCAGGCCGCCGACCGCAAGAAGCGAGAGGAGCAGCAGCGCTGGTATGAGAAGGAAAAGGCTCGGCTGGAGGAGGAGAGGTGAGTTCATTTACAGAATTTTTCTGCTTGAGAGAGAAAACGTTTGATTTTTGGGACTAAACTTCACTAATGTAAATGTTGATGATTTCGCAGAGAGAGGAAGAGGAGAGAGCAGGAGAGGAAGCTGGGTCAGATCCGGGCCAACCCTGTCATGCCCGTCCAACCTCACAACAACGGAGGAACCCTGCCTCCTCCTCACCACCAGCCCCCTCTGCCCTCTGTAGGCGCTCCTCAGCCTTACCTCCCCCCTCAGCCTCAGCCACAGCCTCCACCATCCAGACCGGAGAAGCTGGCCAGCCTGCCGCGCTCAGCTGTTCCTCCGCCTGCCAGTGCCAACCACCCCCCAGGTAACAATATTTCCCCTTTAAAGGAAGAAACCGTGTTTTTCTTTATTCTTTAATAATAATGATGATGCTTCGTGCTTTCAGGTATGGATACGGTGATCAGGGAGCTCTTACCGCAGCAGCAGCCTCGCACTATCGAGAGACGGGACCTGCAGTATATCACCATCAGTAAGGAGGAGCTGTCGACCAGCGACAGTTTGTCTCCAGACCCCTGGAAGCGAGACGCCCGAGAGAAGGCGGAGAAACAGCAGCAGCTTCACATCGTCGACCTGCTGGACAAAGAGATCCAGGAGCTCCAGGTGAAAACAAAATGAACTCTACACTAAAGCATTAATCAGATTAATCCAATCATTACGATTAATCTGATTAAAACATTTTAACTCGGGTAACTCATCTGCTGAAGTCCCTGAAATGTCTCTGGCAACACATTTTGTGCAGTTTGTCTAAGTAGAGAAGATAAATAAAGAATAGTCGACTAACATAAAGTATTATGCAGTCTGCAGGAGAAAGTTTTCTTTTCTGCTCCGGGGCTTCAGTAAGTCTACCTCAGACAAACTTACTCAATTGTAATTTGGATTGAAACAAACTCAGACCCCATTAATATCATTGAGGACACAGTTTTTGCAAAGGTTTTGGAAGTTGCCTCTCAAGATGCTTAAAGATTTTTTGTTAACATGAAGTGTTAAAAGTGTCTAATTAACACGCTTAGTGCAAAAATATTTCCTTTTTTCTTAGGTCTGTTTACTAATACAACAGCAACCCTGTGATTAATCTGATTCAATAATTTAATAGTTTGACAGCACTACTCAAAACAAAACTCAAGCCATTTAAAGTATATTTATAAATTGTATCTACGGACTTTATTAAGCCCAAGGGAAATATGTCATTTATCATGATTAATACCCAGAATAGACAAGTGATTAACTTTTTTAATCACTGACGGTAGAGGTGGGCGATACTAGGAATTTTGGCATCGATCTGATGCCAAGTAAATACAGAGCCAGTATCGCCGATACTGATACTGACACCGATACTGACACCGCTTAAAATTTAAGGTTGATGTATCATCAAACTGTTGACCTTTTGGTGTTTTTGCAATTTTTTTTCTTAAATTGTGTTGTTAAGACCCAGGACAAAATTTGGGCAAAGTTTAACAGTGACTATAAAATACTTTACTGCCATGAGAAACATTTATGTTCAGAAACAACAAAACATTAAGTAACAAAACAAATTTAACCAAAACACTGTTATGTGTGGAATTCTTTTCTTAAGAAATAAAGTGCAGAAAATGATCACTTTGAGGTAGCTTTAAGACTACGATAAAAAAATAAATAAAAGGTCTCTCGTTATTGCAATCATTTCTTAAAATAATAAAGTATAAAGAATTATCACACCACAACAAATGTTATAAAAAATTCCAAACAAACTTCTTTTTTCAAGTAGAACTGTTTATTGAACCATTTCTAAAAGTAAAGAAATTTTTTTCCTTTGGTGCACTTCTGTTTTTTTCTTAAATAAACAAAGTGTAAAATTATCTCCTGAAAAGAAATAAAAACAAAATCTTTTTTGTGGTAGAGTGTTAAGAAAGCAGAGGGAGTAGACACAACCAAGTCACCGCTTATATAAAACCACAGCAGTCAGTGCGTGCAGGAGGAAAAAATAAACTAGGGTATCAATCTTTTTGCACTGGTATCATTCAATATCAATACCAACTTTGGTATCAATATTATTGATATTTGGATCATCCACCCACCACATCTTGACAGCACTACTCTATACGTAATATAATCTGTGGATTTAAGCACAATCTTAGTTATTTATCAATAAAAATGCTGTCATAGTCTGATCACACTTTTGTGTTTTCAGGCCAAGCCTGAGCGAACAGCAGAGGAGAGCGACCGCCTCAGGAAGCTGATGCTGGAGTGGCAGTTCCAGAAACGACTTCAGGAATCCAAGCAGAGCGACGAAGATGAGGAAGAGGAGGACGACGAGGACGTGGACACCATGATGATCATGCAGAGGCTGGAGGCCGAGAAGAGAGCCAGGGTGAGACTCGGGTGTGGCGGGATTAGTGAGGATAAAGCTGATGATCTGAACGAGCAGAAAAGCAGTCGAATCAGTCGTTCGGTTCACGAGGAAAGAAGCGCCACAGGAAATCAGGCTGGTGATTTTGGGAACGGGGGGGTAGTGAAGAGACAGAACCGGCTTTCAAATGCTAAAGGGGGAAATAAATTCCTCTGTGGCAGCGCTCCCACTATGAATGTCCTGCAATGTGCATCTGCAACATGCTTCTGTCATCGCTTTGCCATGCTGAGCTGCTTAAATCTGATTGGCTGGAGGGCTGGAGGGGAGGGGTCTGGGGCAGGCAGGTGGGAATGTGTGTAAATGCTGCATTCACATTACATGGATATAACTGACTCAAAGTAAGACACACAGAGGCTGCATGTGTGATTGATCATGCAGCTGTGGTTGGAATCCAACAGAAGTTTCAGTTTAAAAGTTTTATGTTGTTGTTGTTTCCATTTAATGTCAATGCAGCATCAACGCTGACTTCCAGAGCAGGAATGAGCCATGACCACACAGTCACTGGTCTCATTTCTGTGAGATTATACCCCTGAATGGACACTGATGACTTGATTATTTCATTTAATGGTTCTGGAGAAAGTCGAGGTACAGTTTGACTTCAACTTTTACTTTACAGAGACCCCTGCAAACTAACACAGCTAGTAACTAACAGAGGTTTAAAGCCATGTACAGCCTGCAAGACTGAAGTTGTCAGGTGCATCAATGTTCAATTTTGAAAATGTCACATCTTATGCAAAACTTTGCCCTTTTTAAGCTGCCAGGAACTGATCAAACGGACGACTAAAGTCACATTTCTACAGAGAAATTTAGTTTCTTCGTTTAACATGACAAAGAAAAAGCATAGTGAAAAACTTTAATGATTAAGATTATGCGAGCAGTCATGAATTGTGTGTAAAGGGTTGTGCAGTTTTATTATCCAAAGAGTGAGCAAGACCCTAGCATGAAGTGATTCTAATTACGGATGTCCTGATTTAGATTTTTTGACGTCAGATCTGATCCAATTTTCTTATGTTTATCTAATACCATACCGACTGATACAGATTTTAGAGGTAGGAGAAAAAATCGAAAATCGCTATATCAGAATTTTTTGTGTGGCAAAATCAAAATCATGATTCTTTGTCAAAAAAATCTCTATTTCTTTCACATTCAAATCCTTCATTTCAGTCTTTGTTAATAAACTGGATTGTAAAACGGTTTCCACTTTTCTCCAGCGGTGGGTGAAATTTTTCTCTCTGACTCACTTGATTGGCGCATTAGGGGAAATTATGGCTCCCAATATAGTCTGTAGACATTATCATCATCATTTAACTTTTCACATGGTCTGGTTTTTAAAAAGCACATTAAGAATCGAAAAATCGTAAATATCGACGAATCACAATTTAAATTTGATTGGCACCACAAAAATTGTAATAGAATCAAATCGAAAGAATAGCATATCGTCCCAGCCCTAATAGAGGCCGATACCTACATTTTCAGACCTTAAAAAATAAAGTATATTTTGTATGTGTAAATGCATACATACCCTTTTTTATTTTGCTTTATAAAATGAACTGTATTGCAACAAACTTGCTCTCTCAACCAGATCAAAATAAAGAACAGAATGAAAATAATAATAAAAATAAATAAATAAATAACAAATCCTGAATACTTTGAAATCAAAAGCCTTCATACAACTCAATTTTACAAAAGAAATTTAAAAAATAGTCAAGATTAAGAAGAAAACCTTCAAAAACGCTGGTGCTAAACTTTGCACACAAAAAACAACCCAGAAAGTGCAGATTACAGGGAGATTTACAGCAGCCATACAGCATGACGGTGCTGAAAACACGTGAAAACTGGATCAAAATTCGATGCTATCCGATCTTCCAAAAATAGCCAAATCGGGCGCTAATACCAATCAGTGTATCAGATCGGGACATCCCTACTTCTATTAACTAGACTAACATACTATCATGTATAAACTTGCCTTGTCCAATATGCATAACCGAGCATACTGCCTTAGTTTGGGCTATATGATGATTTAAAGATGGATTTTATGAGTTTGAAAAGATTTTTTTCATTTAGCTAAAAAAAACAACAACTTTCCAGCAACTAACAACAAAAACAGAAAAGATAAAACATTAACCAGATTGTTTTTTATAATTCACATCAAAGTTAAAACTTGTACTGAAGGTAGCTACATAGGGTTGTGTTGGAGGATGCCTGGGTGTGGGGTGGAGCTGGAGGGTGTAGTGATGTGCTGGTTGTGGTTGGTGAGCTGAGGGAGTGACTTTCTGGTGAGGGCGTTTGGTTGGGTTTGTGTTTTCTTTTTTCCTGTAATAAAAACTGCTGTTAAAAAACTTTCTGTAAACAAGTGGAAACGGCAAAATTTACAAAACCAATCTGGATTTAAAAAATGTATTCTGACATACACCATGTAAACAAACAGCCCCTATTATGATACATCATGTAAAAGAAAATGAAACTTAAAGCTCCAGGGTGGGATTTTTATGGAGTTATGAAACAGACTTGAAATCAATGCTGTTGCATCTTTATAACATAGAACAGCAAACAAACTTGTTTATTTGTTTATTTTTTTTAGCTATTTGTCATTTCAGAAAGAGTAGGTGGGTAGGTTGAGGAGGGTAGGTGTCTCTCTGATTGATCAGTTAACATTATGTCTTTGTTTAAGATTTCAGTCATGAGATCACTATTGTACATAGGCTACCCCATTCTGACTCTTTTGATAAAGATAGATAACTTGATTTTTACCCTTTTGTCCACAGGGGGGTGCCAAAAACAACACACACTAAAAAGTTAAGAGGAGCTTTAAGACAGCTGTCATTAGGAATATTCAGCAAACCTGAGATTCTCCAAATAAACACATCCTTGCTCATAATTCAGTAAAACTATCAAAAAAAAATCCTCATGAAAGTCGAGTCATCGGTTTGAGATCCAACTATTCAGTAGGGAGAGCAGCAGTTTTGTTGATTTTTGCTTTGGTGGAGCGTGTAAAGGTCAGTCATAAGCTCAGCAGAGAAAAACAAAGTTCAGTAATGTTTTCACTTTACTGTTTGTCACTCCCCTCTCCTTTATAAACCACGTTACTCCTCAGTTTCTCCTTTCTTTTCCTCCCTCTCCTCTGTTTGCTAACTAAGTTTGATTGATATCTGTATTGAATCCTCCACACCTCTTTTTTTCAGTATTTGGGTATTTTCCTTTTCTTCCCTCCCTCCCTGTCTGCCCCCCCTCACTCTCTTCTTCTTCTTCTTCTTCTTCTTCTTCAGCAGCAGAATGCTGTCCCAGCTATCTCTGTTCTAGACTTGGTATGTTCTTCCTGTTAATGACCAGTTTCCTCTAACCCCTTCCCTTTTACATCACTTCCTGTTTTTTTGGTCTGGGCTGCCCACCTGCCCGTGTTTCCTCTCTGTCTCTCCTCACCCATCTTGGACTATTGTCGTTGTTTCATTGGGGGTGGGGTTTAGGGGTGGAGGCGGGGCTGAGGAGCAGGGGGTCATAGGGAGGCCGTCCTGGGATGCTTGGTGTGGTTTGGCTGGGGAAGCTGTCCATCTCTTTGTCCACTCAAAACCACTGCTGGAAGAAACACTGAACCTGCTGCTAACAAATTAACAGAGACAGAAGTTTCTAAGTTAGAGAAGCATCAGAAAACTAAACCTTTACTCACTAACAGAGCAGCAGATCTCAGCGCAGAGTGGTTCTGTTCAGCAGTGATGTTTTGAGCGGCTCTGGAGGTGGTGCCTGCATGGCTGATTGCATCACAGGGGCGTCCAGGTTAAGGTCCATGCATGAGAGTCCTGTGAGCCTCTGATGCTGCCTGCGCAGGGCAAACTCATGGTGTTGTGGTGTTCATGACTCCATCCGTTCATCCATTTGTGTGTGATCAGCTGAGCCTCTCTGTGTTCTGTTTGCTAAGGGTCTGTTTAACTAAAACAAAAACACACGTTTCCTCACTTTCCTACCTCAAGAACAAAATAGCACCTATAGGAAAACTTATATCTAATACAATTATTGTTACCACTAAATATCTTTGTATCCACAGATGTCACTGCCTTGACATTATTAGCCACACAAATAAAAAATAAAACCATAAGAAGTATTGAACATGTAAATAATGCCAATTTTAAACTTAAAAAATTAGTAGAAGTATTTTTTTTTTTAAATTAAAATTCAATTTTTAGTTTTTCATAAAATTATTGAAATATCCAATAAATAAATGTCCATAAAAAGACATTTCAGATGGATGAGATGGATAGTGTAATTTATTTATTTATTTTGAAAATGTAAAAAAATTCATGTAGGATTTCAAAAGTAGCAAAAAAAATCCTTAGAATTTATTAAATCAAATAATAAAATAATATATATTTAAAAAAATATATACATAAATAAATAATTTAATTTAATGTTATTTAATATAATGTATTTTAATATAATATAATATAATATAATTTATTATAATATGTTTTTTTCTTTTCTTTCTGTTAACTTGTTAAACCAAAATTATTTAAATTACAATTGAAAATACTTATTTTTTTATATTTCAGTTTTGTGAAAGTTAAGGGTATTATACATAGCATTATTACTCAGAAAACTGATGAAAAATCTATTATTATTTTTTTATTTTTTTTATTTTTAATTAATTAATTTTGTGAAGCAGTAAATATTTGCTCTTAGTTTTTACATTTTATTTTATTAACTTGAAACAAAAATATATTACAGCCTTATCATGCTGTTAATGCATGTTTTTAAAACCCTACATGTAAAGTGGACAACAGGTTGTTTTGTAATTTGGTTGAACTGATCCTTTAATGCCATCCAGCCCAAAGAAAGGGTTTGTTCCTATTGTGTCATCTTCTACAAGGTTTGTGTCGGGCTGGTTTGATTTCAGAGCATTTCTGCAGCAGTTTACAGTTACTTTAGTTACAATAAGTAACTTTGTCTGCCTCTTACATAGGATCTTTAATCGTGTCTTTACAGCTTAAATCAACTACACGTTCAGAAGCTAAAGGAGGGGCTGTCTCTGTTTCTGCCCTGCTCTCTTCTGGTTGCTGTTGTTGTTGCATGTTGTTGTCGTTGTTGCATGTCCAGCAGTATGTGTTTCTGCCTGTGCTGTGAGTTTGCTGTGCACACTGCTCCTCCCCTCCGGAGCAGTCCTGTGAGACGAATCCAACCTACCTCACGTCACACACGACATGTTAGCGTAGCAGCTGAACAGAGACTTTAATGTGGGAATGTTCTCATAGTTTCGTGATTGAAAAACATGCAATTTATGTTGTGCTAATTGTGTCTTTGTCTGCGTGTGTGCCTGTCTCTGTGTGCTTTGTTTGTTCGTGTGATCAGTTGCAAGACGAGGAGCGACGGCGTAAGCAGCAGCTGGAGGAGATTCGTAAACGGGAGGCGGAAGAGCGGGCAAAGGAGGAGGAGAGGAGGTGGAGGGAGGAAGAGAGAGCCAAACGAGAGGCCGAGGAGAAGGTCGGTTTGTCTGTTTGTGAAACTCATTTAAGTTATGTTTATCAATAATTAATATGTGATAGATGTTTTTTCAAGTTAACTTTGCTCTCTTTGACCCAGCCCATGAATATAACAGGAAAAACAGCACAGAATTGTATAATAGCTACCAACTTTTTGCTCGGATATTATAAACTTGAAGTAAAAACGGTTCAACTATTACTGAATTTTCCATTTTGGAGGTTTTAAATAACCATAAGTGTGATCAGGTGTCAGCCCACTCATCTCCGTTTTGTGTGCAAACTCAGACATATTCAGTGTTTTTTGTCATCATGTCGTCCTCACTGATCTCACCATGATGTCATTACTGTGGTGTGATTGTCCCGTGACCTGCAGACACGTGATCACACTAATGGTCGTTTGAAATCGACACAGACTCAAACCAGTTTAAAATGGTACTGTCTATCTTAAGCTTTAGTAGAGCTGACGTCATAGAAAAGGAAGGAAATAAGACCCGGTCAAAATATTTTATGTAGAAGATCTATAGTACGTCAGCTTAGGAAAAAGGAAGTTATTGGAGTTATGCTGAGGCAATAAATTGGTAAGATACTGTACGGTACGATAGGGTACAATACGGTAGGATATGATATGATATGGTATGGTACAATACGGTACGATACGATACGATACGGTACAGTACGATGCGGTACGGTACGGTACAATATGGTATGGTACGGTACAATACGGCACGGTACGGTACAATATGGTGCAATATGACATGATATAATATGGTATGGTACAATACCATACAGTACGGTGCGATATGATATGGTACAGTATGATACAATACAATATGGTGCGATACGATATGGTACGGTACAACACAGTATGGCATGGTTTGATACAATACAGTATGATACGGTACAAAACAGTACAATTTGATGAGATAGGATAGGACTTAATACAATAGAGTATGATAGGATACAATGTGACATGATTTGATATGTTACATTGTGATTTGATATGATATGATTTGATACATTACGGTACAATGCCATAGGATAGGATTTAATGTAACATGATGTAATACTGTACACAGACACAGTGTTTTCGGTGTTTTTTTGGTGATACGTTACAATATGTTGTGATACGGTATAAGTTACGATATACATTGCGATCTTTTTTGAGACGATATGTTACGGTACAATATGTCACGGTGCAATGTGTTACGGTACAAAATGTTACAATACAGTGTTACAATATATGTTACAATATGATCAATAGACACTTTATGTTACAATATGATATGTTTTGGATATATTTTTAATTTGATATTTTACAAAACGTTTTGTTACAATACAAAGCAATTTAATACAAACACAGGAGAAAAAAAGTTGCTTTTAAAATTGTTTTTGAGTTACTTGCTGAAAAAAACGATATACGTCGCAATGTTTTACCATGTGATATGTTACGGTACAATATGTTACGGTACAATGTGTTACAATACAGCGTTACAATGTATGTTACAGTATGATCAATAGACACTTTATGTCACAATACAATACGATACGTTTTCGAAACAATGTTTTCAATTTGATATTTTACAAAACGATTTGTTTCAATACAAAGCAATTTAATACGAAACACAGGAGACAAAAAGTAGCTCTAAAACCGTGTCTGAGTTTCTTGCTGGAAAAAAAAAAACAAAACATAAGAATAAACCAGGATATGATACATCCCAATATTATATTATAAAACAAATTCACTAAATCAGGGGGAAAAATGTCTAAGAGTAATTTTTTTGTCATCATCAGTGTGAAGATTGTTTTTAAATGCTGTCCAACATATAGATTTACTGTTTTCTAAATGTTTTGACTGTGAAGTTGGTGTTTAATGTAAATTTGTCCAGTTGCATGTCCTCATCCTGTGCACCCCCACCCCAATGTGATGTGTTGATGTGTCATGTTACGTGCTCCCACCCACCTCAAGCATGGGACTCCCATCATGTCGTTGATGTGTGTCAGGAAGCTCAGTTCATTCAGTTTGTCGGGGAAGCAGTTATGATTTTTGAGGTTTTTATGTTATTTGTTTGATATTTTTGTCACCATCTCCATCCAGCATTGCTTCAGTTTAGGGAATGCCGCCCACCCTCCTACTGTTCCCTGAAAAACCCACATGCTTCATGCACACAGGCGTACACACACACAGAAATCTACGCCCACCCACCTGCCTCATTCCCGCCCTCAGCCATCCATACCATACATACACACCCAGCCAAGCCACCCACTCATTCAAACCCCACACACCCACTAATCCCTCCCAGTTTCTTTAGATTCTCACTGGGCCGATTCAACCACCAAAAGCAGCTCTGAGACGTCCACAGCTCAAGATACCGCTGCTTTTTTTAAGGACACACACTCAGTTTTCCACACATGAAACGGACAAAAAAAAGAAGATAATCTGACTTCAGAAGCAGTGAGATTGAACACATGTGACCTGGAGCAGCTGGTCGAGCTCCAAACCAAGAAATCCAAACACATTCCTGCAGAGTAGATTCACGAGGAACATCACAGATCTCTCCCTGAAGTGTAGATACCAGAGTTCGAGTCCGGGTGGGCTCGAATCAAAAAAAAAAAACCTCAGCCACAAAGCGCAGAGTGTAAACTGGGGACACACAAAGAGCTGAGGCACATATGGACTCACACTTAAATACACAGAGCGTTGAGGGAAGGGGAGATGGTGGTAGATCAGGGTGGTCCATGAAGCTCGGCTGGTTTCTGTGAGGCCAGAGGCAGCTGCTGAGGTGAGGCTGTGTGGAGTTTAGACCAGTAGGAAAAAGGTTTATTTTGTCAGACCAGGTTTGATTTGCACAATTTCATAAAAAATTGATGCAAAATAAGAAGTAAAAATCAGTTCAGTTTGCAACACCCTGATTCTTCTAGAAATGAGCACATACTTTATAGCTATTTTCTTGCGCAGATCCCTAAACTCTTCTGGTATGTGGCTTTAATCTGCAGAAACTTTGATTGTGCCAGGCTCGTATTGATGCAGAAAGTCAGGTTACAGCTGAGAGAGACTGGCAGAAGCTCTGCAGCTGAAATCTTTCGTGTGTGTCCTTGTTTTCCTAAAGTTTATGGCTTGTTTTGACCCAGTGGTCGACTAAATGTGCACAAGCAGCTGAGAGTGGCAGTGAGGTTTACCGAGCCTCTGTGCCTGATTGTTTCTCTGATCTCACTCGAAGTCAAAGGTCGTGTTTAAAACGCACAGGAGCTGTGTCCCAATTCAGGGTCTGCAGCCCATGTAGGCTGGCTTTGTAGGCTGAGTAGACTAGGGATGCACCAATCCAGCTTTTCTGGTCCCGATACCGATCCTGGTCCAATGCCAGTGTTAAATAATAACCTGGTAAGACCGGTAATGTTTTGAGTAAAATACAAAAATGACTACATATAGAATTACTGAAGTTAATATTTATCTAAACTATAAGTGTTTAAATGTTTATCAGCAGTTTTGTCTAAAAAAAGCTCCAGAATTTACAGAAATGACAGTTTGATTGTAAAATTTTATACCTTGTAGACTAAATCATAGTTTAGCCTTAGTGTCAAATTTGGACCAATCCTTTCCCACCGATACCCGATCCAGCTTTGAGGGGCTGGATCGAGCCCATACCCCATACTAGGATCGGATCAGTGCAGCATAGACTGCAAAAGGCCAAACTGAATTGAGACAGTCTGGTTTACGGAGCATTTTTCCTCTTGTTGTCACTCAGTGTCGCCCCCACCTGTCAGCCTTACTTTTCAAACACATGTGAAACCAAAATCTTACATTTAAAACATTTTTTTTACTATTATTTTTCTAAATATTTTACTTCATTATTATTATTATTTGTTATTAATAGAGTACGGAACCAAAATGTACATGTTAGAGTTAAGCAACAACATACATTTTCTGCATTTGAACATGCACTAGGGGGCATGTTTGATCAATTAAAAAAAATAAAAATTATGAAGTGCAAGCTGTTTAAGTTTTAATTGCTTTTTAAGAGTACTGAATTAATTGAACGTATTGTTAAAATTCTCTGGAAAAGAAAAAAAAAGTAAAACCATCAAGTAATTTTTTTTTTCCAGAGAATTTACATTTACGAACATTGAACAATCCTTTTACCAAAATGAGAAGATTCATAAATTTTCTCAGTGTATCACTTAAAAGAGCCTAAGCACATTTTACCAAATTAAAACAGAATCTTCTCCAATAATTTAGAAACACAATCACACAGTTGTTGCCAGAAATCTTTAACAAGTGGGTAACACAACACTTCTTCTGGAGTTCAGCCATTTCCATCATAGATATATGTTGTACACGCAATGAATCTTGGGATATGTGAGGCTAAGAAGGATTCACCAAATCCGTCCTTTGAGGCACCTGAAGAGGAGGCCGGATTTGTCGGCCGTCGACACACCACTGTGACATAATCGGTCTACAGATTCAGTCTCTGTAAGGTGCAGCCCCTGAATTGGGACACCCCAAGTTAGCATTGAAAGTTCAGGTCCTAGATGTCTGTAGGTCGTTGTCCTGAGGGTTTATACAGGATGTATAGGTTGTTTGAAGAGGAGTAGTTATTTTAAGGGATGATTGTTGGGTTTTGGTCCCTTGATGGGAGTTTTGGATGTGAGACATCGTAGGATTAGAAAAGTTTGGTGGAGTTTGTAGACTAGTTGATAGATCCAGAGTTGTATCCGTAGCTGGTTAGCCAGTCAGTGTCTATTACTGAGGTGTGAGCCAATGAGGGTGGAGCTTACTAACAGGTTGTCCCTCCCCTAGAGGAGACAGGAGGAGGAGTACTACACTCGCCTGGAGGCCGAGCGGCGCCGGCAGCACGAGGAGGCCGAGAGAAAGCTGCTGACGCCTGACGAGCCGGCCGGTCTGTATCGGCCCCCGCTGCCCCGGGACTACCAACCCCCCGCCCCCCACAACCCTACTAACACCCCCCCGCCCCCCCCACAGAGAAACACCTCCTACCTCAAAACCCAGGTCACCTCCCCCGACACGCTCTACACCGCCAAGTTTGTCTCCTACGCGGGTGACGAGGACGAAGACGAGGATGCAGGAAGTGGCGGCGGCGGCAGCCAATCAGGTCAGGTCAAGCTGTCGGCCACCAGGAAGTCGTACGGCGACCTCCCGGCCTCCGCCTCGCCCAATCACGGCAGGCCTCAGCCGCCGCCCACTGCGCGCAAACCCCGCCCCCTCTCTGACGGCATCTTCCTGTCTGGCTCATTCCAACCGCCATTCAACAACTCCAACAGTACAGGTCCCCCCCTTCCTGCAAAACCCAGCTCCATGCCCCCCGGAGGCTTTAAAGGTAGACGCAGAGAGAGGAGAGAGGAGGCAGGCTCGCGGCAGCGCCCCCTACAGCTCCCACACCTCCCTCTCATCCACTCATCTTCTCTTCTTCTTAGCGTAGCGTGTTGATTTGACTCCTTGTTTTTAGTAGCGAGGTGTTCTGCCTTTTCATTCCCACCGTCTCCTTTTTTCTTTCTTTACATGTTTGTCCAGATTTTTCTCCTCCCGTCCCTCCGTTCATCTCTCTGTGTTCGTTTTTTTAATGTGGAAATTCTCCCTCCTCTCCAGCCAATCAGACTGTATTTGTTTTGTATTTTTTTATGTTGGTTTGTCGAACACCTCTACCTGTCCCCGGTAATTTTTTCTCCTCCTCATCTTCCTCCAATCACAACCTCCCCTTCGATCGAGCACCAGAAACCAGAAAAAAGCAATCGATAATCACGCCACCACTTTTTTTGCTGCAGATTGAGACCCATCAGAGCCAATCATAGTACTGTTGGTGTTGTCGCTCGCCGCCTCCTTTGTGTCTGGTCTGTTGCTGCTTGGGAATCAAGGAAGTGGGGGGAGGGGTTGGAGGCCAGCCGTCAGTCTGCCTGCCCGCCTACCACCCCCCCTTCCTGCCCCGTGGCTCTGCTTAGCGGTGTTGGCTTTAAGGGAAGGAGACACACCATTGGCTTCACACGCTCATCAATCCACTCGATCAAACAGAAATCAGCTCATTTCATCCAACATGACGCTCACGCAGCAGCAGCGAGATGTGAGAGAGGCCTCAGATTCGTCTGTGGCTTGAAAACAGCCTCTAATTTTACCCACAGCTCCCCCTAGTGTCAGCCATCCCCCACTGCTGAGATTTGAAAGGTCACGCTCCAGTCACTCTCAACGTAAACTCACTTATCTCCCAGCTGAAAGTAGCCCGTCTCCACTCAGATCAAATATTAAACACTGGACGTCTTTCTTGGCTTATCTCGTTCAAATATTTTCTCTCGATGTGTATCACAGATTCTTCAGAAGGTTTCAGCGTTGGAAAGCGATATCTGACAGTTGAGAGGTCAAGCTGCAGTCAGTTGGCAGCTGCGTGGGGTTTTTTCTCTCCAAAAATATCTCTGCTTGGTTTGAAACACCTTCTGTGTGAGTCCAGTGTCAAGTCTGTTTAGATAAAACAATCTCCATATTACATAACTGAGATTTTTGCCCGTTTTACAGCAAATAAAAAACATTTGACTCCTAGTTTCAGGGAAACTCAAGTTTCATTTGAATCCTTTAGTTTGTCCAAACCATCTGTTTGTTTAAGAAGTTGCTGCAAGAATCTAGTTCCTCAAGAATTTTAATCATTGCATTTGCTCCTTATTCTCGTAAGTTATTAAACACACACTTATTGGTTATCACATGCTCAAAGAAATCAAATTAGCTGCTGAATCATTTACAGATAGTAGATACTTTGACTTTCAAAAAGGTCTGAGAGTTACAGAAACAAAGTCTTTGAAACAGGCAGCCAGCACTCTTTGTTCCTTTTTTCCAACATTATTCACAGTCTGCTCTCCAAAATAAAGACAGAAAAGCTCAAAGTTAGAGTTTTAAAGAATAAGAAATAGTTTGGAAACCACCACTCTGACTCTGGGCTGAGATTTGTGCCATTAGAGGCTGAAATTAAATTTAAAAAAATCATGATTTGAAGTTCAAATCAATGTTAACAAACTGAATTTATTTGCTTTTAATTTTGTTAACCTTGTAAATTCAAGTCTCTTCATTCCTTAAATTTAAAAATACAAAATAAAACCCCAAAATAACTCCATTGACTGTTCATCCATTGGTAGTAACTTCCAGAAAAGTTTATCTGCTTACTCTGTTAAAATAATAAATAACACACACTGAGGTGTGGGACTCCAGATTTCCACTGCCACAGTTAATAAGTCCTGTACCTAAGTCTTGTTACTCGGGGTGGGTACCTTTCACATTTGAAACGATGCCCAGTACCTGGCAACCGCTATCGGTACTCAACAGTGCCAATTTTTGGTACTTTTGTGCATTAATGTGGTAAAAAATATCAATTTGTTTAATAATAGAATGTAACTTTTTTCAATCCAACATATTTATTCTTCAATATATAACCTTGTAATGCTGTGTTCATGTCCAGCATGGAAAATTAGCTACTCTTCCACTCCCTCACAGTCACAAGGATGCATTTAAGTACGTAAACACGGTACCTTTTTATTTTACCCGGTACTTTTGACAGATTTCAGTCTGTGCTTTTTGAAATTATCTAATTTGGTACCCATCCCTAGTTGTGACAGAGGAGAAATGAAACAACATTAAAGCAGACGTGAAGAGGATTTCTGTAAATCTATACTTGATTTTACTCTTCCTCACAGCCGTAGATGAAGGAATGGCTTAGTATTAAAAATGAATTTGGTGTTTTTCATTTTAAGAAAAGTTGAATTTTTTTAAGTAGGTTAAACAACAGTTTAAAGAGAATAAATTTAGTTTCAAAACATTAAATATTATTTCAGATTGAGCTTCCTGAATTAAACTATTATTATTTTTATTATAATTATTATTATAAGCAGTAGTAGTACTTTTTTTTTTTTTTTTTTTGCAAAGCTAAAGGCACTCTGGCATTATTTTTGATTGTCTGATCAGGTATCTAATCATTGTGTGAGTGAGGGAGTGAAAGGGTAGATACCATGAGACTTTTTCTTCTTTCCCCTCCTTTCATTCATTAGACTTATTTTGTTTTGTATTGTACTTGTACTTTTTAATGTTATCATGAAAAAATGAAAAAAAAACTAAGCTAAATATAATAAATCCAATTCAGTTTCTTGTGGTGCAAATCTCAGCCCATATCTGACTTAAGTTTCTCAAATGACTTTCACAAGGAGTTACGAGTTGTTTCTAGTAAATAAGTGAAACATTTTTTTTAAAGTATTGCGAGCTAAAAATTTGTCGTTTCGATACTGTTCATTCATTATTTCCTGGTTTTAAACACAAACATCTAGCACAAAAAAGTATACTTTTTGCCTCTTTAGAGCAACTTTCGCCTTTAGTTTTACATATCTGGTTGATATTTAAGAGACTGGGGTTTGGCAGCGTCTATTTGACAATAGTGGCTATAAACAGCATCAAAACATGGATACAGTGTCAGTGGTTTCACCCATAGTTTAAGGACGCCATGTTTGGAGGTTGCTGCTTTATCCCGACAGAAAATATTACAGGAAGTGTTTACACAATCGCAGTACTGAGCATGCTCACATTCAGACAGGGCTGTTTGAAAGTCCACAGACGATTCGAGCTCTTGAACGCAGCTCAATCTGAGTCAAACGGCTTCAAATCAAACCTCCTCCATCCCTGCTGCTGCTTTCTGAACATCAAACACATCCAGGACTCCATGAAGAACTTAGTGTTGCATTTTCACTCCAATCAGATCCATCCACTAACCTCCCCCTACCTCCCCCACCCACTCCACCCACCCACCCACTCCCCCCTCACAGACAGAAATCTGCATGTCTCACCTCACACATGCATCTCAAACACACCACACTGCACTCTGGCTGCCAGCAGCTCACCCCAGTAACCGGCTTGATGTCTATTGCTTTTTACTGCCTGTGCGTAGCTTCCACCAGGAAACGATCTTTATTTAACTCTTTAATTTCCTCACTCTGCCTGTCCGTGTGTCTGTTTACCTGCCTTCCCTTTAACTTTTTGTTTTCTCTGTGCGTGCTTCGTCCTCTGCCTGTTTCACTCGTGTCACCTTTGCCTGTCGGTCTGTGTCTCTGCTCTAGCTGTGCTGCTGTCTAACGCTGCAGCTTCTTACTAAACCTGACTACAACTCCCACAGGGCATTGCAGCAGGTTCAGGTGACCAAACAGGCACCTGAGTCTCTGGCTTCCCTGAACGAATGAAGTTTGAAATGTGTTGAAATGAGTTTGGTTTGATCCTCTGGCAGCTCTAAACGCTCAGGTCTGGTTTTTATATTTTTAAAAATGTCTCTTGTTTTGAAAGTCGACATTTCTGTTGTTAAATTGAAACCACAAGAAAAACAGCACAGGGGCTTTTTTGATTTAAAAGCTGAAGAACTACATGTTTGAATATCTAAAGAGACAGATTTTCAACACACACCATGTTTTGGTGGAGAAAAACTGCCCAGAGTCTGCTGGTTTTCCAGATAACTGAACCAGAAAAGAAAAACAATCCCGACCTTAAAGCATCCGTGAAAAACCGTAAAAAACTTTTAATATAAAGAATTTTGAGCAGCCGTGCCAGGAGCATATTTTCCATCTCTTTTGGCTCAGCAGAGGAATGTTTTTGGCCTCGAACGCAGCTTGTTTCTCTGTGGTTACTTTGTTCTCTGCCACTTTGTGCTCATGTGGTCTGAGAATGAAGACGGACCCGGCTTGATCTGGTCCAAAACTGTGCTTCAGATCTTTCTGCTTTAGAGTTATAAAAGCCAGAAGAAAGGGCTCAGGAGCTGCCAGCTGGATCAGTCCATCTGGGTTCACACCCTGTCTCTGTGTCTGCGTCTGGACTAAACCAGACCCGCTTCAGCTCATCTGAAACACAAACACACATTTGGATTTTTGATGCTTGATGTCTGCGTCTGGGCCGGGAACAGCCCAGGTATCAGAGCTGGAAACTCTCCTCAGTGATTTACACAACAAAAGAGATCTGGGTCTTAGTGGATCCAGAGATTTACGTCAGTCTGAGGTTTGAAATTCATGGCGAGGGTTTTATTCTCTAAATATAAACACACTCTGATCGGATCCTGCTCACACGGTGAAAGTGTGTTAGAGGAGCTGTTTCTGGAAGGTTCTGACCTCCTGGAAATCCAAGAAGAGACCAAACCTTATCGCAGTAAATCTATTTAAATTTCAATAAAACTTTGGTGCACGTTGATTTCTTTTCCATAATTTGACGACGGCATTAGAAAACAACAGAATTTTTTTAAGCAAATTTAATTTAGAAAAAAAAACAGGAGCATAAAACAGGCTGTACTGAGCATGCCCAGTTGAACCCCAAAACAAATTTGCTCACTTTTTCTACCAACTTGGAAAAGTTGACCCATTTTTCTAACATATCAGCCACATTATTATAAACAGATCTCTGAAATAAAATAATAGAGCAGCAAATATCATCCTTTAATCATCACCTCTGTACTTGTTGAGGCAACTTTCTTTGAGAGCAGTGGTTCCAAAAGTTTTTAGCGTGAGACCCTCTGAAAAGGAAATTCACAAATACCAAAACAGACAAAAAAGCCTAAAATATTTAACTTAGCTGATGTGTAGAAAATTAGATTACCTATATGTAAATATTTCTGTTCTCAGGATGACTTGCGGCAACAAAAAAATGTAGAGAACAGATCAAAAATTTTCTGTTTACATCATTTTATATCCGGGTAACATCTATTTTTGTTTTTGTTTTTAAAATAATAGATAAAATATGCATTTCTAAATATTTTGTGACACCTATTTTGGTAACTGGTGTTTCACTATATAAAATAAAAATATAAATTAAATATTATAATAATTTTATTTGTGTTTTTAAAATTATTTTATACTACTTTAGTTAATATTATTTTTTAATTATTTTCACTTAAATTTCAATTTTTAATTAAAATTTTAATTTTTATTATTGATTAATTTTTAATCATTATTTGTTTTTTATTATTTTTAATTTTTAATCATTATTTCAGTTTTTAATATTTATTAATTTTTAATCATTAATTCAGTTTTTTATTATTTTTAATTTTATTGTTTTTAAAATAAATTGATTTAATGTTAATTTTAGTTATTATTATTTTAGTTGTTATTATAAATATTATTAAATTGTTACAATTATAAGTTGTAAAGTATAAATAATAAAGTATATTATGTTGTATACAGTCTGCTGAATTTTTGACCCAGGCTTTTTCTATTAAACTTCAAAGTTTGCTCATATTCCGAGGTCTGAAGAAAAGTTAATAAAAATATGAACTAAAGATGTTAATTCTGCTTTAATACAAAGCTATAGTAGAAGAGTCAGAGAGAAACATTTTGTCTTTGGTCTTGTATTTTTTTTATTTTCAGTAGTTTTGGTCTTTTCTTGGATTCTTTGTTAGGAGCTCTTGAAAAATTGACAGATTTTGAATCAGGAAGTTGAATAATTTCTCCGCTCCAGCTTCAGTATCTGTGGTGAAATAAAACCCAGCAGACTCCAGAAAACAAAGCAACGCTCAGGTGAATTTGTTTCCCTCAGTTTTGACACAGGGACAAACTGTATGAGCAAAGTGATTAACATCTCCTTTGGGGTCAAAGGTCGGGGTCACCCTCCTCAGGTTAGAGCTGTGGTCAGTTATTAAAAAGACGTTAATGTATCTGAAACGGTTTGAGATAAAAGGGGGAAGCTTTGTTTTACTGGATGAGCGCTCAGTGGGTGACCTCGGCCTCGGGCGCCACAGAAACCTCCACAGACCATTTTGGCTGCTTTGGAATGGCCCTTTAACAGCTTCTTAACGCTCCCTCTTTCTCTTTTCTCGGCTCGCTGCTGTAGCTCACAGAGTTCTGACTGTTTCTGCCTAATGCTCGACCCCTCTCTTCTTTCTCCTGCTCAGGCTGGTCTGTGGGAAATGAACTCATGTGGACTGGAGAAGCTGCTGGGGGGTGGCATCAGGGTCCACAACCTGCTCCTTCGGCTATTAGACAAACTTTTTGGTTTAGTTTCTATAAAGTTTTAAAAAAGTAACAGACACAGCAGAGACCCTGACAGCCGTGAACCAGCAGCTTCTCTTTCAGATGTTTTAAAAAGTTGAAAAAAGTACAAACGATGTTGCTAACTGCTCTTTTACTGCCCGTCCTGACCCTCGTGCAGGATTCAACTCGTACACTGGAAACTCAGCAGGAGTTGTAGGATCAGGAGAAGTCTATAAGGACCCGCGAGACAAATGGACGAAGAGGTGAGGAGACAAACAAAACAAATGTTCAAGAAACTTTCTAAAAGTTTAAAAACTAGCAGATGTTTGCTTTCACTCACATGAGCTCTCAGAGGAAGAGTCAGCTGTTTGTTATTCAATAGGTCAGGTTTGTTTGTTAGCAAACACTGTCCAGGAAACAACAGAGAGGAAATCCTGCTTCATCACGACTCCATGACTTTTAAAGATCTCATAATGTGTCAAGGTTTAAAAATGGGATGTAAAATGAATGCAACAGAGTATTTGAGCTGTAAGCTGTACACCGAAAAAACAGATAAGGCCAATAGACTTTTTTGTGTTTAAATGTTTTTTCTTAATTTCAATAATTCTGTATCAGCATTATTGTTTTTCTTTCTGGGCTGTGACTGCCAAAATACAGCTCGCAGCAGCTCTAATCTTCTTCCATGGGTTAAGTCTGCCACCTAGTGGCTACATTTGACATTGCATCAGAGGTGATTCATCTGTCACCACAGCTCTACAGTTTCATTTAGCAGACGCTTTAGTCAAGAGTGACGCACAACACAAGGAAGAATTTAGACAGAAGGAAAATATAGTTAGTATTTTTTTATGTAGAATAATCTAGCCAACTAATCACAATCAATTGCTGCAACAATTTCATTCAACCTTTCAACAACATTCAGTAATTAGTTCTGAAAATTGACTTGGAGCTGAATCCTTCATTCATTTTCATTCATTTCATTCATTCATTAATAAATTAATGAATGAATGAAATACACCATTTGGGCACAACAGAGGAGAAGAGTCTGGCTAGAGATTTGGAGCCACGCTGGGCTGGGAGCACCAGGCGTCTTTCACAAGCAGAGAATAACACAACAGCCGTCATAGTTTATGCAAGGGGTTCTCAAACTTTCTACGACTATGGACCCCCTACATGTTAGACATTTTCCAAGGATCCCCTCATTATCCCAACAATAATTGCTTTAATATTTATTCTATTCACTAATGAACTATTTAGTACTTTGCAGCAATAGAATAAGGCTACATTTAGAATAGAATAGAATGTGTCTTTATTGTCCACCAAAGTGGAAAATGGCTTTGGCTTATCAACACAAGAGACAGACAGCACTAAGATACAAAAGAATGTCATACATAGAAAAATATATGAGACACAATATAAAGGTTAAGGTAAAACAAGATCTAGTTAAATAACTTAATAAAACTACTATTTATTTTAAATCACTATTTTGTTTAGCTTGCCCTTACACTTGCAGCTCAAGTGACCAAACCAAGCGCAGAGGTGGAAAGACAAGATGCTCTTAATATGAGTTGAGTACACAAGCTGTACAATCTGCAGACTGACTCCAAGACAGATAATTTTTCTGAAAAGACCAAGTTGCTGTGAGCACGTCTTAAAAATAAAATCTGTGTTGGCAGAGAAGCTCAAGTGACGGTCGAGAACTGTCCCAAGATATTTAAAAGTTTCTACATTTTCAACAAGCTGACCACCAAGTAAAACTGGCTCTGTAGGCAGTTCTTGCTTTGTGTGAAAAACAAGCTCCTTTGTTTTAGACACATTGATTTCAAGTTGGCTCTCAAGACACCAAGCTTCAAGGGCCTTAGTGTTTATACTACAAGTAATTGATTTTGTTAGGTTAGAGGAAATGTTACCTCTGAGGCAGGTGTGCACAGAGTGGGGCAGGGGTCATCCCCTTCCTGGCCCAACATGTGTGTAAAAATGCCCTCCTCGTTGGCAAAACACACTTCACTGCCCTTTTGAGTGACAAAAATGCATGTGCCTTCCTTTTTGTGTTCTTTCCATCCCTGCCCTGTAAAAGTCTGTGCACACCACTGCACCAAGGTGTTTCTTGTTTTAGGTTCTTTTATTTTTTATTTTTTTATTGTTGCACAATATGAAGTGATAAACATATCAGAATCATGTGAGAGTTGATCTCATGGCGCAAAACTAAATTGGGTTAGAGTGTTGGAAAAAATGGCTGATTTTATTAGTGCAAGAGATCACAGTTTGTTGATGCACCTTTTCAGTGACTTAGCACTCTGTAAACAGTCAAAACTGCATTGCACGTTCAAGATAAGTGGTCGGTCTTCAACATATAATACAGATTTTAGCTCTCAATACAAGCAAGTAAGGCCACACACACCAGAGATCATGTGACCTCAATGATTCTCAGGAATAAGGGGCAACAACTGTGGGTAACATCCGACGATTAAAGACCCTAAAACTCATATATTCAGGCTCTTTTTGTCAGTCTGATGAAACTGAAATGTCTTTCCGTGATTCCTTAGCTCCTGTTTTGTGTATGACTTTTTCCTGTTTGTCTGCGTTACAGTCAGGAGCAGGAGAACTCGATCCCCAGCGGCGCTCCGGAGAGTCTGACCTTCAAGGAGCGCCAGCGTCTCTTCTCTCAGGGGAAGGAGGTTTCCAACAAGGTCAAGGCTTCACGCAAACTCATGGAGCTGGAGAACGAGCTCAACACCAAGCAGTAGACCGAGCCTTTGGCGTCCCAGCGCCACCTTAAAACAAAAAAAGAAAAGAAAAACTGCATCACCACGGTAACATTAAGGTGCTCCTGGGACGCGCCCGGGGTCGAGAGGGCCGGCGCTCGCTTTCCCAACCACTGACCGTCTCCTCCTGTTTGCGTTCTTTTCCCCTCTTCTGTTTTTTATTTTAATCGATGAATAACTGGACCATTCACTTGTTTTCGACGTAGCTATCTCGTTGCAATAGAAGAGACATTTATGGCTTAAATTTTCTCCCCTCTCGTTACGGTCTGTCAAAGATATATAATGATAAAGCACTGTAAAAAAGTTTTAATTGTATCTAGTGAGAATTTGAGAATCACACCACAAAGGGGGATATATTTTTGTTTATAAAAAGGTTCTCGGGGCGAGGGGATGGAGATAGTTTTATTCTCATTTTAATTTTTTTTTAAATAGCTCACTGAAATATGAACAATTTTATGATGTTATTTTATGCTCTTCTTTTTTCTGCATCATGAATTCGGTTCAGTTTGAATTCCTTCATGCCAGCAGATTCGCCCACGGTTCAGCTCCAGAAAAATCTTTTTTTATTTTCAAAACTTTAATTCTCAGTGAGCGGAAACACTGTTTTTTCATTCCGTAGCAAGAAAGCATGGGGATTTATTTTGGTGAAGTTTTAGATGAAAGACGATCCGACAGTCCAGAGAAGGATCTAAAGTGCACAACATTACTGTAAATACTTGGGTCCACAACTGTCTCACTCTTTTACTACTGTAGAAACCTGCCAGGCTACTAAAAAACTGCAAAACTAATGTGATTTAACAGAAAGTTCTGCTAAAACTGGACTGCCCCTCCCCCTGCTGTCAGTGGAGTTAAATTTTTTAATGTTTCGCCCCGATGTGAGGTAACTTTGATTTTAATTTCTTTTAAATCTAATAGTCATTTTTTGCAGAGTTGTGTGAGATTAATTTGACTGATTGTTCCCTAAATTCAAACAGAAAGAGGATTTCTTTCACTCACAATGTGATTCATGTTGGTTTTCACAATAAAAAACAAACAAAAACTACTCTTCAAGTCCTAGTTTGCTTTACAGATATTTATTACAAACCTTGTGGAAAAAAAATCTTGCACAAAAACTTGTTTTTAATATTGAATACGTGTCTGCAAACTGTGTGGAGAAGTGGATTACATTTGGGACCTCGCATACTGTGGTAACAATCTGTGATTTTCTGCATTAGACACAGAAAAGTTGTGTTTTTACAGCAGCTGGAGATCCAGATGGAGTCAAGGTGACAGAATTGTGGTTGTACAAATATATATACACACAATTTACATAAACTTATTCACCAAAACTGCTGCTCTGATGATGTAGAAAAGAAACCCCTTCTTCAGTTTTAATCCAAAAATGATATCAGTGATGTTTCCGATGTATCTCTTCTGCGGTTTGTTTGAGTGATTCCATCTTGTGTGTGGATTTATTTAATTTCTCTCTGCAGGAGCCTCCACTGAAACCCATTCTACATGATGAGATCAGAAGCTGTAATAATATCTGACCTGTAAAAACACTACAGACGTGTCTCCTCTCCTCCACAGCGACTCCTTTTTAGGTTTCAAATTGAACTGAATCATTTAAATGGTTTCATGTTTAGCCTTTTGTAAATCATTAATAAATACAGATTTTTCAACAGCACGGGCTGGAAGTGTGTTCTTTCCTCACTGTATTTAAAAAAGGTTCAAATTATTGTTTTAACAGCACATAAATGTCTATTTCTGTCTAGTTATTGCTAAACAGAGTCAAGGCACTACAGTACAAACAGATCTTATTACCCAAACTTTAAAAAACGGCCTCCAGAGGGGGATTTTTCTGCTGCCAACACCGTTTTTGTGTAAACAGTAAACCGGTGTTTTCAGTGGAAACGCTGACGTCACATTCCACCTCGCGCGAGCGCATACAACAGGACAGCAGTACAGTTGATACGATCATCGCGAGCTACCGTTTTGTGCTCGTGCAGCTCAATATGCTGTGTCTGCTGACTGTCTCCATACAAAATGTGAATTTTTTAATCCACTTTTGCATTTAGTATTCCCCAATACACCAGATGATCGGCTCAATTCTACTTCGGTAGAGATCTACCAAAAGCGGCTTGTTGAAAAGACAGTTATAGCACCACCTGCGGGCCTGGCATGTTTACTACTCTACTATACTCTCACATCTGTGCCCTTTATCCGACGATAAAAACTGCGATGTATAAATGACAAAATACAGCCATCTCTCAAAGACCAACAAATAAAAATCGATGAGCTGCTGAAAGTTGCCATTAAAGCTTCATTTAACTAATTGATTTTGTGAAATAAGATCGGAATTGGACGTATATCTATATTCTTTAACTGTGTTCTCTTGCAAAATCTTCGAAATGCGGTAATAATCTAAGCATTCAGATTCTTTGTAAAGCAATTTCTATTAATTTTATCTGTTCAAATTAAACTTATTCGGTGGCTTTACGTGAACGCAACACCATTTAACAGCAAGCGTAAAAATGTCAAGACCAAAAAAAGGCAAACCGTTTGGACTTTTATTTTGGAACTGCAAAACCGGATGTTCTGTGAGACGGGTTCGGCTCTACTCACTAATCCACAACAACTCGCGTGGCTAGAGTTCGATTCCACCTTGCTACTTTCTTATCCGTCTTTCTTTCGTTATATTTTCAACTTAAACATTTTACATATCACAGCGAGATCGTTTCACAGTGTTTCAGGAACTGACAAAAACGCGTAGTGTCCGAATGTACACGGTTTTGTCGGTTATCATTTCAAAAATAGCGTATTTTCCGATTCTCGAACGTAACTTAGTGGAAAACATAAACCGGATATGCTCATGTTTCTTATGCGAAATTTTCAAAATAAAACCACTCTGCATGTGTAAATTTAGCTAACTTTATTAACAAAATGGCGGCCCCATAGAGATACATGTCAGGATGGCCGAGCGGTCTAAGGCGCTGCGTTCAGGTCGCAGTCTCCTCTGGAGGCGTGGGTTCGAATCCCACTTCTGACAACAACATTTTTCTCTTTATACAATTTTATGTTTCGTTTTTAGTGTGTGTGTGTTTTACTGGGATACTGACTCTTTCTGTTACACTTTCAGCAATCTGTACCATTACGTTTATGAACCACTTACTGCCTTACATGCTTACAACACAGTTGCTGTAAAAATATCCATGTTTTTGATAACTACACAGAAAATGTGCATTACCTCCATTTCCATGTACCACAGTATTTTTTTTGTCCAAATATTTAAAAACCTTGGTACTACACAATAGCACTTCCATCTAAATGAACCATCTAAGATTCCAGAATTCACAAATCACAAGCTGAACTTTACTGATAACTTTTGATAAGGAAGTTGATACTTAAAAGGTGAAGTACTGAACATTGTCCAATACAAGTGTATGAAAAATTACTTTGGACTCAATTGCAACCTCCATCTGAAATGAAGCATCTCTAGTGTTTTTTAAATTCACATGCTAAATTTCCCTTCTTTATTCTTTCCCACCTGATGATACTCTGTTTTTTAACTCTTACACGCTACTAATAATTATTTCTGACCCAGTTAGGACAATAAAACAAGGAAATCAAGGATTTCATAACTCAACTCGAAATTTATTCTGCACAAAAAACAGAAGTTGAAAACAAACTGTAAAAAGCACTCATGCCAATTTTCTTTATGTCTAGAAAAAATAAAAATCTAAAACTTAAGCTCAAAACAAAGTAGACATATTTATTTTATACGTTTATATTTTTACTCTTACAAGTTTAACTTACTTTTCACTTCTTACACAAACACGGGAAGTAACAATCCTTAAACCTAAACCAAAAGTACTCTGAAATTTTAAAACATTCCTAAAATGAACTGAACATTCAGAAAATATAGCCGTTTCACAAAACACATAAGACAGCATAACAACACTTAGAGGGGAACTTAAAAGTGCAGATAAATCTGTTATGTTTTTTTCTCAAACTGAAGCTGTACAACAGTTCTCGTTCTGACAGTGTTCAGAGCTTCTTTGGCCAAATAAGAAAGCACGCAGCATCTTGAGGTCGGATGGTTTCGCCAAATTTGTCAGCCTCGCTGCAGATTCAGTTGCATATTTCAAGCAAGCAGCCTTCACATCAGTAAACCTATACAAGAAGGAAAACAAACGAAGAAGACTTAAGAGTAAATTTGTCACTTGTTAACATAAAAAAACAATAAAAAATGTAGAAACATTTAGGCCAAAAAGGCTTCCTGTATGTATTCAGGTCTATTTTCATTTACCCATATGTATTGTATTATAAAATCCTTACAATGTCTGGTTCCAGATGAAAAGCTGAACGGCATCTTCCCATCTGCTTCATCAGTCCACTCAATGAAAAGATCCGACTTTCCATCAGAGCCACCGTCCTCCTGGGCACACTCTTCCACACGGTCCGGGCTGCAGGAGGCAGCTTTGCCGAGGCTCTGTTCCTGAAACCTGATTATATCAGAAACAAGGTGAGTTTGCAAACTTATCTTGAAAATGTGCATACTTTGACCTCTCTGACATTAAAAACTTAAGTTGGAGGCTACATTTAAAGGCATTTTTTAAAATTCTGATTTCAATTCTGTTTGTTGAAAATGACTACTTTTGAAGTAATTCTTCTTGCAAACAATAATTTGTAACTCAAAATGATTCAACAAGCATCTCCAACCTGATGCAGATAATTCTGACATTTGTTAAATAAATGCTAGATTAAGTGATCTGACTAAAGCCATGTCCACACGTAGCCAGGTATTTTCAAAAACGAACATCTCCCCCTTGTCCATTTTTAAAATTACTTTCGTCCAAATGCAATGGGCAAATACCCCGATAAGCGCGGCTTCAGGGCATGGCAAACCCATATTTGGCAGTGTTTTTCCAGACATAAAACCTGTGTCAGCCAATCAGAATGAGCCCCCATCATTCAGCTGTGACGTTTGAGAACCGAAATCTCAGTTTACCGGCGACCAACGGAAACCATGAAACCAGAGTTTTCCAAAAGCTTTACTTTGGCCAGAAATTTCAGAAAACAACATTTTAAGTGCCGCAGAGCTGTGGTTTCATGTGGATGACAGGCGCAAACTACTAAAATATATGCAGTATCTGAAATACCTGGCTACTCGTGGACATGGCCTAAGACTTAGCAGGAACAACCTATCAAGCACTTAGAGTTCCAATAAAGTGACCTAAAGTACCAACAACATACCTGAGTCCAACCATGCTGTCGATATAACTCGCGTGGCCGGCATCCACCAGCTCCTTGGCAACATGAACACCATCAGCCAGGATGTCCACCTCCCAGTGTGAGTTTGAAACAAACACCCTGAAGAGGACCTGGAGGTTTTTCTGGTACAAACACTGCTCAAAGAAGACCGCTGCCTCATCAGTCCACTGCCCGTCCTCTTGGATTGGCTTCACCCCTCCCAGGATGCTTGGGTATGTCACCCTTGGGAGGTTGGTTACATCCCCTGGAAGTATCTTCAGCTTGGAGAGCTCAGTGTACGGTATGCTTTCATAGTGACCGTAATCCACCAGGTACAGAAGTATTGTGGTGTCCAGGTTTACAATTTCAGCTCTGCACCACTTGTTCTCAGATTTTATCAGGCAGCATTTCCCACAAACAAGGTGGGCTTCAGGAAGAGGAGACATCTGCTCAGGGAGGCTGTCCAACGTCATGGACACCTTGTTCATAATGAGAAGCAAGTCTTCCAGTACGACACAGAACTGAAATGGATTTGTCACTGCAGCAACAAAACCAGAGTATCCTTTGTTCAAATCAACAGGAGCAAAGATTAGTTCTTGAAGAGGGCTTGTGTCTGACTCTTCTTCCATCTCATTCTTGCTTTCAACAGGTGTCAGATCCTCCCCAATCTGCAGTGAGGCTGGGGACTTGAGAAACGGTCCATTCAAGACTACCTCAACCATCCAAAGATCTTCAACATCTGAGTAATGCTCAAACACCAGCTTGACTTCTTTCCCTATCATAGGTTTGAGGGTTTCAAACCACAGTTTGTCCTCACACTCTCCTTCAGGGCAGTTCACCTTACACAAAACTGCAAGATTGTGCATTTCTTCCAAGTCACTGCAACAGTGTCGAATTGAGCCATTTGGGATTTCCTCTGTTTTCCCATGATCTGCCAGGAAAACTTCAGATGACTTGAGGCCAACATGTTGAACAACAGCCCTGTGCCATGGCCCATCCCAATTCACCTGGACCAAGCATTTCAGGCCTGTTTTGACATCTTCTTCAGCCACCTTGTCATATTTGAGTAGGTTTTTGGCTATGTGACTTTCCAGTGCATCTATCACTTTGCTTGTCTTGTTTGTTCTGATGTAAAAACTTCCGTTACTCAGGACTGACAGAATTGTGGCATTCTCTGTGTCTTTAGCTTGAATAGTTGTCGGTATGATCGCCCTGTCACACTCTGCTTTGACAGAAGATGTCACTTCAGTTTTCTTCTGACTCTTTCTAGAAACCCTTGTGTTTCTGGTGGTTGCTCTTCTGAGGCGTCTAGAGCAAAGTACTTTGGGCTGGACTGGCACAGCCTGTGGTTTCTTGAAGGTTATGATTTCTGTATCTGCATTATGCAGAGTTTTCTGGGAAGTGGTTGCTTCATTCTGACACACTGTGTTTGAAAAGTTGTGGTATTCAGGTGCAGGTAAACTCTCCGGGGACTGGTTTTCTTTCTTGATTTCAGTACAACTTGTGACAGCAGGTTCAACTGTACCTAGGGGAACAGCTGCCAGATAGATAACTTCAACTTTGACTTTCCACTGAGATCCACTCTCACTGACAAAATCAACCGAGAGGGGCTTCTCCATGACGGTTTCAATGAAAGACCCATCAGTGTCATACATGTTGGCATCCATCAAACAGCATGGTATACTGAATCTTGGTTGAGCCAGACACTCCTTTGGAATGGGGAAAATCTTCTCCTTCCCAACAACAGCAGAGTTTCCGTAGTCCACAAATTCAACTTTGAGACAGGAACTTCCTTCATAGTCCTTCACAGCAGCGCGATACAGAGCACCATCTTCTTCAAACTCAGCTAGGACAAGGTCATTGATCCCCACAGATGAGACAGTTTTCAAGGAATCTCTGATGGCACTTGAGTTGAGATAATCTACCATTTTCAAGATGTCTGGTTCATCTTGTGACAGCTGAAGGAAAAAACTGCTGCTGGAATTAATGTGGGAGGTGAAACACTTGGCCCTGAAACCGGCATACACTTTAGTGTCAGGCAAAGACGAAACTTGAGGAACCTCTGGTTCTCCTTTAGGTGGTAGTTGCTTCATCTGTCGGCTTGTATCGAGGAACTCTTCTCGTTCTTTTACTAAAGAGGTCTTGGCTCTTGTGTTCTTGTGCTGTTTTTTACCACCACCATTTTTGGTGTTGTCTGTCTTTTTATGGATTGCCCTTCCGACTTTAGTGCTGCTGTGGGCGTTTGATGTAGGGGACCTCAAAGGTGTGCCTTTTTGGGGGTTCCTGCATTTAAAGGGACTCCTCTCTCTTTTGAAGACAGTGTTACTGTTTGTCCTTGTGCTGCTTGTGGCAAAACTCACCACTGTTTTTGGTTTAGGTGAAAGGCTGAGGATGAGTTCATTTACCTTCTCATTGATGTTTACATCTCCATCGAACAGTTCAACATCAAAGGAACCATCGTCGTTCTGTCCAGCTATGACAGCTCGTACTTCTTTGTTGAGAATCTCACTGTCGAGCCATTCCTTCACATCTGCATAGGTTTCCCCCTTGGTCACTGACGCAAGGCTGCACTTCACAGCCTGCATGGGAGTGTACAACAGCTCCACCGAGTCTCTGGGGATGAACATGGCTTGAGTTTTCTCTGATAGGCTGGTGTTACCATAATCCACAAAGAAAACATTGAGATGCAGAGGTGATTGAGCAGGATGCACTAAGCCCCTGTACCATTTGCCATCAAAGTATTTTGCCAGGCACATCTTCCTCACAATAGCTCTTGTGCTGGCCTGTGCCATGTCCTTACTCTCTTCTGAGATTTTGCTTTCTAGCTCCTCAATAATTTCAGAGTTTCTGTCAAGATGGCAGTAGACCTCGCAATGACTGCTTACATGAGTGATGAAAACCTCTTCTTCTTTTCCAAGAGTCAGATTGAATGAAGAGTAGGTGAAGGACTCTGGGAACACTGTTGACACTTGCTTTGCAGAGACTGTAACTTCTCTTGCAAGGCCCTTCTCCAACAGCAGTTTGGTGATGCTTTGTTTGGATTCCGAGTTATAGAGGTCAACAACATTGTACAGCCCTTTGTTTTTGACGTTCATCTGTGAGATGATTTTACATCTTAAGGCACCAGTGCTGATGAAATCTTTCATTAAATTAAGCGCCTCCAGACTCCAATCCCCGGAGTCCTTGGGATCAACAGGTTCAATGATGTTGTAAAGGCTGCATCTGAAAGCTTGCCCTTCCATATGAATGAATTCTGGCATTACCGCCTGCAGATTGTCCTCACTGGTTGTGACAGTACAGCCATAGTCAACTAAAATCACTTTAGCTATATCATTCTGTTTTTCTTTCAAAATGGCCCTGTAGCATCTTCCATCATGAGGTGTCTTGGCAACACAACATGAATCGTCTGGTTGTAAGGGGACTCTGTGAGTTGAGTAATGTTGCTGAGCTTTATCCATCTGTTCCTCCAAATCTTGAATTTTTTCCAGACGCTGACACCAGAACTCTGATGGAGAGCTGATGCTGGTGCACCGCACAGCAAAATCATACCCTGGCTTGATGTTCAATACTTTGAAGCTAACCGGGGGTTGAGGCTTCGCAGTTTCCTTTTCGCTCGTTTTCTCTTTCTCTTCACAGTCCTTCCATTGGTTGTGACATCCATTTGTGTCAGTTGCCACATCAGATCTAGGACAACTTGTTTTGTCTCTGCTTTTCTGCTCCAGAGGCTCTGTGGGAATGTTGCTCCAGAATTCAGCTTCTTTGGAAGAGATCAGCAGCCCAGAGATACTTTGCTTTTTCTCACTCCCCATCTCAAAGAGGTCCACAACGAATTTGTTTTTCCTCACCTGGACCACATGGGCCAGCATGGCTTTGTTTGACACCACTTGTCGAAAAAAGTTGGAGGTAGAGCTGGCCCACACGTCATCAAAAGGAATAGCATTAACAAGGGTACAACAAATGGCGAATGGTGATTTGCTTGCGAATGCCTCGGGTATCTTCTTGATCAACATGTGTGGTACTTTCTCAATGTTGCCAAAGTCGATAAAAAGGATTTCCGCTCCATGCTCAAGAGTGTCCATCACAACACCCCTGTAGAAATGCATGTCTTCCTCATAAAGTGCGCAACACAATGTCCCAGGCTCAGGATTCAGTAGCACATCTTCATCCAGCTTCACTTGATCAAAGTGTCCAGCCATTTTGGTCATCATTTCTTCAAACTCTTCATTGCGTTTTTGTGTTCTGATCCAGAAATGGTTTGGGTTATCAACATGTTCAACATAGCCCACAAAGACAGAATTCACATGAACTCCCTCTTCTTCCAGTGTTTTATCAAAAGCTTCTTCCATGATGGCCTCTGAGCTTAAATAGCTACTCTGAGTTGGCAATGCTTCCATATTAAAAACTGACTTCGCCTTCATGTCAGGAATCTCTTGAGTGAGCTCAGTATTCTTTGCATGATTATTTTGAGCACTGATCAATGTGACAGAGTAGAGATGTTTTTCTTCATCAAAACTTTTGATGTCTACTTCTAACACCTTGCCAAGCAAACCTTCCTTGAAGAAAGTCAACTGCTGAGTTTTGAGCGCCTCATCCTGGTCCCTGAGGCATGAGAGTGAACATGGGAATGCCATGATGGGTGTGAAAATGTCCAACGGCAAGCTGTGGACGTTCTCAACTTTGACAGATTCAAAGAATCCATAGTCAATGAAAAAAACTCTAACTTGAGAGTTGACTGGGCGATACGGCACAAAACCTCTGTACCATCTCCCATCTTTCCTTTTGACGGAGCATAACAAGCATAGGTTTTCATGAGTCCTTTGATTGTGGTCTTTGGTTTTGTATTCACAAACTTCTGATAGTTTCTTTGACATTTCCCAAAGATCTGCATCCTTATCAGACAACTGACAGTAAAACAGCCCAGGGTTGACGGCAGCAGTCACGTGCATTTTAACACGTGTCCCACCAGGAAGTCTAGATGCACAGAGTGACAGAATTTGTTCATGACCGGGCAAACCAGATGGTTTGAAGCTGAACTCTTGGCCTCTTGGTTTTTCAATGAGTAAGTCAGGAACTGGCTGAGTATTTTGTTTGAGAGGCACTTCTGTGAGCATCTCAACCAGAAGGAGAAAAGTATCTGTGTCCACATGCCTTCCAAAGCCATGCTGAACCAGGCCGTTGTTGATATCAAAGGCTTCCAAAAGTAGCACTTTGTGAGGAAGGAAGGCTTGGATGTAGCCCGTGACACTTTGTCCAATCAGGGATGAGAGGTACTTTTCAACTACAGAGCCAGAACAGCCTTGAAGCAGAAGCACATTTGCAAGGAAGCCACATACGATCTTGGGAGGAAGGAAAAATAAGTCACTTGAACAGGAAGATATGCGGGTGATGTCCACACTCAAGACATTGCCATGATCTATCAGGAACACATCGAACAAGTCCTCTTTTCGGTTCTGAACTCTTCCTCTGTACCAGCGGGCTGAAGTCACATCCTCCACAAGACAAAACTCTCCAATATCTACAGTGGCTTTAATCTTTGGTATGTTCTGGATCTCTCCTTGCAGGATGGTGTAGTCAAGCTCACAGATAGTAAGATACTGTGCCTGGAAATGTATCAGAGTTGCTTCAGGATTCCAGTCCAAGTGAGTAAGCTTGAGGTCCACTGGCCAAAGGGCACACGGTGTAGACTGACCAGCAGTCTGAGACCTGCAAATTTAAGTGGATTGTTTCAATTTCTTAACAACATAAAATTAAATACTACATGCATTTCAAACACCTGAGCGGTCTACTACAATACCATACTCCACCACTGGACATTTAAATACATTTTTGAAAACATATAAGCCATCATATTTTAACATCATTGCAAATGCATACATTGCAATCCTAAAAGAAAAGTTGTTCCTTTTGAAATCATAACTCTAGTGCAGAGGTCTTCAACGTTTTTAAGACCAAGAACCCTCTAACCGATGGAGAGACAGAGCAGGGACCCCAAGGCCTAGTACTGCATATAAACGTACCGTGTTAGTGTGCATTCAGTATTAAGCTATTCTGGGACTTGTGATTGGCAGAGCAAGGATAGAAGCAGGTCTTCTTCTGTCTTGTCATTTCTGACTGAAATTTAGCATCTTTAGCCTCCATGTATCCATCAGTGTGTGCTCAAAGACAATAACATGAGTAAAAATTAAAATATTTGTGAATATTTTCTTGAAGAAAATTTCCTAATAACCAAAGATGTCACAGACCCTCTCGAGGCCAGGGACCCCCTGTTGAAGATCTCTGCTTTATTAAATAGCTTGGCTATAAACTTGAAAACGAATAATCAAAAACTGGCGAATTACTCAAGGACTTGTGTCCAGAGACACTTTATCATAGTGTAGAATTACAATTTTTCCTACCTCAGATCATCAGAACTTTGCACTGACTGCATTTCAGTAGCATCAATACCAGTCACATCATAAACAAGACCTGAGGAAAAAAAGAAAAAAAAATGCAGTGTATCTGCTTTAGATTTTAATTTTCAGCAACATCAAAATCAATAGAAAAGTGCAACCCAGCTATATTTTGTAACTTTTTGCATGTAATTCGGGGCTGGCTGCTGAGATGCACAATCTGGAAGTCAGCAGACAAATTTCTAATTTTATCTTGTAAAAACTGGTCTCAGGGGACATTTTTATTTATTTTTTTATGTTTTAGTAGCAGTCTAAAAAATGTGTCTTTGGTAGAACACTGACGCCCTCTGCAGGAAGGGCCAAAGCAGCCACTATTTTCTGAAGCGGCTGAGGTTCTGTAAAGGGAATATTGCAGGTTAAAGACAACTGTTAAGAAATTGATAGAAAAATAACTTCTACATCTGCATTGAAAACAAGCCTTTGAATGTGACATCACAAAAGGGAGTCTAGCTGTTTCTGCCTCTGTTTAACATTCATAAACATGGATCCAAATATCACTCCTGTCAATGAAGAGGTAGAAAATTAATAGCCTTGTACTTATTTTAATTATACATTTAAAAACACAGCCAGATGTGTCAGAGAGGAGGATGCTGTACAACTTTCATGTCTTCTTGATGTTGTGCTGGTCAGTACAGGAGTACTTTCAGTGAGAGACTGATTGTACCTAAGTGCACTACCGAGCGTCATAGAAAATCATTCCTGCCTGTGGCTATCACACAGTGCAACTCCCCACTCTCATTTAGTTCAAGCAAATAATGTGCACTAATTACCTCTGTGTACTTATTTAAGAATTCTTGCAACAACCCATAACTTATGTCATTATTATTATACCATATTTTCTTTGTAAAATGTGCACATTTCCTCTTATTGTCTGTTTCTAAGGTTTGAACTGAGCAGGGAAAAAAGACCTTTAAATTTGCTGCGTACTTTGCTTGGAATGAGCTGCAAAAAGACCTGAAACTGAATGAGCTGGTCTCATTGGACACTTTTAAGAGATTGTCAAATGATGTAAACACTGAGGCATCTGGCTGCAGATGTGTCAACAGATGATTTTGCTTCCTTTAATAATCCAGCCCGTCTTTAATTATTGTACATAAAGTGTTTTACAGGTCTGTGTATTTTGTGAGAAATGCTGCAAGAAACTTTGTACATAGTGCTGCTGCCTATCTTGGCTAGGACACTCTTGTAAAAGAGATTTTTAATCTCAATGAGTTTCTTTTCCTGGTTAAATAAAGGTTAAATAAAATAATAACTCTATTTTAAAACTATATTCAATTTTCACACGACATGAGTGCTTTATTTCGTACTTTCAATATCTTAACACTTTTTTTAATAGGGGCAGCTTTAACAATATAGTAATTTCCCTTTAGGATATCCATGAAGTATTTCTGGTTCTGATTTAAGTGAACAACTTACAGTGAACTAACAGACAAAACTTGCTATGTCTGTCCATATCAACTGCAGTAAGCATATTTTTTCAGCATTTTCATTTTCTCTGTTAGCTATAACGGCTACTATGGCTGTCACTCGAAAAAAATCTTACTTATCAAGACTTATCAGCACTGTTTTAGTACAATGCAGTCCCAACGGGCTAACGCATAAAATATAAACAGTTGAAAAGTCAAACTCAGATTATCCTGGCCTCATTGAAAGGACGAAACACAGTTAGCTTAATCTGTGTAATGGGAAACTGGCTTAATCACAAAACCTGAAATCCACAGATTATGGAGAAATCCAGGCAAACCTGAGGGACTCTGAAGACTCTTGAACGGCGGTGTATCGTTGTTATTCAGACAAAGCTAGCGGCGGTTAATCCAGGCAAACTAACGTCAAAGGAGGCTAAAGCTAACGTCGGAGTTAACGGTCATCCTACGCACCCGTTAAACGAACGTCAAACGGCAGTTTGTCTCGAATTCCTCTCAGTTAACGCAGATAACTTTGTTATCTTGGCTTCTATTAGCTGTTTCCTACCTCTCGTACCGCCTCATGTTCACCTGTCCGGTTAACGATGCTCCACGGCCAAGACACAAGGCACGTGCCCACCTGACTTCCTGCCCCTTCTGTAGAAATAAAAGGTGAGACTTTATCCCGTCTTTCTGTCGTCAAATTAAAAAAAAAAAAAAAAATCAAATTAAAGTCTGCCTATTTGAAAAATATGACAACTTTAAATATTTTTGACTCAAATTTAAGCATGTATTAGTAGAAATCATCACACTTACGTAAAAACAGACTTTGACTTTGCATTTTTAATTTGCAACGGACCTCGGTTTTGACAAAATGACCGAAAAGAAAAAAAAAAGGATCATCACGGATCAATTCAAACTCATTTATATTTATAAAGCACCTTTCATACATTGAAATAAAATGAGTAAATTGTTTTTTTTTACATAAAAATAAAAGACAGTGGATAACATCAAAATATTAGGAGTCCTATGAAATACTTAAACGTAATGAATACCACGAAAAAAAAAAAAAATTTAAAAAAATAAAATAAGATGATTTTGAAAGAGAAATGAACCGAAACGTGGTCAAACTATATTAAATAAAATAAATAAAATAATTAAAATAGAAAATAATTAAAATTTAATGAAATTAAAAAAAAAAAAAAAAGAATAAAATTGAAACTCTCCATAAAGGAAACCTTTTTAATAAGCTGCTCACTATCCTTTTAGAGTTCAAAGACATGATATTTTAAGGCCCTTTAATATTTCATGTAACATAATTTAAGTATAAAGTATAATGTTATCGTAAAAATCTAATTTTGCCTTAAAAAAATGGAAAATAAAATAATATGCAAAATTGAATGACCTATTTGCACATAACTCTAGGCTTCCAGTCTAAATCATTTACCTAGCAAAACCTGTCAGATGTTATCTTTTACCAGCTTAACATTTCTATTTATTTATTCATTCATTCATTCATTTTTAATTTCTTAAGTTTTTGACTGTTTAGAGCTGTTATTTGAAACACCTTTTATTTCTTAAGTCAGCGAGATACAGTGTAAAATATCCTAAACTAAACCACCACGCGTCTCATAGTATTATACATTTGAATGTATACATATGTATAGCTGAAGCTTATTTCTGGCTCAAATCAGGTTGTGTAAAAGAGCCGGATCACTGTAGGAGGCAGGATGGATGGATGGGCAGATGGATGAGGGTTTTTCTGTTAATCATTAATAACCTGGATTAGGCTCAGTCCTCTGTAAATATGATGAATCCATCCCCAGCTTCATTAGCTCTGCCTTCCCACAGCACAAACTTGTGATTCGTCTGAGAGGTTAATCTATCAGGTTTACAAGAACTGCAAATTTTTTTACATTTCCCCCAAATCTGATCAAAAAAAAGAAGCAGGATACGCTGATTCTTTTAATTTTATTTTTTATCCATTCCTGGACTTGTGAAAAAGTGCTTAAAGGATCGTGTGCTGACTTTAAGGACCAAATGAAGAGCAGTGGACTTGTTCTTCATCTCAGATCAAGCTGACTGCAGTTTTCTTTGTCTCCTGTTTTTTTCTTTGTTTGACATTTGTTTTATGTGACCATGCCGATGAAACGCAGCTGTAATGAGAGTTCAGCCAGAGATGGAGTTTTTCTGATTCACTCTCTTACAAAGACTTTGTGCAGCTCACCAGAGGAAACTCTCACAAATTTAAGGAAACAGACTCTTTTTCACCAGGAGGATGACTCTGGGATTAAATCAGGTAAGGGACAACCACTCAATCAAATTTATTCATTTATTAATTTTTAAACGTTTTTTTTCCTCTGATATCTATTTTAAATATTTCCCTTGAAATAGTCTATACAAACTCTTGATGTCAGCTTTGATGCATTAGATTTAAATCTGCAGCTGTAAGAGTGTGACTGAAAAAGGCCTCATGGTCATGCTACAGCTGCACGTGCTAAAACACCCTTTCTGACCCAAAACATGATAATTCACAGATAAAGCTGACACATTTTATTTTTACTGGACTTAAAGAAGCTTAACCTTTATTGAAACATCTCCTCTTAAAACATTTCTTTGATTTTCAACTCAAAAATGTGAATATCTTCCTCAGTGATTTAAACTGTTACACATGAAACTGTACAAAATATAATACATTTGAAAACAAGACACTTGCTAACAAGCAAAACACAAGCTAAATATGTTATTTGTTCATCATCATTATTAGTACAGTGTTTTGACATGGCTGTTGGTCGTGCAGTTTAAGCAAACCAATCACTAAGGCTTCAGTCCTCAGACTCCTGGTTGATGACCTTTTCTGCTTGTCTCTCCTATCCATAAAAGGGCAAATAGACATCTCCAAAACAAAGATACTGAGAGTTATGTATCTACTTCATGAATATTAAAGCTCCCCTGAATTTTTTTTATTTTGTGTCAGTTTTGTGTGTTTGTTTAGTGTTGAATAAAGGAACTTTTGTTGTGACAAATGTCAGTTTCAGGCACTGATAATACAAAAAATATCTACAGTAAACATCGATGGTCTGGTTTGCTTTTGTAAACCAAAAGGGGGCATCATAAACAGGAAAAAAAAATCCATGGGAGCTTTAAATCATTTTTTTTTTAAATGTGAAACAAGATTTTTCTTTTACTTTTACCTCACAGTAAATGGAAATACGCAAGGACCTATAAAATGGAGTAGACTTTAAGTTTGGCAAACAAATCTGGCTAACTCAAGTTGTTTTACAAGTTTACCATTTTTAAAAAGCGGTATTTATGTACATCTTACTGTAAAAGATAAAATAATTTCACTTTAATCTACAACTTTAACTTTTAATTTTTCATAGTAAACAAGCAAAGAAGATGGTTTTCACTTTTTCACTATTTATGATTCTCATTAGGGATGTCCCGATCTGATCACGTGATCAGAATCGGGACTGATCACGTTATTTTTTAACCATCTGAGATCGAGGGAAGGGGAATTAGAAAAAGCCTGGGGCCTTAGTTCTTGTTTTTAATTAAAATGTGAATAATAGCACATCATTATTTATTTTAGAATAGAACTTTGTTTGTCATTATAACAAGTACAACGAAAATGCAAACAAAAAAAACTCAAAGGACAACTTGAAGGAGTTTTTTTCTTTTCTTTTTTCTTAATGCATCGCTGAAAGATCGGATCGAGAAATATCGGGATCGGCAGATACTCAAAATAAAAAAATCGGAATTGGATCGGGAGCAAAAAAACGTGATCGGGACATGCCTAATATTTATCCTATGTTTCTGATTTGATCTGTGTGTTTCATCAGAGGCTGAGGACAGTAACGAGACTCCATCCTCAGAGGAAGACCAGGACCTGGTGGACTTTAACCCCGACCTGACCGTCAGAGAGAGCCTCTCATCCTCCAGGAAGACCATCAGTCAGATCATCAAGGATAAGAAGAAGCAGACGCAGCTCACTCTGCAGTGGTAAAGGCGGTCATTTCAGTGTATTGACGCTGTTTTTAAATGAAGCGGTGATTTTCTAACTGATGTGTCTCACCAGGCTGGAGGAGAATTACATAGTGTGTGAAGGAGTGTGTCTGCCTCGCTGTATCCTCTACGCTCACTATCTGGACTTCTGCCGAAAGGAGAAACTAGAGCCGGCCTGTGCCGCCACATTTGGAAAGGTGAGTCTCGAATCGAAGTCATGTTGATGTGAAATCACCAGAACATTGTTTTCACCTTTGTTTCATCCTATCAGACAATACGACAGAAGTTTCCTCTCCTAACAACCAGACGACTGGGCACCAGAGGACACTCCAAGTAAACAAAAATATCACTCAGCCTTATTACGTTATTTTAACCTCTGAATAATCATTTTAAACATTTTATCTTTTCTATCTTGACATCATGTAGATATCATTATTATGGAATTGGCATCAAAGAAAGCAGCGCGTACTATCACTCTGTGTATTCTGGGAAAGGTTTGACCAGGTATCAGGATCCATGCTTCTCTTCTATTTTCTAACTTTAATTAAAGTTCCATACATACTATAAATCATATTTGTATTTGTCCATGTTCACAGATTTTCAGGGAGCAAGTTGAAAAATGAGGTGAGGTCACCATTTTCTTTGATTTTCTGTATTTCTTTGTTATTAAGCATCAAACAAACTGTTCGAAATGAAGAAACAGATGTTCAAAACTTTATTTTAAAAGAAGCTGTACACGTTAAGCTGAGTTTTACAGCTGTTTTGTTGTTTTTTTGATTTAAACAATTATTACTCTAGCGTCAATAAAAGTAACAGTAAAGAGGTCTAATCATGTTTTTTTTTTTTAAATACATCTCTCTTTGTTTCTTTTCAGGGAGGTTTCACCAGGAAATACTCTCTGAGCTCCAAAACTGGGACTCTGCTTCCAGATTTCCCCAACGCTCAGCATCTTCTGCTGGAGGGAAACATCTCCAGAGAAAAGGTGGGTGATGAATTCAGTAGAAAGAAAATCTTGTTTTTCTACTTTGAGACAGTATGTGAACTTTTTCATAATCATCTGTTCACAGGTGGACACTCTCATCATGATGTATAAAACACACTGTCAGTGCATCCTGGATAATGCCATCAGTGTCAACTTTGAGGAGGTGAAAACTGTTTTTTTTTTTTCTTACCGTAGGAAGGATTAAAAACAACAGTCAACAATCCACTCAAACCGTCAAAACTCTGTATTGTTTCATTTCAGATCCAGAACTTTCTGCTGCATTTCTGGCAGGGGATGCCCGACCACCTGCTGCCTCTGCTGGAGAACCCAGTGATTGTCGACATCTTCTGTGTCTGTGACTCCATTCTCTATAAGGTGAATATGAAAAATCATTTATTGATTTCCATTTATAGAATATAAAATAAGGAGTGTGCAGGCCCAATAACCACTTGACATCTTGCAGTAAATATGACTATTCTATCAAAGAAAAATGATTAAAATGTACTTTTTACTGGACAGCTTAGCCTTTTATTAATAAATACAACCTACAATAAAGCTATGTAACAGAGCTTTTTAACTATAAGATTTTGCACATAGCAAATGAAAAAAAAAAACAGTATCATTCTCATGGTTCTTTTGAAATAACAGAGAAGTCGATCATGTTTCCTGTTTTTCAGGTTCTGACAGATGTTCTGATCCCCGCTACAATGCAAGAGATGCCTGAAAGGTTCGTTTCTACTCCTTTGGCTCATTTTTCAAAAAATCTTCAAATAACTTCATGTGTTTATGATGCATGAACAAAACCATTGCCAAGACCATCCATGCTCTTATAAAACTGATATACATGTTGCTGGTTCTTAATAATCGGCAAATCTATCGTCAAACCACATGAAGCAGGCCCTGTTTTGTTTTGTATTTAGAGACTTTTTTTAAGCACAATATCAAAATCAACAAAAAAACAAGGTGAACAAATATTGGCAAAGTAAAATTTCAGTCTTTATAGGTGACATTTTGTGAAGATTTAGTTATATTTTCTCACATTTAGCTTGTGATACTTCCATTTGAAACCGAAATTCATGCACAGTAGAATGCTCTATATACTTATTAATAATGTAGAGACATGTAAAATAAATCTAAATCTAAATTTAAATACTTGATCTTAACTAACTGAATCCATCATTGAGATTAGGATTTAGTAACTAGATTTAGATTAAACATCTAGATTTTGTATTGAGATCTAGTATAAAGATTGAGTAGCTAGATAATGATTAAACATTTAAATTTATATTTTGTGTTTAAATTAAGATTAAACATTTAGATTTAGTAGCTAGATTAAGATTAAACACTTAAATTCAGTATCTAGATAAAGATTTAACATTAATATTTATCATTTAGATTTAGAATCTAGATTTAGATTAAACATTTAGATATAGTATCTTCATAAAGATTTAACAATGAAATCAAGTATCTAGATTTGGATTTGGTTTTCTAGATTGAAATTTAGTATTAAGCTCTTTTTATTTTGATTTAGTAGCTAGATTTAGATTTAACATTTAGATATAGTATCTAGATTTAGATTAAGGATTTAGATCCGGTGTAAAGATTTAGATTTAACATTTAGATTAAGTATCTAGATTTCGATTTAGTAGCTAGATTTGGTATCTAGTTTAAGTAGCTAGATTTAGATTTAACATTAAGGTTTAGATTTAGAATCAAGATATAGGTTTAGTTTCTAGATTTAGATTAAACATTTAGATACCGTATTAAGATATATTATTTAAGTTTAGTATTTAGATATTATATTTATATTTATATTTAGATTCATTTTTAATGTCCACACATTTTTCATGAATTTATAGAACATTATGTTTTGCATGACTTTTGGTCTCAAATGAAAGAAAAACAAGCTAAATGTGGGAAAAGTGAACCAAATCTTCTCATAATGTGGCCTATCAGACAGTGACTGAAATTTTATATTTGGCTCCCCATAAACAAATACTGATTTTGAATGTTTTATTCAGTGACTTCCTAGGGGAACAGGTCTTAACATTTTGTTGGTGAATCTTAGATTTCCACAAAATTAAGTCCACTTCCTTTAATTTTGGGCATTTAGCATGCAGCATTTTTACAGCTGTTGCATCAAACTCATCTTAAAGCAGGAATAACTGAGAATAGAGTAAAGTGGTGAACATAAAAAGCAGATTTTCCTCACAAGCGGTTAACTGATCTGAAAACTCATCAGTCTGTTGGCAGATATCCGCAACTTTGCCAAACACTGGGAGCACTGGCTCGCCTCCTCTTTGGAAAACCTCCCAGAATGCCTTGCAGCCAAGAAACTCCCCATTGCCCGCCACTTTGTTTCCTCCCTGAAGAGACAGACCTCTTTCCTACACCTGGCACAGGTATGACACTTCGCTGATAAGAAAGCGTCACTCAATTTACTAATTCTCTGATCTGATGCCTTTAATCCTCACGTTTTCTTTCCAGATAGCCCGTCCAGCGCTGTTCGACCAGGCCGTCGTGAGCGGCATGGTATCAGATATTGACCATGTGGATCTCAGCAGCATCAGCTCACAGCCTCTGCTCAGCGTTAACAGCGTAGGAGATCCAGATCCAGATATCTACTCAGAGTGTAAGACAGATACTGAGACTCTCACATTCACAGGTAGAAAGATCCACTCACTGATCTGACACCCTGGATTCAACAGGCTGTTTTTCGTTCATTTACGTTCTTTGTAAAATCGACCCTTTTTTATTTCAACCCCAGATGACTCCATCAGCGTCTTCCAGGAGCTGAAAGAGCTGCTGAGGAAGAACGCCACGGTGGAGTCTTTCATTGAGTGGTTGGACTCTGTGGTGGAGCAAAAAGTCATAAAGGTAACATCTGTTCAGCTGACACTCAGGTGTTTTTATTAACATACTTTATAATAATGATCTGAAGACATTATTCCCCCTGTTCTTAATGTGATCAGCCCGGTAAGCAGAGCAGTCGGTCGGTGAAGAAACGGGCTCAGGATTTCCTCCTCAGGTGGAGTTTCTTTGGGGCCAGAGTGATGCACAACCTCACGCTCAACAACGCCTCCAGCTTTGGTAAGAAAAACTTAATTTAATGACACATCAAGTCTGTTTTTATGAGGCCTTTTTAAAAGCTTATATTCGCTAAAGTTGATCTGATCAAGTTTTTTTATTTAAAAAATTGTTGTTGCCTGAACCTGGATGGGAAAAAAATGGAGTTTTAGATCCAAAAACTAATCAGAATCTTGTCTCTTTTTGGATGATCTCTTTGGGATTTTTGTCTTTTATTTGGTAAAAAGTTAAAAGAAAGACAGGAAATGAATACTGTCCCCACAAGCAATCAAATAAATCAATTAAAAAGTGACTTTAATCAAGGGAAACAAAATTAGTTGTTGATGTTTTGAAGAATTAGGCATCTGGGAACAGCAAATCCAAGGTCTTTAGTCCTTTTATTACAAATCTACTGTGTTGTGACTCAGCATATTGATTTTGTGATCCCATTTTATTCATTACTAAGCCGACATGATACATGGACACACATCAACACACGTGGACACACACACACACAGGGTTAAAACAAACCAGCCTAGAGCAGATTGTTACAATAGCGTCATAAATTATAAAGCCCAGACTCACCTTGATTAAACAAAGCCTTATCTCGCAGGTCGCGTGCTCTCTGTTCAAACACTCGCGCACAGAGTTTGTGTACGTGAATAAACACAAACCAGTTGGTGGCTTCTTCACTGGACTCTGAATGAAGCTACAACACACACACGCTCACACACACAGAAGGTTTGAAACACACTCAAACAAAGAGCAGCTTGAGCCTAAAGGTCAGACAGGAGATAAAACAGCCAGCTCACCTGGAGTCAGGTTATCAGATGTCTCAGTAAAAAAGATAAATCACTACTCTTCCTGCTTTGTTGTCTTTCTGACACCTGCAGGTTCCTTCCACCTGATCAGGATGCTGCTGGACGAGTACATCCTGCTGGCTCTGGAGACCCAGTTCAACAACGACAAAGAGCAGGACCTGCAGAACCTTCTGGACAAATACATGAAAAACGCAGGTATCAGACACTGAAACCCAGCTGACACAGGAAGCCCAGATGATGACTGAAGCTGATTCAGGGTTTTCCTTTAGTATGAGAGATGCAGAAAGGAAAAAGTCACGCAAAATCCTCATAACATCAGCATAACCAGCAGTACTACTGACAAATGTGAAAGTAAAACCCATGTAAAAGACTGTACAACAGACAAAAATCCTGTCTACTTTTTACCTTTCAGAGCATTTAAAAATTAATTCATCTATCACAGCACAATTATAAGGTTTTTTTATTTGGAATATTCGTTAAATGAAATCCCTTTGATTGAAAGAGTAAGAGAGGTTACAAGAAAGATACACAGGGCTTTTAAATGATACTAAAGATTAATTTTTAAACAAAGCCAAAAGTGGAAAAAATTATTTCTTAAATTTATCTATTTTATTTTATTTTATTTTATTTTATTTTATTTTATTTTATTAAATTAAATTAAATTAAATTAAATTAAATTAAATTAAATTAGATTTTATTAAATTAAATTAAATGTATTAAATTCAATTTAATTATATTACATTTTCTTTAGTTAAATTGAATTAATTTAATTTAATTTAATTTAACTTATTTAATTTAGTGTTCAAGTACAACAATTCATATTAAAATAAAGTGATGTAAAAAAACAAAACATGAAAAACAGAGAAAAAAGAAGAAAAAAAAGCCATTTTTGATACAAAAAACACAATAAAAAGTGTAAATAGCGCCTGGATATGATATTATACTAATATTTTACTTGCATTTGGAATCTAGCAAAAAAATGCTAAAAGTTTTAAGACAATTTTGTTACAATATACTGTTCTATCATATAGATTAGTTTGCTACAGATCTCATACACTCACCAGCCACTTCATTAGGTACACCTTGTTAGTACCAGGTTGGACCCTCTTTTGCCTTCAGAACTGCCTCAATCCTTGCTGGCACAGATTCAACAAGGTACTGGAAACATTCCTCAGAGTTTGGTCCATATTGACATGATAGCATCACACAGTTGCTGCAGATTTGTCGGCTGGACATCCATGATGAGAATCTCCCGTTCCACCACATCCCAAAGGTGCTCTATTGGATTGAGATCTGGGGACTGTGGAGGACATTAGAGTACAGGGAACTCATTGTCATGTTGAAGAAACCAGTCTGAGATGATTCCAGCTTTATGACATGGAGCGTTATCCTGCTGGAAGTAGCCATCAGAAGATGGGTACACTGTGCTCATAAAGGGATGGACATGGTCAGCAACAATACTCAGGTAGGCTGTGGACTTTAAACCATGCTCAGTTGGTACTAAGGGGCCCAAAGTGAGCCAAGAAAATATCCCCCACACCATTACACCACCAGCAGCAGCCTGAACCGTTGATACAAGGCAGGATGGATCCATGCTTTCATGTTGTTGACGCCAAATTCTGACCCTACCATCTGAATGTGGAGCAGAAATCCAGACTCATCAGACCAGGCAACGTTTTTCCAATCTTCTATTGTCCAGTTTTGGTGTTGCTGTGTGAATTGTAGCCTCAGTTTCCTGTTCTTAGCTGACAGGAGGGTCACCTGGTGGGGTCTTCTGCTGCTGTAGCCCATCTGCCTCAAGGTTGGACGTGTTGTGTGTTCAGAGATGCTCTTCTGCAGACCTCGGTTGTAACCAGTGGTTATTTGAGTTACTGTTGCCTTTCTATCAGCTCCAACCAGTCTGTCCATTCTCCTCTGACCTCTGGCATCAACAAGGCATTTTGGCCCACAGAACTGCTGCTCACTGGATATTTTCTCTTTTTGGGACCATTCTCTGTAAACCCTAGAGATGGTTGTGGGTTAAAATCCCAGTAGATCAGCAGTTTCTGAAGTACTCAGACCAACAACCATGCCACGTTCAAAGTCCCTTAAATCACCTTTCTTCCCCATTCTGATGCTCGGTTTGAATGCCTAAATGTACTGAGTTGCTGCCATGTAATCGGCTGATTAGAAATTTGCATTAATGAGCAGTTTGACAGGTGTGCCTATTAAAGTGGCCGGTGTATTTACAATTTTCACCAACCTCTTGCATTAGCCAAGGATAAAAAAGTTTATATTAGTTTAGATTTTTAGTGCCATTTTGTTATGAAATTATCAACCTTATGTGTTTGAGGGAAAAATGTTTTAATGTGATTTAACTTTGTCACTTTCAGATGCCAGTAAAGCAGCGTTTACGGCCTCCCCTAGTTCCTGCTTCTTAGCCAATCGTAACAAGGCCAGCGCTGCCATCGACCAATCAGTGAAGAATGAGTCTCCAGGGGAACACGCCTACGTTTCTCTTTCCACCAATCAACAGCAGCAGCTGAGTCTGGACACAAGTGCAGTCATATATCAGGGCACAGAGCCTGCAGCGTTCACTCTTTCAGGTGTTTTATTTTGCTTTCAGACTTTCCACTTTTAATTTGCTGAATTAATACATTTATCTCTGAACCTAAGTCTTTTTTGTCCTCCCTCACGTAAAGGTGTCCAGATGGACTTCTCCCAGGTCAGCGGCCCACTCATGACGCCCCCTATCTCTCCAGCAGCGTTAGTGCACCGAGGCTCCGTCATCAACCAGGGGCCGATGACAGCAAGACCCCTGACGTCTGCTTCCTCTTCCTCCACTTGCTCTTCCTCTTCTTCCTCCTGCATGTCTTCTCTTAGTGCCATGACCCAGCCCAGCCCCTGCTCTTCATTCCCAGAAACCCTGTATCACGGCTTACCTCAGACCAGCTCCAGTTATTTCTCTCCTGTCAGCGGCTCCTCAGCATCTAACTACCAAACTGCTCTCAGGTCAGCTCTGCTTTAAACGGTGTGTTAGCAGCCTGTTTCCTGATCTAACACCTGTATAATTTTCATGTTTTCTTCATGTTTCAGGCCCCACAGTCAGTGTCTGGCATCAGCTCAGTCCCAGTCCCCATCCCTGACTTACCACATCTCTCGGTACCCCTCCTTCAATGACCAACACCTGAATAAAGACGTTTTCTACAGCCACCATCCCTTGACGAACAGCTCTAGCTGCTCCATCACACCTTATAACTCCGCAGTCAGACCCTCATCAGGCTACAGCTCGGGGTCAGATCCGGCTCAGGTTGAACAGGGACTGGACTCCCAGACAGCGGCTCAGATTCTGGATTCCACAGAGGGGTTTGGCTTTGTGGGGGCGGGGCTTAATGCAGCGGGTGGCGGGTGTCAGGGGCAGACATACCCTGCAGCAGGACATGGAGGTAAGGACAGACCAGTTTTTAATGTTGATGTGAATAGTTTAAAAGATCTTTAGCTTTTAAATTTTAGGTGGAATATGACTTTTCTTGCCTTTTATCAACGCTTACCTCCCTGTTGTGCCCCCTAGAGGTATCCTCCAGTAGGACATGAAGTCAAGCACTTGCCTAATTATATTCATGGCACAACGAAGCAAGGTTGTTGGAGAGTTTATAAAGCCTCAAGAGAAGCCTTCATGTAACCTTCCTCCTGTTGCAGGTTATTATGGCAGCAGCAGTTACCAGGACACCCAGCGGATGACATCACTCGTGGACCAGCACGTGTCTGTCATCAGCACTGTAGGCAGTCTGCGACAGTTCCCACCAGTGTACTCAGAAGTTCACGATCCGCTCAACATCCTGGATGAACCTGACAGAAAAACAACAGGGGCGTATTTCACAGCAGCTGAACCTGGAACAGGTGAGCCCGAAAACCATCAATTTTTTTCAGCGGGTTGTAGCAAGCGAGGTTAAAATTGATTCACTAGTGAAACATGGTGACTCTTTATTTATTTTACTTAACTTTTACTTGTTTCTTCTTATGACTATTTTAATGCTTTTTTTTATTGTGCTGAGTTGTATGAATGTATGTTTGTAACTCCTGTTGCAAATCTAATTGCCCTTACAGAATATTAAAGATTTTCAATTCAATTCAAATCAGACAAACAACAAAAAATATAGTATGTTCAAACAGTCTCGCAATTGAAAACCGCCTGTCAAATTGTAGCTTTTACAAGATTATATACCCTTTATAAACATTCAACTGTAGCTCAAGCTGACTGAATCCAACTGACTGAAATCATTGTAACTCGTGATTAAAGGGACTGTGAGGAATTTGAAAGTGATCTTGAAAAAGTCTCCCTTTTAGATAAATGCCCTATCATAACCCACACTTTAAAACAAGATTATCAGCGCCAAAATGCTACTTTGTAGCTTCCTGACTGAGCAACACTGGATTGATTTACGTCATGCGCAAGTCTCTGTGACAACACCAGCTGACAAAGTTTGGTAGTGAGAAGAGAGATCTGTGTTTTTCTCCGCTGAAAATGATGTCTGTGATTAGTTTTGTATTGATGTTGGACACATGAGCCTAACTGTCAGACAGAAAAAGGACATAAGAGCAGAAGAATGCAGTGGGAGAGTGGCACAGCCTGAGCTAAAGGCTAACACAGGAGCTAAACTGTTTGTGCTGATGTTCATTCCAACCCACAGTCAGCAGATATTCTTCAGTGGTCTGTTCAAACTTGAGAGTCTATCAATAAACTAAAGAGTGAGGTTACGTTAGCTCTGATTGGTAGATGACTAGCAGGACATAACTAGGATTCACTAACGTTACACATTACCGCGACATGTCTCACCAGATTGAGCTGTCAGCAGTATTGGTGGCTACTAAACTACTATACCAACTGACAGTTTGCTTGCTTGTCAACACGTTAGCCTACAGATACCTCGTAGCACCAGGCTGCTATTAGCAGTAGCTACTGATGTGCAAACTTACAACATTTGCTTGTTGTCACGTTTCAAACAACAGCGCCACATAACTGTACTGATAAATACCTTACCTCATTCCACTGAGGCCGTTAAAAAGTTGACTTAAATAAAAGAAATTAGGTCCAAAACAAACACACACCTCTTCACGACAGTGTGCAGAGACTCCGGGCCAGAAAGTGGCGAGGCAGTCCCATTAAAACAGATCCTGCTCATAGCATCTTTATTGACTTTTTTTTCAATGAAGAGAATTTGCAAAGGTTAGGGGAAGAGCAAAGGTGGAGATCTTTACAGTTAGCATGTGATAAATGAGTTAAAAGTATCATGGAAAGACAAATTTAAGGCATTGCAAGTATTTGTTGCTATGACATTACTCTGATGTTCACTTCTCACAAAGAGGTACACTTTGCAGATGGTAATGAGCGATCAGTTAATAATGTGTAAAAGTCTCATACGAAGCTTGTGTCTACTTCCCTCTAGTGGTCAAAAGAATCAGTGCCTGTATGTCTGTACAGTATTTCCCCACTTACATATAACATGTTTTAATTCATCTGCAGATCATTCCCTCTCCTCATCAGGATCTGCTCCCTGCATGTTTGGGATCTCCTCTCCCTTCAATTCCCAGGATGCATTGCTCTCTCAGCAGCGTGGGCCATCATCTTCAGAGGTGCAGGACCTGGTGTCTTCACTGCCTCCCATTAACACTGTCTTTATGGGAGCAGGGGTACAATGATGCCTTAATCAAGATTGTACAGTTTATGCTGTGCCCCGAAGACAACGTGGATTAAATCGAGAATGTAGGATGGATGATTAATTCAGATCACACAAACTATGACAATGATTATTCTTATTAAATCATTATATTTATTTTGTGGACTGAAAAACAAGCTTTATTCTGAAAAGCTGGACTCGTTACAGGACTTCCATTTCATCTGTTTGCAAAATGTTGTAAATAAATGTTTATTGGTCACAATGGTGTTTTTCACTGACAGGCAGCCTAACAGCAGCGCTATTTACAGCCGCTCTAACCACACATACATACATTAGTCAGGTCATATTGAGGCTGGTTGCAGAGTCCTTTTCCTCACTGAGTCAGACGATCTGTGCCAGAGCCTGAACACATCTCAAAGACTCAGACAAAGGTGGGGCTTTTAATTCATTGTTTTCCAGTTCATCTGCAACACACACAAACAAAAGCGGTGATGAAATCTGAAATCTGAGTAAAATATCTTACCATGCTGACTCTGGCACAATAAAATAAGTCTCTTTTGCAGTTTGACTGCACTGCAGCAGATGGGATGTCATAAAACTGTGAGATCTAAGTTGACCGACCAGATAGTGTGTGTGGCTGGTGTCCTCTGAGTTTTTGTTCATGCATGAATAATCAGAAGGATAATCTAAAAACGGTGAAATTGCAAGCTGTCTTATCAGTCTATGTATGTAATACTCTTGTCATGGTACTCGTGTTCATATCAGAAACATTAGGCTATTCACAAAGAAAGAACACTAAATGCAAACACACATGGCCATAGTCAGACTGTTTCACATGAATGGCAGTGACGTGCATCTCCCCCCTCCTCCTGCCTTGATTGGTTTTTATATGTTATCTACTCAGGAGGAAAAATCCATCTCAGGTGCTCATGCAGCAGTGCAGGGACAGATGGTGGCGTCTGTAATGATTACAGAATCCCCACGTTAAAATACTTTAATTACTAAGTCAATAACGGCTGCAACAAATGCACGACCTCCGGTGTAAAAACAACAGAAGGCAGAAGGCAAACTTTGGGCCAATATTTAACCAGAACTTTGCATCAGAGCTGACAGAGAGAGCCTCCACATGGGTCAGCCTTCTCTCCCCCTTTCCCTCCAGTGTTGGCTTTAAAAAGACTCTGATGCAGGTAAGACTGTCCTCACACACCTGTTGTATCTAAAATTAAAAATATATATAGATAGGATCTTTGACAGCACAGAATAAACTGATGAATTAGTAAGTGAGTACATTTATAAATAAATAAGAGAAAATTATTCTGTGTATAAAGTATTCCCTGGTTCCACTGCAATTTGTACAGACATGTCTATCTATGGAAATTACATGCTAACGTCATACAAACACGAACATGGGATTAGGAATTTATAAAACACCGTCACACCAAGCACAATTAGTACTGTGAGTTTGTGTCATGAGCTCACGGTAATTTATCGATCAGTTGGTTATTGATTTATTTAAGCTACGACTTGTACTGTTCGTCAACGGTAGGTAGCTAGCGGTAGGTAGCTAACTTTGAGCTAACAGTTAGCTCACAGCTTGTAGCCGTTACGGCCGTTACTGCTTGGGTCAATATGTAGGATGAAGACGGAGATTTGTAAAACGATATATGTTCAGAAACCTTATGACATAACAAATCAGAAAATCAATGTTGCCCTTTTTTTTCTGAGATCGTTATGGCAGCCATCTTGGGTCTTTAAATATGGCCTCTTTCAAAAGCAAATTTCTCCATATATCGTCTCCTGTATGACCTAAATTCATGGTTTCAATGGTTAAATCTACATTTTGGGGGCAAAGAATCCAATGGAGTTGACCTTCCTTCTAATTGAGGCATGTATGGTTGTGTATTTTGCATCTTTACATGATAAAATGGTATTTTATGGTCATTTGCATATATATGTTGTCCAAACAATGTAATATTTCACAAACACTCTTTATCACATCTTACAAAAGACAACTCTTAAAAGACAACCTGCTCATTCATCAACTTTGAGGGTCCTTAAATCAAGAACTTAAAGGGAGATGCTCTTATCATAGCATACCATCATGGAAGATCATCAGACACTATGACAAAATATGGACAAATGTCGTCTACTGTAGGTCTACTACACATAAGTAAAGCAACATACCTGGATCTGAGACACAGCCTGGCTTACTGTAGACTTATTTATCCCTGCTAAGTACACAGTTACTGCCTATCAAATGTAATTGACAAGTACTATTGATTAAGAGATGATTTTACTCCTTCTGAAAATATAATTAACCTAACAGTTGACACAATGCAATTCCTACCTAGAGTTACCTTGGCCATGCCATGTAGGCCCAGCATCAACATTACAGATGTATTGGCACCATTTGTTTTTTTCACAGCCAAAAATGTAGAGGCCAGTGGAATCTTGAATTAGGGTAACATAAGAGTTGAGCTACGGTAAATCAACATTCAATTAGGATATAAGGTATTGTCATGATGACCTGATTGCTTCATTATGCCAATTCTATGCTACACTGTGTGGTGTTATGATTATGGGAAGCAAAGTACTAATATAACAGCCTCGTGTTGATTGGTCACTTTCTTGTTGATCTTGTTGATTAACCTAGGAAGCTTTTTACATTTATTATATACTGTTTTTTTCATTATCTGTTAGCAAAGGGTGACTTTTTGCTCGCTTTTTTGTCCGTATTATCTACTTTTCATGTCTCAATGTTAATTGCTCTCTTTTTATTTGTCTTCCTCCAAGGGGAGAGATTATTGATACTTTTCTGTCCACTAGAGTGCAGCAAACTCATATTTTATAGCCTTCTGCTTTGTGACTCAAGGAAAGAAAGGTTGAGACACAAGTTTATTGGTTTACCTTTAAGGCTCAGAAAAAATCTTTGAGAGCAGCAAAATTTAGAGCTCCATTCGAAGTTCAAAATGAAGCTGTATGTCCGATACAAATACTAGATTTTATTTTTATAAATGAACCTAGTTTGTCCTTTATTTGAACAGTTAATGCAACCTCCTAAGAGTGTCACAGAAGTATATCACACACAACAAAATTTAACTGCATACTTTACGGAAATCCTTATTATGACTTTATGTAAAGACCACTGATGGAATAATATTACTTAACACAATAATTTGTAAAGCTATAAACTATGAGTTTGAGTGACCATTTGGTCTGAAGTTTGTTCACTGCTTTTTGAACACTCTTCAAAGTGAGAGTAATTCAGAAAAATAAATAATAAAGTTAAAGATTGATTTTTTATTTATTTTCAGCTGTGAGCTTCACCTGGAAGATCATCCAGTGGTGTATTGCAAAGAATGAGTCCTCGCTGGTTTCACACAAACATACAGGTACTGTTAATTAAACACTCGCTGTCTGATGATGTTTCAACCCAACCCCGCGTAAGTTTTACTTCTCCAACACTGAAATAGAGACATGTTACAGCCATTTTATTTTCATCCATTTTTATCCATGACATTATTCATCTACTAATCATCTTTAGGTTAAAAACAATCAGAATATGCCAAGATTTTGCCAAGATTAATGAAAAAAAAAATTGGGGGGATACTGCTAGAAAAAAGAAACAAATATATAAACATTCCAATTAAAGAAATACTATTAAATTCAAGTTTCATCTCAGATTTCTGAGAAAAATGTCTGAATTCTTATTTGCAAATATTCAGACTACATAGAATTTTAACTTTCTTTCTCCAAATAAAACTAAATTTATAGTTTTGAGATAAAAGTCAAATAATGTTATACATAAATTATAGTCTCATGCTGCCAGTAAAGTCAGAATTCAAAGAAAATCTGATTTGTTTTGCTACCTTCACCTCCAAAAAGGTTTCTAAGTGGCTGTTTTTGCCCCTGTACACAGAACTTCCTCTGAATTACCAATCAAAATATCATTTCATCCTGTTGATCACGATAAAAGAAATTTTGTATGATTATTATTAATTTATGATAACCACCTCTATTAAATCTTAAAAGGCTATTGGAAATGCATTCACTGCAGGGATGTAACAAAGAAAAGAAGGTTTAATTTCAGTGCTCCTCTTCTAAGCTGCTGACTGCACAATGAACGAAAAGCTGAGCTGAAATTTTAAGCCACAGTTCAATGTTTTATCCAACAAAGCTTCTTTGAAATATCCTGAACGGGTGTTCCTTTATTGAGTAAAAGTTTCATAAAATTATCTCAGAGCATTGATTTTTAGACGGATCGCATTTTGATCAAGTGCAGCACTTTTCATTGTTTTGTTTTATAATGGGTCAGTATGAGGCAGCGTGAATGAACAGTAAATGAGAGGCACTTAGAAGATGGTGCTTACATTAGCTGGCCTATTTTCATAAAGTGCTCATCTATTAAAATGTGACCTGGGTCAACTGCTGCTGATATTATAACAGAGAAGAGACACTGAAGGAGAACCACTACAAGACTTAAAAATATTTGAATTATGAGGAAAAATAGGAGTAACAGCTTCAAGGTCCATTGAGCGTGTAATGATATCAGTTTTTATACAAGCAAAGGTTCAAACCCAGAATTTCTAAAGACAAAACAGATATTTGATGGGTCAAAGAGCGTTTAGAACATGAATCCTGTGTTTTTCGTTTAGTTCTGAATTAAAAAGATGGTGTGACTTTTGTGAATGATGCGTCGGCAGGTTGGTATGAGGATTAAGAATAAAGTTTGTGCTGTGAGAGTTCAAAGTTGTACAGAAAAGTTTCTTTTATCCTTGGGATGGACCAGCTTCTACCTTAGAGCGTTTCTGGGCTTAAAATGAACAGGAATACGGTGTTTGCTAAAGATCCTCTTTGGTTTTTCAGATACTCCTGCAATGTTAGGGATCGCAGTGTCCTTTCTCCTCTTCTTTTTCAAGTTGGGGTATCCACAGGTTTTAGGCCCTCTTCAATGTGTTTCTGTTGCTTTTCCCCTCTTTCTTTCTTTGTGGGCACACTCTCAGCCCCTCCATGGTTTGAAATGAGCTCCATAGCCTTCCGTGGAGTATAAGACTTCTGTCTCCTTATTATGCTGCCTTTTTTCTCTGACTAAATTGTAAAAAAGACCCAACACCTGTGGGAAAAGACCTGTTTTGTTGTTATCTAAACTGCTAAACCCACACATCCATTATATGAGATCAATGATGTTTTGGGAAGCTGTATTGTTTGATCTTTTGCTCCTTTGGGGCCATTTTGACCCCAGAGGACAACAGATATTATTAAATTCAATAAAACGCTGATAATTCAATCAAATTATGTGAAATTTAGTGTACTCACGAAGAGCATAGCACTGGACAAACTCTGTTAATTTCAGATTATTTGATCAAGAAAAACACATTTAATTAGCAAAAGATTGAATTTGGGGTCAACAGGAGGGTTAAACATTTAATACCTACTTCTAAAAACATGAGGCTAATGTAGTAAAAGTCGGTTTTAGACGTTAACTTTCCCTGCCGGGAATAAGTGCTTTATCCAGAAAGTGCACTGCATATTGGAATTTTTTTTAATCTTATAAATAGTAGTGAAATTAAGTTTTGGATAGTAATTTAAGAGAAAATGAGGACAATAATTATAAATTTTAGAAGAATTTCTCCTTCACAGGTTTTAAATATTCTTAAAAAAATGGTTTAATGATGTTAGCTGTTTACTCAATGTGCATGTAATTAATTAATTTTAACCAAAGTGTGTCATTATGTAGCTGCTCAGTTTTTTTAAACTGGTAAGTATGATGATCATGATAAAAATGATAAATGCAGTGTAAACAGGCTATTTACTATATATTCCATTTGTGACTGCTTACTTACCTGTTTGCCAATTTGATTGCAATTCTGCCTTTAAAAATTAGTTTATATTCAGTATAGATTTTCATTGTTTATTATTTGCCATCAAAATTGGTCTATTCTGTAGACAGTTAAATCTGCCCACAGCAGCACCTAAAAAGTTGCTCATGCCCACACTTAAACAAGCTGTTTGCTGTTTCTTAAAGAGGTCAGACTTAAAGGCAATAAAGGGTTTTAGAAAAAAAAATGTCGGACTGAATTTTTTGTATTTTCTAGAAAAATGTTTGCTCATATTTCATTACTGAGTACAGAAAAACACACCCACTTATGAAAAGGAAACTTTAGTTTCATGGACCACCTTTTCAGGAACTAAGTATTTGTTTCAAAACAGCCTGATCAACATTTTTCTCATACTTCTAGTTTCATAAACTAACACTTATATGATCTGTGTGTACTTAAGTTTGTGTGTGTGAGCACACAGATAGATTTTTCCATCTTGCACACACAGAAATACACTCGTACAGTATAAAAGAAGCAAAGTATTCAGCACAGTCAAGCCTGCCCCTCATAGAAAAGACCGGATAAAAGACTTTAGAGGTTTCTGCTCTTAAAGACTCTCCCCTGACTTGGCTCACCTTGGCAGAACCAAGAGACATTAACAAGACTCCTAATTACGTCCTCAGCAGCACCTCAATAGCTGATTCATCACATTGAAGCTGAATTAAATCTCAGTCTAAATTGTAAGAGCGCTCTCTTCAGGGGCCGTCTCTGATTCCTATGTTTCCCTTAGTGGCCTTGTAATTAATTTTTTTAACTTTTACAGGCGTCTTTTGCATTCTCAAGTGTGTATCTAGTGAATAAATGTTTTCTTAAAGACATAAAGCAAAGCTGCTGTGGATAAAAATGTTTCATAGCTTGGTAAACCTGAACTGAAGGGATGTGTTTTTCTTTAGATTCTTAAGTGATCTTATAAAACAGTGCAGACATCCTGCTTTGAAAAGCAGAAAGTGAAAAATGTTGCATCCGTATTTCCTTCATTTGAGGCAGTTTCTCATCTGAATAGATCTCTTAATGCTTCATCCTCTCAAATAGCAGAAAACAGAGCGGATGTAAAAACCACCTCGAGGTAAACAAGCCCATCTGAGACGGAGATTAATGGAAGTTAGTGAAAAACAGAAAGTGCACCATTCTTCTTCACAATGTGCCGTTTACTCCTTGTGTATTCATTCCTTAAAACATCCAAGGTGAAATCGGTGGCTGGTCTTTGAGAGCTTAATTGCATCTTTTCTTTAGTTTTCTGAAAGGAACGGAGAAGTTTAACATGTCTGTGTGTTTGCTCCAGCAGCGATGTTAACTGTGTCCATTACTAGTAATCATGCCAAACATTTAAAAAAAAGAAAGAATAAAAGAAAGGAAGCACAGTCCACCCAATATTGATCGTCACAACTATTTTAACCTATCTACAGTTTTTTTTAACAATGATGGTAAGTTTACCAGCCTCTCTTCTGGGAGAGGAGGGAACTGCAACTACAGCTCAAAGCTGACTAGAAGAGTTAACAGTGAAGTGCGGCCTTTAGTAACCAAGACTGGAGATGAGAAAACAAACCAAAGTAAAAGTGTCATGACTAGGCCTGTCGCGATAACAAATTTTGCTAGACGATAATTTTCCAAAATATTATTGCCGATAAACGATATTATTGTCAATATTATTTTGTTTTTTTTCCATTTCTTCATTGATGTAATTATGATAAATGGGATAATAAAGTGAGTACACCATATCAAAAGCAAGAAACTTTAATTTCTTAAAAGTATTTAACTTTAATTAAAAGTTCAGGATATTTTAAATAAAATAAATGAAACAAAAAATATAATAAATTTAACAAACAAGAAAGAGAAAAAAATACAATGAAAATGAAATGGACTCTCTTTTAGAAAAAAATACTTGTCAATGAAAATAATTAATACTAATCAAAAACAATAAAACATAGACCCTGTCTCTAAAGAAAAAACGAAACTCCAAAAAAAAACAGCAACAATAAAAACTATAGCCTAAATAAAAGGGAGTTTATACAGTTCCTGAATTGTTTGTAACATGTACTTTTTCCCAGTCAATCCGTACCGTCTGTCAAACATTTTTAACATTTCTGGCTTTCAACCGTATTGAAGGGCTGCATTTCTTTGGCAATGTAGCTGTCTTTGAGCGCCCACCATTTGGCGCTTTTATTTTTATTTACTTTGCAGACCAAAAGCCTCAGTAAGAGCGGATTGTCAAAGAACAAGGCTCTGTTGCACCTCCCCTTCTTCTTCTTCGTCGCCACTATTTTCAAACAAATGTGACATATCAGCTCGTTGGTGTTCATGAGCTCACACTTTGTTCATTCTGGTAAAAAACAAAATATCCCCACACTGGGACTGTGGCAGGCGGCTTCAGAACCGTATCTTTCGTGCCATCACTCATATTAGCGTGCGCTTCCTCTTTACCCCTCAGGACGCTCGCTCTAGCTCTCTCTGTGTGTACGCGCGAGCAACCCCGTCTTCACCCCAAAGATCGCATTTTTGACAGATGCTCACTCCGCTATAAATCCGCTTAATCCGCTATAGAACCTATGCATCCTGATGTTAGGAAAGATAGACGTAGTGAGCCATCTTCTCATTCAGCCTCTTTGGTCGAAAGAAAGGAGGAAAACAAACATGCATGCACGTGTCAGTTTATCGAGGCTGGCAAACTTACCGAGGACATTTTTATTTATCGTACGGTTAATTGATTTATTGGCTATCGTGACAGGCCTAGTCATGACTACATTTCCTCAGTTGTTCACTTGGGGCTGACTTGTCTGCACAAGCTTGGATGGGTTTTTTTCAAATGTGTATCTGTGAGACAAAATTAGGAAGAATCAGACGGACATTTACAGAATTCAATATTTCTAAAAGTTGATAAAACGAGAGCAGCCCCCTACTGGCTGTTCAGATCAGAGCCATGAGTTTAAGACATTCTGGACCTTTTGGTGTTAATTTCGAGTGAACAATCAAGGAACTGCAGTTTTGAGGATGCCTGAAGTGGTTACAGTAGAGGCCGTTTACACAACAACGGTTTTACAGAGAAACGCAAAAGTATTGTTGCATTTAGGCCTCGGGTTCATACAGAAACTGTTGTAGCTGACCTAAAACGCAAACTCCAGAGTGTAATTTTTCTGAAACACTGCTGCCACCATTGCTGTGTAAACAGTAAGTCGGCATTTTCAGTGGAATTGCTGACACCATGCTCTGCTTCACTATTGTCACAGATTACCGTTTTGTGTTTGTGCTGCTCAATCTGCAGACTGTCTTTCAACAAAATGTGCATCTGTTGCTCCAATTTTGCATTTAGCATTCAGCCCAACTCTACTTTAGTTGAGATCTCGTCCAGAAGCCGCTTCTGGACGAGACAGTTATAGCGCCATCTACAGGCCCAGCATACTTACTACAGTATATTCAGTCCCTCACTGTTTCAATGCAGATTTTTTTCACTGTGTTATAGCGTTTTTGGATGAAACGTTGTAGTGTAGTTTCAGACATGGCACGGAGCATCATTTGGCTTAGAGCAAAGGCTTCATGAATGAGTATCAATGACATCACCCATCTTTTTCTGCTACAGAAATTTGAAGCCTATCGTTGGAGGGCGCCATATTGGAGGTACTGAACTCAATAGACAGGCTTTGAGTCTCCTCAATTAAAGCTGTAGGGTTTCTACCAGTCAGTCAAGTGTGCCTCTGATTGGGTAAACTGGTGATCTTAATATCTTCAAAACTGTCAAGCTAAAAAAGAATAATTTACCCCTGTGCAGTGTGTGTCAAAAGAGAGGCTGTAAATATATTTAGTTTTGCTAAAAGAGAAAAGTCTTTTTCTGAATTTGTGGTTTCACATTGGCAATTTCTCACAGATGGAGGTTGTTTCTTTTGCAAAGCCCAAGAAATCTCGGTCAGGTCCAATGATGAATAGAGGCTAAAGGCCCACGTCTGTGCCTCATCTATACTAGCACTAAGCTTGGTTGACTTCAGCATTTTTATTGAATTATCTGACGACAATGTGCTAAAAAACTCCATATCAGAAACAAATGAGTGATGTCACACATGTCTCTGTGGGATTTACAAAAAGGAAATTTCAAATTTGTTGAATGAAGTATGTGCCACTTGCTTTAGTCATGGCATCACAGCTCATGTTGCAGCAGTGTCTGTCTCTGATGCTGTGACTTTCAAGTTCTCAAATTCTTTCTGATTCTCCTCCTCTTTGTTTTCTACCTCTTTAAAGTTAAGACTCTCTTTCTCCTCTCAATTCAGACGACATCTGTTCTTAATGAGCTTTTGTAACATAAAGCTACTTATACAGCTGCAGTCAGAGTGACTCAAAGAAAGAAGTTTGTCCTGTTTGGAAGAGACAGATGACAGCAGTCAAAGTTACAAGGTCTTTATTTGAAAAGTTAGATTCAGGCTTACAATTAATCACGTTTCTTGGTAACAATAAAAACAGCAAGGCTAAAAAGAACTAAAGATGCTCGAGGGTCCTTCAAAAACAAAGTGAAGCAGTGTCGCCAAACTGAATCAAAAACAAGCATTGAGCAACAAAATTGCAACAGTTTGAAAAGCTCCCATGTCTGTCTCTTAACATCTTTTCTTGGCCTTTATGGAGAAGATCAGAAGGTTGAGGAGTGTGGTTCATACTGGAAAAGTGAAACTCAAAGTGAGGGCAAATGTTCTTGACCCAGGCCAGCTGAGGTGTGTTGTGAGGATACACGGTGAAAAGTGCAACCATTTCCATGTTTACCACGATTCAGGCACGGTTTATGGTTTTATAAAGAAACACAACATCTTTAAAAATGTTTGAAGGAACATGTAGTAATGAGTACTTAAGGTGAGATCAAGTCATGCTCTCAAACAGACAGTATCAAGGCAGAGAGAAGCTGGAAGGGAGAAAGCTAAGATCAGGGATGTTTGAGAGCCACTTGCTCTTCCTTTTTTTGTAATTGATTTATCTTTTTCAAATTTGAGCCATTTACTTACACAGACCAGCCATAACATCATGACCTCCATCTTTATTCATTGTAAGACCAAAACAGCCTCAACATGACATCTCTTTAGGACGATAGACCAGCCGACAGAGTTAAACAGGCTGTGAGGAAGTGATCTTGAAAAAGTCCCTTATAAATCTATGCCTGATGGTAATTCACACTTTAAAATGAGATTATCAGCGCCAATATTACAGGTTACAGGTTATTTTAAAGTGCTACTTCTTAGCTTCCCAATGCTGAAAACGATTTCTGTGATTAACTTTGTAGTGATGGTGGACACTGGAACCAAACTGTCAGACAGAAAAAGGACAGAAGAGCAGAAGAAAGCTAAACAGGAGAGAGATGGAGCATGAGCTAAAGGCTAACACAGGGGCTAATCTGTTTGTGCTAATGTTCATTCCAACCCACAGTCAGCAGTTATTCTGCAGTGGTCTGTTCAAACTTGAGAGTCTATCAATAAATGAAGAGTGAGGTTATGTTAGCTCTGCTTAGTAGCAAGGTTATAATAGTTAACTAAAACGAAACTAAAAAGGAAAACTAAAATTTAAAATACATTGCAGTTAACTCAAACAAATAAAAACTAGAAAAGAAAACAAAAACTATAAGTAAACTAAAACTGTATCTTGTGTTCACAAAACTAACTGAAACTAACTAAAATGATAGACATAATTCCCTTAGTTATAGTTTTTGACAATATTAATAGCCTTTAGGATTTAAATTAATCCGACACATTTTCCCAACCAATTTTACAACAGTTTTCGGCAGTTGTCAGTGCCGTACAGCACCATCATAGCGACGTACTGGGACGTGCTTGTTTACTGCACTGACTGGCTGTGCTCTGTGCTGCGACCAAACATAGAGGAGCAATGAATTAGAGCATCTGTTACAGTTTAATTTCATGTGAGTCTGACTTTATTGTTACAGAGTCCGAGTTTCTAATTATTAAAGCTCATATTATATTGTTTTATATAATTTATGTTTTTATTATTTTTATTTAATTCATGTTAACATTATTTTATATAATTTATGTTTATATTTTTATATAAAGTTTATATTATTTTCTTGTGTTTAAGGCAGCAGCCAACAGTTCAGTATCAGCATTGACTGAGCAGTGAGCACTATGTTGGACTTGAAAATAAACAGTATGACAAAATATTTACTCTGACCTTTTTGAATCCTGCACCTAGTTAATAAGGTATGAAAAAACTAAAACTAAACTAAAACTAAACTAAAACTAAGCCTTGTTGCAAAAATTAAAACTAAATAAACACTAGAATGCCTGCTCTAAAACTAATTAAAACTAAACTATAAAGGAAAAAAAATGTCAAAACTAACTAAAACTAAACTATGATGACAAATCCAAAACTATTTTAAACTTGCTTGGTAGATGACTGGCAGGACATGGCTGACCAGGATTTACTAATGTTACACATTGCGGACACATCTTAGAGCACCAGGCTGTCAGCTGCACTAAATATAGACAGCTACTGAAGTAAATACAAACTGGCAGTGTTTACTTGTTGTCATGTTAGCCTACAGATACGTCGAAGCACTGGGATGCTGATAGCACTACATATAGCCGGCTATTACAACTTTTCCTTGATGTCACGTTTCAAACCTTAGCGCTATGTAACTGTACTGATAAGTCCCTTACCTTGGCGAGTTGTATCTAGCAAAAAGTTGTCTCGAACAAAGAAAATTTGTTTCCATCTGATCTCCATTTAATTTCAAAACAAACACACGCCTCGCTAAAAAATTCCGGGGCACAAGGTGGCGAGGCAGTCCAGTCAAGACAGATCCTTCTCATAGCATCTTCAAGCATTGAAGAGTAAACTTACTAAGTGTAGAACAAGATATGTACTTTTTCTTGAAGAAAACAATTTATTGGATTAATATTGTAGTAATAATGGACACTTGAGGTGGACTGGGGGAAAAAGGACAGAAGAGCAGAAGAAAGCTAAATGGGAGAGTGAGGCCCCGGCCAAAAATACGGGTCTGCTCTGCTTAGTGGGGTTGTAGTTGGTTGAAGAGCACAGTTAGGACATAGCAAGGATTCTCACATGTTACATGTTACATACATGTCTTAGAGCACTGGTAGCACCAAACAGATTGTCTGACTAAACCAGGAGATTTAGATTGAACAGCATGTTTTATAACCCAATTGACTTTTCCTCCTTGTTCCTAAATAAATAAAAAAAGTCGTGACACTAATATAAAACCACAACTTTTCACTCCAGGTATTAGATCTCTGCACAAAGCTCGACCCACTTGGCTCATGAATAAATCTGGATTCCTGTGTTCATTGCCTTGCAGGTGGGTCGACCAGGCCAATCTCCCTAAAAATGTCTCCAGACTTTGATTTCTTTGAGGATGATATGACACAAAAGCTCAAGTAACCAAAAAAATTGACACTTCCACCGCACAGTGTTATGATCATATGAATGCGAGAATGAAAAGTGAAAGAGAATTCACTTAAGCGAAGAGTCAATCCAAGGGCAGAGAGGGTCCCATTGTTTGCTGAGCTTTCACTTGAATGGCAGACAATCCTTTTTGTGTAGCCTTGTCCTCTAAACCTCCAACAAACTGTTTCCATTTCTAAACCCCACTTAATGCATCAGAAGTACATTTCAGTCTGCCCTGCTAATGGACACTGAACACACAGACGTATGACAAGAAGATAATGAAAGACAACTTTTCAAAAACCTACACCCCAGAGAAAGGATTTCTTTTTACACAACTCATTCGCCAAAGGGAAAAGTATGATTTTTCTCCTCATTTGTCCTTGAGTGGACAATGCCATGTTTTCCTCCAGTCTCAGAGAAGAGGAAAGGGCACTTGTTGCAAGACACTTGGAAAGAAAAAGTCTCTTTGAGTCGTTGTGTAGAAATGTCTGAAAACCACCTGCTGGCCCACATCTGAAGACTTTCTGATCTTTCTGAGGCTGAGTGGGGTGAAAAAGTTATAGATGGAGTTTGACCAAATATAAAATCTGATTTCAAAAAATATAAATATTCATAAAAAAACACAAACATTTAGACATAAATCAGCGTGACATGAACTAATTGTCTGTTCCATGATTCTTCGACTGACCCCTGTGCTCTAAGACATTTGAAAGGCCATGTGATGAAGTGGCCAAATAAGAAAAGCAAAAGTACCTGAAAGGTTATAATCTGTAGAAGCTGACATAATATTTGCTTAAAATCAGCATGTTCAACTAAAACGCCACAAAACAACAACACAAAACATACAAACCATCAGGTTCAGGTTTATGAATAAAGAGAATAAACTGTAATGTAAACAATATATGTGGATACGTTTTTTCAATTAGCTAGTGCACTACAAGAACTTAATATTAAATGACTTTTATACATACACTTTAATTTTAGAATAGACATTCCTAATCATTTGTGTTGAGAAAGGCTGATATCACAAACAACTCTGATGTTATCATATTTTTAAAAATAGATAATAGCTGTGAATTGATGTGCATTAAATTGGATACTGGAGAAAACTGCTCTTTTTTAAACTCATGCTCTTACAAAGCTAAAATTATTTGTCTCTACTCAAAGGTTGTGCATTTGAACCAGTATGAGCCATGAAACTCCTGAGCAATGGGGCGCCAGTTTATCTTAGTGGTCTAACCCAGTGACATTTACCCCCGCGAGTTCTGCCAGGATTCAAACTTAACTTATGGCAACTTTTTTGTATGAACTTTCACAGACTTTAAAAAAATTGATGTCATTTTGCTAGGCTCAAAGTAAAGTTGCCACAGAAATTGCTCCCCCTGGTGGCTGGCTGCAGTATATGTTAAAAAAAAAAAAAAAAGTCCATCTCCCCAGTCATTCCAGATGGGCTGTGGTCAAACTTCAAAAAATGAATACACCTTGTGGAAATTTTTCTCACAACTGATTGTTGCGGTGATTTGAAGATATTATTTGGCTGCTTTATATTCAAGTCCTCTTTTTTCTGAAAAGTTTCATTTTCATTAGTTATAAGAGGTTAAAAATTAGGTTTACATCACATATGACACGACTGACTGCTGCCGTTATTGTATGTTTTTTGGGGGCCTTGTAAAATATGTTGGGAAAGAGAGCCAAGATGAGATTAGACTCTTGAAACAAAAAAAAATGTTATTATTTTGTCACCCCCCTACTCTCAGATTATCATAGCCTCGACTGCGCAGACTCTGGCTGCCAATGGCGCCGTGACGGGGGTATTTTTGCTTCAAAGCCTTATAACGGTAAATGATGAAGCCATGCTGTCCACTCTATATACAGTCTATGGCCAATCCTCACTCTCACCCTGTTTCCTGCTCTATCCACTGTCTTTTCCTCTCAGATTACAGGCATTAAAGTCAAGAAATAAACTTTAAGGCTGAAGATAAGCCCTACTCGTGTACTAACCTATACTGCAGCCTATCAGTAGGGGGAGCTTTAAATGTTGTAGCGTCATCCATCTTTTATCTAGTCTTTGAGCTGCAGTATCTAGGTATTTATGTCTGATTTAATTAATAATAACAATTCTTTCACTTTGTTTTGTTTTGTTCTTGTAACGCTTTTTATTTTCCAACTTTAGGGAAAATGCAACATAGAAAAATATTTTTATCTTTTTTTCCCTCAATGATTCTGGCATTTGGTGCTATTTTGAAGAAAACCCCCTGAGTTAATCCCTACATTTGAAGATCTTTCTTTTTTTTTTGTTAAAACTTCCTGGGTTTTTTTGGCCCCCAGTCCCTCTGTCTTGTGCATGCCTAAATTTTTTTTCCTCAGTTCAACAAATCATTAAATGTTAGTTTTTAATGAAAATGTATTCACAGGCTGTTTTTCCAATGCCAGCTGTTGACGTCTTAGTGTGAGACTTGCCCTATTAAAACATTTTCATTCATTGCATTGAAAACAGCTGTACAAGTACCGTTAGAGATGATGTTCATCATCCTAATTGTGTTGCGCCCCACCTTAATTCATCCCTGTTTAGGCTAACAACTGTCCACAAAATGACCCTTATAAAATTTATAAAAAATGTAAAACATCTTAAAGCATTTAAAAAGGATTTATTTTTTACAGAAATATATATATTATATATGTATATTTGAGACCCTATCTCTGCTCTGACAGTACCTATATGTTTGTTGTGTGCATCTTTGTGTCTGCCTGCCTACCTGTGTGTCTGCGCCTGAATGAAGGAGTGTTCTGTGTTTCTGTATTGTTGTTTCCCTCCTCTCCTTCTTCTCTGACCTTCTATTGTGAGTTGCTTGGAGACTGACAGAAAGAACTCTGTCCGACCCTTTATATACTCCCCTCTCTCCTCCTCCTCCTCCTCCTCCATCAGTCCCTCATCCTCCCGTTAACCTCTATTTCTGAAACCCTCTACCACCTCACGTCTGGGCATCTTTGTTTCTCTCCTCTTCAGATATCAAATATGCTCTCACTATCTTCGAGTATTCACAGCAAGCGAGTTATCCCTCTGCACAATGTTAGCAGCGTCTGGGTAATAGGGTGTGCACACAATCACACACACAAAAACACGCATACACCCTTTATCCTCTGCTTCTCATTGTCCCCTTCCTCCCATTCACATGGTACAAGACTTTGGCCTTGAACGCACGTTGGACCCTGTGTGCCAGCTGAAACATTTGATTTCTATCACTGCTTTGTGTGTGCGCCTACATGTAGATATTGACATGCAACAATTGCTTAAATTGAGTCTATACAACTCAGTATCGAACTGATCAACCCCCAGCTGAGTGTCCGTCAGTGTTTGTAGACCAATACAAGCACCAGCCATAGCAATTTGATTGATTCCCATTTGTCTGTTGTCTGTTTTGCACCTGTGTTGCTGGGAATGAATGGGAGGAATATGTCACATAGTGATCTTTCTCCTCTTAACAAGCCAATTTATCAGGTGGCTCCTGGGTCCTTGGCTGAACGTGGGTCTTTTCATCATGCAGCATCTCCCTCTTCCCCTCCCTCCCTTTATCCACTGATTCAAAGAAAACCTTCAACAGGAAAAAAACACCTCTTTATCAAAAAAGAAAGATGGAGTAAATGACAAGAAAGGGAACGCTCCTTTTCCTCAAAGCCGGGCGATGGTGAGAGGGTGAAGATGATTCCTCTTAATTAAGGAGCGGGAGGATACGACCAACAAGGCGGTTCTAATTAAAAGCATCCTGCGGGGCGACGAGGTGACGCAGAGAGGCGAGAATCACAGGGGATAAAAAAACAAAAGCGTTTTCAGTTTAGCATCCGAGGTAAAGAGAAAGCAGCAAACCTGACATGTGAGAAATGTTCCTCAAATGCTTTGCTTTTTTCCCTACTTGCATAATTACCAGTTTTGTCGCACTTTGAATGGTCCGGGTGACTTCCTAGCGCCGGCTTCCCGGGTGACGGAAGATATTTCTCCAACAAGTGTCGAGCCCGTTTCTTCTCGAGACCGGGCCTCGAGTCTGACACCCGGTAACAAGAATGTAGCTGTGGCTCCTTCTGCCTTTATCCCCGAGATCCTTTCAGCTAATCAACGACAGGTTAGACAGAGAGGAATGAAAGCAAAAAAAGACGGGGGAGCCGAGGAGACGGAGCAGAGGGGATGAATAAAATAATATGTGCTGTAATCAGAAAACGACAAAAAGAGCATCCTAATTAGCCTGTTTGGTTTTTGCATTCTTAGATCATTGTCTCATTTGATGCCTCTGTTGTTCAAGGGATTCAAAATAGTTTATTTTATCGTAAAAACGACGTCCATTTCTGTAATTATCAAAATAGTCTGATGAGGTCTAAAAAGTAAAAAAAAAAAAAAAAGTAGGCAGATAGATTTTGCCTGACTTGTTTGAAAGTTCTTAACATTTTTTTTCAATGTCTGCAAAATCTTCTTTTCCAGAAAGCTCTGCGTGAGTGAAATCAGACCTCGCATGGTTGCAGTTAGGCTGTTAATCACCTCTCATCCATCACTGTGACACAAAAATCAAAAACAAGGTTTGGGGAAGTGTAAAATTTACACTTCAGGGACAGAACTTGTGGGGCCACATTAAAAGCAGGAACAATCTGCGGGCTACAAGAGGGTGCAGGGTACAAAGAGTGTGGATCAACTCTTGACTACTGAAAGTTGAGTTTTGGGGGTAAAATAAATCAAACCAATAAGAAACACGTTTAAACTACATATCAATACTCATACGGATGGTAAAGGGTTCCCAGGTTTGTGAAATAGCAGTGAGTGGACAGAAGAGATCAGAAAATGGACAGATATTAGGTGGAGAAATCTGGCGTGTACCCGGGGAGGAATCTAAACACACTAGATGCTCATGACTGCTTTATCCATGGACACTTACCAGACTGTGACAAACCAGGACGTAAACATGTGTCAATAAATCAGAAACCCTCCCAGACCAAAAAGAGCACACAGACTGCTGAGTCTGAGATCCGCTTCATAATAAAAGAACCAGAAAACTACGTCCAGAGTTGATGATTTACCAGCAGACATCACTGGTGTTTCAGTGTAAAGTGTGACCCTGTTAACTAGTGGCTTTCGGCTGTTAATCACTGATACTGTCGGCTGAGAGTCACCAGTGAGCATGGTCGCTTTTAACTCCAAAACACTGGTTGCTCTGTGACGGTCAAAACTCAATACACGTTGTCTCTGCTTATAGTATCGCTTTAAAAACTGACCGCAGAGCAATCGTACTTTTTAATGCTGATGACAGATTGAATTTAGAGTTTAAAAACACTAACTCGTCTGAATGAATGGAGCTAAACGCTGCTTCTGTGGTCAAGATGGGTGCGCATCTTTATGTTGACGTAGACTGATAACCCCTCTATACACAATAAGTGAGAATACCAGCCTGAGCATTAACTTTCAGCCTGGACCTTCTGGAAGCCATCACTGGTGACGATGTGGTCGGTAATATTTTGATTCTTCAAACTCAGTCAGACTCCTCTTAGCTCATCCAGATATCCATCCATCCTGCTCCTAAAGGCTCCTGTCATCTTGCACCAGCTTCCTCCCTCTTAATTACTTACTTACTTAAATATCCTCTGCTCTGCTGAAACTTCCAGCTGTTTGGTTGATGAAATGGCCTGCATCGACAACGGGAACAGAGGGCTGCCCACACTACAAAAAGATTAAATCTTACCAAGTGTTTTTTGTTTTATTTTTTAGTTAAAATGTCTTTTTAGACTTATTATGAGCCACTTTCAACTGATCAGTCCAAAAAATGTCGTATTTCAAGTTATTTAAAGGCAAAAATAAAGTCTGAATTTGCCTGTAACAAGTTGAAAAAAAATCTGCCAGTGGAACAAGAAATTATTCTGGTTTCAAGCAATTTTTCCAGCAAATTTTTCTCGTTCCATTGGCAGATTTTTTTTTACTTGTTACAAGCAATTCAGATTTCATTTTGTCTTTAAATAACTTGAAACAAGACAATTTTCTGGACTGATCAGTTGTATGTGGCGTAAGTATAACAAGACACTTTTTACTCAAAATAAGACAAATACACTTGATAAGATTTCATTTTTATCCAGTGTTAAGTCTGTGATTCCACAGCAAAAACGCTCAAGAGCTTGTCTGGAGAAATACTGGAGAAAAAATTGACAAGTTTAGTGAAAACTGAAGGGCTTCATCTGGTTTAAAAAAAATTAAGCCTATGTCGAAGTGCTTAAAGTTGAAGTTTCTTGAGATTCTGTTTGAGGCTTGCTGCAGAAAGAAAACTAAAGTCTTTATAGCATAAAAAAAAAAAAAGAAAAAAAAAAAAAACACATTTACAGCCTGGCTCAGAAATCACCTTGGGTCTGAATCACTAATTGTTCAGAGGGTGATTTTTTTTTGTTTGTTTGTCCAATCCGAGGCACAGCTCATGTCTGGCGCCCTATAGCTTTAAGCAAGGAGCCACCTCATATCCAATATGGCCCCCACCAACGAGTGGCTTTATTACTCTGCAACAGGAACAGATGGGTGGTCTTGTTGTGACTATGTCCATGTATTAATAATAATAATAATAATGAATTTTATTTATATCGCGCTTTACATTTGGAAACAAATCTCAAAGTGCACAAGAAGGAAGGATAAAAACAATAAAAACATTAATAAAGACAATTAAAAAACAATAAAAACATTAAAAAAAACAGTATTATACAGTCCATGAAAAACACTGTGAAATAAGTAAAAAAAAAAAAATAGAACGTACAGGAGTAACAATAAAAGGCTGGTTGCACTTTTTGCACATGTGCATAAGTTTTTAAAGAGACTTCTTTTTGCTTTTCCTTCAGACCTGTGTCCCTTACCTCTCACCTGATGAAGACCGCACGCAATATCATCCCAAACAACTTCCTACTACAGGTAAGCTCAAATCCTCGTCCTGCTTCTAACATCACTTTCTCACCTGGAGAACAGAGGCGGCACCATCAGGGTTGTGATCTTAAACTTCTCCAGCGTCTTCAGCTCAATCCAACCCTAACCTTTTCCCTGACAACCTCACCTGGCAGAACAGTCTGATGAAACATCTCTATCATGCTGTACAGACAGAAAAATGAAACTCTACAAGCTTAAACTTACAAAAAAAAAATTCATAATAAAAATATTGAACAGCTGTTATTTGCACTCCTGTTATAAAAGCGTTGCTCCCCTGAAAAAGTTCAAGTGATATTGAACAAGAGCAGCAATATCACTTTTTATTCTCATTTCCAATTGAGAGCTGAAGCCTTAGATGGCCCCACAGAACTGAAGGTAAATCTAATAGTTTTTTCATTTTCAAGGGGTGAAGAAGGACAAAAAATACAACGATTAGTTTTCCTTTTCCACAGACTTAGCCTCTTTTTTCTTACTTGTAGACCTTCTTTTGGCCTCCTCTTGAACCCTTCACCCACAGAAAGCTCCCATCCATGCTCAACACCTCTGCTGCCCCTGGGGGATTTTGACCTCATTCTACTTGATGCCAATTATGGATAATGTATCAGAGCCTCCTTCAAAAGCAAAACCAAAATATCTCCCCATGACGCCAGCAGATTACGCTGGTGGTGGAGCTCAGGAAGTGACGTACAGAACAAAAAGTTTCAGAGCTCCCCCTGCTGACTGGGTGACTAACTGTGTTTGAGAAAAACTTAGGTGACTTGTATTTGGATTTGAAAGTTTTTAACGTCTCATCCTACAGCCAGTCAGAAGGGAAAGCACTAGAAGTTCTGACTTCCCAGCTGTAGTACAAAATAGCACCACAAGGGGGTGCCACCTTTCTGCTTTGATGTGGGATAAAAACAAATTGTGAAACGAAGAGAGCTGATGCTGTTGTGCGCTGCCAAAAACTGAAGGGTTTTTGTCTTATTTTCGGTAAAAATTGCCTTTTTTGTGATTTAAATTGAGCCACACTCACCTGACCAGTCCAAAAAATGTCTTTTTGAAGTTATTTTAAGCCAAAAATAAGGTCTAAATTGCCAATGGAACAAGAGAAAAGTTACTTGTATTAAGACATTGTTCTAGTTTCAAGCAAATTTTTGAGCAATTTGTTTTTGTTCTATTGGAAGATTCCTGTTTTTTTTTTTTACATTTCAGACCTCATTTCTGTATTTAGATAATTTCAAACAAGATATTTTTCTAGACTAATAAGTAGGGATGCACCCATATGAAAATTTTGCCAGATACTGATATTAGATATTAATATTGCTGTTATGGCTGATAACCGATATGTACCGATATCAATATTGGTCAAAAAAAAAAGTAATATAGGGTCAACTTTTATGCATCAGCCGATATCGGTGTTGATACCGCTATATCGTGCATCCCTACTAATTAGTTGAATTTGGTTCATATCCAGTATAAGATGACCACTGTTACTTAAAATAAGACAAAAACACTTAATAAGATTTCAGTTTTTTGCAGTGGTGAGTTAAGCTGCGTTTCTATCAAGCAGTCTGGTTCGGTTCAGTACGGTTTGACTCGGTTTGGTACAGTTAAGCCTGATCCTGTTTGTGTTTCCACAGCAAAACTGTGCCCTCTCGTGGTAAGCGACATGTAAGCCGGATGCCAAAAGCTGCAGCTGTTAAACAATAGCGTGATGCCGTAGCAGCGTGACACAGTTTACCCCGCTAATAAATCCAGCGAAGAAGAAAAACGCGACACAGTAAACAAAGAGCATAGATGGAAGACATCCAGCATTTTGTCCTCTCTGTGATTGGCATGTAGTTCTTTGATACAAAGTGTAATCAAGCTTTGTTTCAGAGAAGTCTGTGTGCCCCCGTCGCGGGGTAAGTGATGATTCTTTTGACCAATCAACGGTCTGCAATGTTGTAGCTCCACCCTCTGAGAGCGGATTGGTTCAGTCTGGGACCCATACGAAAGGGTCTCAAAAAGTGGGACGGCTCGTCTCGGTTATTTGGGGATCTGTTCCAGGATAAGTCAGTGGAACCACCACAAAATGCGTGCCATACCGAGACGAACTAAACCAGTCTGCTTGGTGGAAACTCAGCTTTTGAGACCTGGCTTTATACAATCCAACTCCAGTTCTGTAAAATAAATTGGGATCAAACCGTCAGGGCTCTACTCCTACACCAGCCATGTTACACTGCAGTACAGAGCCTAAGAATCTCCTTCCCTCCTGAACACACACACTCACTCACACCCACACACTAGGCCAGATTTCAGGGCCATTTCTAACTTGGGCGTACAAGATGAGGACAGACACATGACTTGTGATTCATGAGGACGCTCATAGAGCTGTCACACTGGAGGCAGGTGTCTCCCCCTCTCACCCACAAACACACACGTAGAGGGAAAAACAGGAGTCTGACCTCATCCCCAAACACCGCAAGATGGTGGTCGGGTGGCTGGCAGAAGAGTCTTGTTGCCGGTCACAGGACCTCTCTCACACAAACACACTGACGTAAAAGGTCTGTTCTACATGGTGACTTGAAACCTGATCGACTTGGCGAGGCTGCAGGATCATATTAAAAGTTATGACCCCACCTGCCGATAGATGACTCCTCCGTGGTGTGGGCCAATTTTTTTTTTCTGTTGCTGCATTTGTTTCTTGTTCCAAGACAGTTTTCACACTAGCTCCCGTCAGCACCCAAAGCTAAAATACAGTGAAGAAATAATCAGAGCAATGTAAAATGCAAAGAACTTATTTTCTGCCTGAAATCTCCAGTTTAAGTAGGAACAATAAAAACAAACAAAAATAATGCAACTAGACAAACTTTGTAATGATCAAGTCAAAGATTAACTTGATTAATGTTCTTCAGTTCTGGAGTAGTTTGCAGGCACAGCATGAGGTGGATCATGTCTCAGTGTTTAGTTAGAGGGATTAAGTGGCTGAAGAGATTATTTATAAGCTGTTGGTCCTGATGAGCTGGAGGTGGGGTTACATAAACGAACGGGGCTGTCGGTAATTATAGACGGTGGTGAAGTGGTGAAGACCCTACAGCCCTCAGCTGAGAGACAAGTGTATCCCAGAGGGAGAGACAGTTCATGAGTGACGTTATGTTCTTAAAAGAAAATATATTTTATTATAAATTATTTAGAGCTCTCTTTAAAGTTTACAATAAACTAAATAGTTGGCAAACTATGAATTAATTTACGTTTACGTAACCAGTGTTTCCCTTAACTATCAAAATTCAACAGATCTGTTATCTTCTCTTTGGCGCCCCCTGTGGTGAAAGGCAGTAAAAACCATTGATCTTCTACCTTACTCAAAATAATAAGATTCACAAAAGTGCATGAATCTACAGATATGTAGACCAGTTTATAAATGCATCTATAATCATGAATGACTGAAAAATACTTTGTTCCAAGAACTGAAAGTCAGTGTCATCAGTTGTGACTGGTTTTCTGTGCACTGCTGTTTGCTGCAGTTCTGCTGTGCAAGATCTGCAAATATGCAACATGATCCACAAACGTGTGTGTGGAAAGTTTGTACAGTATGCCCTGAACTCTGGCTGACAGGGGTCTTACTTTGGTCTGCCCGGCCTTACTGGACACTTGTCGGAGTGCACTGAGGGGTCATCTTTGCGGTGTCACCTCAGGAAATCAAAGTATCTAAGGCTAACTAGCACTGCTCAACAATCCAGCTTTTCTCCCTGAGCAGGTCATAATCATTAAGGGTGGGTAAAAAATGAATGAATCGATGCATCGCAATATTTCCCTGCCCAATTCAATACTGATTCAGCAAGTCCTCTGAGTCGATTCACATCCTGGCAAGTGGCGGGGGCTGTGTGTGTTATTCACGTTGTATGGATGAGGGCCACACAAGACCAAACTTTAAAGCCTGACCTTTGGGTTGTTTTACTGCTCCAAAATGTGAGGTGATACATAGGGCTGGATATGAACAAGAACCTCACGACTAGATTTCAAGTCTTGAGGTCGCGATTCGATTTGATTTCATTTAGATGCTTTGATTATCGATTGTCATGCCCCATGTGAACATATGTGGTATTACGTTTTGGAGCAATAAAACAACCCAAACGTCGCACTTTAAATCCCAAAGATCTAGCTTTATGCTTCTGCTGCTGCTTTGGCTGCCATTTTTTTTGTTGTTTGGTCTCTGGTGGCTCTCAGTCCCCCTCAGAAGCTGAATCGATTTAGAGGATTTGCTGAATCCATATTGAATTGGGCGAGGAAATATTTTGATGCATGGATTCATTAATACCCACCCCTAGTGATACACCACATATGTTCATGTGGGCATGAAAATCGAACCATTTAAATTGATAAATCGATATCAAATCCAATCGATACTAAATCGAATCAGTATTGAATCGAATCAATTCAATACTAATTCGAATCGAATCGTAACCTAAAGAATTGAATTGAATCATGAGTTTCTCAGCAATACCCAGCATAATAATCATTTATTTAAAGAACATCTCACAGATTAGGCTACATACTTGCAGATATACATACACAGTTGTGGTTTGGTGTATAAGTTTTTCAAAACTGTAACCATATTATCTCCATGCACAAATATCTTTAGAGTCTGTGTTGCGCACACATCATAGATGTTGCTTTGTTACTTTCAAGATATTTATACTTCATATGAACAAATTGTACCTTAAAAGTCAGCAAATGCCACCTAATCCAAGATCTGAAACAACTTCTTCAATATTCTTTTCTTCAGCCTTGTTCAGTATATGTTGCTAAACATAATTTTAGTAAAACTCAACTCATATTATAGAAAGTAACTTAAGTCAGCTAAAATCAACTTAACTCACTCTATAGAATAAAAACCGTACTAACTCTAGACTTGACACTTTCATGGCTAGACTTTGGAAAAATTTAAGTCTGATAAATAAAACATATGGAGACAAGCAGCGCATGCAGTGTTGATGGACTGGGCATATTTTCACCTAATTTGGCTTTGTTTTAGACATGTTGGGTCTAGAGAGATATCATTGGGTGAGTTGATATAATTTGAGCTGCTTTTTATAGCATTTGGTAGGTTTTTAGAAATACACCAGAGAAAATATAAACAAAAGTTGCCATTATGCGACAAAAAAGTAAAAAGTGGTTGGTGTTTACATTTCATGTTGTTACTGGTGTTGTCGGTCAGATCTGGCAACCCTGAGCTCATATCTACTTTAGCTGTCCTCTGAGAGTCATGTCAAATACTTGTCACCACTGAGTTAGACAGAAATAAATGTTGGCTATTTTTATGGATTGCTTTAAAAATAATAATGCCCATCAAAGGAGAGAAGTTGGAAATCAAACTTGGCTCTGTGTGAGTGTGTGTACCGCAGATCTGAGAGAGTACACTGCAAAAAAACTGACATGTGCTTTTCAGGACTCTTATCCCACTGGCAGATTTTTTTTTACCCATTACAAGCAATTCAGACCTCATTTGTCTTTAAATAACTTGATACAAGACACTTTTCTGGTTGGACATTTTTACTGAAAATAAAACAAAAACACTTGGTTAAGATTTTAATTTTTGCAGTGTAACTACAGCAGTCGCTTGTGTTTTTTGGCCCTGACAAACAACAATTCTGCTTTTGGATTTGATTTGAATCTCTCATTAATTTGAGATTTAACTGCACCCCCCTTTTTTTCTATTTCCTATTTTTTACCTAAATGGCTGCATTCATCATTCATGAGCAAATCCTCATTTGTAATTTTTGAGATTAAAATGTTATTCCCAAATGAATATTTATAGACTTTCAACTTTGTACCGCAGTTGCACTCAAATTTTTAAGCTGGATCATGAAATGTGTCTAATTTTTTCTTTATTTTTGGAAATGGTAAAATGTTTTTGGCAAGCCAGACAGTTGAAGTAGAAAAATAAGTAAATAAAGCAGCAAATAAAATCAGTGGAATCCATATAATGATGAAGTAAAATAAGATATATCCTTGACCAAGATATTTCTCTGCTGTCAGATTTAATGCATGTTCAGTCATGGTATGTGTGGAGAAATGCAGGAAAAAAATTGATACCTTTTGGAGAATATTTCTGCTGAATTGCTGCTTCTTTTCACCACAAACGAACTGATCTGAAACAACCGTGCGCAGAGGACTCAGTGTCTCGTACTCTCAGGCAGAAATGAACTGTGACAAGCCGTGAATTCCTCTCCCCGCTCCACTTCCAGAATTCCTCGTTTACAGACTGCGCTGTTCACTTTTTATGGAGATGCCAGGGGAGGATTTGTCTCAGGAATCCGTGTCACGCAGGCCACGATCCGACGAATGTGGCACAGTTTTAACACCGCTGCTAAGGTTTCTGGACCGGGTCTCCACGCTCATCCTCGGTCAGATACGTACAGTTTACACCAGCTGCTGTTAAGTCAACGATAAGCTGTTATCATGTCAGTGATATGGAGACACAACAGAGAGGCTGCAAAGTATAGAAAGCATTTAAGTGACGACTAATGAGGGACATTAGCTCGTCTTTCAGAAACAATGTAAAGCCTTATCACATGTTTGTTTAAGGCCGAAAATGTTTGTAGTTTTCTAATATTATTACGTGTTCAATTTTAACTGTGAGTTGTGCTTTTAATGAAAAGAATAAGAGCTGGTACTCATTATATTCATATGTTTGTGAGTGCTGTATTCCCACTTTAGGTCAGTAATGTTCTTAGTATTTACAATTAATAATAGAAACTAGAGGATAATGCTGATTTTATGACATAAATTTTGTGCTGTTCTCTTCTGTTTTACTGACGTTTTCCTTATCGATTCTGCTTTTCGATCTGATTCTTTATCGATTCCCTTATCAATTCCTGTTGTTAATTTTCTACAAAAAGTAGCTTTACAGGTTTTCTGCGTCAACGACATTTGATTAAGTTTACACTGCAAGTGAATAAAGTGTAATTGGTCCCTGAGTCTGGATACTTCTGGGCATAATTATACAGAAACAAATAAAAAATGCACACAATGTGACATTGATGTACTGTGTTGTGATATATTAATAATTCCAGTAGGCCATCTAGTGTCTCAAAGTGGTAATAGCAACGGTTTAAGTTGTTTGGAAGCTTTCCGTAGTTATGGAGACAGCCATGAGCCTTTCATTAGCCTGTTAGCTTTTGACATTTGAAATTCTCAGAATTTTTTAATGTGATATGTTTCTGTGATGAAAGTTGAAATTCTATTCTGAAGCTGAAATTATACTGATATATGCTAACTGCTAGCATATCAATGCAGTTTCCCACAAATGTTAGCATCAAGCTTGCACTTTTTTGTTATTTTGGTAAATAAGGTGATTCATACCATTTTGAATGTATTGCATATGAATCTCCTGAGAGAGAACAATGTGCATTTCTTTATGAAGTCAGTTCTTCCTTAAAACTTCAAGATGAAAATCCTGAATCAGAGTTTTCTTTGGGAACGTTATTTAGCTAAGCTAAGATACCTACCTACCTTCTTATTGATACCCAACAGGATTTGGTTTTCGATTCCCATCCCTAGTAGCTTATGAGTCCATGTTTATATAAATTCACTTCATTGCCAAGATTACTGGCGACTGGTAAGAAGTATGCTACTTAAGAAACCTGGCTGAGTGCAGCATGCCAAAAAAGAAAAGTGGTCTGAGGATAGATCCCTGTGGAAAACCAAGGTTAAAATTGATATCTTTGCCCTCTTTCTTTAAACATCTGAATGCACTGCTCACTATCAGTTATTTCTATTACTAAGATGTACGAACAGTCGCTCAGGAGATTAAAATAATTAATGTTTGGTCTATTTTTTGTGTTTGTAGGTCACAAAATGCGTCATTTTCATTTCATTCTGTTTCATAAGCAGCTAAAACTCCTCACAGGGCTTTTACACTCCGCATTCCTGAATGACAGGGAAAGATGCAAAATATGTGGAGTGAAAATTTTTAACAACTCAAAATCTTGTTAATTCAGGTGATTTGCACTCATTCAATAAGCATGTTTTTTGTAAAAGTCTGTTTTGCTTAGTACTAACAATTATTACACACTACATCTTTAACAGTTGTATCCTATGGGCCTGTTTTAGGAAGGGTATAGGGTTGATGCACTCTACAGTGATAAAATCAAATGTATGTTTATCACCGCCCAAAATAAACATTATATAACTGACCGCAAAAACACTTTTTGTGTTTCCATTCATCCATCCATTTCCTACAGCTTCTCCTGTTCAGGGTTTGTGGGCGGCTGGAGACATGACTTACCACTGCACCATTTAGCTCATTTTTTGTTCTTTATTGGTTAAAACACCAGGATGTTTAAGCTCTTTAATCAAATTAAACGTTTAATAATAAAATATAATTATTGTTTTTATCCATGAATTTTTGAATGTACTGTTTTACATAAAAACAGAAAAATCAATAAACCACATAATTAGTTTTTGATATAAGAATTAAAGTTATTTACTTGTGGTTCTGAACAGAAAATGTGTTTTGATGGTTGTATGTTATTTTTTAATTTCTGTTTTCCAGTCCAGTTTTCTGGCTCAAATTCAGAAATAAAAACATAACATAAGTTTGAAACTCCCCACTTCTGTTCAAAGTGATGAAATGTAGAAAAATCCCTGAAAAATAAAGAGTCAAAGTCAAAGCACTTCATGATGCTTGGTGATTTTCTCATTTTTAATAGTAAATTAAGTCTAATAAAATTGTTAAGAGCTGTATAGAAGTAAAAATACATTTTTTTTTTAGATTAGAGAATTCAAAGAGCTGCCTCTTTGCCTAAGTAATATTTCAAATGGAAGAAAATGTTTACACTCTTTCATATCCACAGTGTCCACAAAACCTGCCTGCTTCAAACAGAAAAGCTAAGAAGCGCTTCACAATAATTATTGAGTTGATATAAAAAGAAGTGGAGGTGAAGACTTCAGACATATTTCATAAAGTTTAACCTGTTTTATAAAGTATTTTAACAACGCGAGCAAAAAGAAATATTCATGTGGCTATCTTTTATTAGATTTAATGTAGCTAAGTGGTTCTTGGTGTCCCTCTCTTTCTGAATCATAAAGAAAAGCTCACATTCGATGAAATATGCCATTTTTGAATCAATTGCTGGAATGCTCTTTCAAGTTTCTGAGTTTACAAATGGCATTTAAACTTCATGTAGCTGATGGAGAAGAAAATGTAGCTCATATTTTTCCTGATATCCTGACATTTTACTTAAATAGCTGTTGTACAGAAACACAGCGCTTTAACCTGGTGATCGGTGTGATAACAGTGAAAGCCGAGAGAAGAGCTCGGCGGTCTGAGCACGAAGATTCTCAAGATTCCCTGCAGCATAGCAGCCGTGCTTCGCAGTGTTTCTGCAGCTTGTTAAGAGGGGATGCCAGGCATGGTTGTGCCTGTGTATATTTTCATTTAGTCTGAATGCTTGGCACACTGGGGCGGTAAACGGAGAGGCAAGGTGGGCATAGATGGCATAGTTACTTTGCACTCGTATGTGATGAGAGAAAACATTCATTAACAGATCTAATTTACATAGCTGAGAGAGGAGAGGCAGAGTGGGGCGCGTGGCTCAGCTGAGGGGCTGTGATTAGCACCCACACACACACACTCACACAGAATTTAACGGTATGAAGTGCTTAAACTCGAAATTCGGCTTCAAATAGTCCAACAAAATTATTTCTTTGTTTACAGAAACAAACCTTGACATCTACATTTCTGCATTTTTTTGTGTCAAGAGTTTGTCTTTATTTCTTATCCTTAGTGATCCATCTCCTCTGTGTTTTCACTTATCTTTCCTGTTGTATTTTGTCATTCTCACGCCTCGTGTTTTTGTAAGTTTTGCCTCCTGCCCGTGTGTTTCCATCCTGTTGGCGACCTCACTTTTACCTGTGTCTAGTTCTTAATATCCTGTGTGTGAATAGTTTCTGTGTTTCCTTCTGTCTTGTTAAACCACATGTTTCTTTCATGTGCCCGTGAGAGCCCTCAGGTTTTAAGGTCGAGGACTTTTTACTGTACCAAAAGTTAATACAGAGACCCACGGTGAGGGCTACACAGAGCTTTAACGTTTTTAAAAGCAAACTTTAACTTACCTTTTTAGTCTAGCTTTAAACTGAGTTTCACTATTACTAATTTATCTATTTATCTAAATATGTTTGGATCTTCTTCCTCTTTCAAGAAGAAGACCCAAAATTAAAATTTTACATCATTTTCTCTTTTACTGCGTTAGTCTTTTAATATTTTATTGTTGTTTGTTTCTTTTAAATTGGTTTTTTTTTATTTTCTTATCTTGATTCTAACATTTTAATCTACCTTCAGCGTTTCCTCATTAAGGTCTCCAGATAGCGTTTTTTGGGGGTGTGGATTGGTGGGTTGGAGGTGGAGGGTTGTATATTGATGTGTGTGTTTATGTGGGTCTATCAGGTCATTTATGATTATTATTAGTTTTGTTTTTAATTTTATTTAATTTTATTTTGTGAAGCCCTTTGTGTTGCCACTTTTGTGGATGAAAAGTGCTTCATGAATAAAGTTTAGCTGATTGATTGAATACTTTTGATACCCTATGTGGATTTCACCTTTTGTAAACACCAAACCCCATAATGCAAATGTCCACCTGTCCCCCCACCAGGTCTTGTGTCCTCTTATTCTGTCCACTTGTGTGTGTTTGTCTGCAGAGCACCTCTTTTCCAAGTATGGTCACTATGAAGCAGAGCTGTCGCTCAGGGGCCTTCGCTGGAAATTAATGAGCGACAGCCAAGGGCAAAAAACAGGAGACAGCTGGACCTGTCAGCACCCAGAACAGGAGCGGCAGCACCCAGGGGCCGGAGGAGGAGACGAGGGAGCGGAGTGAGAGGACAGAGGAACCTCGGAGGGGGGGGACACACGCATGCACACAGCTGGTGAGTGGTGGAGGACATTTTTACAGAAGATGAGCTGTATTGATCTTTTTGGGAGATTAAAAAAAACATACCTCTTTTTTAATTAATAGAAAAAACACATCAGAAGGTATAAAACAGTTCCAAAAACACATTTTTAACTATATTTCTTATAAATAAATCTTATAATGTGGAGCCACATTTGTAAAGAATGTGCATTTGTGAGATGAGCACATTACAGCCATAAAAGATTTGACAGCTCTTCTCTGCAGATGCCAAACAGCTGATTCAACCACTGACTCTCTCATCTTTGTTTTGTGAATTGGGTGAATAAAGTCTTAAGAAACAGTGCCTTACATTTTATGCTGTAACATAAACATGCAAGACAAAGTTGAATGAATGTAAAAAAAAGAAGTAATACAAAATATTCTCAAAATTTGATAAACATAGAGATTGCATTAAGTTTTTTTAAATCCATAATTCCATAATCCATAATTCTTTGCATAATACTATTTTTTAACCTTCATTTTAATGCTTCATCTTTATCCCACAACCTCTGACATATGTTTTAGTTACTGAGAGTGATATGTTGAAAGTACAACATTTAGACCTTAAGCCAATGCTCTGAGCCACAGAGGCGCTGCACCTGGATATTAATTGACGTGTTGTTTTTTACTGTGTCTGATGCTCGGATGTTTACATTATATTTACTTGTTGAATGTTCTTTCCATTTATTTTTCTATAACCACTTTAGCACTTTAGGGTTTAGCATCCTACAGGCACAAACATTTCTGGTTCAGGCTATTTATTTTGCATCTGGCAAAACTTCTGATTAAGGCCTGTCCCGATTAAAGGCAGGATCCCTTTTAGTTGCTTGCCGTAGCTTTATGTTTTAACAGAGGTCCATGCCATGCAAAGCTACTGTTTTTTCCCAGGGTATCCGCGGGGTCTTAAAAAGTCTAAAAAAGTTTTGAGTATTATAATTTGATTTTAAGGCCTTAAAATGTCTAAATTTCTCCTAAAATCCCCAAAAAGGTCTTAAATATGATTTTGAAAGGTCTCAACTTACGCTACTTTTGTCTGAAACATGCATTAACCTTCAGTCTCGCGCCAAAATGTTTTGATTTTTGAGGACAATTGGTAGAGCTTAAGAATATTGTGGAGGAGATTGCAGCCACGGGACAAGAGTTCAGATAGTTCCTTCTTTGTTCGCAGGAAAACACACACACAATAGCTGTTGGCTGTAGAAGAAATGTGTAGAGAACCAATATACAAGGAAGTAATGTGCACAGAGAAGAAAAAAGAGCTACTGCAGGCTGTCGCTCAGGCAATGAGAAAGAAAGTAAACCTGAAAGTTGTAAAACTGTCAAGTTTGCAGGAAGAAGCGAATAACCAACCCTTTTTTCAGTGGATTTAAGGAGATGAGAGGAAACATTGATGAATTTTAACTGAAGTCCAAGAAAGACCATGAAAAGACGGCTGTGGGGTCAGTAGATCTTTAAAATTCAATAAAATAGATTCATCCAATACTTCAGAGAAGTACCTTTGAAAGTGTGATGGACAAATTAGAGCAAACAAAGGTAAGGAAAGCACAATATTTCACATTTATTTGTCTTTTGTACCACTTTTCCCATTTGGGGTTGTAGGAGGGGTTGGGACCCGTTCTAGCAACATGCTCTGGACAGGTAACCAGCCTATCACAAAGCCAACATAGAAACAAATGCAAAATCAACACAGAAAGGCCTCCACCCTGAAAAAACAAAACAAAACACAAACAGAATTCTGAGAAAAAGTCAGAACATATTTGTTTATTTTTCAGTTGCCCTAACCCTCTTCCGTAACTATCAGACAAGAAAGGAAGTGTAAAAAAAAATCCTAATCCAAATACGAATCCTTCTGAAGGGATTTTATACCTCTCTATTTTACTTCAGTCCAGTTCACACCACAGGAGTATCGCCATTCAGACCTTTCCAACTGTTGGATGAAGTGAAAAATTTTAAACATTAATCTTGAAAACTTCTGAAAAGAAAAAAACTGTGTCCTTGAAGGACACAAACAGCCCAAATAGTTACAACTTATAAATCTTTTGATGAAGTCTTTCTTCACAAAGCAGCGGCAGTAGCTTTGTGTTTTCTGAAAGTGTGTTTCAGAACTTTCTGGATTGTTTGAGGTTTTACAGATGGGTCAATAACTTTATGTGTATCGCAAGGGAGTTATTCTATCATAGAAATTACCTGTAATGTGTAGAGCAGTTTGAGTGGATGTCTGTACATCAGACATTTAAACCTGTTTTTTACATTTTTTTCCTGATGATTCAATTTGCTCTCAAATTGTCTTTTTGTGTGTTTAAGCATCACATTGAAGCTGAAAATGAGATTAAATGTTTTTAAAAGCTGAGTTAAACCTTTCAAAGTGACTAATAGTCAATATTCTCCAAAGTTGGTCCATAATTAAAGCCAGGTGGCGTTATATACCAAGATCGTCCTTTTACGTGCTGTACTGTAAAGCACACATCTTTCATGTGAATATCTTCGCGGCCTTGTGTCGGAGAGCTCTTCTTTTTCCTCACTGTGGTTTCTGTGAATGCGTCCGCATTGAAAAGCTGTGTTCCTCCTTTATGTCTCTGTGAGTGTTAAAAGTTTTCACTCAATGTTAACTGTGCGTAGCTATAAAGACACAAAGAGGAGCGAGGGGAGCGTGTGAATGCTAAAAGGACGAGGAGGAAGAAAGAGGAAAATCTGAGGAAGAATCGCAGAGAGAAAGATACTCTCTTGAGTCGTGATCGACTCAGGTGTGTGCGTCTGTTTCTGTGCTGGCGCTAATGGCTTTAGATGAAAAAGGTGTTGAAAAAAGCAACACACTGGATGGTTAGAAGTGGTTACAGAAGCAAGGACAACCGGAGCCTAAGTGGGTCTCAAGTTTTGAAATTACTTTAAAGAATTTGGAGTTAAGAAAAGCGTTAACTTTGACGTTCCTCCTTGAGGAAATTTTACAAATATTTTCATATTTCTTGGATTATTTTCCTTTTTGGAGGTTAACTTTGGAGTCATAAAGATTCAAAACATTTTATCCAATATTTGAGATTTATCAACTTTTACACACATTTTTCTCTTACTATTACTACGTCTTGTTTTCAATTACTGTTTTATACCACATGCTCCTGCTGTGTGAAGCCGAACATATTTGTTTAAGTGCTTTCTGGCTTTGCTCCACAGTCCAAAAACATGCTTTTCAGGTTGATAAGTTACTTTGAATGGCCCCAAATCTTACCCTTTACCTGATGATGGAAAGGTGACCTGTCCAGGGTAAAACCTGCCTCAGAGACTGGCTCCAGACTCCAACTGCCCCAAGCCTGTGTAAGAGGGAAGAAGATTCATCTGTAACAATTTCTGTTGCATCCGCAATTTTCAGTTTCAGTGCAACTGTGTAGCTCTAATCATTTGAGAGTTTCTTCCCCTGCTACCTACCAGTATACTGAGCTCAGCTTAGTAGTTTACTGTTGTCTCACCTCAATGCTCTACAAAGCTGAGATCATCATAGCCTGTATTTATGTTTTAAGGAGCAGCAGTGGCTCCATTGGTTGAGATTTGGCTTAGAAAGCAGAGGGTTGCTAGTTCAAGTCCTGGCAAGGACCAAAATATTAGAAGTTGGGCTGCTAACTGGAGAGCTGTCAGCATGGTTTCCTGGCTTTTCCTGTTTCTGTGTGTAAAAGTGGTGTTTGTGCATATGTGCGTATTCACAGCATGAGTCATTCAGAGTGAAAAACTGAATTGCTCCTAAGGAAATTTATAAAGTTTATCTTCTACTTTTTTTTTTGTTTATTTAGTAAAAATAGTTTTTCTAGACTTTACACTCTACTGACAAATCCAGAAAAAAATTCTTTTAATATATGAAAGACAAAAAAGATGCCAGAAATTCTTTACAAAAATAGGCTAGTGGGGCAAGAAAAATTTGCTCATTGAGTTTCTTGTCATGGACTGTAAAAAAAATTAATTGGACATCATCTTGCTCAGCTTAAAGTGAAGTCGCCACAAAAAGTGCTCCCCCTGGTGGCTGGCTGCAGTAAAGGTAAAAAAAAAATCTATCTCCCCAGTCATTCTCAGGCTGCAACCCCTGGTCCAAGAATATGAGACAATGTGGAAGTTCTAAAACCTGCTGTTTCTCAAGTGTCCATTTGAGGCTGGCTCCAGAAGTACAAGAAGTCACATACACACCAAGCCAAAAAAGGCGTTTCACAACAGAAATTAACCTATTTAAAGCCTGGTCAAAAAAACCTCTCCAGTCTGAATCACTAATTTCACTATCTGCACACACTGTACGTGGGGTAAAAAAAATTTCTAACTCAGCAGTTTAGAGGATATCAAGATTGCAAGCTCACCCAATCAGAGGTACAGCTCACCTGACTGACAGGCGCCCTGTGGCCGTACTTGTAGGCTCTGTTGCTCCCAGTATGGCCTCAGCAGTCGAATTTGCTACAAAATCTGTTTCAGAAACAGACGGGTGACGTTGGGGAGACTACGTCCATTAATAATACAGTCTATGCTCATTGGGCTGTGGTCAAATCTTTTTTTTTTTTTTTTGGGGGGGGGGGGGGGGGGCTTTTAAGCCTTTAATTGGATAGAGGAGGACAGTGGATAAATTAAGAAACAAGTTGAGAGTGGGGAATGACATGCAGGAAAGAGGCCGCAGGCTGGATTCAAACCTGGGACACCCCCAGGAGGGCGAACGTCACGGAGCCCGACCTAGACCACCAGGCCAACTGTGCTCCAACCACAGTCAAACTTTAGAAATTAATTATAATTGTATTAATATACAACGTAAAATGTTTCTCACATCTGATTGTTGTAGTGATTTGAAGATATTATTTGGCTGCCTTGTATTCAAGTTTTTTTTTTTCTGAAAAGTTTCGTTTTCATTAGTTATTAGAGGTTAAAAACAAGGTTTTACGTCATGTTTAGCAATGATTGACAAGTGCTGTTCTTGTGTATGTTTTTAGGGATTGTAAAATATGTTGAGAGGGATAACCAAGAAGAGATTAGACTCTTGAAAGAAAAAAAAGTATTACTTTTGTCACCCAGCTCCACTCAGCTTCTCTCTGAGTCCCTCATAGCCTCTACTGTGCACCGCCGACGGGGGTGTTTTGGCTTCAAAACTGTTCAGTGGTGAAAGGCGGAGCCACGCTGTCGACTATATACAGCCTATGGTCATGACTTGTTAAGTAATGACTTATCCACCTAAATTTCAAGCACACTACAAGAACAAACAAATCTGTGAGAGTGGGTGTACAGGGTGATGTATAGAGTTGTGGATTAAAGAACTACAGCAGGCTCTCTCTCACACATACACCCACTACACACACACACACACACACACACTTGTACACAAACAGCTGACAGAAGCTAGCTGTGACCCATATGGGGGTTAAAGACTTGTGCCACTGTTGAACAGCTCACCTCATGTGCACACACACAAACTCTCAACAGCTTTGAGTCTTGATGTAGGAGACAGGTGTGTGTGTGAGAGAGAGAGAGTCTGTGTGTGTGTGCGGCTGCCACAGTTGTGAGAGGGTCTTATTTTAATCCTGCCGCGCTGAACCATTCACACATGTTCGCGCTGGATCCTAAATTGAATTTTCAAATACTTTACAGTACAATGATTCAAAACAACTTTACAAAGCATTTCAATTAAACCTTGTTTAAGAACTCAAAGATTTCCTTTTATGAAGGTGAAATTTGTTTTTATTAAGTTAACAAAAGCCACAGAAACATAATCTTTGAACAATAAGTGTTTTATTGGACAACATGTCATTCTCCTTTCTAAACATCCAAGACTTAGACCTTCAAGTTTTCTCATCTTTGGTCAGCCATTGTGCAGGTAGCTCTTACAATAAGAGGGGAAATTGTAGTGCTGGTTATTGTACAACACCCACACCAAAAAGCAAACACAACTCTCACATGAAAACATTTGATTCCATGAAACGAGTACAGAAAGACAAACTGGATGAACTGGACTTCAAAATGTGTGACAGGCACACACACAGAAACACACACACACACACAGAGCTCTGTCCTTGGTGGGGTATTAGCAGGCGAGCAGTAAATGGAGGGTCAGGTTCAGGTCTTCCTCATCAAGAGTCCAAACAAAAACCTCCTCTCTCCTCCAGCCAGGAGGAGCAGCAAGCAGCAGAGGATGAAATCTGTTGTATACACCTGCACCAGCTCAACAGCATGTTTATGTTTGCAGATGTAAATATACTTTTGACAGAAGGAAAAAAAAACAGATTTACTGCAATCAAATTAAACTAAGCTTTCTAATAATTGACATTTTTCATTTTCTTTGATCTGAAGATTGAATATTTTCATTAATTTTCCCACAATTAAGTTTCTTTTAAGACCCTCTCAGCAGTAAGGATGAAACTGCGAGGCCTGAATTGAGTTAGCAGGTAACTGTAGCTTCTAAGGAGGTGGTATTAAACTTTTGCCAAAAAAAACAAACATACATTAGACTTTTATTAGATTTTAAATGACAATACCCAATTAGGTCAAAGTTTAAAATTGTGAGGTAAACGCATGTTGGAGTAATCCCAGGATAAGACTTCAGGCTGCTCCTAAAGGTTTGTCCAAAAGTACTATGAGAATTTAGCAAGATCAATGCGACATTTGCCCAACTTGTGACATCACTAGTTTTGTTTAGGAATTTTTTTTTTAAAAAGGATAAATTTGTCATATTAAAAAAAGAAACACAGCTTTTCCAGGCTCCATCAGCAGCATCACATTGTTTTTTCCCTTCACTTAAAAAATAGAAGCCCAAGAATAGAAATGTGTTTCCTTTTTATCAACTTTTCACATTTATCTATCGATTATTTCAGCCACTGTCTTCATGTGCTGCTGATACATTCTGTCATTCAGAACTGGAAACCTGTGCTACTTCCCCATAAATCTGACAGCCCTTGTTTAATTACCCCTGCCCCATGCTACTCTCAACTGTCTCTTGCCAGATTTATCTCCTATCCTTTTTAATAAGTTCATGGGAGCCAAAACATTTGTTAATAATAATAATGATAAATTGTAGCTCTACATCAAGCTCATTTTTTTGAGTACTGTCAAATTCAAAGAAAGTATTTTTCTCTTTAGTTTTGTACAGAAGTGAAACTGTACTCTGTTCCTTTGTGTAGACATAACACAAGGATCAGCCACACATTCCAGTATGACCATCGTGTGTGTGTGCGTGTGTAAGTCCCATGAAAGACAAAGTCAGTTCCCAACCCATGTTTAAGTCGCTGATTGCAAGTCGAAGAGGTTAATCAGTGTGTTTGGGTTAGATTTGCTAATACACACTCCATAAATCATTCTTACTTTTCAACCAGTCAGTTTACTTTTTATTCTGTTCTTACAATGCACGTCACTTATGTTGTTATATTTCCCCATTTATGGCAGATTGCATCAGTTTTAGGTGCATTAACTCCACCCAGTGTGTTCAGTAACAAGTAAAACTACAAGTTTAAAGGTGAGAAACACTAAAGGTATGGTCTGCAGGTAATTTCATTACTTGTTAGTAAACACAAAGCCAAACTGGGCTCCTCCACCTTGGCTCAGTGCCAGCTGCAGCCCACACCCACTCCACTGCCTCTTAACAAAGCTACATGAACACACTCACTAGCCCTGTGCACCAGACTTAGCATCTAACACAAGCTAACCGCGGGTATTTGACACATACCTGGCAAGCAGAAAGCTAACTCGCGTCGCGAAAGTGGAGCAAAGCTTCACCTTCGTTTAGTAAAAAGATTTATCTGTTTGGCGTTTCATTTCACTGTGGATGTGTTTTTCTTTCTCAGAGCTACGTCCGCTATTGTAGCTGCTCAGAGTAGCTTCTTCCACTTGCTAATCAACACGCAAAGTCACTTGGCTGATGTAACTCGGCCCAGAAACGTCCGAGCACAACCAAAACATCAACATACAGGCTGTGGAGCTGGTTTGAGGCAGACACAGACACTGACACACATGTTTAGAGGCCTATAGGAGACAATTGAGTAGAGTTATTCCTTTAAAAATCAACTTTTTTGTTTCATAAGAAAACCCTTCAGACTCTACCTTCAACAATGTGGCGAAAGGCATTACACATGTCAGGGCGCTGTTCACTTAAAAGTAATAAAGTCCTTAACTTTCATTAACTTTGTTGATGCTACAGTAGCAGTTTTGCTATTAGCTTAATCTATGCTTCCCTAAATCAAAAAAACTAATGGAGCTTTCGACAAAACATATCGAATCAATACCATACGGATTGCTGGCAGGGTGATATAAAGAGATTTTAGAAAATCTACACAGCCGAATACAAACTGTTCATTGCTGAATGTAATGGCGCAATAAAAGCCTTTACACAGGAAGTAATTTAAACCTTTGTTTGTCAGAAGGCCTCCCACAAACAGACTGTCACATAAACCTCTGATAGTTGTGCTACAGACTTGATGGAAAGTATAATATATGAAGGATATGCAACATTCAACAAAACATTTTTTTATTTATTAAAAGTAGAAATGCGGTGTTGGATTCTCGATATTTTTCTACGCAGCTGCATGAAAAAAAAAAATCTTTATTGCAAAGGCCTCATGAGTTATTTTTAATCAGTCTTGATTGGCTGAGACTGGCCCTAAAATCAACTACAGACGCAGAATATTCTTTAGACTGTTTGTTCCTCTGTAATGAAATAATTTCCCATGAACAGCAGGTTTTTTCAGTGTCCTTCACTCAAATCCATCAAATGTCAGCAGATACAGGGAACTCCTGATTGAAAATTCCTTATTGAACCTTGGCGCTTCCTGGTCCATAATACGCACAGATCGATGTTTGAATAGTGCCTGTGAAATGAGCTGAGCAGCACTTCAATGGGAGATATTTTGGGTTTTAATAGCTTCTCTGCTCCACTTGTGGTGGGGAACAGGTGCTCTGGTTGTTGGAGGGGTCAGCCAAAAGGACAGCCAGAGCTGGAATGACAAAAAACTCAGTGGATTATACAAGGAGAGAAAACTCAGTAATCACATAATGGTTTTATGAATCTGCATACGTTCTTTTTTATGCTTTTAAGCTTCTTTCACAGCAAGTGTTAACAGAATATTCATGCTAGATCACCGTGTAAAAAAACAGATTATCACTGAAACTATAGCATATATTTTAAGCGCTCTCTTGGTATTTTCCAAACTCAAAGAAACACAGTTAATCTCTCAGTTTGTACTTTGTACACTGGTGGTAAGTGTGGGGTAAAGTTGACCTCTGACCTCTGTTAATAGCACCAAACTCCATGCAAACTATTTGACCCTTGACCTCCAGAATTTGGGAGGCCACTGAGGAATTGTGGGACTTCATAGCATTACATTCCTCTCATTGGTCGCTTTGATATGTTTACTCATTCAATTAGCAGCAAGTGCCAGTTGTTACATTCTGAACGGTGGCTTCAAACACGGAGCAGAACGGAAAGAAGATGATCTAACTGTGCTCATCAAGGGGCTGTGTTTCGAATCAGCAACAACATTTCAGAACAAAAAACATGAAGTGTTTTAAACTGCTTTAATTTCTAATCATTTTCTTCAACTTCTCACTGTGCAACAATTACATCTCCACAACTGTAGTATATTTTTCTATTTCCAAAAGAAATGGTCTTGATGTAATAAACATAACTTAAAGAGCAATTGAAGAATTTCACTTTGCAGTACGCTTGATCTTCTGTATAATATATGACATCAGTTATTTAATATTTGTCATCTCACATAAAATATACACATTACCTGCTGCAAAATAAACACCTTATTTTGGATATGCAAAACATACCAAGCATTATGCTACACATTATCTACTGAAATTCATACATTGAGAAAGCTGTATTTATTATCTACAGTTCAATACGCAAAAATCTCTTGGAAAAACACATCAATTGAGCAATAGCTATGCATTAGATAGCTGTGAGTTATGTTGCAGCATGAATTATGCAGCATCCACTATCAACAGTGCATAGTTGCATTGTCTGTTTTTAAAAAAAAATTCACTATCTCGCACCAAATAACCAAATTGAATATGCAATATACAAAAAAAGCTGTGCATTACACTAATACATTTATTATTGACCTTAGATAAGCATTATCTGTTGTCAGCAAATAAATAAATAAATAAATACAAAGATAAAACCATCAATTGTGACAAAATAATCAAATCCAGTATTCAATTTACAATACTAGCTTTGCATTGAGAGCTATTTTAATATCTTCTGTACTGTACATTTTATGTATCAACAGAGCATTTTTATTATTTTTGTGCATTAAGTATTAATTGTTCTTAAAAAATAAAATAAAATAAAACAAAACTACAAAAAATTAAAAAAAGAACATATTAAACACATTAAATTTGCAGTATATATAAGTATAAAGTGCCTTGTGCTTTACCTCCCATGTAATTGTGTTAATTTTGCTGAAAATACATTTTCTTCTCCACAATAAGCATTACCTTCTCTGCAGGGCTCTGTTTAACAGTATTTGTTTACAACCACACAAAATTAACTCTACAATGCTACGCTTTTTTGTGCAGTTTGCACAATATATCATTTTCATTTTTTTAATATTTATTCTTTATTTTATATCTTTTGTGCAAAATACAATATTAACCATGCATTATGCATTAACTTCAGTGTACTATATTACAATATCTACAATATACATAACACTATATATACCAATTCACATTATTTACTGTATGTTATTCATAAAGAGCATTGTTGTGAGGTATCATATACATTGCTTTCAGTGCAGTTTGTAAGATCTACCCTAGAATGTATGTATTGACTATGTTATTGACATTGTTTACCATGTTTGTCTAGGAAATATTTTTCCTTGTATGTCTTATCTGTTCCTGTTGGAAAGAATAATTTTCAGCTGCTGAATTTTGTGAAGACAAAAAAAGCCAGGCAAAATTAATTTGTGAAAACGTGTTTTTAAGATTCAAGAATTAGAAAATAAAACGTGAAGGACAATGATGGACATTATGAGGTAATTGGGGTGAAGGGGGAGGAGATCTGGCCTCTGATTGGCTGGAGAGAAGCGTCAGCGTTAGGTGTGTGTGAGTGAGGAGGAGGAGGAGGAGGAGGAGGAGGGTGCAGGGGGATCCCTTCAGTGCGTCCGGCTGCAGTCCTGTGCGTAAAGCGCTGCAGAAACACTTTGCTCTGTCCGTTTGAGTCCATCACAGCCTGGATTAGTGTTTCCTCTCCGTGTCCTCACACACTCGGCGCGCGCTCTAAATGAAGCTTGGTTCTTCTTCGTGACTTTCTTCGCCATGAGCTGCCTGGATGTGATGTACCAAGTGTTTGGTCCTCAGCCTTATTTCAGCTCCTACAGTCCCTATCACCACCAGGTACGGTCCTAATACTCTCTACAAACTGTTTTTAGAGACTCAGACAGTATTTTTAGAGCGGGGTGTTTTTTCTTAGGCACAGAAAACTTCTATATAGATTTAAAGTTCGTTTGACAGGCAGTTAAAGTTAGCTTAATGTTAACACAGCAGCTAAAGCAGCAGTTATCTTTGCTAATGTATCTGTATAAAGTCGTTAACGTCACAAGTAACCATTTCTTTATTAGTGAAATTATTTTTATACGACTATAAAACACCAGAAAGCATTAAACGAACTTTTGTATTGCACTGCTTGTCGGAAAATAGCCGCATAAACCGGACAAAACTTTTCGAGTTTCTACACAAATGGCTCATTACTTTTCTTTAGACTCAACACAGTCCGCAAAAACTCCGAGAAAAAGTTTAAAGGTCGTTTAATTAGTTGTTTTTTTAAAGAGACAAATATATTGCTCAAAACTTACAAATATTAATTAAATGAACCATTTTATTTTTTATTATTTTTATATTTTTAAGATCATGACTCTATTGTTTTGCTTATTACAACTTAAAAAAGAGGGTCACAAAAAAACTTTAGACACCTTTGTCCACTTTATTTCATTATCACGGTTTTAAAGGAGAAAGACACTTTATTTAGATTAAGAAATATATTTTAATTCACTATTTTTTAATCTGAAAACCTGTTCGTCAGATTTGTCAGATTATGAAAGGCTAACACTGGCTTGTGTTGCTTTTACTTAAAACAGGGGTTTCATGAGATCCTTCAGACCTGTTAAGTGTCTTTTTTTCACTCTCTTAAAACCTCTCGGTCAACATCCAAGAATATTTCACATAGTGCCAAAACTCACTTTGTGTGCCACATAAAATGACCCTGGATCAGTTACAAGCTGCCTTCGCTATCCTGATCACAGCAGTGTATAATTAAAAGTGTTGTCAGTGTTTAAAAAAATAATCTGCAGTTTTATTTTTTTGTAGTTTATCTAAGAAATCAGACAGAAAATTAAAATTTCAATCAAACTTTTTTTTATTGTTATTGTTTTTAAGCTGTTTGTCTGTCTTAAGCCTATTTTTTGAAAACAGACTTGCACTTTTTTCAGTTATACAATAATTAAGTTAAAAGGCAATGCAATACATTGATAAGTGTGAAGTTTTTCAGATCTTTTTATATCAAAGTTGTGAAGTAAAAACGTATTTACTGGAAATAACCTCATAAGTTTCCAGCTGTAACATAAGTCACAATATAAGATTTATTATTAGGTCTAATTGATGATTACGTGTGACACTCTTAATTATGCCCCCCTATCCTCTGCAGAAACTGGCGTTGTACTCTAAAATGCAAGACCCCCAGGACAGCGGCAGCCGGCTCGGCCCCTCGGGTCCTCCGGCGATCAAAGAGGAGGACAAGGAGCTGCCGCCGGGGGCTGAGTACCTGAGCTCCCGCTGCGTACTCTTCACCTACTTCCAGGGAGACATCAGCGCTGTGGTTGACGAGCACTTCAGCCGTGCCCTCAGCCACACGACCGCGTACCCCCCCTCCACCAGCCATAAGGCCATAAGAGGTGTGTGTTTGAGTTTCTGTGTGTGTGTGTGTGTGTGTGAGTGTTGTCCCTTAGTTCATGTCTGAATGGAAACAGCGTCAAGACACAGTGACTTCATTTCTAATGTGAAGGAAAAAGTTGCCAGGGTACTTTTTCAGTGTCATCAGCTGTAGCGCTGTCTTTAGATCTGTTTCCCCTTGATCTGCACTTTCTTAGACTTGGACTGTAAGGAAAGTCAATTACAGGGTGTTTTTTTTTAAACTTTATTTAGTTGTCCAAAGTTTTTTCAACACTTGTTTGGAAACTGTCTTCAAAAAGTTTCAACAAAAGGTCTCTTAAGCAGACATTATTTTGAATGACTTACTGATTTTTTTTTCACCTACTTGACTTAAACTTACAGAAGCCAAGTGTCTCTAGTATTGTTTGCAGCTTAATTATTTCTTTATTCTTAAAAATTAAGCTTGCTTTCTTTTTGTGAAGAGGAATTTTATTTGGGGTTTTAAAAAAAACAGGACATATTCTTGAGGTTTGGTCTCAGCCTAAAGGAAACAACTTAAGTTTTCTCCGTTAAAACGTTAAAAATAAATAACATAGGAAGAAAGAAAGCAGTTGGTGTGATCATTTTACATGTTAGTGACTTAAAGGCAGATGGAAGTGTTTATCAGTAGATGTTCAATCCAAGCATCACCTTCTGTTTCTGACAGCTTGTTCTTGATGCTATAGTTTTCTTATCTGTCTTATTAGTGCAACAAACAAATATTTAACTTCCTTGTGATTTTTGTCAAAAGCACTTTAACTTGTTTCGTTAATACAATTTTACAACAAATTGAGAAAGTGGCAAACATAAAACCGGCCCCTTTGTCTCATCCTCTCTTGGAGCGTCACTGATTCTGCATTTTTATTTCTATTTTTGCATGTTTGAAATGAAGCAAAAAACTGAACTACATTGAAAACTCTTTTGTGCCGATCACGATCAAAATTTTAAACATGGTTTCTTGAGGCCGTGTGGCTTGTGTAACAACATTACTATCGTCTTTTTTCTGGATTTTTTCTTCTGTGATTTGTATGAAATGCAACGTGTTTGCTATAGTTTTTTTGGGTTTGTTTCTACAGCTGAATGAACTTTTGGAGGTTTAAAATTTCCTTTTAATCATTTATTTTTGGTACTTAAGTGAAATTGTTTGTGTGTATACAGAAACCAAAAACAATACAGCATCAATAATGTTGCTTAAAGGAATAAGTACTTCTTTAACGTCCCAAACCTTAGAGGAATAGAAAAGCCTGAGCATGTTTGGAAACAGCTTTTTATTTATCTTTTGATGGAATATTTTCTACTAAATCTTTGGAAATTTTGAAGAAGTTGTGTCATCAGTCCGAAAAACACTGTTTTTTTTTCTCAGCTGAACACATTAACCTCCTGCTCATGATAACCAGAAAGCAGTGAGTGTGAGTAAGTCACAAAAAATACTTTTCCTATTTATCAGATTTTATTTCACCATCAAGAAATTCTTTCATTTAGGGTTAAATTAAAAGATTATTATGGATTTCTTAAATTATATCACAGTTTAAAGTGTTTTCCATAATGTTTTTCCTGTTTCACTGTCATCATCACATTTCCAAACTCAATCAAGGGGCGAGTGAGTTTTTTTGGCTTTATATCTGTAAAGGCTAAACAAATGCAGAGTGGTCATATAACAAACAGAGTTAGTATGTTTATTAGAATACGTATAAGGATGATTAAAACTCAGATCGTTGGGGAAATAAAGACAGATTTTTCTGTGATCTAAGGTTCTTTTTTGTAAAATGTCAGAGATCATTTCATCATTTTCCTTTTTTCATCGCACATCCAACAAATATCTACATCAAGAACTGTCTTCCAAGAAGCTGTAAAGAAGATTTGGTGCTTCTGCTTCGAAAAAGAATCAGTCATCAGAGTTGGTGTGGTTTAATTCTCTACCAGTTGACTTAAAACACCAGGATGACTGGCTTTATAAAAAACAACCACAAAAATAAAGCATTGGTAAAATTAATACACCAAAATATTTCTATTAGACTCTGGAAAATTTCTGGCCTTAAGTTTAAAAACTGTAACTCCAGCAAACCTTTTTGATTGAGTAAGTGAAGACGAGCCTGTAACGCTGTTTTGTTGCAGCGTAAATGATCCTGGAGGATAAAATAAGTCTTTGTTTTTCTGCCTCCACAGAGGGATCATTCCCCATGAGTCAGAGGAGTTTCCCTCCGTCTTTCTGGAACAGCTCCTACCAGCCGTCCGTCTCCTCCACGCTGGGCAGCGCTCTCTCCGCTCCCCACACAGAGCTCCCCTTCCACGGGGACCCGTACTCCTCCGCCTCCCTGCACAGCCACCTCCACCAGCCCAGCCCTGACGCCTGGCACCCATCACATCACCACCATCACCACCACCATCCCTACTCACTAGGGGGAGCTATAAGCACCCAGGGATCTGCATACCCACGTCCAGGTGTTCACGAGATGTACGGCACGGCGTTTGATCCACGCTACAGCTCTCTGCTGGTGCCGTCGGTGAGGCAGCATCATCGTCTGACGTCCGGCAGCTCGGTCCCTGGTCCCAGCGGCTCGCCATGTGACCTGGGAGGGAAGGGGGAGTCGGGGTCTAGTTCATCGTGGAGCGGCGCTTTCACTGGAGCTGGATCAGAGATCGGACTCAACATGGAAACAGGTACCAACACTCTTTTTAATTTTGTTCATTTTGACTTCACATTTCAGAAATCAAAGGTTTTATAAAAGGTAGCACACATGACCAAAGTTAGTGCGCAGGGGATTCAGGATGTTTTTTAACGTTAAAAAGCTCTTAGATTTACAGAAAAAGAATCTCAAGTGTACAATGTTTACTAGATTTTAATGGGGTTTGATTATCCACAGATATCTCCTCCTCTTCACAAGCAGGGCTCTTAAAACTGTCTAAGAAAAACCTCAATAATCTGGATAAAATCGCAAGAAACTACTTTAAGAAATTAATTTTTGTACGGCCACCTGCACCTAAAGATTTATCTAAAAAACTAGTTTCCAAATCAAAACAAAAGAGAAAATTTGACTGAATCATGCAAACACACAAGTTTTCGTTTTAAACATCCAAATCTGAACCAACTGACAGTACTGGTGTGTTGGTGCAGTCCGTGTTATTTGGGTATATTTCACTAAATTTCCAAGATCATAACATCGATCATTTGTCCTTGGTCTCTTCTATTCTAGTCTCTTCAGATCCTCTGAGAATAAAGGGGCATTTACAATCCTCAGTGTTTGACCAAGGCTTTGACTGACAATTCAGCTGCTTTCTATTTCATCTTTCAGTTCTCCACCACAGGCAGTGCTTAAACCAGGGTTTTGCAATGAACAAGGTCCAGAATTTTTCTTTCGCCTCTCAAGCCTGGCCTCTTTTTCGGGGGGTCTCTGATAGAAAAGTGACACTGAATTGAACAGAGTTTATCTCTGCATCTACAAGGTCTATTTGAATCAGTGTGGTGTCATGATAAAGGCAACGTTTGTGAAGGTATTACTGGAGTGTGACTTGATGAGGTTTGTTGCTGAGTTTGTCCTGTTCAGTCAGATGCCCAGTATGAGGATATTTATACATGACAAGTGCTTCGTTTTATGCCTTTTGTTGCCATTTAAAGGAACCTTAGGATTAAGGGGTTAAATTGTCATATTGAAAAATTGAAACAGGTTACCTGAAGCTCCGGTCTATGCAAGTTAATTTACAGAAAACACAACAAACCACTTCCCCCTCCGCTATTACCAATCCTTGACCAATCATCATATTTCTGGAGTCAAGTTTCAACCTGACCCTTGAGCGCGACCTAATGAGAGGCAGTGAGTCTTTTATCACTGTCCAGACCACACCGAGCTAGTTACTGTGATGACCACTGGTTTTTTTTTTTGTTGTTGCACATAATGGCTGAACAATTTTGGTAAATCTAATAACAGTTATTTTGGACCAATATTGCAATTACGATTTTGTATGCAATTTTTTTATTTATCTTTCAATGGGGGGGTTGTTTATCTTCTGCATTGTAGAATAGAATAGAATAGAACTGTATTGTCATTGTACGAAGTACAACTAAATTGAAGTCACAGCAGCAATCAAGAAAACAAAAGTAAGAAAGTGTGTAGAAAGAGCAAAAAGGGCCATAAGAAAATAGATGATGACAGCTCGTCCATCATTCTTCAGTTCAGCCAGCTTTCACCTGATTTCATTCATTAAACACAAGAAATAAATCATTCCACAGTATGACCATCGCATCAGAGGATAAATCAACATAATTGTTTCCTGAACTTTTTAACTGAAAAAGAAAAATGAACACTGTTTTTTTTCTGACCTCCAGTTGTCAGTGAGAGTAATTGACCATACAAAACAAAGTGAAGAAGGAATATGGCTCTGCCAATTACAGTCATTCTACTGTATGTAGGGATGGGTACGTATAAAAGGGATTGGTAACCGCTGCCCAGTGCCTGGCAGTCGGTATCAGTACTAAACAGTACCAAGTTTCGTTTTTTTTTGTGTTTATGTGGTAAAAATATAAATTTATTTATTATTAAAATCTCATTTTTTCAATTCAACATATTTATTTTTTAACATATAATCTTGCAATTCTGTGTTCATGTCCAGCATGAAAAATCCCTGACTCCTTTACTCCCTCACAGTCACAAGGATGCATTTAGGTACCTAAAGATGGTGCCTTTTGATTTTACATGAGTCGGTACCTGGTACTTTTGACTGAATTTGGTCATTACCTGTAAAAGTACCTGATTTGATACCCATTCTTAACTGTGTGGGTCACTGTAGCTTTTAGGTTTTTGCTGGTTTTAAGGAAGAACGAGTGCAAGTTACTATATTCCCTGCAGATCTGTGAACATGAAACTTTTTCTTGTTTTATTGCATTCTATTGCAATTTTGGTTTCAATTCAGTTAACTGTTCAGCCCTATTGCGCACTCTATCCTACCATTCTCCAGCTGTGGCTTGCCCTAAAAATCAAGCATTTTCAGTTGAAGTGCATCACTACAGATGTGAAAGCATAGTACAATGAACAGACTAGAAAATATAGTCAAATGCAAACAGTACAAGTGTGATAAGGCAAAGATAAATTCAGCTCAAGTACCAAAAAACTTTGAGCGCTGATTCACATCTAACTTCTTGCACAAGAACAACCGAGCTTAACAGAAAATAATAATAAAAAAAAACAAACAAAAAAACAACAACATAAAAACGAGTTCATGAGGAAGTTTTCGATTAACTTTCAGGTGAAGACCTCATTTTTGTCTTTTCATAACTTTTAACAAAACAGTTTTCTGGACTGATCAGGTGAATGCGGCTCATATTAAGTTTAAAGAGACATTTTTCACTGCAAATAAGACATTATTTTAACTGAAAATAAGACAAAAAACTTGGTAAGATTACAGTTTTTTGCAGTGTGGCAGCATGGTTAAATAAGCCGAAAATACAGTACAAGTGTGATAATGTAAAGATTGATTCAGCTCAAGTACCAAAAACTTAGAGCGCTGATTCACATCAAACTTCTTGCACTAAAGCAACTGAGTTTAACTGAAAAAAAAATAAATAGAAATGAGTTCATGAGGAAGTTTTTAGGTATGAAACTTGACAAATCAGGAGCAACAGAACGACCCAAATCACAGACTGGAACGTACCAAGTGTTCATCTCCTGTGTGGGCTGATTTGGCCGTCATTTTGTTGTAGCTAAAATTGCACCTGCTTAAAAAATTCAAAGGCATTTAGAAACCTTCAGTTTTCTGCATTAACCTGACCTTCTAACGTTAGGTTTAAAGGAACAACATATGGTCTCTTCCTCATGTTTTTATCACTGTTGGATGAAGCTCAGCTGCCGTTTAGATTTCAAATATCTTTTCTTTCATTTAAGTAGGTGTTTTTTGGTGGAAAAATGACAACGAAAATAAGAGAAGTGAAGAGAAGGATTATTCCAATGTTATGTGTTCATTTTTCCCTCTACTTAATAATAATATGAAAATATTGATATTTTTTCAAGGGTGTATAAACCGAGGAGAGGTGAACACTGGAAAGCGATGAAGGTTGGATTATTAGTGCAAGGACAGTTAGGCAAGAGTTTCAAACTTCTTTCACCAAGTGTTTTATGTGCATCCAACTTTTATCAGTGAAAACCGATAAAAGTGTGTGCTGTAAAGAAATATTACATCCTAAAACCTCGAGATAAAGTTGTCTGTCTGCCTCACACCAGCTAACAACAAGAGGTTTAACCAACAAGCCGTCATTCAGCTCCTTAACCCGAGCTGTCAACCTGCTTTCTGCTTCTGTCCACCTTTCATCCCTTCTCTGCCTCGAGCCATCCCTCCTGCTTTTATCAACAAGACGTTTGCGCCTCTTTTTCTAATCTCCCTTTTCTTGCTTTCCCTTCCTCCTTCACCTTTTCTTTTCTTCCTTTCTTTGCTCTTCTCTCAGGTCTGCAAGCACAGGATAAGAGCAAGGATTTGTATTGGTTTTAGTGTCCCTCCTCTTCACTTCTACTTCAGCTGTCGCCTCTTTCCTGCACTCCTGCTCTACTCTTTCTGCTCTGCCGCTGTCGTGGGATGACTGACAGAGAAACTGACTTTTACTCAGACGGCAGTTTTGTGCTGTAACGTCTTCTGGTCTACTTGCAGCTCGGTGTTACGGCGGACTGTGCAGCAGCAGCAGCACAGCCTTGCTGAGCTGAAAGCCGACAGCGCGGATACACGGCGAGCGTGGAAACAAAAGTGAACTCTCAGAGACGAAGGAGAGAAACTGATCTTGACGGACGTGGACAAAGACGAGACTCTTTGTGCTTCTGTAACAGGCAGGGACAACATTCCTTAAGTTGAAAAAGTCTGGGGACAGACGGACAGAGACACGTGTTGTCGAGCGCCAAAGACAAGCGCTTTGAGGACTTGGCAGGAGTTGCTTCACTGGGACAACTGGGAGAAAGACACTGGGAGTGTTATGGCTGGAGGGAGGGCTGTGCTGCACAGCAAGAATCTGGCGGACTATGAAAAGCAGGAGTCCAAATACTTGGGTTTACATGGAGTATTGGTACACTGTCATCTGTCTGTATCAATGTTAATGTTCTATGGCACATTAAAGGTTAAATTAAACTGTTTCCCATGGTTTTTAAAAGAGATTACACAGGCAAATCAACAAACAATATCAAGATATTTCCTGATTGGGTAGAAAATAGAAGCTAAAGCATTTTGGGAGGTCAATAATGCCAGTTGTATATTTTCCGTTGGTTGCTTTGTCCAACAGTCCAGATAACAAAACGATGAATTCTGAAAAATCAAGACAAGTTGCAGGCCGGACTTCACTGTGCCATAACATTTGTAAAAAGAAGAGGCTTAAAAAAATCTTCATGACTGTGTCAATAAAACAAACATCAACTTTACACCATTACTGTCTAAGCCTGAGAGCGGAGGAGGGGGAGGGAAGGAGGAGTCCTCTGATGAATGGGGAGAATGACGGCTATTTGAAGCCACTTGACTCCTTCTCTCCCTGCTCCCATGCAGCTGTCAACGACAACTGCTCCTCAACTCAGTGAACACACCCTTACAAGCCCACACACACACACACACATGTATGTTTATATTACTTAGAGAGGACCATTATCTTTTTATTCCTTTGTGAGGGCATCACTGTAAACACACTGCAAAAACTGAAATGTCATCAAAAGATTTTATCTTATTCTCAGTAAAAATGTCTTTCAAGACTTTCTTTGTCTTTCAACTTCCATTGGCAGTTTTTTTTTTACATATTACAAGCAATTCAGTCCTCATTTTTGTCTTTAAATAACTTAAAACAAGACATTTTTCTGGACTGGTTAGGTGAATGTTGCTCATATTGAGTCAAATAAGACAGTTTTTACTTAAAATAAGACAAAAACACTTGTTAAGATTTCATTTTTTTTGCAGTGCAACACTACAAAGATTCAAAATCTAACTTATGAGCAGTTTTGGCACAAGTATGCATCAAGAAAGGAGTATAGACGGCAACTTCTTGGTGTTGTTTCAAGCACAACCCAAAATCTATCTAAAAAGTTTAAAATCAACTTTTTAGATAGATTTTTTTTGACATAAAGACAAGCTTAAACAACCACACATTTGTTTTTATTGCTAAAAAGGAACTCAGAAGTTGTGCAGACAACTTAATGAATATTTTCTTACTAAAGATGTTCCTTCCTTTTGCAAAGCTGTTCTCAAGCACCATAATTATTAAATACTAAATCGCTTGCCTTTAGCAGGCATATCTCTTAAAGCCTTGGTATGTGTATAGCATCACTAATTAAAACACATATTTTGCAGAATTTTGAGCTTTGCAACTGCAGTCTGCTGCAGAGAAATCTCAGACCTTGAAATGATGTAAATGCCCATAGGAATGAACTTTTATACACCACAATGAACTGATCAAAGCTGCATCCGCTGTACGGTTGTACTTAGGACTTATCCTCACCATAAGAAAACCTTGGTTATTTTCTAATTAACTTATATTGATTCCTGAAAAATAGAGAAAATAGAGAAAACTGGCTTTGACATCTCTCTAATTTTAGCTGTTTTTCTCATCTAGCAGGCCGAAGTCTGAAATCCTGTTAAACCAAAGTCCTTTAAAAGAAACACATGGGGGACTCAGTTTTTAGCTGTGATGACTTTTTTCATGGTAGTAGAGAAGAAGCTTTTCTTAAACAATCCATTTGTTTTTTTTCCTCTCTTTTAAACCTACATTATTTTCATAGTAATACAATCTTTTGAGCCCTAAATGACTAAAACCCCTTTCTCTTAAGCAAAATAACATTTATAGTAATATCAAGGACACACGAGAAGAAAGGGAATAGTTGTTTTCTTGTGATTTCATTTCAGAGGTGAGGACCTTCATGTAAAAATGTCTAGTAGTAAAAAAAAGAAAATTCAACAGACTAATTCTAAAACTAAAGTCAATTTCCCAGTTGTACAAATGAAGATTAATTTTTCACTCTTTCAGTAAAACTTTGAAATAGCATTTTTCAGAAAAACTGTGGTTCATGCTTGGACCATAGAAACCTGAAGAAAACCTCATTTGAGATTTGTGCCTTTACCAAGGTTTATTTCATCTTTTTCTGTTCTGCTGAATTCTTTGATTAGAGTTTTAACGGGAGTTTTGCGTCAGCTACCTTTAACTTTGAATTTCTCTCTTTTTAGCCTTTTTATAATAACATTTTTCATGATCTTTTAGTCACCAAAATGCAGTGTCAGAACAACAAAACACAAACAGAATCAAACTCTGTTGATACAGCTTCAGAAATCGGACTATGAGCTTAGACAGCACGAGATCAGACTATGAAGATGCATGTAACCAACTTAGTTGGACCAAGAACAGACCGCTCAATTAGCACACCTAGATTTAGGCTATCACATAGCTATAGCTTCTTCTTGGTAAGCTTTGGCATTCAGTCAGAAGAGGAAGCAGATGACCATGATAAAAAGGGTCACTGCGCTCAGTCTTTGGTTCCAACACAACAAACATAAAAACTAGTGGTGGGACTTGATTAAAAAAAATAATTGAATTAATTATGCCATTTGTAATTAATCGCATTTTAATCACATCAGTAATCAACATCAGAAGCAACACTTTTCAATTCAAACAGATTTTGGTAAAAGACTAAATCATTGAATATTCTCATACACAAGTTTAAACAGCAAAATACTGTTTATTTTGATCAGAAGATGTTTTTTTTTTTGTGGACACTACTTTCAAGTACATTCATCAGCCATTATGTGGTAAATAGTGCTGTCAGGAGATTAAAAAATAATCTAATTATTTACAGGATTTGTAATTAATTGATCTAATTAATCACATTTTAATCTTATATCTGCTTAAGGTCCCCACATCAAGAATTTGAATTCTAGGACATTACAAAATTATAGTGCATGACTAATCGAATGAATACACAGAAAAGAAAAGAATGTGCGGTGTAATTAATTAATCTAACTAACGCATTAAAGTCACAGCCCTAATAAAAACATAAAGAGCTACAGCTACATACATCTCGGCCATCCTCAATAAAATGTAGTTTCCTCTTCTGGTGAACCCAAACTAATTTGATATCTTCACATCTTTGCTTATCAATAAAGGACACAGCGCCACCTTTCGAAGCAGAGTGAGGTGTTCTCAGCCAGAAGTCTGATTCTCTAATCTGCATGTATACAGACAAGACTAGATCCCCTACTGTGACTTTACGGCCAAGCTATGGCTGATCTGTCAGTTAAACCAGCAATGCCAGTGGCAAAACCAATCAGATGTAAAATGATTTGCCCCTGCCCCTGTTTCATGCTGTTCACATGTTGAATTCTGCAGTTAAATGTAATTTCATACAGGTTCTGTGGGGGCTCTTTTACTTGTGGAACAAGCCTCTAGTGGACATTTAGAGAACTACAGTTTCCCACTTCTGCACTAGTTTCTTTCTTTACAGCTTAAAGGAGCTGTGAGGAGTTTCTAAGTGATCTAGAAAAAGTCTCCCTTCTAGATATATGCTTGATTGTAATCCACACTTTATAATGAGATTATGAGCACCATTATTACAGGTTAAAGGTTTTTTCAAAGTGCTACTTCTTTGTTACCAGATCTAGTTGAGCAGGACTGGATTGATTTACAGCACGTTTAGGTCTCTACGACAACACCATACTGGCTGATGAAGTTTAGTAGTGAGAAGAGAGATCTCTGTGTTTCCCTGCTGAAAACAATTTCTGTGATTAATTTTGTAGTGATGGTGGACACTGGAGCCTAATTGTCGGACAGGAAAAGGACAAAAGAGCAGAAGAAAGCTAAACAGGAGAGTGATAGAGCACGAGCTAAAGGCTAACACAGGAGCTAAACTGTTTGTGCTAATGTTCATTCCAACCCACAGTCAGCAGTTATTCTGCAGTGGTCTGTTCAAACTTGAGAGTCTATCAGTAAAATGAAGAGTGAGGTTACGTTAGCTCTGATTGGGAGATGACTGGCAGGACATAGCTAACCAGAATTTACTAACTTTACATATTACAGACATGTCTTAGAGCACCGGGCTGCCAGCTGTGCTGAATATAAACGGCTACTAAACTCCTTACAAACTGACAGTGTTTACTTGTTGTCACGTTAGCCTACAGATATGTTGGACCACCAGGCTGCCGATAGCACTACGTATAGCCGGCTACTACAACTTTTGCTTGATGTCAGGTTTCAAACAGTAGCGCTACATAACTATACTGATAAAGAACCGTACCTCAGCGCGTTGTATCAAGTAAAAGTTGTCATGAACAAAGAAAATTTGTTTTTATCAGATCTTCATTTAAGTCAAAACAAACACACATAATTTATGACAGTGTGCATGAGATGATGCAGTGTAATTAAAACAGATCCTTCTTATAGCATCTTTTCAGTAATATCCTTTTACTCAAGTCGCAAATATTGCTTCTTTAAACCAAATAGATTTGACATGAACTTCTAAGATGTTGTAGTTAAATCTAAATATCAGTTTAAGAACCATTCAGACGTCTGACAGCTCTTGGCACTGCTTTAATACAAAAAGTGGTTCAATAAACACTGGATGCGAGGTCAGTTCAAGCCCACCGTTCACTCAGCCTTGAATACTTCTTCAGAGTGTTCGATCATGCACCTGTTAAATAATCTATAAAAAGGTTTCGACCTTCATTCTAGAGACCCTTTATATCATTCCGCTAACTCAAGTATAGACTTAATACGTCCAGTGTATTGCATTTTTATTTAAATAGTTTTGAGAGTTGCACAAAAGAAACCCTTACACCCTTGTCACAGAGGCAGTCATTTCCGTTTTGCAGGAAGCTCGCCGGCGTGTGTGAATTTGTTTCAGCGGAGCGAGACAGCTGTAGATTAATGTGAGCTTCTGACTGGAGCGATGACAGACAAGAAAAGGATGGAGGTGCTATCACACCCCTTTTTTCCCCTCTTATCTTTCTTTTCTCTTCTCTGGAGCAATTAAGACAACAAAAACAAATGCTTCTTTTCACACAGGAGTTTATTCATCTCTCCCGCAGAACAGAAAGGTGTGCAGCTGAGTTAATTGTATAAAACGCAGGGCTGAGGTTAAGGATAAGAGCTACTCCTTAATCAAAGTAGGGGGAGGGGATAACTTGGTTCATCATTTAAATGTGTTAAACTGTTTATTTTGTGTAGATGAAGTGCTGACCTTTACTTTCACTTCTAGGAATAAACATTTATCATAGCATGAATCAAGTGTCTGTGATGCAAAAAAAACACCTTTCATGCTTTCTTCTCAGCAAAAAGGAGGATTTTTCTTTGGATAGTTGAACATTTTAAATACCTGAGTTAAGTGTTCTTCATTAATCAATTCAACAACACAAGAAAAACTTTTTCCTCTTTCATTAAGATGAGTTAAAACCAGGGGTCACCAGCGTTTTCACCACGAGAGCTCCTTCAAAAGTGAAATCTGATGAGAGCCTCTGATTTCTGACCTTTGTTTTATCATAAAGGACTTGAATAGTGCTTAAGCAGCAGCCTACTTGAAGACACTGAAGACTTTTAATGTCAGTTTTCTCTCCTTATGTTCTTCTGTAACACAAAATGCATGTTTCATGAATTCATTTTAGGTTTTGAGGAACTGAGGAACTTTGGATTTCTTTCATTTGTTGGAAAATGTCATTCAGTTTTTAAAAACAGCCTTAATTTGCCGTTAAGTCTAGGCTATAAGAAAAAGACCTGGATTTTAAACAATGTTAGACATCCGGTTTATGTCAAGATTGTTTATAATTCTAAGTATAAACCAAACTTGAACTAAAGACCACTCTGCTTTTAAGAACAGATATCGTTTTTTTGTTTGTTTTTTTTGTTTTTTTCGAGGACTCATAGACTACAAATTCTGGCATGGAGGTGTGAATAATGAATGGACAAAAGATATTGGGTGTATAGATGGACAGTAGATAGAAAGTAGACAGATGGTGGGATAGAATGAAAAAATGAAGGAGTGATGGATAAGAAGTGATATAAATGGATGTAGAATATCATTGGGATATTAAATGGAAAAATTAATGGATGACTGAAAAAATAAATGTTGAGTGGATGAATGGATGGAAGTAACAATATCAGATTAATAGATTGGTGGCTGGATTAACAGGTGGATGGATAGATGAATGATGGATGGATGGGTAGATGGATGATGGATGGATGATGGATGGATGGAAGGATGGACTGATTAGTGGATGGATGGATGAATGGATGAATGAATGGATAAATAAACAGATGGATGAAAGGATGAAATGATACTGGATTGGTGTTCACTGGATGGATGGATGGATGGATGGATGGATGGATGGATGGATGGATGGATGGATGGATGGATGGATGGACTGATTAGTGGATGGATGGATAAATAAATAAATAGATGGATAAAAGGATGAAATGGTACTGGGTTGGTGTTCACTGGATGGATGGATGGATGGATGGATGGATGGATGGATGGATGGATGGATGGATGGATAGATGGATGATGGATGGACGGATAGACTGATTAGTGGATGGATGGATGGACTGATGGATGGATGGATGGACTGAATAGTGGATGGATAGATGGATGGACGAATGGGCGGATGGATGGATAAATGAAATGATATTGGATTGGTGTTCACTGGATGGATGGATGGATGACATAATATTGGATTGATGTTAGCTGGTTGGATGGATAGATAATTTGATGGATGGATGGGTGGATGGATGGATGGATGGATGGATGGATGGATGGATGGATGGATTAAATGACATTTGGATGGATGAATGGATGATAGGAAGGGAGCACTTTGGATTGATTAATGGATGATTGATGTAAAGAATTATTGGTGGATGGATGGATGTTAAGAAGGAAAATTATTGGATTGATCTTTATTTTATTGATTTTCATTAGATGGATGAATGGATGGATGGATGGATGGATTGATGGAAGGATGGTTGGACTGTCCAAGGGATTTGATACTGACTGCTTATGGATCACTAAATAAATTGATGGATGTAAAGTCAAATTATCTTTGATAGGATGGTGGACACAAAGATTGATATTGGATTTACGGATGGAAGGACTCTGACCACCCTATACTGAGAAAAGCTGCCAACCTTGATACTTGACTTCAGTTACATAGTATCCAACTACTGGAAAAATTTAATGGCTGACCACTGTTTGAGTTTTCAAACTCACAGCTCCAATCAAACATAAATATTAATCATTAAGCTTCTCTTTTTCTCTCTTTTTAACTTCCATCATCTTGTTTGGGTTTTCCACCAAATTTACTTAAAGGATCGGTCCAAATGCAGTCATCACCTTTGTTTCCAGCAGCAGCTGTTTCAGAGCAGATAGTGTCTCAAACCAGCAGCAAGTTCAGACATGATCAGTGGTTTCTGGACAAAGTCGAGGGGGAAGGGAAAATTTTACAACAACCACAACAAAAAAATACCAAACAATGTATCATGTTAATCTAAAATGGTATAATTAGATATTAATGTTAGTCAGAAGAAAAAAAACTATCAGAATGATTAATTACTCTTTATCATTTTTATACTCTGTATGTATATTTTCCCCTACTGTTATTCATCTCAAACAAGCATTCAGTCCAACAAGGCTGAATGTTTTGAAATTCTATTCCTTTTCATACCAATATCTTGGAGGGTTTTTTTTGATAAAAGTGGAAATATTTCGGAAGAAAATGTTAAAATCATGAGTGTGAAGTGCAATCAAAGTACTTAAAGACCACTTACAATTCATGCTAACAGACGCTCTAAGTCTGGAATGTGTCTGACATCCGTTTTATTTCAACATTCAAATATAAAACAGCCCATCAAGGTAAAAGAGAAGCATCAACCTTTACTTTTCTAACTCCACACCTTTTTCCCTCTCGCCCTCCATCTCTCCATCCCCTCGACCTCCCGTGTGTGATCTCTGCAGGTAGAGCAGATCAGAGCTAAGTGAAGCTATCGGGTTTCTCCTCCTTTAGACGACTGTTCACAGGAGAGATGGAGCGGAACAGCCCTTTAACAAAGCAGAGTGAATCCTCCTGCTCTGTTCTGCAACATTCCCGGCATTTCCAACCTCTGTTTGCAGCGGCTCCTGAAGCAGGATGAGAGACGAGCGGGAAAAAAAGATGGACGTTTTGTTACAAACAACTCGAGATGAGAGGGAAAAGATGACACGCTAAAAAGGAAAACAATTTTTTACACAATCAAACTTAAAAAAACTAAAACTGGAGTCATTCCCCATTTTTGAGGTAGATTCAAAGTTAATCTGTAAAGAAAGTTGACTGATAAGACAAAAATTATATCGTGTCCATGCTGGAAACCCATTATGAAGGAAAACTAACCAAACTTCCAGTCTTATAAATAGTTTCATTCTTGTCAGGTGTCAGGTGAAACTTTGGGCCCTAACCTGCATCAACAAACACAGCAACCCGCAGCATCATAAAATCATTTTAAAAGCCAATCTGCGTGTCACAAACTCACCGTGTTGAAGTGGAGCTCTGAAGTCGAGTGGAAACACAGCTGTGCTTCTTGTTATCCTGGGTCTTAATGTCAGAACTGTCAGCTGTGGGGTGACACAAACCTCTGGGCTGAACACACTCTGACTGACTTTAATGGAGGTTTGTTTACCTCCCACATGCTTGATATCCGTCCACTTCAACCTGAGGAGTGGAAACTGTAACTGTGGAAAGACTTTCAGAAGTGCTCTTGTGGAGAAAAACTCTGGTCCCAGCTTTATTCCACAGTCTCCACCTTTATAAGGATGAAAATTCTCAACGAAGACACACATTGTGCAATTTGTCAAGATAGGTCCAAGCCAATTCCCTTCATTATGCCATCACTGAGACAAACAAAGAGAAGAATATGGAGAGACATGTTGGGTATCATTAAGTTCTTGCCCATTACTGATTTTGAGTCCTTGATTTTTAGAGAATACTAAAAAAAAATGAATACTACAAGAAAGACAGTTATCCTGCCTCCCTGATTACTAGGTAGTTTTAATTCTCAGGGGAAAATGTAAACTGCGACAATGATTTTTCTTTTTTTTTTTTTTTTAAATAAATGTTACAGTTTCTTATCAGGATAGTAGGATGTTTGAATAAGAAAAAGAAGGCTATCACCAAGGCATGATGGTATAAAATGATATCAAGTAACTTAATTTTGCATACTCAAGAGCTGCAGACTCACAAGAGGATAATAAGTTATCACACCCTTCATCTCTAAAGTAAAAAGAAAAAAGGAGGAGAGGTTTCTGAATTCATATAGACAGGTGTCCACAGCACATTGAAGACAGTCTCCTTCAAACTTGTGCTGTGTTGAAGTCAGTGTTAAAATATTTTACCCCAAAACGCAGAAAAAAATCTGCATTTGTATGACAGCGTTATCTGGAAACACTGTAGTAAGCATGCTAGGCCTGTAGTTGTCGCTATAACTGTCTTGTCCAGAAGTTGCTTTTGGTAGATCTCCACTGAAGTAGAGTTGAGCCGATCATCTGGTGTATTGGGGAATACTTAGTGCAAAGGTGGAGTAACAGATGTACATTTTGTTCAAAGACAGTCAGCAGAGTCAGCAGATTGAGTAACAGAAGAACAACACGGTAGTCCACAACAAACACAACAACAGCACTTTTGCACCGTCTATGCGCATGTACGAAGCAGATTGTGACGTCAGCATTTCTACTGGAAAACACCAGCTCACTGTTTACGTGGCAACAGTAGCTGCAGCGTTTCAGAAAAAAATCCACTCTGGAGGCTGTTTACAAAAGTTTCTGTTTTAGCTGTTTTGCGCTTCATCCTGAAACTACGGTGGCCAGAGGATATCAGACAATTTGAAAAATCCATAACACAAATGCAAGATCTAACACACAAACACAAAAGCCTCAAAAATAATGCATGAGAAAAAAACACAAATGCAAAAACACCACAACACAACGGAAGTACACCTACAACAGAAGTTAAACAAGGTTAGTTATCCTAACAGACACAGAAAAGTTGAGAAAGTAAGTAAAGGATTATCTTTTTTTAAATTTATCTATGATACACATAGCTCCATAGTACCTATATTGCTTTATCTACCAAAAAAAGCGTTATCTTATATTTCGCTTTATGAATCAGTCATAATGTTAGCGTTAAAGCTATATTTATTGTAGCTAAGAAAAAAAAGGTCATTTACATACTTTCACAACTTTTCTTGTGTTTGTTAGGAAAACTGTCCTCTTAACTTCCGCTGTGTTGCAGCTTTTGCATTCCTGTTATGGTGTTTGCATTTGAGTTGTTGCTTTTGCGAATCAACTGACACCTACTGGCCACCGTATGAAACCACTGTCATGTAAGCAGCCCCTTACAGTGGTTGTTGTGGTAATAACTTTTTTGCTGCAGTTGCCTTAATGATCCCAAGAATTTAGCAAATCAGAATCTAAATCAGAATCAAGTTTTATTGCCAAGTACATTTGCACATACAAGGATTTTGACTTGACTGAAAACAATACAGAATAACTAGCTGTACATTGTGCATAAAGGATAAAGATAATGTTAAGATATAGATAATGTTAAGATAAAGAATACACAAATAAACCAAAAATATGTAGAAAAATAAAATAGAAATAAAGAACATTTTTAGAAAAATGAATTCCAAAATAAATTTAAATCCAAAATGGTTCCCTAGGTAGTACGATGACATTAAAAAGCCGAGCAGATGCAAAGCTCTTCTGAAGTCTTTGCTAACAGCAGCTAAAAATTCAAGACTTGAATTGATTTCCTGCAAGTCTTTGAGATGTTTTTCTGTAAAGTCACTCACCTAAACCTCCACCTGCTGAGCTGTTTGTATGTTTCAAAGAGGAAGTGAAAGCTTGGCCTTGACTCTTCCTAAACTCCTGCCATCATTAAAACATCAACTTTTATCTTGGACAGAAGATAGAGCATATTGAATGCTCTTAATTTATCTTGGAACAGACAAACGAACAGATGGACTGTCAGGTTTAACAGATACTAGAGCAGTTTCAGTAAAAGTTAGAATACTTTTAACCACACCACCTCACACACACCTGAACAGAGAGCTTCCTGTGTCTCAGCCTGGACCTCCGGACTACTGGGAGGTAACACTAAACAAACACAGACTTACCTGGACAGGTAACCTGAGAGCAGACCCACCTTGAACCCTCTAACACCAGGACTCCCCACCCCCTTAAAAACACCACCGTGTTTCCTTCCTGAGTCCCACAAGCATTAGTGAGCACCACGGGGCCTCAGGGTGTGTGTTTGTGTGTGTGTGTGTGTGTGTGTGTGTGTGTGTGTGTGTGTGTGTGTGTGTGTGTGTGTTTGAGTGTGTTTTCGGGGACCAAAGGGGTAAAGAAAAGGAAGAGCAGGAGAGAGGAAGGGAGGAGGAGGGGATGAAGAGTGATTGGTGAGGTGTGAAGACGAGCAAATCTGGTTGGACAGGTGATCTATGGCCACACGAAGAAGAAGAAGAGAAGGGAAAAAAAGGAGTCATGTCAAAGAAGAGTTTGAAAGGATTTGGTCTTTCTTTTGTCCAAAGTATTTCTTAACTTAGAAGGAGACAGGAGGAGCCCAAAGGTCAGAGATCAGAGGATCCTGGGCTCAAATCCTGCAAATCCCACAAACTGGGGAGAATTAAGATTCATGAAAAAGATACTTTTGAACATACTTTCAAAGAGATTGCACCTTTGGAGTGAACAGTTTTGAATTCACAAGAGTAAAAAAGTAACGCAAATACAAAAAAATCCATGAAAATGAAGGTTAGAGAGCGGTCTAACCATCTACGGGGGCGCATCAGAAATATAGAGCAGAAAAGACATGAAAAGAGGAAAAGAGCTCAGACTGAGAATACTCTTTTTTTCCTTCGTAGATGCACAACGGAAATGACTTTACGCCTCTTTGAATACAGTTTTTAAAGAGTTTTTCAGCTTGAGTCGATACTCTGTCATCTCAACTGGCCTGTCCCTCAAGGTTACACATGTATATTTGCTCACACTGACCAAAGATGTAACCTAAAGAAATTCTTAACTACAGACACTGATGTCTCTGACAAAATGTAAGAAAGGATTTCTAAAGTCACTAAGAAAGTTTTTCTACAGAATTTCTTTTAACAGTGTGTGAAAGAACCCTTTTTTTCTGAGGAAAAGCTAAAGGAAAAGCAGATGTGTAAAATGACAAAATGAACATATTGGCTAACCCTGGTTCAGCTGCTAATTTGGTTTTGTTAAAGCTAACTTTCCTGGGCCTGTCCTGCTATAACAAGTCACATCTGTTCTTAAAAGGTGGGCCTAAACAAAAGATCAGGCCATAATTGAGATTAATTTCATTATTGAATCAGAAATTTAAAGTCAGACTAATCAAAATGCAAAAATGTGAGAAAGGACTTCACCGAGGCCTGACACTGGCTTTATGAGTCTGTGGGTGGGTCAATCAAATTGGTTGCCACGTGTGGATAACACTAGCAGAGCTAGCACCACCAGCATTTGGTCCTCCTTGAAGGCCAAGAATAGAATAGAGTATAAAAGAATAGAATAGAAGATACTTTATTCATCCCCAAGGAGAAATTCAGGAGGAGTCACAGCAGCAATCAAGAAAACGAAAGTGTTTAGAGCTTCTTCAGCAGTCTATTCAGTCTCTGTTTCCTGGATCCTGTCTGTTCACAGCAGCTGAAGCTCTTCTAATGTGGTGTTTGTGTCTGGTGTTAGCTCCATTTGCCATGTCTGGGAATAGCATGATGCTACTCTGCCTTCTGGTATTCCCTCTGTTGCTGGGTTAGCATGGCTAGCTCGTCCATCTTATTGGACATAGAGCTTACGTTCCCAATAACAATGGATGGAAGGACAGGTCCATGTCGTCACTTCTTAGCTCACACCTGAGAACCAGCGCGTCATCCTCACCTCCTTCTCCTCACCTAGTGGGAAGACATCCGGCCCTGCACCAGTTAGCATTGATATGCTACAGGCTGCTAATAGCCGATTTCACATGTAAACAATGCAGCCGTGGTTACATGTAGGATCTCCAGACAAACACTGGGGCAAAAATTGTGAAAATATCACTGAAGACAAAACCAGTTTGGTGTCCACGACCAAGTAATGACCCACGCCAAATACAAAGATGACAAAAAATATAACAAGAAAGAGAGAGCTGCTGCAACAGTCAGCGACAACCAACAGGGCGGTGCCTAGCAACTAGGCCTACATATCAAGTTGTTCTCCATCTTCATTTGGATTGTTCCAATTTTGTTCTTGGATCTCTCTCAAATCGAATGTAGCTCTTATATCATTAAAGGAGCCTTATTTTACTAGAAATGTAATTAAAGGCACTGTGAAGACTATCTAATAGGACCAGTGTTTTCCCATCAGCATTAGCACCCACTGTTATAAAGATGTCTCTAGCCCAGGAGTGTGTTTGTTTTGAAGCAAATTAAAGGAGAGCAGATCTTCTTTTCAACACTCACTTTTCTTTGTTCAGGGTAACTTTACAAGATTCAGAGCAATGAGGTGATGTATTTATAAACAGTTATATTGAGCTATCGCCTGACAACAAGTAAACTTTGTAAACCCAGTTTATACCATAGTTTAGTAGCCGGAAATAACCTATTTTGGGGCTGATAATCTCAGTTTTGGTTTTTTAAATTATGGATTTTGTCATATATATCAAAGTAAGACTCACTTAGAAAGTCCTCACAGGGACTTTAAAGAGTCATGGCAGGAAACATAGTCCCTAAAAATGTGAAACATCTAAAGGAAAGTTGAAGTATGTAACAGTTTAAGATAACCACAGCATGTGGAATCAGTCAAAAACACCTGATTCCCTGTGGGTGATGCTTTAATAAATGAAGTCATAATAACATTTTTACTGCATGAACACTGACAGCACATGAACCTCATTAGATCCCAATCAACCCAAACCTGAAGCCTGGAGTCGTGCGCTGGGCCTCGTCCTCTGTGTGCGTGTGGACTGTGGGAGAACAGGTGGGCATACTTCCTGTCAAACAGAGAGAGATTGATGGAGTGGGTTAGAGCGCTGGCCGGGGGTATTCTCTTACAGTAATGGCAGAGACGGGGACAGCTGGACTCAGTACACTGGACTCTGTGTGTGCATGTGCGCATATTTGAGCAGAGCTGTATACAGTATGTGCTCGTCTATATGAAGATGCATTGTGTTTTATTGAAACAACAGGACAGAGACTTCTAGATACAGTCAAGAAAACTGAAAATCAACCTATAAAAAAAAATTCCAAACTGTTCTTCTAACCAAAAGTTGAAGCCATAAACTGCAGGTCTATGTTCATGTTAATAGTATGGTGGCCAGTAGGTGTCAGACAAATTGCAAATAAAAGCTTTGAAAAAAAAAACGACAACAACATAATCAACGAAAAATAGAAAGGCAAACAAAACAACACAACTGAAGTTAAAAGATGTCAACGAACAATTATTGGAATGGACACAGAAAAGTTGTTTTTGAACTTCAGCTATGATAAATACATCTTCATAGGAGGCTGACCTTGTGATATCCTTTGTAAATATTTCTATAATTACCAATAATGTGTCATCTTATATTAAACTTGAAGAATCTGTCATGCCCATAGACTGTAAAAAAAAAAAATGGACGTCCCCTAGCGTTGTTGCCACAAAAACTGCTCCCCCTGGTGGCTGGCTGTGGTATAGGTCAAAAACTCTGTCACCCAATTCATTCTGAAGGCTGTTATACTTTGCGTGAACGTGATGCTCGGAAATGTGACGCATGAGATCCGTGCAAGAGAATGCGTGAGGCTTTCATACTTTTTAACACTCCACCTGGCATCCGTTGGTGTCCATTCCCAAACAGCAGGGGGCGGTGTATCACAAACAAACATCTACCAGAGTACTAAACAAGAGTCGAAGAAGTTTGCCTTTGTTTACAACACATTTACATATCTGTCCCGGAGATTTTTCCAGGTTCTTTTAACCACTTTCTCTTCTCTGCCGAGAGTGGCCGCAATTTCACGCCTTTAATTATTTACCACTCAGTTATCACAGTGATCTCTGTGTGAAGAGTCATACAGATGCCTGTATTTCTGCACTTCAACCACTAGGAGATCCGCCCAACTGGTTAGAAACTTTCAACTGTATGCGGGCAGAAATTTTCCGTGTGAAGGGGATCACACTAGGGGGCATTGGTGCAAAAATGACATCAGACACGTCAAGTATAAATCAGCCTTAAATGAGCTGTAATCAAACGTTGAAAAATAAATAAACCTCAAAGAAATGTTTCTCACATCCATGTACTGTGGCAATATAAAGATAGTATTGGCTGTATTATGTTCAGGTCCTCTTTTTTCTGAAAAGTTTCTTTTTCATCAGTTATTAGAAGTTAAAAACAGAGTTTTAGGTCGTGTTTCATAATACCAGCTGCTGTTCTTGCATAGTTCTTTCGGGAATAGTAAGAGAAGGAGAGCCAAGAAGAGGTTAGACTTTCAACAGAAGAATACAATAGTAGAAGGCGGAGCCATGTTGTCCCTTCTATATACAGTTTATGGTCATGCCATGATGGTAGCACTAAAGCTACATTTATCACAGCTTAAGTTAAAAAAAAAATAAAAAAAATAAAAAAAACTTTCTTTCGCAACTTTTCTTTAAGGAAAACTAAACAAATAAAGTATTTCCAACAGTGTAAAATTTATTGCTAATATTGTTAAAAGAATGAAACAATCAACCAAACACTAGTTTCTTTGCTTTTTGCACTGACTTTATATGTAACGGTCTAAAGCAGTGCAGACATGAGCTAGATGTTTGGTAGCTGTATGAAAGCAAGGTGTCCCTCTGTTTTTCACGTCCACGTGCAACAGTTGTAAAATCCATGTGTACACAAAGCATAAAATACCTGCAGTGTGTGTCGTTTTAGAGGTGTGTGTTAAATCAAACATCAGTCTAAACCACAGCACTGTACAATGGTCCAGTCAAGGGCAAGTCACTTAAGCAATGCTTTAATCAAAGGAAAAATGCTTTCAATTTCAGGATCAATGTTTACAAAAAGGCTCGGACAGTTTACAGTACTCGGCTTGAACGCATCAACATTCTGCATCGTTTTTTGGACCTTCTGTCCAAAAGGTTTTATAATTGAAAACATACAAAAAGCTGCACTCCGGAGGAGAAATACATGAGGGTTTTCATGTCTTTAATTCAGAATGACCATGACAGGCTTCATCTTTAGTAGGCCTTGAACTGGTTATTGGTCAGGAGAAAAATTATTTGATTACGCAGCCTGGCAGAAAAAAAAGAGAATATTGTTTTATTAAAATGGCAATGTGTTAATCTGTTCAGGAGGTTATGATGAAGAAACTCAAGAGAACTAAGCATAAGTAGAAGGTTTAGATTTTAAGTGATCTGCGGATATGTTTATTTACCATTGTACGGTTTTGGAGCCAAAATACCCCCGTCACAGGCGCCGCCATTGGCAGCCAGAGTCTGCTCGGTAGAGGCTATGAGAGAATCTGAGTGGAGCTGGGTGACAAAAATAAGTTTTGTTTTTTTTTTCTTTCAAGAGTCTAATCTCTTCTTAGCTCTACCTCTTAACATATTTTGCAATCCCAGAAAAAAATACACAATAACGGCAGCTGTCAATCATCGTTAAACGTTACGTAAAGCCTTCTTTTTAACCCCTAATAACTGATAAAGATGAAACTTTTCAGAAAAAAAGAGGACTTGAATACAAAGCACCCAAATAATATCTTCAAATCACCACAATAATCAGATGTGAGAAACATTATTACAAAGTATATTCATTTTTTAAAGTTTGACCACAGCCCATCTGGAATGACTGGGGAGATGGATTTTTGACCTATACTGCAGCCAGCCACCAGGGGGAGCAGTTTTTGTGGTGACCTCACTTTGAGCCAAGCAAGATGACTTCCATATATTTTATAGTCTATGGCCTGGACCAGGAATGAAGCCAATGAGGAAGTGTTTATAACTGCAGTTTGTGAAGTGTCCACTAGAGGCTGGTTTTGTAAGTATCAAAAACGACATACACACCAATTCAAAAATGTAGATTTTGACTACAAAAGTAAACATGTTTAAAAGCTGGAACAAGAATTATGCATTATTTCGACACATAACTGCATTTTTGAGGTGTTGCACGTCAACATTTTCAGGCTTGTTTAGCAACAGAGGAATGTAGACATATGTAAACCAGATATCTATCTAAACTCAGAATGTAATACACTATAATTAATTGACAAAAACAGGTTACAAAGCAGCTTTTTAAAAATGTTTAACCATTTTTGCTACATTAAAGGACATTTTGTAGCTCTGAGTTTTTTGTACTGAGCATTTATGGAAATTTTTACGATTATTTTCTAACATGAAAAGATATGTAAGCATTTAATTCTAAATTGACACTAACATTGTTATAAGCGCTAAAAGAAACAGAGGTCGTTTTTTTTTTTAACCTTCATCACTGTCGATGCAGATGAGGAGGAGAAAAAAGGACAAGGGCATTAAGTAATATTGGATTTGGTACATACTGAGCTTTGTGTGACCTCTCTTTAAAAAGGGCAGTCCACAGAAATTGAAATGGGTTTTTCAAGGATACTTTGGCCAAAATGGCAAAATAATTACTCAAATCAACAAAGAACCAAAAAGTGAAAAGACAGTAACAAAAGTAAAGAAATTAAAGAAACATAAAGACATGCTAACACAGAGGTAGAGCATACATCTGTGGCGAACCATGAGCATGAGTTATTAAAAAGATTAATTCTTTTGGGAAAAATGACATGAAACCCTGAGCAATGTCGCCGCAGAAAGCATCCATTCTTCTTTTTTTAAGGCGAGAGGGACATCTCTAAATTGAGGTCTGGCGTTGGGATATTGATTGAGTGGTGAACCTTGGACGCCACAGAGCCCACACCTCCGCACGCCCTCTCTGTTTGAAGTATTGTTGTGGTCCCACTTTGTGGGAGCGACTGACCTTCAACTTGCAGGAACATACAACAAAACAGATACACTGAGTCTCTCCGTGAAACAATAAGTGTGTTATTATGGAAGCTTCATGAAAGAAGTGAATGGCTACGTCTCTGAACATCCCTCTGCTTTTGTTTGAAAGAAAAAAAATGTAATAATTTCAAACTGGAGAGTCTATTAAACGTCCATTCGAAGGATTTTCATATTCAGAATGATTGTCTTATCATAGTTTGAAGGACTGCATGGACTTAATTTACAGAGTGGTTTGATCAGATTGGTCAAGGTAGAGTTATACGTTCAAGCAACAGCATCGCATTCGCTGTTTGTGTCACTGTCGACCCACCTCCAACCACCCACCCACTCAAAATAAAAAAACATGTTCTGCTCTCGTCTTATTTAAGTCCATGGTTAAGTGTTTCTTTTTTTACCATAATGTGATCTTCAATCGAGTGTTTTTCCACCAACTTGTCAGGTGACCTTCTCCACAGCACAACAACCTGATATTACGTATCAAACTGTGTCGCACTGTTCGTGACTCTGAGCTGAACTGTTAAACCTCTACAGAAAGCCTGACTGGATAAAAACTGACAAAACTTTCTGAAAATCTTAACTGAGTCTGAAAGTGTCTATTATTCCTCAAAGATTAGCTTTGCTTCTTCAATGTTTTAAATACAATGAGTGAATTCAAAGATCCTTCATACATGCATACTTCAAGCCCCATTTTTGGCTCCTTAATTGAATCATCACTTTCATCTTGAAAAGAGAGACTAACAGTGTCTGACCTTTGAATAAAAAGCAAATACTTCTTTTGTAAAAACAAAAATTAGCTTCAAAATACCTACACTGAAAGTGTTGAGTTATTCATGACTTGTTAAATTACTTAAATTATATCATCTTACGGCTATTATATCGTAGCCCTTCATCATTTTGACCCACACTAAGAAGAAATGATCCACATAAACTAAGAAGTTTATTGAAATTGTTGATGTCACCATCAAAAGCTCAGTTATGCTCCTCAGTCTTGACTCAATCTTATCCTTGACTTCAGCTAAATAATGCTTCCTAACTATTGTCAAAAGTAGGAATAAAACATTCTTTGTAAGAGAATGTTTTACATTATTTGTACAAATAACTTTTTTTTCAATCAGGATACGAGTCATGCATAAATCTGAATGATTTAAAGGTGAGGAGTTGAGTGCCTGTTGGAAAAAGTTGAAGTTATTCACCAGGTGGCCAAATCCCGCATGTCTGATTCGTTTTTTAGCCTTTTAATCAGGGACGGAGCCAGGATTTCAATTTTGCATTGGCCTTAAATTGCAAAAGTTTGTAAATAACTATCATTTTCATTGCTTTTTGACCTTTCAGTATTTGCTTAAAATTTCAGTGCATCAGACAGCAATGGCTCTCTTTGGTGTTGGCCAAAGATAAGCGCTTTAACACACTAACTCTCCATATATTATAGGTTGTTAGAGCAGCAACATTAACTACAGTTAAATGAAAGACAAACATCCGCAGTCTTTCCCAAAATCATTCTCTAGTCCTACCGGTACAACATGTGGCTGAATGATTCATAACTTTGTCACCAACAGGATGAATAATAATAAAAAAATATCCTTTATTAAACCAGGTAAAAACTCATTGAGATTTAAAACCTCTTTTTCAAGAGTGACCTGGCCAAGAAGGAAGCACAAAACAAAAATGAAACAAATTGCAGTCACAGATACACACACTACATAAAAAACAACAAAAGGAATGAATAATTACACCGTGCAGTCACAAGAACCAATTGAGCTGATTTCTCCGTCTTTTATAATTGTTTTAAATTCCCCTAGAGATACAAGATGTGTCAATTCCAAGTCCTTCTGCACATCATTCCTACTCATGTGTGAACACAGGTATGTCGAAGAAGTAGTCTAAGAATAGATTTATAAATGAAAATCAGCAAATGAGAGTGTCTGCAAGCGTACAAAGAAGGACAATATGCAATAGCATATGGAACAGTGTTGAACTTGATAGCTGCAACCAGTAATAAAACGCAGGGCACAGTGATACACAGTATCTTATTTCTTTAAAAACTGATCAGAAGCATTCATAAAAAGCAGGTCTCAATAGTCCAACAAGGGTAAAAATGTTCAGGTGATCAAATGTTGTCTGACTTTTGGAGAAAAACATAACTTATTTCTGAACATGAAACCCAATGTAAGTTTCAGCTTGTAAGACATTATCATTTAGATTTCAACCCCATGAAAAGATGACAACCTAAGAAGGTGGGGTGGTAGCTGCTTTCCATTAGAAAATAGCATTCAGCACTAGTTTAAGCTAAAAAAAAAAAAAAAAGCCAAACTAAGCTCATTAAACATAAATACAGGGCTTCTAACAATAACAAACCCAGCATAAAGTGACAAAATTTAATAGTATTGATCTTAAAAAACACTTTAAAAAAAAATAGGGGAAAAAAAAAATTCAAAGAAAAGATTAATGTGGGCCTGGGACCCTTGGGCCCACACATGACGCCCCTGCCTGTAACGTTCCATCCAAGCAAAAAAAAAAAGTATTTTTCATCTTTTATATATTTCTTAAGTTGTTGTAGCACTAAGACCAGAAACGAAACAAAAACAAACAAACAAAAAATAGTTTGAGCTGTGGATACCACTGAATCAGGTTCTCCTCAGTTCAAGATATTTTCAATGAGATATTGTGATTCAAAATAAATTGGAAATATTGGCAGAGGTGTCACTATCTTTTCTGTCCTGGTGAAGGTTGAACAAAATAATGGCTGTAAAAGCTTTAATTTAATAACTGCCACTGGTGTTATAAAGACATTTCTCTGTAAATTCATTACTAACAGGCTTATAAGATGTTTATGTTTCATCTGAAGCTTAAATGTTTCAAGCCCAATAATTTTACATTGTATACCAGGCCTAGATTAACAGGATTGACATCAATACACTTTATTTCAATCTTCCTTTTTTTTTTTCAAACTTATCCCAACAAATTCAAATGCAACAATCTTAACAATAATCTTGGTTCATGTTTTTCCAAAATGATAAAAAAAACAAATAGGGTGAAGGTGATTTCTGTAACAAAATGAAGTTTCCAACCACATTTTCTCCAAGAAGTAACACTGGAGAGAGTTTTGTTGTATTTAACTCAGGTGTTCAGCTTTTTACATTTAGCACAACAGCACCCTCTACAGGCTGTTTCTAGGTACTGTATGGATTTTCATTTGTTCCATCAGGTAAGGAGAAAAATAAGTAAGTATTAACTGTAGCTTTAACTTTGGGGTTTAGGAAGAAAAAAAGACAATATTTTACATAAACATGTGTGCTATTGGTGATAAGATGATGTTTTATCATCCCAAAGAAACAAAGATGGGAATCATAGAGTATCATACAGGGTGGGCCAGAAAGATTTATCCATTGTTTTTCCACACTATCCAAAAATGCTTGCAGACAAACATAACCAACATTGAACACAGTTTCTATACTTTATTCTCTGTCACCAAAAACATTTACATCTCAACATGGCCGCCCTTTGCCTTTATCATAGCCTGGAGACGACCTGGCACTGTCTCTGAATCAAGTTTTGACCACTACTTCATCAGAGCGGTCTTCAAAGCGGTGACACTGCTGTGAGAAACTCTTGAGACCTCCCTCTCCAGGATAGACCAGATCCCTAAGTCCAGTGGATTGATGTCTGGACTTGACGGAGGCCACATGTTCTTGTCCCAGAAGCCAGCAAAGTGCTGCTTGCTCCAGGCCTGTGTGACATTGGATGTGTGAAGACATACTGGTTCCCAAACGCATTGGTACACCAAGGTAACACTTTTTCTTCAAGCATTTGAAGGTACACCTGGCTGTTCACTTTCACACCCTCCTGAATGAAGACCAAAGGAGACTTTGAGCCATCAGATGCAACAGCAGCCCACGCCATGACTCCAGCTGGCTTCTGATGACGAAAATAAGCTCTGCAGTAGGTGCTGTGCACTATGTGCATAAACCCTGTCATTCTGGGAACTGACCACTGCCTGAACAGTGAAGATCTTCTCATCAGACCAAACCAGGACTTTGTCGACAGCACTCTGGATCTCCTGCAGCATCATTTTCCTCCTGTCAAGACATTTTTTCTTAGAAGCGTCTGAAATCAGTTGTTTGTTTGGCATTTTCAGTGCTTTCAGTCCGAGATCCTGTTTGATGATTCTTCTCAGTGAAGTTCTTGAGATGTTCACTCCCTTTGCTGTTGTCCTCATGCTCCTGCGAGGATTCCTTCATGTTCTCTTCCTCTCCATCTCAACAACCCTTTTGGTCCGGACTGAACGTTTTCTTCTTGCTCGTGGTATTGCCAGTCTCCTTGTATCGTTTCATGACATTGTAGACAGTCTTACGACAAGCATTCACCTTTTTCATGATTCTTATTGTTGTCAGTTCAGCCTCCTTCAAGGCCACAATCTGGTTGCGCTTACCCTTCGATGCCGTACTCGACAATCATTAGGGGTAAACAAATGTTCTCGGGTACATCAAAAGCTATGCCTTTTAAGAGAAACTGTCTAAAATTTTAAGTTTCTAGGACAAAAGCTAAGCAAACAAAAGGGAGATGTATGATGGGTAAATCTTTCTGGCTCACCCTGTGTTAAAATGAGGCAAATGATTGACCCCCAGTTTTAGACATCTTAGCATCACATTGTTCACCTTAGCTCTACATCTGAGCTGTCACACCTCTGTCTTCAGTATTTTTTAACACTTAATGAAATCAACTTTATCAGAAAGTATTTTATCCCAGCTTCAGAGTTGTTTTTTTCCTGATTGAAGATGAGTCATAACTCCAGGAGATCAGTGAGTTTAAGTATTTAAGAGTAAGATCACAGTTTAGAAATCTCTTTGTAACTTTAGTTGAGAAAACAGCTCTGAAAGGCACCTTTGTTTTTCAGGAAACCATGGCACATTTCTCTGTAGTGGAACAGAAGTTACCGCTGCCCACTCTGAACGGTCTAAAGTAGATTGTTTTGTAATCACATGTTTGCATTTGAGGACATTGGTCTCTTTTGGCCAAAGATTAACTAAACATATTGATTTTATTTGATGAAGAACACAAAGTTGTCATCATTTGAATGAGAACAAGGTGAATATTATATTAAAACAATAAAACACAGACACTCATAAGACCATTAAAAACAACCCTGAACATAAAGCCACATGCTAAGGTGAACTTAAATCCTTACATGCATGATTCAGGTAGAAAAAGTGTTGCATGAATCAATCAAGATAAAAAAAAGAGTCTGCTTGATTGAAAGAAGAAAGGGTTCATGATATTGAGAGGTCAAAGTTCAAGAGGTCAGTCTCGTGTGGTGGCAGAGGGGAAGCAGCTCAAGAAGCCGTGTATTTACCTCAACAGACTCCAGTTTTTGTTTCAGACGTGAAAACAGGTAAGAAACTTTAAAAAAATATTTAGAAATGTAAATAAGGACTTTTTAAAATTACAAAACTGATGTGAACTGTTCTTTTTGAACATGAGGAAAGATTTTGACCCATTGCTCTTTTGTCGTCCTTGTCGAGCCAATGATTGACTAATGACTGAGCTGTCCTGTTTGTTCCCCGACGAGCTTAAAGGTGCCCAGTAATATACCAGGAGGAACCTCTGTAAAATACTATGAGCTGCTGGTGAAGGGGCCTCAGCATGGACCTGTACGTAACGGCTCTCCTCCTGGGAGCTCTCATCTGTTCTGGTAAGAAACTGAAGCATCTTTTAATTTGGATTCAGAGGGTTTTGCTCAAGCCTGTCAGTGTTAAGCAGATGATTTGTTATTGATACTTTTGTTTTTTAATGACTCTGAATGTACAAGAGTTTGAGAGTTTGTCCAATCCTCTTTTTTTCTCTAACGCTTGCCAAAATCATGGGCTGGTGAGATCATTTGAATTGCATTCATCTGCATGAAAACATAACTTGACCACAAATCCGTGTTGGCTCTTCTTTCAGAGAGTTGATCAAAGTTTGTGCAAGATTTTGCAAGTGTGTTTGAAAAGTGACAAGTCTACCAAACTGGGGGCCAGGATCAGGAAACTGAGACCTCAAAGAAATTGTCTTTAATAGAACAAATGAGATGCTACATATTTATTTGCATGCTTAAGAGGTGCTTGTTGGTAATTTTTGTTTTTTGGTTCACCAAATTAACAGATATTGACTGGGTGGCTGCAAATTTCTCTATCCAGCAAGCTCACAACTGTCAGTCAGTATAAATCTCCAAATCTGAAACTACAATCATCAGAAGTTTTAAGTAAAATCTTCCCACAGTCTCTTGTGAACAGACATCAGATTTCTCTGAACCATTCAACACGAGTCAAAGTCCAAGACCCTCAAACTGATGGAAGGACAGATTGTTTGTGATAAAAGTTTTAGCCTTAGAATTTACTTTACTTTATTTATTTATCTATGATCACTTTTGAAAATGACACGGTTTAACTTTTGGATGGTAACGTTTCTTTTTTTTTATCAGCGACTTAGCTTTGTGGGCAGTTCAATTTTGAACTACTGTAACTAAAGTACAGTATGGTAGTTTAGTTACGATAACTAAGTTGCATTTCTAAAATTGATATTTAAGATGACACATTCCTCATGGAAACTCATTCCCTTTTATGTTTAGAGGTTTAAATATGTGAGCTATATTACCCTACTAACAAATTTTGGTTCCCTGACTGTTCTGATTAGCTCCAAGTTGCAATTTCATTCCCTTGGCTGCAATGGAAAGTTTTTGTTACATTCTCTAAACTTTAAGTTTTGATTAGATGTTTTTTTTTCTTCAAAATTCCCTTAATGTGCTCCTAACCTTAAGGGAATGTCAGTTTTTGGTTGTACTATCATTTCCATCAACCTTTAAAACAATCATGTTATTGATATTCATACTTTTTAACTATGAATTGATTTCTTGTACCTGACTATACATGAGGCAAATTTAGCAGGACTTTTTTTATTACAATATAATGAAATATAAATAATAAATTGAAAAAATTAACTTGACTAATGACAATAAATCACAATGATAAAAATAGCAAAATACAAACAATAGAAAATGTGCTAAAATATATATATATATATTATAACCTTTTTACATTAGCTCTTAATACCACTTAGGCAAGACATCCAACTTTTTATTTTGCTTTTATTTATTGACTTTTTTTCCTGCTATTTATTGTGTCTTTTTACCTTTCTGCTGTTTTAAATTATTTTTATCAACTGTTTGTTTTTATTGATTGTTATTTTATATATTACAAGCTTGAACAGCACTTTGACCAACTGTGGCTGTTTTAAAATGTGCTATACAAATAACGTTTGACTTGACTTGACTTGACTTGACTTGACTTATAAACACAATGTGATTTAAATTTATCCTCATTACTTTGTGTACTAACTAGAATTTGATTTCCTCAAAAGTACTTTCATTACCCTGACACTGCGGTGAGACACTCTTTGAAATCTTTATTTCCTAAATATTTAACATTTGACTCATATCCTGTTTGTTCGTTACTTCATATGTTTGTTGCAGCGGCACGTGGAGGCTATTTTGAGGGCACCTCCTGTTTAAACTAAAGTTGTGACTCACGAGGATCTACCTCTTGCACATTTTGTTGTCTTTTGAGTTTTCTGTCTCTCCTTTTTATTCTGTAATCAAAAGGCAGTAGCACAAACTTGGCTGTCAAAACAAGGATAGGCTGGTATTTTTTCAGCTGGGTGACTTTGGCAGGTGGTAGTCCGAAGGTTACAGATTGGATTGGCTTTTTAAACTTCTGATATCTGTAATAAAGGGTTTTTATTTATTTCTCTATGTATATATTTTTTTCAAACAAAGAAAGTGAATCAAAGAGGTGAAGAGGGGGAAATCTGTTCATCGAAGTCAGGGGTCTACAACTTTACTTTCATAAAAGCCATTTTGCCTCAGCTCACCTGGATAAAAGTCATTCTGGAGCCATGTAATCTGCTTTATCTTCACAATAAAGACAACAAAGTGGATAAAATTCTAAACATAGTTAAAAATTAGCAGATTTTTCTCTAAACCAGAAGTTTTTTAATTTATACGTCTTTATTTTTTATTTTCTTTAAAATTTGCAAAAAAAAGTTGAAATTAAAAAAAAAATAAACGCAAAAATTCTAACATTTCTAAAACTTGAATTTGTAAAAATATTTAAATATGAAAAAAAAATCAAAATTTGGTAAATTAAAAAATGTGCAAAAAATCCAAAATCACAAATTTAGAAATATTTTCAAAAATTTCACAATTTTGAAATTTCCCCCAAAATTTGAAAAAATTGTAAAAGAATATTTCAATGTGATAACATGTTTTGCTTATATTACTCAACTCATCTTTTTTTTTTTTTTTTGCTAATATCTTGATCTTAGTGATTTCTATTTGTGAGACTATTTGAGAATTAAATTCAGCTAAACCAAGTTTTTCATAAAAAGTTTATACAATTTATTTACTGGAGGGGTATTTAGATGACTTTTAATCATGTTTCAGACACTGGACTAGCATTCACAGGACACTGTCTCATACACTATAATAGATATTACTATGATCAGCTTTTATGTCTTAATGTAAAATATTGTATAAGTCCACTTTGAAGTCTTCTATCTTCATATCCTTTCCTAGTTTGTTGTATTTTCTTTGTATTTCTGTAAAACCTAAAACAATTATAGGGCTCTTTGTTTGCTGTATTCATGAAAAAATGATGTTTAGCTTCTTGTTTAACGTTGATGTTTATCATTTTGTCTCTGATTTCAGTGAGCGGCACTGAGGTGGATGGATACACCAGAACTGGTGGCGCATGGATCCTCTCACTAAAGAAAAGACAGTATTCAACAGACACTGCAGCTGAGTGTTCGGCCAAATGTGAAGCTGAAACAGCTTTCACCTGCAGGTTCGTTAGAATGCAACATTTGACCTTAACGGGCACTTTTTTTAAGACCAGGCTCTCTTCTCTAACTGCTAACTGCTGTCTCTTCACAGAGCTTTCATGTATATTGAAAAGGACCAGGAGTGTTGGACGGCAGGAGCAAACTCTAAAGTAGAGACTGTTCTCCGCAGAACCAGCACGGTTTTGTATGAAAAAAATGGTAAGTCCTGTTATCTTTTCAGTGTTGGTCGTACTTTTTACTGACTCATTTTTTTTAATCATCAGGGTGCTCTTTCTTTGTTAAATCCACTGGCATTATAACATCATACTCTCTGTCTTCACTAGGATTTCTCTTGGAGTGTGTAAATGGATTAGGAACAGATTACAGAGGAACAAAGTCCAAAACAAAATCTGGAAAGACGTGTCAAAGATGGGCAGCGAGTTTCCCACACAGACCTAAGTGAGTATTCCTTGATCGTGTCTCCCAGGCCTGCTCAGAATGCACTTATTCTCAAATGACTGGCATTTACAAATTGAAGCTGTAAAAAGTTGTGCGTCAGATTCTGAATTTCCTACGGTCCCTGAATGTATCATACGTGACGTCAGCAACATGCCCTCCTACCTCAATTCTATAAAAAACAAATAATTTTACACTTTTCACTTAATTTTAAAGAGAAAAATGAGACCACAGTGAGTAAAAATATTACAGAAGCAAAAAACGCTCAGGAAGTGCTTAAGATTAAGAGGGTGAAACAAACAATTTCACATGCCTAAAATGTACATATTTATGTTACAGAATATTTTTCTCCATGTGTCTTTGACAGTTTCACACCTGATAGCCACCCACGAGCAGACTTAGAGTCTAACTTCTGCAGAAACCCTGATGGAGACGAGGGGGGACCCTGGTGTTACACCACAGACGCCAACACCCGCTGGGAGCACTGCAACGTACAGAGCTGCACTGGTAAACAAACAATAATACATAATTTCTTCCACATATGTCTATGGCTTGTCATGTGATGTATGTGTTTGTTTTTTCACAGAGGATTGTATAGTATGCAGTGGTGAGGACTACAGAGGAAAAGTCTCCACCACAGAAAACGGCTACACCTGCCAACGCTGGGACTCCCAGAAACCCAACAACCATGGCTACAACCCGAGCGCGTAAGACCACAAAACAGCACACCCACCTCCTGGTGATAAATAATTGAGGCTACATGCAGTGTTTCTGTTTTTCAGACTCCCAGAGAAATATCTCGAGGAGAACTACTGCAGAAACCCAGACGGTGACCCCCGACCCTGGTGCTTCACCACCAGTCCGTCAAAACGATGGGACTTTTGCAGCATACCCCGCTGTGGTAAGCACTCGCTGTAATATGAAGGGGGAGTAAAAATGCATGAAAGAAGCTGCAATATAAGCAGATTTTAACAACAGTAGAAAATAACATCACGATCTTTAGCCAGAGCTCTGACTTTCATCATATTTGCAGACAAAGCTGTGCCTCAATGAACCTGATCTGAAGGATGGAAAGACATGTAATAAAAAATATAAATCTTTAAAATTAAATCAAAAAGGGTCAAAAATTAACAAAAGTATTCTTGCTCTGTCTAAATAATGAGGCTCATCCTCTTAGGTAAAGTTTGTCATGGATTTGTCTGACTTGGAAATGATGACAGTTTAGTCGTAGTTCAAAAAATAGATTTCAATAGTAAGAGCTTCCCAAGAATATTTTTTTAAAAAAAGTAGAAATAAAATCATGCTAAAATTATTTCTATAAAAATATAACAGTTTGGAAAAGAGTAGAATATACTTTATTAACTCCCGAAGGGAAATTCAGGAGTCACAGCAGCCAAACAAGAAAACAAAAGAAAGAAAGTGTATAGAAAGTGCAAAAAGGTCCCTCTGTTACTGGGTTAGCATGGCTAGCTTGTCCATCTTATTGGAGATAGATGGAAGGAAGGAAACGTCACTTTGTAGCTCACACCTATGTACCAGCTTGTTGTCTTCACCTCCTTCTCCTTACCTTGTGGGGAAACATCCGGCCTTGCACCAGTTAGCATTGACATGCTACAGGCTGCTAACAGCTGATTCCACATGCAGCCATGGTTACATGTAGGATCTCCAGACAAACACAGGAGCAAAAATAGTAAAAATATCACTAGTTATTTGGGCAGAAATGCTTGTGTTGCACCAAAAATTAAAGCGGGTAAATATCATGATCGAAAGAAATAAAATATAACTTTGAAGTAAAAAGTCTCCAAAAATTGTGGGATCGTTTCAACTCCTCTCCATCATGCTTGGTTTTTATCTGAGATCCTGATCCCCTTTATCTCCCCAGCATCTGAGCCTCCCACCGTCGTCCCAGAGCTTACCTGTGCCACAGGTGAAGGCGGAGCATACAGAGGCACAATTTCTGTGACGGAGTCGGGTAAAACGTGTCAAAGCTGGTCTGCTCAGACGCCACACAAACACAACCGCACGCCAGACAACTACCCCTGCAAGTAAGACCCACTGGAACTTAGTGATGTATTCTTATAGTCTGACGACAAACCCAGTCAGTTAGATAAAGGATGCTACAATTGTAGCATTTGCAGATTTAACTGAAACATCTGCTGGTTACTGGGAACAAACAAAAACATACATAGCTGCTGTCAGTGATCAATGATTTTTCTTCTTTGTTTGTCATAGAGCACTTGACAACAACTACTGCCGTAACCCCGACAACGAGAGGAAGCCGTGGTGCTACACAACAGATCCTACAACTCGCTGGGAATACTGCAACGTGCCGAGCTGTGGAGCCGACCCAGGTACGACCACCTTAGGAAATTAAGAAATGCGTAACTTCATTTTGAATATGTCGGGAAAACTGAATAGGCGTTATTATGATTTTAATGTTTGCCACACACACATGCTATGGAGTGCTCTGTAACATCTGGGTTCACTGGGCTGAGTACTTTAAGCAGGAAAAGCATTCAGACTTAACAAATAAAAGAGTATCTATAAAAAGCAGCAATAGATCCACTAAGTTTGTCATCTGACATTTGTCGGTTAATCTCAGCCACTGTCAGTGTCATTGGCTGTTTCTCCAAACTACACACTGCTTCTGAATGTGGTATGATTGTTCGACTATATAAACTTATGTTAAAAAAGGTTTTTATTTTTTTTATTGTAATAATAATAATAATAATAATAATAATAATAATAATAATAATAATAAAAGTAATCATAATAATAAAATTATTATTATTATTATTGTTATTATTATTGTTATTATTATTATATTATTATTATTATTATTAAGGTTCTTATTATTTATTTTATTTTTATTTTATTACAATTTAAACTCTGATTTTTTTGTAAAGATATTAAGTGTTAATTCACAAATAATTGTACAGAGAGTGCAGTTTAAGCCAGAGTCAAATTCCTTCACTTCAATAATAATAATATTATTAATAATAAAACTAATAATTATAATTATAATTATAATAACAATGATAATTATTTTATTTTATTTCATTTTATTAATTTTATTTTTTTAAGTTTATTATTATTGTTATCATTATCTAAGATATTTTGCGTTTATTCACAAATATTTATACAGAGAGAGTGCAGTTCAAACCAGAGTCAAATTTCTTTTATTCAAGATACTTGGTGAATAAAGGCTATTTTGATTCAGATTCTGAAATATGGTTTAAAAAGGGGAAAAAAAGTATTTTTAGTACCTCTTTTATAAATGAGATGTGGCAATTCCCGTCATAAACCTGCATTTTCATTTTTGTTTTTTGCATTTTCTTTTTGTTGTCCCCTGTCTTCTTGTGTTGTTGTGTTTTGCTCTTCAGGGCCACCTCAGTTTTGTTATTTGAACATCACTATGTAGATCCAGAATCATCAATGTCAGATAGCAGATTTCACTGCTTGGTAAAATTCTTAGTCAAAATGCAGAGATGGCAGGAAGACTTGCTATCTTATTCATAAATGCAATATATAGGTTTGAAGCGCCTGCCTGCAAAGACAATGATGGTATAGCTCCCCCTATGGTTGCATTTAAAAATGCCTCTGTGACTGAGCCTGTGTTTCTTTGTTTTTCCTGCAGATGATGCTGTTATTCCCCCAGAGGAAGAGGACTGCTATGAAGGGAACGGCTCCTCGTACCGAGGTATAACATCTGAGACCATCAGTGGGAAAAGATGTCAAGCCTGGAGCTCCAGCACCCCTCACGCCCACTCAAAAACTCCCCAGAACTTCCCCAACGCGTGAGCATCCTTTGATTTTCAATGTGGATTTTAATCCATTTAACCTTATAACAGCTCATAGTGACTGTTACCCACATGTAAAATTTAATTTTTTGCTTCCTTCAACAGGGACCTCAGGAGAAACCTGTGCAGGAACCCTGATGGAGACAAGGCACCCTGGTGTTACACTACAGACCCCCAGACCCGCTGGGAGTACTGCAACCTAGAGAAATGCTCCACCAGTTCTTCAGGAGGAGGATCACCCACCACAGCTCCCAAACCCCAGCCCCCTTCTTCAACCGATGGCCCGTCAAGAGGTAAAACCCAGATTAGGTGATAAGGTGTTAGATTTTTCTGCCTCTTCTTTTTCTTTCTGTGTTAGATTGTAAGGTTGGAAACGGGGCGTCATACAGGGGTCCAACTTCTATCACCATACTGGGAGTGACGTGTCAGGCGTGGAGTTCACAGAGCCCTCACCAACACAACAGCTTCACTCCACAATCTCACCCTACCAAGGGCCTGGATGGAAACGTGAGTGTTGTATGCAGCATGCCACCTTCACCCCTTCACCCCTTCACCAAATTAAACCTCACCAGGTCTCCACAGTGTGTATCGATTTTCGGTTGTCTGATAAACTTCTACCTCTGTCTCTGTCAGATGTGCAGAAACCCTGACGGAGACGTGAACGGACCGTGGTGCTACACGACTGACAGGAACAAGAAATGGGACTACTGTCAGATCCCAGACTGCGGTAGGTGATTGATCACGACCGCCGACTGGACTTTTTACTCCCTTCAACATTGTAGTTTGTATGAAAAGCTGGATGATATGACAGCTCCATAAGAATGAAGCCAAAACATCAGGAGCTCCACCAACTGACTGGCTACATTATGAATCATAGAGACCAGAAGTGTTCAACTCTGTCTGACGAGCTCTGAGATCAGAAACTTTGGCTCTACTCAGACAAAAAAGAAACAAAACTTCTTCAAACAAATCAACTTGTTATTCTGACTTTATGACCCTTTTTTTTTTTTTAAGCTGGTCTAAAGTGCGGCTCTCCTGTTACTAAACCAAAGCGTTGTTTTGGTCGCATCGTTGGAGGCTGCGTGTCTAAAGCTCACTCATGGCCATGGCAAATCAGCCTTCGTACCAAGTAAGTACAGCAACGAGCAATCATGATTATTTAATATTGAGTATCTGCCAATACTGAGTCCTGATCCAATTTTTGGGTTTGGAGATAAACTTTGCTGAAGAAGTGAGAAAGTGAAGTAGCACAGTTTTTTTTGTGTATTAAAAATACTGATTAGTAAAAGATAATAGTTAAAGCATATTAAGTCAATTTAACTTAGTCCAGCTAGTTTTGGAGTTAAAACCCCCTGGATTCCAAATCCGTTGGGGGGATCAAAATACCACTTATTTTTAAATGACTGGCATGTACGAGCCATTTGTCCAATCCAAAAACTGAAAACTCTGTGGTAAATCATCAGATTCTCAAGTTTTCGAGGGTGCATGAACGCATCACATGACCAGTTTTCTCACTAAATTCTGTCTCGGTTTTACTGATGTGTCGTGGTTTGGCAACAATTTTGGCTTAATGACGACTAAAGTGAATGATCGGTTCAGAGGATTGGCTAGAATTCCCAATCACCGATACTTTAAAAAATGCCAAAATCAGCCCGATCCGATACTAGGGATCAGGATCGGGACATCCCTGATAATCATATTTAGACTTTTGAAATATTGTCAAAAGTTAAAGAGAAAAAGGGAAAAAATGTTTAAAAAAATCTAACTCAAGTGATACATACCAGTTTTAAAATTAAAGGAACCATTAGCGACTTTAGTCTTATTTTCAATTCAACTCAATGCCATTATTGTCATAATTGTACAGTGACAGTTTTGTCAAATCATGTAAAAATATATAGATTACATAAAAAGTTATGAAATCAAAAGTTAAATCCTTGTGAAAACACAGATCTTTATTTAATTTGTATGAGAATCTTGGATGAGCTAGCAGAGCCTCTCCTCTCAGTTATAAATTTGTTTGTTATAAATTTTTACAGTGAATTCTGGACAAATAAAGTGATGTTTGCTAGTTTTGATAACAGTCTGCTAATTAGCTTACAGGCACTGAATTCAGTTGTTTATGTTGTATTTCACATGAGTTTGTTTAATGATAAATATCTTGCTTATTTAGCTTTGTGAGTCAGCTAACAGAGGATGCTAAGATTAAAGCCTTCATGCTAATTCTATTTGTTGCTGTGTTGTTTTCCCTGTCCACCTCTCTTACACCTCTTACCCTCTCTCAAACAGTACAGGAATTCATTTCTGTGGAGGAACTCTGATCCACCCTCAGTGGGTCGTGACAGCTACTCACTGCCTGGAGAGGTCAGAAACACGACCAGCAAATATCAAAACACCAAATCTCATAGTGAGACAAACCAGATAACCTCTGTTCATGTTGATAAACGTGTCCCTGCAGATCCAAGCGGCCTTCAGCCTATAAGGTGATTCTGGGCATCCACACGGAGAGAGCCAGCGAGGGGTCGAAACAAGAGAGGAACCTGGAGAAACTGGTGGTTGAACCCAACGGAGCTGACATCGCTCTGCTGAAGCTACAGACGTGAGGCTCGAGTTCTCCACTTCTTGTACTGACAAAGAAACTGATAAGGAGTCTCTTGTTTTAGTCAGGAGAAGTAGATGAAGATTTCTGGGAGTGTTTGCATTTCTGTTACTGAACAGCTTCTTAGGGAGAAAGATTATTGTTTCCACTCCACTGCTTTTGTTAGCCAACAGGAGATAAGCACTGCTTCAGATTAATGAATACAGTTTTATCATTAGATAAATGTGAAGGCTGCGGTTAGGCCGGGTTCACGTCCCGCCTAGGGCCCCTTTCCAACAACACTCCCCACTCCTCTCTGTCCATTGTACACAAATCATTGCTCATGGTTTACGTATCACGCCCTTTGTCGAGTTTGTGAAAACAGACTTTTTTGTAAATCTGTTTGCACCAAAACCAAACTGTGTCCACATATTTGAAAACCCCGACAGCACAGATTCACAGTTTTTTCTTCGCTAGCTTAAGTTTAGGAGGAAAACTTTCCCCTTTCTTCAGATCCCTGTTAGCTGCAACTAATGCAACATGCAGGGATTGCAAATTTTGGCTCTTTAGGGATTAGTGATGAAAAAAAAACGATACAACCATTGAAACTGACATTTTCCTGTGTGTGTTTGTGTGTTTGTGTGTGTTTCAGTCCTGCCCTTATAAATGACAAAGTCCTGCCCGCCTGTCTGCCAGAGAAGGACTACATTGTTCCCAGTGGAACAGAGTGTTATGTTACTGGATGGGGAGAGACACAAGGTACAGTACATCATGTGAATGTTAATGATGGTACTTAGTGGTAAGGTTAGTGTCAGAGACGTTTGAAAAAAAAAAAAATCCCAATAAACTTTTTTTTTCTCCTTAGCTTGAGACATATCCGTAAGAAAGCAAAAACACTAGATCAGGGCTTGTAATCTTTACTTTTATGAGACATTTTGCCTCAGCTCACCTGGATTAAAGTCATTACGGAGTCACAAAATTGTCTAAATTGCGTCCAAATTTTGAAAGAGTGTTTTACGATTGGATTTGAGGTGTACTTGGATATAGGGTCCAAAAGAGGGAGCTTGGAACAAAGCAAGGAGTACAGAGATGTGTGGCAACAAGATAGGTTTTCCAATTGCAACCATTTATCATTAGGCAAAGACTCCTTCCAGTATAACATAGTCCTAATGTTGGCAGCCCAATAGTAAAGCTGGAAATTAGGAAGGGCTAGTCCACCATGTTGACGATGCCGTTGTAACATGCCTTTCCGTATACGAGGACGTTTCTTATTCCAAATGAAGTTTGATATCAATTCATCTATTGCTATAAAGAATGATTTTGACAAAAATATGGGAACACACTGAAACACATATAAAAATTTGGGCAACACATTCATTTTAATTGTATTAATTCTTCCTCCCAGTGATAAGGGTAATAAATTCCAACGCTCCAAATCTTGCTTAAGGTTATGTAATAAAGGTGAAAAGTTAGCTTTAAAAATATCTTTAAAGGCCTGTGTTATCCAAATTCCTAAATACTTAAATTTTTGTGTACTAATTTTGAATGGGTATGAGCCAAAATTGATGAGCTTAGCTGCAGGATTTACTGGCATGATCTCACTTTTTTGTAGGTTAATTTTGTATCCTGATATTTTACTAAATTCTTCAAGTAGGGTCAGAGTGTTTGGTAAACTAGTTAAAGGGTGAGACAGATACAAAAGCATGTCATCCGCATAAAGGGATACTTTATTTTCAGAGCCATTTCTTTGTATTCCCTTTATATTGGCCTCATTGCGTAACGCAATTGCTAATGGCTCTATCGCGATAGCGAATAAAAGTGGTGACAAGGGACAGCCTTGCCGAGTGCCGCGGTGGAGAGGGAAAAAGGAGGAGAGATTGTTATTTGTCCGGACTGCCGCTAAGGGAGAGGAATAAAGTACTTGTATCCAAGAAATAAATCTTTCACCAAAGCCGAATTGTTTAAGGACATAAAAAAGATAATCCCACTCCACCCGATCAAAAGCTTTCTCAGCGTCAAGTGATACTAATATTTCTGGGATGTCGGGTGGAGTGGGATCATAGAGGATATTGAATAGGCGTCTGATATTAAAAAAAGAATGGCGGCCTTTAATAAATCCTGTTTGGTCATCAGAAACTATCGAGGGTAAAACTTTTTCTAAACGGCATGCCAACATTTTTGAAAGAATTTTACTATCCACATTTAAGAGTGAAATGGGTCGAAAAGAGCTGCAATCTAAAAGATTTCTGTTGTCTTTGGGGATGAGAGAAATAGTTGCTTGCCGCATGGTTGGAGGAAGGGAGCCAGTAGCAAGTGATTCCTCAAATACAGAGAGCAAGATAGGGGCAAGTTGGGTGGCAAATTTCATAAAAAATTCACTTGGAAACCCATCTGGTCCTGGGGATTTCCCGTTTTTCATGGATTTAATCGCGTTTATAAGTTCTTCTATAGAGAATGGTTTGTCTAGATCAGATACAATCTCGTTATCAACTGTGGGAATATTTATTTTCTCAAAAAAAGAGTCAAAAAGAGCACTATTCCCAAGAGACTCTGTAGCATATAACTCTGAGTAGAATTTATGAAAACACAAATTAATCTCTGAGTGTTCCCTGTGGTTATTTCCCAATTCATCATTTATCTCGGCTATTGTTCTATTTGCAGTTTTTTGATGGAGCTGGTGAGCAAGAATTTTTCCAGCCTTTTCTCCAAACTCATATGTCTTACTTTGTGTTTTATTAATTAGGTTTTCAATGTGCCTAGTTGAGTATAAATTGAATTCTGTTTGTAAGTTTTGACGTTGTTTGAATAAATCCTCAGATGGCATAAGGGTGAGTGCTGCATCTAAATTAAGAATATCATTTGTTAGTTGTTCAAGCCTGGCATTACGACATTTCTTTTGCCGTGCGCTATATGCTATTATTTGTCCCCTGAGATAGGCCTTCATTGATTCCCATATTGTTGAGGGACGCATTCCTGGGGTCTGATTAAAATCCAGAAAGGATGTTATTTCAGATGACATAAATTTAATAAAATCTTCATCTGAGAGTAATAAAGTATTGAGGCGCCAAGGATGATAGTTGCTGTGGGAGATTGGTATGCATAGAGTCATCAGAAGGGGGGCGTGATCTGAGATAACTATTGCCTGGTAGTCACACTTACTCATTAATGGGAGAAGTCTTTTATCTAAAAAGAAGTAATCTATACGGGAGTATGTCCTGTGCACGGGTGAAAAAAAGGAATAACTTCTAGATGTTGGATTTTTGAAACGCCATGCATCAGATATACCATTTGTGTTAAGAAATAGCTGTATTTGAGAGGCAGCCTTAGATTGGGATACTACTCTGGATGAAGTACGATCTAAAGTAGGTGATAATGCACAATTCATGTCCCCTCCAAGAATAAGGTGGTGTGTGTCCATGTTTGGAAGTTGTGTGAAAAAATTCAGAAAGAATGAGCTGTCATCCCAGTGTGGTGCATAGACATTAGCCAGGATGACTGGCGTATTGTATATCCTGCCTACTACGATTATGTAACGTCCTGATGTATCTGCCTCAACTCTTGACATAACAAATGGAATTTTCTTGTTAATAAGGATGGCCGCACCTCTGGATTTAGAATGGAAGTTGGAATGGTATGATTGACCAATCCAACCCCCCCTGAGTCGAAAATGATCAGAAGTTCGAAGATGTGTTTCCTGAAGATAGGCTATGCCCACATCAAGATCTCTCAGATGGGATAATACTTTTTTTCTTTTGACCGGATGGTTTAGGGATTTTACATTCCAGCTTATAAAGGTTACATCGCAACTTCTGGAGTTCGAACTAGCTGTGGTCATATTCAAGAAGGAAGATTAAAGGTGTACAGAAAATCTTACATTTTCTAGAGTACTGAAAGAAGCCCTTAATAAAAACAATAAAACAAAAGAAAAGGAGACATCTAATGATGTCTGGTACAGTAATTCCCCAACCCTCACCTATTAGAACAAGGTGATCCCCAAACCCCTCGCAATAGCATCTACACATTTAAGTGTTTGTATGAGGATGCACTAGCTCTAGAAGGCCAAACTCTACTGTAAATAGAACATAGTTTAATATAAGGCACATTTAAAACTCTAAATGCAATCAATTACTTCAACTTAGAAGAATGAGAAGGAAGGATAAAAAATAAAAATATGAAATAAGAAATAAATTGGATTTCCCGATGTCATCTCAACATTGGGTTGCTTGATGTCAGTATTATTAGCACTATTAAAGAAACATAAAAAGTAAAATATTGCCCCCATTGCTGCACAGTCTAAAGGATCAATGAAAAAAAAAAAAAAGTTAAATTAAAATTAATAAATAAATAAAATAAAAATAATCACAAGCAGGTGTGCAAAATTAGTAGAGATAATATCTTCTCTTCCCTTATTAAGTGTCAGAAGTTTATAGCAACAATGTCTTAACATAACAATAAAAAAGAAAAATAATGAGAAACGAAGTATATAAGCAATAGAGAAGCCCACATTATACCGTCAGCCACGGAAAGGGTGGATTTTATCAAAAATATTTGTAAACACAGCAATATCCTAACCAACTACAGTGGCTTTGCTCACTATGTACAAATATAAAACATGCATAGGAGAGAGAAAAAAAGAAAAGTGAGCTTCAAATCAAAACAAAGTTCACTAACAACTTTGTAAACACAATATATCAGTCAAAGTGATACATCCAGGCGCCAGAGTGTACAGCACCAACCTTATTCTGATGTGGGTTAATCACCACCATATCACTCACATTCAGTCCACTGCAGCATCCTGTAGGATCGTGGTTCTCACGTAAGCCATGGCGTCCACTGGGTTTTGAAACTGTTTCTCAGTTCCATTATAAGTGACACGAAGCCGTGCTGGGTAGACTAAGCCGTATTTAACACCATCTATTCCGCGGAGCAGACGTCTCACCTCGCTGAAAGCGGATCTGGCCTGTGCGACGCTGGGGGGATAGTCCGGAAATATGGAGATGGCGGTACCTTTAAACTGCAGCGGTCCAGACTCCCGAGCACGGCGAAGAATGTCCGCACAATCTTGGTAATAATGCACTCTTGCCACGATAACACGAGGTTTGCCGTCTGGTCTCCTTGCTTGTAGACCCCGGTGAGATCTGTCGATCAGTATATCTTTTTCCATTTTCAATACTTCTTTAAGCAGCTTGGATACTGCAGCCGGTGTGCTTGAGCCTGGGGTCTCGGGGACATTTAGTATTCGGATATTGGAGCGCCTCATTCTCCCCTCCATATCAAGGCATTTCTCCCGGAGGTTGGTTACCTCTGTCTCGAGTTTCCCCACCTTGGTTATCAGCGAAGTCACGTCATCTGAGCACGATGAGAGCCCTTGTTCCATGTCTGATATAGTAGCTTTCATCTTCTCCACCTCGGAGCGGATGGCTGCGGTGTTGTTAGCCACCTCCGCCTTCACTGCGTGTAGCTCGGCCTTAACAACGTCAAATTCCTCGGACAGGGCAGTCTTCAACTCCAGTCTAAGCATTGCAGAGATATCTTTCTTCAATGACGTCAAGATCTCAACTTTAAGATCCGCCATGCCCGTCTGGTTATCACGCCGCGGTGGCGAAGTGCCGCTCTCGGTCGGTGAGTCACTCGAGCTCGATGCTTTAGGCCCGGCACTGGAGGATGCTCCGGTATACTTGAACTTTCGCAAATTGTTAGCCATTATCACGGCTATTTCACAGCTGAACTGACAGAAAATGAAAGTAACAAACTTAAAATAGTACTTCGTTTCTATTTGTGGGTATAAAGTGCCTTAAAACAACTTTTAATCCAAATTTCAGCAGAGCTTGTCGTTTCTGCAGCCTACTCCATCACCTGCTCGCTAGCGCCCCCCGGAGTCACAAAATTGACTTAATCTTCACAATACAGAACTTTTTTTGTTTAATAAAATTGTAAAAAAAAAAATCAAGTGAATTATTGTGCAAACATGAAGGTTTTTGTGTTTATATAATTGTACATGTAGTGTCTTAATTTTTTTAAATTTTTAATAAATTTGCAAATATCCTAATAAATAAAAAGGAAAAATTTGTAAGGTCCTAATTTAATTAATTTGCAAAATTTATTAAATTTCCATGTTACAAAAAAAAAATAAATAAATACTACAAAAATGTTTTAAAAAAAGCCAAAATTTTACAAATTTGTCAAAAGAATTAAAAAATGTAATTAAAAAAAATAATTAAAAAAATACATTGAAAAAAATGCTTAATTTTTGCAAAAATAAAATTTAAATAATTTGCAAAAATATGGAGAAAATAAAGATAAATTCCTAAAATGTGAAAGATCTTCAAAATGGATGGATTTTTTTCTGAACTTGAAAAAATGTCTAAAAGAAATAGAAATTTACATATATTTGCAAAAATCTCAAAAAAATTAGAATTTTTCTTGGCAAGAGGTGATGCATATTTAGTTCAACAAAATTTTAAAGCATGATTTTATTTAGTGTCAATTTCATCGATCATAAATACCCTCTGTAAGAAAAAGAAAAAATCTCTAGTTCAATAATTTATTTTTTTAAAAGCTACAAGGAGCCACTGCAAAGGAGTCACAGAGCCACATGAGGCTCCAGAGCCGCAGGTTGAAGACCCTTGCACTTGATACTGTGAAAGATAGACTTCTCTAAACCTGTGAAGGAAGAGATGAGGAAGAGGAGGATCAATGACTAACCGCACTGAGGTGTGTTACAGGTACCGGAGGTGATGGCATCCTGAAGGAAGCTGGTTTCCCTGTGATCGAGAACAAGATCTGCAACCGTCCATCCTACCTGAACGGCCGAGTCAGAGACCACGAGATGTGCGCTGGAAACATCGAGGGAGGAATAGACAGCTGCCAGGTAGGGGGGATTCATCACACTCTGTCAATTCACTGTTTTTTTTCTCTTCATGTTTTAACAGCTTTGTTTTCCAGTTTGAGTCCAGCAGTTTTTGACTTTCTAACTCTGTTTTTCCGCCCCCTGCAGGGAGACAGCGGTGGTCCTCTGGTGTGTACCGCACAGAACAAGTACATCCTTCAGGGTGTGACATCCTGGGGTCTGGGATGTGCCAATGCCATGAAACCTGGCGTCTACGCTCGAGTCTCCAAGTTTGTTGACTGGATCGACCAAACCATCAAAGCCAATTAAGAACAAACCACCTTTAAACAACGCAAGTTTATGAGCTTCAAATCCAAGCAGTTCAAAGTCTTTTGGAGGATACTTTAACGTATCTATGTTTTTAACCTGATCTTATCTGCATCGACACGTGTTTGCTTTCCTGAAGCGGAGAGCAGAGCATGTTGGTGTTGAAATGTAAAATGTGTTTCTGTGGAAGAGCTGAAGAATAAAAATTAATACGAAAGAAACTGAGGATTCATTCTTTATGGGAAATCTGTAAAAAAAAAAAGTCACTTTCTGATTTCAACAGTGTTCAGTGCTACATCCTGAAAAATTAAAAACTACACACACAGTCACAAACACACATACAGTCACACAGTTGTTATGTCTTTGTTGTTCGTCAGCTCTGATTTGAGGAGTTTTGTCATTTGTTGCTTCTCCACGATATCACCATTTTTCCTGAAAACCAAAACAGAAATATTTAAAGCAGTGAATAAAAAACACAAGCATTAATTTAGCACTGGTTAAAAAAAATCTGTTCTGTAGGAATTAACCATTTGGAAAGGCTCATCCAGATTATTTAACGGTCATACTGTGATTGATATTCAGCTTAATTTTTAGCTATGACTGCTTTATTATTAAGATCCTTTTTTTGTGAATTTTCCTACAACCTCATCTTAAATACCAAAGGAAATACATGTTTTAATTGTTCCAACAAAAACAGATAACTGCTATTATTGTGTTGTAATGCTCGTAAGCTCGGTACCCAACATCCATTTGAAGCTCCAGTAAGTTTGTGAAGAAATGTGTTGAAAATGAATATAAATGTTTTTACGTGAGCTAAAACAAAGTAGCTCGGCTTTTGAAAAACAAAAAAAAAGGGGATTTTTTCACGCCTTGAGGCTAAAGTAAAGGAGGATGAGATATTATATTCAAAAACACCTTACTTACACATGTATCGAACAAAGCCAATGAAGAAATACAAGGTATACTTTGTCCATAGGGGGGAGCCAGAATCAACACAAACTGAAAGATCCTGACTCGAGCTTTAAAGACCTATCACCGAGCAAATCCAAGTCCTGTCTCTTTAAACTAGATTACATACGATCTCTGATGGTTAAACAGGGATCCCAGTTTTCAGAAATTATATACAAGCTATAAAATATTTATTTGCGTGCTCTTTTGGATAATATATTGTATCATCTGCATATAAAGTAATTTTGTTTATTCAGGGAAATGTAGAGGGAGGCTGCAAGAGTCCATTTTTTTAAAGATGCTATGAGGAAGATCTAATTTAATTGGACCGCGTCGCCCCCTTCTGGCCTGGAGTCTCACACACGCACACTGTTGCAAAGGCTTGTGTTAGTTTTGGAATTAATGGACATCGGGTTGAAACAAATTTTCTTTGTTCAAGACAACTTTCTACTGGATGCAATGCAGCAAGATAAGGTACTTGTCAGTTATATAGGGCGCTTGTTTGAAACGTGACAACAAATAAATGTAAGTTTGTACTGTACGTCAGTAGCTGACTGTATTTAGCAGCCTGGTGCGACTTATCTGTAGGCTAACAGTCATCTACCAATCAGAGCTAACGTAACCTCACTCTTCATTTTATTGATAGACTCTCAAGTTTGAACAGACCACTGCAGAATAACTGCTGACTGTGGGCTGGAAAGAATATTTGCGCAATCAGTTTAGCTCCTGTGTTAGCCTTTAGCTTGTGCTCTATCTCTCCCCTGTTTATATTTCTTCTGCTCTTCTGGCCTTTTTCTGTCTGACAGTTAGGCTCCTGTGTCCACAACCCCTACAAAATTAATCACAGAAATCGTTTTCAGCAGAGAAAAACACAGAGCTCTTGTCTCACTTCTAAACTTTTTCAGTCAGCGTTGTGTTGTCATGGAGACTTAGACATACTGTAAATCAATCTAGTCCTGCTTGACCTCGATCGGAAAGCTAAGAAGTAGCATTTCAAAACAACCTGTAACCTATTTTGATAATCTCATTTCAAAGTGTAGATTACGATCAGGCATATATCTAGAAGGGAGACTTTTTCAAGATCACTTTCAAACTCCTCACAGCCCCTTTAAGGTATTATCAACAATGTTGATACTAAAAAAAGTAATTTATTATCATAGATTTGGGAATTTTTGCCGCTTCTTCTATGTTTATGCAACATCTTTTCAGGTAAGATTGTAACATTTCATTGCCCACCTTGCAGTCCATGATAAAATCCACCACTGAATAAATTTTCTTTAACTGTGTCAGACTAAAAAGATCCAACTCACCTGTGAGGAAACTCGATATCTTCTAAGGTCTCAGGGAGAGGAACTCCTTTGGTTTCAGGCAGCAACAACACCAAACCTCCAGCAACAAACGCAACAGCTCCTGAGAACACAAAATATTATTTAAGACACAGCAAGAAAATAACTTTTCCCATTGATTAATGTTTCCCAACCACTTTTATCATCAACGACAAATGAGGAACCCACCAAAGATGATAAGCGGCAGCTCCAGCCAGATGACGGCCAGTCTGTAGAGCAGGAACGGAGCCACGATGCCTCCAACGTCACAGAGCGTGGAGCAGACAGACACTCCCAGGTTCCTGTCAGTAAATTATTTTAGAAAACTCCATTAATTTTCAACATGTTGTACACTCACCGGCCACTTCATTAGGCACACCTGTCCAACTGCTTGTTAATGCAACTTTCTAATCAGCCAATCACATGGCAGCAAATCAATGCATTGGTCCCAAAAGGAGAAAATATCCAGTGAGCAGCAGTTCAGTGGGACAAAATGCCTTGTTGATGCCAGAGGTCAGAGGAGAATGGACAGACTGGTTGGAGCTGATAGAAAGGCAACAGTAACTCAAATAACCACTGGTTACAACCGAGGTCTGCAGAAGAGCATCTCTGAACACAACACGTCCAACCTTGAGGCAGATGGGCTACAGCAGCAGAAGACCACACCGGGTGACCCTCCTGTCAGCTAAGAACAGGAAACTGAGGCTACAATTCACACAGCAACACCAAAACTGGACAATAGAAGATTGGAGAAACGAGTCTGGATTTCTGCTCCACATTCAGATGGTAGGGTCAGAATTTGGCGTCAACAACATGAAAGCATGGATCCATCCTGCCTTGTATCAACGGTTCAGGCTGCTGGTGGTGTAATGGTGTGGGGGATATTTTCTTGGCTCACTTTGGGCCCCTTAGTACCAACTGAGCATGGTTTAAAGTCCACAGCCTACCTGAGTATTGTTGCTGACCATGTCCATCCCTTTATGAGCACAGTGTACCCATCTTCTGATGGCTACTTCCAGCAGGATAACGCTCCATGTCATAAAGCTGGAATCATCTCAGACTGCTTTCTTCAACATGACAATGAGTTCCCTGTACTCAAATGTCCTCCACAGTCCCCAGATCTCAATCCAATAGAGCACCTTTGGGATGTGGTGGAACGGGAGATTCTCATCATGGATGTTCAGCCGACAAATCTGCAGCAACTGTGTGATGCTATCATGTCAAAATGGACCAAACTCTCTGAGGAATGTTTCCAGTACCTTGTTGAATCTATGCCACCAAGGATTGAGGCAGTTCTGAAAGCAAAAGGGGTCCAACCAGGTACCAGCAAGGTGCGCCTAATAAAGTGGCTGGTGAGTGTACATTTTAAAGCTACTGAGTGATTTTTGAGTTGATGCTTCACCTGACAAATGTTGGGTAGAGCTCAGTGTTTACGAACACAACCATTTCAAAGGCCATGGTGATCCCAAGCCGTCCAATGCAGGCCACCACCGTCTTTAACCAGAACATACCTGAAAGTTCAGAGAGAAATGTTGAAACAAGATTTAGAGAGCAAGAAATGTAGGATCTGTTCTCTCTGTTAAGTCTTACTGTCGGGGATGAAGGCAGTGATCAAGCATGAAGCTCCGGCTACGATGTTAGCGGTGGCGAAGGGCAGACGTCGTCCGATGCGTTCGATGGTGAAGAGGATGAGGAAGGCTGCGGGGAACTCCACCAGGCCGGAGATGAGGAAGTCGATGAACACGTTTCCTCCTGCAATCCCGACCCGCATGATCAAACCCTGATACACAACAGCACTGGTGAACCTGCACAGGACAAGAACAGCTGAAGGAAGGTTTGAATAAACAAGACGTTGGTGTTGAGAGAGTCTCACCAGTTGAACATGAGGATGAAAGAGTGTTTTCTCATGTTGGGAGTTCTGAACAGGTCAAGCAAAGAAGCAGAGGGCGAGTCACCTTCATCCTCGGTTAGCGTCTGAAACGGAAACAGTTTGTTTTATCAATTTGTTTCAGGAAAAAATCAGATTTGTAAAAAAACTGACCTCATAAGTCTTGGAGAGTGTCCTCTTGTTCTCCTTGGCTATAGCTTCAGTGATCTCTAAAGCTTTTGAGGTATTTTTCTGAGAGATGAGCCACCGAGGAGACTCTGGGATAAACCTGGGACACAAAAAGAGTTTAAGATACAAAAATGTCTTTTACTGTTGCTGTGACTTTGGAACAAAAGACGGATTATCCTTCATAAAAAAACAGGAAATCTTACCAGTAATAGGAGAGGAAGAAGATGTAGGGTGCAGTGATGACGACTTGAAGCCAACGCCAGTCAGTGACGAAGTAGGCGAGGAGAGGAAGGATGAGGTTACCGACGCTGAAGAACATCTGGAACAATATGCCCACGGTTCGTCTGTACTCCACGCCGACAATCTCTGTGACTGACAGACAGATGATAAACTCACAAAGTTAGTTATGAAAGATGTGGTTTTGTTAAAAGTTAATTTAGAAATGGATTAAAAGTCATCATTACGCAGCACGTATGAGGCCATCCAGCCTCCTTTCACTCCGAAGCCATAGATGGTCCTCATCACAAGGATGGAGATGTAGTTTGGAGCCAAAGCCAGGATTATTCCTGCTACAAAGTTCAGTATGTTGGAAATCAAGAAGCTGACTTTCCTCCCAAACCTTTGGAAAAGAAAAGGAGAGGATTAAGTACAAGGGAGCTTGGATGAAAGCTGTACATTGGGAAACATTGGAAAGTAGAGCTTCACCTGTCAGCAAAGTAACCAAAAGCAAAGCTGCCGATGAGGAAGCCCACGTTGATAGTGGACTGGTACATGTCCGCCATCCAAGCATCAGAGCACACCAGGTTAAACTGAGACAAAAACAGCAACGGTTAAACATCCACATACAGAGAATAGGGAGAACAGGGTAATGTGAGACAGTTTTTCAGGGTATATGCTAAAATCCTGAGGTTGATTTCAGTACCTTTTTAAGACTTTTTCAAAAACCTTTAAAAAAGTTTGAAGACTTTATCGCAACTTTCAGTTGTTGTTGGCATCCACTTTTTAACAGTTGTAGTTTACATTTCTACAGAAATGATGTAAGCTAAGGATGAATAAAGCTTGAAAGAACAAATTAAACTAAAGGCAGGTTTATCGACACTCCCCCAACAAGAAACAGCAGTTATTCAAGGCCAACTTGCTGAAGAAAATGAGAAATTATTTAATCATTTTTAAAATTTAGGACATGTGCCGGAGATTGTGTGATTTGCTTTAATGTTGTATTTAATTTCTCTTTATGAAACTAGAAATGACGTTATCTTATAGCTGGTGTTTATACCGCTCACAATCCTTATTGTTGTATTTTATTGTAACTAGAGTCTTTATGTATTTTTTGTTATTTTATTATTTTATTTTTGTATTTTTCTACTGACTCCAGCGATTTCTGCTGTTAACACAACATTTTTCCAGTTTGGGATCAATAAAGTAACTCTATTCTTTTCTATTCTATTCTATTTTAGAACTTTATCGGCTGAATGTTCAACGTCCCAATCAGGGAACAGTTGCAAGGAGGAAAATAAATATTCATGAAAAATTTTTGGGTCAAAGCTTGAATACCTATGAAACTTAATACCTCATAAAACCACAATTAAGACTTTTTTTTTCTTTTTTTTCCTTTTTTTTTCTTTTTCCAAGGAAAAAAAGAAAAAAAAAAGAAAAAAAAAAGAATAAAATAATTAATACTTTTTAATACTTTTTAAGGCCCTTAATTTTCCCAAAATTGATTTATCAACTTTTAATACTTTTCAAGACCCTGCGAACACCCTGTTTTTACATTTGCTCCCCTCTAAGCGAGCTGAAATGATGTATCAGTAAAATTTACACATTTCCCATTAATTTAGGATGCAATGGAAATCATCAGAACGTATTCAGGACGAAGGGTAGTGAAAAAGTGGTCTCGTGTCTCACTTGACCCCAGCTAGGGGTGAATTGATCTACTAACTTTTCCACTCTGGAACAACGATAACAACACATGTCGTAACAGTTAGAATCTTGACAGTTACCTTGACAACCAAACATTCTAGAACTAATATCAGACTAGTGACAGAATCATGGGATTTGGTCAATAAAGTACATGTTTTTTCTCAATACTCAAAAGTAACTCTGAACAAAATCAAATACAACGTACTATAATTCAAAATGTTTTGCAGTTTTTCTCAGTTGCTTTGGTTCATTTCTCAGATTAGAATTAAAATTCTATAAACTACTTGTTCAATCTTCACACCATTGTGCCACTTGTGCTTATCAAAAAAGCAGCCTCTCATTTTTTTTTTTTTTTGAACAAGTTGCAAATTTTTGGGGACATCCATGCAAATGATTATGTACAATTCTCTGCAGTTTCCTACACTATCAGCTGCTTTTGTCATGTTGGTAAAAATTGATTATCATGGGTCTCTGTTGAAAAGTCTCACCCCCCATGACATTTAGTCATGAGTTCATCTTGTAAGTCTTTACATGCAAAAATGTTGAAGAAGTTATCATAATATGTCAAGCATCTTTCCACACATTTCTATTTAACCGTTTTCTAAATCTGTCTGGATTGGTAAACTGCTCCCTGGTCAATCTTGACTTTCTCTAACAAATGGAAATGTGTGAAGCATCAGATCAACCAATGATCAACCAGTTTTCTAAAATAGCTCAAAGGTTCATCTCATGAACACTCAACTGGTAAATATGTAAGTGTACTTTCCTCTGAACAGACAGTGGCAACACATTTCCTGTAAAGGACAATAAAGATGTATCACATTTGTGGACCATTTTCTCAATCACGAGCTTACAATGACCCAAAGAACTCCCCAAGTTGTATTGAAGGCTGTAGCCCTTTCCAGGGATGTTGCCTCTGGAGTTCGGACAGAGAGAAGGAGATGTGCTAACAAGCTGCCAAACCAATCTCTACCTACAGTAGACAATTCATTACTATAAGATTTAGGTTTGTGGCAACATCATCTGGCCTTAGTTAACCTAAAAATGATGTCATCACTGTCTCACTTTACCCCACTGCCACAATTTTTGAAAAAACAACCTCTTTTAGCAATTCAGTCTAATCTTCAGCTAGCATCATCACATGGTTTTACATGTTGATAGTTCATCAACATATACGATATAAGTTTTTCTACCAGAATCAATTTGCTTTGGCACAACAATTGATTAAGTTGATAGCAAGAAAATTTACTTTTACATCCCAAAAAAATATTTCTCTAAAAATAACATGCCTAACACTGCACCATGAGGTCTTCTCCTTCATGGCCAAGGGAAATGGGAGGGGCTTGAAAACATAATGGTCAGATGACCACAAATATGATCCATTGCCAGGATAAAAGGGGTGTCTCACATAACCCACTGTCTCACATTGCCCGTTCTCCCCTACTCCCTATTAACTCCATTGGAAAGGGAAATAATTCATTTAATTCATCCTCTTACCTCTGTGACAAAAGACTTTCGGCCTTCGTACTCGTACTCCCAGCCATTCTAAAGACAGAAAACACATCACTGCAGTAAAACCGTTGGTAAAGATACAACTACTGTTCATTTTGCTCACATCAGACTTGGAAAAGAGCTGCTCTGGTCTGATCTTCTCTTCATTTGACTTTGTTTGGTGTAATCATAACTTTGCACTCAAATGCTTCCTCTGTAGTTTACATCTTTGACCTGCTGAGAATCTGTGCGCAACACTGCCAAAGAGTTTTGGCAGGGGTGAGTTTTTCACTCCTCAGAGGATCACAACACATCTGTTTTTCCAGCTGCACAGCAACAAAACATCATTATGTAACTTCGTAATGACTCCAGTGGACACTAGGTTAAAAGAAATAAAAGAAAAACATACAAAGAAATTCCCCCACTTTGAGTTTAAAATTAGTGAAAAATGAACAAAAGGATGAACACATGAACCGTAACGTTAGCTGGAAAGTGTTGAAGCTATCAGTTACAGTTTCTAAAATAAGCGGTAAGGTGATAATGCCAACAGTAACTGTTAATAAAGTGCGCTCTCAAGTGTCAAAGCTAATAATGTTTTCTAAAATTAGCTGTAAAATGTTTATGCTAACAGTAACAGTTTCTTAAGTTAGCTGTAAACTATTAATGCTAATAATAGCAGTTTCTAAAATTAGCTGTAAACTGTTAATGCTAATAATAACTGTTTCTAAAGTTGGCTGTAAAGGGTTGATGCCAACAATCTCAGTTGCATTAGCATAAAGTAAAACAGGCCATAAGACTTAAACATAACCTAAGTAGACAAACAAAACAACAACCTAAGGCTAATATATAGGAAATCAAAGTTGTTCAGCACCGAGTACAATTTTTTAGCTTTCTTGTGTAAAATGTTAGGTGTTGTTGCTAACAATAACAGTTGCTAAATTTAGCTCTAATTTTTTTTCAATAACACTTTCTGAAGTTACCTGAAAAGTTTTAATGTCTGAAATAAGAGTTACCAAAGAAAGTAGTAAAGTGTTGTTGCTAACAATGACAGTTGCTTAAGTAAGCTCTAAAGGGTTGATATCAACAACAACAACACTTACTAAATTAAGCTGCAAAGTTTTTAAGCCAATTATAACGGTAAATAAAGTTAGATTTGAAGTTTTAATGCTAATAATAACAGCTTTCAAGGTAGGCTGTAAAGTGTTGATGCTTACAATAGCAGTTGCTAAAGTTAGCTAAAGGTTTAATGCCTATAATAACAATTACTAAAGCAAGCTGTTAAGGAGAGGCTAATATGCTAACAATAATTGTTACTTAAGTAAGCTTTATAGGGTTGATGTTAACAACAATAACAATTTTCAAAATTCACTCTAAACTGTTGATGCAAAAAACTTCTGTTTTTTAAAGTTAGCTTCATAGCATCCATGCTAACAATTACAGTACCTAATGTTAGCTGTGAGAGGTTGTTGTAACAATAACAGTTTCTGAAGTTAGCAATAAGATGTTGATGCTAACATTAAATCTCTCCAAAGTTAGCTTAAAAATTTAAATGCTAACAATAACAGTTTCTTCATCCAACTGTTAAGGCTTCATGATGAAAACAACATATGCTAAAGTGCACTCTTAAGTGTCAGGGTTGATACCAACAATTACAATTTTTAAAGTGCACTCTTAAATGTTGGTGCAAAATAGAACTACAGCTGCTAAAGTTAGCTTCATAGCATCAATGCTAAAAAAGACAGTTTCTGAAGTTAGCAATGAGATTTTGATGCTAACATTAAAGGTAGTTTTAAAATGCCAATGCTAATAGTAACAGTTTCTACATCTAGCAGTGAAGGCTAAATGGTAAAAACAAAATTTGCTCAAGTGCACTCTTAGGTGTTAGGGTTTATGATAACAATAATAACAATTTTTAAAGTTCACTCATAAGTGTTGGTACAAAAAAAAAAACCTACAGTTGCAAAAGTTGGCTTCAAAGCATCAATGCCCTCAAGTACAGTACTTAATGTTAGCTGTGAAGGGTTGCTGTAACAATAACAGTTTCTGAAGTTAGCAATAAGATGTTGATGCTAACATTGAATATCTCTTAAGTTAGCTATAAAATGTCAATGCTAACAGTAATAGTTACTATACCTAGTTGTAAAGTGTAAAAGCTAACCCTAACAGTTACAAGAGCAAGCAATAAAGGCTCGATGGTAAGAACAACAGTAAGTGCACTTTTAAGTGTTGATGCCTTAAATAACAACTATCTGTTAAGTTAGCTGTAAAGTTAGCCGTGAAATTCTTATGATTGAAACAAGGTTACCAAAGAAAATTGTTAAGTGTTCATGCTCACAGTAATAGTTTCTGAAGTATGCTTTAGGGTTTATGCCAACAGCCCTTATTAAATAAGGCTTCAAAGTTTTTGAGCCAACAATAACAGTAACTACAGTAAGCTGTGAAGTTTTAATGCTAACAATAACAGTCACTTGAGTAGGCTGTAAAGTGTTGATGCTGACAATAACAGATGCTAAAGTTAGCTGTAAAGGTTTGATGCTAATATAACAATATAAAGCCAATAACAATAACAGGTATATAGAATTTTCCAGTGAAAGGTTTGTTGTTTTATTCTAGCCTGTGTGAAGCTAAGCTAACCTAAGCAGTCTCACATGGCTTTTATTTGATTGTTTCCAAAAAGCCAAGTTCCAAACGTCACCTAAAACTATTTACTATTCAGTGTTTACTTTCAGACGCAGAGAGCTCACCTTGCATGAGGTAACAGGAAGATGACTCAGGTTCAGTTCCTGCGTGCTGCAGGTGAGTGCTGTGGTATTCCAGTCCACCTCATACTGCTCACAGCTGCTCAGCTGCAGATCTCCTGAGCTGTTGACGAAAGGCACCGTCAGCCTGCGACTGTGTGCCAAACTCCAGTCACACTCCTGCCTCCTCTCCACCACTGCAGCGTCCCGACACCAGTGCTCTGGAGTGTATCCCTGAAAGACGATGCCCAGGTACACGCCTGAAAACGGTAAGGACACAATACAGAGCACAGCAAAGATACGTTTCTGACTGCGGCCAAAAGTCCCAGCGTCCTCTAAGAGGTCATCAAAGGTTGCCATCACTAAAATAATCTGGTTTCTCTTCTCAAGAAGTCCAAGTCTTTGCAGGTGTAATCACACTCTCTTCTCCAGTGAAGCAGATCTGAAGCTGAAGTCCAAAATAAGCCTCCTCAAAATAGTCTAATGTGCAGTGGAGCTGAAACGTGTTACTGTTTGATGGAGTTAAACAGAGAAAGGCAGCTGAATTATGCAATCACTGAATGGACCTGCTGAGCACAAGCCAAAACAAATTCTGTATGCTCGAAGTGTACGAGAGTTTAACAACACAGCTAAACGCACAGCTGCTGAGTGACAACACACAGACCGTTATCTTTTGTTCCCCAAAGATAAATAGTTTAAAGCAGGACTGGAATAGTAATGAGTAAACCAAGTTAGTTCTCGTCTAAAGCGGGACTGGTGGCTTAATGCATGACTGGATGCAGGATGTATCATGGATTCCTGCTCAGCACGATTAATTCAGGATCAAATCACGATAACCTAATGTGACTCACTGCTTCAGCGGAGAATCTCATCTGCAAATACTTCAAACGTGAGGCGATAAGACAAAAGGAAAACAAGCTCAGAGCATAAGAAAAACTTTTTTCATGCAAGTAAGTTCCAGTTTGAATATAAGAGACCTTGGCTCACACACACACACACACACACACACACACACACACACACACACACTCACACACACACACACACACACACACACACACACACACACACACACACACACACACACACATCTATATATAAACAGGGTCCTATGGACAAGCACTTATGGAAAGATGATAGTGTGGGGGGCAGCACATAGTTCATGGCCAACCTCTGGCTCCTTGTAGCTTTAAAAAATTATTATTGAAATAATTAAATAAATCTTACAGAGGGTTTTGATGATTTAAGGCATTGACACTAAATAAAATCATACATTAACATTTTGTTAAACCAAATATGCATCACATCTTACAATAAAGCCTGCCACCGCTCCACTTTACTTCCTAAATCTCCTCCTATTCATCCAACTACAAACATGCAAGTTTACTATAAATGCTTTACATGTGGCAAGACTAAGCAAACAAAATAAAATGGCAAATTGAGCTATATAACCAATATGTGTTGCCAAATTAAAGTATTCTTTCAAAAAAAGGTGGAATTATTGCAATTTTTTTAAATCTAATATTTTTTTTTTTAAGTATTTTTTTTCATATGACGGAACTGACATTTTAGAAACTATTTTGAAATATCGAAAATAAAATTGCAAAGTTTTCAAATTTCTGAAATTCTAAAAATCCTTGCAAAATTTTTGAAATATCAACTTTTGGCGGAATTTCTACAAATTGACATTTAATTTTTTTTATTTTTGCATTTTTTTTGGACATTTCAAAGTTGTTTAAAAATTTAGCAACTTTCAAGTTTTTAAAAGTTTTCATTTTGTCAATTTTTTTTTTAGATTTTTAGAGGACAAAATTGTCTGAAATTTTGGAAAATATCCTGAAACAAAAAAACCAATTGCATATTTTTCAAATTTCTAAAATTCCAAAAATCCTATCAAATTTTTGAAAATACAATTCTTTTTTCAAATTTTTACGAATTGTCATTTACATTTTTATTTTGCATTTTTTTTTAAACATTTCAAAATTGTTTGAAAATCTTGAAAAGTTCAAGTTTTTAAAAGTTTTGCATTTTGTTAAAATTAAAAGAAATATATAATAAAAGATTTTGCAATTTTTGCCATTTTTTTTAAATCCATTGTTTTTTTAAATAAAATTTATAGATGACAAAATTGTCAAACATTGAAATATCAAAAATGAAATTAAACTTTTTTTTTTTTTTTCAAATTTCTGAAATTCCAAAAATCCTTGCAAATTTTTGAAATTCCATTTTTTGGGGGAATTTTTATAAATTGACATTCTTTATTTTGCAGTTTTTTGGACATTTCAAAATGTTTGGAAATTTTGCAAATTTCACGCTTTTAAAAGTTTTGCATTTTGTTAAATTTCTCAAAAATTTAATTAAAAAAAAATAAAATTATAATACTTTTAAAATTTTCTGTTAGTCCTGATCTTGCATGGCTCTTTTTGCTTCCTTTTGTAGAAAATACTGTACATTGACTTCTTATTCAATCATTTAATACATTTATGAATACAAACTTTACTTTAATTTGCACCTCTTAGTACAAAACTTAACTCACTGTTCAGGTACAGATCTTTCTTATACCTTGGTACCAAACACAAGTTTACTATGAACAAACACTTGCATTTTTACACCCTTGCATTACAAATGAATTTCTCTCTAGTTACTGATCACATTTTATTTTTAGATGCATTCTACAACTTAAGCTGGAAACTAACGGGGTTTTAATGCTTCTTTATGGGTAAAAACTACATCAAAGCTCAAAAATTAAGAGATTTCAAAGATTTTAAAACTGCAGTTTTCACGTTAGCAATTAAAATGAGGCCATGCAAGTGGAATGAGTGGTGGTTTGTAAATTGACTCTTGTTGACTTGTTCTGTTATTTTTTCACCTTTTATATCACTTGTGTCTGTTAATTATAACTGTCTTATTGAAGCTGCAGCCAGCTGTACTCCTACTGCCCCCCTCACAACCACAGAGCACCAACATTAGAGATCAGGTATTAAAAGGCAGAGACTTTGCAGACATACACACCTGAGCATGGCAAAGACACCAGACAGAGCAGGGCGAAGGCGCGCCTCTGACTCCAGCCAAAAGCTCCAGCCTCCTCCAAGAGGTCATCAAATGTCGCCATCGCTGCAGGGATCAAAGTTTTAAAAATGTCAGCCTGTTGTGTTCAGTAAGACTTCAGTCTCCTCTGTACGGACTGGAACTGGTCCAACAAAGCTTCACTGAGTCATTATTAAGGTGAAGACATGTTACTGTTTGATGGAGTTTAACAGAGAAAGGCAGAATTATGCAATCAGTGAGCAGACATCCTGAGCAAAAGCAACTACTGATGTTATGAAGTTTACAGAACTTCAACACAAAGCTATTCCATTTTTAACCCTTAATTATTAAAGATATGATGATTTAGGAATGATTTGGATCTTATTGCTCTGAGCTGTTGTGTTGCACTTGTTTACATTAGCAAATGAACTACAACTCCCTAGTAACACCTTACCCAACTGGTTACAAATCATATACCTGGAAACTGTGGTATGACTTCTGAAAACTGTCTGCATGACTGACCACAGGATGGATGATAAACTAATGTTGTTAACCATGAAACGTTCACTGCATAAACGGTGGTATTTAGCAACATCTAGTGGTCAGTTTGAGATTAAAATGCTCACTTACCTCTTCCTAATGTAAATGAATCAACAGTTGACTTCAAAGAAGCTACATGTCATAATATGAGATTGTAGCTAATGTGACTTAGCATCTCGTTTCTAGAACTTACTTTTTCCCATAGGCAGAAATGGCCGTCCACAATAAAAACAACCAGCATTTTTTTTGATAAACCCCTAAAAGACGTTGTCTTATCAGCAGAAATAAACACCTTTACAGCCGGGCACAAATATGACGTTAGCCTGTATAGCTAATTTCGCTAACGGTGCGGGGCTAACGGCTCGCGACTGACAGGCCAATGTGGATTCCGCCGACGATTTGCTTCGAACTACGTTTCAGAAACAGATGGGTAACGTCACTAGAGAATACGTCTATACATTCTATGCATCTGCTAAATATTACAGCGTGTACAATATGCTACTAATCTTGACAGTTTTCAACGATGGCAGAAAGATGGCGCCCATAAGGGACAGTAGAGACGAAAAAAAAAAAAAACGGGTCTAACGTTCAATTAAAACTATACATTAAAACGTAAATAAACATTATATATATATATATATATATATATATATATATATATATATATATATATATATATATATATATATATATATATATATATTAAACAAGTCTAATTTGTGCCTTATAAAAATATTTATTAAATTATTATTATTATTATCATTTTTAAATCAGCTGACAAACCTTCATGTTTGTAGTCTAATAGTTTGGTCATCAGGCAGGCCGGGGACAGAAAGGAATCTGAAACAAAGTTTTAGCGTAAAAATAATATTATTAAAATCATTTAATTATTTAATTTTGATTTAACCTATGCCAACCTATGAAAAAAAATATCATTTATCATAAGCCCAGAGTCTTGGTGTATCATATTTTGCCATTAAGTTCCTACTCTTTTACCCCGTCGTTTAGCAGTTTTAAATTGTTTGTAAAATAATTATAAATTCATTAAATTTGTCCCATGACAATCAATTACAGTTTAACTTTCTTTTTTTTTTTTTTTGAATAACAAGGTTTCAACAACTGACATTACTGAAATAAAGGGTGCAATATTTTTGAGATAACAAGGGTTACAAGAATTACATATAATTAGTCTTCTAATCATTATCATTCTGTGTTTGAAATTTAATGTTTTTCCTTTATGATATATTTCCTTTAATATTACTGATGTTACTGTGCTTTTCATTCTGTAAAGTACCTTGAACTGCAGTTAGCATGAGTTGCGCTTTATAAATAAACTTTTCCTGCCTTGCATTTAAAATAATATAAAAGTACACACTATTAATAGTTTTTGTTACTGTTTAAATCTTTAACTTTAAGCTTTAAACCAACCATTTTTTTAATTCATTAATTTATTCAATAATTTATTGCTTTGTCAAAACTGCATCAACGTTACTGATAAATAACTGCATTAGTAAAATGAAAAGGATGTAACTTGAAGTTAAGGCACCTGTGTTTCACATTGCCTTTAAAAAACACAGAAAGAGTTCAGGTCAAATAGAAGAAACATCTTTAATAATTTAATAGTGTAATTATACACTCAATTTTACAATATAAACAGATAACACAAGTCCTCCAAATCTCTGAATCTGTTGACTTACACACTCATCACAAAGCAGCTTAATCTAAACACAATCAAAAACAAAGAAAAAGAATTAAATCAAACACTTTACACGTCCACAGACATTAATGTTAAACAATAAATAAATACTTTGGTCACACATGTTAAACTGTTTCTGGATTCTTGTTGGTGGAAATGCCGTTGCTTTGTGGCAGCAGGTTGGCCATCTGTTGGTTCTGGAGCTCGGCTTTCTCCTTCAGTCTGGAAACAAACAAAACACAATAAATATTTTATATTTCATGCAACGTCAAGATTATAATCATAATCATAGATAAAGCATACACATATACATGCCCCTAGATATCATTTTATGTGAAATGACCTTTAAGTGTGAACTTACTTGTCTGGGTATTCAATGTCATCGATCGTGTCAGGCAGCGGCACACCTCTGGTCTCAGGAAGCATCAGCACCAAACCACCGGCCAGGAAAGCCAGAGACCCTGAGATGTCACATAACATGATTTAACTTCAATAACTTCACTAGCGCTCTAACAGGTGATGTTTATTCTAGTCTGAAACCCACCAAAGATGATAAGCGGCAGCTCCAGCCAGATCACGGCCAGTCTGTAGAGAAGGAACGGAGCTACGATGCCTCCAACGTCACAGAGCGTGGAGCAGACTGAGACACCGAAGTTCCTGAAGACGGAGAAATGAAATTCTGACTGAATCAAAACTCCCTAAAATAAATGTTAAAAGTCTAGGAAGTTCAGAGAACTCACCTGACAAATGTTGGGTAGAGCTCAGTGTTTACAAACACAACCATCTCAAAGGCCATGGTGATCCCAAGCCGACCGATGCAGGCCACCACTGTCTTAAACCAAAACATACCTGAAGGTCTAGAGAGAAATGTTAAAACAAGACTTAAAGACTTAGAAATGTAGGATCTGTGATTCTCTGTAAAGTCTTACTGTCGGGGATGAAGGCAGTGATGAAGCACGAAGCTCCAGCTACGATGTTAGCAGAGGCGAAGGGAAGGCGACGTCCGATGCGTTCGATGGTGAAGAGGATGAGGAAGGCCGCGGGGAACTCCACCAGGCCGGAGATGAGGAAGTCGATGTAGACGTTTCCTCCGAGGATTCCCAGCCTCATGATCAAACCCTGATAGACGACAGCACTGGTGAACCTGGAGGAGATGAAGAGAGAGATGATTTCACCCTCAGCATCTCGTTTCTGGTTAGTTAAGTTAAACTGATCTCAAAACACAACTGACATGAAGCCCCATTTTTAAAATAAAGATACTCACCAGTTGTAGCTGAGAATGAGGGTGTGTTTCCTCATTTTTGGAGTTCTGATCAGGTCCATGAAGGAGGCAGTGTTGGCGTTGGCATCTGCGTTATCGTCAGCCAGAGTCTGAAAGATCAAATATAGATCTAAAGGAACAGTTCAAAGCACTTTGCTTTTTTATTTCCAGGGTGAACAGATTGAAACATTACTAAAAGAAAGACAAACAACAATCAAACACAAATGCAAAGAAAAGTCAAAGACAGACCCAAAAACAATCTTATATCACAGCCTGATCAGGCAGAAAAAGTTTTTGTACCCGACAGCCCCCAAAAAAATGACCAATCTCACAGTTTTCAAACAGTGTTTGTTGAAATGATGTTTATGGTGTTTAAAGCTTTAAGACCTGCATTGTAAGTTAGGCTAATTGTGATTGTTATGTGTATTTTGTGATATGTTTTGTGTCGTTTTTCTGTGTGGACCCCAGGAAGATTAGCTTGTCACATTGATGGCAGCAAATGGGGATCATTTTAAACAATAAAGAATAAACAAGAACAAACAATATGATCGCCTGCAAAATAAAATGCTGTTTCTTGGCTACTGTATCATAAAAATGCGCAATAACTGATTTTTTCCATGTTGCACAGTTTTCTTTTTTGTACATGCCTTTGATGCACCAACATATTTAGCACGTCTGTCTTCTGTAACACCTAAGTATGGTCTTAAAAAATATGTTGATGTTGATTAAAAAATTAGAAATAAAAAGCTTCATTAAACTGAGGAGAGACTATGACTTAGAGAACAGAGATTTTTACATGTACCTACAGGTCAGGGATTATCTCAATAAAGAGATAAAGCCTGATTCCCCATGTGAACTAGATGGATTGATTACAACATTACGCAATGCATATAGAGGCACGGTCAGGAGAGTAGTTTCAGTGCTGTACCAAAACATGGTAAGAAATAGATCAACTTCCACTCTCTACATCAGAGACAAGTGGGAAAAAGGACTAAAGAGAAAAATAACAAAAAAAGAGTGGCTTAACTTAAAAAAAACTAACCTACTGGAGATCTTTACACACAATTTGAGACTTCAACAATCTATTTGTCAAAAAAATGAAAAAAGTGGATGGACTTTAAAACCCACCTGAAAGACTGAGGAGAACTGACTATTTACAAGGAGGCTATATGAACTTTTGTTAAGTGACACCAAGTTGTTGTAAAACATGTTCTTTAGTTGTAACCTCATAAAAGAAGCGAATAAAATACAAGTATATAAAAAAAAAATCTGCTGATGTTTGATGAAAGCTGCATCATGCTGCAGTTTTCGTTTTGAGTTGTTGAGAGTAATATCCAATTTGTAAACCTTCCTTTGTTCCCTCCTCGGTGACTTAACTTAGTTACAAAAGACCACCATGCATGATGTAACCAAGTGTAAACAAAGCGTAAAAGGGCAAAGTGAAAGATGCAGTTTGTGCTTTCAAAGTTATAAAATAGAGAGAAGTTTGTATCAATGCTTGTTAGACATATAATTTTTTTTACACTTACTTGTTTTTTTTTTAGTGTTGAGTTCATGGTATAATCTTAAATTGAGCATGAAGATGTCTTTTTTGTTTCATTTCCTTTTTAAATTCAGTTACAAAAACTGTTGAGATTAAATTGGTTCTCTCATTAATAGAAAACTTGTTTTCTAATTTCAGTAACCCCTCTGAGTTTGTTTGATTTAAGATAAACACATTAGCCTGTATTTTAAGATTTTTATTAGCCCCGCCCAGAAGAGACATCAAGGTCACATTGGTCTGACATTCACGAATGTCTGGAGTATAAACTTCAAACTATTTGATATTTGCTCACTGTACTTTGGCACCATGACATTGCATACCCAATCATTAGCAGACAATTATTTAATGAAGATATTGTTGATAGGAGGGAGGAAAGCTCTTACAAGGAAGTGGTTACAACCCACTTCATGAAATCTTTATTATGGGAAGACTGACTTTTGCATCAAAACTACAATCTGAAAAATTTAGGAAGTTGTGATTGAAATGGATACGATATATAAGAGTAAGGAGACCTGAATTTTTTTGAGTATCTCTATTACATGGCTTTAAGTACCAGAATATTAAGTATTATGACGACTGAAAATTGTTGAGAGTTAGTTTTCATAGAAAATGAATGAAAAGACTGTTTGAAAACAGATTTTAACCAAATAAATGGATCAAGAAATAAAGAAGAGACTTTCTTTGACACAGAAAAAAATATCCAGTCGTAATTGTCTAATACATCCTCATTTTTTATCCAAATAAGTGTCATAATCTTTTTGTCTCTGGGCAATCATTTGCTAAAATTAAGATTACGAAGAGAAAGAAATTGGACTTTCACTTATTATTGGGCTTCGGGGAGTTTTTTTTCATGTATTTTAATTGAAAAATGAATTTTCTTCTTTTCGTAAGACCTGGGAATACTTCTCAAGGTCCAATTATTTTAAGATTTTTAAATAAACTTGCTGCATGGACGGATAATTTCACCAGAGAGAAACAGTTTCTCATCAAATTCCATGTTTTTAGCTTGGTTTGGCTTCTTCCTGCTTGGCAGCGTGAAAAGTAGTGGTGTACTCTGCAAAGAAACGAAACCTGCTCAAGTGTTTTTGTCTTATTATCAGTAAAAAATGTCTTTTTAGACTTAATATGAGCCACATTTACCTGACCAGTCCATAAAAATATCTTATTTCAAGTTATTTAAAAATGAGGAAAATTCGCGTAAAACTAGAATAAGTAACTTTTCTCTTATTCCATTGGCAGATTTTTAAAACTTGTAACAAGCAATTCAGACCTTATTTTGTCTTTAAATAACTTGAAATAAGACATTTTTCTGGACTTATCAGTTGAATGTGGCTCATATCACGTATAACAAGACAATTTTTACTTAAAATAAGACAAAAACACTTGATAAGATTTTAGGTTTTTGCAGTGTAATTTAGTGACCTGGGGCGTAATCTGCTTAATAAAGGAAAAACAGTGAACAACTTTCACAACCATAGTGAAGACAACATCTGCTTTGGTTGTGGATCCAGCAGGTACCTCGATGTTCTTGGACAGCGTCCTCTTGTTCTCTTTGGCCATGGCCTCGGTGATCTCCACGGCCTGGGCCTTCTTATTCTGAGACAGGAGCCACCGTGGAGACTCAGGGATGAACCTGCAGAGGGAAAGTTTGACCAGGTGAAGACGACCAGCTGAAATTTACGAAGCAGACACTTAAACTCCTCTAAAACAGCCAGTTTCTCTCACCAGTAGTAGGACAGGAAGAGGATGTAGGGCGCGGTGATGACCACCTGCAGCCAGCGCCAGTCGGTGATGTAGTAAGCCAGCAAAGGGAGGAAGAGGATGCCCACGCTGAAGAACATCTGGTAGAGGACTCCCACCGTGCGTCTGTACTCCACTCCCACGATCTCTGTGACTGAGACACAGGTTTCAAGTCATCCTTCAGGTTTTCCACAGACTGTTTTCGTCTGTGAGGTTAACCCTGCTTCTTACTCAGCACGTATCCCGCCACCCAGCCTCCTTTCACCCCGAACCCGTACAGCGTCCTGAAAACCAGTAAGGAGGTGTAATCTGGAGCCACCGCCACCAGGATTCCTGCGATCCCGTTCAGCAGGCTGGACATGAGGAAACTCATTTTTCTGCCAAACCTGGAGACGGAGAGGAAGCAGTCAATGAAACACTGTAATTTGTGACCTGGAGTCACTCTGTTGTTGTTGATAAGTCTCAGTTTCACTGTTGATAGTACATTTTATGGATATGATCCCAAAGAATAAGACAGTTTTTGTTGTTTACTTCAGTACTTGATGAAGTTTGGATCAATCAATCAACAAGAGACTTACCTGTCCGCCAGGTAGCCGATAGCAATACTGCCGACCAGGAAGCCCACGTTGAGGGTGGCCTGGTACATGTCCACCAGCCATCCATCCGAGCACACCAGGTCGAACTGGGAAACAGGAAAACACCAATCAATCTCTGTTTCCAAACGTTTTAAACCGTTAACCATCCTTCAGAATGACCATGTAAATTTATCCTTAAAGGATCTCAAACTAACCAACAATCAGGAGTATAAAAATGAACTTTCTTCTTCTTTTCTGCAGCTTGGACACTTTTAAAAAACTCAAAAATGTGACTTTCACATCTCCACATCTGCTCTAGATTCAGTGAAAATTCAACGGACTGTAAACCTTTCACTTAGAGTAGTCTCCCTGCAGTTTTTAGGACTTCCTTGCTTAAAAGGTGAAAAATTACTTCTACATTTCTAGAATCCCTTCAGCAGATATGTGCCAGATTTTTAATCCCCACCCCAAAAGCATCAAGATTCATTTTTGTATCACTCCGACCATCTTTTGTCTGCTGGCGACAGTTGTTTTGGAATCCATGGAAACTGTAAGAAGGATGTTGTGATCTTTTTGTGACAATAAACTTATTTGTAGCTAAAAAGGAAAAAACTGGGGAGTCCTGAATCTTATCTGGATTTAATCTTGACAAGACAAACAGGAAACTACATTTTTAGACAAAGCCAGAATGCAGCACAAAGAGGAACAAAGTAAAGAATTTAAGAGGACAAACTTGCAGCATTTTAACAGACCTGGATTTTTTTTTACATATCCAATTTACTAGGGCTGTAATTTTTTTATTTAATTTTTTTAATTAAGTTATATCTTATTGTTATATCTTTTGATATGAAAATATTAATAAAATATTTGGATTTTTTTTTTTTAATCTTTTAACTTTTTCAAGTAGCACTTTGAGATTTCTAGAAATAAGAAGTGTGTTATAAATGAAATATATTATTATTATTATTATTATTATTGTTATTATTATTTATTTTAAATAAATAAAAAATAAAATTATTTGAAATAACGGCTACATTTTGAGATTTCTAGAAACAAGAAGTGTGCTTTAAATGAAATTTAATATTATTAGTATAATTATTGTTTTTTTAAATAAATAAAAATAATTACTATTTGAAATAGAATTTAAACTTACTGCAAGGTCTATTTTTTTTTACTATTTTTTACTTTGCTTTTTTTCTTTTCTTTTTTTTTTTTAGATAAATGAGCCCTGATGTCTACCTTAGTTTGTGTCCAATTCTCCTGTCTCATGAAGTGTAATAGTGATGTTTTTACATTTTGATGCAGACAAATACAGATCAATCTGGCTACTCACTACCCTCAGATTAAATGGATCCAAATTTGCTGCAAAAGGTGATTTTTGGGATTCAGAAAGCACATTTTGCAAACAATTACTGTGTAAAAAATGAAGAACAGCAGACAGAAAATTGAGCTAACTCTTTTCCTCATTGCTCTCATTGTTTTACAACAATAAAAAAAGTATTTCCATGTTACTTTTTGTGTCTTTGATGACTCATGTTGCCTGTTTCTTTTGATGCTGTCTTTCCCTCTGTCATTTACTCACCTCGGTTACGAAGGAGCGTCGCCCCTCGTAGTCGTACTCCCAGCCGTTCTTGCAGCTGGTTGTGGGGGTTTTGCTGAGGTCCAGCTCCAGTGTGTCACAGGTGAGCGCTGTGGCGTTCCAGTCCACGTCGTACTGCTCGCAGCTGCTCTGCTGCAGAGCCCCCGAGCTGTTCACCACAGGCACCGTCAGCCGCCGAGTGTGCGCCAGACTCCAGCCGCACTCCTGCCTCCTGTCCGTCACCGCAGAGTCCCGACACCAGTGATCTGGAGTGTATCCCTGAAAGACGATGCCCACGTACACGCCGGCCCAGGGCATGGACACCAAACAGAAGAGAGCGAAGATACGCTTCTGGCTGCGGCCGAAACTCCCCGTTTCTTCCAGGATGTCATCAAAAGTAGTCATGGCTGCAGAGACGTTTGACTCTCCTCTTTAAAAACTTCAGGTTAAACTTCAGATTACAGCCTTCCTGTGGATCTGTTCTCCATAGACTGACCACTGACACGCTGGTCTCTGAGTTTTTAACAGGTCACACAGGAGCAAAGGTCTTTAGAAAGACGTCTCTGTCCTACGTGTGGAGCAGTGGAGCATGAAAACACGTTTACTATCACAGCTCCAGACGTCAGACTCAGTGTGTCAGTGCTCGGGGCGTTTATTAAAATGAATGCAGAAACATGGACTCTTGGTTTTCACAGCTTCTCAGGAACATGTGTCCACAGCCTGCGATGCTGTCAACAAGTTCACGTTTTAATGACCTCTGGGAGTGTGTTAGACATGAAGACCCCACAGGACACGGGAACAAGTGTGTTTTTTCTCCTCTGCAGGACAAAAAAAACAGCTTTCAGTGATCATGGAAGTTCATAGACAGTTTGACGACTTAATTCATCACTGGCTAAAACCTAAAGATTTTATGGTACAGCGAGACACTGCATTGGCACGTGTCGAGAACTCATTCAAAACAAGCCCAACGAGTCAGAATCCACTTTCTGCTGAATTCAACAGATCCAAGTCCACTCTCAAACCCATTTCAAAGAAGTCTCTTTATTAAAATCTTAGATAATTAAAAAAAAATCACTCGAATCGTTGACACTAATCTGCTAATTACTTCTATAATTTCCCAAGAAAACAGCTGCGTGCACTGCAAAAAACAGAAATTTTATCAAGTGTTTTTGTTTTATTTTAAGTCAAAATTGTCTTGTTATACTTGAAATGAGCCACATTCAACTGATCAGTCCAGAAACTGTGTTTTTTCAAGTGATTTAAAGATAAAATGAGGTCTGAATTGTTTGTAATGAGTAAGAAATTTGCCAATAGAAGAAGGAAAATTTTCTCAAAAAAAAAAAAACTAGAAAAATGTCTTAATACAAGTAACTTATCTCTGTTTTCATATTGAGTCTAAAAAGGCTTTTTCTTCTGAAAATAAGAAAAAAACACTTTCAGTTTTTTACAGTGTGTGAAAACAGCAGCTGGGAATTACATCCCAACTAAACTTGAGAAAAAAACAAAACAAAACAAAACAAAAACATTGCTTATAAACTTTGCACAAAAAGCGAGGATCTTTGTGTTCGGTTAATAGTCACAAGACTTCCTGGTAAAAAATCCTACAAGGTTGTAAAACCTTTTTTTTCTCTCTCTGAAACGGTGCAACATTAGTAAGGAGCATGCATTTGCAGGATGAGCAGCAAAGCTGAGTGCGTTGGTTTTTAAAATTTGCAGTCATCGCTGCCAATGCCAAACAGCGATGTTTAAAATTTGGTCTTTTCAAAAGCAGCTGTCGGGATAAGTGACAATTCTTTTGAGCGATCAACAGTCTGCAGTGTTGTAGCTCCACCTTCCAAGAGTGGATCGGCTCAGTCTGGCACCCATACGTAAGGGTCCCAAAATCTGGGACGGCTCGTCTCGGTTATTTGAGGATCTGTCCCAGGATAAGTCAGTGGAAACGCCGTAAAATGTGCGCCGTATCGAGACAAACCGACCTGGTCTGCTTGGTGGAAACGCAGCTTATGTTGTTGTCCCAATTTGGTTGTTTTACAATTTTGGGGTTGCCAAATTGATTGAAACTGTGATTCTACAACTCTAAGATTTGTTCAGTGGATTTGATTTTTCCAACCCAGCTTATGAACAAAGACTAAAATGAAGGACTTGGATTAAAAAAAAAAAAAAAGATTTTTGAACAAAAAAAAAAAACCTCATGATTTAAAATAGTTAAACAAAAAATGGTGATACTTTGATACATCCTCTCCACAACCCACTGGACAATGAAAGTCTTTGGGCTACGGAGGTAGAATGGTAGTAAAGCTGAAACTTAAAGGAATTGATGGAAGGATACCACCAGAAGAGGAGCCTGTGGCGTAATTTGACTGAACACAGGAAGCGTCACCTGGCTGGTCTTGACACCGAAAGGAGGCAGCAGGAAAAAGCTCCCTGAGACTTCTATCAGCTTCCTCGCACAAACTCAAGATTTTGGGTCTGGAGCTCCAGAAAAACTCCAGAAAATTTCTGTCTTGCAGGGGAAACTTTAAGTCTTATCAGGTAAGTTCAAGTAATGTCCTGGGAAGGAAGTCATGTGAGACAAACTGTCTCTGGAACCAGTTCCAGGTCCTTCAAGACTAGAGGTAGACCGATATCACTTTGTGATCATCACTTTGTATGGTTCATTGTCGGTCACGGACACCAAACTTTTTGTGGCTTCGGCGATATTTTTTACTACTTTTCTCCTGTGTTTGTCTGGAGATCCTACATGTAACCATGGCTGCATTGTTTACATGCGAAATTAGCTGTTAGCAGCCTGTAGCATGTCAATGCTAACTAGTGTAGGGCTTGATGATTTCCCTCGAGCTGAGGAGGAGGAGGTGAGGACGACGTGCTGGTTCTCGGATGTGAGCTGGGAGGTGACGACGTGGACCTGTCCTTCCATCCATCGTTGTTGGGAACGAGGGATCTATGTTCGGTGGGATGGACAAGCTAGCTGTGCTAGCCCAGTGGCATCGTGCTGTTCACGGACGTGGCCGACGGAGCAGACATCGGACGCCGCGACACATTGGAGGAGCTTCGCCTGCTGTGAGCAGACAGGATCCAGGAGACAGAGACTGAACAGACTGCTGGGGAGGCTCAGTCCTGGACCCTGTGGAGGTGGAGACTGGCTGGGCTGGAGAGTGGTGGACGAGTGGTGGACGGGATGTCGTCATCTAATTTCTTATGGACCTTTTTGCACTTTCTATACTCTTTCTTACTTTTGTTTTCTTTAATGCTGCGGTGACTCCTGAATTTCCCCTCGGGGATAAATAAAGTATTTTCTATTTCTATTTCTATTTCTATTTCTATATATCGGCCGGCCGATATATCGGGCCGATATTTGGACATTTGTCTCTATCGGCCATTGGCCGTATTTTCTTTTAAAAAGCCGATTTTTGATCTGTTGTATAAAATGACGCAATTTTCGATCAGGCACAAAAAAGATGAGCACCTCAAACTTGTGGAACCACTTGGATACATTACATACTTTTGTTCAAATTATATTAATAAGTTTAAATTTCTTTTTTGACATTTTAAGAAGAGTGTGAATGTTTACTACTGCTTGTTACATTGTGTGTTTACTCAGACAAAATATTTCATTGTTTTGAAAGCTGAATAAATGTTCAGAGGACTGGACACGACATGTTGTAATAGATTTCTTTTAGTTGCTCAGAAATTGCTGCGTTTCACAAAAATGTGATAAATATATATTTATTTAACAATCAGCCTGAATATCAAATTGGAAAAATCGGCTATGCATATCGGCATCGGCTGCCCAAATTTGGAAAGCATCTGCATCGGCATCGGCCCCCAAAAAACCCATATTGGTCGACCTCTATTCAAGACCTGATGAATTTATGCCACAAATTTAGTTTCACATGATCTGGCATAAATCAAATTCTGCCATCTTTTACACAGGATCACCTAAAGCAAGATAAATCCTTGTTAATAACTGTGATTAACTTAAAGTGGAGCTTCACTCAGGTTGAATTAAGTCGTGTCTTCACAGCTCTTACGTACGATACTTTCTTAAAAGTTGCTTTGGGGTCTTTATGCCAAGTCTCAGGTCTTTACTTCCTCAGTTTTCTTTCATACAGTTCAGTAAACAACAGAAGTCATAAACAGCAGATCTTATTTATTCAAATAATGCAATATTTTTACATCAATGTCTTTCTTAAATAGGAAAACAGGCAAAGAGCTGAAAAACATACCAGACAACAAAACTGACACCAACTCAAACATAAGAATGATCTCCTCCAGTACCGCGTCATCACAGAAAGTTTCTTGTGCTTCCCGAGTTTGTCTTTATTTAGTCCACTTCTGACTTTACCTCTTAATCCTGACCTCAGATGCTGATTTTGTGCCGCGTAGCCCAAAACAGACAGAAAAAAAGCAAAAGAAGGTTCATTCATGACAGAAAAGGAAGAGGTCAGGACAGTACCGTGCAGAGACGTCAGCTGAGAGTCTGAGTCTCTGAGTGAGCTGCTACATCGTCAAACACAAGTGGATGCTTTTATTACACTTCAAACCTCCTTCTTTAAAATACATCTTTCATTTTTTCAAAAAACTGCCGTGTGTTTTTAGCTGTCACCTCCTTCTTTGTGTTCTTTCTTTCAATAACACTTCATCATTTAATATCATAGGCTGTACAAAAAGATGGATGACACAACAGCTCTGTAAAAGTGAAGCTGACCCCATACCAACAGGTGGGACATGGTTTTAACTTAAAAGGCAAAATATGTGTAAAAAAAAATTCTCCTTGAAGCTGTTTTTCGTCATTAGTCATCATTCTTGAGGCTCCAATTTTTGTCCAGGTGTTTTTTTTTTGTTTGTTTTTTTAGAAAAGTGATGTTATTAGTTATCTGATGCTGTAAAATCCGGTATGATCCCGTGAGTCGATCTGCTCGTTAAATGGGTGTTTCTGTCAGCGTACAAGTCAGGACATCAACACCCAGACCCCCTTTAGTGAAATCTGTCTTTTTGGGCATATTTTGGCTTCACTTTTGGAAAAAGGAGGGAGCAGAAAAGTTGTCGTCCATCTTTATACATAAAAATTTTGCAAGACATAGCCAAACTTTTCCTCTGTAACATCGAGTTTCTAATCTGGGATGTAATTTTATGTAAAATAACTTTAATGTTTTGGTTTGAAACAAGTGAAAAACTCAAAATCAGGCACCGGTGTGAAACCACGAGTTGTTTTGTGGTTTTTTTTTTAATAATTGTGATGTTTTTGTTGACTTCTTCGATAAACTTTGTGTACAAAGCCTTAGAAATTTCCTGAACCATGAATGTTTTTGATTGATTGAAAGCAGATTTTATCAGTGACATCATCATTAATTATCAACACCTTAAGTTTCTGAGAAGTGATTTCTACCCCCGTTCCCTTTCGTGCTTGATACAGAAAAACAAACTCACTCAACACTTGTGTCGTCGTTATAATCGTTAAAGAAAACAAAAAAAGCTGCTCTCGTGTGAATCAATCACAGAAGTACATTTTAAAGTGAAACGCTCAGGCCTGCTTTTATCAATTTATATCAATTCATAACCTGAATTTTTATTTATCTGTGTGAAGATTTTAACTGTTTCGAACAGTTTATACTAACGATGCTTCTCAAGCAAAATATTAGCGATAAAATTTATTATCCTTCTAACACTTCAGGATGTAAGCTTAGAGTCTGGAGGTTTCTTTTATACTTATATGATGAAAAAAATGATAAATTAACAGATGCAACAATCGCTTTTTGTAGCTTGATAAAACACCTCATTCATTCATTCTGACGAGTTAAAGTTACAGAGACACAAAGTTTGATTTCTTTGACTCTTACTGTAAGAATCTCTAAAGATGGAGGCTGATATGTTGGCAAAACTACACTACTGTTAAATTGAAGCTACTTTAAAGTTTGTTAATACAGTGTAAATACAAAAACAGTCCAACTTTACGCTGACTTCTTTGGCCGGGGACACAAATACTCAGTTTTTATACTGTGTGGATTGAGCCACGTCACATGGAGAAAACACTGGATTTAGTTTGATTTCGTTAAAGAGAGTGTAAACATTCATTAAACTTCTTTGTTTAGCAGAAAGTTTGTCATGTTCCTGTGTTTTATTGATGCATCAATCGAGTGTGTTTGGCAAAAATGGGGCTGATTTCGGCACTACAAAGATTTGGCTTCACTGAGAGTTAGAGTCTGACTGCTGGGGCGTCCTCAGATCTGAAAACAAAAGCTGAGATTTTTAATGTTCATGACGGCGTGCAAGCATCAGGGACTAGAGGGATATGGCTTTTGCAGGAGGAGGGTTCAAAACAAACAACCTAAACTAACATCTTTCAACCTCCGCCCTCGTCCGTTCATTCACACTTAAGGCCACCTCTCTTTACACACAGAACAGAGATTCATACGCATGATCAGCTCAGACAACCATTTAAATAATCATAAAAACAAATACGTGAGCGATTCACCTCCGAAGACAACAAACATTATCGCCTATGTACAACGAATCCGATCAAAACAAGTCGCAAATCATCTGATGAAGAGGTTAATTCATCGTCAGGAAGGCATCACGCTCTCTCCTTCGAGGGGAAACAAAGAAATATCTGCTCTCGTAGCAACTGTAAACAGCAAGAAAAGACAAATGGCTGTCTTCATTCCCTTTAGACACGACACAAGCCGACACCTTCACCGCCTCCGACTGAGCCAGTTTCCCCGAAATTCTCTTGAATAGCCGATCATTTTCGCTTCAAATTTGATAAATTGCTTTACTACTGAGCTACTTAAAGTTTAACTCTCATGAAAGTTACAAAATACAGTCCCAACAGGCCAAAAGAGACAAAAACAAGCAAATCAACATCGACAGCAGTGGGTTTCCTGCAGTGAGGCATGTGGACAGTGTTATTTTCAGCTAACGATGCTACAGTAAAGTGCTAAAGCAATGGCACAGCTTGATTCAAAAGTCTAGAGGAAAATAAAGATATAATTTAAATAAATCACACATCTTCTCCCTGACATGCCTCACTGTCCCTGCAGGCCTGTCAGGACTGTATCGACCAGATCAAAGCAAAATATCTCCTTTAACAGAAAAATGCAAAAATAGAAACAATTTAAATAATCAGCTTTCAATAAATAAGAACCCATGTGCTAACATCGACAGTCTGTAGACAGTGGACTGGATAGAGTCTGAGAAAGTCGAGTAAAGGTGCAGTCCAACCAAAATTAATCCCAAAAGAGAGGAAAGGTTTCTGCTTTCAGTATGTTGTTGTTGCTGCTTTCAGGGAGACATTCACTGAGAGAGAAGAGTTCAGACTGGATGGATGAGGAAGAGGGAGGAGGGAAGTGACATCACACCCTGAGGAGGTCCTCGTCACTGTCGTCCTCGTCCCGTTTCCTATTGGCTGCCGTGCTGTTACCCTGGTTAAGGTCTGAGGGGCGGGGTTTGCTGCTCTTCCGCTTCCTGTCGGAGTCCTCCAGGAGGCCGACGAGGTCTTCATCGCTCTCCTCCTGAAAAATAAAAGATGAGGGTGAACTTTTGTACAAGTTAAGGGCAGCCTCCAGACTCTCATTTATAACAGATAGGCAGATATTACTGTTAAAAAAAAACATAGTCGACATTCAGTAAACAGAGAGCACCCGCGAGGAAAATGAAGCTCTAAAATTGTTATTTGTGTAACACCAAACTGGTTTTGTCTTCAGTGATATTTTTAATATTTTTTTCTCCTGTGTTTGTCTGGAGATCCTACATGTAACCATGGCTGCATTGTTTACATGTGAAATCAGCTGTTAGCAGCCTGTAGCATGTCAATGCTAACTGGTGCAAGGCCAGATGTTTCCCCGCAAGGTGAGGAGAAGGAGGTGAGGACAACGTGCTGGTTCTCAGGTGTGCACTAAGAAGTGAGCTTTTTGCACTTTCTATACACTTTCTTATTTTTGTTTTCTTGATTACTGCTGTGACTCCTGAATTTCCCCTCGGGGATAAATGAAGTATTTTCTATTCTATTTCTAAAACTGGAAAATGAGTCAGTTTTGGATTATTTTACTGTTTCTTGGCTCTAAAGGGAATGCAAATGTGTCCAAACCTCTTCCCAAACATAAAAAATAGTCAGATTTTGTTTGTTTACTTTTAAAATCTTGCTTTTTTCTACCTGCTGTGTGTGTGTGTCTTTGCTCCGCTCTCCATCACAGCCACAAAAAACTTGTTATTTTCCAAAAGTGGGCAAACTTGAATGTTTTTATAAAAATGCTGTCATCTCAGCACGCAGATCTTCAAATGTAAGAACAGCTAATGGGTGCTTCCCAAGTTGCTCCTCAGGCTGTAAAACAAAGGAAACTTGGGAAATTACGTTTTAGAAGCCTTTCACTTTGTTACCTTTGTGGGAAAACTAGGCTTTGAAAAAGTGGGCAGTCATTCCAGGAGCTTTCACTCATGTTAGAAAACAGTTTTAGGATTAAGCGATCAATTTGGGATTGATCTTGAATAAAGCAGTGTGAGAGTCTCCTTGACTCATGCTGCTCACCTGGAGGAAGGCGCTGCGATGGACGGTGGATGGCCTTACGAGTCTGGATGATTTGACCACGCTCAGCACCTCGTCCTCGCTGTCGTCGTCCTGCTCGTCCAGAGAGAAGGAACGCAGACCGTCTGTGTTCACCGGCTTGGTCTTGATGTGGCCGTTACCGTGGTTACTCTTGCCTCTGTGGGAGGATGAGGATGATGAAGGAGGGGCTTCTAGCTCCTCCATGAGCCACTCCATCTCTTCATCACCTCCTTCTTCATCCATGTTGACCTGGGGGAGAAAAATTCAGATTTTTAACTCAACTTTTAAAAAACAAAGTAGAGTGCATGGCTTTGTATTTTGTGTTTTTCTGTTGTTTATATGCTTTGCATGATTTGAAGTTTACTTAATGCAGTGTATTTTTTCCCCTCTCAGATCCTAGTAATGTTTAACACTAGGGTGTGATTTGTTTTCTAATAACTGACTCTGTATTCATTTTATTCTGCTCTGTTGTGCTTTTTAGGCTGCCTTCTTTAATATCTGGCCGAGGACTACAGATAAAAACCAAAAAAAAAAAAACATTTAATGAAATGTCAATTCATTTGCACAGTCACTGTAAATTAAATAAATTAAATCAAAAAGCACAAAAATGATCGAGTTGTACAAAATCCTAATGTCTGAATGATGTAATTTTTGTGTCAATGCATTTTCTAGATACAGTAGATATTTTTTTTAGCTTCAGCATTAGCTATTGCAGGAGTAAGAGTTTTTTTTACTTCACAAAAATTAGTAATTTTTAGGTTTATGGACCATTTACAATCTCAACACTAAAATATTTGTATTCTCCACTGCAGAAAAATATTTAGAAAAGTAAACAAGATCTGTGGTTGCTCCTGTTTTTACACAAAGACCAAGAGGACACAAGAAAAAGAAGATGACACAATCATCGCCTGTGTGCCCGTTATGCAAATTTCGAACAGCACGCGGCAGGTTGGCGAGCAGTCTGTGTTATGTAATCACCAGAGGGTTTTGATAACATGTGCAACATGTGCAGGGAGTTTGCTGCAGGTGTTTTATCTGTATGTGAACATGAACTGATGAGCTACAAAGTAACCACATACAACACTGAGTGTTAAAGGAACTGTGAGGAGTTTGAAAGTGATCTTGAAAAAGTCTCTCTTCTAGATATACACCTGATCGTAATCCACACTTTAAAATGAGATTACCAGCAACAATATTGCTGGTAGGGCTGAACAATTAATCAAATTGAAACACACATCGCCATATGATAGAACGCAATTTACAAGTCGCAAGGGCTGCAATTAAAAGAAAAAAAAGTTTCATGTACAGAGACCTGGAGGGAAAACTGTAACTTGTACTGTTTTGCCAGAAAACATGCAAAAGTCAATCTGCTGTTTGTTTTCTGTGAGCTACAGAGATACGCACTAGAATGACTGTGGCTGGCAGAGCCATATCCTACAGAAGAGGATTAGGGCCACTGAAAAAATAAAATAGAATAAAAAAGTAAATTTCTTTTCATTACTATTTTTTTCCGAGAAAAAGCTAAGAATTCTGAGATTTTGATGTTTTAATTGTTTATTTATTTTTTCCAGTGGCCCTAATCTTCTTCCTTAATACCCCTTATTCACTTTGTTCTGTATAATTTGTTACTCTTACAGACAATTGGAGGTCAGTAAAATTTCACAGTGTTCCTTTTTCTTTTTTTAGTTAAAAATTGCGGCAAAGAATTGTCTATATGTTGACAGTATCCTGGTCGTACTCTAGAATGACTTAGTGCTTCTGCAAAGTGAATAATGCAGAAGATAAATGTCCCCCCCAAAAAATTGAAATTGCAAAATTGGCCCAAAATATCGCAATCAGATGATTTTCCAAAATCGTTCAGCCCTAATTGCTGGTTATTTTAAATTGCTACTTCTTGGCTTACAGGACCAGATTGATTTACTTCACATCTAAGTCTCTATGACAACTCCACTCCTGCTGACAAAATTGTCTGTGTTTTTCTCTGCTGAAAATGATTTCTGTGATTAATTTTGTAGTGATGGTGGACACTGGAGCCTAACTGTCAGACAGAAAAAGGACAGAAGAGAAGAAGAAAGATAAACAGGTGAGAAATAGAGCATGAGCTCAAGGCTAATTAATCTTTAGCTCGGGCTGTAGCACTCTATGACACACGGGCTAAACTGTTTGTGCTAAGGTTGATTCCAACCCACAGTCAGCAGTTATTCTGCAGTGGTCTGTTCAAACTTGAGAGTCTATCAATAAAATGAAGAGTGAGGTTACGTTAGCTCTGATTGGTAGATGACTGGTAGGACATAACCAGGATTTATTAACGTAGCACCGGGCTGCCGATAGCACTACATATAGCCAGCTGCTACGTCTGTTTGATGTCACGTTTTAAACCGTATCACCATGTAACTGTACTGATAAAGGCCTTGTCTCAGCACGTTGTATCCAGTAAATATTTGTCGTAAACGAAGAAAATTTGCTCACTAAATGTAATTTACGACAGTGTGTGGAGACTACGGGCCACAAGGTGGCGAGGGAGTGCAATCAAAAGAGATCCTCCTCATAGCATCTTCAAGGTCTCAGTGGAAACATTTTCTCTGGATAAGCTTAATTCACCTTAAAACACTTATAAATATCAGTTTCCGAACAAATGAAGAGTCTTTTAAGTCATTTGATCGACTTACTTTGGAGTATTTATAAGAGACCTGGTTTCCTCTCCTGCAGCAGCCGGCAACTTTCTGGATCACCAGCTCTCTGTTCGAGGAATACCAAGACAGACAGATGTTTATAAAAACCTGACAAACTTCACACGCTAACTTTTAAACTTCTTTGTTTAACGGGCTCACCTTCTCTCCCTCTTGTGCAGCAGAAGTCCGAGCAGACAGACCACAAGACCCACCAACAGCAGAGTCAGCATCATCCCAATCGCCTGAGTCCGCCTGGACAGAACTGGAGCAATGCTGCCGTCGTCGTCATACGACTGGTCGACGGTCCTGTAAGACCACACAGAATAACGACTTAGACATGTCTACCTGTGCTCTGAATGAAGCTCTGAATGGGTAAAGTGTTTCCTCACGTGAGTCCACACACGGCTTCAGTGTGCCACACAAACAGATACTGGCACCCGTCTGTCTCCAGCATGAACTCAGGGATGCCGATGCCCGCTGAGGGGTTGCAGTGGAACATGATGGTGGATGACACCATCTTTGTTTTCTCACGGCCGCACTCAGAGTCAGAGGGCACCATCACATCCAGGTTTCCTCCTGAGGAATTGGGGTTAAAGTTTAATGTGAAAACCAGCTTTGTTACTCTTTGTTACAATCCACAGACCAAAGATTTGTGGATTGATTTCAGGGTAATTCACCTGGGACTTGGGTAAACATGTCTCAGCTGTTATTTAACATCTCAATGCATAACTCAAGAAGAGGCAGATAAAGGATGATGGTTCCTTATTAATGTCTAACTCTTTTTATTATCAGGAAAGGGATCTTACACTCAGTGACAGATTACCTTTGATGTAATACTTGGCCGTGCTGGAGGAGCCAATCTTGCGTCTGTAGGCCCCGTTGAGTTTGACCTGACAGATGTTTGCGCCCAAACAGCTGGGCAGCGAGTTGTTGGTGATGCCAGAGAGCTGGATGTGGTAGATGTAGCGGTCGCCGTTAGAGCGGATGTCTCCGGACGCTTGATGGTGGCTGAGAGGAGGAATGTGAGAGCAGATATGAACATTCTCTCTGGTTTAGAAAAAAACTCTTTCTCTGTTTTAATTATTTTTGAAAAGATTTTTAAAAGTTTCAAACTGTTTGGAGAAACTGTTTACCTGAAGTAAAGAGCTCCCAAACTGAGGTTGGCTCCCGTATCAGGAACCTGTATCGTCCCGTTCTTCATCTCCACCTCGCGCTGCTTCACCACACACGCCGACCGAGTCTCCCAGCCAATCACAAACTCGCATGTGGCCTCATCCACACTGCTCACACGAACACACACAAACATAGCAGGACTTTAATATCAGCCCTGATGCAAACTGCGGCTGCTAAATGCAGCTTTGTTTGTTAATTCAATGATGAGCACATCTCTATCTATCTCCAATAGATCCAGGTATTTAAAGACAAAAATGAGGTCTGAATTGCTTGTTACAATTAAATAAAATTAGCCAATGGAACAAGACAAAAGCTATTCTAATTTTAAGAAATTTTTTGAGCAATTTTTTCTTGTTCCATTGGCAGTTTTTTTTCACTTGTTGCAAGCATTTAAGACCTCATTTTTGTTGTTGCTGAAATAAGATATTTTTCTAGACTGGTCAGGTAAATGTGCCTCATATTAAAGGTCCCATATTGTGCAAAAATCACCTTATTAAGTCTTTCAGTGCAATTTGTGGGTCTTTGGCTTTCCCCCCAGCCCACAAAATGTGATATTTAATGACAAAACCTGTACTTAGTAGTGCTTGTGATTGTAAAATCCTGACCTAAAACGAGCTGTTTGGAATTTGGGGATTTGCCGACGACAGCGATTCCCTTTTTTGACCAATCAGGAGCAAGTCTGACCTGATTGGTCCACCGGGGCAGATACCCCCAAACCCCTCCAGCAGCAGGGAGGAGAATGCCAAAGTCAAAGAGACATCACTGCTCTGTTTTTGGCTGTAAACAGCCACATAGTTCCATGCAGAAGCTTCCCATCTCAGAAGAAGACAAGACTAAGTGGCTAGAGTTCATTTATCAAGGAAATGTTCCAGCTACACTCAGTAAAACTGTGCATGTGTGTGCTAGTCACTTCATGGCCGACTGCTTTTCCAACTTTGGACAGTCCAACAGAGGGCTAGCGAATAGACTGGTCCTGAATCCAGGCGCATTACTAACCATCCACCAACAAACCTGGGACCCTGGAAATGTGAGTATTTTAAATGCTGTGTGCTGTGGAGCAGATGTAAGAGCTTTTCCTCAGTGTCCCCCCTGTCTCTGTGTTAGCTTCAGGATGCTAACTTCAGCTGCAGTTAGCCTGTTGTTTTAGCCTGTAATGTTACAGTAAACGAGCTTCGCTGTTTTCTAAACATTGTGCACTCAGAGCTCATGGCGCCGCTCTCAGTGACGCTGAAGAGCGGGGCGGTATCAGCGGTGGCTCATTTACATATGAAGGCCACGCCCACTAAATCAGACCGCTCTGAACAGAGGGGGTATGAGAGCCTGGAAACAATGCTGCTGTGCTTGATTTATTGGCTTTCTGGACAAAAACATGTTACTACCATTTCATGAAGACATCAATGATCCATATTAAACTGCAGAAAAGGAGCAGAATATGGGACCTTTAAGCCTAAAAAGACATTTTCTACTGCTAATAAGACAATAACACTGGAGCAGGTTTCAGTTTTTTGCAGAGTACACCACTGTTTTTCACACTTCCAAGCAGAGGGGAGCCAAACCAAGCTAAAAACATACAATTCCTTGAGCAAGCTTATTTAAGAATCTTAAAATAATTGGACCTTGAGAAGTATTCCCAGGTCTTACAAGAAGAAGAAAATTCATTTTTAAATGAAAATACTTGAAAACAAACTCCCTGAAGTCCAATAATTAGTGAAATATACAGAATATTAGCAAGAAAGTTTCTTTCTCTTTGTAATCTCAGTTTTATGTTGCAAGCAATTCAGACCTCATTTTTGTCTTAAAATAACCTGAAATAAGACAATTTTCTGGACTGGTCAGGTGAATGCGGCTCATATCAAGTAAAAGCTGACAATTTTTACTTGAAGTAAGACAAAAACACTTTATTTTTCTGCAGTCTGTCTTTAGCAATGCACCTGAAGCGAATGACGCTAAAGCAGAGAAAGTTTAACCCTGAATACAAACACTCTGTTCTGTCATTAACCGGCACTTGGAAATGGTGAACCAAAGAGTCAATGAGTGTTACTGCAAAATGTGTTTGAAGCAGCAAAATGGCTTGAAGTTATAAGTTAAGACGACACAGACTGGGGACAGGTTCTTCTCTTATCTCCTTCATTAAAGCTGACTAACTGTGGATAAGCACAGCAAAAAACTAGACTAGACAAGTGTTTTTGTCTTACTACACTTGATATGAGCCACATTCAACTTATTAGTCCAGAAAAATGTCTTATTTCAAGTTATTTAAGACAAAAAAGAGGTCTGATTTGCTTGTTTCAAAGTAAAAAAAGACCTAATTCTTAGATAAGATTTCAGTTTTTTTGCGGTGGGTGTTCTGTACCTGATGAGAGCTGGGTGTCCAACAGTGGAGCCGCAGCTCAGCTGGATCACAGTCTTGGCCTTCACCCCGTTGCCACAGACGTCGTCTCCCTCAGAGTAACTCACAGAGATCTTTCCATCTGCAGAAGCAGTTTGAGACCATGGTCATGAACTTTTACCCAAAGTCAAAACACAGCTGTGAGAGCAAGATGTGAAGAAACAAGGGCTTACATAACTCCTTTAACACACTCTAGAGTTCAAGATAATATCAACTAAACTGACTGTCAGACGTCGTTTTCATGTCTCGAACTTTCATCTCTCAAAGAGTTGAGCTGAATGTAACATGATCGTCCTGATTACTCACCAGCGTAGCTCATTTTCTGGGTGTAAACTCGGCCCAGGGTGTGAGTTTGTCCTGAAGCTGAGTGTCGGCACACAGTCGCTCCTTCAGGACAGCCTAAAGATCCACCGTGGATACTCTGACACAGGTTGATGAAATACCTGAGGACAACAAGATAAAAGTTTTCATCATTTAAATTTTGTTTCAACATGAGAAATTAAATTATGGTTTGAAATGTGGAAAACATGCTCGTCTGTGACTTACGAATCCCCCTTATGGCTGAACTTCCACGGCTCGGTGAGGGACGAAAGAGTTCGGAGGTCGAAGGTCTGATGATTGCTGACCAGTTTACACTCCATCTTCCTTGGGGGACAAACGGCGCTGGTCTTCCACTGAAACGTAGCCGAACATCCCGCCGTCTCAGAGAACAGCTGAGGCATACCGTGGCCTGCCGACTGATCGCAGCTGAAGATTATGGAGGACTGTCGCTTCCCAGAGGCTGAGCAGGAAAGAAAAGAGAGAAATAAAAGTCTACACAACCATTCAGAGCTTCGTTCACACATGTGTTTGATTTTTTGTCTCACCTTCGTGGCAGAATCCCCACATCTTGTCTGTGTCATAGTTAGATGTGGTTGCACACCACTTCCTGCCATCGGTCCGGCCGTCTTTGGTGCACTCTGTGTATGACTTCTTCATGAGAGTGAAGGGGAACACACAAGCCTCGCCCTCGTCTGTCACTAGCAGAAACAAACAAACAGACTGTTAACATTGAAAACAGAGGTAAAACCTTAATAAGCTCTCTGACTTGCTGCCTACCTGGTGGGCAGGGATCTCCTCCTCCGTATTTCATCAGAACAGTCTGATCTTCATGTTTGAAGTCCATCGTCATTGCTTTGCTGATGCCAAATGAAGCTGCACCAGACTCAGACACCCGGCAAACTGCGCTGTTCTTACAGGCTGGTTCTGCCACCGAGCCGCAGACGTTGATGTGGTACTTGCTGGAGCCCGCTGGCACCTACAACACAGAGATTCAGCTCTGGTACATTTTTTAATTGCACCCTCGACTGATGCGCTAAAAAAATCCTCAGGGCTCACCTGGACTTCACCGGCGAGGGCTGACAGATCAAAAGTGAACTGAAGCCGTGAGTCTGTGAGCTGGCAACCGCTGGTGTGTGTGGCGTCTGAGCAGACAATGGGGGTCGCCCACTCAAACAAGTAGACACATTCTTGCAGCCTCAGCATCTGTGGAGAGCCCTGAGTAAAGACAGAAAAGCTTAGTGATTAGTTTCAGAGCAGTTTGTGACAGTAAACGTGTGAATTCATCGTTGGACAGACCAGCTCCAGGCCTCGCTGGCAGGTGAAGATGATGGTGGACGTGTAGTTCTGTGAAGGATCAGCTGCACACTTGGTGGAGCTTTGGTAAGTGATGGAGACTTCTCCTGTTGCACTGTTGATCACAGGGCCGCTGGTGGTTCGCCCAATGTCCTATAAAAGGAAGAGACTCTGATGAAGGCAACATTTGGGAGCGAGACTGGAAGAAGGATCATTAACAAGGGTTGCTACAGCTAAAAGCAAGTTAAACTCAAGATTTTTTAAGACTTTTTAATGCCATTTGAAATAAAAAATTAAAGACCAACTTCACACTAAACACAATGGAAATAAACTCAGCATCAATTCCATAGGATTAGGAACAACTGATGTAGTCTGACGGAGATGGAGTATTAACATGAAAGTCCTTGGCCTTGTTTTTAGATTCATGAATTCAATGCCTTAAGACTTTTTAGGGACTCACAGGAACCCTGGTTAACACATGAAATAAAGGAACTTCTACTTAATTAAGCTGTGTTGAAAAGTAGAAGCTGTCTTACAATGGGAGGTCCGTTATCAGGGTCCATACAGACAGCTGCTCCAGGGGGGCAGGTGACTCCTGGGATGGGGTTTAAAGGCTGACAGATATTGATGTAGAAGTCTGGAGAGTCGTCACTTTGGTCGACTGCATCGTCTGACAGAAAAAAAAGAGACAGAACGAGACAAAAGTTATTCTGCTTCAGTTTCACTGGTAAAGATCAATGCAGCTTCATTCATAAATTTCCTAGAACCAAAAATCTTTCATGGACAATCATAAGGGTTGAAGTTTGAGGCTGCAGCTCACTGACCTGTTGCTGTGTAGTATCCACTGACATGAATCAGAGGAGTCAGGTCGATGAGAGCAGAGCCGTTCTGGACCGAACACTTCACCTGAAAAATTAGATTAGAAAGAGCAAAAGAAATGTTAGAAAGACGCCTCGGAGCAAAACGTTTGCACAACAGCAAAAGCAACTTAAAGAGCTTGAAACCCTCTGTTGATTAAGTGACAGAAACACATCCAGCAGTGTGTTTTGGGACATTTCATGAAAGACAGCTGCAGTATTTTATTTTTTTTTGTAAATTTGTATACTTACTGTCTGCTCACAGACCAGGGGTGTGTGGAAAGAGAAGTAGTGTGTGCAGGTCTCAGCTTTTGAGTCGATGTGAACTGGCTCTGGAGGGGATGAGTCCATGTTAGGTGGCCTGTAAAACAATGTACAAGAGCAGTTTCAGTGTTAATGTGACGAATTTCAAAATCTGTTTCAAATTCTCCTATATCTTGAAGGGAAAAAAAAACACGCAAAAGCCCTTTTCAGACACATGCAAATTTCAAGAAATGATCAGAACTGCAGACTTCATTCTGTGTTTTTCTAGTTTCTTGGGTAAAATCTCTGCAAGAAATTTGGTGAGCTGGTGTGACAATGCAGCAGGCGATATTAAAGAAAAATCTGAAAAATTTCGGCTGTGTGGGACATTGTCAAAGAGCCTGAAATTTCCCCAGAGTGCATTTATGAAAGGAGCAAAAAAGCAATAAAAGAAAAAGAATATGAAGATTTGATCTGCTAATCTGATATATGCACAACCTACACAGACTCTGTCCTCTTTTCAAAGGCAAAAATATGTATATGCATGAAAGAAAAACCACAATGTTGAACCTCTTTAAAGATTGCACTAGTTTTAGCGTAGGTTCAGCGTCATTTCTTGTAGAAATTAGACTCCCAAAGTCACTGCAGCATTGGAAATCAAAATAACAAAAAGCTAAAATCAACAGGATTTTTTTCATATGAGCTACACTTTATAAAATATTTGGAGGGCAATTCATGAATAAAAGCTGCTAAAGAAGAAAATCTGAGAAGGGTCCAGCTGCAGACCTCCACTCTCAGCTGACTACCTACACTGTCAGAAGGAAGTGACGAAAGGATGTAAAGTTAAATAAAAAAAACCCCACAGCATTTTATTGAACTAACAAAAAGTTTACAATTAAATAACTTTGACATTGGTCAATGGATCTGGCCTATAAGAGAGTCGGCTGAACTATAGTGGGAAAATCCAGATAAAAACACAAAGAATGTAACTCAGCACAGGAAAAGGAGCAGGGACCTGCAGATGAAGTGGATGATGGTTTTGTGTTGGAGGGCCGGGTTTGCAGGACAGGGACTTCCTCCTTCATACGTCAGCTCCACGACGTGATCCTTGTAGGAAAGTTTTCTGCTCATCTGACCACCACTCAGCACTGTAGTGGCATCCTTGATGCACACGGCTGGAACAAATTAAAAAAATGCGTTGATATATATTAAAATGCTTGCTTTCAGCTTATAGATGTAACTTACTATAAAAAACAAACATGGCACTTCTTTTTCACATCTTCCCATCATCAGATTTCACCTCTTGTGTTTTCATGTTTTAAAAAACTACTTCATAAAATCTGAATAATGCACACTCAGTGACTTCCAGTTCGCTGTGCATCAACTAAAGCCCTTGGGAAAGAGCTGTCAATCATTCAGGAAGTGATGCAACTTTACGTCTTTCACCACGCTTCATAAGTGAAGCACGTTCACGGTGTTACATAAATTGTTTCAACGTCTGACAAAGTAAACAGTAACCACAACAAGTCAATGAGTTCTTGAAACTCTAATTTCCTCGCCAAGGTTGAAATCTGAAAAACTTGTTCTCCCAATCTTTTTATGTGAAGTAAGACTAAGGCTGTTCTGTCTTGTTAAAGGATTATTCCGCTTAAGTATCACAGTCTGAAAACAAATCAGATCTGAATCACCTGCTCAGTGGTTTCTGTGTGCGTGTGTTGATGTTTTCATGATGTAAGCAAGTGACCTCTGATCATTTGAGGTTTGGAAAGCACTCACTGTTTCTCTTTGTAAAAACATAAACACCAGATTAAGGTAGCCTGGAGGGTCTTGAATTCTGTGTTTGGTATTTGAAATGTTACATAAAAAAAAAAGATCTTAGTATCTCTGGTTTTTGCGAAAGGTGCCCTGTTTTGACCATGGACTGTTGCTCATGAGGTCCCACAAAAACTGCTCCCCCTGGTGGCTGGCTGCAGTATAAGTAAAAAAAATCCAGCTCCCCAGTCATTCCAGATGGGCTGTGGTCAAACTTTAAAAAATGAAGTCACCTTGTATAAATGTTTCTCACATCTGATTGTTGTGATGATTTGAAGATATTATTTGGGTGCCTTGCATTCAGATCCTCTTTTTCATGAAAGTTTTATTTCTATTAGTGATAAAAGGTTGAAAACAATGCGTAAAATTTAATGATGATTGACAGCTGCTGTTCTTGTGGGTTTTTTTGGGGGGAGGATTGTAAAATATGTCGGAAGGTAGAGTCAAGAAGTGATTAAACTCTTGAAAGAAAAAAATAATGATTATTTTGTCACCTGGCTCCACTCAGATTCTCTCATACCCCTTTTCCACCAATGCTCAATCAGTGCTGGTGGCAAAGGTTCAAATCACGTTTTTTCAAAGAACTTTCACAGGCAAAGAGCCAAGTTGGTGCCACGTCATTGTGTCATCGTAAAACATCAGGACGACGCTCCATACGTAACCGCTCTGCAGAGGTGGAGGTGGCTACAGATGCATGCGGCAGGACGGCATACAGTTGGTGCTGGGAGTGCTTTAAACTAGGCAGAGATTAGTTTTACATTACTTATTTCTGACTGTGTAGTACACGGAGCGTGCTCTCTTTCTGTGTGTATGGGTGCATGTGTTCTCGCGTTGTTAAACCGAGCAGGTCTTTGCTGAGTGCAATATGGAGCAGGGGAGAAATGTAAACACCTGAACATGAAGCAAAAGTGACACCTCATCGTGTAAGTAAGATAAATAACATCAGGCTGTTTAGTCTGATAAATAAAATAATAAGGTAAACCCCTGATCTATAAAAGACAATGCATTACTGCTTCAACTTCTTCTCCAGTTAAAGTTATGGATGAGTAAACACCAACAAAACAACAGACAACCCACACAGCAGCTTTCATAACCTCTGGCTGCACAACACCGGCCAATGGCTGCGCCTGTGATGGGGCCCTTTTGGCTTCAAAACTGTACAATAGTAAATGGCGAAGCCACGCTGCCCACTCTATATACAGTCAATGGTTGTGGCTGGTTAAAATACCTGGGTAAATGAACGTACCAGTTTCAGGGCTGCATCCAATATTAGTAATGTTTCCACAGATGTTCATGCGAAACATTTTCTGGTGTTCCTGATGATCGAACACGGTGTAACCTCCTTCTATCGTCAAAGGGTTCAGGTCAAACAAATGACCTGCAGAAGAGAGGGGATAGCAAAGAGACTGTTCAACAAAAAGACACATTTCCAGCTGCAGTGGACACCAAAATGATAAAAGCACATCAGCAACAGAGATTAAAAGCGTACATAAAATATGCAGAGAGGAGCGCTAACCTGTGGCAGGGTTGGTGACTCTACAGTCATCATGCTCGACGGCGTTCAGAGGGCAGGCGGCGGCGGTTAACCAGAGGAAGGAGTATACACAGTCCTCAATGGCAGAGATCAGAGTGGGCCTGGAGTCCTGGGTGACAGGAAAAAATACAGTAATTAAAACTCATACTTTGTACACTCTTAGCCTTTAATCTGCATCCCTAGTAACGTTTCATTTTTATGTACAATGTAACAAAAGCTTTCCAGTTAGAGCATGAGGAAGAGGAAGCGTGTCCCTCACCACTTTGTCTTTGTCGCACTTGAAGCGGATGATGGTGGTTCTGTTGCGGCGTCCGTCAGGACAGGCCTGGCCGCTGCTGTACTGCAGCTTTAAGATGTTTCTGTCTGACGTTGGACCAGACACCACCTGGCCCAGACTCACGTAATCATCCCCAACCTTCATACAGGACGCCGCACTGGATGGACACTTCCATGAGCCTGATAACGAAGCAAACAGGAGGTCAGGTTGAGATTTGTAATGTCATTTATCAACTTAACTACACAAAGTTTGATGAATGCTTGACTGGGTGAAGAGTGGAGGTGATGGAGCGTTGCACTGACCTCCCTGCTGAACCAGTGATCTGCAGACGTTGATGTAATACTGTTTCCCAGTGTCTGCAGTGGAGGGCTCCACAATCCAGTTCCTGGAGTCCATTGCCAGAGGTGAAAGGTCATATGAGTGGCCCTGACCGTCACTGGAGCGAAAAATAAAACAGAATATGAGAATCACGTGTGACATGCTTTGTTTGATTTGTTTAACTATTGTATATGCCCAAAGGGGAAGAGTGAAAAGAAATGAGACTCAACACAAAAACTGTTTAAAAGTGAGGAAGAGGACCAGAAAGTGAGGAACAGAAGTGGTGGTAAAGGGTTTTTACTTGTAAGTGCAGCTGGAGGTTTTGACCGGGACACAGGCCAGAGCGGTGGGCCAGCTGAACATGTAGGTGCAATCTGGGGTCTCCTTCAAAAACTCTGGTACTCCCTGAACAAGTAAAAAAACACAACACATGATTAGAAACTTTGCTTAACTTTCTTTCACCAGTTCAGAAAAACAGAAATGTGAGCAGCACACTTGGCTTTAGCTTCATGCTTGTGAGATGAGTGATTGTTGCCCCCTGCTGGATAAATTAACACACATCCTGCAAACAGTAGAAGACACCTGAGAGTGGTAAAGATGTGTTCAAAAGTTTCTTTATAAATTTCACAACATTTAAGGGACGTCGTAGGGCGTTTTTAATAAGATGTGGCAATCCCACCCGTGGCAAATCATCATCATTACGTTACATCATTACCGTTACGTCATGATGATGATTGGCCAAAGGTGCGATTGCCACCTCTTATTTAAGACCTCCTGCCCTTTGATTAAACTGTTTGCCTGATCAAGGTCTGAGACCAAAACGTTGTAAATAAATGATTTTCTTGCAAGTTAGACAGTGTGCGGGAGTCCACCTTCTTGTTCAAATCGACTTTTTTCTCCGACGCACCTGTCTCCTAAATTAGATGTGCAAAGAACTCTCCTGTTTTAACACTTTTTTTTCTAAAAAAAAAAAAAAAAGTTTTCTGAGATTACAGTCAGAATTCCAGCTTTAATTTAAGAAGTCTGACTTGAATCACACAATTCTGAGAAAAAAGTCAAAATCCTGGTATTTAAGTAACAATTCTGACTTAAATCTTAAAGCTATGACTTTAATATCACTATTGTGAAAAAAGACGGAATACTGAATTTAACTTTAAAACTTTAAATTCAGAATTTTGAGAAATCAAATTTTAAAATGAAAGACTCTTAAATCTTGACTTTTTTCCTCAGAAAACTGACTTTAATCTCAGAACTCTGACTTAAATTCAGCATTCTGAGAATGAAGTCAAAATATTGAGATCAAGGACAGAATTTTGACTTTTTCTCAGAGTTCTGACTTTTTTTTCAGAATCCTCAGACTGACCTTATCTCACAATTTTGAGGAAAAGAGTAAGAGTTCTGAGATTTAAGTTGGAATTCTGACTTTTTTTTCCTCAGAATTCTGACTTTAATCCCAGAACTCTGAGAAAAAAGTCAAAATACTGAGATTAAAGACAGTATCTTGTCTTTTTCTAAGAATTCTGACTTCAAACTTGTAACTGACTTTTTTTCAGAAAAAAAAATGTGGAAGTATTTTTCTTTTTTCTATTGCCCCAATCCTCTACCTTATAGCCGTGACTTGAAAATTTAAAAAAAAAAACGTATGAAAACTTCTCTACTTTGAGTAAAACTCACCGGATGTCTGTCCGTTTGGCAGGTGAAGTAGATCTCTGTGGTTCTTTTGTAGATTTTATGACAGGTCTCTCCATCAGTGTAATTCAGCATGAGCTGGCCATCCACATAGCTCAGAACCTGGTTTGCCATTCCTGCTCACACAATCAAACAAATTAATTCAAGAATGATGCAGAAAAAGTGCAGTTTTGTTTTTTAGGGGACAGTTTCCTACCTGCAATCTTGTGGTTTTCTCCGTCCACCTGGCAAGAGGAGACGGTCTCGATGCCGGTGTCTTTGTGGGTGCAGATGCCCCTCTGCAGCCCCTCACAGACGGACAGGTGGTAGATGTACTTGTCATTCCTGACCTGATAATCTCGACCCTTCAGAGAGTTCAGGTTAAACTCAAAGCCACTCCTGGGGTCACGAACCTTACAGTCAACACCTGAAAGGATCGAAGAGACGCATATCTTCACAATCCATTTTTATTACATTTTGACACTTTAACCTGCAAAATTATTGCATGGATGCACTTTAAAATGCCAGTATCATTAATCTGGTATTAAACTGCGTCTCGACCTTTGGACTTCTTGATGGGGCAGGCCTCTAAAGTCCTCCAAATGAAGACATATTCACAGCCATCTTTACGGTCAAACATGGGGGAGCCCTACAAACAGAAAGAAAAAACTGAGCAACAACGAAAGCAGATTGGTATGAAGGCGACTTTTATGTGTGTGCGAGAGCTGATTATCATCACGTGTTTTGTGACTGTCCAAAAGTAAACACTTTCTTGCATAAGATTATTTCAGATCAAGACACAGACACAGAAGACGCTCTGATACTCACATTGTTGTCATCGCACTGGAAGATGATGCGTGTGGAGTAGTGTGATGTGGGACCGCACTGATCTCCGTTCTGATACACGATGCTGATGGAGCCATCCTCCGCAGCCTGTGGACTGGACTGGACGTAGCCGAGGTTTATGCTCTTTCCATCAATCTCACCACAAGCACCCAGAGGTCCCACTGGGAACACAAGAGGAGCATCAACAATTTAGTTTAAAGTCTGTTTTATTTCAATGAGTCTGGTTCCTATATACCAGGCATTTGGCAAGACAAGCATGTTTCTCTGAAAGCTAGGGAGGTTAGTTTGATAAAAACAGGAAAGAATTGAGGGGCTGTTCAGGTTGATTCGGCCAAGTCCAGAGCAGAGGTAATGTTTACCGGTTATTCTCCGTCTTTGGCAGAATTTTTTTAACAATGATGGAAAAATCTGAAGGTTTTCCATCATTTTGACGGGTTAGGAGACTGGTGAGTGATCCAGTCCATCACTTTCTTTGTCACACACAAGCATCTATTAATCACCATCACCACTGCAGTGGACCCCCTGTCCAGTTGGTGGCGATTGTGCATAATTAATTAGGTATTATGTTGACATGTTGTTGTCATGGGCTGTTGCTGACAGTGTTTAAGATCTATGGAGTTAATGCATTGGGGCGTATCTGTGACCATGAATCCAGGGCGGCCTTTCTCGTACATCGAGACCGTATGCTCCAGGATTTACCCCTAGTAAGGCAGCTGGTCTAATCCTGGGTGAGGTCTATAGTTTGTACAATAATATACACTCAGTGTTCTTTACGTCTTGACCAGTTTTTAACTGTGTGTTTGAGTGGGTGAATAGTGACAGAGACAAACACAGACCTGGACAGTTGGGCACAGGAGGAAGAGGTTTGCAGACGTTGATGTAAAAGCTGCGAGACTTCACTGCACCCGTCTCGATGGCAATCCAAGGGCTGTCGTCTGCATCCCGCATCAAGCGACTCAGGTCGTACTCATTACCATGGGAGTCTTCAGAAGCAGAAAAGTTCAGTTAGACTTAACCCAACACTCATGTAAAAATCAAAGCTGTGTGTGTTTGTTGTGTGTGTTTGTAGTGTGTATACCAATGATCTGGCAGTCGACAGGAGCAGGGATGCAGGCCAACGCGGTGGAGAACTCAAAGAGGACGTTATGAACCACGTGCTGAGGTAAAGTGCTCAACTCCTCCTGCACCATTCTCAGAGAGCCGGGGTGAGCAGATGAGTTGCAGACAAAGTTGATGGTGAAGGTGTCCCGGGTGGCTGATGGCAAAAAGAAGCAGAGTAATGGATGAAAATGTGTTAAAAGTGACCTGACTTCATACGTTTTTATATGGTTTGAAATTTTTTTGTAGATTAACACTAAACATTGTCTGATGGCAGTAGAATACGTCAATCATTAATTTTATATTTTATTCAACAAAAAAGGCACAAATGTAGAGGAAGAAGTGGCTGTTTTTAGTAGAGCTGTGTAAAACGCTCTATTTTTCAGCATCGCGTCATTTGACGTAACAAAAGGGACTCACATTCCTTTACTCCGCTTTGAGCCAATGTGAAAAACAGGTTCTCATGAGTGAGATCGGACATTTTGAGTCGCGTGTATTGTCTTTCCTTCAAAGTATTGTTTAATTTGACCATTCATGAAGATGATTAAAATGTGTTTGGATGGAGTGATGCAGAATTACTAGCTTAACAGGACATTAAGTCCACTTTTTTGGACTGGGTGAGTTAGCTTTCGTGCTCAGATTGGTTTCCTGCAGCTGACAAGGCGGGACTTAGTTTCTCGAAAGGAAGATTGATACGATGGGGTCTAGTTTATAAAGTCTATGAATGGAGTTCAGGATGGGATACTGGAGCCAGGTCTGGGTGAGACTGACGCCGCTGCTGTCCCGTCAAACAACTGACCGATTGACTCCATCCATCAGGACCATCCAGAGTTTCACGGCACTGACCGATTTTTAACGCAGAAGGACAAATCACATACTAAAGCTTCCAGGAGACCCTGTAGTTTAATAATTTAGGAATTTCTTTCAGGATATTATTCACAAGTTATTTACCAATAAATTTCTTAACATTTGTCGTTAACCTGCAATATGCCCTATACGTAAAAAAATCCCTTTATTATCAGTCCAATTAAAAATACAAACAAAAATCAATGTGTCCTGGCGTTGTTGACAAAAACTGACATTTTATTGTTTGTTTCATTTTGAATGAATCATTCCTGTGGAAAAAATCCCAAATGACTGTAAATAGTAAACTGCTGGCAACATCTTACTCACCGGTAGGAGTGTCAAGAGGTCCTTTATATGTGAGTTTGAGCAGGCCGTCAGTGGAGTACTGAAGCGTCTTCTCCACTCCCACCGGACTGACCGGGTGTCCCTCATCCAGCTCACAGCCGGCCATGCCCTGTCCACATTCTGCGACGTCTGAGCAGATATTCACCTTTCAGGAGGGGAGGAGAGACGACAGTTACTCTATTTAATTTCTTTTACTATTTTTTTCTTCATTCGGCAGTTAAGGGTCTTAAGATTATGATTAAGAGAACATAAAAAGAGGAAAAGTATATATGAAGAAGCTTTTATGTGTTCAAATCACTACACATATGGAAAAATGCTCCATGACTTATATTTTGATGATCAAATCTCTCACCAGGAAGTCTTTCCCGTTTGCTCTAGTCCTGTATCCAGTCTTAGACGCCAAAAGCTGAAGGTTGAACTCAAACCCAGTGTTAGGATCCACCACAGAACAGCTCTGAAGAAACATACACATCAACTTTCAATTTTTTGTCCAAGTATCTCGTTACACTCATCATATAAACCACCAGGCCTCACAGGTGTGCATATAAACAGGGTCTCTGCAGGTTTAACAGGTCAAACTTAAGACTTTTTAAGACTTTTTTAAGACTAAGATGAATAAAATTTAAGACCCATTTCCCGTCCATACGGGCAAAAGAAGTACAAAAAACATGAAGAAAAATTGAAGGCACGGTATTCCTTGCAAAATATTCAAATTTTTTCACAGCTCTTTTACAGCAGAATACAAAACGGTTGACCACACGAAAAACTTTTTTAAGGATCTTAACCCCTTTGTTTTTTTGGTAAACTTTATTGTTTTTAAAATGAGCTATATTAATAAAGTGGATTGGATTAGATAAAACCACCATAACCCACTATGTTGTGAAGTAGATCAGCAAAGAAATGAGACCACATCGAGTCTAAGTCAAACATTTTAAGACCTTTCAGAATCATATTATAGACTTTTTTTATTAGATTTTAAGAGAATTTTAGACTTTTTAAGGCCTTAAATTCAAATTATTGTATTTTAGACATTTCAAGACTTTTTAAGACCCGGCAGATATCCTGATAAAGCTGATCTTGTTGTACTCACATTGTTCTTTGTTGTTTTGATGGCACAAGCCGCTCTGGTCTTCCAAATAAAATTGGCGGTACAGTTCTGGTACATCAGGAATCGAGGACCCATTGACTGCACAGGCATGGATACAGAGTCATTTCTCAAATACATAAAAAACAGTCAATGTAACCCATTTACACCACATTGTACAGATCACTCTGTAGAGTCAGACTCACCAGAGCCCCTCTGGAGCATTCGAGGTGGATGCGTGTCGTGTAGGTGAGCTCCTTGCCGTCTGACGTGCAGCTAGAGCCGTCTGAGAACTCCAGCAGCAGCCGATCCCGGCCCTCGATGATCGGTCCTCGTTTGGAGATCCCCATGTTACTGACTGATACCACCTCTGTAGGCGAGCTCTGAGGACAGAGGGCAGAAAGACGTTATTTATGTGTTTGATGAGAGGATAAAAGCTCAGAGTGACATAAACAAAAGTGCTTCTGTGCACTCTTCAGTTTTACACACTGTCCTCTGAACCGTACAGACCTGCCCTGATGTGTACTTTGTCTGGCAGACAGAGGCGTGGCGGTCACAGCCCGGCACAGCGTTGATTGGTCGACAAATGTTGATGTAGTACTTCTTCAAGTTTTGGGTGTCAGTCATGTCCATGACCTGCCAGTTTGAGGTGGCGCGTGACAAGCTGGAGAAAAACAAAGAAGAGGGTTGGACTGAATCTCGTTTTTGCTGCCAATTTTTTTTGTCCAATAAACAAAACATACAATGCATCTTTATCTCACCTGGACAAGTCATACTGATCAAGAGTTTGTGGATCTGTCACCAAACACTCATGAGGCCTCTCATGACATGCGTAGGACGTATACCAGCGGAAGTTGTAGGTGTAGTTGTCCTCGACCTGGAGTCAAAAAAAAAAAAAAACACTTAAAATTTGAATCCAAAAGCTTGAATCAGCTGGTGCATGTGAGGGCGGGTAAACAAATACACAGCAGGAGGAGCAGTTCAAACAATGGAGAGGAAGAGGAAGGGAGAGGTTTTACCTGGAATTCTGGTTTTCCAGCTCCAGCTTCTGGGTCACAGAGGAAGGAGATGAGCGTGGATCTCAAAGTGTGTTCTCTGTTGTTGTACTGCGAGCCGTTACTGTAGGTCAGCTTGATCAGGCCGTCGTAGTAGGACAGATGGGAGTTTGCTTCTCCGAGACTCCAGGAGCTAAAGCGACACAGGGAAGAAGACTTGTGTCAACATTTCCTTCAGGTCATCCAGAAGTTTTTTGTGAAGTGTTAAGATAACATTCATTATGATAGGGGCTGTTTAAATACAGATTAAAAGTCTAATAACAGCAGCTAAATATTGACCTGACCTCTATAATAATATGCCAAAGAGTAAATGCTGAGCTGTGCCTAAAAGCAGAAACATCCGTCAATTGTTCACCTCTTCTCCACCTGGCACGCTCCAGCCTTCGCAGGGCAGCCGGCAGCTGTGACTGGACCACAGACGTTGATGTAGTAGTCGTAGCTGCCGCTGGTCAGGTTGTAGTAACCGCCGTTGGCTTTGGTGAGAGGAGACAAGTCGAAGGAAAACTCTGTGGAGAGAAGAGGACAGTTAGAGAGAAGGGAGCAGATCACAGAGCAGCAGCTAGATGGCAGCACAGAGAGCTTTTTAATGATTTACACAAGATGTCAACAAGTCTCACATGACTGAGAGGTGTGATCGGTGTGTTTATCAGCTTTTTTTCAACTGTCGAAAGACTGAAAAACAAATCCAGACCTGCTGCACATGACTGTACCTCGATGATTATCTGTTTTTCTTTTCATGACACAAACTTTCATCACTACTTTTTTTCTACCAGTGTAGAAGTGTAGAAAGTTTGTGCTTTCACTGTTATTATAAAAAATCAATCTTAGAATTCTTTACATTTGTTTTTTTTTATTCTTTTTTCTTTACACACATTCAAATCACTTTTGCTGTTGATTTTGAATTGTAGTGGTAAATGCTGACAAATATAAAACTGCTACTATCTCTATCATCCTCGTTACATTTGTCTGAAAAATCTTTTCATATTTGCTGTCCTGTTTTTTTTATTTCAACCACCTTTACAACCTTCTGCCTTTTTCTAACTGAGTTTATGTTTTAGCTTTTATTTCAGTCCTAATTGTCTAATTTAATGTTGCATGGTTCTTGTATTGTCTGGGTTTCTGTGACATTTGCTCTGGCTACGGTCTGCTTTTGTTTCCCTATGCTTTGTTGTCTGCATTTTCCTTTGTTATCAAAGCACTTTGTGAAATTGTGTTTTTAAAGGTATTGGTATTATTATTATATTATTTTTATTATTATTATTATTGTTTGAATAAGATGATATCTTAGCTCTCCTATGTGAAAATGAAAAATCTGATTTAAAATCAATCTTGAGTATGTCTAACAAAAAAAAGAGAAAAAATATAAGCCTGTATACTTGCACACCCTTTAAAATTGATTTAAAAAAATTGAAAACATTTTTATCACAGCAGAATAATGGCACTACAACAATACTCACTAAGTATGTTTACATGCAGCTTAAGAAATCAAACAATGAGCTCATAGTCAGACTATAAATATGCATTTAAACAGTTTACACAGACTGGGAACGGACTGAGTATAGCTCAATCAATACACGATTGGTTTAGGACTGCGGTTGGACTTAGCAGGACTCAGTTTTTTCAAATTCATGTGCTTCATTTCATTCTTTGTTTATAAGCTGGGTTGAAAAAAAACTGAGATGTCAGATCTCCTAAATAATCTTAAAAACTGACTCACATGTGGTTTTCATTTTCAGGAAAAAATGGTTTTAGATACAGTCTGTAGTCATTACCATCATTATTCAACTTCTCACCTAGTCTGGTGTAAAAAAAAGTGAACAGAAAAAAACACAAAAATCAGGAATATTGAACAATTGCAATTTAAATCAAATTGGCACCCCAAAAATTGTAAAAGAATCGAATCGGGAGACAATCACATCGTCTCAGCTCTAGGTCTTGGCCCACCCTCAGCTACCAAGCACGAGCAAATCCCAGAGGAGGAAGTAGCTGGCCATGATAAACAGGACTGCTGTGCTCGTAACAAAAACACTAACTAAGCTTCCTAAGAGAGAATCATAAGGAGCTACAGCTGCATCCATGTTGGCCATCGTCAATAGAATGTTGCTTCCTCTTTGGGTGCGTGCAAACATACTGACTGAGAGGGTTTGTGCATTCATTTTTCTCACCAGCCTGAGAGTCTTCCACCTTGCAGTTGTCTCCTTGCGTCTTAGAAAGGACGCAGGCAGCAGCAGTGTGCCACTCCATCTCGTACACACACCCGTCGTCTGAAACACTGCGGAGGATAGGAGCGCTCTCCAAATCTCCTGCAAGACAGCAAGGCAGACAAAGTGTGTGAATTAATTGCCTGTAAACAAATCAAACAAATATCAGATGAGTAAAAAATTGAATCGGTTTCACTCACCTGTTTTACACTTGAGAGTCAGGATAGTTTGTATCCTTGTCTTTTTATTGTTGCAGAAGTCTCCTTCAGTGTACACCAGCCTGATGTCGTTTCCTAACGTGGTCTTCTGAGGAGATGAGAGGAAGCTGCCCAGGCTGATGCGGTTGTTGTTCTTATCTGTTTATGTTTGAGGTTATATGAGAATATGTCATTCATAGCAAGAAGGTTAAATGTGTTCTTAACTGATTTTAACCATATAACTGGTGAATAAATGTCAAAAATGTGGTCTCAAGGAACTCAAACTTGCAGAAGCTCTTACCCATGGCACAGATGGAGGCATTGACCGGGCAGCCGACGGCATCTCCCGTCTGCAGCACTTTGTGACAAACATTCAGGAAGTAGCGCGAGTCCGGCTGTGGAGACTTAGCATCCACTGCCTCCCAGTTCCCATTGACCTCTGACCCTAAACCAACAGACATGGACAAAAAGAAAGAAGACTGCTGATGAGCATAATATCCTACAAACATAATAAAAACAAACTCAAATATACTCACCAGGGAATTTAGTGAGGGGGGAGAGATCGTAATGTTTGTGTTCATCTCTGACTCGACACAGCAGATCCTCCTTCTCCTTGACGCAGGCGAATGCAGTGTCCCAGTCGAAGTAGTAGGTGCAGTCGGTCTCCCCGGCAAAAACTGGAGCCCCTCGCCCACCGTGAGCTGCAGGAAACAAGGCGGAGGATGAATTAATGGTTATGATTCAGATAAATCTGTGACTGAATTGTCGTTTTTGAGAGTCTTGTAACTTTTATCTCACATGCAGTCTCGTTGCACTCAAAGTTGATGATGGTCATCCTCTGGAAGCCACTGGAGCACCTCGTGCCGTCTGGATAGATCAGGGTCAGGTCACCATCGGAATAACTGAAGAGGCGTAAAAGGCAAACACATGAGCACAGAGGGAAGCAGAGCCAGAAGGAGAAAGAGTTAAGCACAAGTGTAGAGATCTGGATAGCTTCATCACGACGTATTAATGTTCTTTTTCCATCCTCTCATTTGTTTGCAGACTCAATCACAAGGGCTGGCACACAATTACAAATAATTACATCCCATCATATAATCAGTAAACAGAAAGCTCTGGGTGAGATAAGAGAGTCAGCTACAAGACATTTGAACCATTTGAAAGTGGGACGACACTGCAGTCTCTTTTAGTTTTTTCATCTTTTTTTGTCGTTTTTTTGCATTTAGAGTGGGTCATTACTTTGTATGGTTCATTTTTCGGTCGTGGACACCAAACTGGTTTTGTCTTCAGTGATATTTTTACTATTTTTGCTCCTGTGTTTGTCTGGAGATCCTACATGTAACCATGGCTGCATTGTTTACATGTGAAATCAGCTGTTAGCAGCCTGTAGCATGTCAATGCTAACTGGTGCAAGGCCTGATGTTTCCCCACAAGGGGAGGAGAAGGAGGTGAGAACGATGTGCTGGTTCCTGATGATATCGACCTGCCCTTCCATCCATCGTTATTGGGAACGTAAGATCTATCTCCAATAGGATGGACGAGCTAGCTGTGCTAACCCAGCAACAGAAGGAATACCAGAAGGCAGAGTAGCATCATGCTACTCACAGACGTGGCTAACGAAGCTAACGCCAGACACCAACACCACATTGGAGAAGCTTCACCTGCTGTGAGCAGACAGGATCCAGGAGACAGAGACTGAACAGACTGCTGAAGAAGCTCAGTCCTGGACCCTGTGGAGGTGGAGGCTGGCTGACTGGACAATGATGGACAAGCTGTCAGCATCCATTTTCTTATAGACCTTTTTATACTTTCTATACACTTTCCTACTTTTGTTTTCTTCATTGCTGCTGTGACTCCTGAATTTCCCTTCTGGGATAAATGAAGTATTTTCTATTCTTTTTCACTAGTCAGGATCAAATATAACTTTCCTCTAGCCTCTTACAGACTGCAATCACTGTAAAACAATGAAGAAGAGTTCTGCCATCATTACGCCTTTGTACTTACATATTACACCCACAAACCACGAAATAATGGTGTCCCAGCGTGCAATTGCACATTGCAGCAAAGAGTTAGGGAAGTGCGACGTGAACACATGCTTGGACTGCCCCACACACACACACACACACACACACACACACACACACACACACACACACACACACACACACACACACACACACACACAAACACACACACACACTCACACACACAGGAATAGTGCTGTTAAGCTCTGCTAGCTCTGATGATACACACCGCTACAGTCTTCCCCGCTAGAAGAAATAAAATAAAACTTACCAAGTGTTTTTGTTTTATTTCCAATAAAAATGCCTTTTTAGACTACATATAAGCCACATTTTCTCGACCAGTCCAGAGAAAAAGTCTTATTTCAAGTTACTCAAAGACAGAAATGAGGTCTGAATTGCTTGTAATGAGTAAAAAATCTGCCAGTGGGGTGAGAAAAATGCACTTGTATTAAGACATTATTCTAGTCTTGACAAGCACATTTCTCTTCCCCCACTAGCATTTTTAATTTGTTCCAGCAATTCAAACCTCATTTTTGTCTTTAAATAACTTAAAATTAGACATTTTTCTAGACTAGTCAAGTAAATGTGGCTCATATTTCACCAAAAAAGACATTTTTCACTGAAATCACACAAAACATTTAGTAAGATTTCATTTTTTTGCAGTGCCCTCATTCCTCCTTCTCTGTTACCGCACCATTAATCCACCATTTAGCGCCTTATGTGCAATTTGATATAGAAACTACTCTAATTTAGAATATTCAACTTCTACTGACATTCATATCAAACACCACCTGTTTAGCCACGTTTCTCTGCTTAATTTATCTTCTTTGGGTCAGCATTGACTGATTTGGGTTTTTTTTGAGTCTGAACACGCCATCTTTTTATTTCCTCTAACTAAAACATCAATTTGTCTCCACGCTCGCATGTTATTACCGTAGCGTCTGGTTCTTGTATTTTCCGGTCACTTTGTTCACGCTCCCAGTCGTCTTCACCTGGCAGGATGATATGTACTGCTCGTCTCCACACTCGCGAGTGGGGACCTCTCCACACACGTTCAGGTAGTAGATGTAGCTCTCATCCCCGTTTTCTGGCCCAGTGTGCGCATAGTACGGTGTATCTGAAGCTGATCACACAACATCAAAAGGTTAAAACAGACAAATAACTCTTCACCATGTCGGCTGGCATCTTTCAGATTTATGCAATATTCTCATAGCCAGACAGTTGTCAAATAAAAAAAGTAATATAAATATTAGAGATATTTTTGGGTAATTTTTAGCTGGGTTAGAAGGTTTGAAATATGGAACTAGTCCTTTAAAAGAGCTGGATCATGACAAAGAAGTAAATGTTATGTGTTATGTTTTCTGATACCACCTCTGCTACAAATTCTTTCCCATCATCACTTTTGTATTTTTGAAACAGGAAATAAATAAAAACTTAAAATCAAAACCACTTTTTTTCAGACTTTACTCTCTGACCTACATTAGATTGCACAACGAGTGGAAAATATTTTTCTATTTCTATTTATGAGTTGACAAAAACCAGGTCGTTTTGAAAGATTTACTCACAGGGCTACTTCCTCTATCAGGGATAAAAAAGGAGGTTTATGACCCAATGACTCTTGCAGGGTAGATGTGTGATGGTGGATATTTCGAGAAAAAGCATCTCTTGAGCACAAGTTTTGTCATTTCACGCCCACAGAGGAAATTGCCACCCTGTTTGAAAGTCTCTTTGCTGCAGTTTTGGTCGTGACTTCTCTATAAGAATTAATTTCTCAACAGGAAATGTTCTCGTAAATAAAAGGTTAAACAGAATTCAAGAACAGATCAGACTCACAGCTCAAAGTTAGGGGTGTGAGGTCTATGGACAGGTCGTGCTGATCACTGGTCAGTTTGCAGGTGTGGCTCTCCAGGTAGTCCCTGTGACACGCGTATTCTGTCACCCATTCCACCTCGTACCGACAGTTTGACTCTGCTGTCATCTTTGGAGTGCTTCCCTGAGATGCCAAAACAGACAATAAGTAAAGCTGTAATATGCTATTTGATTTAAACTCTTAAATCTGTTAAAAAAATACAACAAATACAGGTTTACAAGTATTAAACAGCTACTAAAAGGACATTCAAAATCATCATCTTGGAATCTATCTTGTCCAAACCTGTATTATCTTGTTTCCTGGAGTGATTGTTACCGTATTTTCTCTAATCCTCTGCAGTTTACACAAACAGACCCAGATGTAGGAGTGAAACTTACTGAGTGTCTGCTCGATGGACAGATTAACGTGATGGTGACAGCCGGATCGTGTTCATTGCAGACGTCTGGGCGAGGAGAACCAGCGAGATCATACTGTAGCCTCAGCCTGAAGAGTGAAGAAGAAACAATTACACTTCTGAGAGGAAAGACTGAAAAAAATTGTATCCATCCTTTCAAGATGCTACGAGGAGGATCTGTTTTAATTGGACTGCAGCGCCACCTTGTGGCCCGGAGTCTCCACACACTGCCGTAAAATACTTTTAGCGAGGTGTTTGTTTGTTTTGGAATTAAATTGAGATTGGATCAAAACAAATGTTCTTTGTTCAAGACAACTTTTTACTGGATACAACGTGCTGACGTACGCAAGCAAACGTAGCAGCTGGCTATATGTAGTGCTATCGGCAGCCTGGTGCACCACTGTATCTGTAGGTCGATGTAACAACAAGTAAAAACTGTCAGTTTGTAAGTAGCTTAGTAGCTGTCTATATTAAGCGCAGCTGGCAGTCTGGTAGGGATGGGAATTGAAAACCGGTTCGTGTTGAGAATCGAAAAGAAATGTTTCAATCCATCGATATCGTTAGCTTCACATTGACTAGTCTGCTGCAGCTATCTTAGCTTAGCGGTTAGATAACATTTCCCAAAGAAAAGTCTGATTCAGGATTTTCCGCTTGAAGTTTTACTGAAGAACTAACTTCATAAAGAAATGTACATCACTCTCTCTCAGGGGATTCATAATCAGTCCATTCGAAATGGTATAATTCACCTTATTTACCAAAATAACTAAACAGTGCAAGCTTGATGCTAACACATATGATAAACTGCATTGATATGCTAGCAGTTAGCAAACATCAGTATAACTTCAGCTTCAGAACAGAATTGCAACTGTCATCACAGAAACATATCACATCAACTCTTTGTAAAAAATACTGAGAATTTCAGATGTCAAAAGCTAACAGGCTAATGAAAGGCTCATGGCTGACTTCATAACTACGGAAAGCTTCCAAACAACTTAAACCATTGCTATAACCACTTTGAGACACTAGATGGCCCACTTGAATTATTAATATAGTACAACACAGTTCATCAACGTCACATTGTGTGCAATTTTTACCTGTTTCTGTATAATTATGCCCAGAAATATCCAGACTCAGACTTAGTAACATTTTATTCACTTACATTATAAACTCGATTAAATGTTGTTGACACAGAAAACTTGTAAAGCTACTTTTTGTACAAAAAAAATTCACAACAGGAATTGATAAGAGAATCTATACAGAATAAGATCGACAAGCAGAATCGATAAGGGCATCGGTATTGACAAAATCTTATCAATTCCCATCCTTACAGTCTGGTGCTCTAAGACATGTCTGTAATGTGTAACGTCAGTGAATCCTGGTCATGTCCTGCCAGTCATCTACCAATCAGAGTTAACGTAACCTCACTCTTCATTTTATTGATAGACTCTCAAGTTTGAACAGACCACTGCAGAATAACTGCTGACTGTGGGTTGGAATGGACATTAGCACAAACAGTTAAGCCCCCTGTGTTAGCCTATAGCTGGTGCTCTATCTCTCTGTTGTTTATCTTTCTTCTGCTCTTCTGTCCTTTTTCTGTCCTTTTTCTGTCTGACAGTTAGGCTCCCGTGTCTCTTTTCTCACTACTAAACTTCATCAGCCGGCGTGGTGTTGTCCAGAGACCTAGACTTGCTCGACACGATCAGGAAGCTAAGAAGTAGCATTTTGAAACAACTTGTGACCTGTAATATTGGCAATGATAATCTCATTTTAGAGTGTGGATTACAATCAGACAGACATTTTCGAGTGTGTCTTAGCAGCTGAATAAACTTCTGAAACAGTTTAACTGGATTTCAGAAAGGCGAGTCAGTGAATAGCAACAGAGACATCGAGTTAAGAAGTGAATTTTGAACCCTGTTTAGCAGATACCTGTCATTAGACAACAGCTCCAGTCCTTTGGTGGGAGAGCCCATGTTGTAAGAGCCATGACTGGTGACCAGACAGGCTGCAGAGCCTTCTGGACAGAACTTGTCTGGTTTGTCTGACAAGGAATGAAGAAGAGAGGAGGACAAAACAAAACTTAAAGATCCCGGTTGATAGATGTCCAAGTCTACAGCTTTAACAACATTTTCTGCACTCACTGAGACTTCTGCAGATGTTGATGTAGAAGTCGACGCTGTCATCACCATCGTCCACCAGGTAGCCGTCATTTAGTTTGATCAGAGGGTTGAGGTCATGTTTCTTACCGTCTGAGTCAAATACGTAGCAGGGCACCTGAGCAGAGAAGAGGCAGCTTAGACTGAAGTAGACTGAGTATTATTTAAAGGAAAACAGATGGTTAGGCACACATTTTTCATACAGACTTAATTTACACCGCTTATTTTCCTTTATTAGTGTTGCAAGGCCTTGATTTAGAATAACCAAAGCTTTAAGAGCGTGTTTTATTAATTTCACACACTCTTTCATTTGCTCCATACCGAGCTCACCCCAACAGTTTCACTGTGACAATATCTGACGTCTTCTTCAGGAGGAAACTTTGAACATCCAGACCAGTAGGAGGATTTCCTCTTTAACACTTCTCTGTTTCTTATGTAACACACCTCAGCATCAGTTACCGTCCTTCCTGACCCTTCTTGTCAGTTAGGTGGTCAGACCACCACCTACCTCTTTGTGTGGCTTGAATTTGTTTTTCTTGCAGGCAGTGTAGGTCTTCCATTCAAAGTAATGCACACACTGAGACACAGCCACAAACTCTGGGGTCCCCTGCAGGGAACAAAAACAGGAAGATGAGTAAGTTTTATGTTAATTAGAGTGACCCTGTGAACTGGAGGCTTTCAGATAAAACTGTCAGTGGATATCCAGTTTACAATGGCTGTTGTACATATATAAATGTGTCAAAATATACTTTAAAGATGTTTGAGAGGGATGCTTCCCACTTCAAACCAAAAAAACAAGTTGATTTCTGTTGTTTTCATGCTTTAGATGGCAGTTTTCATGCTTTTTAAAGATCGTGATCACTCGCAATATGGTCTCAGTTCCTCCCAAGATAAATAAAAAAAGAGAAACATCACGATGCTGCTTCTGGAGAGGTTGAAGGTTCAATGCCTGCTCAAGTGCTTCTCCAAACTACTTGTTTAAACATTCAAGAGAGTAGACAAAACAAGAAACTTCTTTTGTTTGACTTCTACCTTAGGACCTTTTTTATACTGAGTAACAAATGGAAAAGATGTGTAGTCAAAAAAACAGAAGTGTCAACTCATAAGCTGCAAAGTTTTTTTAAAGGTAACTTTTGAAATCAGCTTATCTGAAATTTGCTTTATGACTCCTGTTTTTCATCATGAGACAAATTTTTGTTCCATAAAAGTCACTTTCATTTCTCCACTTCACACTTCATAATCTGAAAACAAAGCACTTATCGTCTACGAAACTGCTCTTTGCTGCTTGACAGGAAATGACACGTGTGGATACAAAGCCATCACTCAGCCACAGCTGAAACCTCAGACACACTCACAGACACACACACATCTGACTGAAGTAAGCAACAAATTTGTACCTATGACTGTCATTGCCGTTCTATGTTTCCATTTGCTGACATTTAAAGCAGCTGAGTGCATGCAGCTGCTTCTTATAACCAAACCCCTCCTCTATGATTTAAGCTTTGTCACACATTCACAACAAAAAACAGGGCTAACTTTAATTTGAAAATATTCAAATAAAAAATTAAATAATGAAAGTGACTTGGGTGAGTTTCATTTTTCCATCAAATTCTCTGTCATAACATGATGCATGTATGACCAAACAAAATATCAAAGCATTTTTTCAGCATAAAACTACAGATGATACACATGCAAAAGTTGCCGCTACAGCTTAATTTCGGTTTTGAAACACGTTTTCCAATAAGCCAATGATAAAACTAGAAAAACACTCAGAGAGCGCAGACCTCCACCAAGCATATTGTGACTTTCACCAACACTTTAGTCTTACTTCAATGTTATACTCTCTTTCAGCAGACTGTCTGCTACAATTTGGCGTTAGTTGCAGGTTTGTACAATAATATGTTACCTGCCCCAGTACATATTTCATATTCCGGGTCTTAGTATCCAGAATATTGCCAGGATCTGGATCGTTCTTTCACATCTGTCAGAAATTATGGTGACCTTGTCTTGTATTGTTTAGCAAAGCAATCCGACCATTTATGGTAGAGTTATATACACATATGGTGAAAATGGCCCTATCTCACAATGATAAAGAATCCTTTAAAAAAATCCTAGATCCAGACGGTGATCCAGATAACCTTCAAAATTTAATCACTTCTTCCTTATCCTATTTTGAAAATTTCTTGAAAATTTCATCCAAATCTGTTTGTTAGTTTTTGAGTTATGTTGTTCACAGACAAACAAACAAACAGACTCTCCAAAAAAAAAACCTTCTAGGCAGAGGTAAAGGTTGTAGACTGAGCAAGCATCTTCAGCAAACTAATAAATTCAGATGCTCCTGAAGTTGGTTTCCACAGCCTTAAGGCAGATTAAAAAATTAAAGATAAGACTAAAAAGCGCACATCTTTCCAGCATGACTGGAACATGCTGTCTTTGACCTAAAGCATACTGTACTAAGCTGTGCTGTCTACCCTCACAACAAAGCAGCACTGTTGTTGAATGGATCCAGTGTGGATGTGGCTCACTTCTGCATTGTGCTTTTAATCCAAAGATGAGGTATGTGCACATGCAGTGGGTTAAATAATAAAATGTCCTTATCGTCAGTAGATTCTTGAATAACTAGCTGGTTTTAAACATAATTCAAATGTTTTTTCCTGGAGTGAAAAAAATCACACCGGTGTCTTGGTTTTACAAGTGACCCTCTTAAGTGACTGCTCTGAGATGAAGGTTTGTGGTTGAGTGGTGATAACAGCTGTTGAAACCAGAAAAAGTCCCTTTTTATTTTAAAGTCAAAGTTTACTTATCAGATATGCCTTTGATAAATAACTAAACGAAGCAGCTGTGCGGACTTTATCTATTTCAACAGTTCTCAACACATTAGCTGAAATTCCCCAGTTAACAGGGTAACACCAGTTTGCTATCTGTGTGTGTGTGTGTGTTCATATACAAACCTACTTTTTATTTTTCAATGAGTCCTTTGTGTTATTTTCCAAAAACTGCTTGTGCTTTCATTTGAATATCTCAGTCTCGCTGCCGTTTGTTTGGTGATTTGCAAATTTTGCAGTCATGCTTCATGAGAGGATGTGACATAATGCATGCTTCAAACAGTGACACAATTCATCAGTATTTAAAACAGCTCTGAATTTCAGTATTGCATAACTGTTTGAAACAGTTACTAAAAAGAAAACTCATGGATGACTTTCACAGTTAAATATATTTTGTTTCTGTCTTTTAATATCTTAAAAAAACATAAGTTTTTGGCCCTGATGCAGCTGAGAGAAACACATCAGGTTTTTCTTTTTTTCTATTTTCCTAGTTAAATTGAATCTCATTTAATGGCTCAAAGAGGTAAGCAGGGCTTCTATGGCTCAAGGTTTCTTTCTCATCCTCCTGATCTGCAATCTCTGTCCTTCAGGCCACCACTTAGAAAAACATATCAACTTACAGATCGTTATTTCCCGAAAGGGGAAAAAAAAAAACTTGACTTAAATCTTACCATGGTTTTCCCACATTGAAAGCTGATGCTGGTCTGGATGTTGTTGCTGCTTCCAGGACATTTTACTGTGTTGTTGAAATCCAACACTAAATCTGAGAGCCTCTGCAGGGACAGCTCACCTGTAAAATAAAAAAAGGGCAAATTACTGACACTGCCATGTTTCCACACCTGTATACCAATAATGTTTAATAGGATGGCAGTAGGAATGGGTACCTTTCACATTTGAAACAATACGGTACTGATTTCCAGTACCTGACAATTGGTATCAATACTCAATGGTACCAAGTTTTGGTACTTTTAGGAGTTTATGTGGTAAAAAATATCAATTTGGTTAATAATAAAATGTAAATTCTTTTCAATTTCACTTATTCATTTTTCAATATATAACCTTGCAATGCTGTGTTCATGTCCAGCATGGAAAATAGACTACTCTTCCACTCCCTCAATGTCATAAGGATGCATTTAGTTACCTAAACATGGTACCTTTCGATTTTCCGTGAATCGGTACCCAGATCAGTCGGTACCTATAAAAGTACCTAATTTGGTACCCATCCCTAGCTGGCAGTATGGAGACTTATTCATGATTATTAGTATTGTTATTTCATTTTTCTATAAACATTCTTTTTTTTAATTTTATTTTATTCTATTTTTTGTTAAATCATTTTCTGTATATTTAATTTCGTAACTTTCTCTTTATTCTATTTTACACACTTTACAGCTTCTGTTCACGTTATTCCCTTGTTAACTGCTACACACCAAGTCAAATTCCTTGTATGTGCAAATGTACTTGGCAATAAAACTTTATTCTGATACCGAAAAAAGGTAATATTGATATAAAGAAGAATATTTTGAAAGAAGAACTCTGAAAAAACGTGTTGCTAACAAGGGATCCTTCGAGATAAGTTTCTTCAGTGTTTATAAACCTGGCACAAAAAGTAAGGAAATGTGCGATTGGTACATTATTTTGGTGTTGTAACAATGTAGTCTTGGCAATAAATCTTATACCATTGGAAAGCCTGTTTATTTCCCTTTTAAATGGAGCCACATTCGTAAGGAACATGCAACAAAAAACCAAGACATACTGGTAATCTATCAATGTTATAAACAGGAGCCTTAGCAGTGTGAAGAGCCACACACAGCCATACACACACATTAACAACAAACAAGCTATTATTATTATTATTATTAACTACTATTAAGACTTGCTAGACCTGATCTTGAATGTTTGCACAGTTTTATTGACTTTAAGCTACCCAGCATATTTCAGTAACAAAAAATAGGACAGTACACACATGTATCCTGAAAGTCCACAGACACAAAAACACTGGCTCTCATTTGCAGACTACCCAGACAGAGAGAGAGACAGACTAGCCGGGTAATGTCTCAGTAAGCCAACCTCCTTTGACCTACTGCTCTGTAAACTCACAAACGCACAAGATAAACCTCTGCCCTGCTGTAATATCAGGGGTGACCCTGACCCTGCTGTCAGTACAGAGTACGTTTATCATCAGAATAAAAACAGACGGCAGTGGGAAACGTTCTGCATGTGAAACCTTCGACTAGACATGACTAAAAGGAAATACTGCAAGAGTGAGCGATGTCTGTGAATGTGTTACTCAGTTTTATAGCTAAGAAAGGGTAGCATTTGCTTGTGTATGTGGAGGATTAACAAAACAGGTAAATGATTAGTCTGTTTTCTTTATTTCTGGTGTTTGAACAGTGAGAAAAGTAAGGCAAACAGCTGAAAAGAAACTTGAAATAATAACTAAGTATTGTCTCCTTGGTTAAAAAAATAAAATGAGATAAAACTGTGCTTTTGTTTTAAACAAAATTGTTTTTTAAGAGTATAAAGAGAAGCTTGTGTATGCGCTGTGAAGTGTGTTGGTATGAGCCTGCCCCCTGCTCCCTCTGATTATAGCCAGCCTGTTATCACAAAAGGGACCATAAAGGAATGTAAGAATGTAACACTGTGACCCACTAACACTGTTAACACAGTTACTGAGGGACAAACCGTCTGAATCATCGGACCGTGAGGGTGAAACTCATGTCCCAGCCTGCAGCAGCACTGCTTCAACTTTACCTCCTTTAAATGTGAAATACCAAGGTTTCAGATCTTTGTTTTGGTTAGAAAAAGTTTACATTCACTCCAAGCTTGGTCTACGCTTCTGTGACAACGACACTCTATGTGGGTGACCTTTTCGTGGACACCACGTTTCTGAGTTGGGTGATTCCAAAGTGCTCTGCAATACCACTCCAAAACACATGAGGGCAGTGTCATCTGTGTGAATGCTAGGTCACCTGTTCCCAATACTGCTATGTTTGCTATTTCAAGCACATTTTGATTTTTATCAAACAGCAATTATTGCAATACAAACAGCAAACAGAGAAAAAACGTTGGAACTGGTGGAATTTTGTACGACTTTTCTGTTTTGTTTTTTTTCTCCGGTAAATTCCTAGTTGGGGTGGGAGAGAAAACGTTTTTTTTTGACAATATCAAAATCATGATTCTTGGTCAAAACATTTTTTTTTTTCAATTTAAATTTTTCATTTCAGTCTTTGTTTATAAAATGGATTAGAAAAAAGTTACCACTTTTCTCCAGCAGAGGGTGAAATGGTTAACTCTGACTCACGTGATGTGCATTTTATGGGCAAATATGGCTCCTGATATAGTCTGTAGACATTACCATCATCATTTAACTTTTTCACATGGTTTGGTGGTAAAAAGTAAACAGAAAATCGCAAAAAACGTAAATATCAAAGAATCAAAATTAAGGTTGAATTGCCCCCCCCCCCCCCCCCCCCTAAAAAAAACACAATAGGATGGAATTGCAAGAATTAGGAATGGGTACCTTACACATTTGAAACAATACGGTACCAATGCTCGGCACCTGGCAATTGGTATTGGTACTCCATATACCAATTTTTGGTACTTTTTTTGTGTGTATGTGGCAAAAAATATCAATTTGGTTAATAATAAAATATATATTTTTTCCAATTTAACATATTTATTCTTTAATATATAACCTTGCAATGTTGTATTCATGTCCATCATGGGAAATTTCCTACTCTTTCACTCCCTCACAGTCACAAGGATGCATTTAGGTACTTAAACATGGTACCTTGAGATTTTACGTGAATCAGTACCAGTACTTTTGACAGAATTCAGTCAGTACTAGGGCTGCACAATTATTGCAATCGCAATCGCAATGTCAGCACATGCAATTCAGATTTTTAACCCAGCAAGTCTGTAGACTCATCATGACACAACTTCTTTTATTAAATCGCAAGCACAATCGCAATCGCAATATTGTCCACCTAATTGCAAATTGCACCTTTTCCCCAAATCCTGCAGCACCAGTCGGTACCTAAAAAGTACCTAGTTCAGTACCCATCACTAGCGAGAGTAGCATATCGTCCCAGCTCTAATTCCTGGCAACCTCAGCTACTGGTATTTTACCCTAAATGTAATATTCTTTCAGGGGAAAAAGTATTTATGATTAGAAATAAATACAAGTTGCTAGTTAGACAAAACAATCTGAAATTCTTTTGTAACTGTTACTCTAGAATTGCTAGTAAAACTCAATGGCAATACATATTAGGTGGTAATGACTGCCCTTGTTGTAATACCTAGTTAAAAAAAAAAACTCTGGGAACCACATGACGGTCATTTGAAAAAAAAAAAAATTAATAGTCACTTTTCAGTTCTATGTTGAAGTGAGACTTTGTGACACCACAGAATTTGATTTGAGGAAGCAAAAGGAGACATAACTGTCCAAAAAGATTGATGGATCATGTGTCGGCCGATTAAAAGTGCAGTAACACAGAGAAAGAGAAGGAGAGAAGGAGAGGAGGAACAGAGAGAGGGAGGGAGAGCATGACTGTCTATTTGTGAGCATTTATGCCTGATGATGTGTTCCCGTGTCATGTGATAAGTCAGCTACAATGATTAAACTCCAGCTCATCTGACCACACTGCTCCCTCTTCAAGTGGCCATTTCTTCACGCTCTGTGTGTATCTCAAGCTTCCCTTCAAAAACCTTTAAAACATAACAGTAAATTCTTGATTAAATAAACTGGAGACATTCCCTAGATGACAACAACATGAGTCTGCAGTCTCCAGTCCTCAGAAACCCGAGCACAGCGAGTCTCTGCTGCCAGAGAGGCACCAAATACCAAGTTGTCAGTAGGAAGGTCAGAACCTGAGGCTGCAGGACGGCCTGTTGTTGTCGGGCTCTGAAATAACTCTGTCTGGCAGCATGTCGTCTTTGAAAGGTCAAAATCAAAGACAGTGATGTAAGTGAAATTGAGTAACAGTCACACATTGTTTGACATTGTTTAGATTTAAGCGGCTTTTTTTTAACACTTATAGTTTTATTATTTGGTAAGCAAAGTAAAAATTTCACTGAAGGGGCCTGTTGATAATGAAAGGAGATGGATAATGTGATGTAGCGTGGAAAAGTGTGAAGCAGGCCTAAATGAGAATAAATCTGATCAATGTGAGGACAATAAGAAACAAGACTTCTTCTTTCACAGGAGCAGTTTCAGATCTAAAGCAGATCTGGAAAACATCAGATGAATTTTCTACAGAGACCGTGTCTGATCAAATCAATTCAACTCAAAGTCCAGAGAAGGATGAAGCTTGTCTTCTGAGGACTTTTCCTTGTGTCACATTCAGACAGAAAAAAGCTTTAATTCACGATATATTGAGTGAAAAAAGCCCTGACAGTTTACTCAGACCCCAGACTTTCAACCTAGATAGTTGATATCTTATCAATTCGCAACAAAGTTTTGGTTAGACCATAAAAAAAACACCAAAAAAAAAAAACTACATCAGGCAAGGGCTATTTAACGGCAACAATGACATGTATTGATGTTTTTCTGAGAGTGATAGTATCTTATTGAAATCACCTCCACAGGGAAAAGGTTCTTAAAGCAGCCACAGATATTTGAGCTGTTCATCAACAGAAAATTTAATCTGCAGCCCAGTTAGCAATAGCTGACAAAAGATGTTTGTCAGAGGTGTGAAAAATATCAATACAGGAATATATTTTTGATACAATATTTATATTTCAACTCCTAATATCCATATTTTTGTGAAAACAAAAACAAAAGTTCATTTTTAGTGGAGTTGGATGTAGCTACTCAGCTTTATGTTGCCCATAAACTGTATAACAAATATAATCTTAAAGTGTATTCAAAATATTTTATTCCTAAACCTGATAATATGGGGTTTGATGCCTTAAACATCAATGGTGTCTCTCTAATTTTGGGCCAGTTGGCTTAAAGTTATTTTAATCTTAACTTTTGATAGTGTAGAAGACTGATTAAATCCTATTCATACTAGCTTTTTTAAGCAATATCAGATTTTTTATGAGGAACATTGGTTACACCTAGACATGCCGATTTCCTTACTTTTTGGGAATCAGGTATCTGTGATCGGCCCATCCTTACATATGAAACTGATCTTATATACCTCTGGAAAGGTCTGACAGCCAGCCATTGTTGCTTTTTGCTCTGAAACCTAAAACTCAGGACACTTTATTGGTTGCTTAAGTTAAAACATAAAGATTTTATTGTTTCACAGGTGTTGATCAACAGTTTTCAATAAAATAAGATTGGAAAATTGAGGGTATATGCTGTCAGTTATAAAATATCAAAAATAAAAATTGGTATCGGCAGGTCAGGCTTTTTAAAGATCGCTGATCGGCCAGAAGATTGTGATCGGTGCACCCCTAGTTACACCAGTTGACATTTACCAGTTTCACCAACTGACCACGACTTTCAACCAAATATTTTTTGCAACATTAGTTCAATGTCATAGTAGTTTAAGAGATAAATTTGTCGCATTTTGTTTTCAAGTTAAACATTTGTATGAAACACTGCATTTGAATTCAAAAACATTGAAGAAGTAATGTTATTTTCAATCAAATATCACAAAATATCACAAAACTGTGATACTATGATGTTACCAAATTATGGCTCAACTACTGTAATTCTCACCCCCAATGTTTGTACTATTTTATTTTTTGGGGCTAATACATTTTTTTTCTCTTTCAGAAGAGTTTGTTAATCCTAACATCTTACATTCTTGTGTAAATATCTGGACTTTTATTTTTTAGGCCACTATGATCCAGTTCTTTTATCACAAGTTTCTACACAATTTGTAGATATTTTTTAATTAGCAGCTCCCTGTTGCATGTTTACAACCTGTACATAGAAACTGGGACAGTATTAGCAGCAGAATAACTTAACTTCAAGTCTTAACTATGATACTTGTTGGCTTCAGTTGACTTTCTTGTTATCCACAGTAAATCTGATTATCTCTACCTCTCAAGGGCTGCTGCTGATTAGCAATAGCTAAAAGAAAATATGATCCCCTTTCACAAATGGACTTATGATATTTTACAAATAATTTCAGTATATTTAGACTTTGATATTTTCAGGGACTTTCCATTCACACATACCCCTCACAGTGGGTTTGTCAGACGCTCTCTTGGAACTTAAATTAGTTGCAGGAGGTGTCATTTTCCGTAACTATGTCTGCGTTCATATCATTACAACATGACCATATATGGATATTTTCACAAACACAAAAGTGAAAAATGTATCATAAATACAACGTGGCAGAGCAGCTCCACTCAATGTGAATGTCATCATTTTGCCCACTTGCTTTACCCAACCTTTAGCTGCTGCATTTACTCATGAGCTTCAGTGCTTTCCTTAGGTTTACAGCCTTAAGGGAGAGGGGGTGATAACATACAGCGATTTATTCTGTTAAATTAAAAAAACAAGGGATAGACATGATTTATGTAAGAGGTAACTCTAAATTACTTTGGTTGTGAATTAAAAATAACTCAACTTCCAGGGGGGTGGGTGCCTATATAATGGTAGAGGAAACACTGAGCTCATCTTAAGTTATAACAGGAAATGTCCCAGGGGGGTCAGGAAATTTACAGTAGTTTGGTGCATGTGAGTGTGTGTGAGTGTGTGTGGAAGGGACCTATAAACTCTTTGGAGGGTAAGAGTTGCTAAATGTGCAGCTCCATCTGGACCCCCTGCTAACTGATCCAGGACAGAGATGTGGATCTTGCTGACACACAGCAGCAGCACATTTAGCCTCATCAGCACAGAGATCAGATCTGCTAATGCACAAATAAAGCTCCCTGCAGCATCACTCCACTCAGCATTCAAAGAAACCCTCTGAGGTCTCCCATCAGCAGCAAGTCTTTAGTGGAGTTTCCTGCTTGTTTGATGCTACCTGCCACTGCAGAGCTGAGAAAACTGTCAAAAAACAGGGGACTACCTGCCACAACAACCCCTCTGTTCATGGGATTACATAACTTAATGAGGAGTCTCATACAGCAAGGTATAAATCAATGCAAGGTATAGGTCTAGATCTCACACACACTGGCAGAAAATCTTTTAAAAACTTTTAAAGTGATTGCATTTCCATTTAAAAAAAAAAAATCAAATTATGGAAAAACAACCAACGAAAAAAAGACACAGTGCCTCTTTGAGGATCATTTTTTCCACTTAACAGAAATCACACATAGTGCTCGAAGCACTAGATGCAAAAATAACAAACTGTCAGATTCTAGAGATTGTATCTTTAATAATTATGGTAATTTCAAGTCAATTTTATGCTTCACACAGACGAAAAGTTGATGTAGCCAAACTGTGAAACCACAGCCCTTCAGATGTGTCTTTATTTCCCAGCAGTCTTCAAATGTTAAACTTCCTGCTGTGACTCAGTCCTGAGATGTTTAAGGACACACAGAATACTTTTTTCTGTTTGACATTCAAATACTCTGGTTATTAGGTTTGAATCTATAGCAGGCTATGAAGCCAATATTTGCTCAACATCAGTCTACACCGTAACACATTCCTGCATGGATCCTTACATTTCTCACATAGCAGAAAAAATAACGCAATAGACAAACAACTAACTTGGTTTGTAATCAGTAAGTGGCTGTTGGAAACTGTACCTTTTGGAAGATGTAGACAAGGAAGAGAGAGTTAAAAAGATGTTTCTGAATTTGATAAATGGAAGATCATGCTTAGGATGTTATTAATCGATAAAGAATGGACTAGTTCATGTGACCTTTCAAAAGTTGCAGTATTTGTTTGCATACACTTTTTATTTTAACTTCTCTTATTAGAAGATTAAGTATGGATGAATATAGTAAGTCAAATGTTAATGTGAAATGAAACAATTACAATTTGCAACTCTGTCTAAAAGGGTCACTAACAAAATAGTAGTTAAAGCTACACCTCCTCACATGATAGGTCTACATTAGGGAACAGAGATGATGACCAAAGTGCAGCATTCTGTCTTTGGCTTCAGCCACTATCTCTTCAGCAGACTGTAGTTATACCACCACATGCAGCTGATAAGCCCTGTCTTAAGTAACTGTAAAAGTCTTTACTGTGTCCCAGTCGTCTGTACTCACCTACGGACTGATCTGTGTTGGTGGTGAGATCCCGAGCGCAGACAGCAGTGCCAGGGCCACAGCTGGTTGATGGTGAAGACTCACAGAGCTTCAGTGTGTAGCTCACTTTGTTATCCTGGTCTATAGCCTCCCATTTATAGCTGCAACACAGGAAAATTAGAATATTTTAGTTTAGATGGTGTACAAGATCAAAAAATATTTTGCTGATGTATGCTCACACACACACATAGGGACAGAAATAGACTTGTATTAGGGTCTCGGCCTTGCAGCAGCAGATTAATAAGTCCTTGTTAGTGATTTTCTGATTTACAGAGTGAGATTGAAAGCTGTGAGGTTTACTTCATTACTTTTTTGTTTGAACAGTAACATGTAGGGTGGAGTTCTCTAAGACAAAGACAATAAGCAAACACAAAAAGCTTAGCACAAGTCATTTTCTTTTTAAGGTGTGTTGAAAACAGAAATGAGGAAAGTGGATGTAAAAATAATAATCACAGCAACAAAAAAATAAGAAAAAAGAAAAAGAAGAAAGCTTTAATATCTTATTCAAATGCAGAGAAAGACTCATTTGGAAGACGGTGTTTTTCAGGCTCATGTGTACTGATTAGCTCTGACATACAATGCATAATAAAGCATTGACTGATAAAATACAGTATCATACAGTATTGCATAGCAGCTTCTAAAGATAATACAAATAGAAAGGACTGATTTCATTCAGGTAACTGTTTTATAAACTATAAGAGAGCAGTTCTGTTGCTGTTAATGAGAAACCTTCAAGAAGCGAGGGCAAAACAACCTCACTTTTTTATAGAGAGCTCATTTATTGACATAATAGGACAAGTAGGTGGGACAAGATGATTATTACCTTGTTTATTTTTTTGGTTCCTTTATGGGTAAGTTATTTCCAAATTAAAAAAAGAAAAACAAATGAGTTTTGGCCTTAAAAAGCTATGATGTGAGAAGCATCTATTTCCCTATAAGATTTAAACAGCAACTACAAGAATTGGAAAACCACAGGCAGTGAACCTGACTTTACAGTTTTTGGATGTGTGGTTATCATTCCTGCCTTATTGCTGAGTCAATATTTGCAAAGCAGCTGCTCTCCCCTTCACTGGAACTCCAGCTGGAGTGAAATAACTTTTTTTTTGGTGTATGTAAACACACAACAGGTCGTAGTTTGTTATTCATGAATCAAGTTAGCTAATTACGACACAGTTTGGCATTATATAGCATTATAGTTTTAAAAGCCACCACCAATTTGGCAGTTGGGCTAAATTTAACGGACGTTATTTTTAAATTCAATTTAAAAAGCCGTTAACTCTGTTTGAACGAGACAATTCGAGAACATTTGGAGCTTGGGGAAATTTATACGACTTGTAGGGCTCGAGACATTCTGAATGATGACGTTAAAGGAAGGGGGGCTCGCGACAAACTTGAATTCGTTTTGGCGCTCGAGACCATTTCATTTAGTTCTGGTAAATTCTAAGTATCGAAACAAGCTGTTGGTTAGCTAACTGGTTGAACACGGTTTTTACAAACAAAACAGCAATTTTGATAACTTAAAAATACATTAATCGCTATTTTATCATTAGGAGAGAAACCCCAGTAAGAGAGTTACACAAAGAGGCGATTGAGTCATCATTAGCTAAATATAACCATACATCTTATTGCATTGTTAAACCGGGTGAGCATGTCTGACAGCGTGCAAATAACACCATCACCTGGTGTATTTCTGAACAAAATAAACCTTGAGTCATTAAAGAATGAAGTACAGTTATCGTTAATGTAATTTAAACGGATCCTACAGCTGCAATGTGTTGGAGCCGCCGGAGGTGTGTTTGTTACCTGCAGAGGTCCTGGTACCACAAGCTGCTGCTACTGTCCTCCGCTGCTCCATTCCGGATTAACAAGCATCCCAAACACGCCACCAACCAAAGAACCAGCTTCAGAGGCGAACAACGATCACATTTACACTGAAGTGTCATGTTTTAACGATGTAATTATTTTCTGTGGAGCCTGGCTAAGACGACATGATACAGCAGAGTCTCTCCGCTTCGGACCAAATCAGTAGGAAGTGACTGCACCACATGACAGGACATCACATGACGCTCATGATGCTGACTGAGGCTGCGTTCAGGGACCGTGGGAAACTACAAAACATAGAGATCCGCCACTTAAAGCTGTTTGCGTTAACGAAACAGAAGTAAAAGTTAATACATCGTGGGTAGTTTACTTAACTGGGGGTAATTTCACACACAATATGACTTTACTTTTTTACAATCAAGATAAAAAATGTTGATAAATTATGATTAGCTGAATGTAGTAAGTAGGCTAATGAAAGTACAAGTGCTCAGGATATATATATTTTAATCTTACCAGCATCTATACTGTTGCAAATGTATATAAAAATACTACTTGTGCATTAATCCCTAACAACTCACAAAAAAACTGTATCAAATCCTTCCTATCAACATCTTAGACATTAAAACTTATTACACATGATAAGACACTAACTACAATGCTAACAATATATATATATATATATATATATATATATATATATATATATATATATATATATATATATATATATATATATATATATATATATATCAGGGCGCTCTATCCAGCACTTGCTTCTTGTGTTTTATAGTACATAAATGCAGCATGACAAAACGAAAACAGCAGTCAATCATCTGTCTGAAAGCTATTCACCAATAAAGACTTGGTATGCGGCTTTACCAGTTGAATAGCCAACCAGTTTGATTGGTGGCACCTGAAAGCAGCACCTTTATGGCGCACAGCCAGGTACTTCAGTTCACAAAGCTTTCAGCCCTTGAGTTTTACCCTTTACCTCACAGATCCATCCCTTTCATCCCTAACTTTTTACGACAGCTTAACTTGAATATTATTTAGCATTTGATAAACTATTTGTTATTTATAACAAAGAAAAACGCTGTAGATGCACTTGATCAGAGTTGTTTAAGTGTTAAAGTGCTCCCTCTAGCGGCCATGCCAGAACACTACAGAAACTGTCACTCATCACCTGGGGGTGAAAGCAGCCTGTGCTCATTCATTCATGTCTGGCTATCCAAACAGTCCTGAATTGTGAGGTGTTTTCCCATGGTTCTATTATTAGGCATTTTTGAAAACATTTAATCTTTATTGTTTTAAGAATGTGGACATGTTTGCTCTTTAGCTGAGCTCTTGTACATTCAGTTTTCAGGGATCAAAACAAAAAGCTTGTACAAAAATGTCAAGTAGTGTAAGCTATAATTCAAATAAAACTTGAACAATTTTTCTGTTGCAGACATCCAAAAAATGGTTGATAAGATAATCATTTTCCTCTTAATGTTTAATGATGTTGATTAAATGTGCACATTAATAACATACTTCATTGTGACTGGATACAGTTTAAAGTCTTTATGGTGTGCAAATAAATGTTGACAGGAGAGTAAAATGTACAAAAATATAAAATTGAAAGACTGAAGTAAAATAGTGTATCTTCTAGTTAAGCCAACTATTTTTTGTTTGTTTGTTTTTAGAAATCTAGCACCCTCTACTGGTCAGAGTGAAGCTGAACAATAATAATCAGAGTGAAGTATTCACACCTGTTGAGATTTCTGATAGTATTTGGTATTTCAGATAACCTTTTTCCATCAGCAGGTCAACAGGAGCTTTGGTTCCAGTATCTGTCTCGGCTGAAATTTTTGCACCATGTGGTTTCTGATTTTCCTCTGTGTGTGCACAGGTACAGATTGACACTTTCATACTCCACATATTCTGTCAAATAAAACGTAATTTTTGGTTCAATTTTTTTTCTTTAGTTGGTGGAGGGCCGTTAAAGTGGGACGATGGGGGAAAAATTCATGCTCAAGGTTTGTGAAGACAGCTGCTACACTTTAAAATGATAATTTAGTATATCATGAACATACCAGCAAAGTTAACTTTTTTTTCAGGGACTTTTTTAATCCAAATGTCACTTATTTTTTCTGTTTAAGCTGTGGACCTGAACAAAACTCATCATGTGACCACTCTGGCTCCAGGTTGGTGTCTGGTTTTTGCAGTATTCACATTTGGTTGTTAAATGAGAAATTTCCTGACTGAATTTTACTGAATATCCTCTTTTCAGTTGGTGCTGGGCCCCGAAGTGGAACCCACAATACGACTAGTCCAGCCTCAGGTTAGTGTTCAGTGGGTTTACTTCAATTTGATCACCTTCATATAGTTAACACTGACCTCACCAAACACTGTGCTGAATGAAACGAAACCCACAGCATTTAACTTTATGTATGCTGCTTGGTGAAAGAAATAAAGATTAGAGGTAATTTAGAAAGAAGCCATCACACCTCTTGTGAATTTTCTGTAAAAATTTTTAAATGAAGGCTCTTAATTTTCAGTTGGTGACCTTCCCTCAAACGACACCAACAAGGCAACTTGCCCACTCTCAGGTTGGTGTTCATAGCTGTCACCTTAAATGAGATGCCAAAGATTAAGAATTCAGTCTTTTAATCCATTGGGAGTAAAAAGAGCTGGGTCACCACCTTTACGGTCTTTTTTTTTTTCTCTCTCTCTTTCCAGCTGGTGACCATCCCTTGAATGATACCCACAATGAAACTAGTACAGCTTCAGGTCTGTGCTTACTTTTTTTTATTTTTATTTTTTATAATTATTATGTCTATCATATTTTTTGACAATCCAAGGATAAGAAATTTAACCTTTTCTGTACCAAAAAATACAAAGCATACCGTTTTGACAGTGAATTTGTTTTCAGTTGGCAACCATCCCTTGAATGATACCCACAATGCAACGAGTCCAGCTTCAGGTTGGTGCTCACTGATTTCAGACATTTTAACCATATCTATCAAAATATTTTTTTTTACTTTCTATAGATGAGAAATTTAATCTTTTCTATTCATTCTTTTTTCTCCAGCTGGTGACCTTGCCTTGAATGATACCCACAATGCAACTAGTCCAGCCTCAGGTTGGTGCTCACTGGGTTTATGAGCCTTTAAGTACCATAGATTTTTAACATTCTTGACATGAAAAAACTGCTCTTTTCCATAAGAAAAAATACTGAACTAATTTTTATCCACATAATGGATTTTTTTTCTCTCTTTCAATTTCCAGTTGGTGACCGTCCCTTAAATGACACCCACAATGCAACAAGTGTAACTTCAGGTTCATTCTCATACGTACACACTTTTCTGTTTGGGTTTAATTTTTCTTCTTCAAGTAGGTGTTACAGTGGTGGGGTTTTAGGACTTTAATAATTTGCAGTAATTTTTTTTCAATGCTCAATATACTTTTATTTATTTTTTTTGTATTGCATCTTGTAGCTTGTGTGGTATTATTTCATCAAAACAACACACAATTGTTAAATTACTAAAAAAAAAAAAATCAAAAGCTCTTAAATCAATATTTCCTTTTCAGTGGGAGATGTGCCAACAAATGACACTCAGCATGCAGCTCATCAAAAACAGGGTTTGTTCTCATTTGTTTCACTTTCATATTGAAATTTTATATTAAATAATCCTCTAAAAATCTTAAATCACAAAAGCTATGTTTAAGGTTTAAGAGTAAATTTTAGATTTTTTTTCTGCCTAAATTCACTGCATTCCAATTTTTTTGTTAAATTGGTGGCTCATCCTCAGCAAATACCCACAATGCAACAGTTCGAGACTAAGGGTTGTGGTCACAGAAAGTTTAACTCTGAAGAGTTTGGTTTCATTTGATTCTTAGTTTCTTGTTGTCGTCATTGTTTTTTTTTCAGGTAAAGTTTCTCTAAAGCTTGATCCACAAGAAGCCAGTGCTGAAACCATTGAAGGTAAACTGGAAACATGAAAACTACAAACTATTGTTGAAATAAAAAAGTGATAAACAAGGGTCTTAGATTTCTTGTACACATTGACCCCACAGAGCTTCGGGAACATTTTGTAATCCAGGAGGGAGACATTTTGATACCGGTGAGATGCAGAACTCATGAAGAAGAAATTTGCAAATGACCTTCATGAAATATATCACAAGATATTTTGAACAAGGGACATGTTTAGATTTGGTTAAACTCTAAATAAATCCTACTATTAAGCTGTTACCAATGTTTCATTTTAAACTGTTTTCACCCTCCAGGAGGACAGAAACGCCGTGGAGACCCTGTGGATAGACGCAGTCGTACCGTATACCATCAGTGATGAACTGGGTGAGTTTTTTGTGTAAAAAGTAGAGTCAAAATAAGGTCACACTTCTCATTTTTACCTCCACAGCTTACCAAACGGCAAACATCCACGCTGCCTTCAGGATGATTTCAGATAACACATGTGTTCGCTTCAAACAACGCACCACAGAATACAACTACCTCAAGTTCAAGAACGGCAATGGGTAAGATTAGTGAGGGTCATCTCATTGAAATAACTGAACAGCAACGTTACCAAACCAGGAAGAGGCTTTCATGGTTTATGCTAAAACCACCTTACTAAGAAACAGTTTACAAAAGCTTTAAAATTATGTCCTGCTTTTGTGAGAAGACTAGTAAATGTAAGGCTCACTCCTGACAGAGGTAGAAGAGAAAATGTTTGTTTCAGCTAACTGTCCTCTTTCTCTCCAGCTGTGCGTCCTTCGTTGGATGTCGAGGAGGGGCCCAGCCGGTGTATTTTTCCCGAACATGTAGCGTAGGAAACCTCTGCCATGAGATCATTCACGCTCTGGGGTTACATCATGAACACACACGTCCCGACAGAGATCAATACATCACCGTGCACTGGCAGAGTATCATGCCAGGTAAACACTAAACTGAGCTTAGTGCATACAGCACTCAGCTAATTCAGGTACCTCCTTTGAATTTGGGTTTTCTGCTTCATTTTATTAAAAAAAAACAGCTTTGAAAAAACTGTGGCTGTTTTCCAAACCCCCTACTACATACTACCTGTGAATGTAGTATGTAGCATACATTTGGGTCTGTTTTGTAGTATTCTACTCTGGTTTTAGGTTTCGGAAGGCGGAGCTACAGGTGATTTTTTTTATTTTATTTCATTTTTTACCTTTATCAAAAAAACAAACGGTAGATCGTGACATTTTAGTTATTTTGTCAATTATTCCACAACAGAAACATCATATATGCCTTTCAATCTTCATGTGACACCAAAAGTTATACTGTTTATTTACAAATAAAATTCTGAAAGGGATTGACTTCTTATTTTTACAGCTGATGGAGAAAACACTTCCATATAATTCAGTTAAAAAAGGTAATTAATGGTTTATACAGGCTTTAATGAATTTGTAGAAGTAAACACCTATTTTTCAACCAGAAGTGACAAGATTAACCAGTGTTTCTTTCTCATCACTTCACTTCTATCTTACGGACCATCTGACGTTAGTGTTGTTGTATTGTAGTTGTAATGCCAACTCATTCCAGTAAATGGCAGTAATTCACCAAATCCTGCCACCCACATTGACAAACAGCGTTAGCGCTGTGCATTGTGGGAAACAGTATGCCAGGTAGACAGGACCGTTGCATACAGAGTAATTTTTTGGCATACTGCAGATTTTGTAAGTTTTTGCATGCTGACCACTACAGACTGAATTTCAGCCAAAACAGTAGGCACTGCTACTGTAGTAGGTGGTTTGGAAAACAGCCTGCGTCTATTTTTTGGGTGATTTTTATATGAAAATGTTTGTTTCACTTAGTTTTGAATGCAGACTGAAAATAAGAGGTGAATGTAGCTTTCAAGTTTGAAAAGTAAAGCCAAAATAGGATTGCATTTCCTCTAATGGCCAGCAGAGAGCGACAGCCGCTCAAAAAAAAATGCCACAGGAGCCAAAATTCAAAACTCCTGATTTCAAAAGCCTGGTGTTTTCCGTTAATTTTGAGAATTTCTGTTTGAAGGGAGACAAAAGAACTTCAAGGTGAGACACGGAAACACTCTGAACTTACCGTACGACGTCAACTCCATCATGCACTACGGACCGTGAGTCATAGTTTGACTTATTTTATCCCCTGAACAGTTTTTAACTTCTATCCTCTGGGAACAAGATACAATGTTGTGTCTTTTCTTCTGTTTCAGGCACTTTTTCAGTGTGGATGGGAGTCCGACCGTGTTGCCCCTGCAGAGAGGAGTACACATGGGTCAGAGGACTCACCTCAGTCCTCTGGACATACAGCGGATAAACAGACTCTACCGCTGTGGTAACAACCTTTGCTAGGCTATAATGTTGTAACAATCATCTGCAGGTTTCATAAACCATATTTCTTCACTAACTCTAATGTTTTTCTCTCTTTCAGACGAGCGGATGCGATGGTATTGAGCAGGCTCTGGTTTAATAAAATTTTAAACATCCAACTCTTTGTTTGAATTCCTTATTTTCTAGACAGTTTTGTTCAAAAATCTGTCTTGGACCAGGTTGGGAAATTGTCTGACTTCTACCACCTGCATTCCTGAATGATTATAGTTTGCTCTTTATGGTACTTGGATCTTGAGTTCATGAAACAGCATTTGAATGCAATTGCAACAGAATAAAAGTCATATTTTTTCACATTTTATGACATAGCATGTTATTTGAACATTTTTCGGGTTTATTCAATGACTAAAACAGTTTTATCTCGATCTTAAAAGCATGCAAACTTAGATCTAACGAGAATTCATTTTTCGGCAGCCAATGTTCAGTTTGATAGGATCTTTTGGTGCACCAACTCTGACTTGTGTGTCTACTTTTGAGAGTCTGTAGGAGGAGTTAAGATATCGCTTACTTTGCACACAGCAAGAGAAATAATGCCATTCATTCACCTGGCAGAGACAAAGTGGAGCTGTTGTTTAGTTTACTCTCAGCCCCCAGAGGTAAGACAACTGCCAATTTTTTCACATTGCATAGTCTCAACCTTTGTTACCACATGCATTTGAGTAAAATAATTGTTGTTGCGGCTTTCAGATACATTTCTATTTCAAACTCGGAAGAAATTTGTGTTGATTTCCTGCAGGCGTACAAAGAACTGAATTGACCTGTGTTATTTTGTAAATGTTTGTGTGTGTTCCTGTATTCTGCAGCCTCATTTCCTTCTTGTTCCAGATACTTGCAGTGGTGAAGTTCAGCGTGTAAAACCTGACTTGGATAAGGTGTCTGTCAGCGAGCTGGCGTGCTGCACATGAGCGTGATCCCCGCTCTGTGGGTGGGGAGACAAAGTGTCAGGTTTGTTTGGGCTTCTCAGATTTACCACACAAACACTTCAGCTCACACACTAACCCGGTGCAGTGAGACGTGAACTGTTTAGCTGCGTGTTTGTAAAAGGGCTCATCATTACTGCTTCCAGCCTCATTTGGACAGGATTTATTACTCAAGAGGAGGTGCAGTGAGCTCGACACGACCTTTTGTCATTAGTCTTCTCCAGAGAGCATAAGTGGAGGACAATTGCCTTTTTTTCACAAGCTTGTTGTAAAACTTGACTTTTGCTAAAGAGGAGGGTTTTCTGGTATCAAAATGGAAAGCTAAACCTCCTTCTTGAAATTTTGCTTTTCTGGATGTTGCTTTGATGCACAGTTAGAGTTTTGACTGTATATTTACAGTGAGTTACAGCAAAGTTGCTTTACTTTCCAAGTGATTCAGCAATTTCACATTAACATTTCTCAGTAATTGTCATAAACCTTTACCAGTGATTTACTACACTTATTTCTCTGTAGATTAACAGTAAAACTACAGTTTTACTGTGAAATAGTTGTATCTTGTTGGGAAGTTGCTGAACTGGACTGTACATATTTAACAGGACTTATTAGTACAAAAAAGAAAGATTTTATCAAGTGTATTTCTCTTATTTTAAGTAAAATTGTCTTTATCATTCGGTAAAAATTTATCGGTCCAGAAAAATGTCTTGTTTATGCAAAGACAAAAATAAGGTCTGAATTGCTTGTGGTAAAAAAAAAAATCTGCCAATGAAATAAAAAAAAATTGCAGAAAATTTGCATAAAACTAGAATACAGTCTTAATCCAAGCAACTTTCAATGCAACGTTTCATTGGCAATTTTTTTTTAACTTGTTACAAACAATTCAGACCTCATTTTGTCTTTAAATAACTTGAAAAAAGACTTTTTTTCTGGCCTAGTCAGGTGAATGTGGCTCATATTTAGTCTAAAAATAAGAAAAAAAACACTTGATTAGATTTTGTTTTTTTCCTACTGTTTTACTTTTACTGTAAAAGTGATTAAGTTGCCAGAAATGTCCTGTTAACGTACAATTTTAACAACACTATGAATGGTAAATTTGACTATAAAGGTGTATTCACACCTGTGGCTCGTTTGCTTTGTTCCGATTCAGGGGCAAAAATGATACAGTTGTAGCAATTGTCACTTGGTTTGTTTGTGTTCACAAGTCAAAAGTCTGTTGCAGTCCAGAGTTGTAAAAAAATTCACATGCAATCGATTTTTTTCTCTCATTGGTTAGAAATCATACCCGGAAGACAGGGAGTTTCCTTATCTTCATTCATTCATTCATGTTCTGACCATGGAGCATCAACAACATGTGTGGCTAGTTTGCATTAAAGCGTTTATCTGGCTCATGTACCAGTGTGCGCTATGATCAACATATGTAGTTTTTTCAAGAGCCCTGACTGCGTTAAGGCACTTCGAGAAGGCATTTTTTTTCTTTACTGCTCCTGCACGAGCCTACGACTCATTTTCCTCAGTTCTTCAGTCTTCTCTTCTTCTGCTGCTGTTGTTGATTCTTCTACTTCTTCTTCTACAAGTGTTTTGACTGTACAGTTGTCAACCGGGCTCATTACTGCCCCCATTACTACAGTGTGAGCCACAGAAGTCAGTTGTGCCGGTTGGTGCTTGTGTTCTCACTGCACAGGAACCGCTACAGGGCTTGAATGGAAGCAAGCTGAGACCACCTATTTATGCCTAAACAAACCGGACTCTCGGGGGCTGCTCACTGTATCGGAACAACTGCCCCAAACGATCCAGATGTGAATACACCCTAACTGTGATTTTACCATACCTACACAAACATACTTAGGATCTGCTCAAAAAATGTGAAAACCACACAGAAATCAAAGACGGTATCCATTTTAACTTATGAATTCAACAGTTAAACATTTATGCAAACCAAATCAATCTTCCTAATAGATATGCATGCACCTAAAAGATATTTCTATCTGTTCTTATAATAAAACTAATCTGACAATTTCACAAAGATATGGAAAGTCTTGACATCAACCTCTGTTTTGTTGTTGTATCTGTAGTGTGTGATGCTGCATGGCTGCATCCCTGGTGTTCAGACTCCACGACAAAGGTCCTGATGTGGTGAGAGAGGTGCTTCTGGAGCGAGGGTGGGAGGAATATGACGAAGAAGAGAGGGAGGAAGAAGACTGGAACCTGTACTGGAGGGGATCCATGTTTCGAAACTCAGAATATCTCAATCTGCTGCCATGGCAACGACTCAATCACCATCCCAAGACTGCTGGCATCACACGCAAGGTGATAATCTGACGTGTGAACTTTTTATTACAAGGTCTATAAAGACTTTCAAAAAGGGTTTGTGACTGGAAAGTGAGATCTGTTTTAGAAACAAGCTACGGCTGTAATTTTTCTTTTTTTTTTCACTTTGGTAGGACTTCCTGGCTCGCAACCTGAAGAGGATGAGAGCCACCCTGGGTTCACCTCTTTATGACTTCAGTCCAACCGCCTTTATACTTCCTAACGACTACACCCGCTTCCTGTCTGAATACAACAAACAGCGTCTGACCAAAGGAGCGACCGTGTACTGGATTTGTAAACCTGTGGGTCTCTCCAGAGGTAGAGGCATCTTCATTTTTGAGGACATCAAAGACCTGGTCTACGACTGCTCTGTGATCGTACAAAGGTACATCAGCAACCCTCTGCTGATCTCTGGTTACAAGTTTGACCTGAGGATCTACGTATGTGTGAAAACTTTTTATCCCCTGACTGTTTACATCCACCAAGAAGGCCTGGTGCGATTCGCCACGGAGAAGTACAACCTTTCCTCACTCCAAAACCTGTACGCTCATCTCACCAACACCAGCATCAACAAGTTTGGTCCTTTCTACACAACTCAAAAAGAAAGAGTGGGCCAAGGTTGCAAGTGGACCATGAGCAAGTTCAGGCATTTTCTCCACTGTCAAGACGTCAACCAGAACCTTTTATGGCAAAGGATCAACAACATCGTGACTCTGACTCTCCTTACCATCGCTCCTTCTGTCCCTTCCTATCCAAACTGTGTTGAGCTCTTTGGGTTTGATATCCTTGTTGACGTCAAGTTCAAACCTTGGCTGCTGGAAGTTAACAACAGCCCGGCGCTGACTCTGGATTGCCAAGCAGATATCACAGTGAAGAAAAGGCTAATTGGTGATCTGATTGATTTGATGAACTATACGATGGTCGACAGCTTGAGGGTAAAAGCTTTTCAAAGGCAGGCGCACAGGAAGTCGTATCACCATGCCAACTACTCCTCAGATGCTTCATTACCCCTGCTTCCAAAGTTCAAGGAAGCTGAAGTTCGGAGGCAAAGAAAGCATAACCAGTCTTCTCAGACGCTCCCCAGACTCAAAAATATCCGCCACTTTGAGAAGAAAAGCCAAAGGCAGTCAAAGCAGAGTTCTCAAACACACTTTCCTCCAGTTGACTTCAGCAGGATGACCACCAAAACAAGCACCAACTCGGCCCTGAACCTGATGCTTGGCCCACATTCAGGGACAAATGTGTCCGTGGTAAACAGACACACGTGTCCTGCTCTTGCACCCTGGCTGAGGGTGAAGAGAAGTCTTCGTGAGTCTGGGGTTACAAACTGTGACGAGACTGAAACAGAAGCCGAGGCAGAGTGCCCGGCAGAGACAGATGTTTCCTCTACGATACACGACACCCCAGAACAGAGTCTGGGTTTCAGATGGAAGCTCCCAGACATTAACAGGTAAGTGTTTTATGGCTGTGATGGTGAAAAGAAGTGTAACTAATGGTTGGTCCATTAATCGACAAGTACTGTCATTGTTTCACAGAGGAAGCAACAGACTGAAGGAGATTTCTCTGGAGGAAAATGAGGCTCTGAACAGACATGTTCCTCCACCGAGAGTTGGAGACTTTATACGAACATTTCCTTTTAACAAAGCGACCCTGAAGGCCTCGCAAAATGAACTGGACGTTAAAGTTATCATACAGGAGCTTCACAAGCTGACAGGCCAGCTGGCAAAATCAGAGAGGAAGAGGAAGAGAGAAGAAGAGAACAAAGATGGTGAAGAAGACTTTGATTCGTTGTTGTGGGGGCCAAAGGATCCTCCACTGATCAGTCAGTGCTTAAAGAACAATAAGTGATCTAACGCTATCCTTTCCTTCTTTCCTGGGGTAGAACATAAGATAAAAATGAAACTGGGAGCAGAGAGAAGAGAATAACGTGACTAAGAGCCTCGGGTCAGGTCTGAACCCCGGCCTCCTGCTTCAAGGACGATAGCCTCTGCAAATGGAGCATGAAATTTGACCATGGTACCACACAAGCTGTTTCTTATCTCTGAGAACATCAGAGCTGAAATCAAGCACCTCTTTAACTCCTTGGCTCTCCCACCACCTTATCTTTTATGTATTTTTAGCTCTGTTTCTTTTATTAATGTGACTGACCCTTCAAGCCGTCAGGCTGAAATCAAGTTTTTGGCAGCGGCAGAATCAGCCCAGCGAGGGTATCAACTTTCACTGTCTGAACGTGTAATGAGGACGCTCACAGCTTTGACACCATCTTTTGTTTGTCCTCATTAATTATTGTCAGGGTGCTTAAAGACCACTTAACGGTGTATTATATGCCAGAATAATACGACACTAACAGGATTTACAGCGCAAACACAAAAGTGAACTTTAGATCTTTACGACAACGCAAACAGGCATCAAGAAGTCCATAAATAACAGGAATACACACACACACACACACACACACACACACACACACACACACACTGATAGATTCAGAGGAAGCAAAGCTTTTTTAAGTGTTTTTTTCTGTCTTTTATGTCAGATTAGGCAACATATAACATCGAAAATGTCTGGAATTGTTTGTGCTGCTTGTTTTCTTTCATCTCTTTAGGACATTCACTCATGACAGAGTGAACTGAACAGCCATTGATGAGAAGCATGGTTCATTAATTTTTATCTGATCAGGAGGTTAAAGCACCGTTTCAAAATACTTACCTTGAAGGTGTATCCAGTGACGACTTCCATATGAGCACATCACAAATAAACAAACAGCTGTTTGAGAGTAAACTTCCTCTCCACGTAAGGGCAAGTCTTCCAGTTCCTCTAAACTTTATTTTTAGACAAGTATTCTGTTATTTTATTTATTTGTTTTTTATTCATGTTCTTTCTTTCTTTTTACTAAGGGCAAATCTACTGATTTTTTTCTTTCTTTTCTTTCGGGACAAGTCTTCTCATTTTTTAATTGTTCTTTTTTTTTTTTAATTTAGACTAATTTATTCATTTTGAGTAAGTCTCTTGATTTTTCCTTTTTTTTCTTTTTTAAGGGAGAGAGTCTTCCAATTCTCCTAAACTTTTTTTTTTTTAGCCAAGTCTTCTGTTATTTCATTTATTTATTTTTCATATTTTTCAGGCAGGATTTCAATTTCTCTGTTCTTTCTTTTTTTTTTTTTTTTTCTTTTTACTAAGGGCAAATAAACTGATTTTTTTTCTTTCTTTTCTTTCAGGATAAGTCTTCTAATTTTTACATTGTTTTCTTGGGTTTTTATTTAGATTAATTGAATTTTTTGGGGGGGGTTTAACTTTGAGCAAGTTTTTCGATTTTTTTTTTTTTTTTCATTTTTTTGAGGGAAAGTCTTCCAATAAGAATTATTTTTAGAGCAAATCCCCCCCCCAGGGATAAGTCTTCCATTTTTTTATTTTTGGGTTGGGGGGGTTGTTAAATCTTTTTTTTACTTATTTACTGTTAACTCTTCCAACTGTTAAGTTGCTTTATTCAATGGCAAATCTTCTAATTCTGTTTTTTTTTCTTGTTTGTTTTCTTTGTTTATTTCTGTCTTTATTTATTTATTTATTTATTTATTGGGGTCATGCCTCTCAATTTTTTCAATTCCATTTAAATATCTGTCAATTCTTCTAATTCCATTACTATCCAGTCAAGTTTTTTTTTTTTAATTATTTATTTACTCATTTAAATCAAGCAGAAAAAGGCAACAGTCTTCCAAATGCAGGAGTAACTTTTGTGTAACTCGATCTAACAGACAGCCTTCTACGTAACCTAACTGGCTCTGATTTGATGCTAATGTGACATCTCGCAAAAGTTCATGTCCTCAAACAGGTGAGATACATCAGCCAGATGAACAAATTAATCACTTTCAAAAAGGTAGTCCCTAGTGTTCAGTGGCTGATTTAAAACAGTCATGAAAGAAAACTGCACAGAATAGAAAAAGTTTGGGAACTCTACACACTGTTTGATGTTTCAGAAATCTGTTTTTAATCGAAGAAATGCCTCCCAATCACTGTGTGTGAGACAGAGTTAGACCTCCTGCTGTTTAGATGAGGTCATAAGTTTCTTAAGAAAATGTATTCATGATGCAGAAACATTTCTCAAGATTAAAGAGTTATTTAAACTAATACATTAATAAAACATGTAATTTGTGTATTTCATAACCAGATGTTCTGAAATGTAACATAGCTGGTAGATCCAGCAGTGGATCATTTCACATTTAATACTCTTCTTGAATGTTTGGCATGAAAACGTTGAGTATCACTGGAACAGTTCGTTGTTTTCAGCTGTTCGTTGAATAATCAGTTGAAGAAATGAAGCCAGACCAACAACTGCAACAGATAAGATCAATTTTACATTGTAATGCAGCTCTTTCTTATTAACTCATTCTTTTTGGTGGAAGTGTAAGCTCTGTTTTGGACGTTTTCAGCACATCCATTTACTGTTATAAGAGTTATTGTCCAATAACGAGATACCAGGGGCAGAAAGTGAAAACCAGGGTTCTGTGAAAAAAGTTACACTGGCTTTTATGAATCTCAAATTGGAGAAACAGAGTTGTATTAATCTAAGAATGAAACAGCTGCTTTATTTTACCTCTGTCTGTCCCTCAACTCTGGTGTGTGCTTTGTTTATGCAGTACTCAACACGGCCACTAGGCAGCACTGTGTCTCTGCTTTAAGTTACTTTCAACTGGGACTCGAACTGAGCAGTTTCTCAAGCTTCTGCTTTTTTCAAATTCTACTTCTGCTGAACGGCGTCCATCTGCTGCCTGAGGTCACACACACACACACACATACACACACACTGACACACATACACACACACACACACACACACACACATATACACACACACACACACACACACACACACACACACGCAGGGGCATGGCTGGGTCAAAATGCACTTAGCTTTGTGTGAGTCATGTGTTGACTCTTGAGACGTGGGAGCTTGTTTGTAAATGTTTGCACAGATTTACTTCACGATGAGTTTAACATCTCTTCATCACACCTGATGTCACCGGTCTTCATCAGAAAACAGGAAATAGCTTCAAGCTCTGTTGGGTCAAAACAAAAGCGATGAATGTGACGTGATACCAGCCTTCCAGGTAGTTTTTAACTACCTGGAAGGGGAGAGAATGCTGAAGTTGAAGAGCCATCACTGCTCTGTTTTTGGCTGTAAACAGCCACATAGTTCCATGCACAAGCTCCCCATCTCTGAAGAAGACAGACTAAGTGGCTAGAGTTCATTTATCAAGGAAATGTTCCAGCTACACTCAGTAAAACTGTGCATGTGTGTGCTAGTCACTTTACGGCTTACTGCTTTTCTAACTTTGGACAGTACAACAGAGAGCTAGCAAATAAACTGGTCCTGAATCCAGGGGCATTACCAACCATCCACTAACAAACCTGGGACCCTGGAAATGTGAGTATTTTAAATGCTGTGTGCTGTGGAGCAGATGTAAGAGCTTTTCCTTAGTGTCCCCCCTGTCTCTGTGTTAGCTTCAGGATGCTAACTTTAGCTGCGGTTAGCCTGTTGTTTCAGCCTGTAATGTTACAGTAAACTAGCTTCTCTGTTTCCTAAACATTGTGCACTCAGAGCTTGTGGCGCCGCTCTCAGTGACGCTGAAGAGCGGGGCGGTATCAGCGGTGGTTCATTTACATATGAAGGCCACGCCCACTAAATCAGAGCGTTCTGAACAGAGGGGCTATGAGAGCCTGGAAACAATGCTGCTGTGCTTGATTTATTGGCTTTTTGGACCAAAACATGTTACTACCATTTCATGAAGACATCAATGATCCATATTACACTGCAGAAAAGGAGCAAAATATGGGACCTTAAAGGTGAGGCAAAACATAACTACGGGAATGAAACTTTAAAGACAACCAAGTGTCCATGTTTTTATCACTTGGTTATGATAATGGAGTATCATCAGAATGCGCATTAACGATTGAGGCTGCATTTCTGCTTTGCTTAAACAGCATAAAGTACAATTAATTTGTCTGTTAGTGTTCTCAGTCATCCACATCACGGTATCTCCAAAGTTGATCCAGTAAGGCAGACCTGGTAGAGTTCTTGAAGTTGTTTCTCCTCTTCCAAAAAGCTTCTTCACTTGTAAACACACATTGAAACCAGTGAGTCACACAGGGGCGTCAACAGAGACATAAACCTGGTTCCAAAGTTGTTAGGGTCTTCAGTCATCTAAGGTCACAAAAGCACAGCCATTACCTTTGTTCCTGAGAAATATGGGGTCACATGATCTCTGATGTGAGTGTGGCCTTACCTGCTTGGATAGTGAAATTGAAACTTCACTGTGTGTGAATTTGAATAACTGACTATTGTTAGATAACTGTATTCTAAACCTAGCAAAAAAGCTATGCAACCTTCCACAGCTTTTCACTCAACATGCCCTGATATTCTTAGTCTTATTAAAACAGTTTGCACAGCACCATGTAGGTATGTCAACTTTCTATGTCTGTCAAATAAGAGCTGTTCCACCACGCCTCCTGCCGCAGACTTTCAAAGAGGCTCTGATAATCATTTCCAGCATGACAGCAGCTGATGAAATACACGATAGAAGAAAAACAGGCAGAGACTCGTCCAGGTCGATTCCAGAAGAGAAACCGCAAAGTAATTGAGAGGGAAATATGTGCAGCTCATATTCAGCAGAGAGTGAATCATTTCATTTGGTTTGCAGAGGATTTAGAATCTGGTATTTAGAGTTAACTTAGACACCTTTTCAGTTATCCAGGTCATGTTCGGATTAGTCGGATAAATGCACCTGAGCAGGAGGTGGCTCATGCTTCACGAGTAACCCACACAATTCTTTGAAAAGGTTTACAACTGAAAGAGCTTCTTGGAGTGCTGGCTCTCGTTATCAGCTTTAAGTGACAGACAATGTAAAGCTGGTGGGACCTGTTCTGCAACATACACACGGATACAGGACAGGAGGTATTTACAAGCTCATAGTGAGACTGAAAATGCAGTGTGACAAAATATTATCAAAGCAAAACTGTGTGACCCAGAGTTCATGAGGAAGCAGTTCACCTCCATTGCAGCTACCAGGAACAATCAAAAGTGTGTAAACAGCTCTGCAGGAGAGGTGGTGTTGTGAAACAAAAATGATGTCATGAGAAAAGTTTGTTCAGCACTAGTAGAACAACTGATGTGGTAGCTGCCAATTTGGTATCTATAAACCAGTAGTTTGGCTGGAGAGCTTTTGTTTTGGCACGTTAAAGGGAAAAACTTGATAATCTTCAAGCATGATGTCCACAAAAAAACAAAAAACAATTATTCAAATGTTCTGATGTAAAACCTGACCTCTGCACCTCCTCTTGGGTTTTGTCTGCGGACTTGAGAAATCAGAGCCTGTGATAAGAGACTCTGGCTAATCACAGGTCGTGTCAGGGAGAGAAGGGCCTTTAATGCTTCTGTTGTTGAAATGCCAAAGACGTGTGCATGTTCCAGGCAAGGGAAACTCTGACTGGACAAATCCAGCAAACTTCACATTCTTTGTCACATCTGTCAGCCATATTTATTTAAGCCGAGTACGCAGTCCAAGAAATAAAGGAAAGCCAGGCTGAGGCTGCAGCCCCTCATGTGCAAAGATCCGGGAACATCTAAACCCAAGGATGTCCACACTTTTTTCAGAAAGACTCATTTGATTTTAAGACAATGACCAAGGGCCAGCAGCTCTTATTGACATATATTAGCTGTAAAAGTACCACTAGAATGCTCTATTTGTCCACTTTTCTTTAAGTGATTTCTTTAAAAAATCAGGCACTAAGTGTTATCTAAAGTCAGTTTCTACCAAGCAGTCTGGTTGGATTCAGTAGCTGTTAAACAATAGCATGATGCCGTAGCAACGTGACACAGTTTACCCTGCAAATAAATCCAACGCAGAGGAAAGGGATGCAGTAAACATAGATGGAGGACATGCACCATTTCGTCTTCTCTGTGATTGGCATGTAGCTCTTTGATACAAAGTGCACTCAAGCTTTGTTTCAGAGAAGTCTGTGTGCCGCCAGGAGAAATGCAGCCGCTGTCGGGGCAAGTGATGATTCTTTTGACCAATCAACAGTGTGTTGCTCCAACTTCAGAGAATGGATCGGTTCAGTCTGGCACCCATACGAAAGGGTCCCAAAAAGTGGGACAGCTCGTCTCGGTTATTTGGGGATCTGTCCCGGGGTAAGTCGGTAGAAACGTTGTAAAATGCGCGCCATACGGAGATGAATCGAACTGGTCTGCTTGGTGGAAACACGGCTTAACATACTGCTACCATCACTACATAATCAAATCAAACCTCACCTGTCCCTCAGGTGTTTCTTGATACCAGGTGACCAGTGATCAGTTTGCTGCAGTATTACATGGGGGGTAAACATCAACAAACTTTGCTTTTGACCAAGGAAAATGTTCTCCATTAGGGGGCGATATAGGAAGAATATGTCGGGACTTTTTTATGGAAAGATCAGGATCTAGATTCTTTCCGATTTTTTTTCATGTTGTTTTTCAAGACTGTTTTGACCTGGGAAAAAATTCAACAACAAAAAACATTTAAAGCCACAACTATTTCTTATCTGTCATCACGGACAATCAGTGCACCAGTGTTTGCCATTTTTTGTTAACATACTTTGATTTTGTCTGTAAACTTCACATAAAATATGAATGCAGCAAATGTGCCGTGCTACTTCCTACATGAGCACAAACATGTGGACAGCGCCTATGATTCATGATGTATGATTGTCATGACTCTCAAGAATCATTTCAAACAATAACAAGGGAGTTAAAGAGCTGTATGGGACCAAAACGATGTAACACGAGCAAAAGTCTCTTACGATGTAACAGTGTCTCTTTTTGCTGTGATGAGATCGCGCTTCAGACTAGAGGTCGACCGATATGGGTTTTTTGGGGGCCGATGCCGATGCGTTCCAAATTTGGGCAGCCGATGCCGATATGCATAGCCGATTTTTCCAATTTGATATTCAGGCCAATTGTTGAATGAATATATATTTATCACATTTTTGTGAAACGCAGCAATTTCTGAGCAACTAAAAGAAATCTATTACAACAAGTCGTGTCCAGTCCTCTGAACATTTATTCAGCTTTCAAAACAATGAAATATTTTGTCTGAGTAAACACACAATGTAACAAGCAGTAGTAAACATTCACACTCTTCTTAAAATGTCAAAAAAGAAATTTAAATTTATTAATATAATTTGAACAAAAGTATGTAATGTATCCAAGTGGTTCCACAAGTTTGAGGTGCTCATCTTTTTTGTGACTGATCAAAAATTGCGTCATTTTATACAACGGATCAAAAATCAGCTTTTTAAAAGAAAATACGGCCGATGGCCGATAGAGACAAATGTCCAAATATCGGCCCGATATATCGGTCTACCTCTACTTCAGACGCTTCACAATTAGCTAAGCAAGACATCAAGTTGTGATGTGGTGTTTTATCCAGGAAATGGCGCTCTGATCTAGCTGGAGATGCGCCATTATGACAGTCCGTGTTGCCGCTACCCTCACAGTGACGCTACCATGCCAAGCTAACACTTAACAAAGTTGATAGCTATGTGGAAAACAAATACCAGAAAATGTTAAACTTTTCAATGGAGATGTTTTTCAAAACATTTTTTAAATTATAAATGATGATTTATAGAAATCCTCTTTACTTTAAGAGAGCTTTAAAACCTTACCTATCTTATAGACCAGGTTGTACGATACTTTCAGTGCTCTAATTAAGACATCTTAAGGTGAAAGCCTGAGGCTGTATGAAATCAGACCTCCACCCTCCTGAGTCTGACTTTGGACATGTCTGCTCTACTTCACTGCAATTCAGCTTTTCAGTCAGGAAATCACCCACAGAGGAATTTCTTGCTTCAACTAACGACTTTTATGGTCAACACTGCTTTCTGTCCATCAGTTTTCATTACCAGGTTTATCATCTTGGGTTTTATCGCCTCTTTTGGAGCAAGAGAAACAGATTTTTGCAAAGGCCAGAGTCTAGATCCAAGGCTGTGGTCCTGTTTTGGTGTTTGGATCCTTGACAACATATCCCCTCCTCCCAAGCATTGCTGGCATAATCATCTACAGATAGGTTCAATTGGGAGCCTTGAATGGAGGGACAGATGGGAGCTTGGGAAAATTGTGACACTGGGAGGATGGGTTATGTTGCCCCTCGCTGTCACATCTTCTGCTTCTTTTACGAGGAATGCGTGGGAAATGTGCAGCGTCTGAGAGGTGTCGAGGCCTGACTTGTGTTGTTTGGCGTACAAACATGAGGAGCTGCTGTTGTTGTAACTTGTTTTTGACCTTTGACCCAGTTTGAGGCTTCACTGCTTCCTGGACTTGACTTGCACCAGCAGCAGGGATGACGATACTTTCTATTTCACCACAGTTAGAGGATCGAGTTTCAACGTCTTGAGCTTGAGACTCTCTGTCCATGTGGTCGTTGCTGGTCCTAAAACTAACAATAACTTCCTGATTTGTCCAGACCCTGGGGGAATCTTTGCTGTCCCTCAAAGTGGAGGAGATGTTGAAATAATGCAGTACAAGTTTGATTCATGCACAGCTCTGGGGAGTTTGGGTGTCTGGACATGTGTGTGTTTGTTGTGGCAGAGATTATTTTCATCGATCCATGTAGGTGGAATTTAAGAAAGTTCCCAGCCTTCACCAGTGGACTCACGAGACCCACACACACATGAATGTCTGACAATTTCTGGAACTTTGGTCTTCAGTTTCCTGGGATTGGCTTTCACACACGTATCTCACAGTGTCAGTGATGTATGTGCTTTGGAAACTGGACGCATGGGTGGAGGATGCTGAAAACCCCAAGGCAGAAAAGCAGAACAGCATCCTCCAGCTGGACGTGTTCAGGTTTTTCAGACAGATTTTCCAAAGTCTTTCAACTGCAGAGCAAATTTAAGTCATATGCAAACTGTATTGTTTTTGAGACTTCACAATAAACAATAGGGCCTCCACACTGAGCCTTGGGGAACACCACATTCTACCTTCTTTATTTCTGATCCAACCCGACTGATCTTAACATAGCGATTTCTTTCATGTAATTTGTTTAGTCTTTCAGTCAAGTCTTGACTCTTGCGAGGTAAAAAGCCAGTCAGAGGTTTGGATTTTTAAATGGCACCAAGGTGGCCAATCAGATTTCAAGAGGTTGCCCATGGCTAACCTGGAAATATCCCTGACCTCAAATGTGACTAAAGCCCCCTTTCCACCAAGCAGTGCGGTTCAGTATGGTTTGGCACAGTTTGGTACAGTTGAGCCTGATCCTGTTTGCGATTCCACAGCAATATTGTGCCCTCTTGTGGTAGGCAGCGTGTAAGCCAGATGCCGATAGCCGCAGCTGTTAAATAATAGTGTGACGCCGTAGCAGCGCAACATAGTTTACCCCGCTAATAAGTCCAACGAAGAGGAAAAACGTGACACAGTACACAAAGATGGAAGACATCTTTGACATCTAGCTTTGTTGATAGCTAGTAGTAAAAAAAATCTGAGCAGGAGAGAGTCATTTTTCAGGTAGAGTTGTTTTGTTCTATACACTTTGCCAGGCTTTAACACACTTAATTCAACTAGTCACCAGGTCAAAGTCCACAGTTTTCCAGTCTCCAGTCTCACTCAGGATTTCCACTTTGTTCTACCTCACCCTTCTACCTCTGACAGCCCTTTGGACACAGACTGCAGGTTTGAAGAGAGATTGATTATTTATACATGTGTACCACTTGAAAGATCTTTATCAGAGTTCTTTATCCTCTCTGCCTCCATTCTTTTTGAGCTGGCTTCCTTTCTGTCTCTCCCTAGTGCAGCAGGAGTATCAGTCATCAGTTACTTGAAAAGGCAAAGATTTAAGTTTTGGACATGAGAGGAGGAGGGTCGAAATATAGTTTGTTCTTGGCCCCTGATCAAGGAAGAAAACCTCAGCCAAGCTCTCTGGATCTCTCTGGGGTGTCTGAGGATTATGTAAACCAGAGCAAAAGTCTTGTAAAGGTCCAATGTGTGGACATGCTGAAAGGGGTTTGGGCAGGGAGGTCAGAGATTGGAGGTTTTAAAGCTGCGTTCTTTCAGTTTTAACGGTCAAAGACGGGGCAGAGGAGAGCTTCTGGATGACAGAGGTTAATGTCATGTTGAGCTGCTGTGGGCTGAGGGGAGCCGGCTGCTGTCCATCCTGGAAATGCCCTCAAACCTCATGGTCTCTGTTCTTCAAGGCCCTGAGAAATAAAGCCTGAGGAGGAGGAGGAGTAGTTTTGTGTTGGTATTTAACAGTTTGCCCTACAGGGTCACTTTTCTTTCAACCTGTTTGTGAAACCAGAGGAGCACCTTAGGTCGAGCCACATGTAATTCTTTCTCTTTTATTTCAATTTTTGAAGTTCTTCAGAAAACTGTTTTGGTTTGACTTTTTTTTTTTTCAATTAAAAGTGAACATATTTTTGTTTACAGCTCCTGTGGGGAGTTCAGAGAGCTGTTCGTCTGTCTTACAATACACTGAACTCAATAATGCTAAAGGTAGCTGTTAGGATGGCGAAAACTGACAATACTAGAGAGAGCGTCACATCTGCATAGAAAGTGCACATTGCTGAACACAATGACAGTCTTTACACAGACAAACAGGTTCAATCTTGGTTAGAGTGCCTTTATCTGGGTCCAAAGGTCATTTCTTATTTATTCAGTTTCTTTGTTGCTGGATATTTTTTTTTTATTTTATACATTATTTAACTTTTTTTTTTTTTGCAGGGCTGTAATTTTATTTAGAACCAAAATTCTGTCATATTCTGAAGCTAGTAAGAAAACAGCGGTTTGTTGATTGAAAAACAAAAACAAACAAACAAATAAATAAAAACAGAGCAGAAAAAAAACAATATTCACACCTCTGCCAGTTTTAGGGAATTTTCTTATACATTTTGTTAGTGAAGTTAATTGTTGGTTTTTGTCCATCTCTACATTGAAGTATGTATAATTCTGGCTCTTGCTAAAAAATATTTTTTGAAGGACAAAAATGTTTTATAAATACACAATTTTGCTGATTTGATGATTATATTAGTGGTTAGACATGATTTTTTTAAGGCAAACATATTGTAAATTTAGTAATCATAGTCAACATGTTAAAATATTTTTTTAATATTTATGATTTTTTCTTTTTGACACTTCTGTAATATTCATTTTTTTTAAATTTCTTGATCTTGTATTTATTTATTTAATTTTTTAAATGTACTTATAGTCTAAGTTTTAGTTGCACCTTGACAGTATTTTGTTTAGCTGTCACAAAACTTCTATAAAGATTTTTTTTTATTCTATCTTGTTATTGTCTAGTCTAGTCTGGTCTATGAAAGTAAAGTAGACTGGATTCAGTATGGTCACTTGTGGTGTCTTATCTGATAATTTAGCACAAGATGCCTAAAAGACAACATTTTACTGAAAGAAGAATATAACATAACACAACTTCAACTGTGTAATATACTTTGGGTCACCAAGGGTCAGAGTTTTGATGCACTATCAGGTGATCATTTGTCTGTTTTACTCTTTGAGCACTGGCAGCAAAGCAAAAAAAGGAAAATAAATCACACTGAAATTACATAATCTTGTCAGAAATATGCAAAAGCAGATTTACAACTCCCCAAATCCCAAAGCTGGATCCCAGCTATGCGAGTTCATGACTGAAGCATTGGCAGGATGTTTCTAATACTCTAATGCAAACGACAAGAGTACAGTTCTTCTCAAGCACAAGAAGTAAAGAAAGTTTCGGCGTGTGTGCATTGGAGGCTGAAGGTATGTATCATGACGAGTGCCAAACCTCTCAGCCTCCTGTGAGATGGTATGGACGAACGTGTGAAACCTCCGCAGCTCTGAGTTATCGCTGCAGGTATGAGTTTACGGTGAGTGTTAGTGGAGTCACAGGTTGGCTGTGGAATCTGAGGACAGTTGTCTGATTGTTAATCTGTGTGACAGGCTGAAAGTTTATTTTACCCATAATGCAAAGCTACACGGCTCAGAATACAGCTGGGTTCAAACACAGGAAACGTTCATTAAAGTGAATATTTCTTCTTCAGTGTCTGTGTTCTGCACTGATTTCCTCAGTTGTTGCTTTAAACATTTTTCCTACATACATGCTGTTCATGCAAGCGTGATGGAAAATGAGACTCGGAGCGTGCATCAGAAAAAAAATGGGTGTGCCTCATTCATACACTCTGCAACCCACCCTTTGGCATTTGACTTTTACAGACAGGCCCAGACAGTTTAGGTCCTACATCTCTGACTTATTTATACAAAAGTAGATACATATTGATATAGTTTAATATCTATATGAAAACCTACTATAAAATGTATTTGCTTCTATGTTTATTTATTATAGTTTCAAGCCAATCAGTCCACATGAATGAATCATTAGCCTCCAGCAGAATGGCACGCCTGTGATTTGAGAATGACAATGCAGCTCGTCATTATGCTGCATGTCAAAGAGGTCTATACAGAAATCATGTAGCGCTATTAAACTTAACAGTTCATGCACAACAGGCTGGAAACTCACTCTGTTATTACAGGAAGGCAAATAGCTTTATCATACATACACCCTCAGCAAAGGATCTTGGCGTGCAGCGCAAGTGTCTCTGTTTTGAATACACTCAAAACAAACACAAATGGTTTAATTTGGTTTGATCTTAGTAAACAAGCGAGTGTTGTATTGTTTAGAAAGCAGCTAGCATCTTTCGAGACGTTGTGGTTACAGTCATGTTGCTGATCAGTTAAGCCTCAGCTATTTTTTCTGTCTTTTGATGCTTTCATTTAGAGAGTCGAGGACAGTGAATAGAGTAGGGAACGGGAGAGAGTGGGGAAGAGGCCTCAGGCTGGATATAAACCCAGGCCACCTGCTTGAGGGTAAACCTCCTGGGGCATGCTAGCTAGACCCCTTGGCTTTACCAGCTGTCCTTTAAATACATTTAAATTAAGAAATATTATGGTAAGAAAACAACAGTCTAAGTTTAGAAGTGAGACTGTAGAAAAAAAATTGAGCTTATGTGCCAGCTGCTGCCACTGATGGCGACATTAGCTCACCTTTGGGCGGCATAATTGCTGGATGTTAGTCGAGGTGGATGTCTGACTAACATGAGTCTGGTTCTGCTCAAGGTTTCTGCCTGTTGAGGGGAAGGTTTTGCTTTCTGTTGTAACTTACTAAATGCTCCAAAAGTCTCAATTCACAGTCAGTTGAGGTGAGATTAGACTCCTGTCTTGTTCTTAGGTCTTTGTCCATAATACAAAATTAGCCAGATTGACCTGTTAATGTTTTTTGAAAGTATCTTGACATAAAGGTTTAAAAGTACAAAATCGAGTTGTTTCTTTCACTTTTTTTTTTCATTTTCAAAAAACAAAACAAAACAAAACAAAACAAAACAAAACAAAACAAAACAAAACAAAACAAAACAAAACAAAACAAAACAAAACAAAACAAATAAGTAAGAAAACAAAACAGAAAAAAATAACAGTCGTGCAACATTCCTGAAATGACTTTCTGCAATAAAATCTGAGCAGTTACTCTTCAATATTGTGCTTTTAACATGTGCCGGGGCGCTGTTTCCTTCCATCATTTTGTTAGCAGAAATACAGTATAAATCCTAAACAACAAAAACATTACAACCACCCTGCTACCTACATTGATCATATTTCTTACATTTACATTTTTGAAGGATACAGCCGTGAAATTTCTGTAAAAATAGATAGATAGATAGATAGATAGATAGATAGATAGATAGATAGATAGATAGATAGATAGATAGATAGATAGATAGATAGATAGATAGATAGATAGATAGATAGATAGATAGATAGATAGCCAAATGAAGAGACAATACATACAAACAGAAAAGAGAACATTTTTCAGGCCAGTGAAATTTTATACCGTCTGCCTGATGGCAGTAATTGGTAAGAGTGATGAAGGGGTGAGAGGGGTCCTCTGTGATCAGGGTGGCTTTCCTGATCACAGAGGATGATGAAAGTTGATGAAAGTCCAATTAGGGAGGGCAAAGGTGAACCATTTATTTTACATGCCTGAATTATCAGACGGGAAAGCTTGTTTTTATTGTTGGTGGTGAGGGAGTTGAACCAGGATGAAATGTTGAAAGCAAGAATTAATCCTGTATGAGTATATGTATACCTAGATTTTTATGGTTTCTTGAACTTATTAGCAACTATTTAGTCAGTCTGGACATAAGTCTTTACATTTTATATGAAGTCTGAGATATAAGGGTTCTCCACCAAGCATATTGTGATTGTCACCAACACTTAAATCTGACTTTAATGTTATACTCCCTTTAAGCAGACTGTTTGCTACAATTTGGTGTTAGTTGCAGGTTTGTTCGATAATTTGTGTCCTGACAGTGTTGAAAAATATGATGACCCAGTACATATTTCATATTCTGGATCTTAGTATCCAGAATATTGCCAGAATCTGGATCGTACTTTTACATCTGTCAGAAATTATGGTGACCTTGTCTTGTGTTGTTTTGTAAAGCAATCCGACCATTTATCATGGAGTTATATACACATATGGTGAAAACGGCCCTATCTATCAATAATAAAAAATCCTTTAAAAGAATCCTGGATCCAGACGGTGATCAGGATCACCTCCAAAATTTAATCACTTCTTCCTTATCCCATTTTGAACATTTCCTGAACATTTCATCAAGATCCGTTGGTTAGTTTTTGAGTTATGTTGTTCACAGACCAACAGACAAACTCTCCCAAAAACATAACCTCCTTGGTGGAGGTAATTAATGAATGAATAAATGAATTAATGAATAAATAAACGGTCGTTGTGTATGTTTCCTCACCCACTCTTTCTACTTTTATAAAACTGAACCCCACACGTGGCCAAATTCTTGGGATGCTTGAGCAGCATACCTGACTGAGGGGCTTCAATTTTGACCCCCTAAACACGGGGAGAGTTACTCAACATACAGTTAAAGCATTGTGTGAGGGTGAAGTAAAAAGGGAGGAGATATCAAGAGCCAGAGAAGAAAAAAAGAAAGTTGTTATCAAGACAGATTCAGTCAGGAGTATTCAGGCAGTTAGTGTGAGTTTTTCTAGCTGACAAGAAGTGACTTGCTTGCTGAATCTCTGGCTTTGAGGCGTTAAAACCATGTGTGTGAAATGTCATGGAGACAGCATTAACACAGATTTGTTATGTAGGTTACTGTGTGAGGCGTAGTTTATGTCTCCGGTGTTTTCAATCATTAAGTCAGACCTGAAGAGAGTTCACGTCCTGTCAGAGTCTCTGAAACGTGTCACTGCAGAAAGTCTCAACCTGCTGATCTGTCTGGACTTGTAGCTGAGATAGAGAAAGAGTTTGAAGCATGCAGCTGATTCTGAGTCCTCGGGTTAACCCCCTGTACTCCTCCCTGAGGATGTCGCATTCCTGGAAACTTCATTAAGTTGTCCTTACATAGTATAAAACACTGACAGCAGCACTTTAAGATATATCATTAATCCCCTGGGGTCTCCATCTGCGCACTCCGAGGACAGATTGTCTGTTTGGAGCATCGGACACGTGCAGTTTGTACAGTAAGCCTGGGAGCCACCAGCTGAAACACTTGGAAGCTGTCATTCATGAGAAACTTTAAGTCGTACAGTAGCTTCTGGGATTTTCTGAGACCTTAGAATAGCAAACTCTCAAATTCTGCCAAGAAATGTGAGCGCTTGTTAGGAGGTGAAATGTTTCCACAACATCTTCCTCATAAGCCTGGCTGTCAGTCAAGAGTCATATCAGCGCTGAAAGGCTTGTCAGGGCTTCACACGGCACACGCTGTACAGGCTGTGATCAAACCTCCTCATAAAGAGTTGTAAAAAATCCACCAAGTTTGAAGTTTAACCCGTTTTAGTTTCAGTTTTAACAAAGAAGGTGAAGTATTTGTCATTTAAATGTTGCAGGCTGGTGCCGGGCTGTGTAAAAAAGCACTCTGGTGACTCACCTCCCCGGGCTAAAGGGCGGAGCCACAGTAGGAGCACAAGGCTGGAGAGTAAGGGAACTAACATTTGCTCTGCTCTCTGGAGGGATAGCAGCCTCACCAGCTTTCACAGCACAGGACAGAAAAAGTTGAATGACTTTGGAAACCAGAGACAGGCACGAGGAGTGGAAAAGAGAATTCAAAAGCCATAAAGAGAAGACTCTGAAGGAACTTGTTTGGCAAGATTTTTGTTTGTGTGTAGAGTGAAACTTTCAGTGTTTTCTCACACTACAGAGAGAAATCCTTCACTCACACCTAGGAAGTCTTTAGTTTCTTCTCCACAGCAGACTGCAACAATGATGAACTCTACTTACCAGCTCATTGAGGACTGTGAAGCCACACACAAGAAGCTGTATAAGTTTTACGCAGCTGTCATGATTATGATTTTCATCCTGGCTTTGCCCCTGAATGCATCCGTCCTCCACCTCTTCATCTTCAAGCTGAAGTTCTGGAAATCCAACACCAACAACGTCTTTCTTTTCAACCTGGTGTTGGCTGACATCCTGCTGCTCTTCTGCTTGCCCATCAAGGCGCACAACTTCATCGAAGGAGAGAGGAGGAGTGCCAACGACACCGTGTGTAAAGCAATGCTGTTTATGTTGTTCCTGAACCGTGGAGCCAGTATCGCCTTCCTCACCGTGACGTCCATAGATCGATATTTCAACGTGGTGCACCCAGGGCGGAAGAATCTCCTGCGAGCTCTCAAGAAATCTCCTCAGATCTCGATTCTCATCTGGCTGCTTCTTTTGCCTCTCACCATCCCGACTATGCTCAAGAACTTCGACTGCTGCAACAGCCACAAGAGCGATGGCGCCAAAGACGACACCTTGATCAAGGTAAAGCCTCACTTTGAGATATTTGTTTTTATGCTTCTTTAAAATCTGTGCATGGCATGGTCGAAGTCAGGAGAAATTACTTAATGAGGAAAATTCTGCTTGACTCTGAGTTGTGAACATGTGGCAATAAAGTGCTGAGTTAGCATCTGTCAGTGTCAGGACCCACATCAGACGCTGCATCACTCTCACTTACGCAACCCGCAATTCACATCAAAAAGAGGAACTTTCTCATTGCTCAGGGTTAAGTAACGAAAAGGTCAAAGATGTGGAAAATAACCGACTTGATTTGAGCGACCGGGGACATGACGGGCACAATGACAGATGAGGAATGTGACGAGAACAGAGTACTGGAAGTCATCACATCCTCAGCGACCACTCACCGATTGTTTACAGAGCTATTTTTGCCCTGGCACAACATACAGCACGGCTAAATTTGAAAAGTGTTGGAGCTGGAGTTTGTCAAACTGCAGCACTCATGACAGTTTGGTAAATTAAAGAAGTGGAACCAAAATAGCTTTTTTAATCACAAAAGGCACAGATAAGAAGATTTAATGCAAGCTGAGCTGCAGAATTATGAAGAACTGTGACACTGCAAAGTAGAGTAATTGATTACTATTGGTCATGCATGGTTTTCTGGGGGTGTGTTTCTGCAGTAATGATCTTTTTACTGTTTATTATCAAAGCATGTCTCAACGTGTCAACACGGTGATTACACAATTATTCCATGGCCACTAACTACACAAAGGTTACCCCTGTAAAATCCCACTGGCAACAAAAGTTCCTGCATCTTTTTTTTTTTAATTTTGGAATCTCTTATCTTATCTCTTGGTTTGACTTTGAGTAGCTAATATAAGTTAAAAGAAAAAAAAAAACTATATATATATATATATATATATATATATATATATATATATATATATATATATATATATATATATATATATAAATAATATATATAAAACAAAAATAAGGATAAAAATAAAAAAAAGAATAATAATAATAAATAAATATAATAAATATAATAAAAAATAAAAATAAATAAATGAAATATGTGCTCTTATTTGCAGGGAAAATTTGGGCGTGAACAGGTTATTTAAAGGCAAAGTGAAAAAATAGTACTTCCTTACTAAAGTGCTCGGGCTGGGATGATGTGCTTCTCTCCTGATTCAATTCTTTCAGGAGTTTTGGTTCACTGATTTGATTTGATTTGCAATTCCTCGATTTTTATGATTTTTACATGATTTTTTTATTTTTTTTTAACCACCAGACCATAGCGTGTGAGTCAGTTTTAGGATTTTTTTAGGGGATCTGACATCTCAGTTTTTTTCCTACTCAGCTTACACAGCAAAAAACTGAAAACCTAACTAGTGTTTCTGTTTTACTTCAAGTAAATACTGTTTTATTATACTCATTATGAGCAACATTCACCTGACCAGTCCAGAAAAAGTCTTATTTCAAGTTATTTTAAGACAAAAATAAGGTCTGAATTGCTTGTAACAAGTAAAAAAATCTGCCAATGGAACAAGAATAGTTTGCTCAAAAAATTGCCTGAAACTAGAATAATGTCTTAATACAAGTAACTTTTCTCTTGTTCAGGTGGTCAGGCCAGGTAATTGTGGCTCATATCAAGTCTAAAAAGACATTTTCTAGTAAAAATAAGACACAATCTCTTGATAAGATTTCAGTTTTTGCAGTGTATAAACAAAACTTAAAATGAAGGATTAAAATTTAAAAAAATAATAATAATGAGATTTTGGACAAAAAATTACGATGTGAAATTGTTGAACAAAAAATCTCAATACTACGATACATTGATTTTATTCCCCACCCCTATAAAGTACTGTCGTTTTTAAAACGAAAAGCTATGGGGAGTATTATGAGACAAATGTTCCACTTCAGCTCTACTTAAAATGTTTATTTCACCCTGAGTCACTCTTTGGCACCCTGGCGCAACACACAGCGTTGCTGCTTTAAAAAGTGTTGAAACTGAAACGAGTCAAACTGCGACACTCATTAGGAGGACACAGGTTAAAAACTAAGATATCACTGATTTCCAAGAGAAAATATGATATTTTTGACTTAATTTAGAAGTGCAATGAATATAAATATAAAAGCTGCCCTCATTTCACCCATAATAATCTGTTAATTGACTAATTTTCCTTCAGCCATCAAGTAAAACAATATTTTTAATTCAACCCTCGTCCTTGGGCTAGTTGGTCAATTTTTCTTTGCTCTGAACATTTATTTAGTCCATCTTTCAGGTAAACTTTGTACTTTTTACACAATCCCATTTATTTGACAGATGTTTAAAAACAGTTTTACTCTGGAAAGGCAACAGATAAGAAACTGGACTACTTAATTTAATGAATGTTTGTTTGAACATGTTACATAATAAAGGTCTCTGAGGGTATTTTTTTAAATTTGAGATTTCGATGACTTCTTAGTCGTTTGACCACATGCCGTGTCTCCTCTCCAAATCTAACAGATGGTTTCATTTAAAAAACTATTTGAAGCCTCAAAGGGTGAAACATCACATGTTTCATGTTAAAATAAAACATTCAAAGGCCCGGGGGACTTTTTAAGTGATATTAAAATAGACTGACTTTTTTGCCTATTCATAATCCACAAATATGGGATTATAAAATCCAAAATCAGTTATCTGTAAATGCTATATCTTAGGATCTGAGGTCAGGTTGGGAACAAAAAACAGTTTTGACTTTGGGGTGATGGTGCTCATGGGAAACAGAGTCTTTGTCCTGCAAAAACATAGATTATGGCCAAAGGTGTCACTGCTTTTACTACTTTTTTTTCCCTATTATTTATTTACACTGCCTGGCCAAAAAAAAGATGCCACTTCGATTTAATTAAGCAAATATGAGCCTCCAATTGGATAATTTTTGCATGAGCGATTGTCTTTCAGTAGGTAGCAACTTATTTAACCCCAATTGGTGCAACAAGTTGCTTCTCCTTTCTTAAACAACCATGTGGAAAGACACATCCTGTGGTCGTAGAAAAGATATTAGTCTGTTTGAGAAGGGTCAAATCTTTGGTACGCATGAAGCAAAGAAAAAATCCAAGGAGACTGCAGAAACTACTAAAACTAGGTTAAGAACTGTCCAACACATTATCAAAAACAGGAAGGATAGTGGGGACTCATCGCCTTTGAGGAAGAAATGTGGCCAGAAAGAAATCCTGAATCCTGACTCTTGAGCATTTGAAGAAGGTCATGTGGTCTGATGAGTCCAGATTGACCCTGTTCCAGAGTGATGGGCCATCAGGGTAAGAAGAGAGGCAGATGAAGGGATCACCCATCATGCCTAGTGCCTACTGTCCAAGCCTGTGGGGGCAGTGCTATGATCTGGGGTTGCTGCAGTTGGTCAGGTCTAGGTTCAGCAACACTCTGAGGTCAGCTGACTACCTGAATTTACTGAATGACCAGGTTATTCCATCAATGGATTTTATCTTCCCTGATGGCACGGCCATATTCCAACATGACAATGCCAGGATTCATCAGGCTCAGACTGTGAAAGAGTGGCTCAGGAAGCAAGAGATATAGATACCCCAGAGTCCAGACCTTAACCCCACTGAGAATTTTTGGGATGTGCTGGAGAAGGCTTTGCACAGTAGACTCTACCATCATCAACGCAAGATCTTGGAAAAAAATTGAGGTAACATGTGATGGAAATAAATCTTGTGACATTGCAGAAGCTTGTGGAAACAATGCCACAGCGAGTGGGTGCCATAATCAAAGCTAAAGGCGGTCCAAAAATAATAATAGTGCCAACTTTTTTTGGGCCAGGCAGTGTATCACAAAATAATGCCTTGTTGTTAAAATCTCTTTGTAGATATTGTTGGTAATGCCTCTGGACTTCCTTCACCACACATCAGAATTTCACTTTTTGAGATTACAATCTATCCTTTAATCTTCGTCTCTTCTCCCACTCTCTGGTTTCCACTTTCTCAATGTCCCTTACAGATAAAACTTAAGTAAGACCAGTAACAGGACATGCTTGGCTTCAGGGCTTTCTGCCTCAAACATCTATTCCCTGGAGACTGAACCCATGCCCAACCCAAGTTAAACTAAACAGAAACAAGCACAATTTTCACTCTTACGAGTCAGTGTGTCGCAACAGTCTTTTCGAAGTAGTTTATTTAAAACAAATAATCTCACGGTAGTGGTTTTAGAGTTTGAGTTGATTAGACTTTTATTTCTTTTTATACATAATTCAATTGATGTAATGTGGGCTTGTTGTTACTTTTGAGGAGACAGAATGTTCAAGATGGGGATGATGTGCAGCAAAGGGTCATGATCAAGTCCCAAATGAGCAACTTGACAACTACAATTATTAGTTTGTGTTTTGGTGAGTGTAAGTAGAAAAGTTGCCGAAAAGAAATTTGGCTGTTGCAGCCAGACATTTGTACGAGTCCTTCTGATCCAAGTCCCAAGCGAGTAGCAAGTCATTTGGTCCAAGTCTCAAGTTTTTCTGTTGTGGGCAAGTCAAGTCAAGTTGGGTCACAAAGGTTGTCAAATCAAGTCGAGGCACAAAGGTTGTCAAGTCAAGTGTAGTCACAAAGGATGTCAAGTCAAGTCGAGGCACGAAGGTTGTCAAGTCAAGTCTAGTCACAAAGGTTGTCAAGTCGAGTCGAGTCACAAAGGTTGTCAAGTCAAGTCCAGTCACAAAGGTTGTCAAGTCCAGTCACAAAGGTTTTCAAGACAAGTCTAGTCACACAGGTTAAGTCGAGTCGAGTCATAAAGGTTGAAAAATCAAGTTAAGTCATAAAGGTTGACAAATCAAGTTAAGTCACAAAGGTTGTCAAGCCAAGTCTAGTCACATAGGTTGTCAAGTCGAGTTTAGTCACAAGGTTGTCGAGTCAGGCCGAGTCACAAAGGTTGTCTAGTTGTGTTAAGACACAAGGTTGTCAATTTAAGTTGACTTAAGTCACAAGGTTGTCGAGTCTAGTGGCAGGTTATATCTCAGGTGACAAGCCATCTGACTCAGCTTGTCTCAAGTCAAGTTGAGTCTGAAGTCACTGTCTTTCAATTCAAGTCGAGTCTCAAGTTTTTTACCCTCAAGTCGAGTCAAGTTGCAAGTTGTCAAATTTGCGACTCAAGTCGAGTCTCTGTGACTCACGTCCAATTGTCTGGTTGCAGCTTTACTAGCAGTGATGAATCTTTATGACTCATAGATGCAAAAAAAAAAAAAAAAACACAACAAATTTGTCTTTTTTTTGTTTTAAGAATCTTAAAATCTGCTAAGTTGGAGGTTTAATCTTGAGCTAAACAGAGGTTAGGATCAAAAACAACCTTTTATTGTCTAATGGATCAAACTCAAGCTGAATGTGTTGCTGATGTTTTCATTGATGGGTTGTCTCTGTGTGTGTTTCAGGATGTGGTGGACAGCATGCGAGAGGTTGTCTTCTTCACCCAGATCCTCATCCCCTTCGTCATCTTGGTCTACTGCACGGTCCACATCGTCAACCGGCTCAGGAAGAAAACCATCGGGGACAAAACCAAGCTGAAGCGAGCCGTGTTCCTGGTCACCTCTGTCATGGTGGTCTTCTCCTTCTGCTTCCTCCCCTGCACCATCGCCAGGATGGTTCTGCTAATCGCCCGCGTTCAGGAGTGGAGCGAGTCTTACCAGGACAAAGCTGCCGTGGCCTTTGACGGCCTCATGGTTCTCTCCTACATGGACTGCCTGCTGGATCCGCTGATTTACTGCTTCTGCAGCACCAAGTTCAAGGCTCTCTATCTCTCCACTTACTTCCCATGCTTTGGGAAACATGATGCGATGCCGCTCGACAGCTCATCGGGGCATACAACCGATCCCAAGCGTAATAATGTCATTTGAATTTCATAAAAAAGAAATGAAAACAGAGGATGTGAAATAACAGATACTACCTGTGATGGACTCTGTGCCCCAAAACTTTTTAATCCAAAGCAAGGGGACCCAGGAGAGAAAGTGTCCTCCAAATAATGATAAAAACCATACAGAGATTATTTAAGTGTTTTCTATTGATCGTTGTGAATCATTTTTACGAGGTACATGTGTAAATAGATGGGGGCTATGGTTTGAGTTGTAGATAATGCCAAGTTTTGACTCAAAAGTATTGACATTAGTGAACTTTATCTCAAGAAACACGAGGGGAATGTCATCTACTCAAGAATGCACATCTGTTTCTCTGCTTTTCTTGGACAGTGGTAGAAATTATGAGCGTGAAATATTCTCTGAAGTGCTTGAAGCCAAGGCAAAAATCGGACGGCCAACGGAAACCAATATCACACAAAGTTTGATCAGTTTCTGACAAACACAAGTGTTAGATGGCATCAGATGGGGATCAGAAAACATGAACGTGCCAATGGAAGTGTTAAAATCTTAAACTGAAATCATTTTAATGAAGCTGTAGGAGGTTTGAAACTACAAACAAAGAAAACTCATAAGATTTTTTTTCAAAGGTTTTCACTGCAATCACAGACAACCATAATAACTGACCCCATAATAGAGCCAAATTTGGTCCTGTTATATAAGATTTCATCCTACAGGCATGTACAGGAAGCTGGTTATTAATGTTGATTTATCTCTGAATTATATAACTGTTTATATTGAGTGTACATAGACATGAGGATCATTTTACAGGACTTGTTTTTGTCCTAGATTATTTATCCTTTTTGACGTATGAGAGCACTTACAGAGCTCAAACTTCTACACTGTCATTTCTTTTTTGTGTGTCTTATCTAAACCATTCTGGAAAGTCTCTCATAGTTTGTGCTTCACTTCTCCACCAAGTGTTTTTGAAGATTTTTTTTTCATTAATGTTGCCAACCAGGAACTGAACAACAAGCATTAAAACAAAAGAATCAAGAAACTGACTTTCATTTTTGTTCGAGAGGTTTCATCTGCATAAGAATGATCTAAAAATGTACTTATTATAATAGAAACAGGACCCACTTTTTGCAGTTCAGACCTTTAAAGATTCTTGAATCCAGATTTACAGTGCTCTAATAGCACCATGCTCTACATCACTTGTCCACAGGGGGCGCCAAAATCCACACAAACTGAAAAATCCAGACAGTTAAAGTCAAACTGGTTATTTAACTCTAAAGTCAAATGGATATTCAATAAAATACAATAAATTACTTTTTTTTTTTTACTTTTCCCACTCGTCCACAGGGGGCGCTAGAATCCACACAAATTGAAATATTCTGAGAGATGTTTTTTACTGATTATTTTACAGATAATATTAACAGACAATTGATAAAATCTTTTACCCAGCACCTTTTAAGTCATTTTTAAACCCTTAATTCTTATTTTACCAATAATTTCGCAAAAAAAAGCCCCTTAAGTATCAATGTCTCCGTAAACAAAAATTAGGTTTGGACGGGCATTTCAAGTGAAAATACAATTCGTTCGTGAATGCTTACTGTTATTACCCAAATAATTCAGATTTAATGGCTGGGCAAAGTTGTTGTTGGTTAGTTATTGATAAAACATAGCTAAGTTTGTGCTAAACTTCTTGTCAATATTCTTTTAAAAGTTCCTTCAGAAATTCTTCGGCATTGCAAAAAGGCTCTCATATAATTGAAAAAGGTTTTTGATATTTTGGAAACAGCTTTCAAATGCCCAACTTAAACCATTTACCAATTTAAAAGTTACAGTTTTAAAATAATATGATAGTTACATGAATTATTTGATTTTTCATCATTAAACCATTTCATTAGCCCACTGCTTGGCTCAGAGTAATCTTCATCTTTGGGGTCAAAGTTATCTCAATGTAACTCAGAAGGTTTGAACAACACAAACTGGAGGTTTGTGCTAAACCGACCCCTCAGATTCTACATTAATAGCTTGATCCAAGAAAATACCTTTAACACCTTCAGGTTACAGTTAAATCCCTGGGTTTATGTCGTTTAAAATGAAACTGAACAAGATGACGAGCCTCACAAGTTTGAAGAACAACCTTTCCAACACAAACATGACTCACAGCCAGAAACTGCTGGGATAATTCTTTTCCCAGACTCCTCCACATAAGTCACCTGGATCTTCCAACTCACCTTGATGACATCATTAACAGTAATAACACAAGGAACAAAGAGTTTGCCTGTTGCTCACTGCCTGCCTATAAATAGACGCCTCATTCATGCACGTAATGAGCTGATGAAGTCATTAAGTTCCTGTGAAACTCAGCAGAATATCACCTGATTTTTTTAATCATCTGTGTGTTAGGATTCATCACCGTTTACCATAAAGAAAGTCATCGCTTCGTCTTCCTCACAGTGTTGTTTAAAATGACGCAACAGTACAGAAATATGTGCGATGGAGAATTATGCAACTTTCATGTCATGAGGGGTAAACGATACAAGTTAATGAGTGACCACGAGTAGAGAAAAGCTGAAGTTTGGAGACAAGAAGCTCCTTCATTAAAAACAATAGAGTGCTCTTTAAGTCTTTATGAATATAGACTGTAATAATTGAACAAGGCCAATGATCTTTGACCTCAAGGTCATAAAAAAGCAACTGAAGAAATATGTATCTTCCCATATAACGCAAGACCATGGGTGTGGTAAGGACACATTGTTACAACCGTTAGTGCAGAGCTTTACTCAACGATATCCGTCTCTGCATACGTCATATTAGCATGACTTGTAATGTGAAGTCTGTGAAGACACTGAAAATACATACAGAAGATAAATGCAACTACTGATTGGTCTGATCATGTCTTTACATTTTAACTAAAATCATGATAAATAAATTGGTTGTTGTACAATATGTCACAAAAAATGTGAATAGATGATCAGTCTTTCCAAACTTTGAACATTTAAATGTCTCATTATTCCATGAATTACACTAATGAAACATCAGCTGAGATTTTTTTTTCTACAGTTATTACTAAGACCCATAAATTAAAAAAAAATGTTAAAATTTTGTCCAGAAGTTGAACTATGCAGCCCTTCTGCTGCATGAATAAATGTTTAGATAATAGAATTAATTTAATAGAAAGTCAATGATGTTCTTTAATGTTAATTTGGAACTGTACAATAAAGTTGTTGGTATGAACATGTGTTATTCAAAATATTTATATATTTATAAATATATTATACACCTGAAGGTATATATATATATATATATATATATATATATATATATATATATATATATATATATATATATATATATATATATATATATATATATATACATACATATATATATATATATATATAAATATATATATATATATATATATATATATATATATATATATATATATATATATATATATATATATACTGACAGCAATGCACCTTCAAAAAGTTTAGCCTCCAATGTAAAACATGTTTATGTTTCTGGTTTGTCACGTGTAAATAAATTCCAAATCTTTGAGTATATTTCTGATAATTGATTTGTTCTCATCCTTTCTTTTTAAGTCCAATAACATGACCTCACCTGACTGAGCTCTGCTACCACGCAAACATTCCCAGAAAGTTCAGATGTGAGTCATCATCGTGCTCTGTACTTAAGCAATCCTAAAACTTCTGTCCTGGGATAAAGAGTGGGTGTTTTTCCACAGTCATTCATCGTAAACTCCTTAAATAGGTGGAGAGAAAAGTTTGTAATAAGAAAAGATCGTGGCACCAAAAGATTACGTTGTCTGGGTCTAACATCTGTGAGGTGACAATAGATGATGAAGGGGGGAAAAGGATCATGAAAAAGGAGTTAAACAGCAAAAATCACGACATTTGAAGCTCTTTCTTGCGTATTTACCATAAAACAAATATATTTTTATCACATTCTCTCATTACTAAGCAATGTTTTAGCATTTTAGTCAGGATAACTCTGGGCACACATCTAGTGTGTATCTCATTAAATTTAAAACTTAACAATTGGCTGTTTTATGATGATGAATTTGAATGACAAAAAAATCAGGATTTCATTTCAAAACTTGATCCAAAGTTAATATTTTTCTCACATTTTCAATACATGTAAGATTTTCAGCGTGAAATCTGACAACCTACCTAGATCCAAAATTCGAAAATCATTGCAAATGCAGGAAAAAACAGGAAACCATTCATGAAAATTAAAGCTGCAAGCAGCGTTAGACTGGTCCTCGGGCTCCTGCCGGTTTTCCCTCCAATGTGTCCAACAAAATGAGACGAACATTTCGGTGTTGGTTTCATCTCTCTACGACATTCCTAGCCCCAGTTAGGGCTGTTTTGGTGTTCATAGGGTGGAAGTGAGTCTAATGGCTCTGAGAGAATATTATGGGATGTCAGGGAGTCAGTTGATACCATGGCAACGTATCCTCTGCTATGCTGAGTGACATGAGCAGCTGCATGCTTGGAGTTCTAATTAGCGTGACACTAGTGTGATTAGACTGTAGAGGGACAGTTTATCAGCCATCTAATGTAAAGAAATCCTCACAGAGTCCACAATTTTACCCCAATCTGTGTCAAAAATATCATATTTGATAGTAGAGCTTGTGAGCAATCCATTTTTGGCATTTTTAAAGCTGTACGAGTTATACTTTTTTCTCTAGAAGCCCTATTGTGCCACTAAACCGGTGGAAAAGTGCTCAAAATGGATTTTTTTATTTTAGAGACATGTCTGAACTACTTGTCCTGTAGGTCACAATGTTGGCTTAATCTGTGTAAAAATATCATATGGTTGTAGACAATTTTGTCAGGAATCCAACCATGTAATTTTTTAAGCTCTATGACTTGTAGTTTTTTGTCTAGAGGCCCAAATGCGGCACTAGTAGAAGTACTAGTAGTGAGTGTTTTGACCTGAAATCTGTTCTCCTCATCTGCTAACATGGAGAAATCCTAAATCGGCCAAAAGCGGTTGGCGGCTTTGAGGGCTCGCCATTCGAAAACCAGGCCAGAAATAACAACTATCTGAACAACTTTTGGAGAGCAGGGTCTAGTCTGTCATGTGATGGTAGTCTCAAACCTGTACCATTTTTGGTTTCAGAGGGTATAATTTCTAAAGAAAGGGAAAAAATTTTTTTTTTTTTTTTTTGGGAGGGAAATAGCCGGCTTCCTGTTGGAGATAGGTCCAGGGTAGCAGCGTATGATTTTTGCGTCTCGATGACACGAACATTTTGATGTTGGTTTCATCTCTCTACGACATTCCTAGCCCGAGCTAGGGCCCTTAGCGTGTGCCTAGGTGGCGCTATTGAGCTTATTATGGGATGTTGGGGGTCATGTTTAGTATCAAAAGAAAATTTTCGGCATCCATAATGTGTGTGCCAATTTTGGTGAGTTTTCGAATATGTTAAGAGGACCTAATAAGCGATTTACTGGAGGAGGGAATAATAATAAGAAAAAAGAAACGGACGGAATACAATAGTGCCCTCGGCCTTCGGCCGAGGGCACCTTCTAGCTTGCTAGAAGGTGCCCTCTTCCGTTGGCCGAGGACCCTAATGAAACATACAAGGTGTATAAGATCCTTCAGGCCTAAACTTTTCATACAGCGCTCTCTGCATTTGAAATGAATCTGGGTCAGATATTATCTGCAGTTTTGTCTATGTGATTGAAGACTTAGTGTTGACAAAGCAGAAGCTGTTTCTTACCCTGGATGGGACGTGTGAGGACAGGAGGACGCTGAGGCCTCTGTTCATCAGATGGATGAGATGATACCAGGAGCTGTGGGGACACGCAGATCAGAAGAATTAACAGAGAACTGCAGTATAACAAAAAAAAAAACAAGATGAAGTTTTACTGCTGGATCAGAGCTGTGAAAGCTGATTCTCTTATCATGACTAGAGCTGCTAACAGACTATAAACATCAGGTCATTCAGCATTAATCACTCCACAGATGTGTGTGCAAGTGTCTGACTAAACTCTGAAATATGCCTCCTTGATAAAATAAGTCTTTTGACAAAAGATGTTTTTAAAAACTGTTATGAAAATCAATTTATCTAATCTAACATGTGCTTCTTCAGTGTCAGATACTGTGAGTTTACTGCCCGTTTACTTCATGGCTTAGAGGTGCATTACTGCCCCCATCTGGACAGGAGTAAAAGAAGAGATTTTTTTTTTTATTTAAATCAACTCTTTTAAAAACTTTCACATCTTTTTTTATGCTTTAGACAAAACAAAACATATGCATATGCTTCTAAATCATTCAGGATCAATTTAAGAGCCTCTGATAAGCCCAGTCTACAAAATTTGAAGTCTTTCTGAAGTTTTTTTCCAGCCAGAGGGAAGAGAAAACCTGAAAGCCCATTTTTCTCCAAGTTCAGTCTTGTTTCAGGGAACAGGTAGTAATATAAGATCTTATAATCTGTAGAATGTAAAAGGTTATTTGTCATAATTCTGGATTTTCCCACACAATTTATCTCTTTTCTGAAAGGTGAGAAAATCCTTAAAAATTTCTGAAAAAGAAAAAAAATGTTTTCAAAGGAGTTTAAAAAGACAGTCCGAGACACCTGGTTAGAGTTTCACACCATGATACTTGGTTGATTTAATTGATCTTTCAACACATTTTTGTTCAGATTCCCAGAAACATTGGAAGTCTTAAGCTAAACTGTGTGTTCCTGCTGTCCTGAACTGGACAGGCGAGGGAGAGGAAGCTATCATAGGTTGTTCCCTTAAAATAAGGTTGAGCTCAGATAGCTGGCAAAATACGCACAGACAAATATAAAATGAAGACAAGTAGATCTGCAGCCATCAAATATTTTAGTATTTGAATATTCTACTGAATATTCCAGCGATTAATCAAGTAATCAGATAAAAAACAGTCTCCAAACTCCAGAACAGAAACTAATTGTTGCCAGTGACTTGTTGAGAAAAAAGTCATTAGAGTGGTTTAAAAAGTCACTGGATATAGCATCAGCCTTATGTGCCACATTTTAAATAGTCCAGATGAAATACTATTCTCTGAGCTACTAAATCAAACAATTCCTTGAGGCGGAGGAAATTCCTCGATCATTTTTTGTAATTAAGTTTCTCGAACTGTTCGAGGAATCGTTTCAGCCCCACACACCAATCAGTGTAAATCTGAACGACAAAGTTTTTGTTTCCTTTACAGGTAGAGCAGCAATTGAAGAATGAAAATTAGATTCAAATACATCTGATAAAAGAGCTTTTTGCTTGTTAAAAATATTGTAAGTATCAGTGAGAGCTTTGAACTCTGGTAGAGTCCGTCCAGTCCGAGATCTTAAGCCCTGTTTCCACCGAGCAGTCCGGTTTTGATCAGTACGGTTTGGTACAGGTTACCTCGTTTAAGCTTGGTCCTGTTTGCGTTTCCACAGCCAACCATGCCAAATGCCAACAGCCTAATCAGTTAAATAACAGCGTAACACTATAGCAGTACAATACAGTGTACCCGGCTAATAAATCCAATGAAGAAGAAAATTGTGACGCAATAAACAAAGAGCAAATATGGGATACATCCAGCAATTTGTCTTCTTTGTGATTGACATGTGGCTCTTTGATACAAAGAACAATCAAGCTTTCTTTCAGACAAGGCTGTGTCGCGCCAGGAGAAATGCAGCCGCTGTTGCACGGATTGGTCAGTGGAAACGCCATAAAATGCGTGTCGGGACGAATCGAAGTGAACTGAACTGCTCGGTGAAAACAAGGCTTAACAGGATCCCTTGAGGGTGATAGAAAACCACTGAGTTTGTGTGCCACTATGATAAGCTGAATGGGTCTGTGACAAAATACAGGGGTAGGGGGTAGTTTCAGTGGGTTAATCCTTTGAATTTCATTCAAAACTGTATTTTTGAAAAATGTAGTACAGTTTAAATTTCAGTTAAATTTCAAATCTTATCATTTAAGCTTAAAATAGTTATCCACTCCATAATAAAGACTGTGACATACCTGTTGAATATTTTAAGTTGAGATAAAACACACATTCAGAGAGTCTCCAGCCTCTGTATCCTGATGTATTTCAGTGGATTTGATCTTAGGACAGGATTTGATTTGAGTGTAGTTAGTTGGCGTGTTTGAACATGGAGGTCAGGTCCCAACAGTTTTACACCAAGAGGATGCCATCAGTATCCCAAACCAGCCCAACAAAAAACAACATCTGCACTGTTAAAAAGTTATAAAATTATAAACATTTCTCAACGGGTTACATTTTGTGAGGTAAAACTGTGTCCTCTATTTAAGTTACAACTGGAAAGGAGAAAAGAAAAAGTGTGACGCTATTCAACATGAACGTTTCCTTTTCGTCTTTGCAAAAACAGGTTCTCAACAGAAACCGTGAGTGCAACAAACAACTTTCAGCACATTGTGGGAAAATGCAGATGATGACCTACATCTGATTGGTTTAAGCGGCCTCTAATCAAATACCTACAGGGAGAACTATCGGACTCAAAGCACCTACAACACCTGAGCAGAGATTACTGATCCCCGCTGAAAGCTCTCATGCAGGAAACCTCATACTGTGGAGAGATAAAGAAGAGCACTGGTTAGAAAACAAATCGGGTTGTGAAAATAAGATGTTTAATTTGTCAGAGTTGCAGCGTGTGGGAGGGGGGAGTCCACAACACTGCACAGAAATGCCTCCCAGCACTTTTACTGGACACTGTAGTGGATTTAAGAGGCATGCCTTCTAGGGCACCTTGCTCTGAGCGTGGAGAGTAAACAGAGTTTCTTCATACTATCGTCATTATTAATGGAAGTTTCAAAAAGCTGGTAGAGGAGTCTTTGAGGGGAGAGCAGAGTAACATTGAGGAAAGGTTAGATCTAAGGTGTCTTATCTGGGCAGAGATAAGACGCTGACAGCTTTTTGGGCATGCAATGCATCTACATTCTGCAGCACATTACAACAGTCTGCATGGCTCCGTTTTTTATCAAAATGAAAATATTACACATGAAATGCATGATGTGTTGTCATGATACTGATGTGCACAACAATCAGCTGAAAAACACTTGAAAGCAGATCTATATGTGCTCCAGGATGCACTGCAATGTGATGTGACAATAAGGACAACACATCCTCCACGCAAACAAACATAAGTCACGAGAGCATGTCGCACGCAGAGTAGTTACATGGACCAGGCTGTCTTCACACCTGTTGTGAAAGAATGCATAAGAGCGCAGGATTATGTAAAGTTGTTTCCATCTAAGGTGCTCTCTATGCCTGCAGAGAGCCAAATTAGCATGCTAACAGCTCTGCAGGAATGTAAACATGTGAATTTTCTGACCTGGTACATCATGTTCAGGAATTTGCGTAAAGAGAAAACACAGTCACACACAATGCACAGGTATTGTGCCACTAAAAACTTAAATTTTCTAGATTTGGTTGCAAAAAAGGTGGAAAAATGAGAGTTGATGGAAGAAATGTTCAAAATTTTTATTGCCTTAGATTCAACAAGGTCCTGGAAACATTCCTCAGAGAGTTTGGTCCATATTGACATGATAGCATCACGCAGTTGCTGCAGATTTGTCGGCTGAACATCCATGATGAGAATCTCCCGTTAAACCACATCCCAAAGGTGCTCTAATGGATTGAGATCTGGGGACTGTGGAGGCCATTTGAGTACAGGGAACTCATTGTCATGTTGAAGAAACCAGTCTGAGATGATTCCAGCTTTATGACATGGAGCGTTATCCTGCTAGTAGCCATCAGAAGATGGGTACACTGTGCTCATAAAGGGATGGACATGGTCAGCAACAATACTCAGAAGCGTTGATCCAAGGCAGGATGGATCCATGCTTTCATGTTGTTTGCTCCAAATCTTTACCCTACTATCTGAACGGGCAGAAATCCAGACTCAACAGACTAGGCTACATTTTTCAATCTTCTATTGTCCAGTTTTGGTGAGCCTGTGTAAAACGTCTGCTTCAAGGTTGTGTGTGTAATGTGGTCAGGGATGTTCTTCTGCAGATCTTGATCATCTGCAGCCAGTCTGTCGGTTCTCCTCTGACCTCTGGCATCAACAAGGCAATTAGTCTCAGAAAAACTGCTGCTCACTGGATGGTTTCTCTTTTTGGGACCATTCTACCAGGTCTGGCAGTTGACAGATTTGCAAACGCCACAACACAGCAGAAGTACAGCTTTAACGGGAGTTAAAAGAGTTTAGTTATCCCAGGCAGGCTGTTTTCCAAACCGCCTACTACAGGGGTGGCCTACCCAGTCAGAGACCAAGAGCCACAAAAATTAACGTGGTACTACAGAGAGCCATGTCACACACGTGGTCTTGCAAACACACTTCCTCTCACACAAAAACGAAATGTCACAAAATGAAAATCAATACATTTCCAATTTTCAAAGTGAGATTTACTGTGTTTGTGTGTTTAAATTCATACTAGAGAAAGTATCAATCCCAACTGATCTCAACGTTGGCATCCATATATATATATATATATATATATATATATATGAATGGATTAAAGAGCCACACACCGAAAGGCAAAGAGCCACAGGTGGCTCATGGGCCATAGCTTGGCCACCCCTGGCCTACTACATACTACATGTGAATGTAGTGTGTAGGTGGCACTGCATACTGCCTATTGCTTTGCATGTAGTGTGTAGTATGACTGTTCTGTTGGGTCTGTTTTGAAGTAAACTACTCTGGTTTTCAGTTTTGGAAAGTGGAGCTGCATGTGACGTTTTTTTTTTTGCCTTTATTATAAATGTACAACACAAACTTTGGATGGGTCTTGGCATTTTAGTTATTTTGTTTATCATATCATAGCAAAATCATCATATTTTATTTTTAATCTTACACCAAAAGTTATTGTTTATCAAAAATAAATATGGAAGGGATTTTTATTTTTACAGCTGATGGAAAAACAACTTACATTTAATCCATGTATGGTTTAAAAAGTGGTTTATATGGGCTTTAATGATTTTCTAGAAGTAAACCCTTTTTTTAATAACAGGAAGTGACAAGATTTACTTGTGTTTCTTTCTCATAACTTCACTTTTATCTCTCGGACCATCTTACGTTAGTGTTGTTGTATGGTAGTTGTAACGCCGACTCAGTTCAGTAGATTGCAGTAATTCACCAAAACCTGCCACCCGCATAATTATTGAATTAACGCCATGCATTGTGGGAAACAGTATGCCAGGAAGACTGGTCCGTTGCATATTGAGAAAGTTTCCTGGATCAGTAGTAGGATCAGTACTACTTACTGAATTTTGGCCAAAAAAGTAGGCACTACTAGCATAGTTTTTTGAAAACAGCCATGGTGTGCAAGTATTTTTGAAAACTGTTTGTGATATGTCAGCCAATAAGGTCACTTGTTACTCACTCGATTCGATTGAATCTATGTTTTCTTTGCGTGCCAACCCTGCACGACATGTTGGTTTGTTTTTCTCTAACCTTTCATTTTGTGGCTAAATGAACTTTCATAGTGTGAGTAAGTTTCTAAAAGCTGTGGCAGATGAAAGAATGGTGCTGTAGTATTGAACGCTGAGTGTGATGATTTCTGATACATTCGATGCAGTTGTGAAATAGTCTGGTATCATGGGAGATGTAATCTTTTAGTTGCCCAACAGCCACTACAGCAGATGCCAAACTGTGTGGCAGGCTGCAGGAGTTTAAGTCACACTCTCCTTATATAACATCTGCCCAAGTGATGTAATTATATTCTGGTGAAATAGCCACAAGAAACATTGAGCAGTGTGAAGAGTTTGCTTAATTCTTTCTTCATTCCCTGACGCAGCACTGTGAGTTTCTCTTAAGAAGTGAAGAATTGAAAGAAACTGCTTCTTGAAAATACTGATTTATGTTACTTTAACATTTTTTGTAAACAGTAGTGCAGATCTTTTTATAATTTTAGCCATTAAAGGGTAGAAATTTAAACATTAAAGCTGTCACTTGGAAAAGAAATACTACTCTGAAATTTGTGTCAGACGAGTGATATTACTGAAACTGACAGATCAAAGCAAGCACTGTTGTGGTTAATATGTCCAAATGCACACACTGTGCTCAGACATGTCCTCTTGCAGAGTGAATGTTGCATTGGTCTTTTGTGCAATCCGTTACGTCACACCCGTGTCATGGCAAAGCAGGCCCCTCTGTCCTCTTTAGCAGGTGTCTCAACTGCAATTCAAGCAAGTTTCAGAGCACAGGTTTTCTGCTCATTAAGTGTTAACCGTTTGTTGTTTTGCAGAGGAAACAGCAGCAGAGGTAGAAGGGTCGAGTTAATGTTTGACTTCAGTGGAACAAGAAGTTTAAAAGCTAATCCAACCCTGTCACACACAGAAAGGAAGACAGATTCGATCTCGAAAAAGGAGAAATTACTTTATCACTTTGTTTTTATTATTAAAGGAAAGGCTACTGAACATGTTTGAGAAAGGATGTGAGAGAAAATAATGTCACTCCCTCTCATATTTAATGTTGTGTTGTAACAAAAGCTTCCTCTGAGCTGGTGGTTGTTCCCCCTCTACTGTTCTTTGACAGAAATGTAAAATCGTATCAAACAGGAACTCTTCTTAGCTTAAAGCAGATGTAAGTTAACGTCACTGGCTGACTAGTTTTGGCACATTAAAGCTGATTTAACCAAGAATACTGGAAGAAATAGATCCAGAAGGTAATATCAGTGTCACATCGCTGACACTGACAAATAACACTCCAAACTAAACCTCTTAACTCACACTCCCAGATTTCTGTTCAGATTCCCTGTTTTTTGCACAAGTAAGCTACAGCAAAATGGAGAAAGAAGCATAGTTTTAATAATTTTATGAGACTTTAAACAATATATAAACATATGAACACAACAGGAGCTCACTTTGGCACTGTGAGAAACTTCACATAGTGATGTAAATCTCTTCAAATAAGCTTCCAAAGCTCATCTACGGGACACCAGATTTTATGGTTGGGAAGATATGCTATTCTCGCAATTCAATTCTATTACGATTCGATTTGAATAGTGACTTTTTGATATCTATGGTTTTTGGTTTGCTTTTTTACCAGACCATGTAAAAGATTTAAATCATGATAATATCTACAGACTATATCTGGAGCCATATTTCCCAAAAACAAATGCACATCACGTGAGTCAGAGAGAAAAATTTCACCCTCTGCTGGAGAAAAGCGGTAACTTTTTTCCAATCCAGTTTATAAACAAATGCTGAAATGAAGAATTTGAATGTGGAAAAAAAGATTTTTGACAACGAATCCTGATTTTGATATGGTCAAACAAAACATCCTGAAATATCGTATAACGATTTTTTCTCCCACCCCTACCAGATTTGTTGCCCTGCTTATACAAAGTTGTACTTACTATATCTTCTCTCCCAAGTCAAATTTTTTCCCCTAATTCCCATCATGCTTTTCTTTGAACAGTGTTAATATGGATGGAAGGGTGTCATGAATCAACTCACCTGTCAGATACCCCCTAACAGCACTTTAAGGAATCAAAGATAATGATATGAACATGGCTGGTTTGCTTTTTATTTCATTAAAGGTATTGCTGTGAATTTTAAACTGTTTCTTAAAAAATCTTTAAAATCCATCCGCTTCCATTTTTCAAGTGCTCTTTAAGATAACGTAACCTTTAAATCATTTGGGCCAATGAGAAAAGTCAAACAGCTCCTTAAAGAAGAAAAGAAGTGAAGAAGTGGTACTGCACAGGAATCCAGGCAATACTTATTGAAAGACGTTCTTATTACTGTAACTCTTCAACTATTTGGGCAAGCAAAAAAAAAACAAAACAAATAAAATAATTTTTAAAAAAAGCATCAGTTACAATAAAAAACAATACAGGTGGCCCATATGATACCTGGATGATAAAGAGTTAACCAGTAAAAAGCCCCTCAGAGGAGCTTTAAAGTACAAATTTCAACTCACAGGCTGAAGATGATGACCCTAACAGCCAAAGCAGAAAAGTTTATAATAGAAGGGGCTAAAAGTATTTTGACATCATGTAGCATGGTACTTTTAGCCTGTCTGCTAACTATCTAACCAAGTGTGGTCAGGTTATAAAAAGACGATCTTTTAACTGGGAATTTTGAAGTGTAGGTGCCAAATTTTTCACATTCAGTGGGATTTAAGACACCACTGCATGCCTCAGTGGTTATCCCTTAATCGGTGCATGAGTAACGTGTGAGAAAATAACTGTTCTCGGCCACTGTTAGGTTATGTATTTCTTTTTTTAAAGTTAATTTTGGGATTATATTATATTATTAAGAGGATAGGACAGCGGATACAAGGCAAAGAGAGGGGAGCAACATGAGTAAAAAGGTGTCACAGGTTAGATTTGAACCTGGACTGCCCACTCAAGGGTTTACCTCAAGGGGTTGGCGACCTAGACCGCTAGGCTGTCCTGGCATTCCAGTTTCATGAGTTTTTGGGGGTAGGGAGGGAGGCAGTGGACCTGGAACCTCATTTCTGTCTCAAAAGTAAAAAAGAAAGAGACCATGAGCTCTCTAATTCACACTGTTATGAGTACAAAAACACATTATAGCAACAGAGTTTGAGCAAAAAGACACCCCAGCTACTCAAGAGTTCTCAAAGTCTTGGCTGGAAGGATTGAAGCCACTGATGTAATAAACTTACCTACTAGTCCATAACAAAGACAAAGGTTAGAAATTACATTTCAATAGCATTACTTCTTCTTTGTTCTTTACTTGCAAGAAAATATTTTTCAAAGATCAGACATAATTTTAGGGAAGTTAAATAAATAACCAGAAACATAATTCAAAGCAAGCTCCTTACACACTGACCTTACAGCTATGCTAGTCTTTTGATTAAAGGAGTGAAAAAATATCAATATGGCTTTGACCTGTGATAAAATATCAATATTTCAACTATTAATATCAATATTTTTATTAAAATAAAAAAATCATATTTAAGTTGGAAGTACAATACGTCTTTGGCACCTCCTCTATGGCAGATGGCACCAAAAAGCAACTCCGCTGTATGTTGCCCATAAACTGTATAATAAATATAATCTCAAAGTATATTGACACTTTTATTTCTAAACTTGATGATGTGGGTTTCAATGCCTTAAACACAAATATTTTCTCTCTATTCTTGGGTCAGTGAGTTTATAATCATTTTAAGTTTAATTTTTAGAGTTTAATAGACTGAAAAAAATAATAATCATAGTCATGTTTTGTGCAATACTAGATTTTTTATAAGAAACATAGGTTTAGTAGTTTTACCAACCGACCATTTCTTTCACCCAATAACAACATTAGTTTAATATCACAGTAGTTTAAGTGACAAACTTCATGCACTTTATGTTTTCAAGTTAAGTATTTGTATAAAACACTGAATCTGACTTTCTTTACTTTAACCACTGTAAAATAAAAAAGCGGTTTTCCATAAAATAGTTAACTGGGTAGAATACTGCAATATATTTACAATATTATGATATTACTGTATTGTGATGCATATCGTATCGGGAGGTTCTTGCCAAAACTCACCCCTACTTTTGATTCGAAAGTTAAGTACAAAGGGCCAATTATACTTCCAAATTACATACATTATGTCAATTTATTATATTCATATTAAAATATTTGGTAATTGGCAGCCCCTCAGCCTTATGTCAAAATCACACCAGATGCTTCTCCAGTCCGGTTTTCATTTGTTGCATGTTGACTAACTCGTTAAGCCGGTTTGTTGTTGTAGTCAAGTTAGATACAATCTGGTATTGACATGGTTAGTTTTATTCTGAAAGTCACTGGGTCTTTTTATGTGGTTTCTATGAACAACTTCCTGTCCTGCTTTATTCCACCTTTTGTAAATTGATGCATCATGACTCTGTTAACTGGTAACAATAGGACCCTTGTTTATCTAATGCTTCCAGCTCTAACTTGCTGGAGCAGAGACACAGTTGGACAACAACGGAGCAGAGTTGACACCTTGACTTTAGTAGAAACCTATCTGGTCTGGTGCCAGAGCTAGAATGGAGATGCATCTGGTCTATCAGATCTGTTATTCTGCCAATTAACATCAACTCCCTGGCAGGCAACACAGGTTTTGGTGCTAACAGCTAATTCCTGTGAATCTGAAATTCCAATTCTGTGGCAATTAATTCTGGAAATCCCACTTTTCACACAGTGCCAGACCAAGTCTAAGCCTTTGGGAGTCTCTACATTCAGTACATCCAAGACAACCTTTTGTTCCTTGAGCTCACAGCAGATCAGTTTTCAGTTGACACAGTACGACCTCCGACAGGTGTGACATTATTAGTTGTCTGCCAGGAAACCAGATATGTCATTCGGTCTTATCAGGACCATGTTTTCCCACCCCAATAATCCCTGTATCCAAACATAAAGCCAGACATGTGCAGGCATGATGGTTTCACATGGACAGTCACCTGAGGAATTTCACAGGAATCTCCCTCCATACTGCTGAAACACCTTCAAGTTTACATCCATCACTCTGACCCTGATCCAGAAATCATACAGGGTATAACAAGTTCTCTGATCACTTCATTGAAAGACAAAAAAAAGCTGTGGAGGGTTGAATACAATGAAAGCTGAAACCAGCATCTCTGCATGCTGTGTTTCTCAGCCAGATAAGCCCACTTCTTTTAAACCACACCTCCAGCTGGCTATAAATTCTTCCCCTCTGAAGCATCGGTGTCAGCCTCACACAGAAAGGGGAAACAAACTCACAGGAGGCGGTCAGAGGCAGGCTGTTTTCTCCTCTGCAGTGTTTACAGTGCATGTTTCCTCGGCATGTTTTGGCACAGCCGGTCGAGTCTTGACAGAGCTCCAGAATCAGTGTATAGCTCTCAGGAGGGGACTGTTGAATTTGACGGATGATGGTGAGAAGAGGAATCCAGCAGCTAAAGAAAGAAGGGTCACCTGTGCAAAGAAGGATTTAACTTTCTGAAGCTCTCTTCTTTGGCGTTAAACACATTTGACTTTTTTTTCTTTTTTTAATTATCTGGGACTTCTTAAGCTGCTGTGAAAACTGCTTTTTCCACAAGTGGAATGTCAATGCAAAAAAACATGTCTACAAACTCAACAATTGATCACTGCAGAGTGCCCAATCCAGCTACGTACAAAACACTCTCCTGGCTCATGATTGGAGAGTTTGTGCTGGGTCTGCCTCTCAACCTGTCAGTCCTCTATGTCTTCATCTTCAGGTATGGAGCAACACATTTCTATCTATAACTACTTTTTACTAACTACAAAAGCATCAATTCCTTCTTAAACTTAACAACAGGTGTTTTCTACAGGGTAGATGTTGAAGCTTTTGGGAACAAATCCAAACTAGCAAAAAAAAAAGAAAAAGGCTGAAATAGTCTGGCTGCCTTTCACCTACTTTAATGTGCACTTACTGTAACCTGGATGACTGAATGTTTCCTCAGACTGAGTCTGTAACTAAGCATCTAACTCACTGTGACTCAGTCTACTTGTGTCTGGAGTTAATGAATGATCAGTTTCAGGTATCATGAGTCCCCATTGTCAATCAGCAGTCAAGTAAATAGCAAATTTCAATGAACTTGAATGTGATCTTTTGCTTTGCTGGATGACTCATCATTTGGAAGAAATCTGGCTATTTTTAGAGTCAGTGTTGACTTAAATTTCTTGCACTTGCACTTTAATGACTTCAAATTTGACCAATCAGAGACAGAGCTTTGATTTTAAAACTTGGTATAAATATCAGAGCTGCTGTGATCTCTTCCAGCTGTGTCACAAATATATTAATCTGCTTCTGTTATGACAGAAAACAATCTACCACTTCCTTTCCCTTTCTCCTGAAATAAACAAGAGTGAAATACAGAATTGGGTTTGGGTTAGAAGATGCCTCCAGGGAAGGGAACTCGCAAAGTCCAGCTAATCTGAAACTTGGGCCTGATTACTGACTTGAGGACATTCCTTTTAGTAAGTTGGAATGAACAGACTTAAGGAAACAGAATTTTGCAAGGGAATCGGTGAGGTTACATCTGGAGAACATTGGAGGTCCAGTTACCCTTTAACCCACTGTCATGACTCCCCGAACGCTGAGGATTTTTTTCCATAAAGGATCTTTTTACTGGATTTATTACCACTGAGGTTTTAAATATCTAACCGATGTAACCATTCCAAGTTTTGTCACTCTGATAGTTTGTCTCCCATCTATCGCTGCTTTTTTAAACAAAACTTTCAGGGAAGGGACTTGTCTATCTATCTATCTATCTATCTATCTATCTATCTATCTATCTATCTATCTATCTATCTATCTATCTATCTATCTATCTACCAATCACCTATCTATCTATCTATCTATCTATCTATCTATCTATCTATCTATCTATCTATCTATCTATCTATCTATCTATCTATCTTCCTACCTACCTATCTATCTATCTATCTATCTATCTATCTATCTATCTATCTATCTATCTATCTATCTATCTATCTATCTATCTATCTTCCTACCTACCTACCTACCGATCTATCTATCTATCTATCTATCTATCTATCTATCTATCTATCTATCTATCTATCTATCTATCTATCTGTCTGTCTGTCTGTCTGTCTGACTGTCTGTCTGTCTGTCTGTCTATCTATCTATCTATCTATCTATCTATCTATCTATCTATCTATCTATCTATCTATCTATCTATCTATCTATCTGTCTGTCTGTCTGTCTGTCTGTCTGTCTGACTGTCTGTCTGTCTGTCTGTCTATCTATCTATCTATCTATCTATCTATCTATCTATCTATCTATCTATCTATCTATCTATCTTCCTTCCTACCTACCTACCTACCTACCTACCTACCTATCTATCTATCTATCTATCTATCTATCTATCTATCTATCTATCTATCTATCTATCTTCCTACCTACCTACCTACCTATCTATCTATCTATCTATCTATCTATCTATCTATCTATCTATCTATCTATCTATCTATCTATCTATCTATCTACTTACCTATCTATCTACTTACCTATCTATCTATCTATCTATCTATCTATCTATCTATCTATCTATCTATCTATCTATCTATCTATCTATCTATCTATCTATCTACTTACCTATCTATCTATCTACTTACCTATCTATCTATCTTTTTATCTATCGTTAAACTTGAGATGGTCTACAACCCTGAAATCTTTAGCTGATTATCAGAACCTGAAAAACTATCATTCTGTGTGATTTTAACCTTGATTCAACAGTTAACTCAAAGAGTCAATACAGTGAAAACTTTCTTCTGATCTTCTGTTAATTGTACTTTCCTGGCTTTTTACTTTTTCCTACAATAGCTGAAGCTTTCCCAGTGTTTGGACAGTCACCAATTCAAGCTCGGCCTTTAATCATTTGATGATCTGTTTTGTTTAAGAAGAAACATGATCTATCACTGCCTTCTCCTCTTTAAAAATTCCTTTAAAGTAAGAGAGGGTCTAAGGAGTTGGCAAGAAGTCGGTGAAAGCTTTAAGAGCAGAGAAAACTTTCAAACCAGCAGGACCTACTTATTGAGACCTTTATCACTGATTTCCAAATGACTCATGAGCTTGAAGTGACTCTTACTTTTCCAAATAATAGAAACTTTGATTTAAAGAAGTATATAGACTTCCTGTAGCATTCAGACTGTGATCAACAGCAGAGTACACTGTTCGGCAATGGCAGAGAAGATTTGGCAAATTGTCCATGCATACAGCCCACAAACATAGCTCTGCTGCTCATACCACAACAACAAACAGCAACGAAATGATCTACCAATACCAAGTTGCTTTACTCTTTATGCTAAGTTTGGTTTTAAAAAGTTACAAAGAGAAAGGTTTAAAAGTTCAGTTGACTTTGACCTTCTGTTACTTTCCCTTTCTGACCCTGGATGACTGACCCCAGACAAAAGCTCTAATAACTCCAATCTAACAACTGGTTTCCATGTTACCCACTGTGACCATATCAAGCTGTGTCTGGAGCCAATAAAAAATCTGTTTGGATAGATCTTTCCTCACATCCACTGCAGCTTCATCACTGTTTATAGAGAGAAATCTGTGTAAATCTATGCTTATTCCGTGAAGCCGAGAGAGCAAGAGAGATTATTTACATCCTGTTTGGATTCCTATGTGATGGAGGAAGTGTTGACAAAAACTGTGGATCAGTTTACTGTTTGTGTGATGAACTCGGATGTGTCCAACTGACATTTCTATTTTGAGCCTTCATGTTTCCTTCTCTGGATTTTGAGGAATCTACTTAAATTTTATTTCTACCCTGTAATCTGCTCTGCCAAAGTAAAAATGAAGTGGTCTCTAATACAACTTGTGAGCATCCTCCAAAGAGCTATTAAAGCTGGGTTTTAGATTTATACTCATGTTACTAAACTACAGGAAAAAAAAACTTAAAGGCACTGTGAGGACTTTACATTTGGCGTTGATTGCGTGGCCAGGATCAAAAGTGATTTTTAAAGACAAATACATTTCCCATGAACACTCTCGGCCACTATTGTAAAGTCCTGAGATCAGATCTTCTTTCAAGACTACTTTTCTTTAGTCAACAACTTTTTGCAGGATAAAAATTAATGAGCCAATCTAAAACTTTTTGTTGGAGCATTGCTGGAAATAGGCAACAAGCAAACTTTTTGGTCTATAAGCCGTAAATAGATTCAAGTTTCCTCGGTAAAGTCCAACCCAAAAATGAATGCTGAGAAATAACATTCAGAAATTGCTGATTTTAGTGCTTATAATCCAGTTGCTGTGTCTTAAATTCATTCCGTGACGGAGCGTGTAACTCAAATTAGTTGTAAGTGAAATTAATTTCCCCCATTGAAATGAATTGAAATGCTATTAATTGATTAATTTAAGGTATAAAGTACAGAATTTACTCCCTGAGGACCAGACGACTAAAATATGCTGACAGAGAAAGGCTTTTAAGATCCTGAAATGTAACAATCATTTAATCAATCAATCAATCAATCTACTTTAAATTGTAGAGCCCTTTACAACACTCAAGGTGACCAAATTGCTTTCCATTAATATCAGGACACAACAAATCAAATTCAATACAACAGAAAAACAATAAAATTCAATAAAAATGGCAAGAATATCTCACCCCATTACTGTATGTTACAACATAACAATGACCAGGAATGTAACAACAACCCTAAATGTTATAAAAAAAAATGTAATAAATCCAGTGATGCAATAATTAGTAGACAATATAAAAAAAATGCTGAGTATGAATTCTATTACTTTTTTTAAATATAAAAAACCCAAAATGTAATGCTACATTTTAGGTAAAAAGTTGTTAAATTTGGGGTTTTATTGCATTTTTTGGTAATTTCATTTTGGGCTCAGCTCTTTTGTTACATTTTGGGTCAATTATTACATTTCAGGGTTTTCTAAAAAAAAAAAAAATTAAAATCACATTTAAGGTCGTTGTTACATATCAGGTCTAAGGATGGGTACCGAATTAGGTACTTTTGTAGGTTTTTTGAATTCAGTCAAAAAGTACCGAATACTGATTCACATAAAAATCCAAAGGTACCGTGTTTAGGTACCTAAACACATCCTTGTGACTGTGAGGGACTACAAGAGTAAGCAGTTTTCCAAACTGGACATGAACACAGCATTGCAATGTTATACACTGAAGAATAAATATGTTATTTTGTTATTGACAAAGTATTATTTTGTACCACATAAACACAAAAGTACCAAAAATTGGTACCGTTGAGTACTGGTACCGATTGCCAGGTACTGGGCATTGGTACCGTATCGTTTCAAATGTGAAAGGTACCCATCCCTAATCAGGTTGTTACATTTTGGGTCTTTCTTTGCTTTACTGTTAGCTAAATCATATTTGCAGATTTTTGCCCCTTTCACCAAGCTTTCCTCTCCATCGTCTGCAGGTGTTAACATAAAAACCTGCCAAACAAGCCCTGTTTCATCCTACCTTTCAGAACGTTTCTAAAACTAGTTGGGCAAGTGTCTTTAATAGCGTCGTCATACACCAAGTTGCTACTTTTCTAGGTTGTTTCTTCTGAATAAAGTCTGGAAGTTTTGTGAAATAACTGCAAGCACAACACACAAGCATAAAACTGTTCCTTCTGTTGCAAGCTAGCTGCTTAACCTGAGTGAGTGAGACACAGGATGCTGGGTGGATGCGATGGGGTTTACCAGCCGTACCAGCAAATTTTAGCTGTCAACTCAAAGCAAAAATCAGTCGAGAGACAGCTCCTATATCAAAAATCTTGTAGGGACACTCGTAAGTCAAGGTACCACTGTATTATAAGATCACTTGTAAAGCCCTTTAAAGCTTCTTTAAAAAACTTTTTGTGTCAATTTTGGCGCCCCCTATGGAGGAAATGATATTTTTCTTCTGTCTGCTGACCTTGTGTTTCTAAAAAAATGTCTGTTTCGTAACACTGCTGTCAACTGCCTGGGCTGACACCGTCTAGGTATTAATTTCACTCTGCTTCAGCCAGCTTAAAAACTCCTGTGAGATGCTTCATGAACTTGTTGAATCCACTGACTCCTTCCCTGAAGTGCAGATTGTGCAAGATAAACTCATAAACACGCTGGATGAGGAACACATTGTGATTGTGATTAAGAGTCGCTCTGACAGTTCAGAGAGCGCTTCCAGCAGACCACTCAGCTGACCAGCGTGCAGAGCTGTTGTTTTCTTTGGCACTGGTGTGTTTTTCCATAACTGTAATATATACAGTACAGGAAGAAAAGCTGTTTCAATTATAAGAAAGTGGAGAAATGAAATAAAAGACCAATGCATGAATTTGTCAGCAGTTTCATGCATGAACTATCAAGACTGGAAGTTCACAGAGATGTTTGTGAATGTTTGATGGTGAATGCTTCTGCGTCACTGACTTGTTCTTCTTCCTCTTCAGGTTTAAGTTCTGGAAAAACAAAAGCATCTTCCTCTTCAACATCGTGGTTGCTGATTTCCTCCTGGTGGCGTGTCTTCCTGCCAAAGCCTACCACTTCCATCAGGGCATGCGACGCAGCAAAAGCACAGCGGTGTGTAAGCTGATGCTCTCCATGCTCTTTCTCAACCGAGGGGCCAGCATCGCCTTCCTCATCACCCTGTCCCTCGATCGCTACTTCAATGTGGTGCATCTGGGACGGAGGAACTTCGTCAAAGTGCTGAAGAAATCTCCTCAGATCTCAATCGTCATCTGGCTGCTCCTGCTGCCTCTCACCATCCCCACCATGGTCCGCACGTTTGAGTGCTGCAACAGCCACGGTCGAGAAGTGGAGACAATTTATCACGACGTGACGGACACCTTTAGAGAGGTACTGTCACATTCAGTCAGACTCATTCAATGCAAAGTGAAGACTTCCTGTCACTCAGTCATTACAGCTTATCTCGCTCATTATCAGCTCTGACACATGCCACATTTTTCACTTTCCTGCCACCATCTACTGATTTGACTCATCCACCTATCACAGAATCTAAAATCCTTGCATGACACCGTTATCCAACTTCCCGAAAAAGATCAAGACCAATACAGGTGTTTTATCAGTCTTCAGAGACCTGTACTTGATTTTTTATCACAACTTTCCAACATTTAACAGCTAACAAGTACTAGGTTTTTTGGAAAAATAACCAAGAGCTGCATAACTTAAAGTTACAGTAAAGAACTTGGGATGAAAACTGTATTTCCTATGAGCCCCAAAGCCCACTATAAAGTTCAGAGAGAATATGTGTAATGATCATGATAACAATTATAGAAATAAATAAAATTAATAAATAAATAAAAGAGATCAATCCTTCAGAGTAGATGAAGGAAAGAAGAAAAGAAAAATAAATAAGTACATTTAAAGAAAAAAAACAACAACAACAGGAAAAATAAACAACCCTAATATGTTTTTCTCCCGATTCAATTGTTTCACCACTTTCGGGTTGCCAATTCAATTTAAATGTGATTCCTTGATATTACCAATTTTTGTGATTTTCAGACCAAGTGAAAAAGTTGATTGATTATGATGATGGCTACAGACTATATCTGGAGCCATATTTAGGATTTATTCAGGGCTCTAACATCTCAATTTTTTTCTCCATTCCGGTTTATGAACAAAGACTAAAAGAAAGGATCTTAATCTGAAAAAAATATTTGACTTTTGAACAAAAAAACTATAATTCAAAATAATTAAACAAAAAATCCTGATCCTTCAATAATTTTTTTTTCTCCTACCCCATGAAATATAACTTAGACTCTTATTGATTTCTCCAAAACTTCACATGCATACACTTAAGGTTAAAGACCTTGCACTCACGAACAACTTTGGAGCAGAACACACAAGGACATAAGGCCTTGCCCAAAAGAATTATATATGACTTACACCGTTGACCGTTATATTTATGAAATTAAATTGAAACTAATATGGGAACAAAACACTTATAATTTGTTGATTTAAGTAATACTTTGGGGAGCTTAACCCACTGTTGTAAAAATGTGTCATGCTAAAGCGTGCACTTGTTTCAGGAGTAAATAACTTTGATTCTCTTTAAGGCTACCTTTCTTTGTTAAGAGCACTTTTTTGCAGGATGCAGAATGATGAAGTGCCAATTTATAGATAAAACAAATCTTAAATTGTAACATGACAATGACTAAACTTTATAGACTGATTCATTCAGAACATTTTAAAGTTACCTTCCACATTCATCTGCATACACATTTAATCATGTTTAAAGTCTTTTAGCTCATTTAGAAAGTTATAACAGGAGTTTCCCCATCTATAAAAGGACTTAAACTTAAACAGAAAACATGCTTCTTTTGGTAATTCTGCTCCAGCATCAGCCATGAGAACTAAACATGGTGTCAAGTTAAAATCATCTGAAGAAAAATGACTCTCTGTGCCTGATAACTAACTTCTACCTGCCAAATTTGATCAACAGAGCTCCAACATCAACACATTAGAGTGAAGGCTGAATATCTGAAAACTGTAGTTAAACACTGGCCCTAAAGAGAAAAACAATGTTATCCCTGACAATCCTTCAATATCAATTAAAAACTCCCCACGGTGCCTTTTAACGGTCAGGTTTTAAACAACTGTTGGAAAATCCAGGTTAGAAATTAATCAGAGATTTTGTGGAGCAACAACATCTTCTTTAATGTTCTGCAAAGTCTGTCTTCATGTAAATGATGAATGAGGAGTTTTTCAAACTTCTGGTTAAAGTTAAAACCGTCACACGTGTTTTCTTCAGTTTGAAAAGTTTGGTTTAGAAAAAGTGAGGTGAACTGTATCACCTCATGATGTTAGACAAACGGGTAATTTTGCTGTTTGCTTTTCTGCTCATATTTCTTTAAGGTGGTCTTCTTCACTCAGATCATCATCCCCTTCATCATCCTCGTCTACTGCACCGTGCGCATCGTGAACCGGCTGAGGAAGAAGACGGTGGGGGAGAGGACGAAGCTGCGGAGAGCCGTGTGGGTCGTCATGTCGGTTGTGGTCGTCTTCTCTATCTGCTTCCTGCCGTGCACCGTGGCCCGAGCCGTGCTGCTGAGCTTTCGACTGCAGAAGTGGCAGGCGGAGGAGGACGTGGCGGTGCAGGTCTACGACAGCCTCATGGTTTTATCGTACATCGACTGCCTCCTGGACCCCCTTGTGTACTGCTTCTGTAACTCAGGATTTAAAGACGCCTACATATCCACCTTCTGTCCCACATTCCTTCAAGAGAAATTCATAAATCCTGATTTTAACTTGGGAGCAACGACAACAACGACACCGACGCACTCTGGAGGAAGAACCATATCTCTCCCTATTATAGAAAAATGATGATTCGACTCTTAGGTTTTATTTAAACTGATCCTGAAGAAGAACAGGCTTCACTGATATGACGCCTCAGCCTCACAGACACAGAAGCACTCGTGCGCCTACGAACGTGTTCACACATGTGAAAGATAAGACTTGTTCTCGAGCAACTCTTGCAGATGAAACTCTCTGATGTGTATGTTTTATCTCTTATGCTCCACTCTGTAAATGCAAAAAGACGCATGCTTTGTTGCACATACTGGGTCTGATTTTAGACATGAATAACTTCAACCACTTATTCACTGGAAAAAAATGAAATCTTATTGAGTGTTTTTGTCCTATTTTCAGTAGAAAATGTCTGTTTAGACTTAATAGGAGCCACATTCACATCACCAGTCCAGAAAAAAGTCATATTTCAAGTTGTTTAGAGACAAAAATTAGGTCTGAGTTGCTTGTTACGGGTAAAAACCAGAAAAGTACTCAGAGAGCACAGACCTTCACCAACACTTTAGTCCGACTTTAATGTTATACCCTCTTTCAGCAAACTGTCTGCTACAATTTGGTGTTGGTTGCAGGTTTGTATGATAATTTGTTACCTGACAGTGTCGAAAATTGGGATGACCCATATATTTCATATTCTGGATCTTAGAATCCAGAATATTGCCAGGATCTGGATCATACTTTTACATCTGTCAGAAATTATGGTGACCTTCTTGTATTGTTTTGCAAAGCAATCCGACCATTCAATGTGGAGTTATATACACATATGGTGAAAACAGCCCTATCTCACAATGATAAAGAATCCTTTAAAAATGTCCTTGATCCAGACAGTGATCCAGATCACCTCCAAAATTTAATCACTTTTTCCTTATCCCATTTTGAACATTTCCTGAAAATTTCATTAAGATCTGTTCGTTACTTTTTGAGTTATGTTGTTCACAAACAAACTCCCAAATACATAACCTCCCATGCAGAGGTAAAAATCTGCCAATAGAACAAAGAAAAGTTACTTGCATTTAGACATTATTCTAGTTTTCAAGCAATTTTTTTTTGTTCAAAGAAATTCAGTACTCATTTTTGTCTTTAAATAACTTGAAATAAGACATTTTCTGGGCTGATCAGTTGAATGTGGCTCAAATAAAGTATAACAAGACAATTTTTATTTAAATAAAAAAGAAACGCTTTATAAGGTTTCATTTTTTGTCATGAATGCAGTACAATTTTGAGCATGCTTCCAAAGGTGCAGTTGTATTATATCTTTAACTTTAATCTACAAAAACATGCTGTGACTCTCTATGTTAGACTGTGTAGTTTTTATCTATTCATTTAGCTCTAAAACTGTGAAAAGCACTTAGTTTGGAAGGAAAACACAGATTTGGGTATTCTGCAGCTGATTCCACTCTCATTTTTGAGTATGTTTTCATAATGCAAGAATCACAGGGCCCAGTAGGCATTCCAGCATAAACTTAGAAATACAGGAGATAAACTCACACTGACGATCATACCGTGCATGCTGGTTTGCTCACACTGCTGCCTCAACACACAACTGATATTAATCACCTGGCTTGTTGCACCATAAGATGTCAGGATGCAGATTTTATCACCTTGAATCTCATGCAACAATAAACTCAAATACAAACACAATCATACTTTGGTTTTACTAGACCTACACTTGGTACATTCTGAAGAAAAAAAATGTAAAGCTCTTTAACTTTTCTGCTAAGAATAGATGAAACAGTGAGTGAAAAAGAATTCAAGAGAGGTATAATTCTGTATGATAGATGAACAATAAAGGATACCAGACTAGGGATGGGTATTGAAAACTGGTTCCTGATTAGAATCGATAAGAAACGTTTCAATCGATTGACATCATTAGCCTTTATGCCTAACGACTCCCTTATAGATTATTACATAGACATTTCACCATTATGACATTACACTGAAGCTGCCGACCTTGCATTGACTAGTCTGCTGCAGCTACCTTAGCTTAGCAAAACTCTGATTCAGGATTTTCTGCTTTAAATTTTACTGAAGAACTGAACTCACAAAGAAATTTACATCACTCTCTCACAGGAGAATTTCAACTTTTCAGGACATTCAATATGTTAAAAATCTCCTTGTTTACCAAAAACTATATTCACCAAACAGTGCTAGCTTGATGCTAACACATATGGGAAATTGTATTGATATGCTAGCAGTAAGCATGAATCACTATGACTTCAGCTTCAGAATAGAATTTCAACTTTTGTCAGAGAAACATATCAGGGCAAGGTTCCAAACAACTTAAAATAAAGCTATAACCACTTCAGGACACTAGATGGCCTACACCAGTCAATAACATAACAAAATAGTACATTAACATCACGTGACGTGTACTTATTTTTATTTATTTACATCCCAGAGATTTCCAGATCCATTGTCCAATTACAAATTTATCTACTTCTAAACTCAATGAAGTGTTGACTCTGTAAACCTGTAAATCTACTTTTTGTGAACAGAAAATTCACAGGAGGAATTGATAAGGGAATCAATTAAAAATCAGATCAATAAGCAGGATTACTAAGGGCATTGCTATCAATAACATTATACCAATACCCATCTCTATACAAGACAATATGCTAGATGTGAATTCAGATCCGTTTTGGTCCTTTAATTGTTCATTTCATGTGTTTAATTCTTTTTTTGTATCATCATTTACTTGAAATATTATATTGTTATTTATGTGAATTTATCAAAACCAGGCTTTGAGTATTTGAGATGTCAAATGTCATGAACTTTAAGTAGGCCCCTGAATTGACTCAAAACTCCCAACATTTTTGAACCATAGCTACAATTCCAGCTCTTTATTTTACAAAGTCATCAGTTAATAGTTTGATCTTTAAAGTACAGTGGAATACTGCATTCACCTGAAAAAATCCTGTTTTTACAACATAGCTATCTCATAAAAACAGGATTTGTTTTTTCGAATTTCCTGTTTTTATGAGATACTATCTGAAAAGTAAAGGAATTCCCCAAAATCTGTAATTGTCATCTCGATAAAGAAACATGAAACATATATCTGTTAGCTAAAACACATTAAAAAAACCTACCTTACGTGTATTGACGCTGCACCTGTGGTTAGCATTAGCAAAACATGCAGCAATGGCTCATGCAGGAGATAAAAACTATCTCTGTTTTTAGGAGATAGTATCTCCTAAAAACAGGAAATTCTAAAATAAATAAATAACTGTTTTTACAAGAAAGTTATGTTGTTAAAAACAGGAGGATTTTTTTCAAGTGAATGCAAAACACCACCGTAGTAAAGCCTCAGAAATGAATAAATTGTTGTTGTTTTATTTCCAAGAACCCCCTACTTCAGCCAACTCTCCATGTTGTAGTAATTTGCTGATTTGCTTTTTGGTCTCACTTTAGAATCTTCTGATTATCTTTGCAAATTGCGTGTTTGCCACTCAGGAAACTGTGTGTTAATCATCCAGGTCAACCTCAAGATGTTAAGAGATCTGTCCTCAGTGGGGTTTTTCTTGGAACTCCAAATCAACACTTGCGCTTAGAAAAGATGTGTGACTTATTATTCGTGTTGGTAAATCTTTAAGGTCACAGCCTGTTGGTGTTCCCTGTGTTTGGCGGTGGTTAAAAATTATGTTCAACAACCACAAGAGAAAAATGTCAAACCTAAGTGGAGAACAGAAACTTGGAGGCCTTGTGTTAAACTTTCCTGCCTCGTACTGTGTACAGTTTTGTGATGTTGATAATTAAAGTTGAATTATTTGTACATAATTGAAGATCTGTGTTCATTGCTGCTGTAAACAGTCACACCAAACACGTGTGTTAACATGAGACTGCATGACAAGTTTTTTTTCTCTCTACCAAACATAACAACATGTAAACATTCAAACAGACCGACAGCAATGATTGCACAAACATGCAAAGCTGCATTTTTAAACCACATCTTCCTTTTTTTAAGGCTGAACTTCATCTCAAATTCCAGAAAAGTATTTTAAGTCTTTAAACCCTGTTCTTCCATCCTACAACACTGCAAAGTCCAAGTGTTGACATAGTTTCTTCAGCGTCTTTAGGCTCATTTTTTACTCCTTTAGCAGACAGGTGCTAAAGTTTGTTCAGGTTGTGTGTGTCTGTGTGTGTGTGCACTCTCTTGGCAACAACTCCAATCTCACTTTAAACATGAAGTCACCTCCACTAACTCCTTAGACAGCATATTACCTCATGTCAGAGTCAAATCACTGCCTGGTGGCCTTATTTCACTGTGTCTTGGCTGTGTGTGTAACACATTGTGGTGTTCAGCCACTGTTCTGAGTGGACAGGTTACACTATGAGTGTTGCAACAGATGTGTTAAGTTTCAGGTTGAGGCTTGTAGCCACAGCACAGGTAGCAACAACAACAACAGCCATGAAAACAAAGACAAACTAAACCTAACACCAAAAAACACACTGACAACCACTGAGGCCTTTGTTCTCTTATCAGATTAGCGTCGGGCTCAGTCTTCTTTTCCTGTTCTTCTATTGAAGCAAGAATTTCATAGCGTTTAGATTGTTTGAATCTGCATGTTCCAGTTCGTACACAAGAATTACTGTGGGAGAATACATACAAGCAAGAAAAACAAGAGGTGAAAAAACAGCACTGATTGTAAAATTAAGCAATAAAATGTCATCTTTTGTCACTGAATTCCTCTTTTTACAACAATAAATGTTAGCCAGTAAGATATGAGTCATGCCTAGCCTACTTTCTAGGTTCCTCCTATTACACCAAATGAGTGACCAAGTTTACAGCTAGCGTTTGAGTGATTCTTTAATTAGGGCTACATTTCAGGTATAAAAAGTGAAAATATGTGATTCTTTTGCTTCATATTCTATTTGTTTGCAAATTATGTACCTGGATTGTACTAAATTCATTAGCTGGCAAGCTTAAGCTCTAATAAGTTAGTCAACATTCTTAAGTCAGACTACACTCCCAAGAAATGTCCCTCATCATTTATATCACAGTTTAGCCAAAATTTAAAAGAATTATGGCACAAAAATCACACGTAGCAAAGTTGACATTTTCTCCATTTTTGGCCCTTGTGCTGACTGCAGATCTTGAACGTAGCACCCCCTGACTTCAATCTAGAGCTGAAACGATTCCTCGAATGATTCGAGGTACTCGATTACAAAAATTAATTGTATGTATATTGTAATTGACTAATTTTCTCTGCCTCGAGGAATCGTTTAATTTTAAAAAAGATCAAAGAGTGGTATTTCAAATAGAGCTGAGGCCATATTAAGAGAGTTTTTAGACCCCTCAAGTCAACTCTTATACAAAATAGCAACTAGCATCAAATCTAGCTTCTTTTCTGGAGTTTGGAGACTAAAGGGTCATTCTACGAAACGGGTACCTAAGGGTCCACAACATTTGATGAGATGTACGAGGCACAAAAAATGTGTCAAAGTGTGTTTACAGATTTTGGAGCTACCAAAGCAAGTGCTCTTATTGACATGCTGTATCAAAAAATTATCTTTCTTAAAGAGAAAAATTTTCATTTGAAAAATAACTGCTCTTTAACTAAACAAAAATGTATATTATCCGATTACTCGATTAATCGATTGGATTTTCAGTAGAATACTCGAATACTAAAATATTCGATAGCTGCAGCCCGACTTCAATCATCTTATTTTCTGTGCATTTCCTTCACAGTATGGTCATTTTAACATCTACAATAAGTACACAAAAAATGTTGTTAACACAGTTGGCTAACAATTAATGCGCCCCATGTATAGACAATCATTTTGATGAAAAATTGATGACAAGGAGTTAAAACATGCCACATTTTCTTCCAGGTTCCCACCAAAAAGAATGTGACCTCAAATGATTTAGGTCATGTGACTTTGGAGTAAACCATTGCTGATTTAGATGGGGTTTTTTCAACTCAAAGTGAATTATTTTATCTAAATAAATAATTTAAATTTTTAAACACCTTTGTCATGTTGTAATTACTATTTTAAACATATAATACTGAAAATAACAAACACAATCATGTATCCTTGTGTTAATTTTGAAGAGCAGACTTGACATTTGAGTAATCAGACAGCACAAAAACTGCAAATTCCAATACATGATTTGCATTTTTTGCTAAATAAATGATGGAACCTATTAACTTTCTGTATTAAATGAAAGTGAAAATTCACCTTAATGACCCACTGTAAAATTGGTCATTGCTTCAAACTAATATCTAGTAAAATTGATTAGTATACCCCATGGACCTGAAATGTACCCCTAATTATAGAATCACTCATTTACTTTATTTATTTTCTATTTAAGAACTGACTGGTCTAAAACAGGTGACTTGATATGTTTGATGGCATGTTGCTCATGTACCTGTATTCTAAATTGCTTATCATTTAATTTGCATCGACCAAACAAGGCATCCCCCTCTAGCCACAATCACATATCTGACATCAATCACATCAAATTCCCCCTTACTAATTCGTCTCTGATATGAAACATCAGCATCACTGTATTTCCAACTCGTACAAGCTTAATTTAGTAATCAGAAGTTTTTTGTTTTTATAAAATATTGGTAACGCAATAAATCGCTGGGAGATAAGGCATGAATAACCTTATTTTTGGCTCTAGCTCTGTACATCAAAGACCTACCAGTCCTAGTCAAAAACCTCAATAGGAAAATTTTGCAAATAAGTATTACTGAACTTGACGTCATAAACGTCATTAAAACCTAAAGGTTAAGTCTTGTGGTTCAACTTGCAGACTAAAGACTGTGTAAATTTTCTGTCTTAACCACATTATGACCCTACTGGAACATGGCAGTCAAGGCCATGACCTAAAAACTACTCACAAACCTGCCTGAGGGGCCAAAATGTGAAACTGATTTGTGCTCGACCTGAATTGTCGAACACAAAACCAACAGCTTACCTGTAGTTTCCTGCGTCTAAGGTCACAACCTAAAGCACGTTGAAGATAACGTTGAGAGATGTTATCCGTTTATTAATTTGACACGAAAGTTTCCATTGTGGTTTTCAAAGGAACCAAACTGAATCTTCAAGTGTCCACAAACCAAAAACTAAATCTTAAGTGTTGGAAATTTCCCTTTAATCACTCCTGGACTCAAGTTCTGGAGAATTATGATAAAATAACCGTTACAGAGCAACCGGTGTTTCGGAGTTAAAGGTGACCGTGCTAACTGGTGACCTTCTCCCTTGAACGTGTCTGCGACTTTTCACTGAAGGTCGCCAGTTGGCATGGTAACAATTTACAGTGAAACACCAGTGAGTCAACTCAAGCTCGACCTAAGTAAAATCTTTCAGGGGCTTTTTTGCGAGTGCTGGAAAGTGAGCCTCTCACTAAAGAACATCATTTATTCATTGAATCCCTCTTATATTTGAAATAAAGTAGTTACATTTATGTTTTCTTACCTTTGGGTAGTTGATAATAAAGATGCTAACTCCTCGTATTGGTCGCTCCCGCTTATTCGGCGTAATTTTTCCAAAATGTCTCTCTTTTTCTTGCTGGATGAGTCCTTCGCTGGATGTTTAAGTGTACCCCGTGCTTATTTCCACATTTGTTGGCGGATAATACATCATAAAATCAAATTCTACCGCTTACTTCTGTCTCGTCCATTCAAGCTCAACGTTCGTTTACCGGAGATGTAGCCGCACATCCGGGCAACTACCCAAACCGTGACGTCAGTGCAAACAGTCTATTAAATGTGATTTTAAATAATATTGAATGCGACTATTGAAAACCCAGTTTTTACATTGCATAACTGTTCTTCAAAGTGATTTTTTTTTTTTTTTTTAGGTAAAAATGTTGGTGTTGAACACCTTGTGTAGATTGACTCCATTGCCAAATACAGTTTAGGGGTTTATAGTAACGCACAACCAGGGGCGTAATCAGTGGTTTCGGGGCCCAAGGCAAACCCAGTCAATGGGGCCTTCCATGTCCTTGTAACTCATCTTCCTCAGAGCTAGACTGGCCTTCCCTGGGTCCACTGTCTCTTTCTGAGAATCAAGGCATGAGACAGTGTAAATCTTGTACATGGTAACATAACGCAACTAAATGCATTTCCTCAAGTTCTGTACTTTAGTTTGATTTTGAAAAAAGTTAATACATAATTTAGTCCACTTTGTCCTGGATTTGAAATCTTTTATGGTCAGTTGACAGCTTATTTGTCCCACAGTGGGGAATTTACAGAGTAACAGTGACAAACAAGAAAGTATTAAGTGAAAAACATTACAATAGGTAAATATTGAAAAACATAATTTAGTAAAGAAAAAATATGTAAATATCAAGCACAACATAAAACTGGAAAAATCTACTGAAAGAGGTGATATTTACAGTTACCATACTTTTTGGTACTGTTATTTTAAAGTTAATGTATTTTTATTTGACCCCCTGTCCAGTGAGTTATGTATACAAAAAAGAGATTTTGTATAATAATGTTTATCACCAACTCAAAAAGTTTGATTTTGAGAAAATTATCCTGTTTCCTGGGCTAGATAAAGTCCTTAAAATACTAAAAGTCTTATATGTTTATCTCAGATCTCAGAGCAACTTTTTTTTTTTATTTCCGACTTGGTTGAAAATGAGAAAAAAATGGTGGAAAAAAGTGTTTTTTACCTCTTTTTTCCTGAATCAAATTTTCAGATGTGTTGTAAAATGGAATAGCCCGCTGAATAAGAAGGGGGGGGAGTACCCGAAACCATCATTAAAGATTAAGCCTTTTGATGTATTTTGAAGCATATGAAGTAAGATTTAGAAAAAAGAAATGCTTTCAATGGAAGAGAACTTTATAAATCAGTTTTTAAGCTTTGGGGGCCCCTGGGAATCTTGGGGCCCCAGGCAACTGCCTGTGTTTGCCTAATTGTAGCTACACCCCTGCGCACTACAAACAACTCATGTGTTTTCATGTCATTTTTATTCTCTTGCAAATGCAACGTAAATATTGTTGCACAGTCTGCATAGAAGCTCAGCAAGGGTCAGTCCTTGCCTTCCTATAGGTACACATGATGTAACCAAGTTCCACAAGTACATGTCTCAACTTTATGTCAAGTGGGGTAAACACTTCCCCAATCACATCAATGCTATCAGTCACATCTAGTCTGCAGATGTCTACCAGTAGCCACTTCCTCTGTCATGCAAACTATTATTAATACAAAGAATAAATAAACATTTGTAATTCTTATTACACCTAACCAAAGTGAAACACTCAGAGATTTTAAACATTCTATGCTTACTTCGGATTGGATCTGTGAAACATAACTGGCAAGGCTCTTCAAAGTAAAAGTTCTGTTACGGGTAGGTCACAAATGATAATTTTACAGTATGATACAAAAAAATGTTTATAGGCTATATGATTCATGGTTCACGCATAAATTCTTAATCTAATAATAAAGAATAAACCTTTGCATTAGTTTTACTACTGGTTGAAGAAGAATATTTCAGTACTCCCTTCACATCTGGATTGAACTGAAAATGATGCACCTTAGACACAGTGTATTATCCAGCTGGGTCAAAAAAATCAAATTAAAATAAAAAAAAAAAAAAAAGATTTAGGAGGTAAGGTATCAACTAATATTTCCGAAGGGATTTGGGGTTTGGATATTTAGCATCTATGCCTCAAATCCCATTTGTTGCTTTTCTTTAGTGGGTTTCAGCCAAGGGGTCATTCCTCAAAAAACCACAGGGTGGCAGTATAGACCTGTAATTAAACAAAGGACACATTCAGAAACACACCAAGGGTCTAATTCAAGCAAATAAAACAAGTGACAGTTGGAGATTTAGAGCATTTTGGTGACTATAAATAAATATCTTATCCACTTTATATTTCCAGTACAATTTTGACAGGTCACTGTAGGTCTGTTGATATTTGTGTCCCATTTAGATCATTACAAGTAATATACAAAACATTTTGTTTGAGTTGTAGGCCTTCCAATAAACTGTAGGTTTAATTAACTTTTCCGAACAACACTTACAATTTTTCCAAAACTCAAAGTCTCAACATTCACACCATTAAAAAAAGCTTTAGGCTGACCCCACTGATGCCTTTAAAAACGTTAACAAAGGTACTAAAACTCAAAATATTCACATGGAGCACATTTTTCCCGCGGTAAAAAACTGTAGCACTTCAAGAATCAGATTTGGGGAATAAAAAGTATTGATTCCAGGTAAGGTTTTATTAAATACTTCGGCTACTAAAACATTATCATAGTATGAATTCTTCGGCTTTCTCACGCTTACAAATATTAAAGGTAGGGCTGGGGGTAAACGATTATTTTTAAAACGATTAATCGGGCGATTATTTAATCGATTAGTCGACTAATCTAACGATTAATTGGACGTCTAACGATTATTTTTCTGTTGTTAAATTATTTCAAAACCATGATGTATCCCAAACAATCTCTGTCATAACAGAGTTTATTAAACAACACTGTTTTGCACAGCAAAATGCAAAATATAGAATAAAATTTAAAAAAAATATAAAAGGCCAGTCTGTTTACTCTTACAGTCCATGAACATTTGTTTTGCATTGCAAAAAAAAAACAAGTAAAACAGAATTATTTAAAAATACTCATTATGAAATAAAATCCAAAGGGTTAATTATCTTTATTTAAAAATACTGGTCAGAATTTGCTTTCCAAAACCTGGTTAAGTTGTGGTCCTGCAGCCTGTTTCATGGAGGGGATCCAACCAAGCACAGATCCAAGATGGCGCTCTGCCATCTCCAAAGAGACTGATCTCTTCCCTCTCTTCCTTTTTCTTTTTTTCTCAACTCTGTAGTAGTAGTGCCAAGTTTTGGAGGGTCTGGCACCAAACACACTCTCCTGCTGGTGTGTGTGTGTGTATGTCAGTGTGTGTGTGTTTGCATGTTGAACCATCAGAACACACTGTACACTGTACAAACACACATGTAGGATGTACGATTAACTGACATGACAGATGAGTCACGGACTGGAACATCACTGCTGGCGAAGATCAGAGGAAAGAGGTCATGCAAAATCCTGCCCTGAAACAAAACACACACACACACACACACACACACACAGGAAGAACACACCACAAAAAGAGCAAACACAAACTGACTCTCCTTTTCCCCACGTCTGCACAAAAATGTAGCTATGCTAGCTTAAGAATTCAGCGCAATGAGTGAACAGGAAACACCGCCTCTGGATGAACGTGAAAGAAAAGTTATGAGCAAAGTAAAACACTTGGGGGAGTCCATGTTTTTAAGTTTTTGTCATTTTTATTCTTTTGCTGATTTTCAAAAAGCAAATCACTGCATCAGTTTCAATGCATGTCCTATTCAATAATCATCACTAGAAGAGAAACCTGAGAAATATTTTAAGAAGTCACTGTGCTGTGTCACATGGCTCGGACAGCTGTGTACTATAGCTAGTCACTTTCCTAATGTAACTTCACAACATGTGTCTCTAAGTTTCAGGCTGAAAACTTGCATAAAATGTGAAGCCATGTTCCTTCTTTTACTGCCAGAGTGCATAAATGAACCATTATCAAGATATGAAGCAGTCTAACTCTTCAGCGTAATGTTTAAGACATCTGAGAATATGATATTCACAAGTTTAAAATGCCATCTGTTTATATAGTAAAATCACCCCTTATATGCATCATGACTGAACAGACTGAGGTTTGAATCACTGGCTGTTCACGCCTTTGATTTGATTCCTATTGGACAGGAGACTCCAGTCCCTCCCAGACCGCAGTATCCATCAGGGTTTTTACTCAGGTACTGTTGGTGGTAATCCTCTGCGTAGTAGAACGTCTGGTCTTCAGCTATTTCTGTTGTTATGGGGCCGTAACCTTCCTCTGTCAGAACCTGGAAGAGGAAGACACAAAGATAAATAAACTCTAACTAGAAAATACTTATACTCCCTTTCAGTAGACTGTCTGCTACAATTTAGTGTTAGTTGCAGGTTTGTACGATAATTTGTTTCCTGACAGTGTTGAAAATGATGATGACCCAGTACATATTTCATATTCTGGATCTTAGTATCCAGAATATTGCCAGGATCTGGATCGTACTTTTACATCTGTCAGAATTGATGGTGACCTTGTCTTGTATTGTTTTGCAAAGCAATCCGACAATTAATCGTGGAGTTATACACACATATGATGAAGTACGAACACATACACAGTTCTGCTCTATCCACATGTCTTTGAGCCTCTGTGTTAAACAACAAAAACAGCCGAGAATGAAGCATAATGGTGATTTTTGTATGAAATATAAAATGGGTTGAAATTACATCTTTGTATAGACGAGGTCTAAACTACTGCTGGGAAATGACTCAAAGGAAATAACATCACAATTATTGTTTCCAAGCAACTTTTACCTCTAAAACAAACAACAACTTAAATAAAGGGAAAAAAAAACAGAAATGTTTTCTGAAACACTGATGACGTTACCGTTGTTCAACTGCTTGTAAACTAGTTGGAGTAAGGTTATGAACGTTCAGACATGGTGCCTGCGTCAATAGAATATTAATGTTACAGGTGTCAAAAAGCAACCCTGATCACGATCACCAATCTTTAAAATGCCTGACCTGCAGATACCGATATGGGCAGATACCGATTTTTCCTTTCTCTTTTTTTTTAACTGACAGCATATACCTTCAATGTTCCAATCTTATTTCATTGAAAATCATTTAATAATACCTGTGAAACAATACAATTTTTATAACTTAATAAACAACCAATAAATTGTCCTGAGTTTTAGGTCTCAAAGCAAAAAGCAACAATGACTGGCTGTCAGACCTTCCCAGAGATATATAAGATCAGTTCCATATGTAAGGATGGGCCGATCACTGATCCCTGATCACCGATCACCAAGCCCCCAAAATCAAGGAAATTACTGACAACATTTGGATATGAAGTCAACGAAACACACACATCCTGAATATGTGATGCCGAAGCTTGATGCCTGCAAAAAAAACTAGAGTCCTTTTAAGTGTTTGTGTCTTATTATAAGTTAGCATTGTCTTATTAAAGGTCCAATATTATGCAAAAATTACTTTATTAAGTCTTTTAGTGAAATTTGTGGGTCTGTGGCTTACCTCCCAGCTCACAAAATGTGATATTTAAAGACAAAACCTGTACTTAGTAGTGCCTGTGAATGTGAAATCCTGACCTAAAACGAGCTGTTTGGAATTTCCGGGGTTTGCCAACGTCAGCGATTCTCTTTTTTGACCAATCAGGAGCAAGTCTGACCTGATTGGTCCAACAGAGCAAATACCCCCACACCCCCTCCCCGCCCACTCCCTTCCCCAAGAGGAGTGTGGCTGTTTTTGGCTGTAAACAGCCTCATAGTACCATGCACAAGCTTCCCATCTCACAGACAAGACTAAGTGGCTAGAGTTCATTTATGAGGGAAATGTTCCAGCTACACTCAGTAAAACTGTGCATGTGTGTGCTAGTCACTTCACAGCCGACTGCTTTTCCAACTTTGGACAGTACAACAGAGGGCTAGCCAATAGACTGGTCCTGAATCCAGGCCCATTACCAACCATCCACCAACAAACCTGGGACCCTGGAAATGTCAGTATTTTAAATGCTGTGTGCTGTGAAGCAGATGTAAGAGCTTTTCCTCAGTGTCCCCCTTGTCTCTGTGTTAGCTTCAGGATGCTAACTTAAGCTGCAGTTAGCCTGTTGTTTTAGCCTGTAATGTTACTGTAAACAAGCTTCGCTGTTTTTTAAACATTGTGCACTCAGAGCTCGTGGCGCCGCTCTCAGTGACGCTGAAGAGCGGGGCGGTATCAGTGGTGGCTCATTTACATATGAAGGCCACGCCCACTAAATTAGAGCGTTCTGAACAGAGGGGCTATGAGAGCCTGGAAACAATGCTGCTGTGCTTGATTTATTGGCTTTTTGGACCAAAACATGTTACTGCCATTTCCTTTAGGCTTGATTTGAGCCACATTCAACTGGTCAGCCCAGAAAATTTCTTGTTTCAAGGTATTTAAAGACAAAAATGAGGTCTGAATTACTTGGAATAAGTTAAAAAATCTGCCAAGAAAAAATTGCTAGAAACTTTTCTCTTGTTCCATAGGCTGTTCTTTAAAATTTTACAAGCAATTCAAACCTCGTTTTTTTCTTTAAATAACTTGAAATAAGACATTTTTCTGGACCGGTCAGGTGAATGTGGCTCATATTCAGACTAAAAAGACATTTTCTACTGAAAATAAGACAAAAACACTTGATGAGATTTCAGTTTTTTGCAGTGTCGTCTCTTAGATTTCTGCATGGGGAAAGAAAGGTCATTACTCAGCAGTAACAAAAGTAAAGCAACACCTATCAAAGCAGTATTACTTACATTAAGTAGTAAAGACAAATAAATATGAAATTACCAAAGAATCATTTAAGTAGTGTTGAAGCATAATGAAATCTAGAAAAAAAGTCTACCGCTGCACATTTCATCAGTGCGTCTTTCCATTAGGTGCAGAAAGACGTCACAGCAGAGCTGTTAAAAAGTAGATGTCTGTGAGGATGGTGATGCTGATCTTGATGCTAATGGCGTCATTTTGCAGACACTTTTAATGCTCCGACTGAACTTCCAGATTGAGTGGGAAGAGCTCCTGGAGGAAATACTAAAAAGTTTATTTTTAGTCCGAAAGCAGCATTCGGCCTTAAAGTGGTGCGGGGTAATTTCACACATTGCTGCCTCTAATAGTTAGTGGGGGGTAATTGTTTGGAAATCATTTTAACTTCATTGACGTCAGCGCTCAGATAACAAAGCTGGAGGGTCTGAGGGGTTTCTAAATAAAAAACACTGAAGACAAAAGTGAGAAAAGATGTGGTGTTAGCAAGTTTAACACAAATGAGAATCTCCGCTGATGCGCTGAATGACTCAGAGCAGCAGGATGAAGATCCTTATTTATCTACGTACCCTTCAGGATGAGTAAGCATCCCTTCATTTTACATCCAGGTACCACTCACCCAGATTTCAGGGATCCAGTCCCCCCCAAACATCCTGCTCACTATACATGATCTCCTAATTATACTGTTTCCTGCTTTAACCCAAACACAACACTTTCTAAACATGATTATCTAAAAATCTGGGCTGTTAAGATTCGATGCTTGTACAAATCAACAACATATCTCAAGCACGCCAGTCTGCAGCACCCTGGATTGATAAGTCATACTTTAAAATAGCCGATGACCACATGATAAAGTTTTGATGTGTTATTTCTTACAAGAGTAACGTTAGCTTAGGCTAGGCTCTGAACAAGAAAATGCCGTCCAAATTACAGTCTCTACCTCAGAAATGACGTCTTACTTTCTTAATGTAAAAAGAAGAAATACTTTTTAAAACCCTTCTTGTTTTTAAAATTTTGTTTTGAAGTTTTGAAGCCAACATTTTCAGGTGTCATATAGGAAATTCTGAACTACGGCTTAGCTAGCCTGAAGAAAAAGGGCAGAGTCAAGATGAGTCCAGCCACTGGTGGCTCAGGTTATACAAATTCGTAATCCTAATGTCTTCGAACTTCTTCTAAAATCCTAACTAGCTATTCAGGCCAAAATCTTTTCTCAAACCAGGCTGTAAAAATGTTTATATTGGCTGTAAAGATCGGCTTTCTTGAATGTGTGTTAATATGTTTTTCACTACTTCTGGACCCAGCCTCTAGTGGACACTTGAGGAACTGCAGTTTTCAAACACTTCTACACTGGCTTCATTTCAAGCAAAGGGAAGTTGCCGCTTGGTTTCACCTGATGTGACTCCTGCTTTTCCTACGATCCTAATGTATTTCAAATTATATTCCCTAGATCAATGGTTCTCAAACTTTTTTCAGTGATGTATCAACTATGACATGTATTTTACCCGCCAAGTACCCCCTACCAAGTGCAAATTAGTTTTGGTTGGAAAAAAAAATGTAAAACAGCGCTGTACAATTAGTGTCTATTGGATAAAGTACTCAGTTTAGGAACTAAAACGTATTTGGATTCAAACATCGATTAAATCAATTGTGTTGAAGGGATTTTTCTTGGTTGATTTTTTTTTTATATACATTTTCAAATCTTGCGTACCCCCTTTGCGAACCCCTGCCCTCGCTGAACAGTTATCACAAAAATCAGTTTATAGAGGGAAAGAAACAACACGTTACTTCCAGAGACACATCGTCTCTTTTCCAGTAATTTTAGGTTAAAACAAAAGTTGGGCTCCAAGTATCAATTTTTTGCTCCAAATTAAATCCAATCATACTAGATTCCTCTATATTTTCATGGATAAGTTGTGAGTTTGAATCAAAGGCATCAAGGTTTAAATATGTGACTGGATTGTCTTGTTAAGGAGAGATGGACACTCTCACTTAAGATCCACTAGAAAAGGTATCTTCAACCTGCTGCCCTTTGACTCCTTTGCAGTGGGTCCCTGTAGCTTTTAAAAACATTAATAAAGTAATGAATTTTTATTTTTCTTACTGAGGGTATTAATGATTAAAGACATGACAAAAAATAAAATCATTTGTTAACATTTTGTTGAACTAAATCTTCATCCCATCTGTCAATAAAACCTGACACAGCTCTACTTCACCTCTTACAACATCAACAGTCCATCAACTTTCCATGCACCTGTGGCTAACCTCAAGTTTTACAGACCTAGTAAGAAAACTAAATTTACAAAAAGATAAATCTGAAAGAAAATACAGGTTTTAATTCTGTGTGGATAGACTGATTTAACTGCCAACATGCTGGCTTAATATATATGATTTATATGTGGCGAGAAATTGGCAAACAAAGAAGAATAATGAGTTGAGCAATATTATCAATATATGTAATCAAATTCAAGTATTCTTTCAGAAACATTTACGTTTTTTCAAATTAATAATTTTTCACCCACAAATTTTAATATTTGATTTTTTTTACATTTTAGCAGATTTTTAAAATAAAAAAGGCAAATTTTAGTGTAATTTTTGAATTTTTGAAACTTTAAGTAATTGTTTAAAATTTTGAACTTTTTTACACTGTCTTCATATTTTGGAAATTTCTTCTTTTTTTTGCAATTTTTTTTTAATTTTGGCAAATTTTTTAATTTCATTTTTTTTTTTAATTTTTGCGAATTTATCAGAAATAAAAAAAACTGAGCCGTACCATGTGCATTTCTTGAATTCCTAAAAAAACTTCTTGTTTTGTTTATTTTTCACTAGATTTCAGCCATGTATAGAATTTTATACACTTAATTGTCTTTATTGTGAAGATAAAGTAGATTTTGTTGCTCCAGATTGTTTTTAATAATGGCGAGCTAAGGGCAAAATGGCTCTCATGAGAGTAAAGGTTGAAGGCCTCTGCACTAGATGGAAATGAAGCCACAGAAACAGATGTCTTTGAAAGTTTTGGTGCATGCCAACGCTTTAAGGACAAACATGACAAATCTGACCTGGAGTTAATCTTTTTAGTCATTTTCATGTTAACAGGAATCAGTGTTTGATACTAGAAGCAACTCTGGCTCCGAGTGGCTTTAAACTTTACATTTGGGCGCTGACTTCAATAGCAGCTCTTCCTGTGAAACCTCAAACGCCTTCACCTCACATTTTCCTGTAACTGGAACAACCTCAACCGCCCTGTCTGCCTTTTTTATGCTCCCGTGTGTTTGTTTTGGTGCTGGTCCTGCTGCCGCGTTTGCAGCCCGCCATAAATGCATAATTCACATCCATTAATTTGCATGTCAGAGAAGTAGATTCCTCATTTGAAATGCAAATACCTTGACTGCTCCGGTAAAGCAGGCAAACGTGAACAATACTGATAAGCACCCATGAGAAGCAGAGAGAGGAGTGAAAACATTTGGATGGGAAAAAGGTAAAGCTGGCATGTTGGAGGCGCCCAGGAGGGATTCAGCGGCGAAAAAAAGAAAAATCAAGAGGAAGAAAAAGCAGATGATTTGTGTTTTGAAGATGTGTGTGTTCATGAAAAGAAAATGTGGCTGCAGACGTGAACAAGAGGCAAAGAGATGCCAGAACAATGAGTACACACTGCTTCAGCACCCATGCTTGCACCCACCAAGCGAGCACACATTATTACATAAAGCAAGCATGCACACACACACACAAACACACACACACACATTTAGCACTTCCACCTGCCATTTCAGACGCAGTGCACACCCTAATGATGGGTAGGAGGCTGGAGAAGAAAAGGGAGGCTCCTTTCATGCTGCAGACAACCGCCAGCCGCCTGCAAGGTAATTTTCTGCAGTGCTGTTGTACCTCACACACACACACAAACAGAAACACACACACTTACACACACCAAATTCCCCAATCACTCGGTGTGTGAACAATGCAATCAAGCCAGGCGGCATAGCGAACACAGTCAACACCCTGACAGTCAAATTAACCAGACGATTCTCTTTCTATACGGCTGCTTCTGGGCTCCTGCTTTCCGCATCGACGTGTCGCTTTAACACTCTTAAATCTACACTTTTATTTCTATAGCAAGCTTAAAGTGAAGCAGGGAAAGAAGAAGAAAAAATGCTTGACAGAATCTGTCGTTGCATCCTGGAAACCATCCCTGCTATCCTGGATTTCACAGTTTCAGCTTGTTAGGAAAAATGAGAAGCAGGTAGATGGTGTTAGCGTCTGCAGGGACAAAGATACCTACAAAATGCTTCATGCACAGAGAAAGACTCCACCCAAGAATTAAGGGGCACAAATTCATCAATATTTCAGAGAAGGGGCTGCTCAAACGCACGCAAACTCGATGTGCCAAAGAAACGATGCATCTCCACTCAAAGGAGAAAGAAAAGCGCTGAATTATTAAAGCGTACATGTCGTTTTTGGCTTGAGAAAGAAATGTTAATCGCATATATGTTTACGCACATTAAAAAAAAACTGAATCAAAACATTATTTCCGTGTGTGCATATATACGTGCTCGTGTTTGCGTGTGTGTCTGTGCATTAGTTTTGCAACTAAAGCGATTTCTGTGGAGGACAGATTTAAGGCCCAGATGGTTTGGCATGCAGCGTGTTTGCTATAGGCCAACTGCTTTCTCTCTCTCTCTCTCTCACACACACACACACACACACACACACAGATGGGAGAGGGTGGGGGAGACAATCTGGTGAGAAAAAATTGAGAGAGGAAACTAAACCTAGAGAGATTGATGGAGAGATGTGCTGGTTAGATGAAGAGGGTTCATCCATCAACTTCCTCTCCCTCTACAGGACAGAAAAACAGCTCAAAGAGACAAAAATAGACCCAGAATCTGTCTATCTGCGTGTTACATAAAGCTCAAGACCATAATTACCTTTCAGACCAGGACTCATTGAGTCCTCAGTCACATCCCTGCGTTGTTAAGCGCATTTGAACTCTTGATTTCATTGTCTCAACATTTTATTAACTCTCCTTCCTTTTTTACAAAACCTCAACTCAATAACACTTCTGCAACACCGAATGTTTTCCTCGCACTTACACGATGTGAAAGGGAGGTAATCATCCCTTTTCTTCCTCTAAGATTGAGAGTCATAGGAGGAAAAAATGAAAGCTGCTTCAGAAAAACCCTAGAAAGAGAGGATGCTGTCCCTGAGAGTCAACACAAGCTGAAATAAAAACATGGGAAATGTTAGTTTAAAGGTGTGCTCACACAGAGCTTAATGCCCTGTTTTACACTCTGCATGAGCGTTTCTGTTTATTGTTGCTAACAGCTGTTTTAGAGGCACTCAGTGTGTGTCAGCAAAAAAACAACACAGTGAAGTTAAATTAAAGAAGAAAGGGATCTTTACTGTGAGAGTGTCTGTGTGCTTTTGTTCAACCTCTCCTGTTCAAAATGAATCTAATGAAAAGATGCTAAGAGGAGGATCTGTTTTAACTAGACTGCAAAATTTTCTTTGTTCAAGACAACTTTTTATTGGATACAATGCGGAAAGTAAGGTAATAATCAGTGCAGTTGCGTAGCGCTACGGTTTGAAATGTGTCATCAAGCTAACGTTGTAGCAGCCAGCTATATGTAGTGCTATCGGCAGCCCTGTGCTCTAATGTATCGGTAGGCTAACGTGACAACCATAGACTGTAAAAAAAAAATGGACGTCCGCTTGCTCGGCTCAAAGTGAGGTCTCCATACAAAAACTGCTCCCCCTGGTGGCTGGCTGCAGTATAGGCTGTTTCCAGTCATTCCAGATGGGCTGTGGTCAAACTTGAAAAAATTAATACACCTTGTAAAAATGTTTCTCACGTCCAATTGTTGTGGTGATTTGAAGATATAATTTGGTTGTCTTGTATTCAAGTCCTCTTTTTTTCTGAAAAGTTTAGTTTTCATTAGTTATACGAGGTTAAAAATGAGTTTTTACGTAGCGTTTAACAATGATGCCAGATGATGTTCTCATGTATTTTTTTCAGGGACTGTAAAATATGCCAGGAGGTACAGTCGAGAATTGAAAAAGAAAGGAAAAGGAAAAAATATATATATTATTTTTGTCACCTGGCTCCACTCATATTCTCCCAGAATCCCTCATCGTCTCTACTGCGCAGACTCTGGCTGCAATTGCTACAATGGCTGCGCTTGTGACGGAGGAATTTTGGCTTTAAAACAGTACAATGATAAATGGCGGAGCCACGCTGTCCACTCTATATACAGTCAATGGTGACAAGTAAACACTGTCAGTTTCCAACTCTTCTGTTTTAGTGATAGACTCTCAAGTTTGAACAGACCACTGCAGAATAACTGCTGACTGTGGGTTGGAATGAACATTATCACAAACAAATTAGCTCCTGTGTTAGCCTTTAGCTTGTGCTCTATCTCTCTCCTGTTTATCTTTCTTCTGCTCTTCTGTCCTTTTTCTGTCCAACAGTTAGGCTCCAGTGTCCACCATCACTACAAAATTAATCACAGAATTCATTTTCTCATCTCACTATAAACTCCATTAGCCGGCGTGGTGTTGTCAAAGAGACTTAGACATGCTAAGAAGTAGCAATTTAAAAAAACCTGTAACCATTAATATTGGTGCTGATAATCACACTTTAAAGTGTGTATTACTATCAGGCATATATCTAGAAAGGAGACTCCTTCAAGATCACTTTCAAACTCCTCACAGCCCCTTTGAAGCTGCAACTTCCAGCTACGAGAAATGATAAAAGCTGCAGTTCCTCCAGTGTCCACATGGATTTAGCTCTGGAAGCACCAACGAATGAAGTTGAAGAGTCCGTTTGTGATACAATCCTTAATCCCAGGCTTTTTTTACTCATCTCACAGCTGTGTAAAAATGCTTGGTTTTGATTGGTCAAAAGCCCTCAATAATGGCTATCAACTTTCACTAACATAAGAAGCACCAGAAACAGATTAATCCCGTCATGTCAAATCAAAGACTTCAGAGAGTTTAGCTTCTGCTTGTTGACACCATGGACTTTAGGCTGAGGTGAAACTGTAGTTTGCATAAGCATAATTTTATGTTAATTTTGTTTGGGTTAGCATCATTTTTGAAAAACAATGTCCAATGTCCAAATTCTGTCCAGCAATCCTAGTGATGACAGCCAAACAAGGGAGTGTAAATTCATGCAAATAACCACAACAAAGAAACTTCAACCATGAGTGGTATCACGACCACTTTCCCTTCTTTCTGAAATCTCTAAAAGAAAAAAAAACATACATTTTGATGTGTTTATACTTTAAGTCCAAAAACCTGCAGTTTTAGGCCCGTAAAATGTTAAAAGACAATTTAAAGAGGAGGTGGTTAGAGTTGGAAAAAGACGGAGAGCTGTGTTTTCGTGCACTCATTCACAAAGAAGGGAGAGATTTTTCTTGCTTTAAATTGTTATAAGTATAAAAAATTAATGAACTTGTCCAAAGCATTTCTTTGAAAGTGCCTTTAAATGATCAAACACTTTCACTACAGCAGCGGGAGGGAGGAATCAAGGTTGCATTTCCAAATTATCAAAAAAAACACCACCTAAGAACAATTTGAGCTCTGTATTGGTATTTTATTGGCATATTGTAATTAAAGAATCTGAATCTCTGTGTACTCAAGCGTTCTTTATGGATAGACTGATCCATTCAAGGCTTTATTTCAGTGTTAACTGTGAATAAAGGCATTACTAAAGCAACTATCATATCCCAATAGCCAAAATGTCCACATAAAACCAGAATTTTGCTTTCTAGCAGCAAATTTTGTTTCATTTAAGACCCCTAAACCCGCCTTCAGCTGGAGTCTTTATTACACCATAAGTAGAGTTTGATTTGTTTAGCGCCTGAACCTCGGCAGCGGTGGATAATGGGAGACTTTAAGAGTCAAAATCTGAAAAATAAACAAGGTTTTAGTGAGAACCAGGAGATGAAAGAGGGAGAGAAACACAGAAAGAGGACCTGAATGAAGACCAGACTTCACCAGAATAGAAAAGAGTACAATAGAGTAACCTCCTCCTTGTCAGTTTCCATGGCAACAAGCCCTGTTGGTGGGATAGTGGTGCAGAAGTCTCAGCGGGAGAGAGTTCAACAGAGGGAGTGTGTGTGAACATCGTTGTGTGTGTGTGTTGACTGTTAAAGCTGATGTATATGTATGGAAGATTTAAATTACATCTGTATTCTTTTGTTGACTTCAAGCTGAAACCCCCAGTGTTAGAAAATAGAGCCAATGAGGAAGAAAAAAACTGCAGTTCCTTGAGTGTCCACTGGAGGCTGAGTCAAAGGATACTCCACCCTCATCAGGCCTCATGATAAAAGGTTATTTTCACAACAGAAATTAACAGAACAAAGGTGAATTTTCATAAAATTCACCTGTCCTAATCAAGTTCATTTGCCTTCATCCAAATATTATAAAACAACTTTCTGTTTAGTTTCTGATATCAAGAGGTTGCCCAGAGTGTCATTAACCCAGAGTTTTTGCTGCATGGAATTTCAGTATTACTTAAGTAGAAGTGACTCTGGCTCTTCAGACAAGGCTTGTTAGCCTTTTCACTGTTTATTGTACATTTATTTATTTGTGGACAAGTGTTTAAAAGTTAAAGTTGTCTTCGGCTTCTCTCCTTAGAAATTTGTGCTGGTGATTTGTTCATTTAGTCATCTAAACCAGTGTTTCTCAATTTTTTTCAGACCAAGGACCACTTATTCCCCCAGAAAACTCTTGCGGACCACCACGAGCTAGAACTGAACTCGAATCATACATGTTACAACTTGCTAGGGCTGCAACAAACAATTATTTTGAAAATGTATTATACCCCACTCATTTCTGTGATTAAAATTATACATTTTATTTCTTTAATTCCCTTTATTCAGAATAAGTTTTTTTCAAAATGACAAAGACTAGTGTAAAAAAGTGCACTCATTTCCTCATAGTTTGGTGTTTTGTTTGTTTTTTTCTTTTAGAATGAGGGACAAAATGAACCTCAAAATCTGAGTAGAACTACATTACTGATACATTATTCCAAAATACTTAAAATTTCTAGTATTTAAACACTTAAGTACTAAGATTAAATGAAATTACTCAATGCTTTTATGAAGCAATTTTTGTAGATTTTATCAATTTGGGTAGTAGCCGAACAACTCACACCCCCACCCCTTCTTTTTTTGTGAATGTTTCATTAAAAAAAATTTCCTCACGGTCTTTGTGGACCACTAGTGGTCCGTGGACCACAACTTGAGAAACACTGATCTAAACAATAAACTATAATTGCTCTTTGGGACCATCTAAAATAAATATTGATCTTTTCATTAAAATAAGCCCAAAAATAATACCAGTGTCTTGTGTATAAAATAAAGCACAGCTTTTCAACACTGTGTGCTGCAGTTCCTGTTAATAGCTGCTGTTACAAAACTAAAATGCTTGACTACCCGGATGTAAACAAGCACAGGTGACAGATGGTCATTTATGGTGCGGATTGTCAGTATTTTCTTAAAATGGAAATCTAACTGAATGTAGACCCTGCTAGTTTTAACGTATCAAGTAGAGCAGTATGTAACCAGAACATGTGTGTGGATACAAACCTAGTTGTGCTAGCTCTGCTAGTTGTAGCCTCAAGTGGCAAATGGGGCTAAATTTTGACTGTTTTCTCAGTGTGTTAATATTAAATGAGTCAGTTGGTCAGAATTTCAATTTCCACCTGAATTATCAATCAACCAATCAACTTTTATTTGTAAAGCCCTTTACAACACACAGGGTGACCAAAGTGCTATCTATTAAAATCAACATCAGGACACAACCATTTAAAGTTAATGCAATAAAAATACAAAAAAAAAGCAAATAAAATAGCAAAAAGATCTCACCCCATTACCAAATGGTAAAACTCAGTCTGAATTAATAGGTTTTAAGTCTGGATTAAAAAGCCTTAAGTTAATAGTGCTGCGTGATTTAGGCGGTAGCTTATTCCAAAGCCTGGACCCAGCAACCGAGAAGGCCCGATCGAAAAAAAAGCCACTTCTCTTTATCTTCATCCTTACATCCACATATGGTCACTCTTGAATTTAGTAAAAGCCAAATGCAAAGCGTGTTTTTTTTAGTGTCTGAGACTAATTAAAACACCAGTGTGGCAAAAAGAGGGGCATTCTGGGAAATGGAGTTAAAAGCAGAAGAGAAGCAGCAGAACAGATGGTAAAGGGAGACAACAGTAAGGATATGATGAAGAAATATGGTGAATTAAAGACTGATTAATGAATATATTTTTGTACCTTCTGGTATTGATCTTTGGATGCTACAGCTTCCTCAAACTGCTGCTTGGAGTAGGTGTAGATGGCAGAGCGGTACGTCGTCCCAACATCGTTCCCCTGTCTCATCCCTGCACACACACACACACACACACACACACACACACACACACACACACACACAGAGGCAGAATTTCAGCTGAAGATTTCAGCCCTCTCCTTCAGTTTTTGGCAGAGGCAACATCAGATCATCTGAACACAACAGCTGACAGCATTTCCAAAAATAAAACTCGTCTGTCTTGGCAGAACTGAGGGCTGTTTTTGACTGCGAGCTGATCATTTCATCATGTATCCTTTCATCATTTCATGTCAGCTTGTCAGCCTGTCAACCACAATGTTTGGTGAGCTCTGAGGTTTCAGCCAATCAAGTGTTTTGGCTCTAAAGATGGCAACTTGTGTCAGTCAGTCTGTCAATCCCAGACTTCAGTTAAAAGTGAAGAAGTTCTGTTTCAAAACTGATTATCCCCAGAGTAAAAATACAGATGACTCAGATTTCATCTTTGATCCTGAGCACTATACACATTTAAACCTCACATTTTGGTTCACTACAGAACATCCTCAACTGTTGGCATTAAAGGGACAGTTCGTGATTTAAAGGGGGCGTATTGTCCCCAAAATATTCTGAATTTATGTCAAGCTTGAGTCTTCGCAAACACTTTTTTCAGCGACTGTCTCATCAAGACCCTCTCAGCATTCCAAAGCCTAGCTTTCTAGAAGCCTCATCCGCTGTTGCCAAGAGCGAAGAGTATGATGCAAAATTGGGTCATGTTTTGAGCAAAATCTTAGAGGCTGTATACACGACAATAGTTTTAGGGTGAAGCGCAAAAGCGCTTTTGTGTTTCAGCCGATGATCTGGTGTATTGGTAAACGCTAAGAGCTGAAGTGGAGCAACAGATGCACATTTTGTTGGAAGTAAATCAGCAGATTCAGCAGACTGTGCAGCACAAGCACAACACGGTAGTTCGTGACGATCGTATCAACGGTACTGTTGTCCTGTTGTATGCGCGCGCGAGGCAGAGTGTGACGTCAGCGTTTCCACTGAAAACGCCAGCTTACTGTTTACTCGGCAATGGTTTCGAGAGCGTTTCAGAAAAATCCCACTCTGGAGGCCGTTTTCAAAAGTTTGCGTTTGAGGTCGGCTGAAACGCTGTTTCCGTGTAAACAAGAGGCTGAAATGCAACAAAACTTTTGCGTTTCACCCTAAAACTGTTGTAGCGCAAACTTCAAAACATGGCCTCTAGAGTGAAATTTTTCTGAAACACTGCAGCCACTGTTGCTGTGCAAAGGCTGATCTATGCTGGACATGTCTGCGAAGTCCACGAGGCTCAGTGCGGATGAATGACGTCATTTTCACACTCACGTCCCATCGCGCAGTCCCTTCAATGCGGAAAATTTCCGCGCCGTATACACTCAAAAATTTCTAACCTGCCAGAGACGCACGGACAACATGGTGGAAGATCGGGATCTCCTAGTGGTCAAAGTGCAGAAATACAGGCATCTGTATGACTCTTTACCATAGACTGTATAAAATATGGACGAAGCCTTTGCAACATTACCCGTCTGTTCCTGAAACCGTGAAATGAAGCCAATCCATGGACGCAGCCACATTTGCTATGTGAGTTTTTCTTCGAGCAGCTACAGGGCGCCTGGCGGTCACATGACCTGAGCTGTGCCTCTGATTGGAAAATCAAATGATCCTAATAACTTCTAAACCACAGAGATAGAAAAAACATTCACTCACTGTACAGTGTGTGCCGATGGTGAAATGGGCGTTTTAGACCCAAGCTGTTTTTGAACCAGGCAGTAAATATGCAGTGTTTTCATGGCTGGGTGTGAACGTGACTTCTGTTCTTTCTGCAGCCAGCCACAAGCAGATTCTTGACGAACAGTGACTAGCTGTTAGCTAACTGACTAGGTTAAAATAACCTGGAAAAATCTCAGGGACGGACATGTTATTTTGTAAACAAAATCCAAACTTCTTCGACTCTCGTTTAGTACTCTGGTAGACGTATGTTTGTGATACACTGCCCCCTGCAGTTTGGGAGTGGACACCAATGGACGCCGCGCCTCGTTGCAGACTAGCATGCTGTGCTGTTGACTCTGCTGACTGTCTTTCAATAGAATGTGCATCTATTGCTCCACTTCTGCACTTAGCATTCGCTAACACACCAGATGATCGGCTCAACTCTTCTTCAGTAGAGATCTACTGAAAGCCACTTTTGGACAAGACAGTTATGGCTCCAACTACAGGCCTGGCATGCTAACTACAGCATTTTCAGTCTCTTAGCATTTCTGTGCAAATGCAGATTTTTTTATACTGCATTTTCACTGCGTTTTAGCGTTTTCAGACAAAAACAGAGCACCAGATTTGAGCTCATTAAGGCTTTTGCGCACATTTAGTATCCCTATTTGACACCTAACATTACATTTATTGTCAAAATATGCAAGCTTAATCTGATCTTATTTCTTGATCTTGAAAATGTTTCATCTTTCCTCTAAAGGCCTCTTCAATCAATCAGTCAAACAGACTGGTGGACAGAGCAAGAAAATATAAACGTCTGTGGGTCACCAGTCTGCCAGTGAGTCACATGCAGGCGTTAGCTGAGTCATTACCAGGGTTGAGGAGAGGTGAAACATCTCTGAGAGTTTTACCAAGTCCATTTGCCCTCTTTGAATCAAGCTTAGAATTGCCATGACCCGAGTGATTGAGACTTTTTTCATAATATGACCCAAGTATGATGCCACCTATTTAAAAAATGATGAACTATCCCTTTAATACACTGAACGTCATCTTTCACTGTCAATATCAGGCTGTTAAGCAGATTTCACTCTCTTTTCTCTGATGGAGACTTTTTCTGTGAGGTTGCTTTTGGTCGAGTTTTACCTTGAGTCGGGTCGTGGCTCTCCCAGAAAACTTTGAGGAGGCTGGCGAAGCTGATCTTCTCTGGATGGAAGACGACTCTGACCACTTCAGTGTGACCTGTTCTACCTGGAAGATATGAAAATAAGACACCTGTGAGTTCAAGTTTGAGACATCAGCACATACAACTGGGTTACACTCAAAACATCTGTTTCACAAACATTTGGGGTCTCACTTATAACAGTTTTAATCCTTTTTTGATTTCACAGTGGGTTTTTCCATGGTCGATGCTTTATTAGTTTCTCTTTAGTTTATTTGTCTTCTTCATTTTTGTCGGATTATTTAGCTGTTTGCAACTAGCTGAAGGTGCATTAGCGCCACCTGCTTGACTGGAGTGTAGATTACCTGAGCTGTGGGGCTGTATGCGTCACATGTAAACAGATCAGCGTGGCGGAGGAGAAGCCGAGTAAAGACGTGAATAATGGCAGAGAAGCTGTTAGTCTAAAAAAATCCCAGAGTTTAGGAGAATTTCACGCTGAGTAAAAGCACACAGCATGACATTTGCCTTGCATGGCACGGCAGTATGACTGCAATGATCCAGCACTTAAAACCCAAATATGTCGCGCTCATTGATGTCAAGCCCGGAGCTTAACAGCGGTGAGGTGAGGTGAGGAGCTACAAAATCCCACATACACTCCTTTTGTAAGTTTTGAAATTCATGGTTTGTCTTTTAGGACTCGTTTCGTCTTTTTATTAAATCCTTACCCCGTTCGAAAACCATGAGGAGTTCATTAAACTAGCGTTAGCATTAGCGTTAGCTGCTCCAGATAGTGGTAGGACAGAGGGGTTGTACTGTTTGACCTGCAGGTGAAAAGACTGAGGACATATTTTTATTTATTTGCCTTTTTGGCCCGCTAAGTTCTTAATCTGATGACAAAACAATGTGTTTTCTGTTATTTTGCCCAAACTGTTAATCCTGTAAGTGACAATAGATTCATGTCATTTGTTAGCATGTTATTGCTAGGCGCCGCCCTGTTGGCTATGGCTGCCTTTTGCAGTAGCTCTCTCTTCTTTGTCCGTTTCTTGTAATTTTTTTTTTACTCTTCTTCGAAATCTTTGTATTTGGAGTGGATCATTACTTTGTATGGCTCATTTGTTGGTCATGGACACCAAACTGGTTTTGTCTTCGGAGATATTTTTACTATTTTTACCCCTTGTGTTTGTCTGGAGATCCTACATGTAACCATGGCTGCATTGTTTACATGTGAACTCAGCTGTTTGCAGCCTATAGCATGTCAATGCTAACTGGTGCAAGGCCGGATGTTTCCCACAAGGTGAGGAGAAGGAGGTGAGGATGATGTGCTGGTTCTCAGGTGTGAGCTGAGGAGTGACAACATGGACCTGTCCTTCCATCCATCGTTATTGGGAACATAAGATCTATCTCCAATAAAATGGACGAGCTAGCTGTGCTAACCCAGCAACAGAGGGAATACCAGAAGGCAGAGTAGCATCATGCTATTCACAGACATGGCTAACAGCACTAACACTGGACACCAACGCCTCATTGGAAGAACTTCACCTGCTGTGAGCAGACAGGATTCAGGAGACAGAGACTGAACAGACTGCTGAAGAAGCTCAGTCCTGGACCCTGTGGAGGTGGAGACTGGCTGAACTGGACAATGATGGACAAGCTGTCAGCATCTATTTTCTTATGGAGCTTTTTGCACTTTCTGTACACTTTCTTACTTTTGTTTTCTTGATTGCTGCTGTGACTCCTGAATTTCCCCTCTGGGATAAATAAAGTATTTTCTATTCTATTCTATTCTATTCTATTCTATTCTAATCGTAAATATAATTGTCAGAGTAATCGATTCGTAAAATAATAATTGGTTGCAGCCTTAGTTTCTTTTATTGATAAGGAAATTTCGCACATGATGGTTCAATGCTGATGATTTTAGTCCTTCATGATTGGGAGAACTGCAGCTATGAACCCCATTGAGCATTTTTGGGATGTGCTGGACCAACAAGTCTATGGAAGTCCCGCCTCACAGAGCTTAAAGAATCTGCTGCTGACGTCTTATGCACCTTAGCGAGTGGAGTCCATGTGTCACCATGTCAGGGCTGTTGTAAACCTCTGATGAGAGCTTATTCCACATAATAAAAAGCAGCTGGTCTTCTTAAGTGTGATCGATGTATAAACTGCATGTAATTAAACTCACTTAGACAAAGATGAAGTCCAGTCAGGAGCTTGTTACCTCTGAGTTTGTTTCCCTCAGTTGGCTTATCGATGTGTGCAAACAAAAATATTACAACGTTTTTCCAAATGGATGCATTTACAGCGAGAAAAAGAAAATACATATTTTGTCCTTGAAAAGCCTCTATTAGCCCAAACCTGATAATAACGTTCAGGCATAATAAACGATCCCTCCTTCTGACGGAGAGATAGCAGCTGGTGGTGGTAATGAGTGTGACCCATTACGCTGCACCTCATCTTCCTCCCATCTCTCATTCTACCTCTGTCCTATCTCTCTGCCTTATTACTTTTTTAATATCTGGAGTTATGGATTCTTACGGTAGATATTGGTGAACAGAGACAAAGCAGCGGTCGATATTAAATTAATGCCTCGGCAGGCTAATCTCGCAGGGATAAATTCATCTCGGACAAGAAGGGAAATAAGGAATTGGTTGGAATGAGGCTGGGAGAGCTGCTGCCCACATAATGTACATTTAACTGTACTATTATCTGAGATTAGTGTTATTTTACTGCTAAACCCTAAAAACACAGTGTGACTTTTAACACAGCGGTTTAATCTGTGGATCCCACCAGAGCAGAGGCATTAAATACTTCTCAAAGTCAAAGAGGAATCCTCAAACCGCTGAATTACAATAATGCTGCATCATCAGATGCTGTTTAAGGTCTTTCCTGAGATTTAATGTTCTTCATTTACTCCTTACAACAGATTCTAGCTCAAACCAAGCACCTCATTCAGATGATGAGTTCACAGTTTAGTGTGGGTTATGCCAGTGCAAAATGTACGGACAAAGAAAAACCAACACAACTCACTCAGAATGCTTTATATTCACCCTCTATGTTAACATGTGATGGGTTATGATTAGAATAATCAAGGCTTTTAATGATTAAACAACTTTTTAAGTGTTTACATTTCTCTTGGTGCATCTGAAAGCTTTTGTGCCTCACAAGGCGCAAAAGCTTTGCTGCTCCTTTTGTAGAGAAGGGTCCAGCTGCGGCTTCGTACGCCACAGTCTCACTGCGCTCAGACGCTCATGCGCAGTGTAATACGAAATAGCTTGCCTTAGAAAAAACAAACGTAAATCACATATATACTTTTATTTGTTTCAAAATTATGTAAACGTTGGATAATTTTACATCAAAATCAACATGTAGAAAATGAACAGTGTTGAGCATTGTGTAATGTTAATGTTAAGCAATGACGGTTATGTTAAACCAGTGCTTCTCAATTATTTTCTGTTACGCCCCCCTAGCAAGACGAAAACAATTCGCGCCCCCACCCCACCACCCACTCTCCGCCGCAACTATAAATAATAGCATTTGTCTATAAAATAGTTATAGGTACACCTCAAACAAAAAGAAAGAGATATAGTTCAACTTACAAGAATAACCTTATTAACATTGTTTATAAGTCTGTAAAAGAAAAGATTTTAAGTGCATCAATTTGCCTAAAATTCAAAAGATAATATTATCCTTGTATAAGCTGTAAACATTTTTGACAGACTTATTGCACCATTTGCTGCTGAAAATAAAATTAAACAAAATCAATAAATAATAACAAATTCAAAAAATCAATTATTGTAATTATTGTAGTACGGCGGAAAAAAAGCATGTTCCCCAGGGTCACACGCGCCCCCCTCAGCATCGCACCGCGCCCCCCCAGGGGGGCCCGCCCCACTATTTGAGACGCACTGTGTTAAACTGACGTTAATTAATTACACTATCTTAACTTATTTAGCCTAATCCCTGCAAAACGACACCAACAAGAAACTGTGACATAGAGTTAAATGTACTTTTTTTAACTAAGTGTCTGTGAATGTACAGGGAGAGGGTTTGGTTGGTGGGTAGGTGGCAGGTGAGGGGGAATAAAAAATATTATTGAAATCAGAGTTTCTGAGTTTGATGAGGAACCCTAAAGCTACATAGAAATGTCTAAGTTAATGTGTGCATGTTAAGATTTTTTTTTTCAATGGACTATTTAAACAGCTCCAGCCCAGCCTCCTACATCCTCTGCTGGCGTTTTGCAACCCACCTCCACCCCAGCTCCTCCTGTCAATGTGTTCATGTCGATTGTTCTGCTCTGTCTGGGTTTTTCTTTTTTCTGCTGCGCTCCCTGCTTATGCTGTTCATGATGGCTTGTGATGGGCAGGAAGGTGTGCTCTTCCTGCCTCAGGCTTTCCACGCATGTGCGTGGAAGAGCAGGGGGTCCCAGAACAAAACCATACCGCCAAATAAAATTGTGCAAGTACATAATTTTGACAAGTGGTCCTGACTGAACTACTGTGGGTGAGAGCGGTGCGCTCTTTGGATGAGAGCTCAGCATGGATATGAGGAGAAGATGTGAGATGACAGAGACATAGCGAGACGCTACAAGTAAGAAAAGTTCAGGCAGCTCACGCTCCAACTGAGGATGTGTCGCAGTAGTTCAGAGAGAAAGAGCGGCGCCATCGTAAGAAAAGACAACGAAGATCATGGAGAGGATCAAAGGATGGAGCGCCTGAGATAAACAGGATCAAAAAAGGACGTTTTGTCTGTTTTTTGGATCCAAAACAGGAAGCGAGACATAAAAGAAAAGAGTCCACTCTTTTTAGGTAGTTTTGGTTTTTAGTCATAGGTCATAGTCAGAGAAACAATATTATTTGGGTCTTGAAAGATCATTCAACATGCTCTGAAAATGGCGGCAGCTTTGATTTTCGTTTTTATGCCCATGTGAACATATGTGGTGTATCACTTAATGTTTTGGAGAAATAAAAGGATCCAAACGTCGAACTTTAAAGCTGCTGCTGCTGCCATTGTGTTGTTGGTCGCGTGCAGCCCTTGTCGATACCAAGGTTATAACAGTTAACTAAAACGAAACTAAAAATGAAAACTAAAATTTAAAATACATTGCAGTTAACTCAAACTAATAAAAACTAGAAAAGAAAACAAAAACGATAAGTAAACTAAAACTGTATCTCGTGTTCACAAAACTAACTGAAACTAACCAAAATTAAAGACAAAATGTCCTTAGTTATAGTTTTTGACAATATTAATAGCCTTCAGGATTTAAATTAATCCGACACATTTTCCCAACCAATTTTACGACAGTTTTCGGCAGTTGTCAGCGCACAGCACCATCACAGCGATGTACTGGGACGTGCTTGTTTACTGCACTGACTGGCTGTGCGCTGTGCTGCGACAAAACGCAGTGGAGTAATGAATCAGAGCATCTGTAATAGTTTAATTTCATGTGAGTCTGACTTTATTGTTACAGAGTCCAAGTTTCTAATTATTAAAGCTCATATTATATTGTTTTATATAATTTATGTTTTTATTATTTTTATTTAATTCATGTTAACATTATTTTATATAATTTATGTTTATATTTTTATATAAAGTTTATATTATTTTCTTGTGTTTAAGGCAGCAGCCAACAGTTCAGTATCAGCATTGACTGAGCAGTGAGCACTATGTTGGACTTGAAAATAAACAGTATTAGAAAATATTTACTCTGACCTTTTTGAATCCTGCACCTGGTTAATAAGGTATGAAAAAACTAAAACTAAACTAAAACTAAGCCTTGTTGCAAAAATTAAAACTAAATAAAAACTAGAATGCCCACTCCAAAACTAATGAAAACTAAACTGTAATGACAAATCCAAAACTATTTTAACTTTGGTTGATACAACCTGAATAACAGGCACAGTGCCCCCCACTGGCCAGGAGGTGAATTGATTCAGGGGATTTGCTGAATTGATGTTGAATTGGTGTAGAAAATATTGCTATGCATCAGTTAATCAATATATTTACCTAACCCAAGCTGACACCTACAGGCCACCATAGATTCTGGCTAAAAAGCTGTAAAATCACTATATCTTATCCTTTAATGACGTGAAAGTCTTTAGCAAATCCTAAAATAAAACATTTCTCTGTTGTTGTTTCTAATGGAGCATTTATGGCATTATTTCTTGTTATTCTGTTCATTTTGTACAAGAAAACAGTTAAATTGATGTTCCTTTTCCAATCCTTTAATAAAATATTGCGTTATTTGTTCCCTTTTCTTGTTTAAACTGCTGTGCTGAACTGAGTCACACACCAGATGTTCTGCGAAACTACACCACAAGCTCTGTTTTGTAGTTTTCAGACTAATATAAAAGCACAAAAATAAAACATTCATTGTGGAAGAAGATGTCACTGCAAACAAACAACGAACACAGGAGAACTGCAGATGAGGAGAAATAATGAGAGAGTGGGAGAGTTTTTCAATCCAGTCATCGAGAAAAAGATTTTTTCCTTCATTTTAAACAGAAATCAAAACATGCAAATTTAATCAGCACATTTCAAACCCACACTGATCTGAGAGTAAATATTTAACCAACAATGAATATGCAGATGAATGTTTGTTTTCTCTTTTAAGGATGGGAAGGTGTGAGGTTGGCTTTTTCAGCGCTCTGCCAAGATAAAACATTCATTTAAAAACACGTTTGACAGTTTAAACCAGGGTCTTCTTTAAAGTTTGCGGTATTAAGCTGGGTCTTGATTTCTTCCTACCATCATATCTTGTTTTTGGTTTGTTAAATGGCTTTTCATACATACAGAGCTGTAAAAGATCAATTACTTTGCTCATATCTTAAGACACTTTGACTTATTTGTGTTGATACGAAATCGAAACTGAGTGTAAGAGAGACAGGTGGTGGTGGTGCAGGTCTAAAGATGGATCCAGTCTGTCCTGGCTGAATAAGGGAATCAACGGGAGGTCTGGACTCACATCACAAAGAAATACACAAACAAACACACACACAGTCTGCTCACAGTGGTCAGGCATCAATAGCACCCTTATCCATGGCCCAGTATAATGGGACCTGAGGGAAATTATTCACTCTCCTGTTTATGTGAGGCCTGGTTTCCACAATTTATTAACTCTCCGAAGACAACACACTGCCCAGAATACTGTGTGTGTGTGAAAGAGTGTGTGTGTGTGGGAATGCAGAAGGTACCTGAGCAGACCTCCCTGTAGGTGGGGTTAACTGTGTATCCACCTGCGTAGCCCACTTGAGTGGAATAAACACCTTTTTGTCTCCAGAACTTTCTCTCTGCTCCCCAGAAGCAGCCCAAACCTGCAAGAGACGAAGACGATGAAAATGAATGCATACACACCTGTCCAACTGCTCGTTACTGCAAATTTCTAATTTGAACGTGGCATGGTTGTTGGTCTGAGTATTTCAGAAACTGCTGATCTACTGGGATTTTAACCCACAACCATCTCTAGGGTTTACAGAGAATGGTCCCAAAAAGAGAAAATATCCAGTGAGCAGCAGTTCTGTGGGACAAAATGCCTTGTTGATGCCAGAGGTCAGAGGAGAATGGACAGACTGGTTGGAGCTGATAGAAAGACAACAGTAACTCAAATAACCACTGGTTACAACCGAGGTCTGCAGAAGAGCATCTCTGAACACACAACACGTCCAACCTTGAGGCAGATGGGCTACAGCAGCAGAAGACCACACCGGGTGACCCTCCTGTCAGCTAAGAACAGGAAACTGAGGCTACAATTCACACAGCAACACCAAAACTGGACAATAGAAGATTGGAAAAACGTTGCCTGGTCTGATGAGTCTGGATTTCTGCTCCACATTCAGATGGTAGGGTCAGAATTTGGCCTCAACAACATGAAAGCATGGATCCATCCTGCCTTGTATCAACGGTTCAGGCTGCTGCTGCTGGTGTAATGGTGTGGGGGATATTTTCTTGGCTCACTTTGGGCCCCTTAGTACCAACTGAGCATGGTTTAAAGTCCACAGCCTACCTGAGTATTGTTGCTGACCATGTCCATCTCTTTATGAGCACAGTGTACCCATCTTCTGATGGCTACTTCCAGCAGGATAACGCTCCATGTCATAAAGCTGGAATCATCTCAGACTGCTTTCTTCAACATGACAATGAGTTCCCTGTACTCAAATGTCCTCCACAGTCCCCAGATCTCAATCCAATAGAGCACCTTTGGGATGTGGTGGAACGGGAGATTCTCATCATGGATGTTCAGCCGACAAATCTGCAGCAACTGTGTGATGCTATCATGTCAATATGGATCAAACTCTCTGAGGAACGTTTCCAGGACCTTGTTGAATCTATGCCACAAAGGGGGTCCAACCCGGTACTAGCTAGGTCTACCTGATATCAGCGTTAAGCAGGTCCTCGTGCTGTGTGGCCAGTCCATCATATGTGTATGTGTGAAAAACAAAGCATTTTCCCGCCTTCAGTGAGTCACATGACCAGCTACACTGGGCTCCTAATGAGTGTGTGACATCATCACCAACTGCTGCACTGTGAGGAGTGAAATAGACCAAAGTTTAAGGAACTCCTCATAGGGGGCACATTTTAGACCAAATGACCATAAAAAAAAAAAAGTTTATTCGTAGGAAATTTTGTCAGGAATCTATCCATGTCATTTTCAAAGCTGTAGGACTTTTAATATTTTGTGTGGATGCTCAAATGCCGCAGCTGATCCATCTACTCCCATTCATGTGAAAGGTTGTCTGTCTGTGTATCAGTCCTGTGACTGACTGGTGACCAGACCAGGGTGTACCCCGCTTCTCACTTAAAGACAGCTGGGATAGGCTCCAGCAACCTGCAACCCTGAACAGGATAAGCAGCAGAAAGTGGACGTAGAGCAGCGCTAACCTCTGCACAACCGTGCAGCCCAGTTCCCATTATAATCAATCAAAATCTTCATTTATCATCCTTATATGAGAGGATAATGTGTACATGGAGAGTCCGGGAATCAAACCAGCATCCAAAGCAGTGAGGATGAGTCAAACTGTTTTAAAGAGTCTTTCTATTTTAACAACAAACACTTACCAAACATGGCCATCTCTGTCCCTTCTGGAAAAGGTGGAACTGTGCGGTTTCCATTCACGTCATGTTTGGCTGCAAGAGAATAAAAAGACAGACAACAGACAACATTAGAGAAGACAGACTTCACAAATACTTTCTGTTTTCTGTGAACTGTTTTCTCCCTTTTTTTTCTTTTTTAATTATTATACTGCATTTCTCCTTCATCTTTCATCTTTCATCAAGGCGCTGCAGGACGATACAGAGAAGAGAAAATGAGAGAAGAAAACACATCCGCAGACTTCAGGTTTTACAACAATGCTCGTTATTTAGGCACATCTTTTTTTAACCAGATCTGTATGAAATGGAAGAAACTAAAAATATCAGATATTTTGCCACAAAACGTTGGTTTTGTTGAAAATTCTCTCAAACAGCGACGAGGACTCTCTATTCTCCGTTCAAACAAGTCTTCAAACCTCTTTCTACTCGCTAACATGTTTAAGAGTTTTCACATCAAATTTTCATAAAGCTCCCCAGCAGAAAACCAAAAAAGGGCTGAAAATCTCTCTCTCTCACACACACACACACACACACACACACACACACACACACACTGACCCACTTTAACAGCAGCTCTGCTTAATTTCATACGAGCTGCTTTCACTCCAATCAACACAGAGCCAGAGGTGCACCAGGACACATTGGAGGCCACACAGCCACCTGGATGAAGCTGTGAGTGTGTGTGTGTGTGTCAGTGCATGTTTAGTGTGTGTGTGTGTGTGTGTGTGTGTGTGTGTGTGTATGCAGATGGCTTGCTGCACAATGCTGTGGGGGAGGGACGTGGATTAAAATAAATGGGATGGGGTACAATGAGAATGAACTCAACATCTGGATTCCCCCCGCTCCTTACACCCTCCCCCTTTTCCCTCTCTTACACACACACACACACACACACACACACACACACACACACACACACACACACACACACACACACACACACACACACATGCACATGAGCGCGCACACACACTTCATGCATGGATGCATAATTGTTGTGCAGGGCAGCATGCCTATACAAAAGCAGCCAGATGGATGTTGCCAACCAATCAGCAGCCCTCACACACACACACACACACACACACACATATAGACACACACACACACACACAGATTATTAAAGCCTGATTCCATGAGACTCATTTCATCTTCACACTTATTATAGATTCTTTATAATAACAAACACAGTCACATTATTTAATCCTTCACACACACACACACACACAGAGACACACACACACACTCAGACTGTCCTCTCAGTTTTTGTCTTTCATCATCCGACGATCGACGCCTCCACGTGGTTTTTTTCTCGCTTCATGTAAAATTCTGCACAAACCACTCCTCAACATTTAAGATCCTGCATCTTAAAGCTGCTACAAATACTTTTCTTCCTCCTCCTCCTCCTCCTCCTCCTCCTCCTCCCACATTATCGTCTGTGTGTGTTGGTAATGGCTGCCTTCAGGGACCAGTGGAGGCATGTTCGTTACGGGCTGCACACACACTCTCTCACACACAGACGTAGACGCACACACATAAAACGTAGGATAAACAATTTAAATGTAAATGTCAGTGGGGTAGACAATACATACCGACAGAATACTAATGAGCCTAACAGCTCTATGTGTGTGTGTGTGTGTGTGTGTGTGTGTGTGTGTGTGTGTGTGTGTGTGATTAAGAATAAGACAAAAGCTGGAAGATGCAGATCAAGCACATACACTCTGCTGTTTCTGTTAACACGCATCTGCACGGTAGTTCCTGGAAAGATCAGAATAAAAGCTGCTGAATTCACGATAGATTGAAGTTTTCAAGTAAATTTGATATGAAAAAGCATTTAATCACAGACCGCTGAGAGGAGTAATTAAAGGCTCTTTAATATTTCGAGGTTATGTTGCAAATTTTGCACAAAAACAGCTCTTGTTTGTAGTTTTTCAGAACAATGAATTTAGAGTACAAAAGTGTCCTGACAAATCACTTTGGCTGTTTTGTTTGACATTTTTCCAGTGTTATTGTAAACCCTGTCTATAAACATGCAGAGGCTGGTATTTTAGACTAAATTCAGTGTATAATACAGAGTTTAAGACAGTAAGATATGAATGCTCTGTTTGTTCACTTTCCTAATGATGATTTCTGGAAAAATCAGTCAATAAGTCAAACATCCTTGTTCCATCATCAGACTGATAAAACCTGTCCCTCAGTTGACTCTTGATACCTGATGATTGGTGGTCATTTTGTTCTGTGTTAGTTGCTGCGTAAGCATCAGCAAACTCTGTTCTCCATTAGAGGGCGATATGGGGAAAATGTGTCACAGACTTTTCTGACCTGCTGACTAGACATGCACTTAACAATTGGTGCCAATTTCCTTACTTTTGGGTGATCGGTGATCGGCCCATCATTACATATGAAACTGATCTTATATATGTCCGGGAAGGTCTGACAGCCAGCCTTTTTTTGCTGTTTGCTCTGAGATCTAACCTGCAAACAACATGTTTAGCCAAAATTTCAAGCTTTTTTTTCTGCACCATTTCATGGATTTAAGCCCCGTTTCTACCAAGCAGTCTGTTTTAGTTCAGTACGGTTTGGTTTGGTACAGGTTGGCTTGGTTAAGCCTGGTCCTGTTTGGATTTCTACAGCCAACTGTGCCCCCTCGTGGTTGGCGGCGTGTAAGCTGGACGCTGATAGCCGCATCAGTTAAATAATAGCGTGACCCCATAGCGGCGTGACACAGTGTACCCCCCTTATTGGGGATGGGTACCTTTCACATTTGAAACGATATGATACCGACACCTGGTACCTGGATATCAGTATCTGTACTCAAAAGTATCAATTTTCGGTACTTTTGAGTGTGTTTATGAGGTAATAAATATGAATTTGTTCAATCACAAAATCTTGAAGTTTTTCAATTTAACGTATTTATTCACCAATATATAGACTTGCAATGGTGCATTCATGTCCAGCATGGAAAATCGCCTACTCTTCTACTCTGTTACAGTCACAAGGATGGGTTTACATACCTAAACATGCTACCTTTTGATTTTACGTGACTTGGTACTTGGTACTACAGACAGAATTCAGTCGGTGCCTATAAAGGTACCTGTTTTGGTACCCAACTCTACCGTTAATAAACCCAATGAAGAAGGAAAAGCAACACAGTAAACAAAGAGCGAATACAGAGGACATCCTGCAATTGGTCTACTTTGCGATTGGGATGTAGCTCTTTGTTACAAAACACAATCAAGTTTTGTTTCAGAAAAGTCTGTGTGCCGCCAGGAGAAGAAGTACAGCCACTGTCACACAGGAAGTGACGATTCTTTAGACCAATCAACGGTCTGCAGTGTTGTAGCTCCACCTTCAGGGATCAAATCAGTTTAGTCTGGCACCCTACATAGTTCTTCTCGGTTATTTGGGGATCTGTCCTGGAATTAGTCAGTGGAAACGCTGTAAAATGTGTGCCGTGCCAAGACAAACTGAACTGAACCGCTTGGTGGAAACGAGACTTAAATTCAAGGGACAACATCCGGGTTAGAAAAACAAAGCCTATGCAGAAGTGCTAAAATCTGCTTGAGGCTGGCTACTAGGGATGGGTAGTTTCACATGTGAGATGATACTGATGCCCGGTACCTGGCAATCGGTACTTGTACTCAACAGTTCCAATTTTCTGTACTTTTTTGTGTTTATGTGGCAAAAAATATCAATTTGTTTAAAAATAAAATGTTTTTTTTTCAATTCAACATATTTATTCTTTACTATATAACCTTGTAATGCTGTGTTTATGTCCAGCATGTAAAATCACCTACTCTTCCACTCCCTCACAGTCACAGGGATGTGTTTAGTTAGCTAAACATGGTACCTTTTGATTTTACGAGAATCAATACCTGGTACTTTTGACAGAATTGAGTTGGTGCCTATAAAAGTATCTAATTTGGTACCCATCCCTACTGGCTACAGAAAGAGTAGGAGTCAAGTACAGACCCAGCCAAAAATAAAGAATTTTATGGCATTAAAAAACATCTTTACACACTGTGCTGTGGATGATTTTTTCTAACTCAGTGGTTCAGAAGTTCTTGGGGTTGTTGATTGTCCACGGGTTGTCTTCATTTCACAGTTTCAAGAACAGACTGGTGACGTCGCAGACACCACATCCATGTTTTATACACTCTATGATTTAATCCAGTCTTGTGTCTTCTAATGTGTTTTTTAGAAGTCTTACATCTTGATAAATCCATTCACTTAAAGACGTCAGCTGTAAGAGTTGTTGAGTTTCTGCAGAATGTACAGAGCTTTAGCTTTAGCAACGTACAAGTAGCCTATGCTCACATCATTGAGAAGTTGATACACTTCAGTGCCATGATTAACACATTGTAAGATGAAAGCTGGGGACCAGCTGAGGAAGTGTGTGGAGGCACCTGTGCCACTTTGAAAAACCAGTCAGAGTCAACTAGTTTGGCTCCTTCCACCAGTGAGACCAACTTCCCAAACAACGGCAGCCGCTGAAACTAATTTAAATATTAAAGCTCAGTCGTGTTGTTCACCCTTTGAATTTTTCTGCTTCTGCTTTTAAGCTCGATGTGAAACACTTTTGTCTGATGTCGGCTTCATGAATAAAGTAAAAAATATTAAAATACAAACAAAAACAGCCTCATAACCTCAGCGCGGGCTCAGGCGAGGGATAAATAATTTCCAAACAGCAGGAAGAAAGAGATGAAAATGAATACCTTCACAAAAACATTCATTAATATTCTACAGTTATCTCTTCCTACACACACACTCACACACACACACACACACTCTCACAGTGTGTATATGCAGAGGTATTTTTCTGTAGAGTAATTATGCTGCGCTGCACTCCTTTGAAATGCCTGTTCTCGTGGTCTCCTTTATCTCACTGGGAATGATAACAACGCTTCTTGTTGATTAATTGAATTCATATTCTCCTGTGAGGTCGGATGCAACAGTGTGTGTGTGTGTGTGTGTGACTCATAGGTTTGTTGTATCTTCACTGCATTGCTTAACCTTGCAGTGGAGTAAAAAGCAACAAAAACGTTGGAGAGAAATGCAAACAATGGTGCAGAAATGACTCTAAAAGCCTTGTTTTGTGCGGTTTCCATGAGGAAATTTATGCTTTTTACTGTAACTACAGAAGCTACTCACTGCCTGTTTGTGCCGGCGACTAATTTGCTTTTATTTTGGCCGTAAAGAGCAGCGAAAGAGGTTAGAAAGCACTTCAGGACACTTCACATCAAAACAGCGAGCCACTTCATTTTTGGTACAAGTGTGTGTGCATGTGTGTGTGTGCGTGTGTGTGTGTGTGTGAGTAACCAGGCTGCCTCCCAGTCTCTTCTGCAGCCCCCTAAATCCTGTCACAATAATAAGCCTGATCACAGAGCAGGGCTCTATCCATGGTGACATCTGCAGCACACACACGCACTACATTAGTGCTGCTCTATTTCAGCTCAGGCCTTCATGAGTGTGTGTGTGTGTGTGTGTGTGTGTGTGTGTGTGTGTGAGTGAGTGAGGCATGAAGAGTTGCTCCAAAATCATCCAATCAGGACTCCCTCTTTCTACCCTTAAAGCACATCCTCCATCTTTTCATTCTCCTGAAGTGAAAGAATAAACAAAAAGAAAAAAAAAAACAGGAATGAAATATGAAGAGGTTTCTGTTTTATCCCTGCTTGTGTGAATTCAATCTATTGTATCATTTCACGTGTTTGAATCCCACCCTTCAAACCGTGTAAAGACAGAGTCTCACTGTATTCTGCCTCACCAAGATAAAGGAGAGAACAATGTTTGCGTCACCCTGCACACAGAGCTGAGCTGGAAGCAAACTGCAGAGTCAGGCTCCTGCGTCACCATCTTTTTGTGTCTGTTTTTATCTTTTTTTTTACTTCTTAACTTGTTTTTCTTTCTCCCATTGTTCGGCGGGAGCACAATGAAAGCCATTACAGCAGCAGAAGGAACAAAGTTTACACGCAGAGATTTCAGAAAGTGTTTTAAAGGTAACCGTCTTTTCACCTTTGTGAAGAGGAAAGAAGAAAGAGGAAAGAGGAGAGGAGGGGTGTCGTAAAGGTCATTGGTCGGATGAAAAGCAGGGGTTCCTACGATTATATGATCAGCATGTCACTTTGTTCCCACACATGAAGCATTCGAGCGCAAGGATTAGTGTGGGTCGTGAACGTTTTGACAGCACCCTGAGCCGATTATACATGCACCCCAAAAGTCCTGAGTTCAAGCTTTTTAGATGAGAAAACTCTCTTTGTTTACCAAGCACCACAATAACACCCAGGTGGATATCTTTAGGTTAAAGCAACACATTAATTACACCAAAAACTAATCAATGGCCTGCAAGGATAAGCTAAGTAAGGGCAACCATGGCCAGTATGATTTTTAAATGTCTCATATTATGCAAAAATCACTTTAGTAACTCTTTTGGTGAAATTTGTGGGTCTTTGGCTTTCCTCCCAGCCCACAAAATGTGATATTTAATGACCAAACCTGTACTTAGTAGTGCTTGTGAATGTAAAATCCTTACCTAAAACGAGCTGTTTGGATTTTGGGGATTTGCCGACGTCAGCGATTCCCTTTTTTGACCAATCAGGAGCAAGTATGACCTGATTGGTCCACTGGAGCAGATACACCCAAACCCCCTCCCCACCCACTCCCCTCCCCGGGAGGAGAATGCCAAAGTTTCAGAGCCATCACTGCTCTGTTTTTGGCTGTAAACAGCCACATAGTTCCATGCACAAGCTTCCCATCTCAGAAGAAGGCAGACTAAGTGTCTAGAGTTCATTTATCAAGGAAATGTTCCAGCTACACTCAGTAAAACTGTGCATGTGTGTGCTAGTCACTTCACAGCCAACTGCTTTTCCAACTTTGGACAGTACAACAGAGGGCTAAAGAATAGACTGGTCCTGAATCCAGGCGCATTACCAACCATCCGCCAACAAACCTGGGACCCTGGAAATGTGAGTATTTTAAATGCTGTGTGCTGTGGAGCAGATGGAAGAGCTTTTCCTCAGTGTCCCTCCTGTCTCTGTGTTAGCTTCAGGATGCTAACTTTAGCTGCGGTTAGCCTGTTGTTTTAGCCTGTAATGTTACGGTAAACGAGCTTTGCTGTTTTCTAAACTTGTTCACTTGAAGCTCATGGCGCCGCTCTCAGTGACGTGGAAGAGCGGGGCGTTATCAGCGGTGGCTCATTTACATATGAAGGCCACGCCCACTAAATCAGAGCGTTCTGAACAGAGGGGCTATGAGAGCCTTGAAACAATGCTGCTGTGCTTGATTTATTGGCTTCTTGGACCAAAACATGTCACTACCATTTCATGAAGACATCAATGATCCAGATTAAAGTGCAGAAAAGGAGCAGAATATGGGACATTTAAGCTTGTTTGGGAAAAACAATTCCATACCAGGGATGTTCCAATGTGGTTGGTAGCAGTCAAATTGTTGCATTGACAGCAACAACATATCACTTTCATATATATAATCAGTTACAATGTACCTCAAATTATGTCACCCTCCCCTGATCGCAGAGGGAGGCAAACCAGGCCTTAACCTGACTTAAAGCTGTCTCATGGGTGGCCAACCTCACACATCCTGTCACATGACTGTAGAGCTCCTGTTTTGACAGTTTAGACTCACAGAGGGGCAAAGTATCTCGGTTTCATGACATTTTCTCATTGATGAAAACAAAACGTACATTTGTTAGGATTTCTATTAATAGTAACGTGAATAATGTGCATAAGAGGACTTAAAATTTTACACAACCCAATGAATATTTATCAAAATACTCTTTAAATACAGAGTATCTACGGTGGTATCTTGATCAGATTTTAGGTTTTATTGCCAAGTCATTCCTCCGTCACCAAATCTTCTCCCCTCTACATTCTAGAAATTAAAAACCTGATCAGCCAGATCTGGACCCCAAAATCTGAGGCCCTGAAAGGATGCTCCAACCTGGCCTCAACAACCAGGAAACCCCCCTTTCTCCTCTGCCCTGGAGCTTCAGACCTGACAGTGATGAATGAAACACTGCAGCTAATGTCTGGCTAGGGGATATTGGAGAGTCTCACCACACACACACACACCTACACACACACCACACACATACACACGCATAGAAAAGATTGCCTCAACTGCTCTGCAATTAAATCTACAAAGTAACCTCCCCCCACCCTCTTCTCCTTTTGCGTCTCCTTCTCTGATTGCCTGGTTTCTCCATCTCCCCCCTTTCCTTATCATCCTCCTTTTACATCCCCCCTCCACCCGTCTCGCTCCTTCCCATTTATTTCCCCCTTGCCTCACTGTTTCTCTCCCTCATTCGGAGCCTCTCGAGCAGCTCCTCTGATTGCCATCATGCTTTTTATGACTGCCCATCATCACGACCATCAGCGCTGTGCTTATTGTTCTGCTGCTGACAGCCTCCTGCGCTCGCCTCACAACACGCAGGACATTTCGAGGAAGCCGAGCACTTGTTAACATTATCAAACTATGAATAAATTAAGAGTTTGTTAGAAAAACACAGCGCTTCAATGGGCTTAAGACACAATAGTCAAGGCTGTTGTTAAGAAGATGCTCCCCCTCCCGAATGAACGCGTGAAGGACTGAGCTGAAGTGTTTGATAAGCTTAACAATGGCTGAGTTCTCATGAAGGTTGTGACGGCGGCAGAGCAAAGAGGACGGAGCAGGAAAGTAAAAAACAAGAGATTTAATCCAGACGAATACTTAATTCAGGGCTTTATGTAGGAAACATCCAGCTGATTATCAAAACTTGAAAGCAGAGGTTGCAGCACTGAGGCCTCTTTTCATGAAACCCAGTTAGTTTGAATAAAAGATGACCCTGGTTAACACACGCACGTCTATTTCTCGGAAGCAAACGCTTTCATGAGGTTTTCTCACACCTTTTTCTTTGACGTTGCTGTCTTGGGACTTTACAGTCTAAAGACACCATTTTTATTCACTGCACGTCATCTGTTTACATCTTCTGCACTGACAAACATTCTCTGTTCCACTTTTTTAGTTGTTACTCTGATCACCTCTTTCTTCTTTGCAGCAATTCCAAGCACTTTACGGTAAATTGGGGCTGATAAAGTTTGCCACTGATCATTCAGATCATACATAAATTCTTCCAAGGTGCCTAGCTGACCAATCAAGACGTGCATGTCAGGCTCCTGGACTGCACAATAAATGGGTGCAGTCTGATGACATCACCCATTTGATTTTGATACAGAGCTTTGGCACCTCCCGTTGCGGGGAACTATAGTGGGTAAGCTGAACTTCGCTTTGTCCAAGTTTGAGGCAAGAAGGCAGGTCTTTAGACTCTTCAAAGATCACTACCCTGTGCCAACTAAGGTGACCAGGTGTCCCACTTTGTGTGAAACTGCACAGAATCACTTTTCCCAAGTCCCGCAAATTGAGACGATGTCCTGAGTTTGATTGGCTCTGGCTCTCTAAAGTGCAGAGTAGTCTCCTTCCTCAAAACATGACTTTCATCCAATCAATCAATCAATCAACATACGTGTGGGGTCAAGAGTTTAACCACAACCTGTCACTCGCAGCTTTACCTCTGCCCGCCAACACAAGAGACAAAGGCAAAGGCCTCAGCCACTAGAACACAGATTATGGCAAAAAAAAAAAAATCTTCTGAAAAAAATGAAGGTGGGTGAAACTGGTTGAGGGTGACAAAGTGAGTGTTTGTTAAACTTTTTTTGATTTTTTACAAGTAGATTTTTTTGTTAGTTTGTTTCAAAAGCATCATTTTCTTGTGACAGATATTTTATTTCTCTTATGAAAAAAGTTGAGCAAAGAAATAATTGAAAAGAAGAAAAGTGTTTGCTGAGTGCAACTAAATCAAACTTTTGTCTTTCATTGTTATAAGCTTGGTCTTCATAGAAAATTTTATGTTAAAGAGTTAAATGGAAATCGTTTCAGAAGTCGACTTCTTATGTTTCACCACTCTGGTAATGTCCCACATTAGGGCCCGGGCAATTTTCTTTTTCTCCTGATTTTATGATTTTGGGGGGGACAATTTGATTTGAATTGCGATTCTTCAATATTTTTGATTTTGGTGATTTTTATTTCTCTTTCTTGAAAACCATGAGTCCGTATTTAGGATTTATTGAGGGGATCTGACATCTCAACTTTTTTTCAACCCAGCTTCTAAACAAAGATTACATTGAAGGACTTAAATTTGAAAAAAAAAAAAAAGTTTTTTTTTTTTGTTTTGTTTTTTTAAAAAGACGAAAAGTCACAACTTAAAGTCCCAGTACTGTGAGACATGGATTCCTTGTCCCACCCTCATCCTACATTGTCCCACACAAACACTCCCTGTCCAACATGTGACTTATAAACAGGTGGACACCCATGCCCTTGTACGGGAAACCTATTAAGTTTAATATCTTGAAAATAGAATAACAAATTGATAACTAGGGGTGCACTGATCACAATTTTCTAGGCAATCATGTATCACCGATCTTTAAAAGCCTGACCTTCCAAAACACTTTTTATTTTTATTTTTTTTATGACTGACAGCATATACCTTCAATGTTCCAACCTTATTTCATAAAAAAAAAAAATTGAAAAATACCTGTGAAACAATAAAATCTTTATGTTTTATCTTAAATAACCAATAAAGTGTCTTGAGTTTTAGGTCTCAGAGCAAAAAGCAACTATGGGCAGGCTGTCAGACCCTCCTGGAGGTACATAAGATCAGTTTAATATGTAAGGATGGGCCAATCACCTATCACCGTTCCCACAAAATTAATGAAATCGGCACCAATCAATTGGCCAGCCAATCAATCTGTGCATGTCTAATGATAACTGAACTGTAGTTTCTAGCATTGGCTTCAAAGTTTTATAACCAGGTTGATGCTGAGCAGGGCTACAAGCTTAGGCTTCTGCTTTGGGAAAAGGCCACAGCTAACGCTAAGTCTTGACCTGACTTAGGGTCAATGAAAGAAGGGTATGAAATATAGAAACATTAAGCTTCCTGAAAGTATGTTTATCCACAATCTCGATACTTTATGTTTTTATTTACTTTACTAGCTGATGTAGCTGTGGATATAAATGTGTTGCAGGTATGGCACTTTGTCCTGTGCAAACAGTAGTCTGTAATGGTTTGGTACAATCATGGATGACACTTCAATGAACTGTATTTTAACCTTTCCAATGAAATTTTAGTGGTAACACAATGTGTTTTTTTACCAAAACGTATGTTTTTGTTGTTTTTATCTGGAGAAAAACATTTATTCTGTGTCTGGTCAGAGGTTGGTCATGTGACTGGGCTCAGGTGCACTAAAGATTGAGCTCCTCAGTGTTTCTGTTGTCTGATGAAGAGCAAGTGTGAATCAGTGAATTTAAGTGTCTGGAGAGTTTGGTCACAGGTGCGTACAAGCTGTCTCTTTATTTATTTGTTTACAGTTTATTCCTTTAAAACATCTCCTTTACATCCAGCTTAATCTGATATTTTCTGATGTTAAATATCCAAGGCGTTACAGTTTATCCGTCAGCCTCAGCTCATCTTTTCATCTTCCTCTCTTTTGTTCCTGCTCTCTTTCCCTCTCTGTTGATCAATAGGTGAACCTCATCTGTTATGTCTCTCACACTCCCTCCTAAACGCCCGCCGTTTTGCCCGTCAAGGTTATCAGGCCACAGTGTAAACAACAAAGAGCTCTGCTGATGGGATCTCGCACAAACACATAATCATTCACTGGGGTCCCCTCTGTTGTCCTGGTAACAGCTGTGACAAAAGGTGGATGGATGGAGGAGCGTCGGCCTGAACCCTGATAACATCAGCGTTTAACAGGTACGAGCAGCGTGAGAGCCGCGACAGGCTTCACCTGAATTCACCTGATTTCTGTGACTGAAAAATGCAAATATGTAAACATGACAGCTTAGCCCAGAGGTCACGTGACACATTCAAAACCTGTCCTTATTTGGAAGTAAAAACAAACAGCAGAAGGAAAATAATCTGTGTTGAATAACAGATTCAGAGAGAAGAGAAAAAGTATCAGCGGGCCAAAAGAGTTTTCTGGCTTCATCCGAGCTGCTGTTTTCAGTTTTTACACCGTGATGCCAAAACACAACTCCATGTTTTTAAACAAACTTGATATCTCATTAGCATAATATCACTCCTCATATCTGTATCTCCGTCAACTGTCAAAATTCTCTGGAAATGGTCCCAGGAAAAGCTGGATGTTGTCCACAGAAAGCAGCAGTAATGATAATTTACAGGCAGCACAACACCTGCTGGTTAACAGAGCAGCTGGTGGACGCCTGAGCACACCTGTACTCACCTGTGATGGAGGAGTTTAACTATGAAAGGGCGGAGGAGTGGAGAAAGCATGCAATCAAATGATAATAATAATCAAAAATGTGGTTTGTGTTTGTGTCTTTAGTTTACTGACTCTGTAACTGAATTTACTGTTTCTTCACAAGAGTGATGGCCTGAGAAAAATCTCCATCCATCTATCCAACCATCCATCCATCCATCCAACCATCCATGGAATTTATATAATATAGCTAGGGTACATAGATTTACCTCAACCAAGGAGATTATGTTTTTGGGAGAGTTTGTCTGTTTGTCTGTGATCAACATAACTCAAAAAGTAACAAACAGATCTTAGTAAAATTTTCAGGAAATGTTCAAAATGGGAGAAGGAAGTAGTGATAAAATTTTGGAGGTGATCTGGATCACCGTCTGGATCCAGGACTTTTTTAAAGGATTCTTTATCATTGTGAGATAGGGCTGTTTTCACTATATGTGTATAAAACTCCACCATAAATGGTCAGATTGCTTTGCAAAACAATACAAGACAAGGTCACCATAATTTCTGACAGATATCAAAGTAAGATCCAGATCCTGGCAATATTCTGGATACTAAGATCTGGAATATGAAATATGTACTGGGTCATCATACTTTTCAACACTGTCAGGAAACAAATTATCGAACAAACCAGTAATAGCAGCTATTACCAAATTGTAGCAGACAGTCTGCTGAAAGGGAGTATAACATTAAAGTCGGACCAAAGTGTTGGTGACAATCACAATATGCATAGTTTTGTTTATTGAGACCACGCTCACTCTCTTCATGCACTGTTCATGATGACCACAGCACAAGATCATTAAAGACACAACCTGAGGACTACATGTCAAGTTAAGTTTCGATTAAACAATTAAGAATATTTCCAATTTTTCCAAGCTTAACGTTCCATGGAAAGACCAGAAAGTTTTCAGGAACTTACCAGAAACTTTCCACCCGTTTGCAACCCCACGTGGCATTAAAGCCCCGTTTCCACCAAGCAGTTTGTTTGGATCAGTACAGTTTGGTACGGGTTGGCTAAGCAGTTGAGCCTGGTACTGTTTTTGTTTCCACAGCCAACAGCGTGACACGATAGCAGCACAACACAGGTACCTTTTGATATTACATGAATCGGTACTCGGTACTACAGATGGAATTTAAGCCGCCTTTTCACCAAGCAGTCCAGTTCGGTTCAGTACAGTTTGGCACAGTTTTGTACAGTTACGCCTGATCCCGTTTGCGTTTCCACAGCAAAACTGTGCCCTCTCATGGTAGGCAGCGTGTAAGCCGGATGCTGAAAGCGGCAGCTGTTAAACAATAGCGTGACACCGTAGCAGCGCGACACAGTTTACCCCATTAATAATTCCATCAAGGAAGAAAAACAGGACACAGTAAACAAAGAGTCCTCTCTGTGATTGGCATGTAGCTCTTTGATACAAAGTGTAACCAAGCTTTGTTTCAGAGAAGACTGTGTGTCGCCAGGAGAAATGCAGCCGCCGTCACACGGTAAGTGATGATTCTTTTGACCAATCAACGGTCTGCTGTGTTGTAGCTCCACCTTCCGAGACAGATCGGTTCTGTCTGGCACCCATACGAAAGGGTCCCAAAAAGTGGGACAGCTCATCTCGGTTATTTGGGGATCTGTCCTGGGATGAGTCAGTGGAAACACCACAAAATGTGCGCTGTACCGATACGAACCGAACCGGTCTCCTTGGTGGAAACGTGGCTTTAGTTAGTACCTATAAAGTACCTAATTCGGTACCCATCCCCACACTTAGCCCACCTGCAGTCCTAGACAGGAGAACAGTTAGCGCTGATGACATCACTGCTAGGTGTGAGTCGTGCTACAGAGTTAACAGGAAACATAGAACCTGTTCCAAACAGAAAAGCAGCAAAAATTTAATCTTTTCAGTTTGGAGTTACGAAACAGAAATCTGTTTCTGCAGAAAATGAGTTAAACAGAAAACAGTGAACCGAGCCAACCAGCTGTGAAATGGTGAAAAAGCCTCGTTTGCGCACATACCACTGACATCTCCAGTCAAAAATACAAGCCTCAGTAGCACAACAATAACAACAATGGCGGTTTACCAAACTCCTGACTTTTTCAACATTTACTCATCAGTTTTGAAGCATGCTTTTGTATTTGTTTGTCCTCGCTGCTCCACTTAGGAATCCCCTTTATGTGGTTTGTCAATGGTGTCCTTAACAAAATCACTGCCAACTACTCGTCTGCCATGCATACTTCAGAGTTTTTTAGTCTTTTTAACTCTTTTTTTAAGAACACAAAAGTCAGTTCTTCCTGTTTTTAATGGAGCCATCCTTGCCTAAATAGGGCCTACAATTCATTTAGCTTTGTCAGTGTAAGCAAACGTCAACTAAAAGGACAACCATCATTTTAACAATATCTGAGGGTCAAATACAAGCTGCACTGGATTGAATCCTAACACAGTCATCAGTATGAAGACAGAGGGTCAATAATGTGTTCCTTTGGTCTTGAGTGGAGCTGTCTGATTCGGCTTGGCCTGCTTCAAATCCTCAAGGCAAAACAACTCATTACACAAACAAAGACAACTCTCCTTCATTTCACCAGAATTTTGCACCAAACTTTCCACAAAACGCTGAGAATTTTGAAACGATTTGTGGAAGTATGCATACCCAAATCTCCCGCTTTGTGCCAGGGTGGCCTTCCTCTGTTTGACCTCCTAGAAGTCAAACATTCGTCTCGGTCCAGTTCAGAAATGTTGTTTGGCTCTCTGAAGAAACTGAATTTGTGCTGCTTTGCAGGTCGACTTATCCTCTTATAGCGGTGGTTGAGTTTATCTTCGAAAACCTGACCAGGTCCAACGTCTCCAACGTGAATATCGCTCACAGAAAGAAAATCCCTTGTTTTGTTTTCTCGTTTCCAAAGCTCTCAATGAAGCCGAGTTTTCGCCCGTTTCAGAGAACTTTTTCTCTCTTGTTTTCGGAGCTGAGGCATAGCTCGTCCCAATGCACCACCACCACCTCCACCACCACCACCACGCCTGGACGTTTCTTGATTTCCTCTGGCGCTGCAGCCCCGAGCCAGACAGACAAAGGAGGGGAAGCCCTGCCAAGTCTCCTCCACTGCAGGCATGGCTTTTCCTTCCCTCTCTGCTCCCTTGCTCTTTCTTCGTCTCTCTCGGTTGTGGGCAGCGTTCCCGAGAAGCTTTGGCGATGCTCCAGCATGTCTGCCACGCCGTCTGAACCCCTCCATCCATCCATCAACCCATCTTTACCAATCATCCTTTTTCGGTGGACCCACGCCCTCCTCACCCCTCCAATCCCATACCTTCCCCACTTTTCTCTGACCCTCTGTTGGAAAACATTTTGGATAAATTGTTCCAATTCAAATCTTTGAGCAGGTTTAAAATCACTCAAATGTTTAACTCTCTCCCCCTGGAAACAAAACCCAGATACTAAGTCAAAACATCCATACACAACCTTTACACTCACAGCTTATTTCTGTCATGTTTCTCTGTTTAATGTTAAAGGGGTGGCGGGTGAGTGTGTGTGTGTGTGTCTTGTGTCTTTTGTTCGGTGCCAGGGCAGATCTATTCATCATGTGCCAAGACTCAGCACCCTCACTTGTACTGAAGAGGGGGCAGGTTGATGCCAACTGCCCCGACTGCCAACTTAGTGCTGCTGTCGGTCTGTTTATACTCACGGAAAACACCCTGTATCTCTCAAACACACACTTCTGTTTCAGCTGTATACGAGTCAGGACTGAACATTTTTTCCTCAGAACAATTAAACACACCAAGAGTAGCTTTAGTTATTGACCATTAAAGATGCTATTACTTATTTCTACAATCTGTAGTCACTGTGCTCAATTTAGGGTATGGTTACACATAAGTCCTGGTTGACCTGGACCAACTAGTTCTTAATTTTCAAAATATATCTTTATATGACAGGAAACCAAAAACAAGGACTACTGGTGAATGACAAGTTGGCAAAAAAGTTATCAACCAAAAACATCAAGACAGTTACAGCTTCCTTCACAAACTACCATTCTACTTTTTTTTGCATTTAAGCACACTTGCACAAGTCCATAAATAGCAAAAAAATAACAACATTCGAAAGCAGTTAAAAGGGGACATATCATTCTTTTTTTCTCCTTTTCATACTTCTCAATATCCTCATTTTAGGCCATTCTGAAGATCTCGTTGAAACGCTCTGTTTCAAGAATGACCTCCAGTAACCTCGCAACGTCACAGCCATTTGTGCTCTGATTGGTCAGTTCTATCAGAGGGGCGGAGGGGGTAGAGCCAGGGGGCGGTTTATGCACCATGGCAGTATTTACAAAATCGTCACATTGAATGGAGCAGACTGAGCGAGTTTGCTGTTTGCCAAAACGTCACCGTAAGGCATTGGTAGCAGTATTAAAATGGCAGAGTGTAGGATACGTCCTTTTGTATTAGACCCCGAGTCAGACCCTGACGGTTCTGCAGCTCAGGAGGAAGAAAATCCACCTCGACACGGATCATCTCAGGACGCTTCAGTGTGGCGAGTCAAACCGGTAATGCAACGTGAATAGTTCATATGTTTATACTCGGCTCTTGGTGGGTGTATCCCTCGGTGGCGGTTGTGTGACTGACTGACATCACAGAGGAGGAGCTGCTTTATCAGATTACTCCAATAAAAAGAAAGGATCTTCGTGTCATCACGAAGGCTGAAATCTCGAAGCCAAATGGCAATGACCTATTGTCAGAGGCATCAAATCTCGTTCTAGGATATCAGAAAAAATACAATATCTCATTTTTTGAGAATTCAGGGGGTGTAAGGTCTTGTTTTCAAATTTATTATATTATATGTAAGTATTAAATCAGGGATCAGCATATGTCCCCTATAAGAATACAGCAAATAAAATGGTGTTCACAGGCAGAAAGTAGCATTGTAGCAATCTGCCTCAGTGTAGCAAGTGTAGTGACGATCATTTTCAACTAACAGCTCAGGAAGGCAACTTTTGACAGACACAGATGCTCTTGAAAAAAAGGGCCAAAGTCTCCATCGCTTGGAGACTGATAGAAAAAGGCTGAATTTCCTGGTCAGGAGGGCTACTTCTGTCCTGGACAGCACCTTGGGCTCCCTCGAGGAGGTGAATGAGAGGCGGATGCTATCATGATTGTTTACCTACATGATTGTTTTGTACATCTTATGTATTGGGGTTCTTCTCTAACATGTTTTTATTTATTCAATTTTCTAAATAAAGTGCACGGTATGTTTTCCAGTCTTTCTTTGTGCCATGCCCACCTTGTAATAAACTCAGACAGAATCAGGATCTCTCTGTCAAACTATTGACAACGCTGTAAAGACACGCGCATGCGCAGAAGGGCTCCATCGTTGTGAAAGGAGCAGGTGCTATCGGCTAAACGAAACGTTCTTTTGAACTTATTCATGGCTCCATTTCTGAGTGTTTTCTTCACTTATTAGCAAGACTTTGCCGCTAACGTTCACAAAAGTCGATCAGAACCCCAAAAAATCAAACATATCATCACATTCCTCCGCTGTGTAACTTTGTTGTGTGACGAAGTTATATCACTTTGCTATGCTAATGCTAACGAGCTAGCCGCTCTGAGTTAGCCTTACCAGAGACTTTCATGCTGCTGTCCGGACGGCCTGGCAGGGCTGTCTCCGGGGTCGGCATCTGAGCCTTGGAAGCCATCTCTCCCATTCTGTTGTTGACGAAATGACGCCAGATGAGACGGATCCTGGTTGTGGACACCATCGAATCCACAGCAGCACCGACACACCCCTTGACGCACACTGAGGGCTCAGCCTGTTAGCCGGGCTACATAACAGACCCCTTACCTAACAGTTGATACTAGCTTGTGTAATGCCAAGGTGACCACATTATTTAACGATGATTATGACAAAATATTAGCATCCACAAATGTGTTGTTGTGCATACGACTGAAAACAGCATGCCACATTTGTTACTCAGATATTATTGCACGCATATAATACTACGTCCTAGCGGCCATAATTTCTAGCTTGTATTTAACGTTCCTACTGTTAAATTAACATTTGATGAACGCCGAATTTACTGTTTTCTATTTTTATTGCCTACTGAACTGAAAATTTGTACTTTAAAGATTTGAAACTCAAGTAATTGGATGAATAAACCTAAATTTTCAGTTTTACAAATGGGGTTTGGTGCTTAGCTCCGAAAGCTGGTCTCAAATACACAGTGCAAACTTAACACCGAACATAGAGTGCGCAAACATCCTTTTTATGAGTTCTGTTTTCTGGTTTTGGAAGAAAAATACAATTTTAAATATCTTTTATTATCTTTTATGTAGATTTTCCTCATTCTATCCTTGAAATACGTAGTTGATTTTTTTACTTAATTTTATTTTTAATTGTAATAATAATAAATAATAATACTAATAATTATTATTATTATTATTATTATTATTATTATTTATTTTTCTATTATTATTATAAGTATTAGTTGTAATAGTAGAAGTAGTATTTTCAATTTCCATAGACTTACTTGTTTCACTTTTGAAGTGAATTTTCTCTTGCTCATATGCTAATTGTCTTGAAATCTTTTAATCAAAATAATAGGCTGGTCACTGTCAGAGACACTATGTTGTGCTGCTGTTCAATAATGAGGCAGTTCCATATATCAAGAAAACAAATGAAATGTACTCACCACAGAAAACAGGGTAAATGAAATAGATGTGCGCTCACTTGGGTTATCTAAGCACTGAGAAAAGTTGGCCCAATTTTTGGTAGGTGGAGTTTCGTTTTCTCTCAAACCAGTCCAACAACTGGCTGCTTATTAACATTTGCAATGCAAACAAGATAACCAAAATACCTTAACATGTGTTGCATTTGAAACTGTGATAACTCAGTTACATTTATTTGAATGGCATATGGTCCGTAGTAGTCTTGTTACTTATGTGTCAGACTTACTGGACAAACAGAAGTGGCATATAGCTGAGCAGGAAAGTGATTTCTTCAGCTGTCATGTCATAACTTTGGATTTTGTAAACATGTTTCCTTCTCACTTTTTGATGGTTTCTGACAGTAACAGGTCATCCATCTTTCTTTAGTGATGACTATGTGTCAAAAATCAGGGTATTAAGATGGTTTTGTTACATTTTTGTCATCTCAGTGTTGTTTTCTTCAGGATTTCGAGTATGGGTGTAGATGGATAATTGTGGTCATAGAAGGCGAAAGATAATTCAGTTGAATATGTTTATCCACTGACACCCAATACCATGCATATGGGAGCCATATGTGAGCAGAAATGTGAATGCAACTTAAAATATGGCAAACTGAACCAACAGCAGAAAATACACATATGTAAGATTAAAGGTATAAAAAAATGCTTACAGATATCATCTTGTGTTCAGGCTCTAACCACTAAAGCTTGTATTCGGTTGGTTGAAGTTAATGAGTCTATAAGACAGGAGCCTGATTATTTCATGGTTTGTGGCTGTAATGGTGCTGTCAAATGAGCACGCAACAGACCTCATCAGTCTACTGGTTCCCAGTACACTGGGCGGCTGAAGTGGGGGGTGGAGGGGGACAGATGACGAGCCATATGGAGGAACCCGGGAGGAACGCTGCTCATGTTGGAAAAATATTAATTTCAGCATGTGATTATGCCCTTATGAAGGTGAGAATCATAAATAATTCAGGAGGCTTGGGCACAATCTCACATTCCTACAAAGAAAGAGGGAGCTGTAGAGGAAGAATGGTACTAACATGCAGATCACAGTCTGTTTTTCACAAATATTTTGGGTTAGAGCGAATATTTGAGACTGTTTTTGCCAGTAAATTTACTCAGTGGAGATTCTACATGCCAAAATGAGAGTTGATTACACCAGTTTTTTATTTTTAGAAAAATTTATTAAATGTTATCTCTTGCTAAGAAGAGCCTCTCACATCAATGGAGTGTAATGAACACTTAACTGAGGTTTGGTAGAGAGGGTTTTAGTGGTGGTTTTTGTACCACTCAAAAGCAAAACTTCAACATGTGTCTACTTTCACATAGAAAACGTGAAAATTAAAAGAAAATTTAGTATTTTTCTGAAGCATGGATAAATTAAACATGAAGGGAATAGGCTTATAAATCACGTTTTGGTTCCAAGAGGGATTTCCTAAATTTTCTGTGGGGGGAGAATGACAGTTAAGCATATTGGCTAGCTGAGCTAAGCACACAAGACATTTGGCTCATAATGGGGGTCATAACTTGGGCAAACAAACAAAGATAAAACTCATTAGTCTCTAAATCGTGGCATTTACATTAAATTTATCTAATATATAAGATTTAATCACAAGTCAGTCAAAATTCATTGTTCAAATATAGGCTAACACAGGGTTTAGCTAGCAGAACTCATTTAGCCTCCAGTGACTGAGCTAGTTCCTAGCCTAGCAGATTTAACACAGGGGAACTGAAGCCTCAAATTTAACTAAATGAAAATAATAATGGTAAGACTATTATATAAAAACTACCCTGAGTGTTTTTTTCAGGTCGTTTTTTTGGAAAATAGTTTTATTAGTAACATTTCTCAAGCTTCAGTGAGTGACAGTCTTGAGCTAGCTAGTATTGAGCTAGCTTTGCTACGTTAGCAAACTGGATACAGGGCAATTTAAACCTCAAACTAAAAAAGATAGGATTAAACATGAAATATAATTATTTAACCTAATTTTTGAGCAAAATTAAAGAAAACTGAGCACCAAGAGAGGGTTAGACTACCCTGGATGGAGGTTTGACCTTAGCTAATTCAACCGATTCTGGATGACGGAGAAACTGAATTCATCCTGATGCTGCAGGGGAAATCCCCGCAGATTAACGCTCATGTGAACGGTCTTAAAATGATGCTACACACGCTGTAAGTGTGTTCTGGAAACGATAGTGCATGTGGCGTTTATTTGTTGTTTGTTGGACCATTTCCTCCTTTTATTGGCTGATATCCTGTTTTATGAAACCATTTGGTTTTACCAGGCACAGATAAACTGGGCCCTGTGTCACTTGTGTTTGGGGGGCAGATGCTCTCCAGCTTTCCCTCTTTCCTCCCTCCATCCTCAGAGGAGGAGGATGAAAAGCAGAGAAAGAGGACAGAGCTGGGAGCTGGAGCTGAGGATGTAAAAACCTGGATCATCTGATTCCCTCTCTTCATCTCACCCCCCTCCCCTTCTCTTCTCTCTCTTCTCTCTCCCTCTGACTGCGCCCAACTTCTCTCCATCCATCCTCTCAGATACTGTATCCACCTCCTGACTGCACCCAGCGCACACAAAACCTGATTCCGGAGGGTCTAGGATGTTGCTCGGTTCCTGTACTCTCCTGGATTTGGACTATTTGCATTGGAAGAGTTATCTAAAGGAGAAAAAAAGGCGATTGGTTTTGCTGCAGAAAAAAAGGACGCACCGACCTCCGCATCCCCCGCAGCATCACTCCTCTTCATCCGCATCCTCAGCATCCTTTCATGGACCTCCAGAGGACGGCGTCGCGGACCGGGATGCGCACGCGAGTCAAGCCGATGAAATACGTTCGATCATCGGACAAACATAACCTCCAGTGTCGGTGCTTTTGGAGGTCTGGGCTCACGTCGTTAGATGTCCGCTGACTTTAAATAATAGAAAACTGCGCCTGTTAACCCGCATTCTGCCTCTGAAAGGTATTGTTTATCGGTTTTTCCACTAGTTCGCTTTCTAATCATCTATGTATTAAAAAGTATTATTTCGGTTTAGGCCTTTTAAACCTTCGTCAGCTTCTTTCACTGGCGCTAAATCTGCTGCTGCAAAATCCGCAGTGTGCTTCTCGTGCTCTGCGGAATTTCTTATTCCTGCTTTTGCAAAAAAGAATAATAAAAAATATTCATTATTTCTACCACAATGCAACTATGAATTGCAAAAGATGTGTAAAAATATTGTTTTTTGATAGTGCATGGTGAGTTATAGTGTCCTGAATCCATAAAATTCAATGAATTCTAATATCTATGATTGCATTATGCAGATGGGACATTTAGATATTCAGATCTGAGTCTTTTTAATATCCACTGAATGTTTATGTGCTCCAGATTTGCTGATATTTTTAATATAGGCTTTAATACACACGCCCGACCCCCACAAAGGCAGCCACCCCCCTCCTCCCCCATCCCTCCCCTCCTCCCCTCCTCCCTCTGCATTTTAGCCTACATGAGCTATCTGGGTCATTAGCATTTGAGCGATTAATGAGGCTGCAGATGGGTCCATCTCTCCTCCCCTCTCTGCCGGAGAGCCTTTGAGCAGCACAGATGCCATTACTGCTGCTGTTACAGCTGAATTCAAAATGAAAAGCCTGGGCTGAAAGCTGCATGAGGATGCTGTTTTCTGAAGCTGTCAGGATTGTGTAGTCATGTGGGATGAGAAGTAAAATCGCAGCAGCTTCCTCCCCTGCAGCTGTGTCATTAATGCAGTGGTGTATAAGAACGTGCATTATGTCTGCTGCTGCTGGATGATGGAGGATAATGTTTAATCCTGCTCAAAAGACTCCATTCTCATATTTCTCATGCTTTTTTTAAAAACTGCACATCCTTGCATCACGTTTCACCTCCTTTTCTCTTCATGCTGCATTATCTCAGATGTTCCAGGAAGCCATTTCTAGCTTGCGTTCATATCTTGGTGGGAAAGCAGTTTGCAGGGACTCTTAACAGTTGCTGCAGTAAGACAATCCATCTCAGTGAACATTATGTGCTTTAACTGTGGCTGTAATTGCATTATCAGTCGATGTGATGCAGTTGGAAGTGTTGGGATGTGAAGCAAGAGGCTCCAGAAATAAATCTGGAGGAGGGGGTCACATACTCAAAGAAAATCGCTTTTTATTAACCTATTAGTGTAATTTTTCCACTCTGACCTGTAGAATAAAGACGGAAGTGGGTATTATCTTATCTTAAACCACAAACTCAAGTCCCTACATTGTGATTTTGGGACCAAAGTGACACATTTACAGAAAAAAGAGGCTGCACGGAGGCTGTAAAATCATATTAACCCACTGTCTGGGGGAAAATGCATTTTAAAAAAGACATGTTAGATGCTTGAACTGTCTTTTACATCCAGTGTAATGAGTGTTTTGTACGCAAGACAACAGTGGTCTCATCTTTATCTTTTGCTGTAAGCTCTCCCTGCGTGTCGCCTCTTCTGTGGAGGTCAGCAGGACATCCTTGACAGTTAATCACAAGGCTGACATCAACACACACACTCACACTCACACACACACACACATACCTATGGACCTTTATAGCATCTTAAACTGTGCTGAGCTGCAGGAGAAGACAGAGCGCTGCAGATAGAGGGAGGTGTTGTGTGGTGGCTGTGCTGATTCTGTCTTAATACATCATGTACTTTAATTCATTGATGTCTGTGTAATGCCATTTTGGAGTCTGAGGAGTATAAATTTCATTACTTTGTCTATTAACAATGTGGATGCTTTGTTAATTCAGGTTTAAATGCATTATTTTGTTCTCAATGTGCATTTTATTAAAAGGAAACGTCAGCAGTGAATGTTCACACATGAGTAAAATTGACACGTTTGGCCTTAAAGTGATGACATAATCTTTAAAAAGTGAATTCAATGGGGTCTGAAACCAAGCATAAAAAAAAATGCCTCTAATTTACCAAAATCTGTAACAGAAATCATGTCCTGATCCATGTTAGGGTGATAAAAATCATTGTAAGGAATAAGTGACTTTGAGAAAACCTGAGCCCAAAGGAATAAAGGAGGATTTATCCGTGCTGGGAGGAAGAGGAAAACAGGACAGTGTGGATTTGGTGAAGCACCAAAAATGTCAGAAACATGGGTGAAAAGTTTGGGTCGTCTCTCCTCGTGTTCACAGCGGACCTTGATTTAAATGTCCATACAATTAAGGCACGCGGTGAATGCCAAGAGAGCGGCTCACAATCAGCTGGATGGAGTGTGAAGGTTATGTGAGAGTGCCTCTGGTGGTCACAGTTAGAACTGCAACTCTCAATTTTAAAAATTAGAAGAAAAAAAAAGGCAGAACACTTTTTATTTTTTATCACTACTTTATATTTATGAGTAAATTTGTGTGAGCTTTGCTAGAGGAGCTGTTGCAGTTCCACTAACAGCCACTAGGTGGTGCAGGGTGGGCCAAAATCCAAAAAGCGCTCAAAACCTGCATTCTTTCTTATGGCCAGCAGGGGGCAACTCCAGGGCATGAGTTAAACAGCTCCACACTGGGACAAATTAATATAATGTAAAGTCTTTTTTTGACATATTATGGCTACTTTTGCTGTGTTAGAAGTTGAACAAAAGGCTGAAAATATGATTTGAGGCTTGATTTCTTCATAATCAAGCAACAAAAAGTGATAAACCAAAACTTGAGGCCTCAACATTTTCAAATACATGGGATTATTTTTATATACACCACTGTATAAATTATTTCTTTTTTAAACATGTCTCTTGGGTATCATGAGAATGGTCCATTCAAGAAGCTGGAAAATGGATATATTGCCATAGATAGAATGACAAAAAAAAAAAAAAAATCTAGGGTGAAACTGAGTCTGTATCTGCCGAAAAAAAACCTTTTGAGTTTAGTTGCAGAAAAATCTGTAGAATGTGCACCTTGAATTTTAGATTTGCAGCAGCATCTGACGCTGGAATAAACATAAAAAACTGGTCTATGAATAAACAAAGAACCTTGCTGCTTTTTAAAAGAAACATACATTAATGTGCTCCTCCATTACTCCCTGAAAGCTTCCCCATCTCTACTTTTATCCTCTCCAACAAAGAAAAGCTAAAGAGGAGTGAAAAAGTCACTCTGCTGCTCTCATAAAGCCGAACTCGCTGCTTTATTCACTCTGCGTCCATCCCTCTCCATCACCACCATCTTTGTTTGTGTTGCTGCTCTGTTGCCTCTCACTTACATCAGCCTCCTCGTCCCGTTCGGCCTCTGACAGCATCAAAAATTCTCTCTTATTTATCATCATTAGCAGTGCAGGACTGTCCGAAACACAGTGAACGAACTGGGTGATATATCTGATTCATGTTTGATGATGAAGATGGAGCTTAGAGGTCACTACAGTAGAAGAGCTGGGATGAAAAATAAGATAAACTCCTGTACTGATGCTGCATCTAATGCTAACCACTGTCTTCAGTAACAGGACTCGTCATGTGTGCAGGTATGAATATAAAGCGCTCATATGTGGGCTGACTTCAGTGAACTGTGTGTTCCAGGCAGAGTGGAGGACTGTAGGTGAGTGTGTTCATGCTGCAGAGCAGGAAATCTCATGAGTTATCACTTACTAATGCATTTTCCCCAAACACACACTCTCACACACTCTCACACACACACACACACACACACAGGCTGTCATATTGATTCAGGATGTACAGAATCTCTGCTGGGAAACAGGCTGCAGTCTTGAGTACTGTACACTGTAATGTAAAACAGCGTCACTGAGGGATTTCTACAGGCAGTGGACTGTATATCAACACATATATGTTTACATTTTATCAGATGCTGCAAAGTGCGATGGTGCTACTGTCATTATATCCATATATGTAAATAACACCTTTAACCTGAGTCTGAATTTAAGCGTTTTAAGATTTTTAAGGAAAAAAATCTATTTATGTGGATTTTCTTGAATTTTTTGTGGCATTTTCTCCAAACTAGATGAAAAATATGGTGACATTTTAAAGCATATCAATAAATGAAAAACGTAACAACGAAAGGGGGGAAAATGTAAACAGAGTGTCCAAAATCAATCCACATTTTTAATGCAGTAAGTTCAGTTTTATACACACTTTTTTTATATAATTACAATAAAGCAAGCTGATGTTATATTTCACTTTTAGTACAAATGTATTTTTTTTTATTTTTCATGATCTCAAATGTATTAATTTTGCAAGACAGTGTGAGAAGTATAAGAGAGTTCTTGTCATTTTTTTTTTTTTTTTTTTTTTTTTTTACAATATTTGAATTAAAATGTGTGTAAATGTATTTAAATGTGTTTCAGTGCTGAACAATAAAATTAATATAACAGAGTTTTTTCTTCCTGTTTTTTCCTCTTGTTTCATTATCATCATTCTATTTTTTTCAGCTTCAACACATAAAAACAAAACTGATGTTACTGCTATCACCTATGGTAAATGCCTATTGCAAACATTTGTCCTTGATAAAAATAGTTTTCATTTTGGGGCATAAAAGCATGAAAAAAAACACATTTTTGATGTTTATATTGAAATTCAGAAAAGCAGATAGAAATGTGAAAGCAAAACTCTCCCTAAAGAGAGACTAAGTCAGAAAAAAGCAGCTTGTTTGCACACTCAGTAGTTATGACGCACTTAAAGTCTTAATTTTCAGGTTTATTGTTTACACCTGATGACACAAAATTCAGAATTCACACTCTTTTTGTTCTCTACCAACTCTTTTGGTCGCCTTTCCACTCCAATGTATTTTCAATATCCTCAAGCTTGCTGATTGTTGCTCTAAAAGAAAAAGACAATAGCTGGAAAAATGCCGCTAATGGCCTCCAAAAACTTAGCATTTTGCAATTATTTGCCAAAAAGTAGCGCTAAGAGAGAGAATCAGACACACAAACCTGTCCACTTCTCAAATACTCTGTCCTTGTAGAAAGTAAGCACCTACATTACCCATAACGCAACTTAATCACTGTTAAATTTGAGGCAGAGTAAGATGCAGTATGCTAGCAGCTAATGTAGCATAAAGAGCTCAGCATTCTTTTTTTTATCACAGTATTTTTATTTTATTTTACTGATATAGGTGACTTTCAACAGAGTTTTTTCCCTAAATTAAAGTGAAACATAGTTTTTCTTTGGTCAAAAAGTAGAAGTTTACACACCTAACGTGAAGCTAATTTCCTGATGGTCCTTCTATCCTCAAATTTTCATGGAAGTCAAATACTTGAGAATTATATCTGGGAGATAGTCAAACATGTTCACAAAAAAACAAGAAACAGAATTAACATCTCTTTTAGGTATAATTTAAAAAGAAATGTATTTAAATATGCAGAAGAAGCTAAAAGGCGTTGATTGATTCTTATCTCTAAAAGGTGCTAACAACCAGGTTGAGCACAGTCAGAGTTTTTGCGTCTCCTCAATAAGAGTCAGACCAAAAAGAAAACTATAATATAACACAATATGAGACTGCTTTTCATATAACATCATCCTCTAAAAAATAACATTAAAAACACAAACAGTTTGCTCAATGGGGAAGAATAAATATTGCAGTTTGATGCCTTGAGTTAGCTTGAAGCTAATTTTCCTCTGCAGCCCCTCTGCAGGTCATGATTAAATCATCACAAAGGTAGAAAAGAAAGAGTGAAGCAACCAAAAACACACTAAAACACACCTTTACACAAACACACTCTTATGAAGCACATAAAAAGCAGAGATCAAAGCAGGAAAAACCTCAAATGAGGCGATGATGCTTAAACGATGAGCGCCCAGTTTTACCGACATGCAGGTAATGAAACAGCTTCACCTCATCAGTTTGTTCTTCTCTCTTTTGTTGATACTTTCCACATGTCCCCCTGTTATAAAGTCAAAAACTGAAACCACTAGGACTCTAGAGGACGTTCCCATGCACAGCTGCTAAAGTCAAAGTTTTCACTTTGAAAGTTTCAGTTTTGATGGATCCTGAATCATTCTGGCACGATGAGTCAGACTGCCCCTCAGGGAAATTGGCAATATCCTTCCAAACAATTACGCTAACACAGTGGAATTAAAGACACCCCCTGTTAAATATTGTTGAGCATTTAGAGGAAAATCTCTCCACCTGTCTCTGACTCACCTGAGTTATTATTCCTCCTCTGAGAGGTAACTCCTACACAATAAGACTCACTCCGTACGACTCCAGGAGGGGAAAGTGGAGTACAAACACTCTGACATTCAATGAACAAGACCTGTCAGCGCGCCGCGACTCAGATTTTAGATAAGCGTGTTTGAAACTGGTGAAATAAAAATACCTGAATTATTTCTTGTGTCGGCCCCGGAGGAGGAGGAGGAAATTGACTCGGTTTTGTGGAAGGATCTGTGCTGTCCCATCTGCCGTGACATCCTCAGATGATAAACAGCCAAAGCTTGAGTAAATTCTGTCTGCGAGGATGGAGAAGGAGCAAACAGTTGAGGGTCATGTTTGTGGGTGTCATCTCAGTGCACACAGGCCGTACCACAGGGATCATTCCTGGGACCACTTTAATTCATAAATTCACGTTATGTTTGATACTTGATTCTGATTGGTTAAAATTTCAGATAATAAAAGCAAGACAGCTTACCTCATTTTCAGTGTGAAGACAGTGAAAAAATGAGTATTATAAGACTTGAAATGCTTGAAAACTTGTTTTTATTTTTTTAAGACAAAATACAATCCATATCAATTACACAAAAAGGCTTCACCAGAAACACACTGGTTCTTTGAACACACACATAGAAAGGAGCTCATTTAAGACAGTACACATTAAAAAAGATCCTTCTGAAGGATTAGGGCCACTGAATAAATAACATCCAATTTTTTATCACTATTTTTTTTAAAGAAAAGGGTCAGAATTATAAGATAAAAGTCAAGATTCTGACTTTTTTTTTCTAAAGCAAGAATTGTGAGTTTTCTCTCAGAAATTCTAACACTTTTCTCAGAATACTGAGAAAAAAAGTCAGAATTTCTGAGATTTAAGTCAAACACATTTTTTCAGATAAAAGTCAAAATTCTGATTTTAAAATCAGAAGTCTGTGATTGACTCAACCTCAGAATTCTGTGAAAAAAGTCAATATTCTGAGATTAAAGTAAGAATTGTGTGTTTTATCTAAAAAATTCTAACTTTTATCTTAGAGTACTAAGGAAAAAAACCCTCAAATTTTCTGACATTTAAATCAGAGTGCTGAGATTTAAGTAAGAGTTCTGAGACTACAGTCAGAATTCTTAGAAAAAAAGTCAGAAAACTGACTTTTATCTCAGAAATTCTAACTTTTATCTCAAAATACTGGGGAAAAAAGTCAGAATTTCTGTGATTTAAGTCAGATTTCTGAGAGTAGAGGTAAAACTCTGACAGAAAATGAACTCTGACTTTTATCTCAGAATTTCTAATTTTAATCGCAGAGTACTGAGAAAAAAACTCAGAAGTTCTGAGACTAAACCAGAATTCTGTGAAAAAAAAGTCAGAATTCTGACTTTAATCTTAGAAGTCTGTGATTAATCTCAGAATTCTGTGATTAACTCAATCTCTGAATTCTGTGAAGAAGAAAAAAATCAGAATTCTGAGAAAAAAGTAAGAACTGTGAGTATCAAACTTTAAAAATTCTAACTTTTATCTCAGAATACTGGGAAAGAAAGTCAAAATTTCGAGGATATAAATCAGTGTTCTAAGATTAAAGTCAGAATTCTGATAAAAAAAAAAGTTAGAATTCTGACTTTATTCTCAGAAGTCTGTGATTACTCTCAGAAATCTGTGATTAACTCAATCTCAGAATTCTGAAAAAAAAAAAAAAAAAGTTAGGAGTCTGAGATTTAAGTCAGAATATTGAGAAAAAAAAGTAAGAATTGTGAGTTTTATCTAAAAATTCTAACTTTTATCTCAGAGTACTGAGAAAAAAAGTCAATATTTCTGAAATTTAAACCAGAGTTCTGAGATCAAAGTAAGAGTTTTGAGATTTAAGTAAAAAATTCTGAGACTAAAATCAGAATTCTTTAAAAAAAAAGTTGGACTTCTGACTTAAGCTCAGAACACTAAGAAAGAAAACTCACAATTTCTGAGATTAAAGTCAGAGTAATGAGACTAAAGTTGAAATTCTGAGAGAAAATGAACTGACTTTTATCTCAGAAATTTTAACTTTTACCGCAGAACACTGAGAAAAAAACTCTGAATATCTGAGATTAAAATCAGAATACTGAGAAAAAAGTCAGATCTGACTGTAATCTCAGAATTGTGACTTTTTCCACAGAGAAAATAGTGGCAAAAAAAAGAAGGATTTCTTTTATCTAGTGGCCCTGGTCCTCTTCCATAGAAATCTGTTAGAGTACCAAAACATCTGACAGAAACAAATCTGACACAAGCCTTTGGATTTTTTTTTTTTTTTGCCAAGAATCCTGAGAAAAAGTCTCTGATGAGGAAAAAGAGGAAGGATTAAATAACTGTCCCATTTCCAGGTTACATTAACATATCATTTAAAGTATTTTAACAAATATATATGGGTTTGTTGTCATATGCAGGAGTTTACATTCATATTCCACGTCTGTAAGAATAAACTGATAAGGCTGATTCTGGTGTTTTTTAACCAAAGTGTGACTGTAAAACTAGGCAAGTAGATTTTTAAGGTTTACTTTTTTATGAAATGTCACAAAAATCAAAAACTGTTCAGACAAGGATAGCGAAATAAATAGTGGATTAGAAACATAATTTGAGTTTTTTCAGATTTCTAACATTGGTCTCAGATTCCAACTCTAAAACAGACAGAGCTGAAATAAAGGCATTTCAGTCCCTCATCCTCCAAATGAACAAATGTTACTGGAATGAAAGTGTGTGTTGATCAGTGGAAGGAGAATCCAGACGCTCCCAGGCCTCCACACCACTGGTTGATGAACTTGAGGACGTCCTGACACTCTGGGCTGTGAGTCGTCTGCAAGAAGAGAAAACAACCAATGAACAAACAGATTTATCACATAACCCACCAATTTATTTATACAAAATAATTTAATAACTCATACTTTTAAACTAACCGAAGCTGGTGAAACAGATTGTATTAACAGTCTCCACAGCATCATACCTGCCTGTCAGTCACTGCTCACCTTTGTAGCCATGAGGAATTTGTTCCAGTCGTCCTTGTTGGCTGCTTTCCCCACAGGAGAGAACTCAACTTTATTCCTCAGCACGGGGTAACCTGCAGGGAGGAACAGCTCGTGGTCACAGGTTTGTTTATGATGTCATGTGTTTTATAGCAGAAAAAAAAATCCTTTTACAGTATCTAATACGTTGATTGCATATTTAAAGATCCACTGACAAATTTTGTTTACTACATGTAACTCACAACATTAAACTGAAATGTCTGCTAAGTGGGGCTGGGACAATATGCTTTTCACCCCAATTCGTTGCTTTTCAATTTTCTGAGGTGCAGATTGAATTTATATTTTTGATTCTTCTAGATTTATGATTTTTAGTTTGCTCTTTTGACACCAGACCACGAGAAAAAGTTGAATGGTGGTGATGATGTCTGACTACCAGGAGACATGTTTTTCCAGAAAATGCACATCACATGTGAGTCAGTTTTTAAGATTTATTCAGGGGATCTGACATCTTAAATTTTTCCCAGTCCAGCTTAAAAAGGCAGTCTAAAACAAGGGATTTAATTTTTTTTTAAGTTGTATAAGTTATGAAAAATTCAATAATTACCTGAGTTAAAAAAAAACAACAACACTGAAAAAAAAAAAAGTTAGGTGGTAAATGTAGTGTGGGCCTGAGTGTTAGACTTAATCCAGAAAGCAATAAAAAAATAAAAAAATAAAATATATTAAATAAAATATAATAAATAAAATTAAATAGATAAATAATAAATAATTAAATTCAAATACTGGCACAATTTTTTTTGGCAACTTTATCATAATTTGCTATTTGAATGCATTAGAAGGGCTCTTTCCATGACTGTTTTATGATTCAAAACTGATTCAATGTAGTTTTATAAAAAAATGTTACGTACTATGGACCTATGTTAATCTCATCATGTCATATCAATTGTCAATTGTTTGTTTTGTTTTGTACTGTTTTGCTGTTTCTGTTTTTTTTTGTTTTTTAAAAAAATATTGAATAAAAGTAATTTAAAAAACTGAACAAAAAGAATAACACAATTTAAAATCATTGAACAAAACATCCCGATTCTACGATACAATTTTTTTTCTCCCATCCCTACAGGTAGGCAAAAGAAATTTTTCTTGAAGTAAATGTGATTTTAAAATGTCTCTATATAATTGATTATTTTAACTGTTGCACTAAAATGAAAGACGGATTTAACCCCTGTCGATGTTTGTTTGGATGTCAGGTAAGACTACGGTGTGTGTGTGTTTTGTTGTTACCGGTGAGCACGCAGGGCAGCGAGCGCAGGCCGGTGTTTGACGCCACCAGCGAGGCTTCGTACGAGTTTCTCTCGTCCTGAGGAAGAACCTGCTCCAGCCGGTTGTCCATGGACACCATCAGCACCCAGTCCCGGATCTGCTCCCGCTGGGAGTCCTGTTACACACACACCCACACCCACACCCACACCCACACACACACACACACATACATCAGTAAAGCTGATCTAGTAGTGGATCCACCTTTAAAGAAGAGTGTTTAAGAGTTTGGAGGGATGGAGTCTTACAGTGACGCAGAGTTTGGAGGGAATGGGGACCTCAAAGGGGATGTCAGTGTCCATGAAGTCAGAGTGATCCAGAGCAGCCAGGGATCCCTCGTCGATCGCCTTGAGACAGAGCCCACCAACCAATCAGGAAACAGTGACATCATGACAGATGCAGCTCATCACTGTGTCTTCAGTTTTCTTTAGTTCCTGATTAAACATCCTGAAGCCCTAAGTGCTGGATTTTAAAGGGACATTTCACTGTTTACTCACATCACACAGATCCAGGAAGTGATTGAGGAAGATGAAGGCCATGTTCCCCCAGCCGACCTCCTGACAGGTTAAAAACACACACAACACTATTGTTATACCTGATGCTAAGGTTCATACAATAATCATGGACAGTCGTCTAACCTTACCTGCATTAATGAAGCTGGTTTAATGAGTTATTTAAACTTTAAAAATTAAACTTTAAACTTTATACAATCTTTCTTCGAGTAAGATAAACCCATTTAGGCCACTAAAACACTCAAATTTAAAGAGGGGAGATGTTGTGCTTCCTCGTTTTATGAATATGAATGTAAAATAATAAACTGTGGATGTCCATCTATAATCACTGCAGATTTTCAAACCAGAATCAGAATCAAGTTTTATTGCCCCCTACATTTGCACATACAAGGAATTTGTCTTGGTGTGTTGGAGCTAACGATTAACAAGAAAATAATGAAAATGCAAAATAGAATGTAGAAAAAGTTGAGATAAAAAATAAACACAAAAAAATATATATAGGAAAATAATAAAATTAATAAAATAAAATAAAATAAAATAAAATAAAATAAAGTAAAACAAAATAAAATGAAATAAAATAAAATGAAGTAAAACTAAATAAAATAAAACATAATAAAATAAAATAAAATGAAGTAAAATAAAATAAAATAAAATAAAATAAAATTCAATTAAACAAATAAAATAAAATAAATTGAAATAAAATAAAATAAAATAAAATAAAATAAAATGAAAAATTGTGATATGAACAGAAAAATGAAATAATAAATATAATAGAAAAAGAGAAACAGAGGAAAAGGTAAGGAAGGTACCAACCCTGCAGGCCAGTCCAGCTTCGTAGAAAGCTTTATCTGCTGGAATTAGCTCAGTGTGACGCAACAAAGACACCGACAGCTTCGCTGCTGTGCCGGCCTGAAAAACAGAAGAAGAAGAGGAAAACATCACATTAAATAAAACGTCCTCTTCATCTGTAGGTGAGCGTTTGAGTGTTTTCCGTACCAGCTGCTCGACTCCTTTGGCAGCAGCTCGCGTGGCGCAGTAATGAGCGATCAGAAGCAACTGTTCAAAATCTTCATGAGCTCGAGAGTTGGCCTCTCCTGACCTGGACAGGTTTTCACTCTGAAAACAAACATTAAAAATGATACTAAATTCAAAGGAATAATCTCACCTCCTGTTTTTATTTTAAACTAGACTTGCATTTGTAAGTTTTTGTCTGACGTGTGGTGATTTACCAGCTGCTGCAGGAAGTTGCGGAGGTCAGCCCACATGTGGTAAGACTCTGGTGTGTCGGTGTTGGGGAGATTAATGATGTCCAGGAATAGACGCTTATAGATGTTAAAGTTCTGAGAGCATAGAAAGTGAAATTAAGTTGTATCACCTTCTGTTAACATGGTACATGTTTAGACATGGAATCCAACATGGCTGACAAAGTGCAGTATAAACATAGGCAGATATCTCAAAAAACAAAAGAAAAAAAAAATCAGTGGTGTTAAAAATGATTCACGAGAGTAACCTGAGGGTTTGGTGGAGCTCCATGCTGGATATAAAGCTGCAGAGCCTTCACAGGATCTCCATCTTTGATGAGCTGTGTTGCGTACAGAGCGACGTATTTATGGAGGATCTTAAAGTTCTGAAAAACAAAACAAGCAGGGTGATGCTAACTGATGGGGTTTCACTGTTTGTAAGTTTAAACCTTAAAGTTTACATCCTTTAAGTTCATAGGAGGAGTAACTTGATGCTTTGTCCACAGGGGGCGCCAAACTCAACACAAACTGAGAGTTCCTCACAGGAGCTTTAATCGACTAGAAGTGTGTTCAGTACCTGTTTGGAAGCTGTCTCGAGACATTTCTCCCACTGTCCCCTCTCTGCATACATGTCCAGAGCTGCTACGACGTCCACATCCACCAGCTGACAACACACACACACACACACACACAGTATCATTAAAAACAACCTTCATTTCCTGACAGTACCCTCAGATGAAAATGTCAGATTCAGTGTTGTTCAGGGTTAAACTCACAGAATCCACTTTGCCTTGGCCCTTCAGGTGTTCTTTGTATTTCTGGTCCACATAGTCCTCGTATCTGACAGATTTCAGAGGAATCAGAGACGTTTATGCATTTTTCTGATTTGGACGATCACGTGTGTATGCATGTATGTGTGTGTGTGTGTACATTCACACCTTGGCTCCAGCTCCTTGGCGACTCTCTTGGCTTTGTTCCACTCCTCACCAGCTATAAAAGCATCGATGGCGTCCTTTATGAGGTCCACGTTCAGGTAGATCTCAGCGGCCTGGAACACATCAAGAGACAAAAACAAAAGATTGTGGATCCCATCTTCTTTTTAACACTACTTTTCTTTGTTCATGACAACTTTTTACTGGATGCAGTGCAAAGGGGAAATGTATTGCGCTGTGGTTTGAAACAAGACAAGCAAATTTTATCAGACCATGCTGCAGTTAAGAAGCAGGCTACCCTAACATGCAAGATTAACTAATCCTCATGGATTAAAATGATCACATAAAAGCTTAACCTGTCATGGACTTTATAAAACATGGACGTAGTGTCCATATTGCAAAATGAATCCACGCAGCCACCTTGGAGTAGGGATGCACCAATACTGATCCTGGTATCAGGTATCGGTGCCCCTCAAAGCTGGATCGGTATCGGTGGGAAAGGGGCCGATCCATAGTGTCGATCCAGGCAAACAGCTCCATGCCTTTTTTCATTGGCACTCTTACCTACTTGATAAAAAATGTTACCTTGATGTACTTTTTTCGCTGCATTACCAGTCTACAGGGTGTAAATATTAAATATTATATAGTTTAAATGAATATTTACGTCAGTTTTTCCATCTACTCATTTTTTGCCTTTTACCCAAAACATTACCAGTCTTATCCAACAGTAGAGCATACAGCTTATTATTTAACTCTTGTCTCAGATCAGTATCGGTGTGAACTGATACCCAAAGCCTATGCATCGGTATCGGTATCAGTACCAGAAAAGTCAGACCGGTGCATCCCTACATACCACGCCTTTACATATTGCACTCAGGTTGTTGCAACGCTATTTGATAAATGGCTTGAAATTGAGAATGTTTTGTTTGTTTTATGTTTCACTATGTTGCCTACTGTATCAGGTCGGGTATCGGCACACTTGAATTTTAATAGATCAGATCGGATCGAAATGTTAAAAAGTGTATTGGCTCATCTCTACCTTGGTGCATATGATGCTGGCTATCAGCTTCCTTTCTTAAAGCTACAGGGCGCCTGTCAGTCATGTGAGCTGAGCTGTGTCTCTGATTGGACAATCAAACAATCCTAACATCTTCTAAACTGCAGAGTTAAAAAATTATACACCCACCGTACAGTGTGTGTCAATAGCCGAAGCAGCATTTCAGACCCAAGCCATTTTTTGAACCAGGCTGTAAATATGTTTTTTAATGCTGTAAAGTCTGTTTTTATGGTTGGGTGTGAACGTGACATCAGGTCTTTGTGCAGCCAGGCTCAAGCGGGTTCTTAATGAACAGTGACTTTTAGCACTTCTGCATGGGTCCCCCTCTGTGGCCGAGCAGTGACATTTGTGCAAGTCTTCGAGTTTTTTTCTGTTGTTATCATGTGTTTGTATGCTGAGGTGTTTTTTTCTTGATCTCAAACTACACCCCCTGCTGAGGAACAGTCTGGAATTGACCTCTCTTCTCCCAATGTTGTTATTTCATATCTATTGCAAAGGGGTGGTGGGCAGCTGGCTGCTCCTAGGTTTATCTCAAATCCCGTCTGTCTTCCTATGTCTGAGTTTGTCTTCTTATATGTCTTGGAAGGGATGTAACTGAATCCCCCCCCCCGGCGAATCAACAAAGTATTCTGATTTTCTGATTCATTTTTCTAAACCAGGTGTTGCCCCTTAGATTTAGCCTTTAGCTCGTGCTCTATCTCTCTCCTGTTTATCTTTCTTCTGCTCTTCTGTCCTTTTTCTGTCTGACAGTTAGGCTCCTGTGTCCACTATCACTACAAAATTAATCACAGAAATTGTTTTCAGCAGAGAAAAACACAGATCTCTCTTCTCTCTACTAAATTTTGTCAGCTGGTGTGGTGTTGTCATAGAGACCATGACATTTCCCAGTCCAGTCCTGTTTGACCTGATTGGGAAATTGAGAGATAGCATTTATGAATAACCTAAACTAGTATTAATACTCTTGTTTAAAGTGTGGATTATAATCAGATATATATCTTGAGAGACTTTTTTAAAAACCACTTAGAAACTCCTCACAGCCTCTTTAATAAAAGCTTTCACATGCAGGATGAGATGCTACTTTTGAGTCTTCCACTCTCATATTTTAATGAATTGTATCTTTTTATTTGAGTAATACAAACAAAAAGGTTTCTGTGTTTTGGTGTGTGTGTGTTCACACTCACAGAGCTGAACTTCCTGAGCTGCGTGAGTCGAGGTCCGACCACATGGACGACCTCCATGGCTCGATCTGTGCCGAGGAACTTGATGGACAACTCTACAGCCTGGAAACACAAACAAAACAACACAGAAACGTTCATATTTCTTCAAATTATCAGGTCATTTACAAGCGGTGATCTGAAATATATGTTATTTACATGTTATTATTTAATAATCTAGATTCAACATGTCTCTTTTCCCATTGATAATAGACCTTAAAGGCTTGAGCACTTCACAGAGTCAGAGCAAAGATGAGGAAAGAAACATTTTACTGGACTTTAAATTCAGTTTAGAGACTCAGGAAAGACCAGAGTCAGCTGATTTGATCTCCTCTGGTGATTTTTGAAACAGAGGCAAACCAAAGCAAAAGAATCAGATCATTATAATAGAATCTCCCATGTGCCCCGGGCTCTCCACGGGAGGCCTCGTATTGATTATCTCCACCTCTGACCTTTTCCTGGACAGGATCCGGAGCAGGGATGTTTGATTCTTCGTCGTGGTCTGTCTCCCTCTCACTCTGCTTAATCAAACTCAGAGTATTTAAAAAACCACATTGATCGGTGAGACCTCGCGACCTTTCCTTTAGAAACAGCATCAGAGCAGCTATTCAGAGTCCAAATGATCTGATCTCCGCGGAGCTGTGATCGATAACACACAATAACTGGTGTGAGAGCCCGGGAGGGGATGTATTGATGCTGGTGACACAGTGACCTCTGGCTTCGAGGAAAGGTTAGCCGCTGCTACGCGTCTGCGTCATCATTTATCTATAACAATGCTGAATGTGAACACACCCTTCACATTGTTTTTCAACCACGAGTTACAACTCATACGACGAAGAAATCCCTGCGTCTTCCTGACTACAGCAATAAGTGGACGATGAGCATTAAAGGGTTAGTTCAGTTTTTTAACAGAGGCATTTTTTTAGCTAATTCTATGTTCTCTTAAGACAAATTTAGGGCTTACACTGAAAAAACTGAAATCTTATCAAGTGTTTTTGTCTCATCTTCAGTAGAAAATGTCTTTTTAAACTCAATATGAGCCACTTTCACCTTACCAGTCCAGAAAAATGTCTTATTTACAGCAATTTAAAGACAAAAATAAGGCCTGAATTGCTTGTATTGAGTAAAAAAAAATTGCCAGTGGGGTAAGAAATTTTTTTCGAGTCTTGACAAGCACATTTCTCTTATCCTACTGCCAGATTTTCTTACTCATTTCTAGTAATTAAGACCTCAACTTTGTCTTTAAATAACTTAAAATAAGATATTTTTTCAGACTGATCACGTAAACGTAGTTCAAATTAAGTCTAACAAGACATTTTCACTGACAATAAGACAAAATCACTTAGTAAGATTTTACTTTTTTGGAGTTAACACCGGAAAAAACGAAATCTTATCAAGTGTTTTTGTCTTATTTTAAGGAAAAAATGTATTATTACACTCGATATGAGCCACATTCAACTCATCAGTCCAGAAAAATGTCTAAGACAAAAATGAGGTCTGAATTACTTGTACCAATTTAAAAAAAAATCTGTCAATGGAGCAAAAAATTGCTAGAAAATTTGCTTGAAACTAGAATTTTATCTTCCTTTAAGTACTAATTTTTAGTCTTAAATAACATAAAAGAAGTTTTTTTCCTGACTGATTTGGTAAATGTAGCTCGTAATAAGTCTAAAAAGACATTTTATACTGGAAAAAAAGACAAAAGCACTTGATATTATTTCAGGTTTTTGCAGTGTAGCCTTTGCCGTAGAAATATAACAGGATTGGCTCTTGGCCATGAGTGCTGTGTTTGTTAGACTGCAGTAAAAGCAGCTTCTTTGAGATTATACACTGTAAAAAGTTAATTTGTACATTTGTTGTTTTAACACATTATTTTATGTAAAAAATTACTGAAGTTATTGGGATAACACATAATTAGAAGTTGGTATCATCCTAACTACAAAATATGTTTCAGGTACACTGCAAAAAACTGAGATCTTATCAAGTATCTTTGTCTTATTTTAAGTAAAAATTGTCTTAATACTTGATATGAGCAACAGTCACCTGACCAGTCCAGAAAAACATCTTGTTTCAAGTAATTTAAAGACAAAAATGTGGTCTGAATTGCTTGTAACAAGTAGAAAATCTGCCAATGGAATAAGAGAAATTTGTTTGAAAATTTGCTTCTAACAAGAATAATGTCTTAATACAAGTAAATTTTCTCTTTTTCCACTGGTATATTTTTGTTACTTGTTACAAACAACTCAGACCTCGTTTTTGTCTTTAAATAACTTCAAATAAGACACTTTTCTTGACTGGTCAGGTAAATGTTGCTTTCTGAAAGTATAATAAGACAATTTTACTTAAAATAGGACAAAGACACTTGGTAAGATTTCAGTTTTGTGCAGTGTAAAAATCTATGACCACATAAATTGATATTTTTTGTGATGGCATTTTGTAACCATGAGTGAAGAGGAAACACAGTGGATTTAAGACCCTGTTGTACATTGAGACGTTACACAGGCTGTCTGTGCTCATCTGCACAGACAGCCTGTTTGTGCTCCACATGGCGTGGGCCCATGTACTCAATAATTTTCACAGTGCATTTAGAGTTTAAGCTTATAAATGAGGTGTGTTGATGCGTTAGGATCAGGACAGACAAGACAGCAGGTCGTTGCCATGGAGCATAAACAGCTTTGTCAGTGCCATTTAAAACACAGACAGCCTGTATCCTCTGTGCAACATCTCAATGTACAGCAGGGTCTAATATCCAATGTGTTCCCTCCTCACTCACGGTTACAAAATGTAATCACAACAAAAATGACTTTGCTGTAAAAACTTGATGAATTAAGTTAACTTTTTTACCCTCATCCAGTATTTCTCCGACAGGTTGATGTTGGCGTCGTCCTTCACCTTCAGGTAACACTCCACAGCTCGAGAGTATTCACCTGCCTGCTCCCACTCCCTGGCCTGTTCCAGAAAAGCCTCCACGCCTCTGGAAGAGTCAGGAACAGACACAGGACGAAACACAAACAAGGTCATGTTGGTTTTAACATCGCTGTGATGGTTTCTGATGGAGCTGTGCAGTGAAGCAGACTCAACTTTTACTTTTTAAACTTCAATGAAAACAGAGGTTATGCTGTTTGGTCAAACTGGCCCCTGTGAATCTGTTGATCTTGGACTCCTGATGGTTTATTTTAAAACAGCTGTTACCAATCTGGGGGGTTTAAGTTGGACAGTGATTTTAAGGTCTAAGGTCAGATCTTTTCTGTCCAGGCAGCACTTTGAAACAGTTATTTATGCTTTTATTTTGTTTCGTGTGGGTCACTGTAACACAGGAATTCCCAAAGTGTGGTGCAGGAGCTGCCACTAGGGGGTGCATGACATAAGTATATTTAAACGTTGAATTTTTCTTACATATCACTGACTGCTATTCATCACTCGGCCACCATACTTGACTTCCAAATATTATTATTGTCATTATTATGTTGTTACCGCCTGTTATTGTCCCCACTGTTTCTAATGTGAGAGATCATTAGGCCCATTATTGTACACTCTGTTTTATGTTAACAGTAGCCTATTTTACTACATTTGATACCATATATGTGGCTATACAAACTACGCCTTTTCTTAATATGAGCCAGATTCAACTGACCAGTCTAGAAAAATGTCTTGTTTCAAGTTATTTAAAGACAAAAATGAGGTCTGAACACTACACTAGTTTTAAGCAAATTTTTCTTCTTCCATAAGTAGATTTTTTAAAACTTGTTACAGTCCATGAAGACCTCATTTTGTCTTCAAATGACTTGAAACAACACATTTTTCTGGACTTATCAGTTGAATGTGGCTCATATTGAGTCTGAAAAGACACTTTCTACTTAAAATAAGACAAAAACACTTTTAAACATAAAAGCATGCAGTGCATTGAGGATGCATAAGCTTAGTCGGGAGGTGAAAGGGTGTTGGGTTCATTTGTGGCTTCCTGTGAGTTGATTTTAAAACTCTTATGTTTGTTTTTAAATGTTTAAATGGTCTTGCCCTGCCTCACCACTATGAGATCCGTCACCACTCCTCACCATCTCAGTCCGTCAGTCCGTCAGGTCAGCGAACCAGCTGCAGGTACTGAGGTCCAGGATGAAGCTCAGAGGGGACAGGGCTTTCTCTAACGCTGCTCTCAGATCATGGAAAAATCTTCCCTTGCACATTATTCTAACTCTGTTATTCTGTCAGAATTTCCTTTTTATGTCTTTGTGTGTGTGTATATTGAATATGGTTTGGGGAGGGGGGATTGCGGGGTCTTATGTTTTCATTTTTTTCCTTTTTTTTTTTCAATAATACAATTTTCTGCTTTTAATTCCAGTTCTTGTTATCTAATTTAATTTAATTTATTTAATTTTAAGCATTTTGTATTACAAAGTCATGTATGAAAAGTGCTGTACAAATAAAGTTTGATTGAATGATTGATAGAGAGGCCCCTTCACTGCCCACTTTTAAAACATGTCTTAAAACCCATTTTTATTCTTTGGCTCTTAACTTCAGCGAGACTAAGTTTCTTAGCCGATCTTATTCTCATTTTACATAAAAATGGTCTTGTAATAATTGATATGAGCCACATTCACCTGACCAGTCCAGAAAAAAGTCTTGTTTCAAGTTATTAAAGACAAAAATGAGGTCTGAATTGTTTGAAACAAGTTATAAATAATATGTTACAGGCAATTCAGACCTCATATTTGTCTTTAAATAACTTGAAAAAAAGATATTTTTCTGGACTGATAAGTTGACTGTTGCTCATATTAAGCCTAAGAAGACATTTTTTACTGAAAATATGACAAAATCTCTTGATAAGATTTGGGTTTTTCCAGTGTGTTTTTATCTTTTATTTTATCTACCTGTACAGCACTTTGTCTCCAGCTGTGTTTTATAAATAAAGCTGGTATGCTAAACTATAATCTGACCTCACTTATGAGACATTAAAAGCCTTTTCTCAGTCTGCCGCCTGAGCAGCAATAATTCAGTATCTTTTCCCCTCTTCCTCGTCTTCCTCGTCTGTCTCCATTGGTAACTTTTGATGTTTTCTCTCCCACAAGTCATTAACGGATGAGAGGAGGACGAGGAGCCGTGTGCTCGATGCTGCGTTGCCTGCTAACGAGGTATTCCTCATTGGTAGTTTCAATTTGGGATGACGCTGGAGCTGTGTTTTAATAACGCATCAAACTGGCTCTGAGCATGGGTCACACTGCAGGGTGAACAGGAGGGGCTGTCGAGTGTTTGAGAGGGTTTGTTGATTTGTTTCAGGTCAAACATCACCTGGAGGAAAACATCTGATCTTTGTTTAAACACGTTTTTCAGGTCAGTTTGATCAAAGCAGGGTGATTTCACATACTTCCTGTTTCATTTTCTTTTATTTTAAGACTGAAAATATAAATTTAATCAGCACACCTGACTCCTTTCTTTGAATTCTCTCTTTCATACTCTTCTTGTAGCGCAGAGAGCTTGTTGGGGAGATACTCCTTACAGATCCGCATGGCATCACTCCACATATCTGCATCCTGTAAGAAACAAACATAACAAATTCATGTTTATGATTCAAAAATAGGCAGTTGTGGTAGTCAGAGCCTATTTTTTAGCGTTTTGGCGACCTCAGCTCACCTTGTAAGATTTAACAGCGAGTTCTGGTCTCTGGGCTCGGAGCAGGAAGGCCTCAGCCTTCTGGAAATCATTCTGTTCAAAGCAGAACTTGGCTTGGCCGACCAGAACCTCGGACACGCTCTCTGGATCGTGTCCCTCGGCCACCCGCTGAGCGCTGGCCCAGTCCTTGTTGTGGATGTACCTGGAGCGGTGCACAAACACAGGTCCAAATATAACCAGAATAAAGAAACACATATCTCTTATTGAAATGTCCAAATCTGATGGAGGGAATGGAAAACTAACTTCAAATCAAACTGTTCACAGGAAATTGAAGCCGTGTGTTTTCACAGTTTAAATGCTTCAATCTGATTGGTCCAAACTCTACAGCATCAGTCTGTTATTTCTAAACAGTAAACCGTGATAAGGATGAGGCTTTGACCACAGTGTTTGGTAAAATAAATCTTATACTATCAATTTCCGAAAAAAGGAGTCATTACACTATCATGCTGTTTGTTGATGGCGGGAAAAAGAAGAAATAAAAAACAGCTCAGGAATTCAAGAGATTAAAACCAGTGGTGTGCACAGATGGCAGCTTGATTGTTGAAAAATATGAGCATTTTTTAACCACACAGCAAAAATCTGAAATCTTATCCAGTGATTCTGTCAAATTTTCAGTAGAAAATGTCTTTTGAGACTTAATATGAACCAGATTCACCTGACCAGTCCAGGAAAATGTCTTGTTTCAAGTTATTTAAAGACAAAATGAGGTCTGAAATGCTGTAACAAGTAAAAAAAAAAAAAAAAAATCTGCCAATGGAAGAAGGGAAAAGTTGCTTGTATTAAGACATTATTCTTGTTTCAAGCACATTTTCTGGCAGTTTTTTTCTAGTTTTGTTGGTAGACTTTTTGTCTTAAAATAACTTAAAATAACACATTTTTCTGGAGTGATAAGTTGAATGTGGCTGATATCAAGTATAATAAGACAATTTTTACTTAAAATAAGAGAAAAAACTTAATAAGGTTTCAGTTTCATGCAGTGCAAAACGTCCTATAGGGGCCCCTTACTTCTTTTAGCCCCTGCCCTTCAAAAAGTCTGTGTACGCCACTGTTCAAAACACAAAAAACTGTAAGACGTGACAGAGAGAAAACTACAAACTTACAGAAGGATGCATGAGGTAAACACAAAGTTATGAGGAGGATAAACTCAATCAGCTGTGGCACTGAACCATGTGATTTTGTTTACTCGTTTTGCTTCACCATTAGTGGAAATTTCTGGGTTAACCTGGATAAAAGCTGTTAGGCAAGCTAATTTAAAGCTGCAGAGCAAACAGTTGGCAGCTCAGAATGTTAATGTTGTGGACTGTTGTCAAATGATGAAACGATACTGTTTTTAGCATCAATAAAATGATGCTAAAGTTGGTTCTTGGTGTCAGATTATTGATAAATGAGGTAAGCAGAATCATAAAAAGCAGTTTATTGTATAATAAGTGGGTTATTGCTGCTGTAACAGCTCACTCTTTAAACATTATCTCTTATCTTTACTCACATGAGCACGGCTTCTTTGGGTTTTCCTGCTTTGACAAACTCGACCTCAGCCTCAGGAAACTTCCCCTGAAGAATAAAACAGACAGAAAATCCTTCAGATTCAGACTCAAACATGTGTATTTTCAAAGTTTCTGTGGAAAACTCTTCTGTGTTTGCTGGTGTTAATTTGCTTGTTGAGTTAGTTGGATAAATCTGTCGATGCTGCTGGACCGCGGTGTATTCACCTCGTCTTCCAGGTAGATGGCGTGCTTCAGGTGGATCTCAGGAATCTTGTCTTTGCACGAGAGACGAGCCAAATCAAACGCAAAGTCAAACGAGCTGAGGAGTGAAGAGAGAAGAAGTCACGTCAGGTGTAACCAGTGGCTGAAATTGGACACCAAATGTCCATGGTCTGGACATTTGGTGTCCAGACCATATCTTTTAAAGATTAGGCTCCTAGGAAAAGTTTTGATGCTTGATGCCCTCACAAAATTGGAAAAAAACATCCGTAACTAAAAGAAAAAGGCATATTTACTTAACAGTTTACCAAGAAAACTTTCCAGAACTGCCCAGTTAAAGTTAACCATATAGCAATGTTTCTTGTGGTTTTTATTAAGAAAGTTAATAAACATCCCATTTCCTAAAGAACTGACTTTTCTGGTTATTTTTTGATAGATCAGGCTTTACAAGGTTAAAGTAAAGATGACTAAGAATCTTTGCTACAGATTTTTAAAACTTTGCTAAAGATTTAAAAATCTTGACTACATATTTGGAAATTTTAGCAAATATTTAAAAATATTTGCTTTAGGTTTAGAAATCTTGACAAATAATTGAGAAATTTGAAATATTTAGAAATGTTTGGTAAAGATTTCGAAATTTAGACTAAATATTAAAAAAATTAGCATTTTTTAAAAATATGTTTGCTAAGGACTTGGATTTTTTTAACAAATATTTAGAAATCTTTGCTAAAGATTGAGGAAACTTTGGTTAAATATTTGGAAATCTCTCAAAAAAATTAGATTTTTATTTTTTACTAAATATTTAGAAATTTTTGCTTAAACTTAATAAAACTTTGCTTAAGATCTTTTAATCTTGACTAAATATTTAAAAAATTTGGCAAATATTGAGAAATCTTAAGGAAAGAACAAGAAATCTTTGCTTATGATCAAGAAATCGGGACCAAAAACATTGAGAAATTTTAGCAAAAATCTTAAAATCTTTGCAAGTTTTTAAAATCTTTGCTACAGATTTAGACATTTTGACTAAATATTTAGAAAACTTGGCATATATTTAGTACATTTTTTCTAATAATTTTGAAATCTTGCCAACAACTGGAAATTGTAGTATATATTAAGAAAACTTTGCTAAAAAATGTATAATCTTGTCTAAACATTTAGAAATCTGAACAAGCTTTAAAAAATGTTTGCTTGAGATTTAGAAATTTTTATTTAATATTTAGAAATCTTTGCCTAAGATTTAAAAAACTTTGCTTAAGATTTTAAAATCTTGGCAAACATTTAGAAACCTTAGAATCTCTTTTATGCAAACCATTTAAGCAAAACTTCACAGATGAGGTGCAAAATGTCTACAGTGATGCAAAGTTAAGCTTTTAAATCCTCGGGATGTAAAGTGTTAAACTGATCTGCCGTGTTGTTGGAAAGCTCACAAGTTATTGGACGCCGTCTCGATGGCGTACTCCAGGAGACCAAACTTGTTGAGGAGCTTCACGGCTGCTTCTCCTCCCAGAGAACGAGCCCAAAGGTAGGCCACTTTCTGCTGGGCTCCATCTCCCCCGTGGCTCTTTGCAACCTGACACACACACACACACGCACACACACATACTGACTGTATATATGTATACATTTTTCATCCATCTATAGGAGTCGAGCAGCAGTGTGGCTCCCTCAGCACAGACAGAATTTTAATAGCTGGTATAAAGCTGCATGTTCTTTCTCTAAAACACTTTGATTCTTTTTATTTCATGTTTTTATTTCTATCAGATGTTCGGAGAGCAAAGCCTGAGATTAATGTGACTGTATTTACCCTGTATGCTTCCTCCCACATGTCGTTGACTCTGTACATCTGAACCGCAGCTTTCCACTCTCCAGCCTCCATGAAGTGGTACTCCGCCTCCGAGAACCTGGACTCAGCCTCCAGCTCCTGCAGTTACACCACACGTAATCAGGTGAAGTCAGGTGAAACACAAGCGCACGGTCCAGAATTGATAATCTACAGAGAAAAAGCTGATTCAAGTGGAGGAATGTTCGTCCCAAATAGAGCTGCTGATAAGTGGAATTCACGTCCCTTCAGCGGTGGGTTTTCTCAGTTTGCAACACAGCGAAAAAGTAAAAGCTGCTGACAAAAGCGAGTAAAAACACTTAGGGATGAGAGTCTAAGGGGAAGTCTCTGAATCTATTCTGGAGCTCAAAGACTCTTTAAGTCAGTATCTGGACTCTGTGGTATTAAAAGTGTAACTTTATACATTTGTGGGAGGTTGTGTTCATGTTAGTAACTCAATTTTCACTCTTCAGACCAGTGATGACTCTATTATCAGCCTCCTCCTACAGCAGTTGTATTATAGCTTAATTTATACAGGGCGCCGATTGGAAAGGTGTACAAACTACAAATAACATTTCTCCATATTTAGCTCTAAACATCACTTTCAGGGCAGATTTAGGGAAATATTTGTGAAATAAATCTGTCAGATATAATATATAAATGTTGAATGTTTGATATAAATGAACATAAATGTCCTGATTCTAAATATTTAGCTTTGTATCTAAACATTTAGTTTCCATTCTAAATATTTATCTTGGATTTCTAAATATTTGTTAAGATTTCTAAACATGAAGTCAAGATTTCTAAATATTGAGCTAATATGCATTCACACTCGGGGCTGCCAGAATCACCAAAATAAAAGTTTGATCCAGCCAAGCGGGACTTTCAGAAAGTCAAACACAGTCGGCTAATTCACCTGTTAGAAAATAAAGTACCAATATTTAGAAATCATACCTCAAGTTTAAAAAATCTTGACTTCATATTTAGAAATCAAAGCTAAATATTTAGAAATCTTAGCTCCAGATTTAGAATTATTTGCTTAAGGTTTGTAAATCTTTGACAAGAATTTAAAAATCTTAGCAAAATATTTAGAAATCTTTGCTAAAGATTTGGAAATACTGACCAGATATTTAGGAATTTTATCAAATATTTAGCAATCTTTGCTTAAGTTTTAAAAAAACTTTGCTAAAGATTGAAAATCTTGACTGACTTTGTAGAAATCTTTGGTTAAGACCGTAGATTGTATTTAGAGTGGACAGCGTGGCCACAGGCGCAGCCACTGGCAGCCATTGTGCAGCCAGAGTCTGTGCAGTAGAGACTGTGAGGGATTCTGGGAGAATCTGAGTGGAGCTGGGTGACAAAAATAATAATTATTTACTTCTTCCGAGAGTCTAATCTCTTCTTGACTCTACCTCCCGACATATTTTACAGTCCTCGAAAAAAATACACAAGAACGGCAGCTGTCAATCATTGTTAAACATAACTTAAAATCTGGTTTTTAACCTCTTATAACTAACGAAAATTAAACTTTTCAGAAAAAAATGGACTTGAAAACAAGACAGCCAAAAAATATCTTCAAATCACCACAACAATCAGATGTGAGAAACATTTCTACGAGGTATATTAAATTTTTAAAATTTGACCGCAGTCCATCTGGAATGACTGGCGAGTCAGATTTTTTGACCTTTACTGCAGCCAGCCACCAGGGGGAGCAGTTTTTGTGGCGACCTTTCTTCGAGCTGAGCAAGATGAAGTCCATATTTTTTTACAGTCTGTGGTTAAGATTTAGAAATCTTGACAAAATATTTAGAAATTTTAGCAAATATTTGGAAATCTTTGCAAAAGATTTAGAAACCTTAGCTAAATATTTAGGATTTTTGGATATAAAATTCAGAATAAAAACTAAATATTTAGGGCGGCCGCAGGGAGCACGGGGGGGGGTCCTCAAAAAATTTGAGGTAAGGGAAAAAAATGGAATCTAATTATTTATTTCTCATGTATAATTATATTTGGAAGAAATGGTGTTATTTGTAGAGTTTAACTTTACAATCGACGCCCACATTTGTGGGAGGTTGTTTTTATGTTAGCAACTCAGTTTTCGCTCTTCAGACCAGAGACGACTCCATCATCAGCCTCTTCCTCCTGCAGTCGTATCAAAGCTTCGTTTACCTTAGCCAGGTGAAGGTGAGTCTCCAACAGGAGGTCAGGGTGATATTTGGCCACCAGGCGAATGACATCATCAAACATCCTGTTCTTCTTGTACATGGTGATGGCGAGGTCAGGCTGCTTCACTGTGGCAAACAGCCTGCACACACACACACACAGGCGAGGGTTAGTAAAGTCAAAGTGTTTATTTATGTTTTTTAAGTGTCAAAAAGTAGAAGTGATGTTTTTCTGTGAGCAGCGGTCCAGACATAATGGAAAGAAATGAAAAGACAGTCGAGTCCAAACAGCGTCTGAAATTACCACCTGTCAACACTTAAACACTGTTTTTCTGCCTCTAATTGTCAGACGACTTCACACATGGTCACGTTAGTTTGCGTCTCTCTGTTTTCCATGCATCAAGCAGCATGTGACGTGAAAAACTGCTGTAAATGAAGTGATCTTTATTTACCGCTCAGCCTCCTTAAATTTGCCGTCTCTCTCCAGCTCCTGAGCTCGGCTGACGTACAGTGCCATGACTTCCTCCTCCGTCATGCACTCAACGGCCAACTGCAGAAACAAAACAGACGATTTGATTCAAAGGAAGGGTCATAGTGTCCTTATTTTCTCTTTTTTTGTTTTCTATTGTAGTTTCTAAATACTTCAACCGTTTTTTCATTATTTCTATTTATAATATGAAAGAGGATTGAGGCCAGGGAGCATTTTTTTAAGGTGGAGTCCATAATTATCATTTTTTTTCCTAAATCAGAATTTCAAGAATTTCTGAGTTTGAAAAGTCAAAATTCAAATGCTATTTATTTTACTTTGACAGCAGAAGAGGAACAAAAGACAAGAGAAATACTTGATGTCACACATCCTTGGGGCAAAAAGTTATTACAATTCAGGTTTTATTACATTTTTTGTTACATTTTGGGACTTTAGGCCGTAAATCAAACCAGACAAAAAAAAAACAAAAAAACTCATATTTATTCTTCTTTTCATTTGTTTTAGATATATATCTCTTATTCATTCATAATTCTTTGTCATGATACTGTTAATATGTTAATACATTAATCTAAACAGTTTGCTCCGATCTATTACACCTTGAAAAATTGTTAATATGTTTATATCTGTATAGAGGGGATTATCATACGGCATCATAAAGATGCGCACACGTATTGAGCGCAGATGCAGCGTTTAGTTTCATTCATTCAGACAAGTTAGCATTTTTTAAACACTGAATTCAACCTGTTAGCAGCATAAAAATGTACGTTTGTTCTGTGGTCAGTATTTAGAAATGATACTATACAACAGAGGCAACTTCTGTTGCCTCTGTTCGAGTAAATAGAGACCATGCTAACTGGTGACTCTCAGCCGACAGTATCAAGCAGCAACCTTCGGTCTGAGAATATGAGACAATGCTGAAGTGCCAAAATCTGCTGTTTCTGGAGTGTCCAAGCCAAGCCAAAAAAAGCCGTTTTTACAACAGAAATTAACCTGTTTACAGCCTGGTTCAAAAAAACGTCTCCTGTCTGAGTCACTAATTTCACTAACAGCACCCACTGTACAGAGGATATCAAGATCGCAAGCTTGCCCAATAAGAGGCACAGCTCAGGGTCACGTGACCGTCAGGCGCCTTATAGCTGTATGCGAAGCCCCTGCCACTACCAATATGGCTGCTATAGCTGCTGTGCTTCATTTTCCGTTTCAGAAACAGACGGGGGGATGTTGGGGAGACTACGTCCATTTTTTATACAGTCTATGGACAGTATCAGTGATTAACAACCGAGAGTCACCAGTTAACAGGGTCACACTTTACACTGAAACACCAGCGACATCTGTGGCCCTGTCCTGTCTGTCCTTATGTTGTTTTTTCTATCATCATGAATGATACTGGCTATCAAAATTGTATTATATTTTTTTCATGTTGTACAAATGAAATGTTTGTATTTTTGATGTATTGGTTAGAAATAACCAATCTGAGAAAATATATTCAGTAAAACACTGTAGCAGCTTAAGAATAATTCATCTCATTCTGTTGATTTAGTAGGATTTAATTTTCTTAATTAATCATATTTAATTAGTTATGAATAAGATTCCTGTATCTGGAGATGCTTCAGATATGAAGGACTGTGAGTCTGACATTTGTTTGTCCTGATGTTGCAGTAACTCTATAGAGCTATAGCCGCATGATGTCGGACATCTGACAGGCCACCATGTGCCACAGAAAGCACTCGGCGACAGATTTTAGTGTGTCCTTTGAAATCGTTTCACTCACACTGTCAAGCCATTCATTTGAACTTTTCCACTCACGTCTGAGTTTCTGCATCCTTTGCTTTTCTATGGGACATGGTAGGGCTGGACAATTAATTGGATTTTAATCCTGATTTCAATTTTGCCATCTGACAATCATAAAAACAATATAATAGAAGAAAAACAATTAATGTGCCACACAGTGTAGATGTGTGCAAGTTCCTGTGCTTCATAGCTCTTCTGTGTTCCATGTGCAGCCACAACGAGTGTGTGTGACTTATGTGTATCAATAATACTGTATGTGCCACTTGCTGGTTCTTTAAAGTTGTGTTTAAATCAGTACTGAAGTTTTTGAATAAATGAATTATTGTGTATATTAATTGTGATTTCAATATCACTTAAAATAATCGGGGATTCTTATTTTTACCATAATCGCCCAGCCCTAAGACATGGGGCGGAGTACCAAATGCAGCCACAGACATGTTTACTTCTGATTTCCTGTGACTTTCTCCCACCCAATTAATGTTAAATTCAGGCAGAGTGATGCTGCGTTCAAGGCAAACTGAAAATACGGGACAAATTGTGCCTCGTGTTGATTTAAAACAGGACGCAACCTTTTTTCAGTGTGAAATACAGGACGATTTCCATATTTTTTGGGACGGGTGGCAACCCTGGCAACCTTATATCTCGCTTGCTGATCTCTTCTGTCAACTCACTGCTATTTCACAAACCTGGGAGCCATTTACCATCTGTATAAGTGATGATATTTAGTTTAAAAATGTGTTTTTTGGTGGTTAACTTCTCAACATCAGTTGACAAACCATTATGCTCCGCAGTGCTTCTGCACCCAAGGTTGTTGATAAAGAAATGATCCCTCTATAGTTTGCTCTGGTTCATTACACTAACCTATTGGTAATCTGCTGCAGTTTATCCCACTTCATCTTATCTCACTGTATTATTGTTAATGTTAATTAGCTTTTCGTACTTTGTGTGAAATACTTCAATGTTTACTTTACTGCTCTTTACTGATCTTATCTATTATCTGATTTACAAATAACCTATAATGGCGCTGATAATCTCACAGAAAATAGAAAAGTCCTTGAAGGAGCTTTAAAGTCAGAATCTACAGAAAAGCAGGGTTTTTTTTTCTTATGAACAATTTTTTCAGCAACACTCCCCCTCTTCAGTAATACTCATTTAATGTCACGTTTGGCAGATTCTGCTGTTTGTCACTGAGGTTTTTCTCTTCTTGTCTTTTGTTTATTTAACTATCTGCTCCTATCATCTGAATAAATTCAAAGAAACAAAAACAAAACAATTTTTAAAAGCACATCCTGTTCATTTCTCACACACTGACCTTATGAGCCTCCTCCCAGCGTCCTGCTGCAGTGTACATGTCGATGGCATCTTTAATGTGACCTCCTTTCACAAACAGCTGCTCTGCCACCTGCAGGCCATTTAAACACAAAAACACACACATTCACACAGTGAGGAAGGAAAATGGCATTTTAAAAGGCACAAAAAGATGTGTAAAAATTGTAACAGCTTCGAGATCAGAGTGGCTGGCAGAGATAAGAAGTATCTGTCGGATGATGAAGATGGAAAGTTTGGGACATGGAAGCTTTCATCCACAGATTTCTGCCACATAAAGGAAAAAGTTTCACTCCATTGAACCTGTACTAACACTTGTATCCGTGAAAGGAATGTATGTGCTGCATGGCCGCCCGTTCTGATTAAAAAATGTTAACTCATTGTTTTTCCACCTGATAATTCCCGTATTGAAATCACAGGTGTGAACTTTCTCTTTTGTTTAAGTTTGAAACCGATTCGTACTTTTCCTGCAACTTCCACAAGTTGGAAAGCAAAGAGCTTGTTATCTTAATTACTTTCTGTGAATATGCCCATAGAGCAAACAGACTGAAATGGCCTGCTATTTTCAGAGGCTGGCAGTCTGTGGAGGCTGTTTGGCTCAGCTGAGCTCATCAGAATGAGCCGAGCACACTGTGCTTCATCGTCATCATCATCATCTCTCTTCCTTTTTCTCCCGTCTTTGTATCTATACCAGATCCCTCTTCCTCTTCCTTTTCATCAGTCCTGTTTTTCTGGTGTTTTGGCAACTTTTGTTAAGGCCATCCAACCTGTCATTACTGCCAAGGCGCCCTCGAGCGAACGCAGCCCACATCGAGCTCCATGGAGACCGAATGAAGGTTTATCTTTGTGTACAAGGTTGTGTCTCTATAGGTGTGTGTGTGTTTCTGTGTGTGTGTGTGTTATAGGTGCCTGCATGTTTCCTCAGAGATGCTTAGAAATTAATTGCTGGTGGCAAAATGTCACTGCCTTTTAAATCCCTCTGGCTGCGCTGGTGGTGCAAAATTAATCTCAGTGGCTCACCTCACCATGAACTCGATGTTCATGTTTACACCACTACAGCGCATTTATGAGGTATAGCTCCCAACTTTCCAGAGTGGAACACAAACAATCATTTATTTATAAGTTCCTGCCTGACATTTCAGCCTTTTATCCATCACTTTTAGCTTCCTGTTTGGACTACTGTCCATACTTGCTGACTAGTTTTTAACAGGGTTTCCATGACGGGGAATTCCTGACTGCACCCACGGCGACTGTAGAAGAAGCCCTGAGGTTTCAGCAGCCCTCATTGACCTCCTGATGATCAATCAGTTTATTTCTTCTTCACCAATTCAAAAGCCACCACAACAGAAGCGTGTTGCAAAAGTCGCTAAAGTAAGTAAATAATTATCTTTTTTAACTTTATTTATGATAAATAAAGCTTTGTAGGGGTGATACCTTGTAATATCCTTCAACAATATGTAATCTTAAATTTAGCTTTATGAATCAATAGCATTAGCATTAAAGCTATTTATGTCAGTCGGAAAAATTAACCCCTCCATTGTGGCTGTACTTCCGTTGTGTTGAAGCTTTTGCATTCTTGTTGTTGCTTTTGCATTCATGATGCAGCTCTTGCATTTGTGTGGTGGCTTTTGCATTTGTGATTTTTGCTCTTGCATTCCTGTTGTAGCTCTTTGATTGGTGTTGTGGCTTTTGCATTCATGTTTTTTGCTCTTGCATTTGTTTTTTTTGCTCTTGCAACAGTGTTAATGCTTATGCATTCTTGCAGCAGACTTTGCTTTTGTGTTCTAGCTTTTGCATTTGTGTTTTTGCTTTTGTATTCCTGCTGTAGATTTTGCATTTGTGTAATAGCTCTTGCATTGGTGTTGTGGCTTTTGCATTTGGTTTTTTTTTGCTCTTTCAATAGTGTTGTTGCTTATGCATTCTTGCGAGGCTTACGCATTAATATTGTAGCGTTTGCATTAATGTTGTAGCTTTTGCAATCATGCTGTAGCTCTTAAATTTGTGTGGAGGCTTTTGCATTTAAGGTTTTTTGCTCATGCATTTCTGTTTTTCCTCTTGCAATAGTGTTGTAGCTTTTGCATTTGTGTGGTGGCTTTTGCATTTGTGATTTTTGCTCTTGCATTCGTGTTGTAGCTTTTGCATTCATGTTTTTTGCTCTTGCATTTGTTTTTTTTGCTCTTTCAACAGTGTTGTTGCTTATGCATTCTAGCGGTGGCTTAGGCATTATTATTGTAGTTTTGCATTAATGTTGTAGCTTTTGCATTCATGTTGTAGCTTTTGCATTCATGTTGTTGCTTTTGCATTCATGTTTTTTGCTCATGCATTTCTGTTTTTCCTCTTGCAGTAATGTTGTAGCTTTTGCATTTTTGCGGTGGCTTTTGCATTTGTGTTGAAGCTTTTGCATTTGTGTGGTGGCTTTTGCATTTGGGCTTTTTGCTCTTGCATTCCTGTTGTAGCTTTTGCATTCATGTTGTAGCTCTTGTATTTGTGTTGTGACTTTTGCATTTTTGTTTATGCTCTTGCATTATTATTGTTGTTGCTTTTGCATTAATGTTTTTTGTTCTTGCATTTGTGTTTTTGCTCCTGTATTCATGTTGTTGCCCTTGCATTAGTGTATCAGCTTTTGCCCTGGTCTTGTTGCTTTTGTATTGGTGTTGTTGCTTTTACATTTGTGTTTTTTGCTCTTGCATTCTTGTTATTGTGATTGCATAGGTTTTGTTGCTTTTGCATTTGTGTCGTAGCTTTTGAGTTCATGTTTTTATACTTTTGTATTTGTGTTGAAAATCCTCTGACACTCACAGGCCACCGTATATAGTCGTCCCTACTCTCCTACCTCATGTTCCTGCACGGAGGCGTAGTGCTGAGCGATCTTGAAGTAGTATTTTCCTGCTGATGAATCCTCCTGTAGCTCCAGGATGTGGACGGCTTTCTTCCACTGTCGGGCTGCGATGGCAGCCTCGATGGCTTTGAGGGAACAGCTGAGAGGTAACAGAGGACAAAGAAAACAGATCATTCTCAATATAACTTTGTTGTTATCCAATCCAATCTAATCCGCATTTCTTTATAAAGCACATTTAAAAACAACAAAACACTGAGCAAAGTACTGTACGGTCAAAAGTTGAAACAATAAAACACAGATGCAGGACAAAAATAAAAACTCATTCTCAAACAGAGTCAAAGGTCAGGGAGTAAAAGTGGTTTTTCAAGTTTTTAAAAGCAGGCAGAGAGGCGGACGGTCTGATATGAATAAAAGCATAAAAATGAATTAAGTTTGCACAAACTTGATCACCAAAACAAAAAAATATATTTTTGGGAGTAAAGGCTGAAATCTGATCCACGATTCTGTGAACATCCAGGTACAGACTGAAACTTTCCTGGCAGAACAATCAGCGGAAGCAGTATTTTTAAAATCTTTGTTTAAATTCAGCTTCAGACGCCTTTTTCAACCAGGAAAGAAAAACAATCTGTGTGCCGGTCACGTGTTTCCATTTGGTATTTTTTGGGAAAAGGAACACGCTCAGGTTTATAGATATCTCCTCTCATCTCTCTGTTGTGCTCCTGGTGATGGTGCAGGGAACAATTGGCGGTCTCTGTTGGATTATTTTTAATGTTTCATCGTTCCCCCTCTCCATCTGCCTATATCTTTGTCTTTTTAGCCTCGCACACTACGTACCCTGCTTCAATGAAGTGGTTGATGGCTGCGTCCATCTGTTTCTGCTGGACCAGGTAGTCTCCCCAGGCCTCCTCCAGTTTCACCACGTCAGCGGGGGAGGCGAGGCGCGCCAGCTCCACGGCTACGGGAGGAGAAACTTTATGTAATCTTCAAGCTCTGACCAACACACATCAACATGTTGGCCAACATCTCATTGTATGACAAAGATTAATTTCCATTTGAGGAGAGTCGACAACCATTAATGTATTTGAGACAAAAAAGACAGGTTTGAAATTCTTACATGATTTTTATCCCTTACACACTTTGTAACATTTACTACAAATTAATAACCCGAGGTTTAAGTGAGGCTGATGGGAAAATCTTTAACTGTTCTGATATCAAATCAATGGTCTAAGGGTGGTGAGGTATAAAGAAGCACACTGCAAAAACTGAGATCTTATCAAGTTTTTTTGTATAATTATAAGAAAAAATGTCTTTTCAGACTTGATATGAGCCATATTCTTCTGGATCAGTCCAGAAAAATGTCTTGTTTCAAAATATTTACAGACAAAAATGAGGTCTGAATTGCTTGTATCAAGTAAAACAATCTGCTTATGGAACAAGAGAAAAGTTACTTGTATTAAGATATTATTCCAGTTTAAAGCAAATGTTCTTACAAAATTTTCTTGTTCCATTGGCAGACATTTTTTACTTCTTACAAGCAATTTTAGAGCTAATTTTTGTCTTAAAAAAACTTGAAACAAGAACATTTTCTAGACTGCGTCTCGCTATATCTCTGTCATCTCTCATCTTCTCCTCATATCCATGCTGAGCTCTCGTCCAAAGAGTGCACCGCTCTCACCCACAGTAGATAACGAGCAGGATTTTGATTGACAAGCTCTGCCAGACCCCACATCCCCGCTGAAAAAACACAATTTACTTCTATAGACGCACAACGTAAGGGGCAGCGAAAAAAAGACATCTTAATAATGGCCAGTTGAAAATAATGTGGATTTACAGATCTTCTCTTCTTTGTGTATTTATTTGATCAGTCATGCACTCCAGTTCTGAATGTCGTAAAATTCTGTTTCTATATTTAGGGACCTTAAGCAGATATGCGATTAAAATGTGATTAATTAGATTAATTAATTACAAATCCTCTAATGAATTAATTTTTTTAACCGCCTCAGAGCACCAGTTTTCCTTACTTGTTAAAAGCAATTCAGACCTCATTTTTGTCTTTAAATAACTTGAAACAAGACATTTTTCTGGACTGGTCAGTTGAATGTAGCTCATTTCGAGTAAAATAAGATAATTTTAACATAACACAAGACAGAATACATGATAAGATTTAAGATTTTTTCAGTCTAGGTTTACCAGAGACAGGGACGTGAATGTGTTTCCATTTTTTTGTTTTTTTGAAAATCAAACCTCATAATGGCACAAACAAAATATTATAACTCCTTCTCAAGGGGTCTTTGGACCCGTTTTTGTAAAAATCTTTACCAAAAGTCTTGCAACATCTTTCAATATCAGCACCACACTGCAAAACCACAAACCTGAGCAAGTGTCCATGTCTTATTTTTAGTGAAAACTGTCTTATTTGACTGAACAGGGGCCACACTGACCTGATAAGTCCAGGTAAATGTCTCATTTCAAGATATGAAAAGATAAAATTGACACCTGAATTGCTTGTAGAGTAAGAGTAGAAGAAATCTGCCAATTGGGGTAAGAAAAATTATCCTGTCATGGCAGAGTTTTTCTCTGTACAAGCAATTCAGGTCATTTTTATTCTTTCATATCTCAAATTAAGATATCTGTCTTGACTTGTCAGGTGAATGTGGCTCATATGACGTCCAACTTGACATTTTCTGCTAAAAATAAGACAAAAACACTTGCTTTGATTTCAGTTTTTGCGATGCAGTCGCACTTTTGTAACTTACCTTTCCTGAAAGCACCTCCTTTGATGTAGCACTCCAAAGCTTTCTGGTTGTTTCTGATCTTCTCGTACAGATCTCCAGCCTGTCGCAGAAGACAAAATAAATTTGGTGACAAACACTGAAATTTAATGCGCACAGCTCAGGGCTGTGGGTGGAAAATGCAAACTCCATACAGAGAGGCCCACCGGCCAAGCTGAGAATCGAATCGGGATCTTCTTGCTGTGACGCTGCAGCGCTAACCATTGCGCCACCTAAAAGTCTTTCAATTTTACATATTTATTCTTCAATATATCTGTATGGAACAGAAAAACACAAAAAACACCACTAAATAAGGCTCTAGTTCTCATCGTGTCGTACCTCCGCTGCAGAGCCACAGCTGGCTACAAGGCACTCGCTGCTTAGTGTATCAGTCCGCGCGCGGCGTGCCAGATATAAACAAACGCAGGTTGTCTGCCAGGACGAAAGGACCCGATGAGAACTAGAGCCTTATTTAGCGGTGTTTTTGTGTGAAAGTAACGCGCTGAAAATTCTCTAAATAAAGCGTGAATGCAGACCCATATCAGATTTTTTTGGTGGTAGTCCGTTTATTTGTGTTTTTGGTCAAGTAAAATATGTCCTCGTCTGAGTGCAGAGGAAACCGGCAGAGGAGCAGGGAGGGTTTGGTGTGAGCGCTCTGGGCTTCTGCTGCACAAAAACACTGCTGTAGGGGTAATTTCTGCCCTAAACCTTGTGATAGGACCCAACTTGTTCCATCCCGGAGTATCACTTTAAAGATTTTGAACCCGTTTCAGTTGAAAACTTTCTTGAAAATTGTTCCAATGTTAATTTATGCGGCTCACAAAGTCAGAAATATGAATGTCACAAGGACACAAAGGACGCTGCGAGTTAAAACGTCTTTCTTCAAGCACACAGATCCATCTCTTAAAATCCACAAATAATGAAACCAGCACCATCGAGACAGCACATTTTCTTCTGAGCTTCCTGTCTGTCTTCCGCTGCCTCTTACCCACCTGTTTCATAAACACAGATGGCTGGAGGAGAAAGAATTGAGTTTCTGACAGAAAAAGACGCAGACAGATGGAGGGCGACAGAGTGTAGATCTGAATAAACAAAGAAAGATGTTTCTCTGTTGATACCTCTTCTGTCTTGGCATCTTTGGAGAGAGGAGCTGTAGATGATGTGGGAATGAAAAAGACCAGAGTCCACTCACCCTCTCATAAAACTCTTCCTTAATGAGGCTGGCGGCGATGCGGCTGACGGTGTCGCTGTTGTTGTAGATCTCAGGCCGGCTGATGGCCAGGCGGGCAGCTTTGGTGGGCAGTCGAGCCTTCAGGTAGAGGTTGACGGCTCCCTGGAAGTCGCCCTCACTCTCCTTCACCTCGCCGGCCTTCTCATCCTGACCCGTCGACGTCAACCACTGGTAACGGTTCTCACGCAGGCTGTCCAGCTCCGGGTGGCCCTGGAGGACATTAAGGGAAGAGATTAAGGTTTCTTCTAAGATGACTTTATGTTTAGTCATTTGACTTTCTTCTTTTTTTTTTCAAAATGTGAGGCTGAAAAAAACTCTGCAACAAATGACTGCAGCAGAAAAAGGCTGAAGTGTGCAGAAGCAGCAGCAGCAGCAGGAACAGAGTCTCCCACGGGTAAAAATGCAAAGCTGTTAAGTGTAAATTTAGCATGCTCGTTATTACCTTTGCGTCAGCCACGGCGATGCTGTCGTCCCACATGTGGAGCTCCTGATACATGGCTATAGCTTCATCGATTGCATTCTGCAGAAACACGGGAGGTAAGCTCAGAAAAACTTTGGAAAACCACCACTATGAGTTTTTAAAATGAAAGGAGGCAGGTGTGACACCAACGTGCTCCATGTAGTACATCTCGGCCCGTTTGAAGTCCTTATCCAGCATCGCCACGCGGGCTTGGACCTCAAAAAACTCAGTCCCATCTCCTCCCTGGTGAAACAGAAACACAGAGAACACACAAAAGTTAGAGCTAACAAAACCTACTATTGTGCAAGTCTGTCAGGACATATTCTTACACTTTAACAAACTGTAGCACATTTTTTGGAGTATTTTTTTTAATTTATTTATTTATTTATTTTTAAATTAATTTAACCTTCAAATGCAAAATTTTAATAATATTAATTGACTCAGATTTTAGCTTCTTTAATAAATTGCTTAAAGGGCACTAAACCTATAAACCTGAAAAAATAAAAAATATTTGGAGTCTGTATATAACTTGCTTTTTGAGATAAAGTCAATTTCATAACCTGTTAAAAAAAAACTTCTAAAAAAAAATCTAAATAAACTACACTACCCAGGCAAAAAAGTTGCCATAAAAAATTAATTAAATAAACAAAACAAAACAAAACAAACAAAAAAAAATGTCACACTCATATATTTTTTGGACCAACTTTAGCTTTGATTATGGTACTTTTAACAGAATCCAGTCGGTACCTATAAAAGTGTCTAGTTCGGTGCCCATGCCTACTTGTCACTGTCTTCCAGTGGCAGCTCCAATCTAATTCAAAGCTCTTCTTCTGGCTCACAAAACACTGACAAGAACGGCTCCTGTCTTCCTGTGGTCCCTAATCCAGGTCTACAATCCTTCTCGCCCACTACACTCTGCTTGTGAAAGATTCTAGACCAGCGCTGTACAATTTGGGGCCCGTGGGCCAAAGTGTCTGCCAGTGATTTTTTTCAGCCCACTGCCAATGTTTGAATTCTTATTTTATTTATTCATATTTAATTATCATTTTTATTTTCTCTCAGCAGCCTGAATTTCTCATGCTTTATTTATTCATGGTTTCACTTCCTTTCCTGACCATAAATTAACACCATGTTACATTGGGAGTAGGGTGGAGCTAGTCCAGTCAGTTCAGATCTAGAAGTCCACGACCTGAAAGGTTGCAGGGTCATGGCAAGAGAAAGTTTGAAAAAGTTGGGAACATGAGTACATTTTTTTTTTTAATTGATTCCACAGCAGTATACTAAACATGTAGGCACCATAGACTGTTAAAAAAAAATGGACGTCATCTCGCTCGGCTTGAAGTGAGGTGTCCACAAAAACTGCTCCCCCTGGTGGCTGGCTGCAGTACAGGTTAAAAAAAATCTATCTCCCCAGTCATTCCAGATGGACCGTGGTCAAACTTTAAAAAATTAATACACCTCGTAGAAATGTTTCTCACGTCTGATTGTTGTGGGGATTTGAAGATATCATTCGGCTGCCTTGCATTCAAGTCCTCTTTTTTTCTAAAATGTTTCGTTTTCATTAGTTATAAGAGGTTAAAAACAAGGCTTTACGTAACGTTTAACAATGATTGACAGCTGCCGTTATTGTGTAATTTTTTCAGGGATTGTAAAGTCAAGAGTCAAGAAGTGATTAGACTCTGGAAAGAAAAAAAATATATATTATTTTTGTCACCCAGCTCCACTCAGATTCTCCCACAATCCCTCACAGTCTCTACGGCGCAGACTCTGGCTACCAATGGCTGCGCCTGTGACGGGGGTATTTTGGCTTCAAAACCGTTCAATGGTAAATAGCGAAGCCACGCTGTCCACTCTATATACAGTCTATGGTAGGCACAAAAGTCAATGTTTCAATTGGTTATAATCTCCTTAAATTAATTTTAATATAGTAGTCATTTCTGGCGGGAAATTATTTAAAGCAGGTTTCCATTTTTATTACTTTTCCTTATTTCAAAAGGATGGAAAATGCACTGTTTTGGTTTCATAGGAGCGTGCTGTGCCCCATGTTATTCAGGTTAAATTGCTTAAAATGTCTCTGAAGACATAGGCCTAGTACTAGCAGCGTACCGGGAAACCAAAGTCTTTGGGTTCCGGGGGGAGTATGGTTGCAAAGCTGAAACTTAAAGGAATTGACGGAAGGGCACCACCAGGAGTGGAGCCTGCGGCTTAATTTGACTCAACACGGGGAACCTCACCCGGTCCGGACACGGAAAGGATTGACAGACTGGCCTAGTACTTCTGTCAGATGGATGTTTGGTAATTTCATGCTGTGAAATACATTAAAGAAAAGAGTTTTCATTTTCAAAATGAGTTGTCTGAGTATTTATTTTGAAAAATTATGCTAGAAGCATATTTAATATCATGCACTGCAACATGAATGTTTAGTTTTGGCCCGGGACCCTCCACCCTGATTCATTTTTGGCCCTTCATTGAAAAGAATTTGGGCACCCCTGATCTACACTATAAAAAAACCCAACTTGTCTCACTGTTGTTGCACTAACTAGGTTTTTCCATTGGTCTGAATTCTTGCTTGTTTTGTACGTTGCTTTGAACAAAAGCGTCTGCTAAATGAAACTGTATGATAAAGTCAGTGTGAAGATGTGTTGCTGAAACCCACCATCTCCTCTGAAACTCTGTTTGCGATCTGGTTTGTTTGGTGGAGGAAGCGAACTGTTGAGACGTCTCCTAACGCGGCAAAACACCTGGGAGACAAAAGAGGAATGAAACCAAAGAGACGGCAAACATGTAAACATCAGAACAAAGAGAAACGGGCACATAAAGGAACATTTAGCTAAGTGAAGGACGGAGGGGCATACATGCCGGTCAGAGCTCTGAAAGGAAATTCACTTAATGAACTGAGATAAACTGGAGCTTTTGTCTAATTAGCCGACAGTCTGTGGGTCTGAGGAATAAAAGGAAACATCTTAGCTTTTGGCCGCTTTATTACAGAGGCTTTCTGAACAGTTGCGTCAGATTAAAGAAAGAGTCATGAAAGAAAAAGACTCTCTCTGTCTGACTCCCTCTCATTAACATTACCCGCTGCAGACAAAACAGTTTCCATCCCAGATTTCATGATTTATGCAAATCAAGCCGATGCCTAACGAACAGTATATGTATTATTAATGACCGAGGCTCCAGACACAGGAAAGTTTCTCTAAACAGACAGAAAAAGATGCGGGAAGAGAGAGAAATGCTTATTATAGAGAGAAAACTGGGAAATTAAAACAGCTTCTGGTGATTAATGAAGTTAGAGAGGGAGGTCAGGCTGGGACACAGTCATCTGTGTGTGTGTGTGTGTGTGTGTGTGTGTGTGTGTGTGTGTGTGTGTGTGTGTGTGTGTGTGTTTGGAGAAAATCCAGGTGATAAGGTGCCCTTGTTTCATCTCATCTCTTCAGTCTCAAAGTTAAGACTCAGTTACAATCAGGGCTGATACAGGATGGAATTGGTTCACAGAAACAAAAATTAGCTCCCAAAGTGTGTGTGTGTGTGTGTGTGTGTGTGTGTGTGTGTGTGTGTGTGTGTGTGTGTGTGTGTGTGTGTGTGTGTGTGTGTGTGTGTGTCTCGCTGACCTTTCCGCGATGTGCAGCTGGCGAGCCTCCAGAGCCAGCTTGCTGAGCGTCTTCCACATGGCCTCAGTCTCCGAGGACATTTCCAGGGTCTCAAGGAACGCTGTGGCTCTGTGAACACACACACACACACATACACAATCACACACAATCACACACAATCACACACACAAGAATGCTGAGTCATGAGGCAAGACTACAAAGTAAGATACCAAAGAAAAAGGCAGCTTCACCAGTTGGGAAATCATTTGTTGTATCAAACAGGATGAGGGGTTCAGCCTGACTTTGTTCTGGTTTGTCGGAGTAAAACTGGATCCAGATCCAGACTCTGAGGATCACCAAGGCCAAATTTCAAGAGCTAGAAACTGGACTTTATACTACTTAATGTCTCCTGGAGCTCAAAACTAAAAATTTATCTTTGAAATAAAGACAAACAAACTTGTTCAACTGCAAATCAAGACATGAATTAAGTGTTTACGTCTTATTATTAATAAAAAATTACCCAATAAGACTTAACAGGAGCCACATTCATCAGGTAAGTCCAGAGAAATGTCTCAATTTAAGATATGAAAAGACAAGCAAAGATGCCTGAATTGCTTTAGAATATTTGCCAATGGGGAAAGAAAAAAAGTATGTGTTTAGTTTCCTACTATAAAAATGATGCATTAACAAAGCAAAACAACTAAAAGTACAGTTTCCCAACCGTATTGGCAGATTTTTTCACTCTTTACAAGAAATTTGATGATCATTTTTTTATTTTGTCTTCAATTTTCAGGCACTGTTAAGTGAATGTAGCTCATAGAAAGTCTAATATCACATTGTTTTTGGTAAAAATAAGACAAACACTTGCTTGGATTCCAGTTTTTGCAGCGTGGATGTACCTTTTAAGTCAACTAATAAAGCAGCATGTCACACTCAAATTTTTTTTTTCACAAAATAAGGACTTGAAAGCAGAAAAACTCCATCCATCCATTTTCTTAACCACTTATCCTGTTCAGGGTCGCAGGTGGCTGGAGTCTATCCCAGCTGTCATGAGCATGTTTTTCAACTGTGGGAGGAAGCAGGAGTACCCGGAGAGAACCCACACATGCACGGGAGAACATGCAAACTCCACACAGAGAGGCCCACCGGCCAAAGCTGGGATTCGAACCAGTGACTTTCTGCGAGGCTGCAGCACTAACCGTTGCACCACCGTGCAGCCCAAGTAGAAATACTGATTAAGATTTTGTGTAACAGAAGAAACCGCAATTGACATATTTATCTGTTTATTCAAAGCTTAAAAGTTAGTTTCCCTAAAAAACCTGTTGAGAAATGCGAAAAGACATTTTCACTCCCTTTTAGGGTTTTATATCATTCCACTACAGGGAATCGAGGTTGTTTTTTGGCCCTTTTATATTTTTACTACTTTTCTCCTGTGTTTGTCTGGAGATCCTACATGTAATCATGGCTGCATTGTTTACATGTGAAATCAGCTGTTAGCAGCCTGTAGCATATCAATGCTAACTGGTGCAAGGCCGGATGTTTCCCACAAGGTGAGGAGAAGGAGGTGAGGATGACGTGCTGGTTCTCAGGTGTGAGCTAAGAAGTGACGACATGGACCTGTCCTTCCATCCATCATTATTGGGAACGTAAGATCTATCTCCAATAAGATGGACGAGCTAGCTGTGTTAACCCAGCAACAGAGGGGATACCAGAAGGCAGAGTAGCTCTGTCTAGCTCAAGTCTTTTCTGGCAATTTTTTTTTTTTTTTTTGGGGGGGGGGACTCTATCTCAGCTATTATTAAACAGCCACTCTTAAAAACCTGCAGATTTGCTTTTTTTAAAATGCCTCATTTCATACATGTAAGAAAAGTTGTCCCTGAGTGACGTCAGTGTGTGCCACAGAGCTCAGAGTTCCTGTGAAGAGTTCAGCTGCTGCTCCTCCAAACTCAGAGAGGTCAGAACAGAAGCAACAATTTATCCATCTGATGAGGCAGAATCATTTCGGAGGTGCAGAAATCAACAACACACTGAGGAGATTATATCTCCCAGCTGGCCGGGGAGCTCTGAAGAAACCCTCGAGAAGAGCTGGAGGAAGCTGTGGGATAAAAGGACATCTGGCCTGTTCTGCTCACCCTGCTGTCACTCCTGACTCTGAACCAGGAAAGCAGCAAGTAGTTGGAGCGCCGTATGGATGTTCGACTTCACGGTAATGACAGTGATTTTCTCCTTAAGTGTGTGGTTGGAAACCTACCTGTTGTAATCTCCATCATCAACGGCAGTTCCAAACTCGATGAGGCCTTCGTCCAGCGTGTAAGTCACGGTGTTGACGCCCTCCGTCACGATCACGTCCGTCTTCCCATCGGCTCGTTCCAGATCCACAATGTCTCCCTGATGAGGACAGATAAAGACCCACTCATGAGAGAAATATGCTGCAGTGGCTTAATTTAGAGATGCTTTTATTCAAGTAAAGCCTCAATACTCTGCTGGGATGTTGTTATTAGAAAGTCGTTATTGGCTTTAGACAATCAAACATGAATCACTGTGAATTAAAGAGGAATTTATCAGTCCTTTAGTTAAAAACAGTGAAACATCAACTTCTAAAAAAGATCTTTGAGCTTGTTCTGACACAGCAACCGATGCTCTCATCTAAAATATATCGTCCAACTGCAGCCAAGCTGGAACGCTCTCCCTGGTTTCATTATTAACGAGAACATCAGTGAGCAAGTTTCAGAAACTTGTTCCTGCCCAGGGCGAGTTTCTGCTGCAGGACAGCAGCTTCAAAAACACGCCGGCTCACTCACTCAGCTTTTTAAGGAGCTCAGAGACACACGGCTGGAGGACAGTGAAAGTAAAACTGGTGGTTAAGATAAAAAAAAGAAAAGAGAAAAGTGGTGAAAACTAGAGAATAAAAACTTACAGTGGTTCCCCAAACACCAGGAAGGGTTGGCGATGAATACTCAAACTTCACAGATTTTAATAAGAAGACTTCTTCAACCTTTCTTAAACGGTCGTTTGTGGTTTTAGGAGACCAGTTTTTTACCTCGAAGAGATTCGTGTCTTACAAAGAGAACAAACTAAGGGCTAATCCCAATTCTACCCCTAAGGCGTTGGTGCAGGGGTGTCTCAATTCTCCGTAAGATCAAGGGGAAGAGCTACGCAGCTCAGAAACAGAGACAAACCAGGACCTCACTTGAAACCAGGGTGGTATGACTAATTTCCTATGATACCTAGATTTTTTAATCAGATATCCAATCCTTTGTCACTCCATGTTAATATTAGCCATGTTTTGAATTGTTGGTTGTATTTTGAAACCATTCGTCATAATGATCTAGCTCTTGAGTTCCAAACTTTATAATGCCAAGCCCCCCCAAACAGCATTTGCTTCTGCTGGGGACCAAGGTAAAAATAGTTTTGGATTTGTCATTATAGTTTAGTTTTAGTTAGTTTGACATTTTATTTTCCATTACAGTTTAGTTTTTATTAGTTTTAGAGCGGGCATTCTAGTTTTTATTTAGTTTTGATTTTTGCAACAAGGCTTAGTTTTAGTTTAGTTTTAGTTTAGTTTTAGTTTTTTCATACCTCATTAACCAGGTGCAGGATTCAAAAAGGTCAGAGTAAATATTTTGTCATACTGTTTATTTTCAAGTCCAACATAGTGCTCACTGCTCTGTCAATGCTGATACCGAAATGTTGGCTGCTGCCTTAAACACAAAAAAATAATATAAACTTAGTATAAAAAGTATAAGCATAAATTATAAATAATAATGTTGACATAAATTACATAAAAATAATATTAACAGAAATTATACAAAAACAATATAATATGAGCTTCAATAAATAAAAACTTGGACTCTTTGACAATAAAGGCAGACTCAAATACAATAAAAACTTGGTCTCTGTAACAATTAAACTATTACAGATGCTCTAATTCATTGCTCCACTACATTTCGTTGCAGCACAGCGCACAGCCAGTCAGTGCAGTAAACAAGCTTGTCCCTATACGCCGCTATGATGGTGCTGTGTGGCACTGACAACTGCCTAAAACTGTCTAAAATTGGTTGGGAAAATGTGTCGGATTAATTTAAATCCTAAAGGCTATTAATATTGTCAAAAATTATAACTAAGGACATTTTGTCTATCATTTTAGTTAGTTTCAGTTAGTTTTGTGAACACAAGATACAGTTTTAGTTTACTTACCGTTTTTGTTTTCTTTTCTAGTTTTTATTAGTTAGAGTTAACTGCAATGTATTTTAAATTTTAGTTTTCGTTTTTAGTTTCGTTTTAGTTAACTATTACAACCTTGCTGGGGACCCCCTTTGGTAACCAACAGGCTATGCTTCAAAATGTGTAAAGAAATGTCAATTTTAAGAATGTTTTTCCTCACTTTTGTCACTCTTCAATAATTATAACATTTTTTAGGATAGGAAATTATTAACTAACAAAATCCAGACTCACACAAGCAGGTTGTTGCAAAAGGGAGAAGGTGTTTCAGGCCTCTGTCAGCCAAGGTGAGATACTCCTTTCTCACATGTAGTCAGTAGTTAGACAGGGTAAGAGCCTCAAAGTTGAGTTCAGTTTTTTAAAGAGCTAATTAACAGGCTCAAACCACCAGGTCGACCCCAATCATGACATCATCATGCCAAAGTTGCAGCTGTCACATGAGGTGCAATTAGGTACAATCGGAAACTTGAGAATCCAACGATCATTTGATGATTCTGGCACTTTACGTGTTACATGTTCAGGACAAATTGTCATTAAAAGAAATTAGATTATATTTTTTCCCTTCCCTCCAATTTTCTGAGACCCCCTTAGTGCCTCCTGGTGGCTCCCACTTTGAAAACCACTGGTCTGGCTAATGCTACTATAGTGACAGCTACAGCTATAAAAGCTACACCGATGTCAGAACAGATTGACAAACTCACGGCTAACAGACGTCACTACAATAAACTGCATTTCATGAATGATTAAACAGCTAAGCTGCATTCAGGAAGTGCATTAGCTACAGAAGCTATGAAAAGCGAACAGTATTTAGAAGCTAAATACTGTTCGCTTCTGAATACTTTGACATTTGATTTGGGGAAATACCTATAAAACTTCATTACAGTCACTCACCATCTTATAGAAAAGAGCAATAAGGACTATTCACACAGTCAACAACCTGGAACATACCAATCCACTTTTAATACAATCAAAGTAATTAAAACTTACTGACATCGTATCTTATCAAACTGCAATCATCATGTGTAAGGCAAAAAACAGACTACCAGAAAATATCCAAAACTTGTTTAGTTATCGGGAGGGAGGCTACCAATTACGAGGGTAAAATAACTTAAAAATCAAAATCATACAAGCAACCCTAAAAGCCTTCTGTGCATCTACTTCTGGTGTCAAGATCTGGAGAAATCTTTGGGAGGAACTCAAGCAAAGTCCAAATATTAACCAGTTCAAAAAATGGTACAAATAATGTTACTTGGAGGGTACAGAGGCTAAGAACCATTCGTGATTATCATCAATAATTAAATGATACTGCATGGCAATGAGAGGCAGAGAAGCAGATTTGGATGTGTGTATGTATATATGTAAATTAGGGCTGGGCAACGATTAAAACTTTTAATTGTAATTAATCACATGATTTCCCTGAATAATCATAATTAATTGCATTGTGAAAGTGCCATAACATCTGTCATGCAAACACTAAATCAGTACTTGTTATACAGTAATAGTTAAATCACATATTTAGTGCAAATCAAATTTACAAAATGTAAATACAAGTTGGGTCCTATCACAAGGTTTAGGGCAGAAATGACCCCTACAGCAGTGATTTTGTGCAGCAGAAGCCCAGAGCGCTCGCACCAAACACCCCCTCCCTGCTCTTCTGCCGGTTTCCTCTGCACTCAGACGGGGCCATATTTTACTTGACCAAAAACACAAATAAACGGACTCCCACCAAAAAACTCTGATATCAGTCTGCATTCACGCTTTATTTAGAGAATTTTCAGCGTGTTACTTTCACACAAAAACACAGCTAAATAAGGCTCTAGTTCTCATTGTGTCTCTTCGTCCTGGCAGACTACCTGCGTTTGTTTATATATGGCACGCCGCGCGCCCGGACTGATACACTAAGCGGCGAGCGCCTTTAAGTTCCGTGGCGTTGCCCCTCTTCTCCATGCTTGTTATGGTTACTCATTGTGTTTTTCCGCCAATTTCACTTCCGGTTCCACCGCGGTCAGCAACAGACATTTACAAAATAAAAGCATGTGAGCAACGTGCACTAATGTGCGATAAAACATTCAACAGCATTAATAGATTGACCGGTTAACGCAAAAATAACGCGTTAACTTGCCCAGCACTAATGTAAATATGTAAATATAAGGGTGTATGTAGGTGCATTTGTTTGTATGGATGTATGCATAAACGTTTGAATGTATGTATGCTTGCTTATGTGTATATGAACATATATGTGTATAGATGAACATATATGTATATATTACTTATGATTAGCTAAAGGGGTGACAGCTAACAAGCTACGCTTCTGCTCACTCCTTTTCGAAAATGTATGGTACTTCTTTTGTTCTTTTCCTTTGTTTTCTTGGTATTTGGCTTCCTTCAGTTTCATTTATATATTTTGATGTGTAAACAAATTCGAAATAAATTGTTAAAAAAAAAACAAAAAAAACAAAACAAAAGCAAAAGCGTTAGCTTAATGTTTGCTTTTCATAGCTTAGCTGTCTAATCACTGATGTAATCCTAGTGAAGTCTGTTTGCTGTAAGTTTGGCCCCCCAGTGTGACATCGGTTTGTCATCAGTTTGTAAAAACGAGTTTGGCTTGAAAGTGAATCAACAGTCGCTCTGCTTTCGACAGCCACCGATCATCATCACCGTGATGATGTATCAGGGATCAGGTGGCGTCTTGTTTTTCAGAAATATGTTTTCACCCCTTCCCCATGGCCCTTCCGACTGGGACTGGCCCAAAGCCTCACCTTGATGGGGAACATGGTGATGCTCTCAGGGCTGTCGATGCTGTACCAGATGCAGAGGTTTCCCCTGTTCTGGGCGACCACCACATCGCTGCCGGGCACCCACTGGACGTAGGAGCAGAAACTCAGGATCGTGGTCTTCACACTGCTCTCAATGTCGTACAGGTGGAGCTGAGGAGGAAGAAGAAGAGAGAAGACCTTATATACTTTGACAACACCCATAAAAATCTTTTAAGCTCAGATAAAGCTAGGTACCAGTTAGCTTAGCGCTACAAAAAGGAACAAGAATGCAGCGTCTTCAAACTTACAAAACTGATAAAACGTGGCTCTAAATTACTCTGAATAATGTAAAGTGAAGATGTTTTGAAGTCAAAGTCAGAACAGCAGTTTCCTTTTCTTGTTTTTGGCATTTTTTATGATCTTATTTTGTAAATAAATGCTAAATATGTCTTGTTTAAAAACTCAAACCAGCCTCAGAGGGCAAACAGGATGGTAAGGCGCTTTTAGATCAGACCTGGAACATAAATCATTCACATTTTGCTTCCCACTCGCCTTTCAAGGCATCTTTAAAGAAAGTATAGAAGACTTTGATGGTTTTTAATTATCTCCTCACACTAAGATCCTGATTTCAAAAAGGTGTGCACAGCTTTGGTGCTCATTAAACCTGTGCAAAAGAGACAAAGAGACACGGCCTAATTCACAGTGCATACATTAACACAAAGCATAGATTTGCATAGATTTTAAATCGGCCGTTATGCATTAACATGAGCTCCAGCTGTGCAGAGACAGAGTGAGATTTCTGGCCTCTGCTGAGTTGGTACATCTGAGCTTTAAAACAGATCTTTTGGACAATAATTCCATTTCTGAATGACCTAAAAACAAGTAATCTGTACATTAAGTTTACGCATTTTTGAGAGACTGGAGCTCATCTCCACATTCAGACACCAAACAAGAGCTGCAGAACTTTTCAGCTGCACCAAAGTTCTTCAATAGAGCATGCTTTGCAAACTGTACCTTGAAACAGAGAAGATATGAGGAGCAACTGATGCACAATTCTTGCTGCTATTTGCAGCAGCTCTTCTCTCCTCTCCTCTCCTCTCTGTGAGATCTCCCCTGAGTGTGCCAGGCTTGGCTGACGGCTGTCCCTCCTACATTAATAGACTCTGCTATTTCAGCTCTGAGCAGTACCGTGTATTTCCAGCCTCTTATGACTATTTCTTAATCATCGCATACATCTCAGTGAGGGTTTTGCAGAGCATCTGATAAGAAGGTTGCTACATAAATTCATTTATTCTTGTTTATGCTTATCTATATTTAACATTTTTTATGTAATTTATGTTTATTCATACTTATTATTGAAATGTTTATTATCTCACTAGGCGTCTGCCCCATTGTGGCTGCCTGTTGTTTTGTATTCAGTGATATTTTTACTACTTTTGCTCCTGTGTTTGTCTGGAGATCCTACATGTAACTATGGCCGCATTGTTTACATGTGAAACCAGCTGTTAGCAGCCTGTAGCATGTCAATGCTAACTGGTGCAAGGCCGGATGTTTCCCAGAAGGTGAGGAGAAGGAGGCGCTGGTTCTCAGGTGTGAGCTAAGAAGTGACGACATGGACCTGTCCTTCCATCCATCATTATTGGGAACGTAAGATCTATCTCCAATAAGATGGACGAGCTATTCGTGCTAACCCAGCAACAGAGGGAATACCGGAAGGCAGAGTAGCATCATGCTATTCACAGACATGGCTAACAGAGCTAACACCAGACACCAACGCCACATTGGAAGAACTTCACCTGCTGTGAGCAGACAGGATCCAGGAGACAGAGACTGAACAGACTGCTGAAGAAGCTCAGTCCTGGACCCTGTGGAGGTGGAGACTGGCTGACTGGACTATGATGGACAAGCTGTCAGCATTGATACACTTTGTAACTTTTGTTTTCTTGATTGCTGCTGTGACTCCTGAATTTCCTCCATGGAATACATAAAGTATTTTCTATTCTATTCCAAACTCTTCCCAGATCAGCTTAGATCCAAACACTTGGGCCTTTTCAACATCACCAGAAACACATCAACAGGACAAGTGAGGATTTGTGTTTTAGTGAAGAATTACACTCTACTCATTCTGATTTTCTAACTGAGTTGTAGAAAGTTTACGTTGCATAGTTTAGCTGATTACACCAGAACAAAGTTGATTAACTTCCTACAGCTCCCTATAAGTCCTCACACAGCAGTCTATGCTCCTCTGATGAGCTGGGATTATGTACATTCTATAATGTACAGTGGCTCCCCAAGCACTTCGTATGCACGAGTGTGTGTGAGAGACCGCCTGCTGTTGTAATCAGCTGCCTTAATATCCCCCCACCCACCCACCACCACCTTTTTTAATAACGCACCTCCATCTATAGTTTCACCCTGGGGCTCAGCTGGAAAAGTTTTAATGTAATGAGGACGAGCTGCCTGTTGATAAGTTAGGAGAGGATTTTTTATACGACTGGATGCGTTCTGATCTATAATTGATTCGAGGTGCATGAAAATTTAACTAAGTACTAAAGACGAAGATTGTTTACAAATTACAGAAGCTTTCTGCACCATCAGGACCAAATCAGAGGTGTAAAGTCCTTAATTTTCACACTGAATCACTGGCAGAGGGCTTTGTGAGTCCTTTTATATTTACTTCATATCAGCTAAGCTTCATTTTATAGAGATTAAAGCAAAATACAGTGGTTATACATCACTGCTAATGAGATTGGTGGTGAGGGAGGGGTTGAAATACTCTTTCATGGTAAAATTTGTTATCACCTCTCATTTCAAGATGGAAATCAACAACTTAAAAGAAAAGCAAAAAGCATACCTTAAAACAACTTTGAGATGTCTGAGACTGATACTAATGTATGAGCAAGCACTGGAATTTTGACAAGAGAAGGTTAAGCCAGCTTAGGCGAGTCAAATTCAAGCTTAAGTTGTTTTGGAGGGTCAGTTTCAGGTCATTGAGGGCTACTTCTTGCCCACTACATCTCATCTTTAACCAGCCCCAAACAGCACACATCACCCCACTGTTAGTCTCTCTTCACTGGCTTCCAATGGCAGCTCCAATCAAATTCAAAGCTCTTCTTCTGATTTACAAAACATTGACAAGAACAGCTCCTGCCTTCCTGGGGTCCCTCTTCCAGGTCTACACTCCTTTTCCCCCACTACACTCTGCTTGTGACAGACGCCTGGTGCACCCAGCCCAGCGCGGCTCCAAATCTCTAGCCAGACTCTTCTCCTCTGTTTTTCCCAAATGGTGGGATGAATTACCTAACTCTATATGATCTACAGAGACCCTTTCTACTTTAAGAGATTTCTGAAGACTTGAGGCTGTGTTATGTTTTCCGCACGAACGTGTTGCGCCGAAATCACAAGATACGTGTGAGAGAATGTGTGAGGCTTTTATGCTTTTTTGCTCCGTAGACCGGTTTAATGTCACACAATATATTCACAGACCAGCTCTTCTTCTTTCTCCTCACTGTTTTGTTTTTGTCCTGCCTAAAGAAACTTCTCAAAGATGTTTGTTTTTGTCCATTTTATGGGGGTCTGACATCAAGAATGAGTCACAGACGGGTATGACCGAGAGAATCCAGTCATTTTTCAAAATAAAACATTGCTCAGAATCAGATAATGAATCAAACTGAAATAATATAAGTTGAGTATTTGTACCAATTGACCCATGGACCGATGCTGGTCCACGGCCCGGGGGTTGGGGACCACTGTACCAGAGTACTAAACGAGAGTCGAAGAAGTTTGGTTTTGTTAACAACACATTTACATTTCTGTCTCGAAGATTTTTCCAGGTTGTTTTAACCAATTCTTCTTCTCTGCCTAAAGTGGCCGCAATTTCACGCCATGGATTATTTACCACTAGGTTATCACGGTGATCTCTGCGTAAAGAGTCATACAGATGCCTGTATTTCTGCACTTCGACCACTAGGAGATCCCGTTCTTCTGCCATCTTGTCTGCACATCTTCGTCCGGCAGGTTAGAAATTTTCGAGTGTGCAGGGCGCGGAAATTTTCTGCGTGAAAGGGACCGCAGGAAGGGGGGTAGGTGACGTCATTCATTAAATCAGTCTTCATCTGTTCAGTGAACACTTAAGCCCTTAATCTGACCCTTCTCTTTTTTGTCCTCAGGGGGAGAGTGAGTCAGAAGGTCTCAGACCCAGCTCTTTGTGAATTTTTAGCACTAATTACTGAATGTTGTTGAAGGTCGAACTATATGATTGCAGTGATTAACTGTGGTTAGTTATGGACACGTTATTCTTGCTTGTGTTGTACATCACTTTGTACAATAGGAAATCAATGAAGCTTCTAATTTAGTTTCATGGAAACTTAAAAGTTGTTAACTCAGGACATAAATAAGTGTGTTTTAAAAGGAAAGCTCAGTTTAGGATTTCTTTATGCCTCTGCCATGGAAATACCACACAAATCTTAAGTGTTGGTATTCTGTCTGGCAGTTTAAACTACAGATTTCTTTTCTGAAAGGGACTCATAAAACTTTACAGAGCTAGAAATATGATTTTTTTTTGTTCTCATTACCCTCAAACTTTACATAACTCAGCCAATTCTGCTCGGACATACCTTTTTCACAATTTGTCCCACTGAAGTTCATTTTCCACAGACTTAAAAAAAAAATGTACATTTGGAAGTCGTTAAGAGCCAAACAGATTCAGGAAAAAGTTTGAAACCACCGAGGGATTCCCAATTACCAGAGTTCTCCCAGTCTCTGCCCCGGGGCTTGGACATCAAACTGTTTCTTTACCCCAGGGCAACAACTGACAACGGCTCCCTGACACTGATCGGGCACACTGTGTCTCAGGAGGATGTGAGTCTGAGGTCTGCCAAACGAAGGATGGGAAGGAAGAAACCTTATAATGTACAAAAAGTTTCATGTTTACTGTAGTTTGTTTGTAGTGTTGTGGTAGAAATTGCGAGTTTGTCGATTTGAATCAGTAAGTCATGAAACGAAAAGCTGAAGACTTACAGCACAGAGCAATTGAAGTAGCTTAGATGCTATTAGCAATTATGTTAACATGCTGTGAAAGTTTTTAATTTACTAGCTCAGGGTGGTAAGCACAAATGTTGTCGTGTTTCTGTTTTATTGTGCTATGTATGTAAAGGTTTTTGAACTATGAATGCGCACATTTAGTCAGCGTAACAAACATCTTTGCTCTTGAATCAGCTCAGCTAAGTTATAACTTTTGGGTAACACTTCTTTTAGGGAGCTTACATCGCTGTTATTTATCAACTTATTCTAATCTCCCGCTTTGGTTCGGATGGAAATCAAGAGGTGTAACCATAGACTGTAAAAAAAAATGGACGTCATTTTGTTCAGCTTGAAGTGAGATCGCCACATAACTGCTCCCCCTGGTGGCTGGCTGCAGTATAGGTTAAAAAAAACATCTCCCCAGTCATTCCAGATGGGCTGTGGTCAAACTTTAAAAAATTAATTTACCTAGAAATATTTCTCATGTCTGATTGTTGTGGTGATTTGAAGATATTATTAGGCTGCCTTGTATTTAGGTCCTTTTTTCCAAAAGTTTTGTTTTCACTAATTATAAGAGGTAAAAAACAAGGATTTACGTCAGGTGTAACAATGACTGACAGCTGACGTTCTGGTGTAGTTTTCCGGGGCTTGTAAATATGTCGGGGGAAGAGCAAAGAAGTGATTAGACTCTCGAAAAAATTAAAAAAAGTAATAATTATTTTTGTCAACCAGCTCCACTCACTACTGCGTAGACTCTGGCTGCACAAAGGCTGCCTTAATGGCTTTTTGAGTCTACCTCTAGTGGCTAAACACGGAATTGCAGCTTGTTAATACTTAATTTCATAGCCCGCTCGATTATTGGCTATAATTTTGGATAATGTACCCTCTTCAGGTCACACATAGATCTCTGGGAAAAGCTAAGATTTTATTTTTGACAGTGAGCAATAAGACAGGAAAGTCAGGAAGCGGTGGATTCTAAAAAAAAAATCTCTAAACACGCACAGTGTTGGTTTCTTTCACGTTTTGCACTGTTTTTGACTTCACATGTCATATTAACTGCCTAATTTGAACCGTTAACATATCAAATGTAGATGAAGCAGCCCTACAAATCAACAAACTTCCATCTTTTCTTTGTATTTGTCTAGTCATCTAAATGACTGAAGTGGACCAACAAAAAGCCCAAGGCATCTTTCTGCTTATCTCAACTTTTCACGTTCATTTTTCTCTACTTTACTCCTTACTATCCTTGTCATTTTGTCTGTTAGTTGCTCTGCCCAGTCCCCCTCTCCCTCTTCGTCCCCTCTTACGATCCCTCAGGGTGCTGAGGTTTCATTCTCACCCGTAGCTTCTTGTCCCTGAACAGCAGTTTGCGTCCGGTTTCGTTGAGCTCCAGCCAGTCAATCTTGGAGTCGTGGCTGATGGTTGCCAGATTGTAGCCCCCGGCCAAGTCCACTGAGAGGAGAAGAGAGTTGCAGCGGTCAGACTGTCAGCGTCATGATGCATCCCACCAAAACCAAGATTCAGATAAATTGTTCTAATTATCATGATTCCATCGTTGATCTGTTTCTCTGCTTGGAAAATGAATCTGTGCAGGGACTGAACTGAGTTAATACTGATCTGCTGATAGTTCAAGGCTACTTAAACTTTTTAATTAAAACTGAACACAGCCTGGTAGCGCTGTCCACTCAATAGAAATTATTAACTTCAACTGATGTTATGCTCAATTACTTCCTCTGCCACTCGGGCCGTGTTCTGGTACCTTTTATTTGTCTGTTCACTGGCTGGTAATGAAAAAGCTACATGTGTGGATGAAATTTAATTGATGGTTGCAGCAGAGGTGAGAAACAATGCCATTGCATTACATGATTCTTTCAGGGAAGGGCCAAAAACGAGTCAAGGTGGAGGGTCGCGGGCCAAAACTAAACATTCATCATGTCTTGCATGATATTAAATATCCCTCTAGCATAATTGTGCAAAATAAATACTCATACAAATAATTTTAAAAATGAAGACACTTTTGTTTACTGTATTTCACAGCATGAAATTACTGAACATCCATAAGGCTCAAATACTAGGCCTAATGCAAATAAATTTCTTGGAATAGCAACAGATGACAAATTAAACTGGAAACCTCACATTAAACATGTGCAGAGCAAAATATCAAAAAGCATTTTAATACTAAACAAAGCCAAACACGTTCAGGATCATGTATCACTTTGGACACTGTACTGTTCTCTGGTTTTACCATATTTAAGTTACTGTGCTGAGGTTTGGGGCAACACATACAAATGCTCACTGCATTCATTACCCATACTTCAAAAACGAGCCAAAGTATTATTCATCAAGTCGGATACCTGGACCACACCAACCCATTATTTCTACAGTCAAGGCTACTTGAATTTTCAGATAGTGTGAAATACCAAACTGCAATAGTCATGTTTAAGCCCAAATCCCACTTATTACCTGCCAATATTCAAAAACTGTTTAGGGGACGTGGGGAAGGGTTAAGTCTAAGGAGAGAGAAGAATTTTAAAACATCTGCTGTACACACCACAAACATAAACTTTTCAGAAGCGATGTGTGGGGTGAAACTTTGAAACAGTCTGTCTGTAGAGCTACTACAATGCAGTAATGTCTATAACTTTAAAAGGGAATAAAGGGACGTGATTTTCACAAAATATATATTGGAGGATGGGATTTAAAAACTACTGCGTGAGGGCAGGACAGCTCGAGGTCCTGAACGATAAAGCTGTCTGTTCACTGGGGTTGCATATGTGTAGGTGTGTATGTATTTAGGTATGTTGGGGTATACACATGTTTGTAGATAAAATTTGTAGATAAAATGTATATATATATATATATATATATATATATATATATATATAAAAACATTTGTAACCGTGTCCTCCAAATTAAATAATGGGTCTTGAGTTTGTTGCAACCCACTTCCTCATTGTGTAAATTTGTCTGAAGTAGACTCGCTGAGGCCCCCGATGTTCCATGAGGGTGTTTTGTTGCAAGCTGGGTGACGCAGCCAAAGTGCAGTAGTGTGTAAGTGTGTAATACTTAAGGTTGGTTGACTAATTCGTCTTTTTGTTTTTGCACTGAAATTTACTCAGACAAACTGCCCGAAATGTGTTGCCAGAGACATTTCAGGGATTTTGAGTCATTCTGCACAGCAGGTGAGTTAATGAAAAAAGAGTAATCATTTTGATGGGTTGAATCTGATTAATGCAATAATTTTGACAGCCCTAAGTATTTTAATTATTATATTATATAAGTTATCACTGAGATCTTGTAGAAAAAAACTTGACTGACTATTTGTAAACTGTTGAAATGACCAAAAAGAAACTTGCTGAACCAGATGTAGGCTGTAAACCTGGGTATTTCTAGTTTTTGTTTTTTTTAGTTGGTGTTGATGTTGTCATTCTTTTACTAGGACAACTGAAATTTTTTATAGATTTTTTATAAATATAGGGGACTACATTAAACAACCCCCACGTCCATCAAAGAGCCACATTCTTACCAATGGCGATGGTCTTTATGTCGATCAGATATGCAAGCTTCTTATTGTCTCCAACTCCTCTCTGCTTCCTCTCATTAAGCCGGACACTGCAAACACAAAAACCACACCTTTAACAAAAACACATGTCACTGTAACAGTACCAGTGGTGAATTTTCCCAGCTTAACGTCTCAGCAGTAAATTTAGCTCCAGCTCAGAATAATTTGGACCTCTCTTCATCATAGCTGAATTCCCTGAGGGGAAACCCCTGGTCATGCTGTTGTCATGTTTCAGCGTCCAGCCCGAGGCCTGGAGCAGTCATCCCTCCTGTTATTGGTCGGTCACCTGGGGACTGTCAGTCAGCGCAGATTTGACAGGCCTGAGTCTTTCTCACATGGATGTGAACTGACAGATAAGCTGAGTCTCACAGAGCTGACTGCAGTCTCAGTGGAATAGGACAGGATTTTCTGCCCAGCTCAACACAGCCACCTAATGGACAAAGCTGGAAATACACACTGAATAACAGAACCCCCTTTTTTTTAGATCATTTTGGGGCACAATATTCTTTTAAAAGTCTTAAACCACCTCCAAAAATCTAAGGTGAATCTGATCAGAAATATTTTTCATGAAAATTTATTAAGTTATTGAATGATTTCTGGAACACATCTTACTCTGGGACCCAAACTTTGAATGTTGTGACACTTTCTGCTATGGTTTTCAATCTCTTAATTTTACAACTCCCCAAAAAATCAGTATCAAATCCCTAACTCTGATTAAAAAAACTTCATGTCTGTTGTTTTAGAACCAGACAAACCTGTCCCGGAGCTTCACAAGCCTTTATAATTTTGGGTGTGTTTGTTTTCTACAACTTGACCTACCTGATGAGATGAGGGTTCATAAACTCAGTCCTAACTGATCCCAGGATCTCATTGCTGCTGTACTCCACCAGACTCAGCTCCCCGGCATTAAAAATCATACACACCTGTTGGAGAAAGAACAGGGGAATAAACACAGTCCCAGGAGACATGAAGGTGATAGAGGGAAGAGATGCAACAATAAAACATGACAGGACCTGAAACATGGCATTCTAGTTATGTGATGTCACCTTAACAGCTGCTACAACAGCTGTAAAATGAAAACCTAAGAGTAGATGTGTTAGTTATTTCAAAAAAAATGGTTGTACATACTGTTTCATTCTCAAAGAAGAACTTTTCATTCCCTCCGGAGCCGGGCCAAGGCACCTGGAAGAGAGGAGGCAGAGTCAAGGCAGCATTAATCACTGTAATTATATAAGACACTGGATCAAGGATCTGCAACCTGCTGCTCTTTGACACCTCCTACAACATCAACAGCCCAACAACTTTCCATGCACCTGTGGCTAACCTCAAGTTTTACAGCCCTGGGAAGAAAACTAAATCTACAACAAGGCCTGTACATTTTAAAAGCCCTTTTGCCCATTATTCCAGTACTCATAGTTATTGTTCAGTACCGAGCTTGTACTTATTTGTCTTCATGTAAATATGTAAATAGAAATATCTTTCTGTAGTTTTCATATTTTTTTACTTTGTATTTTTCCTACAAATTTCTAATTTTTTATTCTTATTCTTATTCCGCTTTTTAATTCTATTGTATTTACTGCAGCTGCTGTGACAAAGAAAAATCCCCCACAGGGGAATAAATAAAAGAATATTCTTTTCTTTTCTATTCTATTCTAAAGGGTAGATCTGGAAGAAATTATAGTTTTCAATTCTGTGTGGATGGATTAAATTAACTGTCAACGTCCTGGCTTAATATAGATGTGTGATATGTAGCAAGACATTAGCAAACAACAAAAAACGATGATTTAAGTGATATTATCAACAAATGTTATCAAATTCAAGTTTTTTTTCAAACATATTTACATTTCTGCAAATTTCTTAATTTTGTTTTATTTTTAGCTTGTAATTATTATTTTTTGGCTTTTTTTTTTTAATTTCAAAGCGTTTTGATCTTTTGCAGTTTTTTTAATTTGAAAATGTTTGGAATTTGAGAAAACTTAAGAAATTGAGAAAAAAATACGTTTTGCAAGCTGTTTAATTTCAAAATTTCCTAATATCTTTTTATGTTTTGCTAATTCAAGAAAACTTACTAAAACTTTAGAAATTAAGAAAAAAAAAGTTTTGCTAGTTTTTAAATTTTAAAATTTTTAAATAACAAATTTAGTGAATTTTAAAATTTGTATTTTTTTTCAAAGAAATTTTTGAATTTTCTGAATTTTGGAAATGTATTAAAAGAAAAAAAAACTTGGACATCACGTGTGCAATTACATAAATTTTAAAAAATCTTTTTTAATTGTTTTCTAGATTTTAACTATGTGTAGAATTCATAGTCGTATTATACACTTTATAGTCTAAATGTGAAGATAAAGTAGATTTTGTGGCTCTAGAATGACTTTAATCCTGGTGAGCTGAGGCAAAATGGCTCCTATGAAACTAGAGGTTGCAGACCCCTGCACTAGATGAACAGTCCACCTCCAGCCATTACATATTAAAATATCTTTTTCCCATACATTCACTGTAGATAAGGACAGACATTATACAGCATTCGGGGCTCCTTCTACTGGCTGGTTACAGTACAGGTCTTAAAGCCCACCTTATTTATGTTAACAGATAGAACATGGACCAAACCTTAAAATCAAAACTCACGTTGAATTGAAAACACTTGTTCAGCTAATCCTGTCTTTGATGGTCTTTTGGCTTCACTTTTAACAACGGGAGGAGGTGGAGATGATTCATGCATTTTTATTTACAGACAGTGGTATTATTGGTTGAGCAGGTGGAGACAGAAACTTTAAAGTTGAGTTGAACGACTTACTTCAAGCCAGGGAGGATCATGACAAACCATTCTAAAGGCTTTGGACACAATATTTCAGTTTATCTCACAGCAGTCAAACCTCCACATGTGAGTGTCTTATGGTGTGGCCACACCAAACGCGAATTTGCGGCGCGATTACATACGTAGTCAATGCAAAGACGCGTTTAGCCGCGGATTCGCCTCGGGCGGCGCGATTCGCGCGTTTGGCGCGGCGAGTTTGAAGCGTTCACGCGTTTGGGCGGTAGACGCGAATTCGCGCGAGTTCAAAATATTCCCCCACGACGTCATTGTTTTGACGACGTTGGGGGGCAACCGCCGCCTGCTCCGGCTCCAACTCCGCCGGAGGATGGAGGAGAAAACAATCTGTGTGGTGTGTCATCATCCAGAGTTATACGATACGACGTGTGTACTCTACAGAGACCGGAAAAACAAGAGCAGGCTTGGTTGAAAGTCTCTGAGGAGACAGGTTTTGAATGTAAGTTCTGAAAACATTCGTTCTCAGCTGGATCTGCCTGCACGGGCTATCACTGAGTCCGACTGTGTTTTCCTCAGCGGAGTTTTGAGCCTGATAGAGAGGAGGAAAGAGCGGGGCAGGGGCAGAGCCAGGGAAAAGATGGAAGTTCTCTGTTCTTCTCTCTTTCCTCCACCCCTTCATTATCCCCAGGGAGACCTCCGGGAACATGGGTCGGGGGTTCGGGTGGTCGGGGGTACGGGGGTCGGAGGTTCGGGGGATCGGGGATGAGATCGCAGGGAACAGCCAAGCAGGGCTGGTGGATTACCAGGGAGAGGCAGCAGGCATTGATTGTGATCTCCAAAGCTTTCACACACTCTCCTGTCATGCTTTGGAAACCACAGCTCATTGTTTTTCAGCTGCTCTTTTGGACTTTCGGTCTTTAAATGAACGAGCTCTCTACTCCGCATGCGCAGTACCGCGCATTCGCGTGTTCGCGCCTCAGCTTGTCAAAAAAGTCCAGCGGCGAGACTCGGGCGTTCACGCGGCACGTGACAGGCCATTCGCGCGAGTAAATTCGCGTGTTCGCGTTTGGTGTGGCCGCGGCATTATACCGCAGTAAAACTGGTCTGTATGTTTAAGGTGTGCAGATCCTTTAAGTCTCACCTCACTGAGCTTATTAGTCTGCAGGTCTCCCAGCAGAAGAGTTTCAGAAGTGTGAGCCACCAGATAGCGATCTTTGCCCATGATTTTCACCTCCTCTATCTCATAGCCGTAGTAGGATTTCAGGGAAACACGTGTCCCTGTGGAGAGGTTCCTCACTAACACCTGGAGGAGAAAATAAGGACAGCAATAACATGTAGGATTATTTTTGTGCTTTGTCTGTGAAGTTATTTACAGCAGCTTTCTGACAGTAAGTCCTGATGTGTGTGTCTGTACCTGACTCAGGCCGACGTAGGTTATTTCAAACTTGTTCTTGTAGAAGTTTCTCCGTAAACAGCAATCAAACAGCTCCACTCCACCGCATACTGTACCCTGATAAATCACAAACACACACAAAGCATAAACTCTTTCAGCATTATTCCCTTCTCTAAACATTTTTATATATGTTAAAAAACACGAATTATTAAATTCTACAGACTGCAGTTCCTCCAATGGCCACTTGAGGCAGACCCCAAAAACCAAGGATTCCCAGTTGAATCCCATGTTAAAGTGCTGATTTTAACAACATGGTTAAACAGGTCAACAGCCTGTAAGAAAAACATTTTTGACCCAATGTAGCTTATATATTTACTTGTACAAACTTGAGATTGTGGAAATTATTTTTTTGAGGCATCAGTTAAGAGAAAGATACAGAAAACAATTCAGCCAAATGAGAAATTTGTTTTTTGAGATAAGGCCAATGAAAAAAAGTTTTTCCAATGTGTTTTTTTTCTTCTGAAATTAAAGTGAAACTCATTAAATTCTTACTTTAATCTTAAACTACTTAGAAAAACAAAACAAAATTAAAGCAAGAATTCTAGGAACTTAGACATTTATCTCAAAAACTTTTATCGAATTCTTACTTAAATGAAAAAAAAAATCCTTACTCTGGAAAAAAAGTGAGAATTATGATATTTTTTTCTCAGATTTTTCTGAAATTCTATTTTGAATTTAGATTTGAAATGTCAGGGTTTGTCAGATATTTTTTATTTATTTTTCAACAATTTTTTTGTATGTTTGTTGTATTTTTTATTTATTTTTTGTATGTTTATTTTATTTTTTTATAGGTCCTTATTCAACTTAGGTTAATACATAAAATGTCAGAACTATGGAAATTAGCTTAATTGGTGATGCTGTGACTTGACTGACAGGTCAAGAGGCCAATGCCTGCCCATGCCCCATCTTTTCACCTGCTTCCTTCCAGGTTGGTTTTGAAGTTCAGTCAGAATTTCCACCAGAACAAAAAGTCCCCCCAGAACTCAATTGGTGACACTGTATTCAAATACAAAATGAAGTATTTACCGCACAGAGGCGTGATCCATCCTTCTTCCAGGCCAGAGCGGTGATGGTGTTGAGGTTGAGGATCTCTTTAGGCTTCGCTTCATCCCACACACCTCTCCTGGGAGACCAGTTAAACACTCGCAGCCTGGAAGGAAAAAAATGTAGAAACTTTACTTAAACCATCTGAGATCCCTAAAAGCTCTTAAAAAATTAAAACAGCATCGTAACAACTGACCGATCAAAACTCCCAAAGACAACGGACTGCCCGCTGGGGCTGGTGGCAGCCACGGTGAACTCCATCTCCGTCTGGTCTCTGCTGTAATCAAAGGTCTGCAGGATGTGACCCTCTTTGCCATAAGCCATCACTTTCTTATCACAGCCGCCCACCACGATGCTGTTTGCGCCCCAGGCCAGAGCGTAGGGAGGGCACGGGTGCACCAGCAGCTTCCCCTGCATCAGTGTGAGAGGGAGTATGTGTGATAGATGCTGAGCAACAAGTGTGAAATGATGAGTGATCAGTGAGGCCGTAATCACCTGAGAGTCCCCGGAACCTTCATCATCAAAGAAGAAACGTACGACTTTTCCGTTAGCATGACCAGAGAGGATGCCTTTACCAGAAACACTGACACAAAACAACACAAACTAAGTGAAGAAAGTGTGCCACTTATAAGATGGTACTGCCAATCTTCTTCCATTCAAGATAAAAGTTATGATAAAAAGCCAATGAAGCATTTTATTTCAAAATACAAACAGAAAAAATAAATGAAGATTGTATTTACTTGGATGCCAGAGAGACAACACAGGACTCTGAGTTGTAGAGGGTCGATGACTTGTTTATCTGAGTGTTGGCTACTCGGACCTATGACAGAGGATGAACAAGTGTGATCAAACAAGGAAGAAATATTATGAAAATAAAATATAATGTAAGCTCAAAACAGAGAGTTTTTGAGGATAAAGAATGAGAAAAATTTCAGGCTATGGTTCGCCTAAATAATTTCTTATGTAGAATTTGTGAAATTTAGGGTTTATACTCAAGCAAATGTTTCACAAATATCTGAATAATCACTTTTCGTTACTTCTGATTCACAGCTATGACAAACAAGGGCCTGTGTCCACTGCTTGCATTTCTCACTCTAGCTGAGTGTTTTCAGTGCTCAGTGTACCGATCGCACAAAATGCCCAAAATATCAGCTGTTATTGCAGCTGTGCTTACAGGACTGTAATTTGACAATTGTTCAACTTAAAGATGCTATGAGGAGAATCTGTTTTAACTGGACCGCCTCGCCACCTTCTGGCCTGGAGTCTCTACACACTGTCTTAAAGATGTCACTTTAAACCAGGCGTGTGTTCATTTTGGAACAAATTTTCTTGGTACAAGACAACTTTTTACTGGATACAACACTACAAGGTAAGGTATATCAGTACAGTTATGTAGGGCCGTTATTTGAGACGTGACAACAAGCAAATGTAATTTTGTACAGTACGTCAGTAGCCTGCTATATGTAGCCCTACTAGCAGCCCGGTGCTAAGACATACCCGTAGGCTAACGTGTCAACAAGCAAACTGTCTGTTGATACAGTAGTTTAGTAGCTGTCTATACATAGTGCTGACAGCCTGATGCTGTGAGACATGTCTGTAATGTGTGACGTTAGTAAATCCTGGTTATGTCCTGCCAGTCATCTACCAATCAGAGCTAACGTAACCTCACTCTTCATTTTATTGATAGACTCTGAAGTTTGAACAGACCCCTGCAAAACAACTGCTGACTGTGGGTTGGAGTCAACATTAGCACAAACAGTTTAGCCCTTTTAGCCTTTAGTTCGTGCTCTATCTCTCTCCTGTTTATTTTTCTTCTGCTCTTCTGTCATTTTTCTGTCTGACAGTTAGGCTCCAGTGTCCACCATCACTACAAAATTAATAACAGAAATCATTTTCAGCTTCTCACTTTGTCAGCTGGAGTGTTGTTGTCAAAGAGACTTGGACGTGCCGTAAATTATTCCAGTCTTGCTCAACCTGACCTGAAGCTACAAAGAAGCTACAAAGCAGCATTTTGAAATAACCTACATTGGTGCTGATAATCTCATGTTGAAGGGTGGATTAAGATCAGGCATATATCTAGAAATGAGACTTTTCAAGATCACTTTCAAACTCCTTACAGCCCCTTTAAATAACAGTAACTCACTCATCAATGTCACTTTTCTTTCTTCAGCCAGTCAAAGTCGATCAAACATCTGGTATCAATTTTATAAACAACCGCTTCTATCAACTGTTTCTATGTCACCTTAAAAAAAACCCTTGAAAAAAGCAAACATGAAGCATATAGAGTAATTTATAAATAAAGGAGACTGAATATTCAACCCCAAGTGAAGAGGAAGAGATGCAGGAACCTGTTCTGTCAGCACAAAAAAATGACACCAGTGGACACAGGCCCTTAAGTAGGAGAGAGCTGAGAGAGCGTAATCATACCCCCTATTTCCTCGTTTAACTACAACTTCAAGAACTTCTGTGTCATCTTATATTAAAAGATTTGTACAACATGAAGCATTCACCAAGTCCAGTCTTACTGATGAGAATGTTGAACACAATGCAGACTTACCTTTCCTTCCACTAATCCAAAAACAATGCTGTGTTCTTCCAGCCACAGCAAGCTGGTCACAGCACTCTGCGAGAAATGTGAACATAATAGCATTTAGAGCTATACAACTCTCAGTTCACAACCTCTAACATGTTTCATATCATTTTTTAATCTTTGGCCCATTAAAAGCTCTGTGGTGTTAAAGTGTCTGCACTGTTTACTTACAGTTTGAACAAACTTGTTGCAAATTGCTTTCCTGTCTCCCCTAAAAGAAAAGAGACGACACTTGTTATATTTTCCTGCATGTTTGCACAGTGACATCAAAATCCAAATTAACTCAGGATGTAAGATAATCTTAGTTACCAGTCTTTTCCAATATTATACACAAAGATGATGTTATCAGACTGGCCGATGGCGATCTTTGTAGAGTCTGGAGAAAACACCATGTCACAGACGACGTAGCTCTGTTTTCCATACTGACGGAAGATTACAATAGTTAGTTTCATCACACAACCTGAGCTGACAAAATTGTTAAGCAATTAAAGACATAAATATATTTGGTCTTGTTTTTAGATTCTTAGATGTGAGTAACGTCGTGACTTTATTGAACAGACAATATGAGGCTATCAGACCTCCTGTCTCACCTTAGAGTCCAGAGGTTTTGTGGAGAATTTATCTCTCCTCTCTCCCTGTTCATCATATAGCAACACAACTCTGTCAGAAGTGCAAACAGCAAACTTGTTGTTATTTGGCGCCCAGGCCATGCATGTCACTTTGTCTGCATCCTCCTGTGAGAAACAGAGAAAGAGAGTGAGGAGAGAACTAGGACAGATCTAAAGTATCAAGTATCATTCTTTCATCAGTCAGTCAAGCCTAGTTTTTATCAGGCCTGTCATAAAATCAGCAAAAGCAATTTTCAAAAAGAGGCAATAAAATACAATACAGTCAAATATAATTACCAGGAATGGTAATTATGTAATTAAATCAAAATAAAAGGGTTATAAATAAGTAAAAGTATTGAAAATGAAAATTAAAAATAAGCCAGTTTTTTGTTTTTGTACACCCCACTCTGTTGTGAACAGAAAAAAAAACAGTCCAAGAGTCTGTAGCCTCTCTAAACCTGTTCAAGTCAGATCTCACGAGTTAAAATGTTGAGTTTTCTAGATCCTGGTAGAAATGTTTTCCCATTAACACCAAATAAGCAGTAAAATGGAAAAAAATGGAAATTGAAGGCCAGATCTGAGAAGAACAAGTGTTGTATTTCTGGGTCAGGATTTGGTCCAATGTGGTCAACAGGTGGCAAGAACAAAAAATAAACAAAAAAGGGTAATTGCTGGGAGGGGGATTCTTGCTTTTTCTTTCTTTCTTTCTTTATTTTTTTGCATTTAGACATAGAAAAACAGTTTTCACAATTGTGAAGCTGTCTTTGAAATGACCTAAAATTTCTGAGAAATCTGGGTAATGGCATTCTGGATCAGGACGATCAAGACAGTCTACCTAACCTCGAGGAAAATTTTGAAAATTAGAGAATTTGAATATTCACCAAAATAGTATGAATGGGGTTAAATCTTGACATTTCAGGAAAAAAAAAAAAACATCTGGAAAACCATAGCTTGTGTAAGCCAAACGTCTTCAGGTTTGAATAACAAAAATTTGTTGAAAAAAATAAAAATAAAATAAAATAATAATATTTTTTTAAAAAAACAGGAAAATTTGGTTGGTAGAATAAATGCATAGAAAGTTTTTTCTTGGAAAATTAAAAAATAAATTAACTCCTGATTTTACGAGTGAAAAGCTGTTATATGAGAAAGATCAATGAAAATGGAAGGATATCAAAAAAATTCAAGTGAATGAAATACGTCATCATACCAAACCCCAAGACGTAATATTACAAGTTTGCCAATATGAGGCATTCACTGCCCTTTCCTTAACTAGGTAACACCCTTCACCTGTCTTTATTTTATTTAACCTTTATTTTACCAGGCTGGTCCCAATGAGATTAAAAACCTCGTTTGTTGTCAAGTGAGACCTAGCCAAAACAGTCAGCAGCAAAAACACAAAGTTACAGGCAGAAAATACAAAGAAACACATTGAACACTTTCCAAAGCGCAACATTATAGATTAAGATATCCATATCTGAGTCATTCTGGTTATCAGTTCTTCAGACAGCAAAGCTAAAGCAACGACGTCCTACAGAAGAAGAGGTCCCGCCAGCGAGCAAGAGGGGTTCAAACCTTGTTCTGTCGCGAATAGAGGGTGTGCAAATATTACTAAGCCGCCACATTGACCCAGAGAAGACTATCTTTATCTTGAGTCGAGAGAAAATACAGTTAAACCATGCTGCTCTACAGTTAGCAATTAAACCCTGTCATTAAAATACACTCACCGTGGGTGTTAAAAGCGTTTTGAGATGCTTTAGCTGCATTTCCGGGATGTGTTAGGATAAACAAAGGGGGGCAGGTGCAATAGTGTTACTAAAATGAAGTTGATTTCAGGTGATTGTTATTTTTCAAACAAACAAACTCCGATTCAGCTAGCATGGAGGACATCTTTGTAGTAAACAACTGTGATCTCCTTAGTTACCGCTTGGGCGGGGGCTCATGGTGCGTTCAAAGTTACAGGAAATTTAAGAGTCCAGCCAGTTAGGTTCGTTTGTTTTGGCGAAGTGAAGATAAAGTGGGATAATACAACTACTTTCTTCAGTAAATTAGACATGCTTCCATCCATATGCGTTGATATTCATTAAATATCTCGACTTTTAAAATATCCTTGCAACCAACGTTAACCTTTCTGTGAACATGTGAGTAATCGACTAGACCGGGCTTTGTGATGCGTTTTAAAAAATGAAATATAAGCTTCTTTTACAAAAAAAATGTACGTTTTAATAAATTGGCAAAAATGCTAACAAGCCATTGAGCCACAGTTGTTGTGGCACAACTTTTGCTGTCGGCTGTTAGCTCCTACTGGCTTCTACAGGCAAAAATGCGGTGTGCATAAGTACATCTTTGTGCATACGGAGCAAAATGTGTGACACAACTGAAGAGTGATTCGGTTATTGTGTGAAAGACAATGCTTTAGCACAAACGCAGATGAAATAAGGATCATTACGTTGAAACACCAACGCTGTGTACTCGATTCCCACGGCAAGGAAAAGTGGAAAGAAAAAAAGTGGAGATGCCGGGGATTGAACCCGGGGCCTCATACATGCAAAGCATGCGCTCTACCACTGAGCTACATCCCCTTTCCGTTGGAGTACATTGAAAAATATAATAATAACACTAGGTTGATAATGTGCTGTGATTTTGGATTTGTTAGTCTGACTGTAACTTTCCCCCGACACAAAAACAAACATATCATACAGGGTATTTTTTTTTACATTTCGGTTTTTGTGTGAATGGTAATATTGGCTGGAAGTACTCATTGATTTCTTTTGTTTTACAGTTGTTAAATGGGGCAAAAGCTTTTCTGCTTCACGTGCCCACATGAGACTTGTGTGTAAGACTAAGGAAAGTATTTGATGAACCAAAGCAAATTATCTCTGTGAATGCAGCTCATAAATACTTTTTGAAGATAGTGCTCTTTGAAAGAGGTACGTTACCTCATCATCAGTTCCTTGAGCAGGTCAGAAATATCCTGTTTTAACAACACAGGTCATGGTGAGGTGAGGTTAGGTGAGGTCACATTCCCTTGCTTGAAGTAATGTAATACATCTGATAATCCATGTAGTCAGGTTGTTAATTAACTCCATATATGATAATGACAAGGTAAGCAGTGTAACTGTGTTTCGGACTGATTAATATTTCTTACTGTAAAATTGTATATGTATGTATGAAAGACAAATATGGTATGAAAAAAGTCATTTTTATCATTTATCATTCAAAGAATTTCTTTTCATGATACTTTGGGAGTAGTTTCACATTATGAACAACTCTGAAAAAATGGATAAAATTAAATATGCATGAAGACAGAAATCAAACTTAAAAACATTTTCCTCCTATTTTTTATAAATATACTTTTAAAAGTCTATGGTAACCTAATTACCTACTTCTGTGGTCACAGGACTTCACTGATAATGCATGAAAGTGGATGCTATAGACCTCCAGCTGTTGAGAAATTGTTGTTGCAGGTAAATGTTGACGTCAAAGTGGCGCCAAATGTTGTTAAGTTAATAGAAAGCATCGGAAATATGGCAATGTACCTTCAAATTAAAAGTTGTGCAGGAACAGGAACAATTATACTTTTATGAAACTATATACATAACTACTATATTGTAATTTTGTTTATAATAGATAAGTAGAATGAAAGCACAGCCAGAGCATTGTTCAGTGCTTGTGGTACTGGATATGACTTGGTATTCCTGTCCCTCTTAGACAAACTTTTGACATTATGTAGAAGGTGCACAATACCACAGGGCGTTCTGCATTCACGGACTATGAGTTATTGGTACACTGAGCCTTTTCAAGGTCACTCATTGAAATGTTTAAAAATTCACAATTTCAACCCAGAAACATTTTTTGGAGGACACAAGGAAACGCTGTACGTTTGTGACATTAAAAATAAAAAAATAATTGATTCAATTCATTTGATGATTTGTGCCAAGGCTACTAAAGTTAGTTCTTTTTCCTACGAAAAGTTAACATGCAGACTTTTGGTTCTTATATACAATGAAATTTAACCGCTGGCTACGTCAAACTCACTAATTAAAAAACAGGAAAAAAATCATAGCTGCTTATTAAACAACATCCAAACAAACTTGAAGATACATTTTAACAAAGAAAAACCAAATATTAATGACAGTTATTTACAGAGCTGTCTCAAATGTTTTTATTTACTTTTTAATCACTACATTAGGATTGGTCTCATGTTTTACCCTTTAGCATTTTTCTGAAAGGAACTGCCATCCAACATTTGTATTATATTAAAACATATACCTAAAAAGACATTAAACTGCTTTTGTGGATATATATTAAAAATCAGGGTGCCTTTGCCAGTAAAACACTGTTACACATTTTTATTGGAAGTGTTTTTTCAACAGCCATGCATACAACTTGACATCATCATATATATTTTTTTATTTTAACCATTTTATGCATTTTTATTATCCCGTTGGTCTGTTTCTCCTGTTATCAATGTTCAACTTCAGTATATTTTCCAGCGTCATGTTACCGCTTTTATTTTGAAGTTTTTAACCGGAAATGCCCTCGCTGACGCCGTTAACCTTAACGGTCCAGGCTGCGGGCCGACTTCCACACTGCGAACAGCGCGTGTGGAACACTTTGTACGCACCATCCCGTCCGATTAACCTTGAAATAATCAAACTTCAGCGACATTTTTCTCTACCCTGCCTCCTCATCTACTCCTCATTCGTCCAGACGCTGGTAGAAGCCTACCTGGTTGGGAAATCTGGTGTCAAACGGCTGTTTTTACCTCTTTGACTCATCTGCATCCTCTGCCTCCTCGCGCGGCGTGTGTTTCACGTGGAGGACGAGGTTTCATCACTTCTGTGGAACCTCCATCAGTTTCCCGGTTACTGCGGTTAGCATTAGCTGTGTCAGGGAAACATGAGTAAGATGGCAACGCTGATTTTAGAGGACGGGACGACGTTCAGAGGCCTTCTTTTTGGAGCAAATGTGTCAGTTTCGGGAGAAGTTGGTAAGAATTTTGAAGAATAAGCTAATGTATAACTTTATTCATAAGCGAGTCACTCCATAATCCACCTGCAGACGTGGCTCAATTTGGTTAAATCATTCGGTTCAAAACGCTGTGTTATGAAATACAGTTAGTCACAATCACCCACGATGGTTACTGATTGAATTGTAATGTTAAAGCGCCAAATCTAACTCATCTTTGCGGACCCCTCTCCTCTCTGCTGGATCTTGCCAAACTCCATTCAGAATCAGTCAGATACAAGCAGGGTTAGCCATCCTTGTCATCGACCATGCACACCTGTACACAAAGCTTTCATTGTCTTTCCTGGACATGACGTTTTCCGATTAAGCACCCAGCATCTTCATAACTTTCACTGCTGCTTTTAGCACTCAGCCGGATGTACCGGTATGAATGACCTACTTATTGAAAGTTGAGCTGCGTTGTTAAAAAACTTGGTTCAGCGCAGGAAATGTATGCCGAATTAAACTTTGGGCAGTTTACAATTAATTAAAACCAAAAAATTTGCTTAATATAACTAGTATTTTGCCACCTGTCACGGTTACACAAAAATGATGAAAACTTGAGTGGAGTTTGGCGGGACTTGTTTCAGGAGTTAGTCACATTCTGATGACATAATCAGGGGCCAGTTTTGGTTGGTTTTTAACAGCCTTAACTTGAAGTAACATTCAGATTCCTGTTTTTATACAAGTAAATCTTTCAAAGAAGATTTTCTTTTGATTTATTTGTTGAAAAAATCATTAATAATAAGTAAAATTTACCTCAGTAGAGGAATACTGTCTGAATCACTTGTTAGCATCCTTTGTACCAATTCATTTTTTCGCCTTAACCGTTACTCGACTGACACTGAGGGGATCCACATGACTGGATCTCACATTAATAGATTATGATGTGCTCAGTGTTTCAGACAGGCATGGTGGGCTACCCCGAGGCCTTAACCGACCCGTCCTACCGCTGCCAGCTGCTGACTCTCACCTACCCTCTGGTGGGCAACTATGGTGTCCCAAAGGACGAGGAAGGAGAGTTTGGACTTAGCAAGGTGGGACTGACATATTCTGTGATGCTTTTCAAAGTAAGAATCATTGTTTTTATACAACAGCTACTTTTGTGTGATTTCATGAGCGTTTGCTTTCTTTCTCAGTGGTTCGAGTCATCGAAGATCCACGCTGCTGCTCTGATTATTGGGGAGCTGTCAGAGAGTCCCAGTCACTGGAGCTCAGTCAAGTCCCTGGATCAGTGGCTCAAAGAGCAAGGGGTGCCTGGATTGCAAGGTCAGTAAATCCAGATATAACGTAAGAATTAAATTCATGAATCCTCAGATTTAATTTTTTTCTGCTTTCTGTGTTCTCCAGGTATTGACACTCGCCGTCTGACCAAAAAGATCAGAGAGAAGGGCACCATGTTGGGGAAGCTGGTTGTAGACGGGACCTCTGAGGCCAGTATCCCCTTTGATAACCCAGATCAAAGGAACCTGGTCCAGGAGGTCTCCATGAAGGTAACCCACCTCAAAACTTCAACCTCCTACTCCTGGACTTCTTTAAACTTCTCTTGTTTCCTTCATGCTATGACAGTTTGATTACCAGTGTGTTCTTGTCTGAAGGAACCAAAAGTTTTCAACCCCAGCGGCAGTTTGCGGATCACTGTCGTGGACTGTGGCATCAAATACAACCAGATCCGCTGCCTGGCTAAGAGAGGAGCCTGTGTGACTGTGGTACCGTGGGACCATCCGCTGGACAGCAAAGGTCCGCCACATGCTGATACATAACACAACAATTTCTCATCAAATAAGCCAGGAGTAGCCCTCAGAGGGTTAAAGAATAGAATAGCTTCTTCTATTGCATATGTTTTTACACTGCAAAAAACGAAATCTTATCAAGTGTTTTGTCTCCTTTTGAGTAAAAATTGTCTTGCTATACTCGATATGAGCCACATTCAACTGACAAGTCTAGAAAAATGTCTTGTTTCAAGTCATTTAAAGACGATAATGAGATCTGAAGTGGTCTTGAATGAGGTCTTGTGGGGGTGCTTCCTGAATATGGAATCTATGGCCTGCTGTTACAGTCTCTGTATTTCCGGAGTGAGAGCTTGGTCCGTCTTGTCAACAGTAAGTCAAACTAGTTCGCGGCCAGGGGTTTGACTCCTCCAGGGCTGCCCTTTGCCACCGACTCTGTTCATTACTGTTATGGACAGGATTTCTTGGCGCTGTCAAGTGGCAGAGGGAGTCAGGTTCGGGGGTCTCAGGATCCCATCTCTACTTTTTGTGGATGATGTGGTCCTACTGGCCTGATCGAACACTGACCTCCAGCTCACACTGGGGCAGTTTGCTGCACAGTGTGATGAAAGATGAAGATCAGCACCTCTAAGTCTGAGGCCATGGTTCTCAGTCGGAAAAGGGTGGACTGCCCACTCCAGGTTGGGAGAGAGTCTTTGCCCCAAGAAGAGGAGTTCAAGTATCTCGGGGTCTTGTTTATGAGTAAGGAGAAAGTGGAGCAAGAGATTGACGGACAAATTAGGGCGGCGTCGGCAGTGATGCGGACGCTATACCGGTCTGTTGTGGTAAAGAGAGAGCTGAGCCAGAAGGCAAGTCTCTTAATTTACAGGTCAATCTACGGTCTAACCCACACCTATGGCCATGAGCTGTGGGTAGTGACCAAAAGAAATAAAAGAATAAAGATCAAGCAGCTGAAATGAGCCTTCTCCTTAGAGATAGGGTTAGTATCTCAGACATCCAGGTAGGCCCGTAGTAGAGCCGCTGCTCCTCCGCATCCAGAGGAGCCAGAAGAGTTGGTTCGGGCATCTGGTGAGGATGCCTCCTGGACGCCTCCCTTGGGAGGTGTTTTGGGCATGAGTACCCGGGGTAGACCCAGGACATGATGGAGAGATCATATCTCTTGACTGGCCTGGGAACGCCCCAATATCCCCCCAGAGGAGCTGGTTAATGTGGCCGGGGACAGGGGTCATTGGTCTTCGCTGATTACACTGCTGCCCCCGCAACCCGGACCTGGACAAGCAGTGGAAAACAAATAATAATAATGTCTTAATACAAGAAACTTTTCTCTTGTTCCATTGGCAGATTTTGTTTGCTTGCTACAAGCAATTCAGACCTCAATTTGTCTCTAAATAACTTGAAATTTTGGATGCAGCGATCCAACTTTTCTGGTTGGGATACCCATACCTGGGCTTTGAGTATTGACCGATCCTGATCTGATACCAGTGTTGAATAATAACCTTCATTCTTTACTGTGGGATAAGACTGGTAATGTTTTGAATTAAAGACAAAAATGAGTTTATATGGAATTACTGAAGTTAATATTTATTCAAACAAGAAGTGTTAAAATGTTTAACACTAGTTTGGTTAGTGTCAAGTCTGGACTGATCCTTTCCCAGCTTTGAGGGGCTGGATCAGTGCTGATACCCCATACAAGGATGGTATGGTCTGGGCTGTTCTGGTGAATGTGGCTTATAATTAGTCCAAAAAGACATTTTCTCCTAAGTATAAGAAAAACACTTGATCAGATTTCTGTTTTTTTGCAGTGAAGTGTCTGAAAGTCAAATTATCATCATCACACTTCACAAACAGAGAACAATGAACGTTTATCAGAGGAGAGGCCTGCATTCAAAATCCTCATCCACTGCATTGAATGTCATTTTTATTATAAGAACTCCCACAAGGAGCCACAAAATGACAGCGGGGAGTCATTGTTTTGCATAATCTTCTATAAAAAGATTAAAATTGAAGAAGAAAACAAAAGGTCAGAGCGTAAAACAAAGACTTCTGTGTTATGATTCATCACAACATCAATCTTTATTTCTATGCACCAAATCACAACAGATGTTATCTCAAGATGCTCTCCAAAACAAGATAAGGATCCTCATCTCATCTTTAGCCACCATCAGCAGAGCACTTGGCAGCTTTTATCAACTTACAGTGGAGATGGAAAAGTTGATGCCGTGTTTCTTTTTTTCTAGATTTCGATGGTTTATTCATCAGTAACGGCCCCGGGGATCCTCAGCTCTGTCAGACAACCATCAACAACGTGAGGAAGGTGGTCTGCGTGGAGAGTCCAAAGCCAGTTTTTGGGATCTGCCTCGGACATCAGCTGCTCTCTTTAGTCATCGGGTCGAAGACGTACAAGATGAAGTTAGTACCTCAGAGTGAAAGCACTCACACAGCAACACGCATCCAATAATGCAAGACCTTATTGTGCAATATTTTATGATTATTTCTTTACTGGTCACAGCTTTATCTTCATTCTGTGGGATAAATAAATCAGTATATTCAAGTAAAGTGCTTCTCTACAAGCTTTAAGAAGAGTTACAGAGCTGGACAAAGACAAAAATGTGCCCTCAGTGACCTGCAGCCAGGGAGCCTCTCCGCCACCCTTCAGTCCCTGGAGATCACACACTTTCTCTGGCAGAGCTCTGATGTGAACGGCAGGTTTTTGCTGTTCTCAGCAGTCTGGTTTCTCCCGTACGAGCAGCGGGATGTCCTGGCTGCTCTTGTTATGAAAAAGATTAAACAAACAAGAAGTCGACACAAAAGGCGAGGCGGTCAGCTCCTCACTGCTCGACTCAGAAAACTACGTCTGTGAGGTCAGGGAGGTTTTCTTTCCCCTGAGACTCCACTGATGGGAGCTTTATCAGACCTGCTGTGAAGGTCACTGTACATGTTTTCTGTTTCGCTGCTGGAGTCCAGCTGCCGTCTGGAATGGGGCCACTCGCAAACATTTTCATAAAAGTCATACCAAGATTAAAGTCTGAAGTCAGGTTGTTGAAGAAAATAAACTCAGACCAGACTTTTTCCTCTTAATTCAAAAATTAAAGACTGAATTCTGAGGTCTTTTTTTATTATTTTGGGAAAAAGGTAGAATAATCCCTGAGTAATTCTCTGTAAATTGAGAGATTAAATTCAGAGTTCTGAGATGAAAGTCAGGATTTTGAGAAAAAAAAATTAAATCAATTCAGTTTTCTTCCCTGAATTCAGAGATTAAAGTCCAGAAAACTGAGAATAAAATCAGAATTTCAAATTAGGTATTACACATTTCTTTAAATTCAGAAGTTAAAGTCTGAATTCTGAGATTTGTTTTAGGATTTAAACAAAAAAAGTGAATTAATCTGATGTCTCTGTAAATTATGGGATTAAAGTCAGAATTCCAAGATTAAAGTCAGAATTTTAAGCAAAGAGTTAAATTAATTCCATTTTATTTCCTGAATTTAGAGATTTCAGTTAAGAAAACCGAGAATAGATTCGGAATTCTGAATAAGATGTAACACATTTTCACTGAATTCAGAGATTAACGTCTGAATTCTGAGATTTTAGTAGATTTTTTGATTTAAAAATAATAATAATTGGACGTCTTCTGTAAACTGAGAGATTGAAGTCAGGAGTTTGAAGAAAAAAAATGTATCAGTTTACGGTCTTTTTCATTTTCAGAGATTAGAGTTTGAATTCTGAGATTAAATTAAGAACTTTGAAGAAAACATAAATCTCTGATTTTTTTCTTTCAAATGTAGACATTTAAGTCAAAATTCTGTGATTAAAGTCAGGATTTTAAGGAAAAATTAAATCAATTCAGAGGCGTCTCCCCTGAATTCAGAGATTATAGTTCAGGGAACTGAGAATAAAGTCAGAATTTTGAATAAGAGTACACATTTTTTCCTCAATTCAGAAATAAAAGTTTGAATTCTGAGATTTGATTTAGGATTCTGAAGAAAAAGTAAAATAATCTCTAAATTCTTGTCTGTAATTTGAGAGATTTAAGTCAGAACTCTGAGATGAAGTCAGGACATTGAGGAAGAAGTTAGATTAATTCTGATTTCTTTCCTGAATTCAGAGATTTGATTTAGGAATTTGAGGAAAAAAGTAAAATAATCTCTAATTTCTTCTCTGTAATTTTAGAGATTAAGTCAGGATTTTGAGGAAAAAGTTGAATCAATTCAGTTTTTCTTCCCTAAATTTAGAGATTATAGTTAAGAAAACTGAGAATGAAATCAGTATTTGAATAAGAGAGTACACATTTTTATTTGATCCAGGGATGTAAGTCAGGATTTTGAGAATTTGTTTGAATTTTCGATTAAAAATTAAAATAATCTGGCCTCTTCAATGAAAATTTAGAGATTGAGGTCAAAATTCTGAGATTAAAGTCAGGGTTTGAGGAAAAATTAAATCAGCTCAGAGTCTTCTCCCCTGAGTTCAGAGATTATAGTTCAGAGAACTGAGAAAAAAATCTGAATTTCAAATAAAATATTACATATTTTCTTAATTCAGAGATTAACGTCTGAATTCAGAGATTTTAGTCAGGATTTTGAGAAATCAAAGAAATCAGAAAATTAAAGTTAGTATTCAGAGAATTTCATATTTTTCCTTTTGTCTTTACCATCCCGACCTCAGAAAGAACATTAAACAATCTTAACTCTTCCTACAGGTACGGAAACCGAGGCCACAACCAGCCGTGTATCCACAATGGTACAGACCGCTGCTTCATCACCAGTCAGAACCACGGGTTCGCCGTCAACCCTGACACTCTGCCCGAAGGCTGGGACGTCCTCTTCACCAACGCCAACGATCACACCAACGAGGGCATCGTGCACAGCACCAAACCTCTTTTCAGGTAAAGAAGCTTTGGGGTTCTGATGATACGGAGGGGGAACGCCAGAACTCAGAGTTTTAAACTTTCTGTGTTTCTTTGTTTTTCAGCGTCCAGTTCCATCCTGAGCACATGGCCGGTCCAACAGATCTGGTTGAACTGTTTGACGTTTTCCTCGACACTGTGAAAGAGCACAAGGAGGGAAAATCTTCCAAGACTGGTAAGACGAACAAAAGTGTTCTAAGCAAGATGATTTTTATCATTGTCATTTTCCTGTTTCTCTCTTTATTTGTAAAAAACACATAAGATTGTAAATGTATAAATAGAGTTGAGGCATTTAGGAATTCTTCATGTGATTTTCTCCAGTGAAGCAGCGTCTGATGGATCACCTCACCTTCCCAAACTCCCCAAAGCCAGAAGAGATGGTCCGACCCAGGAAGGTCCTCATCCTGGGCTCTGGAGGACTGTCCATCGGCCAGGCTGGAGAGTTTGACTACTCTGGGTCTCAGGTCTGATTGAATAGTGAAATTTGAAGCCAGATTTTGCTGAAATGTCTGCTTCTATCATATTTACTGGACTGAGTTTATTTCATGTCATATGTTTCCTTTTTCAGGCTATTAAAGCTCTAAAGGAAGAGAATATCCAGACTGTGCTCATCAACCCAAACATCGCCACAGTCCAGACCTCTAAAGGCCTGGCGGACAAAGTCTACTTCCTACCAATCACTGCGGAGTATGTCACTCAGGTACTGATGATCTCATCTGAAAGAGTGTCAAAAGAATGAACGGATAACGTTAAACAATGTGTTTACACTGCCTGGTTTCCCATTCCCCAAATTTAATCTTCAGGTGATAAAGAACGAGCGCCCAGACGGCGTGCTCCTCACGTTTGGTGGTCAGACAGCTCTGAACTGCGGCGTGGAGCTGACGAAGTTGGGCGTGCTGGAGAAGTATAAGGTCAAAGTTCTGGGAACACCGGTGGCGTCCATCGAAATGACTGAAGACAGGAAGATCTTTGTGGAGAAGATGGAAGAAATCAACGAGCATGTTGCGCCGAGTGAAGCTGCGCTGTCTGTGGAGCAGGTGAGGAGACCTGTCCCTTTAAGAATAAGCATCCTGGATTCCCTCTCTCTTTTATGTTTTGTAATAAATCTTTTGTAAACTTTTTATCTAGGCTGTAGCAGCTGCAGAGCGTCTGGGCTACCCCGTTCTGGTGCGCTCAGCGTTTGCCCTCGGTGGTCTTGGATCAGGTTTCGCCAACAACAGAGAGGAGCTGACTTCTCTGGTCACCTCAGCGTTCGCCCACACCTCTCAGGTGCTGGTGGACAAATCCCTGAAAGGCTGGAAGGAGATCGAGTACGAGGTGGTCCGGGATGCCTACGACAACTGTGTCACAGTGAGTGGAAGAGCAGAGTCAGGTCTGCTCAAGTTCGTTTAGTGAAAAGTGTTGGTATGTAATTAAGTGTAGTTATCTGGTCAGATTTAGTAGACACTCAATACTCAGTGCCTTCTTCTTTCAGGTGTGTAATATGGAGAATATTGACCCTCTGGGCATCCATACTGGGGAGTCTATTGTGGTGGCGCCCAGTCAAACGTTAAACGACCATGAATACAACATGCTGAGGAACACGGCCATCAAAGTCATCAGGCACCTCGGCATCGTGGGAGAGTGCAACATCCAGTACGCTCTGAACCCAGAGTCTGAACAGGTAGAAGGGTTAAAAATCACACCATGCTTAATAAACACATCGTAGTTCTCACTAACACACATTCAAAGATTTTCAAATGACCTTATTTTTAAAAATTGAGTTTATTTGATGTTTTTTTTTTTGCAGTACTACATCATCGAGGTGAACGCTCGTCTGTCTAGGAGTTCAGCTCTGGCCAGTAAAGCCACAGGTTATCCTCTCGCATATGTAGCAGCTAAACTCGGCCTGGGGATCCCACTGCCACAGCTTAAGTATGTCTTTAGGATGAGTTATAAAACATATTTTATTTTATTTGAAAAGAGGGGATTCCAACTTGATATTCAAAGTAAGGGCCTGTGTCCACTGACAGCACCCATGACCTCAGTATGATAGTTTGCATCTCATTACTTCCCTTAATCAAGACTACTGAGCCTGTTTCAAATTCCCCTGTATGCATCTGGTCGTTTTAATTCCTCTATTACAATTACATAATTAAACAATTGAAAAAAAAACATCAAAAAAATGATAGAACTAGCAGCAGCTCCAAATCTTGATGCTTAGGTCACTTGAGATGCTAAGCACTGAAAACACTGTGCTGTATCTGTTTTGGAAAGAAAACAGGTGCTGCAAGTGAAAAATTAAAAGAAGTAGACAAAAGTGGACACAAGCCCTTCATGTCTTTTACCTAGATCAGTGGTTCCCAACCTTGACGGAGGCCATACCCCCCCAATCAGGATGAAGTTTAACCACACAGAGTGACAGGTCAAGTCAAACTTTATTTATGTGGCACATTCTAAAACAAATACAGCTGACCAATAAAACACAATGTAAAGAAATACAATCAATAAAAACACATGGTCAATAAAAACAGAAGATAGATAAAAAGCAGAATGAAAAAGGCCACAATAAATAAAAGCAACATAAAATGTTGGGTGTCTCTCCTACTCTGTATTTGAAGCCAGGGCAAAAAGGTGTGTCTTAAGAAGTGATTTAAAGATGTCAGGAGTCTGTGCCGTCCTGATGTTAAAGGCAGACTGTTCCAAAGTGGTGGAGCAGACTAACAACACAATGTTATACTGGATCCTAAAGCCGACAGGAAGTCACCAAGGGGGTCTGCTTGTGCTGACTTTATTTATGGATAAAGAGTTGTATGTGAACATGCATCTATAAACACTGATAAATGATCAAAGTAAGCACAGAATAGATTTTCTCCAGTAACTGTGTGTTTTATGAGCGTAACTCGGTTAAAGAGAGCTGAGAATTGTAAACAGCAAACCCACCCGAGCTCTGTCTTTTATTGGATTAGACCCCAGGATATGATCCTAACATTAGGGTAAATTTGGTCAAAAGAGAACAGAGAGAGAGATGATGTGGTTTTCTCCCGGGCAGCGTCAGGTGAAGACATGTTAATGACGTTCTTGAAATTTTTGATCACGTGGGTAGGGATAGGTACCTTTCACATCTGAAACGATATGGCACCGATGCCCAGTACCTGGCAATTGGTACGGGTACTTAATGGTACCAATTTTTGGTACTTTTTTTATTAATGTGATAAAAAATGATTAGTTTGTTTAAAAGTAAAGTATATATTTTTTTTCAATTTAACATATTTTTTATTCTTTAATATATAACCTTGCAATGCTGTGTTCACGTCCAGCATTGAAAATCACCTACTCTTCCACTCCCTCACAGTCACAAGGATGCATTTAGGTACCTAAACATGGTACCTTTTGGTTCTACGTGAATCAGTACCTGGTACTTTTGACAGAATTCGGTCGGTACCTATAAAAGTACCCAACTTGGTAACCATCCCTACATGTGTGTGACCCCTTTACAATATAATTTATACTTAAAACATCTGAAAAAGGCATAATTCTGAAGTCGTAGGGGTTTCTATTTTGGCCTTGACACCCTGCCATATTTTGAGTTCTCAGAGCACTTTTTCTATATTAACGTTTGAACATAAATAGAATAGAATAGAATAGAAATAGAAATAGAAATACTTTATTTATCCCCGAGGGGAAATTCAGGAGTCACCGCAGCATTTAAGAAAACAAAAGTAAGAAAGTGTATAGAGGACTGAATTTGTTGCAGGAGAAACACAATGGAAGCTCCACAGTTGCTAATAGAGCATCTGTAACATGGAGCAACATTTTTATTTATGTATAATTGCATCCCCGCCCTCACAAAAATCACACTATTTGGAAATGATTTGATGGCCCACTTGCAATACCTTCGCAGCCCACAGGTTGGGAATCACTAACCTAGATTAGTATGTAATGTGCTTTAAAGCTCATTCAAATCCAGCACTGATATTAACCACTCTGGCTTCTTCATATATTATGATTTAGTAGTTTCAAATCTTATTGTGTGTTTTCTGCAGAAACTCTGTCACCAACTCAACCACGGCGAACTTTGAGCCCAGTTTGGATTACTGTGTAGTGAAGGTTCCTCGCTGGGATCTCAGCAAGTTCCTCAGAGTTTCCACCAAGATCGGCAGCTCCATGAAGAGTGTTGGTAAGAGACAGAGACAGCACTGGGTTTTTATTTCTGCGTCTGTTTTCCTTGACTGTGGCCAGGTGATGATAAAGCTGTGATGTGTATAACCAGACGCTAACTCCTGTCTGTCCTTTAGGTGAGGTGATGGCTATCGGCCGCAGCTTTGAGGAGGCCTTTCAGAAAGCTCTGAGGATGGTGGATGAGAACTGCGTTGGCTTCGATCACACCATCAAGCCCGTCTCTGAAAAGGTTGTTGGATTATTTCCCTTCTCATGTACAGTATCATTCACTGTAACAGTCACACTTGGCTGATGACACTCTGCTCTCTCTTCCTGCCCTCCAGGAGCTGCAGACTCCCACCGATAAGCGAATCTTCGTCCTGGCGGCGGCCCTCAAAGCCGGCTACACAGTGGATCAGCTGTACGAGCTCACAAAAATCGACCGCTGGTTTCTGCACAAGATGAAGAACATTGCTGACCACGAGAAGCTCATGGAGACGTACAGCCAGGTGAGTCTGACAATCAAGAGCTATAAAAGACAAAAAACAAGCTGCTGTGTTTTCTTGGTTTGTGATTTTTTTATTGCTCTCACCAGGATGAGAGCAAAATGCCTCCAGAGGTGATGAGAAAGGCCAAACAGCTCGGGTTCTCAGACAAGCAGATCGCTCTGGCCGTGCAGAGGTGAGAAAGAAAGATGATATGAACATGAGGACACAACATCTGGTTATTTTTAGGCAAGATGTTGTTTCATTTCAGCTCTAAGATTCTTGGTTTTCTCTCCTGCAGCACAGAGCTCGTGGTAAGAAAGCTGCGTCACGATTGGTCCATCCTCCCTGTAGTGAAGCAGATCGATACAGTAGCCGCTGAGTGGCCCGCCTTCACAAACTACCTGTATCTGACGTACCACGGCACGGAGGACGACCTGAACTTCAACGAGCAGCACATCATGGTGATCGGCTCCGGCGTGTACCGCATTGGAAGCAGCGTGGAGTTTGATTGGTGTGCGGTCGGCTGCATCACAGAGCTGAGGAAGGTGAGTACAGCGAAGTCTCAGGATACTGCAGCTGTTTGGTCTCTTAGATCTGTATCACTAAAAGTTTCTTTAAGTTTGAAATTAAGTCCAACGTGTTTTTTTGAATTTATCATCATAATTATCTTGTCTTTGCATTTCACTCTCATTTTAGATGTGTTACAAGACCATCATGGTAAACTACAACCCAGAGACAGTCAGCACAGACTACGACATGTGTGACCGCCTCTACTTTGATGAGATCTCCTTCGAGGTGAGACTCTGCGATCAACTCAGAGCTCTTCTTCTGGCTTACAAAATATTGATAAAAATGGCTCCTCCCTACCTGGGGTCCCTCGTCCAGGTGTACACTCCTTCTCGCCCACTACACTCTGTTTGTGAAAGACGCCTGGTGCTCCCAGCCTAGCACGGCTCCAAATCTCTAGCCAGACTCTTCTCCTCTGTTGTTCCCAATTGGTGGAATGAATTACCTAACTCTACACGATCCACAGAGTCCCTTTCTACTTTAAGAGATGTCTGAAGACTCATCTGTTCAGGGAGCATTTAGGCCTTTAACCTGACCCTTCTCCTCTTTGTCCTCAGGGTTAGAATGAGTCAGAAGGTCTCCGACCCAGCTCTTAGTCAATATTGAGCATTCGGTAGGTTTCTCAGCCTTAGGAAGAGGACACCTTCCAGCAAGAGCTAGAAGGTGCTCTCGGCCTTCAGCCTTCGGCAAATTAACCCCCCACAAACACTCTCTAGCACCACCAAGAGGTGAAACCAACGCCAAAATGTTCATCTCATTGAGACGCACAAAGAAGGTTAGAGGTATTTTTGGCCTATCTCGAACAAGAAGCCGGCAATTTGCCTTTCAAAATAACAGGGTGTCCGTTGGTTCTTAAAAAATATTAAAAGTTGATAAATCAATTTTGGGAAACTTAAGGCCCTTAAAAAGTATTAAAAGTCTTAATTGTGGTTTTATGAGGCATTACATTTTATAGGTATTCAAGCTTTGACTCCAAAAATATCCATGAATATTTATTTTCCTCCTTGCGACTGTCCCCTGATAGGGACGTTAAACATTCAGCTGATAAAGTTCTAAAATAGAATAGAATAGAGTAGAATAGAATTACTTTATTGCTCCCAACTGGGAAATTGTTGTGTTGACAGCAGAAATTGACGGAGTCAGAATACAAAAATAAAAAAGAAGAAAAGAAAAGAAATACATAAAGACTCTAGTTACAATATGATACAACAATCAAGATTGTGAGAGGTATTTACACTAGCTATAAATTAATATCACTACTAGTTTAAAATTAAATACAACATTAAAGCAAATCACACAATCTCAGGCCCATGCCCTAAATTTTGAAAATGATGAAATAATTTCTCGGGTTTTTTTTTAGCAAGTTGCCCTTGAATAACTGCTGTTACTTGTTGTGGGAGGGTTGATAAACCTGCCTTTAGTTTCATTTATTCTTTCAAGCTTTATTCCTCCTCAGCTTACGTAATTTCTGTAAAAATGCAAACTAAAACTGAAAGTGGTGATAAAGTCTTTAAACTTTTTGGAAGGTTTTTTAAAAAGTCTTAAAAGGGTATTAAAATCAACTTCAGGATTTTAGCATATACTCTGAATAAGATTTCGCCGCATTTTTACCCTTTCTGCAAAAATTATCTCCTCCAAAACCATAAATTGTATTGGTTTGAAATCGCTTAGATGACAGACTAGACCCTGCTCTACAAAAGTTCTTGTGGAGGTTGTTATTTTGGACCCAGTTTTTAAATGGCCAGCCTCCAAAGTCGGCAAACCTCAAAGAAGCCCCCTCGGCTCCTTCCATGTAAACAGATGGGATTTTTCATTCCTGACCGTGAAGGCTGCCGCATTCGGGCCTCTAGACAAAAAAGTGAAAGTTGTACAGCTTCAAAAATGCTATGAATGAATTCCTGACAAAATTTCCTACAAAATGTTATGTTTTTACACAGATCACGTCAACATTCTGGCCTATATGACGAGTTGTTTGTAAACTTTTGTGAATTTGAATCCTCCCCCTGCTGTGATGATGTCACACACTGATGAGGAGTTCCGTGCAGCTGGTCATGTGACTCAGCAGAGGAAATGATACATAGTATCAACTGCTATAGCTCTGAGAGAGCCAGAAAGGGATGAAACTCTAACAGTGGAGGGGTAACAGGTATGACGAATCCTTAAAAGCCCTGTGAGGACTTAATAAGTGATCTTGAAATAGTCTCATTTTTATATATTTTCCTTCTCATAATCTCTGATTTAAAATTAGATTATCAGATCAAACTGGTTATTTCTAAATGATGTTTCTCAGGTGGTGATGGATATCTATGAGAGGGAAAACCCAGACGGCATCATCCTCTCTATGGGAGGTCAGCTGCCCAACAACATCGCCATGTCGCTGCACCGCCAGCAGTGCCGGATCCTGGGAACGTCCCCTGAGTTCATCGACTCGGCAGAGAACAGGTTCAAGTTCTCCAGGATGCTCGATACTATCGGGATCAGCCAGCCGCAGTGGAAGGAGCTCTCTGACACCGAGGTACGACAGGATTGACTGTTTCATTGAATTTTGTCAACAAAAATGAGTATTTGCATTTCTTTTAATGTTCCTTGTCATTTTTTTCTCTCGCAGTCTGCTGTTAAGTTTTGTGAGACAGTGGGTTACCCCTGCCTAGTTCGTCCGTCTTACGTCCTCAGCGGAGCAGCCATGAACGTTGCCTACAGTGACAGTGACCTGGAGAAATACCTGAGCAGTGCTGTAGCTGTCTCTAAGGAACACCCCGTTGTCATCTCCAAATTCATACAGGAAGCCAAGGTAGGGAAAAGACTCAACCCCTTCTTTCTAAAACCATTCAGTGGAGTTTTTCTCTGTGTCGTAACGCTTTCCCCTTTTAAAACATCAGGAGATAGATGTGGACGCTGTGGCCTGTGACGGAGTTGTGCTGGCCATCGCCGTGTCTGAACACGTGGAAAACGCTGGAGTTCACTCAGGTGACGCCACACTGGTGACGCCACCGCAGGATCTCAATCAGAAGACGATCGATAGGATAAGAATGATTGTGCACTCCATTGGCCAGGAGCTGCAGGTTACTGGACCTTTCAACCTGCAGCTGATCGCTAAGGTGAGAATCCTTCTGGAGATTCTATACGCCGAAAAACTGAAGTCTTATCAAGTGTTTTGTCTTAGTTTCAGCAGAAAATGTCTTTTTAGACTCAATCCGAGCCATATTCACCTGATCAGTCCAGAAAAAAAGTTTTATTTTAAGATATTTAAAGAGAAAAATTAGGTCTAAATTGCTTCTAACTAGTTAAAAAAAATCTGCCAATGGAACAAGAGAAAAGTTACTCTGGACTGTCCAGTTGTATGTGACTCATATCGAGTATAATAAGACAATTTTTACTTGAAATATGACAAAAACACTTGAAGATTTCAGTTTTCTGCAGTGTAATGTTTGAGAGAGGGGGGAGAAATGTAAAAAAAACTGCTGCTGTAATCAAAGATCCACATTAAAAAGTGAAATAAAGAAATTAAATCTTTCATTTTAAAAATATAGAATGTTTTTTTTCCACCAATGTGCGACTAGGTTATCAAAATAAGTATTGGTTCAAGAAAAGCCCCCATGATGAAATAACTATTTAAATTTATTTCAGAGACAATAAAAAATCATATTAAAAAGTTTTAAAAACTTCTTAGTTTCTTTTTTCTGTTTCCATGTAAGGGTTGTAATCCTGTGATTGTTTTTTCCTCAGGATGACCAACTGAAGGTGATCGAGTGCAACGTCAGAGTCTCCCGCTCCTTCCCCTTCGTATCAAAAACCCTTGGCGTGGATCTTGTCGCTCTCGCCACTCAGGCCATTGTTGGAGAGGAAGTGGAGACTGTGGGCCTCATGAGGGGGAAAGGGATCGTTGGAGTCAAGGTAAAAATGAAGCTTTGTTCAGAAATTTAATCTGACATAACTTTCATTCATCAGTTGAGTTTGAGCACTCTTCCTGAAAACATGACACACGTTCCTCCTCCAGGTTCCTCAGTTCTCCTTCTCTCGTCTGGCTGGAGCTGACGTGGTCCTTGGGGTGGAGATGACCAGCACGGGAGAGGTGGCGTGTTTTGGGGAGAACAGATATGAGGCGTACCTCAAAGCGATGCTCTCCACAGGCTTCAAAATCCCCAAAAAGAACATCCTGCTCTCCATCGGCAGCTACAAGGTACTGACACAGACACTAAACTCTTTTTGACTCTGAGGTATCAACATACACTGCAAAAGACTGAAATCTGATCATGTTTTTGTCTTATTTTAGGTAAAATTGTCTTACTACACTGGATATGAACCCCATTCGACTTATTAGTCTAGAAAAAAGTTCTTGTTTTAAGTATTTTAAAGGCGCTGTGAGGAGTTTGAAAGTGATCTTGAAAAAGTCTCCCTTCTAGATATATGCCAGATCATAATCCACACTTTAAAATGAGATTATCAGCACCAATATCCCTGGTCTCAGGTTATCTTAAATTGCTACGTCTTAGCTTCCAGTTCAGGTCCTCCAAGACCAGATTGATGTACGGCACGTCTAGATCTCTATGACAACACCACGCTGGCTGTCAAAGTTTAGTGGAGAGAAGAGATAAAACACAGAGATCTGTGTTTTTCTCTGCTGAAAACTTTACTTGTTGTCACATTAGCCTACAGATAGGCCCGCGCACCGGGCTGACGATAGCACTACATATAGCTGGCTGCTACATTTGTTTGATGTCACGTTTCAAACCGTAATGCTACGTAACTGTACTGATAAATACCTTACTTCGGCGCTTTGTATCCAGTAAAAAGTTGTCTTGAACAAACAAAGTTTGTTTTGATCCGATCTCCATTTAATTCCAAAACAAACACACGCTTCACTAAAGTAATTTACGTCAGTGTGCAAAGACTCTAGGCCACAAGGTGTTGAGAGAGTGCAATTAAAACAGATCCTCCTCATAGCATCTTTAAAGACAAAAATAAGGTCTGAATTGCTTTAACAAGTAAAATAAAATCTGCCAATGGAATATGTTAGAAAATTTGCTTTAAACTAGAATGATGTCTTAGTACAAGTAATTATTCTCTTTCCATTGTCAGATTTTTGTTTTACTTGTTATAAGCAATTCAGGACTCATATTGCCTTTAAATAACTTGAAATAAGACATTTTCTGGACTGGTCAGGTGAATGTGGCTCATATTAAGTCTGAAAAAGTCATTTTCCTCTGAAAAATAGACGAAACACTTGATAAGATTTCAGTTTTACCCAGCACCAGTACATCTGGCTTTAAGAGGTCAGATTATTCAGAAAGATATGTGATGAATCATTTCATATTTTAACCACAATTATTTGACGTAAAAGAAAGAAAGAGCTTGTTTCTTTTAATTTGGATGAAATCCCTAGTTATCGTTTTGCTTCATGTGTTCACAGAATAAGAGCGAGCTGCTGCAAACTGTTCAAGCTCTGGAGTCTCTGGGTTACGATCTGTACGCCAGCCTGGGTACTGCTGACTTCTACACCGAGCATGGAGTCAAGGTAAATGAAAAGTAACATCAAGAGGACTAACCAGGCATCAGAAATACAATCTGATTTTTGTATTTTCTGACCTCTTTGTTTGATCCTGTCCTCTGTCAGGTGACAGCGGTGGATTGGCCGTTTGAGGAGGACGACAGTGAGTGTCCCACTAAAGAGAAGCAGCGCAGCATCATGAACTATTTGGAGGAAAACCACTTTGATCTGGTCATCAACCTGTCCATGAGGAACAGCGGAGGTCGCAGGCTCTCCTCCTTTGTCACCAAGGGTTACCGGACGAGACGCATGGCCATCGACTACTCTGTGCCGCTCATCATCGACATCAAGTGCACCAAGCTCTTTGTGCAGGTCAGACATGATGTTATATTTATTTCACCATTCTGTTATATTTTTACTTTAACTGATATAATATAACTAACATGAGGTAATGTGCTTTAGGCTCTGCGTCAGATTGGCAGGAAGCCGCCTGTGAAAACTCACATTGACAGCATGGCGTCCCAGACACTTGTCCGTCTGCCCGGTGAGTCACTGATTTATTTTTCAGGCTGATAATTTGATAAAACACAAAGCAGGCATCAGCATTGGCACCAGTCTTCTGCATCATAGCTTCTATTTAACAACAATGCATTATGGGAAACTTATAAATCTATCTTTTATCATTAATGCTCAGGTCTTATCGATGTGCACGTTCACCTGCGTGAGCCTGGAGCCACACATAAAGAGGACTTCTCCTCGGGTACAGCTGCAGCTCTGGCCGGAGGCGTCACCATGGTGTGTGCGATGCCAAACACTTCCCCTGCTGTCACCGACCCCAGCACGCTGGCTCTGGTTCAGAAGGTACACCAAGTCTTCTTTGTTTGAATCATGTTTGAATCAGATGACACCGTTCTGGTTTGTAGGTTAAATTTTATTGAAGTGTTGGATGTTAAACTTTGTTTGATGTTGAATCCTCAGCTGGCTAAAGCAGGCTGCCGCTGTGACTACGCCCTGTACCTGGGTGCTGCTTCAGACAACGCCGCCATCCTGCCGTCCATCGCTAACCAGGCGGCGGGTTTGAAGATGTATCTGAACGACACGTACTCCACCCTGAAGATGGACAACGTCTCTCTCTGGATGGAGGTAGGCAACGCACACCTCTCTTAAGCCGCGTTTCCACCAAGCAGACCGGTTCAGTTCATCTCGGTACGGTGCGCTTTTTGCGGCGTTTCCACTGACTCATCCCGGGACAGATCCTTAAAAACCGAGATGACCCGACCTACTTTTTTGGGACCCTTTCGTATGGGTGCCGGACTGAACTGATCCGCTCTCGGAAGGTGTAGCAACAACACTGCAGACCGTTGATTAGTCAAAAGAATCGTCACTTACCCTGACAGCGGCTGCATTTCTCCTGGCGGCACACAGACTTCTCTGAAACGAAGCTTGATTGCACTTTGTATCAAAGAACTACATGCCAATCACAAAGAGGACGAAATGCTGCATGTCTTCTATCTGTGCTCTTTGTTTACTGTGTCGCGTTTTTCTTTGTTGGATTTAATAGCGGGGTAAACTGCTACAGCGTCGCGCTATTGTTAAACAGCTGCAGCTTCCGGCATCCGGCTTACACCCCGCCCACCAGGAGAGGGCACAGTTTGCTGTGGTAACTCAAGCGGGATCAGGCTTAACTGTACCAAACCGTCCCAAACCGTACTGAACTGACCCAAACTACTTGGTGGAAACGCAGCTGTATTGATATTTCTCTAACACAGCACTATGTATAGTAGAGGCGACTTCAACTAAGGATTTCCATCTAGGAAAGGGACGCGGGAAAGGGCTGCAATCAAAGTGAAAAAAAATGTGGATTTACAAATCTTAGATTATTTTTTTAATCACCTGACAGCACTAATCTATACATATTTTTTATGTGCACAACACTAACTTTTTCTGTTTCTGTTGGCAGCACTTTGAGAAGTGGCCCAAGCAAATGCCGATTGTTGCTCACGCTGAAAAGCAAACAGTTGCTGCAATCCTGATGGTGGCTCAGCTCTACCAGAGGCCGGTCCACATCTGCCACATTGCCAAGAAGGAGGAGGTAAGAAACAGATCGTTTTACCTGCATGTTTTTGTATCCGTGAGAGAAAACGAATGATGCCAAAGCATACAGTACAAAAACAAAAAAAATAGAAATATCCTGGAAGACTTACTTTAGGGCATATTTAGGCCTTAACAAGTGCATGAATGTCAGCTATGGTTTTATATAAACTGAAAAAGGTTTCTCTTTCTTTCTTTTCCAGATCCTGATCATCCGGGCAGCTAAGCAGAAAGGTATCCAGGTCACATGTGAGGTGGCGCCTCATCACCTCTTCCTCTGTGAGGACAACTTGGCAGACATCGGAGATGGACGGGCGCAGGTCCGACCCATGCTGGGGACAAGAGAGGACATGGAGTCTCTGTGGGAAAACCTGGACATTATTGACTGCTTTGCCACAGATCACGGTCAGTAATCAAACATCCTGTGTGTTTAATAGCAGCTGCACAGAGACAAAAAAAACGATGAAAAGAGAGAAGAGCTCATTTATCAGGTTTAAAGTTAACTGTTGATCAAAGAAAGTCACATGATGACCATATCTCCCTTCTCCATTATCAGCTCCTCACTCAGTGGAAGAGAAAAGCGGAGAGCGTCCTCCTCCAGGATACCCTGGTCTGGAGACGATGCTGCCGCTGCTGCTGACCGCCGTCAGTGATGGACGTCTCACTCTGGATGACATCATCAGGCGTCTCTACGACAACCCACGCAGGATCTTTAACCTACCCGCCCAGGAAAACACCTACGTAGAGGTAGACACACACACACACGATCAAAGATTATTTTGTGCTGATCAAAGACTTATCCCTCTATATGTTTCATACTAAATCATCTTTCTGTGTCCCTCAGGTGGACCTGGAGCAGGAGTGGGTGATTCCTCAGGCTATGCAGTTCACAAAGTCCAAGTGGACTCCTTTCCAGGGTCTGAGAGTGAAGGGTAAAGTCCTCCGTGTGGTTCTGAGAGGAGAGGTGGCTTATATCGACGGCCAGGTGAGAAACTAAACTATTATATGATCTTTTTGTTGTTGTTTTGGTGAATGAGTAAAAAAACCCTTCGTTATAGTGATCATTTTACAGTTTGACACTTTTAAGAGTCTATAAAACCCGCTTCAATTTGTGATTATGTTCCAAAACTCAACTTTATTTTTCAGTTAGAAACTTTATCTCAAAGCATCAGTGCAGACACAGGAACTAGCCAGATAGACTTGTTAGCCATGTCTGTGAATAGCATGATGCTACTGTGCCTTCTAGTATTCCCTCTGTTGCTGGGTTAGCATGGCTAGCTCGTCCATCTTATTGGAGATATATCTTACGTTCCCAATAACGATCGGTGGAAGGGCAGGTCCATGTTGTCGCTTCTTAGCTCACACCTGAGAACCAGCACGTCGTCCTCACCTCCTTCTCCTCAGTTTGTGGGGAAACATCTGGCCTTGCACCAGTTAGCATTGACATGCTACAGGCTGCTAACAGCTGATTTCACATGAAAACAATGCAGCCATGGTTACATGTAGGATCTCCAGACAAACACAGGTGAAAAGCAGTAAAAAAAGACAAAATCAGATAAAAAAGTGTGACGAATATAAAAGAAAAAGTGCAATAGATGGTGTTCCCATAAAAATGTGTTTAAGTTCTAAGTTTGTTTGACATGTGTCAGGATATTTCGGTGTTTAAATTATAGCTTCAGTCTTTTTTTTCTCTCTCAGGTTTTGGTTCCTCCAGGTTACGGTGAAGATGTGAAGACCTGGCCCACTGCTTCCATCCATCCTCCTGATATGGTCAAAGAGAGTCCGAGGGTATTCAGAATGGATGATGTAATATTTACAAAAAAAAAAAAAAAGAAATGGTTACACAAACTCAAGAATTCCAAATGAATAATGACTTCCTAATACTTTGAATCTGTTAGCACATTGTTTGCATTATTCATAGTTCTTCTTTTCTTTCTTTGTATCGTAGACCCCAGAGCGCCCACGTCCCACTCCTCCCAGAGAAGGTCCTGTCCGAACCCGAGCACCCAGCCCACGACGATCAGGAGAGAGCAGATACCTGCTGCCACCTCGCATCCACCGCTCCTCTGATCCTGGTCTGCCACCAGGTACTACAACTCCCATGATGCTACTGCTCTTTTCTTTCAGAGTGACTCAGCCCAATCTGTCAAATCAAAACTTCTTCCTACATTCCAAATGTATCAGAAAAGATCAGACTTCTGAATATATTTTCTGCCTTTATCGAATTAAACTGTCGATGTATTGTTATAACTAACTGGTGTGTGATGCTACTTCGATCTCTGCAGAGATGGTCATGCTCCCACCGAGCGGTGCCGGTGATGGTTACAGCCACCCTCCTCCTCTGTCCAGGCTGCTCTCTCCTCAGGCAGCACCGGGACAGTTAGCTATTGGACAGGTGTCCCACCTTCAGACCTCGCCTCTGCTGCACCCACTCGTGGGCCAGCACGTCCTGTCTGTCAGACAGTTCAGCAAAGAGCAGGTACGCCTACAGATATGAACATGAATAAGCAGGCAACACTTGATGAGACATCATCTTGTAATAACTGAGAAAAGAGTTGTTAAATTTTTTTTTTTTTTCATTGTTTCAGATGTCTCACCTCTTTAACGTTGCCCACACTCTTCGTCTGATGGTTCAGAAGGAGCGAAGCCTGGACATCCTAAAGGTATTTTATTTTCCTTCCTCTAAAAAAGCAGCTGACAGTTTATCTGCCTTGAGCTCAGCTGAAGAATGTGTCTTTTTTTCCATCCAGGGTAAAGTGATGGCGTCCATGTTCTACGAGGTCAGTACTCGTACCAGCAGCTCCTTTGCGGCGGCTATGCAGCGTCTGGGCGGCTCGGTCGTTCACTTCTGTGAGTCTACATCGTCAACGCAGAAAGGAGAATCTCTGGCCGACTCCGTCCAGACGATGAGCTGCTACGCCGACGTTCTGGTGCTGAGACATCCCACGCCTGGAGCTGTGGAGGTGGGTGTTACACAGCCTTTGCTTTTTGTTTAGACAAGGAGCTTTCTTCTTCTAGCTTTATCGCTTCTTACTGTTTTTTCAAACATATTATGTCATGATCACACCTGCTCTTAAGTTCTTGTGCTGATTTCCATTCAGTTAATTATCTTTTAATTTATTAAAGTCTATTTTTTCCCTGTCATTGTGATATATCATAAACATCAGGGGTCGGATAGAAAATGGAAAATTGATATATCAGGAATTTTTTGTTTGACAATATCAAAATTGGGATTCTTTGTCAAAAAATCTTTTTTTTTTCCAAATTCAAATTCTTCATTTCAGTCTTTGTTTATAAACTGGACTTGTAAAAAGTTACCACTTTTCTCCAGCAGAGGGTGATATGTTTCTCTCTGACTCACGTGATGTATATATTATGGGAAATATGGCTCCTGATATAGTCTGTAGACATTATCATCATTTAACTTTTTCACATGGTCTGGTATTAAAAAAGCAAACTAAAAATCCTCCAAATCTTAAATATCGAAGAATCACAATTTAAATCAAATCGGCACCCCAAAAATTGTGATAGAATATTTAAATTGAACCAGAAACCCTGAAAACTTTAACCTAAGCTTCAATTTTGAAGGACAAGACAAGAAATTAACACTGTTGAAAATAACATATTTTGTGGTTCAATCACACCCAACATTGTTGAGTTTACCTCTGGTGACCCCTAGTGGTTGTGCTTAGCCACAACACAAAGTTGACCTTTTAAATTTCTGTATCTGGTGTCTGTTTTTTTTTTGTAAAGTTACAAATTTATAGGTATTTAACTTTTATTAGTGCTGTTCTGTAAATAGTCTCTCTGTTTACCTCAGAGTGCATCTCGTCACTGCCGTAAGCCAGTGATCAATGCTGGAGATGGCGTTGGCGAGCATCCAACACAAGCTCTTCTGGACGTCTTCACCATCAGGGAAGAGCTGGGAACGGTCAACGGCATGACGGTTAGTGTCAGAAACACAATTCATGTAATGAACTCATCATGATTGACTGATTGATCATGAACAAATCTGAATCTGTGCTACTCTCAGATCACTATGGTCGGCGATCTGAAACACGGCCGCACAGTCCATTCCCTCGCCAAACTGCTGACACAGTACCGCATCACACTGCGCTATGTGGCTCCCAAGAATCTCCACATGCCTGCAGAGATCATCGACTATGTGGCCTCAAAGGGCATCAAGCAGGTGAGAACGAAGCAGTGTTGATCAAAAAACTTCTCTGAAAGGTTTACACAACTTGAAATGAAAATTGAAAATTAGCGTATGGATCTTTCTAGTCAGAGTAAATTCCAACTTGTATTTGTATTTGCAGGAGGAGTTTGACAGCATTGAGGAGGCTCTTCCTGAGACTGATGTCCTGTACATGACAAGGATCCAGAAGGAGAGGTTTGCCTCTGAAGCGGAGTACACAGCTGTAAGAGAACTCTTATTTAATTTCATTCACTGCTTTTAATTTGTTTCCTCAGAACAAAATGGAAAACTAATCCCTGTGCTCCCAGTAAGAGTTTATGTATCACCTCATTTGGTGATGAACGCGCCCCATGTACACTGCAGCAGCCCTCATTCACTGGTTGTAGGATGTATCCTTGGTTTGCAGCTTGATTTGGTGCATTTCTTTCCTCCTCTCCCACTTCTTTCTCAAGATGTCCTACAAAAATGAACATAAACTATAAAAACACTTAGAGAGTGCAGACCTCCACCAAGCATATTGTGATTGTCACCAACACTTTATTCCTACTTTAATGTTATACTCCCTTTCAGCAGACTGTCTGCTACAATTTGGTGTTAGTTGCAGGTTTGTACGATAATTTGTTTCCTGACAGTGTTGAAAATTATGATGACCCAGTACATATTTCATATTCTGGATCTTAGTATCCAGAATATTGCCAGGATCTGGATCGTACTTTTACATCTGTCAGAAATTACAGTGACCTTGTCTTGTGTTGTTTTGTCAAGTATTCCGACCATTTATGGTGGAGTTATATACACATATGGTGAAAACAGCCCTAGCGTACAATGATAAAAAATCATTTAAAAAGTTCCTGGATCCAGACGGTGATCCAGATCACCTCCAAAGTTTAATCACTTCCTCCTTGTCCCATTTTGAATATTTCCCGAAAAATTCATTAAGATTCATTTGTAACTTTTTGAGTTATATTGTTCTCAGACAGACAAACTCTCCCTAAAACATAACCTCCTTAGTGAAGGTAATTAGAGTTTGGATCAAAAACATCCTCACACTTATAGGAAGTGTTGGTTAGATGTTTGCATCTCTGGAAGTTTCACTCAATCGTTGTTGTGTGTCTCATTTTTTTATTTCCAGTGTTTTGGTCAGTTCATCCTCACCCCTCACATCATGACTGTGGCCAAAAAGAAGATGGTGGTGATGCATCCTCTGCCCAGAGTCAATGAAATCAGGTGAGAAACAACCCAAGCTCTTTTATTGTGTTTTCAGCCATAAAAAATCTAAATATTAAGATTAAAAAAACATGTCTCATGTGTTACTTTGTGTTATTTTTTTCAGTGTGGAGGTGGACACCGACCCCCGAGCAGCATATTTCCGTCAGGCAGAGAACGGCATGTACATCCGTATGGCCCTGCTGGCCACCGTACTTGGCAGATAGATCTGTGTGCTGCATGTTTGTAGCATAAGTATACACACACTTATAGAGTAATAACAAAGGTCAAGACACCAGCATTTACCCACCTGAAATCTCCCTTTTTCCTGTCCTTAAAGGGAACTTTAGTGAAGAAAACTCAAACATCACAATATAACTGAGATGTATCATGATGCTGCTTTTCCTCCTCTGTATCTCATCTCTGTCTTTACATATTATCTTTGCCTTCTTCATCTTTATCTGTCTCCTGGAAACAAAGTGATCATCATTCACTCTAAGTAATTAAGGCGCTGTTCTCATATCGAAGAGATCATTTTGTTTATGATGGTTGACACACTGTCAGTATTCGTGCATCGCTGATCAAACTGACAAACAAGTGGAAAGTTGGGGGTATTGTAACTTGGGTGATGTGTCAGTGCTGTAATCAAGCTGCTGTTGCTGTTTCCTCATGTATTGAGTGGCAGGTAAAGTCAAAGGGACTATTTTTGATATTGAAAAGGGAGAAAGTGACCTCAGACTGCATTTTGTGGGGGATTGTTGTATTCTCAATATCTGTGTATCATCTACTGTTGTCTCCTGTAACATTCCTTTTTTACCTAAATGTGTAGCATTATCTAAAAGTAGGTACGCACAACTCCTTTCCTCCTGGTGGTTTAGGGCTAATAACTGTCACTGTCAGTGATTTCTTATTACTGTTGCAGTCAAGAAGTAAAAGTTTGTGTATTTTCATCCAAACAAGATTATCATATCAGTGTTGGAGAATGACTGTGTATTATTTTATATGTATTGTGGGGGAATGAATAAAAAATAAAACACTCTTTCCCTTTTGCAGTCAACGTTGTTCAATACATAAAGCGACATGCCAGCCAAACTTCCTGCAAGAAAGTTTCTGGGTCAATTATGAGTCTTTTGTGTCTATGACATTTTTCTTTACATATTTGATTTTTTTTTCACACACATACAAGAAAAACAATCCTACTTATATTTTAAAACTGATCACATTGGTCATTTGTTTAGGAAATGCAGTGTGGCAGTATTTTATATTTGGTGCAAAGTCCTTACAGAATCCTTGAAATTAGGATGAAAGGACATGAAAGATTTACTTACACAATGGAAATTCAATATAGTACAATACATTTTCATGTAGTAAAATAGAAAAGAAGAAATGGAGAAAAAACAATTAATTCTACTTTTTAAGATACAACTGCAATTCATCAAAGCGTCTAATGAATTTAATACCTATGAAAAACTTTGAAAAAAAAATACCCAAGATAGAAAATACTGATTTTTAGAAAGCTATTATTGAAAACCAGCTGAAACAGCTGCGTGCCTATTACACTGTTTTTGTTTTAGTTCTTTTTGTTTTAAAATATTTTTAAATAATTTATTAGTTTAACAATTCTGTTTAAAAGTCAATAATTAACCAGTTCCGTATGTAGTCTCAGCAATAGTTGCATTGTTTTAAGAAGAAACGTCTGTGACCAGAGCATGCGAGGGGTTTTCAGTAAGTGTTGCATTCAGTAACTGTCCGAGAAAACTAAATTCGTATCCTTACAATAAGGCGTAGATGACTCAGCAGTGTTAAATTGGGCTATGTGAGTTTGAAATTATTTAAGGAAAAAATAAACGAGATTAAAAGGGTAACTACATAAATTATTAAGCTGGAGTCCTCTATATCGCTGAAGTTTCTGAGATGTTCAATAACTCCGATTTGTTTACTTGTAGGGATCCTAATTTGATTGCCTAACATCCTGGAACTTTCCATCCAGGAACTGCTACGTATAATAATACGATTACAAGCTAATTACCTCGTTGAAGGAGCTTAAATATCCATTTTATTGTTGATTAAAATTTACAAAATTCTGGGTTTCTTTGTTGGGTGGTGCCTCTGGTTTTCTCCAGTCGGTGAGAACTTATTTTAGAAAAACAAAAAATAAAATGACTTTAAATTAGCTTATGTGCTTGAAATGCAGGATTTTGGACAAAACCTTGAAAGCATCACCACTTCTCAGTCTTCATTCCCATGGAGGAACCAGCCAATCACAGCGCATGTCCTCGGATCAGCCAATCACAGCCCCTGTCCTTTGGCAGAGCGAGCCTTACCGTTACACGAAGAAGCGACCCGGCGGCTACGGCAAGCTGTCGATCCTCTTCACCTGGTTAATACAAGACTTCAAGTTGAGATTTAAGGCATTTAAACGGATGCCTCTATGATCCAGCTAACCTTACAGCGATATATACAGTGTTCAGTTTACACAAGGTAAGCCATTTCGGCGTTCTTTATCAGCTAGCTTGTTGTTAGCTAACCGTACATGGCTGTCATGACGATGTACACCGAACTCCATTCAAAAACCTGTCAATTTAAGCCTGACTTGATTCTCAACCGAAGGATAACCGCCACACCGAGAGGCCATACAATTATTATAAATAACAAAGCAAACTTTTCTATGCGCACATGGCTTGGTTATTTTTGAAAACTTAGCAAATGAAGGGTCTTGTAGTATAGCACATGAATAATTTAGGGCGGTGGCAGCGTGTAGTTGTCAACCTGAGCACATGATGATTTGCATTGCTTTTTAAACAATCTGCATTTAATGTTCTATAAGTGTACGCCGAACTATAGCTTTTATGTGTGGACACCCGACTCTAGATTCAGTTTGGTTACTGGTACGAATGTAGTCAAGGAAATAGGAAAATGCTCAGAATTCTGAACGCATTTTGGTCCTAACGACGAAAAGGGTTCGGTCTCTCTTTGGCTAACACTTTGCAGAGTGTAGCATACATATTTGTACATTTATTGAACGACTGGTAGCTTAGGTAACACAGTTGTAGTGGTAAGATGGGTAGTATTATAGTAAGGCCAGCTTACAGCCGGGTCACCGACATGTCAACACCAGGGAAAGCATGACATTCTCACATAACGAGGGAGCAAGAGAGAAATAACATGGCAGGGGAAACAATGAGAATTGAGGTATATTTTTGAACTTTTGTGTGACTCTAACCTTTAGTTATGAATGGCAGGCTGTTGAATAGAAAGTATTACTCCATGTGCAGGGAGATTAGCAAAGGATTAGAGGTCCACAAGGACAAACAGACGATAATCACGCGTCACTCCTCCTTCCGTATTACCGGACCGTTATCCCCATAACACCGACACTTTCTACCACAGAGCAAATCTACCTGCATATTATCACCTGTCTGCCAAGGGATGCAGAGCAGTCTCTCTTCTAATCTGGGGAGACTTTGCCCAAAGGTGAGCTTTAGGACAAACATCTCTCAGATCAGAATTAGGCTCCTCTCTTGCAGGTTAATGTGTTTACATTCAGATCTAATGACCTACTTTGAAACTGTTAAGCCCTGAACTGTGTCTCTCAGGTTGGTCGCAGGTCGCCTGGGCTTACTCCAAAGAGTTTGGCCAAACAGACAACCTTCCAGGTTGTGGAAGTTTCTGGTATTGTGCTGTTATGACAGCATCAATCCCAATTATTCACAAATTTTGCACACAATTTTACAGTCATGCTGTCCAAATAAGTGTCAAAGAAACAAAAATGGACATTTTTTTTATACCATGGCAATCACTGTACTTGCATGAAATTTATTCCAAGACACATAATTTGAGTAAAGGTCTGTTTGTACTATCCAGGATGTATACAGCCGTGGAGCAAAGTCTGCCTTGAAGGCTTGATCCAGGAAAGAAAACCTGTTTGCTTTGTAATTCCCACACTTAGCATCCTACCTGCCACCTTAGTTGTCCTGCCTTGACCTCAGGTAGACCTCCTTAACTGCTATATTTGAACAGTAAGCAGCTAGACTTGTGGTTCTTTGGACCATGATATCAGTATGTATCAGGGTACCTGATTTACTTTGGATTACATAATTCACCTTAAAGGTAAAGTACTGACTAAGTATCATTAGAGCTTGAGAAAAGAGGCATAGTAGCATTATCAGTCAAACTGGAGGGATTTTTTTTTCTCAAATTGAAATATGCAGGTTTGGTGCTAGTAATATAAAATTCTGTGGCACTATCAGGGTGAAGATATCTTGCTGTATCAATATTTGCCCTACCTCTAGATTGGAGCAAACATATGGAACATTTCCAACCTGTATTTAAGGCATCTCCAAAAAAATCAGCAATACAGGACATGAATTAGTCCTATTTTGTAGGTAAGGCTGATATGACATTTTCAGAGTTTCCAAAGTCCAAAGATAAAGCTGCAATCAATCCTTTTTTTTATTTCAAACCATGGGAAATTTATGAAAGAAACTGTGATACCTTAACAACCTAGAGAAGCAAACCACATCATCAACAACATAATAGTTTTATTTTTTTAAAGGGATTTTCAATGCCTATAAGGGCTGAACTATTTTGGAAAATAATGTAATTGTGATTTTTTAAGACCAATATTGCGATTGCAATTTAGCATACAATTTTTTGGGGGTGACATTTATCTTCTGCATTGTTCACTTTACACAAGTTTTAGGTCAATAATAGTACGACTAACGCGACAGAAGATTCTGTTGACATTTAAACAAGTCTTTTTTTGCATTTCTTAAATGAAAAAGAAAAAGGAACACTGAAAAATTTTACTGACCTCCCATTGTCAGTAAGAGTAACAAACCATTCAAAACAAAGTGATTAAGGGGTACGGCTCTACCAGCCACAATCATTCTACTGGATGGAGCTTTGTAGCTCACAGTGGTCCTTTTGCCAGAAAAAAACAGCATTTTGACTTTTGCTGGTTTTGAGGGAGGACAAGTACAAGTTACTATAATTCCTCCAGGTCTGTGTGCATAAAACTTTTTTCTTTTTTTTTAATTGCAGCCTTTGCGATTTGAAAATTGCATTCTATTACATTGCGATGTCGGTTGAAAATCGATTAATTGTTCAGCCCTAATGCCTGTAACTTTGCAAGGATCAACGATCACCAATCTTTAAAAAGCTGAACCTGCCAATGCCGCTTTTTGGCCGATACTTATTTTAATTTGTTATTTTTTTATAACTGACAGCATATACCTTCTATGTTTTTGATCTTATTTTATTGAAAATCATTGAATAATACCTGTGAAACAATAAAATCTTTATGTTTTAACTTAAACAACCAATAAAGTGTCTTGAGTTTTAGGTCTCAGAGCAAAAAGCAACAATAGCTGGCTGTCAAACCTTCACAGAGGTATATAAGATCATTTTGATATGTAAGGATGGGCTGATCACCAATCACTGCTCACCGATCACCCAAAATTAAGGAAATCACCACCCATCGATTGGTGCATGTCTATATTTCATTAAAAATATCCAGAGAGGGATTCAATTGAAGGTCAAAATAATACAGAATGTGATGATTGAGATGCCTACCACATTGGACATTTCTTAATAGAAAGTGCTCTCATGGTGGCAAACTATGCAAATCAGACTCTAACCATGACTTTATATTTGCATCAATGTCCTGCAGCTCCTACTTATCTGGGAAACTGCACAGCTAGACCTATTTTATAGCACTAAACTGTGTATAATAATTCACTCATAAAGCTCTTTAACATATTTTTAGATGTACACATAGAAATATGATTTTACCAACTACACAGAGTCTCTTCCCTCTGGTGTCAGACTCTCCTATGTCAAAGGTCGTCAGGCTAACGCTCATGATTACCAGCCATCCTGTCAAATGTGACAGGGATTATAAGATTTTTGCTCAAGCAGCTTTTCGGTCTTCAGCTATGCGAATAAAATCCGTCCCTTTTTTTTTTTTTTTTTTTTTTGTCGTCTGAACCTTTGGGGCACTTGGCCTCTTCTGCCGAGATTACACACTGAACATGTCACACACCTCAGAAAAGCTGTTGCTATTCTTAACAAAAAGAGAGCTATTTTAGGATTAGCAGTGTAGCAGTGTGGATTCTGACAAGCACCTCTGTCTGAAGCAATAAAAAGCTTGTTGAAGAGGAGTCTACTTCAGTGCTCTGCTCTAATAATAGCTTTCCAGAAATCTTAAACTCAGTACTTCCAGTTATGGCTCTGACAACTAGAAAATAGACACAAGTTGTTTTGTGTCATGTAAAAGGATTCTTGCTTGGAAATACTCTTGAATCTGATTTATCTATTGGCTTGTGCCTGATGTTTCACCATGACGTCTCTCCACTTTGTTTGAAAATAAAAACTATGTAGAGTGCAGGATTTGTTAAGAATATTTATCTTACTGATTTACTCTTTTCTTCCAACCCAGTCAAGATGTTTGACAACCCTGTCTCCATTTTCAAATCTTACCCTAAATACACAAATATAGGTGCTTCTCCTTCTTTTCTTTCTGCTTTCATCTCTCAGCTGACAGCCCTAGAGCAAAGAAAAAGAGAAATCCTGCTGAACAGATGCTAAAGATAGATCTGCTCGTAACAACACTTGGAGTACAAAAGAGTCTCAGTGAAATGTTTGCAAAGGAAGACAAAAGACTCCTCAGTTTGCGTCTCAGTCTCTGGTTTTAGCGACTGCTCCCGGGCTTCATTTTCATGCTTTCATCCCCGTTCGTGTAATAAGTGAACAGCATTCGCACACAACGGCGAAGGCAGCTCGTAAGCCGGCAGCACAGCCGACTGCAGTTAGCTAATTAAACTAATAGACCCAGCTTCTCCATACCCCATCGATTGCTCCTGCCTTCTCTCTGCAGCAGTGAGGGCTGATAGGATCAGCCTCCTCCTGCAGGAGCCCGGTGGTCTTGAAGGTTTACGTGACAGTGCAGGCACCTTCAGGCCTTCTCTCCTGACAGACTGCACTGAGGGTTTGTGCAGCACGTTTAGAGCATTTACATCAGCTTTCTTGGCTTGAGCAGGCGTGCCATCTGGGCCTGCCGTGTTTCCATCATCAGGAAGGAAGAATGGTTTCCCATATTATATCCTCTTTTATTGCAGGCTCTTTAATAATCCAGAGTCTGGCTTTACTTACTTTTATTTTATTGTTTGACCTCAGTGTAGCTGTTATGTGTTGAACAGTTCTGATATGTAAATAAGATAGGAGTCTCTGTGTCTTTATTGACTCTGCTGCTCTAACTGTTGACTGTGTTGGAGAGACATAAATATCAAGTGTCAATGAATATTGGATAGAATATTGATTCTGCTATTCATTGTCTTCATGGCTCAGTTATTGTATTGCTGGTAGAAAATGACAGTATTTCAATTTGAACAACAAAAAAACGCTCCATCAGATTTTGCTTCCAAAACCACTCACTGAATCAACATTGCATGAGTCCTTGTGGTGGGGCTACGGACATTTTTGCACCCTAAGTTGATCAGATTTTGTCATTTTTCGTCATGATCATCTTGTTTATCATTTACAAGCAAGTTACAGAGTAAATCATAATTTTTCATTATTGGTAGGGTACTGTGACTTTTTAAATCATATCATATCTCATCACAAATTGCTACTGACGCCTTAGTATCATATCTGATCATATCGTATCATATCTTGTCTTGCTTCTCATCTTTTGATACCATTTCTCATCATATCACTCACTCTCTTTTATTTACTTTATAAAGGGACCATGTACAATATCAGATCTCATTGTATCATGTCTCATCTCATTGGGTCTTATCCTAGCCTATCTCATGATATAATGTATCATCATCCAATTGTGTCTCATCTAACTGAATCTTATAGTATACTGCCTCATCTTTTCATGTCTTGTTGTATCATGTCTCATCTTATTGAATCTAACAGTACATGTCTCATCTTGTCATGTCTCATCTTGTCACGTCTCACCTTATTGAATCTTGTAGTATCATGTCTCATATCATGTTTCATCTTGTCTTGTCTCACCGCACCATGTCTCATCTAATCATGTCTCATCTTATGGAGTCTCACTTTGTCATGTCTTATCTTGAGTCTCATCTTGTCATGTGTCATCATATAGTGTCTCATCTTATAGAGTCTTAATTTATCATGTCTTATCTTCTTAAGCATCATCTTGTCATGTCTCATTTTATTGAGTCCCATCTTATCATGTCTCACCTTACTGAATCTTTTAGGGTCATGCCTCGTCTTGTCACATTGTACCATGTCTCATCATATCATATCTCATCTTATTGAATCTTTTAGTATTATGTCTGGTACCATGTCTCATCTTGTTTTAACTCATCGTATCATGTCTTATCTTGAGTCTCATCTTGTCATGTCTCATTGTGTCATGTCTTATTTTGAGTCTCATTGTATCATGTCTCGTTTTTTTGAGTCTCATCGCACCATGTCTCATCTTGTTGTAACTCATCGTATCATGTCTTATCTTGAGTCTCATCTTGACATGTCTCATTGTATCATGTCTTATCTTATTGAGTCTCATCGTATCATGTCTCATCTTATGGAGTCTTAATTTGTCATGTCTCATCGTTTCATGTCTTATCTTATTAAGTCTCCTCGTATCATGTCTCATCTTATGGAGTCTAAATTTGTCATGTCTCAACGTATCACTTTATCTTATTGTATCTTATAGTATTATGTCTGGTACCCATGTCTCATCTTGTTGTAACTCATTGTATCATGTCTTATCTTGAGTCTCAGTTTATCATGTCTCAATTTATTGAGTCTCATCGTATCATTTCTTATCTTATTGAGTCTCATCTTATCATGTATATAATTTCATGTCTCAACTTATTGCATCTCATAGTATCATGTCTTATCCTATTGTATCTCATATCATGTCTCATTGTATCAAGTCTCATGTCTCATCGTATCACACCATTTGGAATCATATCATATCACATCACACGTTGCTGTTGTGTTGCATCATATCGTATTAACAGATGACATAGCCCATCCTTGTGATATCTGCCATTATAGCATCTCAATCAAAAAAAAAAAAAAAATTGAAGCATTTTTTTTCTTCCTACTTTCAGGTGTAAATGCTTCTGTGGACGTTTTTAAAAAGGCTAATTTGTAGTCGTATAATCCTGCTGTAAGCTCACCCTCCCATTGTAAATCTGCTGTTCTGATTAGATACATCAGTATGGATCTGTGGACATCTGCTTAGTGTAATGTGGTGTGTGCATCTGTGTGTGTTCAGCCAGTCCGACCAGTACATTGATCTCCTCTGATATGGTCATGGGCGGGTAATCTGTGAGATCAGCAAAATGTAATCTTCTTTGTTCAACGCACAGCTGAGTAAGAGTGTGTGTGTGTGAAATGTGTGTGTGTGTTACTACAGTAGCTGTGGTTCAGCTGAAATCCCTCTTGTGGGTTGTAATTGCACCACACTAATTCCAGGCCATTACTGTAACTCAAGACCTCCAGTTATGAAATAAAAAGGATCACAGATGAGATCATTTGTTAGACTAACACAGTTTATGGAGTTCCCTGACCCGCCTCTCTGGGTCTGAAGTCGTACCTTTAGTAAGCTTTGTCATAGGGAAAGGGGGAGGTGGTGTGGTTAAACCCCTCTGAGCTACATTCAGTAAACACTGGCTTGTAATATTTGTCCTGAGTGGATCTTCTGAACAGAAAGAGGAGGAGCTGTAAGCAGTTTTTTTTGTTATAAATAGATTTGCTTTCCTCCTTATCAAGACAAAGACAGTCTTGCAGAGTTTTCCGTTATTGTGTTGTTATTTGGGTCTGCTAAAAACAGTCTTGCCTTAAGCATGAGCACATTTATCCTCCCAGTACGGCTCTGTGTGCTGACTGAATGTAACAACAGACATGGCAGCTCCTTCAGCAAATAAACAGAACTTTAAAGCTGAAACAAATGTGAGGAATCTTTTAATAGAAGATCATCGCATCAAGATTTTCATGATCTGTGATGTGTGTCCCCCCAAAACAGAGGTGAGCCATGGCTGAACCGAACCCCGCCCGTCCCCAGAGGAAGATGTCCACAGCTGGGGAGAGTGTTTACAAGGTGCTAGGGCTGGAGAAAGGAGCCTCAGCTGAGGACATCAAGAAAGCATACCGGTAAGCAGCGTGAGCATTCAGTCCTGTGAATTATTCACCCAATTAAGCCGTCTCAGCTGCCTCTGAAACAAGAATAAGTTTCCCCAGAGTGAGCAGGCTTAACTCATAGTAATTATTTTTGGGGAGTATTTCTCAAATCCATTGCGTAAATTTCTGTAATCCTTTTTCTAATTGTGGTGACAAATTCCCCCAAAATAACTGTCAAGATTATTCAAGGGCTTTCAACCTGATTTCCCTTTCCAGCCATGATACTAAAAGAAAGAGATTATATGTGTTGGGTCAAGTCGGGCAGACATTCAAGCACATAAAAAAAGCAACCAGGATATAATAGTCAGAATAGAAAGTCCATGATGAAATATTGAGATAGCCTTTCAAGTTTTAGAGTACGTTGTATTTCTTTCAATCTTTTATTTTTCATTACCTAATTTATATCAAACAGTTTTGAGTATTATGTCATTAAAAAGATACAAATTTTCATCATCTTTACTGAGGGACTGAATGTGGCAGTAAAATGTAAACAAAACACGCTGCCTTGTCACAAGTCCACTTGTTACCAAATAGATGCCAGCGACTATCACATGGTATTTTTGCAGTTTTTAACCAACACTCAAAAGTTGAGGTTTTGAATGTAAAGCTTCCTGCAAATGTTAGCATTTGTGATATATTGGCCAAAATTTGATCATTTGCATGCCTTGAAAAATTAACATCTTAAAGCTCCTGTTTGGGACGTGTGGTCTCAGTTAGTTTTGGCGCACCCTGTGGACAACATGATACCCCATTGGTCTTTTAATTTTGACCTGAGCATGCAGGTATATCACTATCATAGCAGCCAAATGTGTGATTCACAGGCAGCTTTAAAGTTTAGTTTGGTTGGTCTTTATTTCATATATGCACAATATAAAAAAAATCTCAAATGAATGAAAAGGAGCAGAAAGAAGAAAAAGTCTTCTTGTATCTGCCCCTTCTGTCACAAAATGTTAAATTAACACATTATCTGTTGGTGAGCCTGCCTTTTAACTTTTAATTAATTTTTTCTCAGAGAAAGACGACAAACAAAATGATCCACAAACATAAAAGCAACATTTCCACCAAACAAAAAAAACAAAACAAAAAAAAAACAACAAAATAATTTATTTTTATTCATATTTTTTCTTCTTTTTTTTCTTTTCTTTATCATTTTTCCTATGAAGGGTTAAGATTATCTTTTTCCCCTGTATTTATTTAATATACTGGTTTCACTAAAAGTTTTTGAAGATACTGAGTGATTTTTACGGAAGAGGATTAGGGCCAGTGAAAAAAAAAACCAATATGTCCTTTTTTGGTACTGTTTTTCTGAGAAAAAGTCAAAAATCTGATCTTAAAGTTTTTAAACTCAAAACTCTGAGAGAAAAGTCAGAATTCTGACTTTAATCTTCACAGTACACAAGTATTCTGTTTTAAGTTTGTTGTTCTTATTTACTTTTTTAGCTCCTCAATACACACCAGTATTAATTTCAGTGTGTTTAACAACCTTTATAACACATAAATAAAATGCACAGGAGCTTTAAACATAACACTTGGAGCTCATTTACCTCTGCATTATGTACGAAGGTTAAATGTCTGTGTGCATTTCTCTCCTCTCAGGAAACTAGCACTGAAGTACCACCCTGACAAGAACCCCGACAACCCAGAAGCAGCAGAAAAGTTTAAGGAAATCAACAACGCCAATTCGATACTAAACGATGAGACGAAGCGGAAGATCTACGACGAGTATGGCTCCATGGGCCTGTACGTGTCGGAGCAGTTTGGAGAGGAAAGCGTCAAATATTACTTCCTCATGTCCAAATGGTGGTTCAAGGTTGGTTCTGTTTCTTTAGATAAATGAAATACAAGAAGTCGACTCTCGCTCTTAAAGCCTGGTCACAAACTTGTGTCACTGTAAATGGTGAAGGGACTGTTCCAACATGTTGTAAAAGACGTCTCTAAGGCCGTTTGTTTTTCTGTTGATTTTTTGCAGAGTCTGGTTCTGTGCTGCACGTTGTTCTCCTGCTGCTGCTGTTGCTGCTGCTGTTGTTTTTGTTGTGGCAAATGTAAACCACCCGAGGATGACGAAAACTACCAGTACGTCGACCCTGAAGACCTGGAGGCCCAAATAAAGGCGGAGCAGGATGGAGGTGAGGGTTTGGTGTTTGGTTTTTTAACTGTTGTCACTTCTGTGTGTTTGGATCCCCTCTCTTACAGGTCCTGAGAATAACTACTGGAATCCTAATGAATTGAAAGCTTTCTGTTTGGTTTGGTTTTGTTTGTTTTTTACCCCCACTCTGATGTTTGTTTACCAGATACTTTACTGTTTTAAGCTAGAAAAATCACACATTTGTTTAGTCCCGACTAATTTTGGTCCAATTACAGAGCTAGGATCCACATATGTTGGTACTGTCGCTTGTTATGCTAGTTGCAGGTTAATCTTGTCCAGTTATTTTGTCATTTGTGAAAATAATTGCTGACTGTACTTCCAACCAATCCTCCAGTCTCAAGAGGAGCTTGATAAAAAGGAGCTTAACCTGGCTTCTCTTAACACTGGGTTTCACACTCTTTTTTTCCCTCTTTTTATGACATCAGAAGGGATGGAAGTCCTTATATGGACATGAGACCATGACAGACCAAAGGCAGCTGTATTTTCTAACCTAGCTGTAAACATGTTTGATTCTGCTCTAAAGATGGAGATTTTAACATGAGTCTTGATGGGACTTCATTGACCTAAGTGGACACAGATGAAACGTTTTCACTCCCTTCCAGTCTTTACTCCAGGAATAAATAAAACCACAGTTTGTTTTAATCATGCACTGTATTTAATAAGTCTCAAAGAAATTTTAGGACCTGAAATAAGCATGTCCCTTTGAACTCAATCTCACTCTGCAGGATTTGTGCTTTCATGCTCCAACCCTACAGGTTACACAGTAATCATAGGCCAGCCTACTTCTAATCCGGATCCAGAAAGCCCAAAGGGCCAGAGTCAGTCCATCCCCCTGCCTATGCCCATGCCTCCACCAGGGCCCCAGTCCCCGGGCTCAGCCAGTGCAGCCGGGGAAGAAAACCCCGGAGAGACCTTACCGGAGTCGAAATGACTCGTAAGAGCCGCCTGCTCTGATTCATGTATCCCCGCATCCGTTCAATCTGTCCTGTTTCAAAACGTCTTCATCGTCTCAGTGGTGCTCTGACATGTTTGTCAGCTGCTTGTTTGTTTGTGCCGCATCACCGCTCCTTCTCTCATCCATAACAAACTGACTGTGGAATCACTGCTGTCATGTCCGTTAACTAACATGTCTCTACCTGCATGTTTCTCTCTGAAATGTTTGTTTGCATGTTGTTAGTTTAACATTCAATCACTGAGCTGTAGCTGTCAGAAGAGACACATGGGTGAATGATGGATTACTTCCAGGTTCTGGAGTGTTGCTTTTGTATTTATTGCAACATTAGCTGCATCAGCCTACTGTAGTTTCCGGACTATTGGGCACACCTGAATATAAGCTGCACCAACACATTGTAACATAAGATATTTACACAGAAATGGACTAGCCTGATGTTCGCGCCATTGCATTATGTCCCACAAAATGTAAGGATAATAGGCCTGGGCTAATATCTGGCTCCTTTTTTTTAATCACTGAAACAGTGTTAACACATGCCTGTGCAGACTCCAGATGAGAATTGAGTCAGAAAGCCATGTGTAAACACCATCAGGAGGATGCATCCCTTTTGCAGTCAAAGAGTGGTCTTATCCTGGATTAGCGTCCATTTCTATCTGTTTGCTCTCTGACCAAGTCCACAGGTGTAGAGTAAATTCTCTGCTGTAACTTTTCTAACCTGGGCGCTGGATTACGGCTGTCGGAGCTTGTTAGTTTTGCTTAAAATTACATTGTTTATAACATTTAAGTTATTTGAATGTAAAGCAAAAATAAGCTAAAGGGTGATACCATAGACTGTATGTAGAGTGGACAGCGTGGCTTCGCCATTTAGCATTATACAGTTTTGAAGCCAAAATACCCCCTGTCAAAGGTGCCACCATTGGCAGCCGTTGTGCAGCCAGAGTGTAATCTCGTCTTGACTCTACCTCCAGACATGTTTTACAATCCCTGCAAAAAATACACAAGAACAGCAGCTGTCATTCATTGTTAAACGTGACGTAAGGCCTCGTTTTTAACCTCGTATAACTAATGAAAATGAAACTTTTCAGAAAAATAGAGGACTTGAACACAAGGCAGCCAAACAATATCTTCAAATCTCCACAACAATCAGACGTGAGAAACATTTCTACGAGGTGTATCAATCTGTAAAGTTTGACCACAGCCCATCTGGAATGACTGGGGAGATGGATTTTTTGACCTATACTGCAGCCAGCCACCAGGTGGAGCAGTTTTTGTGGCAACCTCACTTTGAGCCGAGCAAGATGACGTCCTTTTTTTTTTTACAGTCTGTGGGTGATACTGGGTCTACAATAATTTTATCTTAATTAGGCCTATATGTATTCTGTAGTCTAAAGATTAACCCTAATTTAGCACAATGCTCAAATAACAATGTTCAAAATATTTAGATTTGTTTAAAACAAAGGGCCCTACATGAAATTAAAACAGGTCTATGTCTTTTTCAGTAGGTTTGAGATAAAATCCTCAGGACTGAGCTGTGGTGTGACTGTGCGGTCTGTCCTTACCTGTCCTCTTCCTGTGTTTCTCCTCCTCACATCAGGTCGCTCTTTTTGTCTCTGTCCTTCAGAGATCATAAGAGATAATTGTTGCAGGATGAGTATAACTTAAAGAGCACGCCTTAGCAGCCGTAAAAAAATCTATGAATAAGCTGCCGTTGTAAAAGCCGCAGGATTCAAAGCGTGAGAAAAAAGTAGCAGCTTGTAGTCTGAAAATTACGGTAAATTGAATCTGGAGTGGGATCAACACACTTTCAGGTACTTATATACCATTTAGATAATACAATGTTTGAGTATTGATTTGAAATTTAAAGGAAAGTATGTAAGCCAAACATGTTTCTGGATAGCTGTCACTGACAAAAATTGTAGCTTTTTTTATAGGTGAATGTTTTTTTAATCCACATTAAGATTATTTCAAATCTTAGAAATCATGCATTGAAACTACATCTTTTCTCTCTGATGCTCTCGACTGCTCTTTCATCTTTTTCTCATCATTCATTTTTGAATCCTTAGTTTTTAAAATTTGGTTTAGAGAGAAAAAAACAAATATTTTTTTAACTATGCATTAAAGTTTTTATGGACAAACTTGTAATAATTCCTTCCTCTCCTCCCTCAGGAAAGAGATAGCGTGAATGAGCCTCTACTAGCAGAAGCAGGTATGTACTGTGATGCTCAGCCTCTTTTATTGATCACCAATTGGGGACAGTTTGATGTTGAAGCATCTTTATTTGAATTAAAAAAATAAGTTAAAAATATTACACTTAAAAATGTATCCATCTCTTTTCCAGCCTGCCGTGCCCCTGTTGTGATCCAGCCAAATTCGACTGCTGCCAGCGACACAGAGATCAACCAGACACCAGCCGGCCCAGGCCTCCACCTCCATCCTGACCCCTCATCACAGACCAACTACTACTGACCCACTGGGCTCCTAAAGGCTCTCTGTCCTCCTCCATGGAACTCAAGCGCTGGGGGAGCGTTTCTCAGCCATCCTTCATAGGGCTCCGTCTCTTCTAGAAACTCGCCATGTATTTTAGCCTCACCTGAGCTGGATGTGATCTCGCTCGTATGGCAACATGCCTGGCCTGACCTCATTAATCTGCTCCTGTCTTCCCGGTTCAAACAGTGAGGATGTGGTGGAAAGAGGGGGATATGAGGGCCAAAGACATCATTAAAGGTGATCCTCTGATTATCTCCTACCCAGATAAGGACTGGAAATTATTTCTGTCTCTCTCTGGTCGCCTACAGGAGCACTTTTTTTTACATTTCTTCCTCCTTTAGGGGAGAGGACTAACATGTTTTTCTTTATAAACTGAAGAGTGGAACTGGATTACTGCTTGTTATGTGTACACATCACTGGACGCCAGCAGCACGATGTTACGGACAGGTGGTGGATGTTTTCTTCTTCCCCTTGTCCTGTTACGTTGCTTAACCAACGTCTGCCCTTCCTCTTTTCCAAAAAAGAAAGCTCCTTCTGCCAAGTCATGTGGTGAAAAATGTCCTGATAAACACCCCCTCCGAGGAGGATGCTTCACCTCGCATTTCAGCGAGGACACAGCTGGAGGAGAGCGTGCAAAAAAAACAAAAAAAAGATGTGACACACGCAGCCAAAGCTGACTGCCTGACTCTTGCAGATTCATGCAAACGTTATGACTTTGATGTTTAATATCTGAGCCAAAACCCAGAGCTGCAAAGTCGAGGCTAACCCCTCCCCCACTCCCACCATGCATGCGATTTCTTCCTGGAATGCACACCCCCTACTGTACAGCACTGGGACTACACAACTCCTCTACCACTACGAGACATAACGTACCTGCCTCTCCTGACCTTTCTGACCATGCAGACTCTGGATACACACACACACACTATATACAGACACATTGTACCAGCCCATATGTCATGTGCCACCCTTTTCTAATGAAATACAACCCCCGGGATGATCTATTGACAAAAAAATGACGGTTACAGAAGCATTTAGGTGTGATTTAATACAGTTTATTTGGAGTCTCTTCTTCTTATGTTGCAGTCAGGCTATTTGATAGACCAAAGGCAACAGCTCCATGTAGCCAATCAAAATAAGATCACTCTGTTTGAGGCAGATAGACTCTGGACTGTCACTCCTTGATTCCACAGCAAGGTTTTCTTTCACGGTTGAAGTTAATAGTCAGAAAATTGAGGTGTTATCTACATCGATCAAAAATTTCTGGCTGTATTTTAATTTTTAGATTTAGTATACAGGATGCTTTACCCTACATCCTATGATCTAACCAGGTCTTTCCAATTGGTTTAGCATGATAAACGTATCTAGTAGCAAGAGTTCAATTCGTCTACATAAGCTCCACCCACCTCTGCTGCTTCACTTCTTAAAGTTACAGTCTCCTCATTCAGACCAGCACTCCACCAGGTTTATTTACCTTAAAGTACAGCCTTGTTTGCTGAAAATGCACAATCTGACAAAGGTAAAGAGTTTGTGGAGTGCTGGTTTCCTATTACGGATCTGAGACACGCCAGCCCAAAGTACAAGATACACACATTTGCAGTGGAATCAAGCAGTGGATCTCAGTTCGGTTTGTTTCTATAACATGCATGAGATGCAGCAGTGTTTCAGTCAGCCAGTCCAAGTCAGCATGACTTGGGTAAACTCGCAAAAACAGCCATCAGGACTAGGATTTAAACTAGGGCTGAACAATTTTGAAAATTTTGGGAGACATATATCTTCTGCATTATTCACTTTGCAGAAGCACCAAGTTTTTCTAGAGTACGACCAACACGACAAAGGATACCGTCAAGATATAAACAATATTTTCACGCAATTTTGAATTGAAAAAGGAAAAGGACACTGAAATTTTACCAACCTTCAGTTGTCAGTAAGAGTAACAAAGTTATACAGAACAAATTGAAAAAGGGGTATTACAGATTAGGGCCACTAAAAAAAATAAATAAATAAATTTAAACAAACAAAATTCAGACTTCTGACTTTAATCTTAAAATTCTTACTTTTTTCCTATATGAAAATAAATAGTTAAAAAATGAATAAATAAATTTGACAATTTTTTTTTACTTTATTATTCAGTGGCCCTAATCCTCTTCCACAGAATTCTGACTCCGATCTTAGAATTCATGTTTTTTTTTTTAATTAAAAAAAAATAGTAATAAAAAAAAAGAAAATACTTTTTTTTGTACTTTATGTTATTTTTTCAGTGGCTCTAATCCTCTTCTGTAGTATATGGCTCTGCCAGCCACCGTCATTCTATTGTGGATCTCTGTAGCTCACAGCTTTTTGCCAAAAACAAAAAAACAAAAAACAGCAGATTGACTTTTGCTTGCTTACTTTTAATTGCATTCTTCGTGATTTGAAAATTGTTCCATATTGTGATGTTGGTTTCAATTTGATGAATTGTTCAGCCCTAATTTAAACTTGCAGAAAATCAGATCTGTAGCAGAGATTTTTTGGTCAGCATGATAATCTTCACCAATTTACAGGGGTTTTTGTTTGTTTTGTTAAAGCTTGAGTGCGAAACACCTGAGACAACGTGTGGCATCTCATTTAGTCACTCATCAGCAACCAGTCAGCAAGACTTTTGGAAAAAAAAAGCATGGAAGTGCAAAAACTCACCTGCAGCTCTCTGTTTAGCTCTATGCACCTTTTAAAGCAGGTCTGTTTGTTCTCAGTTCAGGTCGTTTATGTTACCTCACACTTTTTAACTCTGCAGAAACAGCTTGCTAAGCTGCCTGATGGTCTGAAAACTCGGGTCCAGATTCACTAAGACTGCACCAAAAAGACAACTTTCTGATCTCTGTATCTTTGTGTAGTTTTTATTAAGTTAGACCCAAATGTCCTTTCTTTTTTGAGTTTTTAAGATCAAATCTACCTATCACCCTACATCCCAACCTGACGAGCATGGTGTGCCTTGAAAAATACCTGCAGCAGTGACCAAAACATCCAATTCATGATGCAGTTTTTTTAAAGTCACAAGTACATGGGCAAGAGTATTTTGTAGCTTTCGTGTTTTTGTTTCTTACAGCATAATTAATCACTTACATGCAAAAATTTGGCCATGACTGCTGCAACTCTCCTTAATACGGTTAGTTAAGCCCTCCCATTTTGCAAACTCCTCAGTGAATCTGGATCAGTGTTTAGCTTCACTGAACTTTATGATAGCCACTGCAGATCTCTTGAAATGATTTTGTCTTTAGCACATTTAAGTTTTTTTAAGAACCACTTTCTTTTTCAGTTTCTGCTCACACTGTCTGCATGACCAGTGTTCTTAAATCTCTTTTTATGTCCAACAAATGGTTAAAAAGGTAAATAAATATGATTCATGACAGATTAATCAGAATTTCATGAAGTGCAGCCAGGTATTGAATCTTCCTTTGAGTGCTCTGTAAACATCTCACACTGAGAGAGTCTGGAAATAAATTCAGCAAAGATGCATGTTTTAAAGTGAATGCGGAAGTCCAAACAAATACTGCAATGACGTGCAAATTTGTTTAAACTGCTGCAAAAAAATGAAACAACTGCATGAAAAGAAAATGAGCAGAGAAATCCAACAGGGGCAGTTAACTACCATAGTGTCAGAGGCAAGAGGTGGAGGCTATGAATTTAAAAATTCAACATTTAAAGTTATCCTCAAATGCTTTTTTATAAGCAAATGAAACCTGTGTGGAGCAGGTCTGAACGGTATCTCAAAGGCTTATTGATGCAGACCCCTTGGATTGTTTATGTCTGTGATTTGGATGTGGATCCCCTGCGGAGAACATGATTTTTAAATGGACTGATGTAGGTTTTTGCAATTTCTTAAACTGTTTCCTGCAGCAGAGTGAAATTTGAAGGTTATTCTTTGGATAAATAAAGGCCATAATGTTTCTGTTTGTTAAGAGGAGGCGTTCAGTGCACTGTTAACTTCTTCGGTAAAATCCCTTTTTCTACATTTTGTTGTATATTTTGAGTTGAAAACCAGCTTAGAAAACAGCCAACAAACTTGAAGGTCTTCTTTTCATGTCGGGTTTTTGACCATAAAAATCTCCAACCTTCATTAAAAGCAGTTTCTGGAGAAAATATCTTATTGCCTCTCACAGATCTCCTAAAATAAAACCACATAAGTGTTAAACTGATGACAGAAGAAGCACTGAGAGAAGACACAAATTTTATTTTTATAATTTAAATGACTCACAAAACAGTAAAATAACTCACTAAATATTTACTTGATGTCTGTTTTAACAGTGTACATACATTTTTATTTTTTTAATTTGCTACATAGAAGCACCTTTATTAATAATTTCAGTACCACTAATTCTTTTGAACTCAGTTGAGAAAAAAACTGATGCAAGGACAGCAGGGCAACATGACAACAAACATTTATTCATGCTTTTTTCTCTTGTTTCTTTTCTTTTTATTCTTTCTTTTTTTGCAGGGTTTCACTTGTTCCCTGAGGACGAACTGTAAATGAGTTCTTGTGAAATTCAACCAAATAAAAAAGGGGGATTTTATAACTTTTTGTCTTCAAGTGTCTGTTTATTTATTGACATATTGTTTGACTGAATTTATTGGGCTTTTTTTTTTTCTTTTTTTTTACTGGCAGCACCCCGCATCCAGTGAGGAATACAAGAAGCAGGATGATCTTTGTAACTCTCAATAAGGCTTTTTTTATAATAATAAAATGCATAACAATGATCTGAAGCCATATCAAAGAAACCTGCTGATGTAAAATCTCTGTCGGTATGTTTAGCTCGCTCTGCAGGAGCGCTCCCAGCCCTGAATCTAAAAATAGTGAAGTAATCCCATTAATGGCTTAGTCAACTTAGTCGGCTCCATTCTGTTGATTAGCAAATACTTTGCGTGTTGTTCACCAGGAAATGACCTCACTGCTGTCTACTCACTTATCCAGAGACTAGCCAGGGTCAAAGGTCAGGAACAGGAAGAGAGAGTTTGTATCGAATCACGGAGCTGAGTGGGGATCCTGTGTTTACGACCAGAACACTGACTGTACCTCATCCTGACATTTTCAAATCTGCTGGGTTTTTTTTCTGTCCTGGCTTAATTCTGCTTTACCTTTTCAACCTCACAACAAATCAAGTTCTTACTGTTCACAAACAGCAGGTGGCGTGCTTGGCTCAAACTGATGTTCCTGTATAATGTGTTTGTTTTGAAACACCAGCTTTACATAGGTCTCTAGTTACTGACAGGATCTCTCTTTATCCGTTTTATTTCCATACCACCTCTTCTGGCTGGATGACTCAATCAGAAAGACATCTTAATTATAGCAGTTGGTTCTACATATTGAAATGAGTCTTTTGAAATCACATGAACAAATTTCATGGGTTATATGTAAAAAAAAAAGTTGGTTATAGAGACAAATTCAACATATTTTAAACAAGATGTTAAACAATTTGTTATGGTGTTATCACAGCGAAAGTTTCAGGAATCGGACTATTCTCAGCCTGATTATGTTAGGGATAATGTCAATGTGTGAATTCTGGTACCCAAATTTATCCAGAAAAAAGTGTTGTTTTAATGCCTATATTTTGTAACCAGTGAACATATAACTTGTACTTTAATGAAAATTAGTTTTAATTAAGTTTCTTAAAAGCATTTGAAAAAATTAAGAATAAAACTGTCAACACAAGAAAACTTTAAAAACAAATTTCCCCAATATTTTTGATGCCTAATTTCAGCCAATGTGCCAAAACCAGACTTATGTCTGACTTTTGTAATATTTTATTTATTTTTATTTTTTTATTTTACTTTTTATCAAATATGCCAAAAGACCAATTTCTTTCAGGATAACACTGGCGGTCTAGCCTGAGTTAAAAATGAATTAATTGATTTAAAAAAATAAAGATAAAAAATTACAGTCTGGGTAAAAAGAATTTTTTTGTTTTTCATAACTTGGAGCTGACGAAGATATTAAGAATATGAGTTCGACCAATCAGAGGCGCAGCTCACGTGATTGACAGGTCTGGTATCCTGTGGCTGTTAGTGACAAGGTTCGAAGCCCGCCTCTTTATCCAATATGACGCTGTTGTTTTTAACAGTCTATGATTTGACGTTAGTCGACGTTATACTCGAAACTCCGTATCAGGAACAGATAGGCGATGTCACGGATACTACCTACACACATTATAGAGTTATTGTTCCCTTTATTATGTAGACTGTGTTGATAAGCTAACATTTCACTGTCTTGGCGGGAAAACAGTCTCTTAAAGTTGTACTTAAATGTTAGCCAACCCTTTAGGCTAACAGCTATTTTGACTGTGACAACATATCCAAGCTTACTTAAATTAAACAAAAAGGAGCTTTCTAGATTATAGCTAGCTTCACCACAACGAACAAATGAGCTGTATTAGAAGAGAAAAAAGACGCTAATATCCAGAAATGAAGCTAGCTGTTTTTGTTATGTAGTATTAACGGTTTTAATTCGGCTGTTTCAACCATAGACATTGGGCGCCTCTCAAACCGTTAACTTCGTGCCTCCTCCGTCCTATCTCCTCTGCAGCACCGGAAGTACGTTCCCAGTCGCCATCTTGAAGACTGTCCCAAAGCCACAGTGTTAAGTGTTCATGTTGTTGTTGTTTTTTCTCGATTTTTGTCTGTTCCTTGACATTTCATCTTATGTAATTGTTTAAGAGAAAAAAAAGTAGATGTTCTTGTGATCATTTCAGTCTATTTGGGGTGTTTATCACACATGAATGTGTTAACACTCAGAGAGTGCACACCTAAACTCTAACTTTAATTAACTCTTTAATAAAATTTCAGCTAAAATCAAAGGACACCAACAAGTGTTAACTAAACACTGGTTCAGTTGAATTTTCTCACTCCTCTAGAGTTACTGATGGAAGAACATGGTATACCAACTAAGTGTCCATTTAATATTAACTAAGTGTTAATATTTTATGCTGTAAGAATTGACTGGGTGACACTAACTTTTAACACTTTGAAAAGTGTTAAATCAACACTTTTTTTAGTGGATCTTATAAAAACACCAGAGCAGTGTTATTTGCCATTTCAAATTTGCAATGTGCCGCATGATTCCCTGGAGACATAAATGATCTGGTTGTGTGGTCCTTGATGGAGGGGTTTAAGCCACTGGTAACAACCTGAACCCAGCTGGGTGATGTTGCATAATGTCACTTCCGTCCGCTCTTGACTATCAGGCTGCGTAAACACATTATCTTTCAACCCTGGCACCATCCTGATACTCTGCCCCACCATGACTTTCCAATGGTGTGGTTCTGGAACGCAGTTTAAACAGTAACCCAAGCCAGAACAAACTGAAGAGCTAAAAATACCAACAGTCAACAGTGCGGCTGCTGTGGGATTGAGGCAGGGGCAAGGGAGGGTCTTTACATGGGGGTTAGACAAGCTGGCAGAGGGCTAAAGGGATGGACAGCTGGGGATACTGACGTAGTGACTTACAACAGCTAGAAACAGAGGGAAAATACGGTTAAAAAGAGCAGCAACAACATATCTAGAGACCTGTTTGGATTGTAGATTCAAGAAGAAAGAGCTGGACTAATCCATATCCTGTGTTTGTCTCTTTGTTACCCTCTTCTGTTTTTGACTTTCGATTACCCACCCGGGAGGTGATGAACTTTGCTCTGGGCTTCAAGCCTCCATCAGCAGGCAGCTCTGGGCCTGGTGCTGGAAGAGGAGCCACCATGGAGAACCTGGAGAAGCAGCTGATCTGCCCGGTCTGCCTTGAAATGTTCTCCAAACCTGTGGTCATCCTCCCCTGCCAGCACAACCTCTGCCGCAAGTGTGCCAACGACATTTTCCAGGTAAATCTTCATCGTCCTTAAAAGATGACAATAACAAACTGAGCTTTTTTTAATGCCAACAACCTTCAAAGGCACATTAGGTAAGAAAATGAGGTGATGTTCTAGTTTCTTTGACAGATAAGTGCAAAAATCTAACTTCTGTCCATCAAACACTATCATGGTAATCAAGGCTAACTCAAGTCCCTTTACTTTTTTACATTTTTTTTCTTACTTAGTTAAGACAATTTTGAATTATTGAATGTTTTATTCTCAACTTTCTTTTTAAAAAGGGAAAATATGAGTTTGAAGACTGAAGTTTGTGCCTTATTTCTTCCACTCCCTCCCCAGTCAGCTAACCCTCTGTGGCAGTCCCGCAGCTCCACCACTCTCACTGCCAGTGGAGGACGGTTTCGCTGTCCATCCTGCCGCCATGAAGTCATCCTGGACCGCCATGGGGTCTTCGGTCTGCAGAGGAACCTGCTGGTGGAGAATATCATAGACCTCTACAGACAGCAGGAGTCCTCTGGGTGAGTGGGTGAAACACAGAATACACTGTGCTTGATCGTCCCCTTATAAAAAACAAAAGAATGATTTATTATGGTTTGTTATTCACCTGTAGGCATGTCAAAGTATGTAAGATGTCACACTTTCAACTGGCTCAGGAGAGACATCTTTTTATAGCACCAAAGTCAGACTTTATTCATGTTATTGCAGTGTTGCGTAACAACCAACAGAGGGCAGCGTTGCACTCAGTGTGCTCCACTCTCAGCCTTCAGGTCTCTGACTTCAGTGAGTTAAACCTCACATTATGTGAGGTGTTTAGCTTCTTTAATTAATCCTCTAAAGTTGTTGAATAATCTAATAAAGTTAATACTTTGAGGCTAAATGTTTAGTGTTTACTTAAAGGATAAGGAAATTAAAAAGAAAATGGATTCAAGATTTCATCTTACTCTGAAAATTTCTCAAGTCTTGTTTTTTGATTTTGTATTTTTTAAGACACTTATCAATGTTTCAACCTCAGTTTTCACCATTTATAAGCAATATCAATGTATTTTGTTATGTGTTCATTCCTGATTTTTCTCTGCAACTTTACTTTTTTAAAATGTGTATCATGTTGATTTTGTTTTTTGGTATTCATATTTTGATTTCCCATTTTTACACACACTGAATACCTGTAGCAGTAAAAGTTTTTGTGCAATCCCTGAGGAGAAAGATATCACCAAGTCCATAGGGTTAATAAATGCAAAGATTTTTTTTTTAAGTTGTGCTCAAAAGTGTTTTCAAAAAAGGAAAAAATTGCAGCAAATAACCACTGAGACTTCATTATGCTCTAGGACAGAGAGAGACTCGGTTTGGTGTTTTTTTATGCTGAGTTGTGATTTCAGTCACCTGAAAGGTTGGGTTACAGACTAAATGAAACCCCTAGTGGATAATAACCATTATGTTAAAAATTGTGACTTTGGCCTGTTGAAGAGCTGAATGAGGCCAAAAATATAAATACTCCTAAAGAAGTCCTGTTCACTTTTTCTCTGCTACATTCAGTAAGACTGTTTAGTTCTGTGTGAATTATAACAGAAATGTGGGCTGATGTATTAGTTTCACCATGAATTGAAATATGAAGTGATAAAAAAAATCTGTTTCCATTTAACCAGAGGGACTAAGCTGTTAAAGGAAATTGCTTTAAAATTAGTTTAAACCAATATTTTGTTCTAACCAGTTACAGTCTGAAGTTTAGTAAAGCCAATCAATCAACTTTAATTTGTAAGGCCCTTTACAACACACAAGGGGACCAAAGTGATTTCATTTAAATACTATATACACAGCTGATTTATTGCGACAAACACTAGTCAGAAATCATAAAATAAAAAGAAGATAACAGGAGCTTACTGTTTACCCCCGAACTCAGAATTTCCTACTGGGAACTCGGGGGCAGCTAGGGGATCCCACTCGGAACTCGGAAATTCCGACTTCCGAGTACAAATGGAACACAGCATTATTCTAGAAGGCCTGATCACCCCAGTGTTTAGGCCTTGCTCTGGGAACTTCTAGTAAGAGCTGGTTTGAGGACCGTAAGGCACTAAGATAGGGAGGGGCAAGGCCATTTAGGGCTTTAAAAACAAACAAAAAAAAGCAACATTTCATAATCAATTCTAAACAAAACAGGAAGCCAGTGAAGGGCAAACGAAACAGGGGTGACATGTTCTAAATGATGAGTATTAGTTTAACAGTGTGCAGCCGCATATTGTCTGTAACTTTGTGTTTTTGCTGCTGCCTGTTTTGGCCAGGTCTCCCTTGGAAAAAGAGGTTTTTAATCCCAATGGGACCAACCTGGTTATATAAAGGTTAAATAAATAAAATGGACCAGCTGAAGATGGCTAAGTGATTACTTAGGGACACCGACATACAATGCATTGCTGGAGTCAAGTCTTGAGCCAATAAAAGCATGAATGGTTTTTAAAGGTGGTAATTTGGGATGCTCGGTTTTTGGTGTATCGGTGCCTCTCAAGGCTCGATCGGTGTGGGTGGGAAGAGATCAATGGTGCCAATCCAGGCAAACAGCTCTCTGGCTTTTTGTTTTTGTTGTTTTTTTAACTAGTGCTCTTTGCTACTTGATATGAAATGCTGCTTCCGCTGCACTTGCTTTGTTTTTAGCTCTATTACCAGTCTACAGGGTATAAAAGTTTATATTTGAAAAAAACTTGTGTACATTCTGAAGAATTGTTTTGATTTTAAACACAACTTCAGTATTTCCCATCTACTAACTGTTTGCCTTTTAGCCAAAACATTACCAGTCTTGTCCCGTAGTAGGGCATGCAGGTTATTACTTAACACTGGTATCAGCTCAGTATCGGTATCAGTCGATATCAAAGCCCAGATATTGGTATTAGTATCGGTATCAGAACCAGAAAAGTTGGATCGGAGCATCCCTAGTGGTTATGCATATTAGAATCCCCGGGGTGATTGAATCCTGCTCACCCTGAGGGGAATCCCTTACTGTACGTTATCCACCAGGTGTTTGTCAATCAACTAAGTCTCTAAAACATGTTTTTTGTTTCCAAAGTGTTTTTCACGTGTATAAAAAGTAGGAAGCCTCTTCCGCCCATCTGCCTCTGTTTCATAAGTTTACACACTTGATTAAAACTGATATTCCAGTCACCCTCTGTGTAGATTTGTCACTTTTCACTCTGAAATAGAAGCTGAGTGACTCACACGTAAAGAAGGGAGATGCTGGCGTTCATTAGAGACTGGAGGAAAGGACTCCCCTCATTATCTGTGTGGGCTAAGATCATAAAATAGACTCTGTGATCGTCCGCAGTGAACCCCCGAATGTTTCATAACTTGTAGTTTCTCATCTTTTTTTTTCTAAATGTGCAAGGATTTCTTATTACTTAATCATCAGCGACACCTACGTCAGAGGACAAAGACCATTGATTGCATAATTGTTTGTTTCAGTTTTCGTTGCTTTTCAGGATCTCCATGCCAGTGCCAATGCCTCCCCTGTCCAAGCTGCCCACATGCACCACTGTGACTCCCATGTGAGGTCCTTTAAGGCAAACATGGTGGGCAGCGGCGTGTTAATGTCGCTGGTTATTTCTGCCTTTAGCGTTATTAATTGTTTTGAGATTGAAAGGGTAATGATGGTTGCACATTTGTAGTTTTAAACCCTAAGCCAAAGCTTTAAAACTTGTTCTTCCGATTTAAATCATGAGTTCAGGTTTTGACTAAACCTTTATGATTAGTAACACCTTCCTGTTGCCAAACTCAGACCATCACAGCTCAGGTTTTGTCCTGTTTCCACCATCATCCACTGACGTCAGACTTTATCGTCAGCAGCAGCAGCAGGAATAAACTTGGTGTTTTTACATGCAGACAGTGTTGTCCAATCCCGTGAGCCACCGCTGCTTTGAAATCAAATTGTCTTTTGATAATGTTGTCTCCTGAGAGCATTTTAAGCATATTATTCATGCATTACAATGATTGATTGTTGCAAAGGTCCCGTCCTTTTTTAATTCATTTTGTTCAAAAAAGGATGTCCAGTTTGTGTCAGGAATGTAAAAGAGGATTTTAGCGTCCTCACCTGATCTCCTTGGATGCTTTATTGTATTTGTCTGCTCCTCGTGATGGCCAGAGAGTTGATTTTGAACGTCTGGAACCAAAACTAGAGATTGAGTACTGAATTAAACAGGTTGTAGTGTCACGGTGGTCTGAGGAAGCTGTTTTGTAGGTCTGCTGTTGTTCAGCTCAGAGATGTAGTTTTGATTTTAAAGCTCCTGTGAGAAATTAGTAGTTGGTTATAAAAGTCCATATTTCCTCTTATTTTGTGTCTTCCAGGCCTGGGAGCATAAAACCAGGACAGCAGCATCAGCACCTGATGTGTGAAGACCACGAAGAAGAAAAGATCAACATCTACTGCCTGTCCTGTCAGACGCCGACCTGCTCCATGTGCAAAGTGTTCGGGAAACACAAAGACTGTGATGTGGCGCCGCTCAGCAGCGTGTACACCAGACAGAAGGTACTCAATGAAAGAATGTTAACTAATCTCTTTCACCCTAAGGTTCTCCCATGAGAGGACTTTGAGATCACTCCATAACAAAAGGCATAAAACGGACTTTTATCAGGTATAGATATAATCATATTTTACATCAGATCAAACAGGAGAAACTCAGCTACAAACGCCTTCAAGTTATATTTCAACCAAGCTTTCTTTTTGTTAAAGTAATACTTAAGTTATTACACTGAGCCAGTGACATACATACACTGCAAAAATATTGAATCTTATCAAGAGTCTTATTTAGTAGAAAATGTCTTTGAAGACCTAATATGAGCCACATTCACCTGACCAGTCCCTGTGTGTATATTTATACCTCTGCAGCAGCACGTCTGGTCTTTAACCAGCCCAAAACAGCACATGTTACCCCGCTGTTAATCTCTCTTCACTGGCTTCCAGTGGCAGCTCCAATCAAATTCAAAGCTCTTCTTCTCGCTTACAAAACATTGACAAGAGCGGCTCCTGCCAGCCTGGGGTCCCTCATCCAGGTCTACACTCCTTCTGGCCCACTACGCTCTGCTTGTGAAAGACGCCTGGTGCTCCCAGCCCAGTGTGGCTCTGAATCTCTAGCCAGACTCTTCTCCTCTGTTGTGCCCAAATGGTGGAATGAATTACATAACTATATACCATCCACCGAGTCCCTTTCTTCTTTAAGAGATGTCTGAAGACTCATCTGTTCAGGGAACACTTAGGCCTTTAACCTGACTCTTCTCATTTTTGTCTTCAGGGGTAGAATGAGTCAGAAAGTCTCAGACCCAGCTCTTTGTGAATTTTCAGCACTAATTACTGAATGTTGTTGAAGGTTGAAATATATTGTCGCAGCAATTAATTGTGGTTAGTTGTCTAGAGTATTCAACACTTCAAAAAAAATAGCATGAAATAATAAAAAATAAAAATTAAAAAATCCAGCACTTGATGGCAGCACTGTTGTCGCACTAACAAGGTTTTTCCTTCAGTCTAAATTCTTGCTTGTGTTGTACGTCACATTGGACAAAAGCGTCTGCCAAATGAAACTGTAGAACTGTAAAAATGCTTTTTTTAAAGTAATCTTGAGCTGCCAATGGCAAAAGAGCAAAAGAGAAAAGTTGCTTGTGTACAGACATTATTCTAGTTTAAAGCAAATTTTCTAACATTTTTCTCTTGTTCCATTGGCAGATTTTTTTTGTTACAAGCAATTCAGACCTAATTTTGTCTCTATATAACTTGAAACAAGACATTTTTCTGGATTGCTAAGTTCAATGTGGCTCATATCAAGTATAACAAGACAATTTTTACTTAAAATAAGAAAAAAACACTTGATAAGATTTTTTGCAGTGTACCAAATTTTTTCTATCAAAATACCTAAAAAGAGGCCAAGGCTTAAAGGGTTAACAGGGCTGTATCATAACAGAATGAGGAAAAGTGAAGTGATTTGAATACTTATGGGATGGATTGCAGCTACTGTGTTGGTGTTTGTTTACAACTTCAGTCCTAAAAAATGTCAGAACACTGAGCAAAATGTAGATAAAAAAAAGTGTAAGTCCAGGAACCAATAATGTGAAAAATATCAACAGGACCTTTGATATGTTTGCAAGACAATGTCAAACCACATTCTGTCGAATTACAACGGTATGGCTCAGTAGTAGAAGAGTCCAGGTGCAGAAATGGCCTGTCTGCAGTCTAGAGTTAAAGACTTTAGGTGGATGCTTTTGCTCTGGTGAAATCAGATATCAGACAAGAATAAGACAAATCTTAACTATTAAAGCTCCAGATACTGGTCTCTTCAGCTCCTGATCACAAATGTAAAAGATGAGCTGAAGTAACTCAATGATGAACATGCTTCTGCCCCAGCTCTTTAAAGGGTTGGCTGGCACAAAATGTGAAATAAACACATATTTTCAGCCCCTCTTTATGAAAATTTCAATACTTGAGTTGTTTCTTTTACTCATTTTAAGTAAATTACACAGTTTAAATGATTTGTAAACCATCAGATTTAGTTTCTACACAACAGTCTTTTAGGGAATTCCTTAGTTGTTTCCTTAGATGTAAAGTATCTACACTAGATAACAAACTCAGCAACTTATATTGAACCCTGAGTTATTTTATTTAAATACCGTATGTTCCAACTGGACCCAGTCATCTTTTATGTAAGGGTCATTAATCATGATCGAGTGCTTTAAATCAGAATCAAACCAAAAGCATTTCATAACTCTGTCTTAACTCGTTTTCCTCACACATGTTGACACAGAGAGTCACACAAAGACAGAGCGCTGCAGTTTAGCCATGCAGATGGCAGCAGCAGCAGCGGCGGCGGTGGCGGCGGCCGGTTTGTTATTGAGCAGTTGGCTTTGTTGACATTTTCACGCCGGCCTCTCCATCTCTCACTCTGTCTCTGATTCACTCATCTGAAATTTAGATGAGCTCCAGGAAAGTTGTTTATCCTCCATCTTTGTGCAAAGGTTAACCCTGAAAAACAAAAGTTAGTTTATTTTTGCTTCCCTACATCCTGTGAGTGTTTGTACACTAATAACACTTTAAATAACACTCTGACTGTACAGAGGCTGTGACAAACTATAATTAATGTGCATGATGTCAGATTAGTCTCTCAAACAATGCACGCCGGTGATTCATGTAGCTGATCATTAGGTGATAAAAGCCTACTCTTTGGACGGTTCTCAGAAAGGAGCCCTGAGACTCAACCAGAATCCTTTATTGTGATTGGCTGTTTCATCCTCAGAGGTGGGACTTTGGTTAAAATCAAGTACTTGGGCTGAACTTTCTTTGTTTTTTCACAATAATTTACACAATGTACCTGCATTTTAATTACATTTTACTGCAAATTAAAGGTCCCATATTCTGCTCCTTTTCTGCAGTTTAAAATGGATCATTGATGTCTTCATGAAATGGTAGCAACATGTTTTGGTCCAAAAAGCCAATAAATCAAGCTCAGCAGCATTGTTTCCAGGCTCTCATAGCCCCTATGTTCAGAACGCTCTGGCCTTCATATGTAAATGAGCCACCGCTGATACTGCTCCGCTCTTCCGCTCCAAGTGCACAATGTTTAGAAAACAGTGAAGCTTGTTTACCGTAACATTACAGGCTAAAACAACAGGCTAACTGCAGCTAAAGTTAGCATCCTGAAGCTAACACAGAGACGGGGGGGGGGGACACTGAGGAAAAGCTCTTCCATCTGCTCCAGAGCACACAGCATTTAAAATACTCACATTTCCAGGGTCCAAGGTTTGTTGGCGAATGGTTGGTAATGCGCCTGGATTCAGGACCAGTCTATTCGCTAGCCCTCTGTTGTACTGTCCAAAGTTGGAAAAGCAGTCAGCCATGAATTGACTAGCACATACATGCATGTTTTACTGAGTGTAGCTGGAACATTTCCTTGATAAATGAACTCTAGCCGCTTAGTCTTGTCTTCTTCTGAGATGGGAAGCTTGAGCATGGAACTATGTGGCTGTTTACAGCCAAAAACAGAGCAGTGATGGCTCTTCAACTTTGGCATTCTCCTCCCCGCTACTGGAGAGATTTCTCTCCAGCAGCGGGGAGGGGAGTGGGAGGGGAAGGGGGTATCTGCTCCGGTGGACCAATCAGGTCAGACTTGCTCCTGATTGGTCAAAAAAGGGAATCGCTGACGTCAGCAAATCGCCAAAATCCAAACAGCTCGTTTTAGGTCAGGATTTTACATTCACATGCACTACTAAGTACAGGTTTGGTCATTAAATATCACATTTTGTGGGCTGGGAGGAAAGCCAAAGACCCACAAATTTCACTAAAAAACTTGCATAATATGACACCTTTAATTTTGTCTGGTGTAAAGTTGTATTGAACAAAGAGTAGTTCATTTCAAAAACAAACACACTTGAACTCTTTGCCTCCAAGTCTGAGCTGAACCTTGGATCCTGAGTTGATGTCACTGATGCGTTGTTCTGGTTTTGTGCTGTGATGATTTTCTGCAGACAGAGCTGAGCGACGGCATCGCAACCTTGGTTGCAACAAATGACAACATCCAGGCCTTTATCTCAGAGAAGGAGGAAACCTGTCACTCTATAGAGGTCACACACACACACACACACACACACACACACACAGAGTTTATAATTATTTGTTTAGTGTAAAGTAGAAAAGAAGCAGGGGTGAGTGACGCTCTTCTCTCCCCTCAGGAGAACGGACGGAGAATAAGAGGACACATCAACGACAGCTTTGAGTATCTGGTGTCCATCCTGGAGGAGAGGAAGCAGGAGCTGGTGGGCTTCATCACCAAAGAGCAGGACGATAAACTCAAACATGTTCGATCCCTGATTCAACAGCACGGTGACGACCTGGAGGCCGCGGTGACGCTGGTGGAGACGGCGATTCAGTCGATGGAGGAGCCACACATGCCGCTGTTCATACAGGTGAGGGGATACGATGCCAGCTGTGTCTTTGTTTTTGTCCAATGTTCGATCAGAAGATGCACAGCTCCAACATCATCTCCACTGTGGCTCCTGATAATCCCAGTCTTCTTGAGGTTGAGGGAAACAGAGACAGTGAGTAATCCTGCTGGGATCCCTCCATGTCAGATGTTTTACTTCAACAAAACCTCCTCAGAGATCTGTTAGGTCTCTGGACCTGCATACATTAAAAGCCTGAACACAAACACATGATTAATTCATACAGCTGAAGAGCGGCTCAGTCTCTCCTGTGTGCTCTATTGATCAACAGATTGATCCTGTACCTGTGCAAACATAGAGAACACATGTTCACACACATCCTGTCCACTGTCTCCATCACCTCATGCTTCAGTGTAAGTTTTTTCCCAGGTGTGTGCAGACCTACCTCATTTTTAAGAGCTGCAGCGACATGTACAAAAGTCTAGAGAAAAATTCAGAGCTGTGCACGTCATGCTCCTGTGACATACTCCTGACTCACCCTGCAACTCTGGTGATTCCCCAGATCTTCAAATTACATCACATTTCACATCCTGGAAACTCATTTTAGTTTTTACCTTCCTGGGTTTACTCCCACAGATTCAGATTAACACAGTGTGATGGAAACAAACAGCGGGGTTGCATCATGAAAGTTGGAATTTGTTCCTCTCAGACTTTAAACCACAAAAACAGCGTCTCATCCAGGAAGCATTCAACAGAGAAAGCTGCAGACAAACTGTCAAACTGTGCCTTTTCCCACCACTAACCAAACTTTATTCCCAGTCTTTGTGCTAAAAAGTGGAGTTAATTTACTCATCCACTGTCTGCCTGTCCTAGGGTGACCATTCCTTTTTGGTCATAGAAATTATGTCCTGGGGATTTTGTAAAATTCCTTAAATGTCCAGGCCTTGATCAGCTTGTTCTACAAGATCATCAAAATCTAAAATATAGTGCTGCACTCAGCCGCTGGCATTATTCTGATGTACCTTGCTGTCAAGACTTTGCGCAAGCACGCTGCCTGCATAATGACGTGAAAGACCCAGGCTGCTCCTTCTCTCAGATCCAAACAAAAAACATGCTTTGGCTACCTGCGCAGAAAATGCTAAAGCGTACTTTGACAAAGTGCAGAAAAAGTACTCCTCTTCTCTTTTGCCACAACAAAAAAAGAGAATCCCACTTAAGAACCTCTATTTTTATTTTTAACAAAGATTTTGAGGCACTGTTTATATTTTTACACAAGAGGAGGGAGGGGTGACCTTTCTTTTCTTTTATCTAAGCATGTTGTAAGACATTATTTATGAGGGCTGGGGCGATAAGCTTTTCTCCCAATTCGATTCTTTTAGGATTTTTGGGGTGCCGGTTCAATTTAAATTGAGATTCTTCAATATTCTTGATATTTTGCAGTTTTTTGTTCACTTTTTGAACACCAGACCAAGTGAAGACGTTGAATCAGAATCAGAATCAAGTTTTATTGCCAAGTACATTTGCCCATACAAGGAATTTGTCTTAGTGTGTTGGTGCTAACAATTAGCAAGAAAGTAATTAAAATGCAAGACAGAATATAGAAAAAGTTAAGATATAAAATATACAAATATGCAAAAAAAATTAAGAAAAATTGTAAAAATAAAATTAAAAAATAGGAATATTTACAGAAAAATGAAAAAAATATAATGAGAAAAAGAGGATTCAAGGTGCAGCTGGATCTGTGCAATTTAAATGCACGAATGATGATAATGATGTTGTCTACAGACTGTATCTGGAGTCATTTTTCTGAGTCATGGTTCTGCTTGAACCATGTCAAATAAATATGTAGCGGTGCTTTGTGGGCATGAAACCTAAGGGTGGGAAAAAAAATCAAAAATCAATATTTCAGGATTATTTTTGTGTGACAATATCAAAGTCGAGATTCTTTGTCAAAAGTCTAGTGAATATTAATTTTTTAAACAAGAAGTATTTTGTGTTGGTAAAATTGTACATATGATGTCTTAATTTTTTTTTTAATATTTGCAAATATTTTTTAAAAATGGAAAAATTTGTAATGTTAAATACTTTGCAAAATTCAAGACCCTTGAATAATTTCCCAAATTTTTCAGAAATGTAAAGATTTCAAAAATTTGAAAACTTTGTCAAAAAATGAATTTAAAAAAAAGTGCAAAAATTCAGAATGTCAAAAAATGTCAAAAAACTTGCAAAATAAAATTGTACTTCCTAAAAATTTGCTACATTTTGAAAAAATGTAAAAAAAATATTTATATATATATATGAAAAATCTTCAAAAAAAGTTGATTTTTTTTTTAGTTTTTTTTTCTACATTTAAAAAAATGTAAAGATAAAGAAAATATGCAAAATCTTTTAAAAATTGGATTTTTTTGCAAAATTAAAAAAACATCAAAAAATCTGCCAAAAGTTCAGAAAAATTCGAAAGCTTAATTGCAAGAGGTGATACATATGTAATTTAACAAAATGTTAACACATGATTTTATTTGTTGTCAGTGTCTTTAATCATCAATACCCTCTGTAAGAAAAATAAAAATTCTTTATTTCAAGAATAATTTTTAAAGCTACAGGAGCCACTGCAAATCAGTCAAAGAGCCACATGAGGCTCCAGAGCCACAGGTTGAAGACCCTTGGATTAGATATTTGTGTTAATGAGCAGTTAAACTGATCTTCCTCAAGAAGTGCCCCGTAAGTGTGTGTGTATGTGTGTGTGTGTGTGTATGTGTGTGTGTGTGATCATCTGAGACACTTTAATGCAGAAAAAGAAATACCAAATTTCTGAACTTAACTGCAGACAGTTTGAAATTGCAGCCTCCGTCTTCAGCCTCCATATCACTGATGCAACGTGTCTGCGTCTCCACTCAGAGGAGAGTGAACCTCAGCTTTATCTGTTTAAAATTAAAGTCACAGTCTGCGCTGAAGCAGGTGTTAAACACGATCAAGTCGGCTGCAGCCAGGAGTAAACACAGTGAGAGTCTCCTGGCAGCTGGTAGTATGTCTTAACATCATGTTTTTATTTATTCATTTCAGACGCTGAAGTGTCTGAAAAACAGTCCAGACAGATGTTTCTGGCACGGGGAAGTGAAGCACAGTGATTAATTTAGCTTCTCTCCTTCTTTCTTTTCTTCACTCTCAGAGCGCCAAAGTTCTGCTGGAAAAGTAAGCTGGGTTTTGTTTGAGGTGATTCTGCATGTAGTGGTGTGGTCAGGTTTAAGAAATTAACACTGCAACACGTCCTCAAGTTGGAAAAAAAAAAGAGATGATTTTCCTGGAAGTGCCTCTGGACACCGAAATTAAGGCACTGTCCATTAAAGCTCCTGTAAGGAAGTTTAAGTTCTCTTGATTTTGGCGCCCCCTGTCGACAAATATGGGGCAGGTCAGGGGTACAAAAACTGTGGTCTTGTTTGCTTTTAAAAAAAAAGCATCTTTTAATTTTGGTTGCTAATAATCAACCAAAAAATCCCCACAGAGTCTTTAAAGAGGGGGTATTTTTGCATTTCCATATTTTAAAGATGGATATGAAGTAACAATTCTGAATGTTCGAAGTAGACGTGTGTAGGTTTTCAAACCTCTATATATTCATATGTTGTCAAAATCCCTGAATCAGTCTGTAAACAGCTTGAAATAAGAAAGTCCGATCCAACAGCTTAAAACAAAACAGTCCGATCCAAAAAAGCACGATATTCAAGATCTTCATAAAATAATGACGTCATCTGATAAGGATCTCCTAACTGGTTTATGATACATTGAGAGGACCTCAAACAAAAAGGTCTGCCCATAGCTCCTCCCTCAATAGGCCTCCAGAGGGATAACCAATCAGAGGGAAGGGGGTTTGTGAAGCAGGGAGCCTTAAAGAGACAGCAGCTTAAAGAGGCTGACGTTAGTATTTTCTGGAACATCAGGGTGAGGAATATTTGTATTGTATTGTATTTTTTATAGATGTGAATCATGTAAAGCTACTACAGGGGCACCAGAAGGACAATATAAAGACTTAAAACCCAAAGTACCCCCCTCTTTAAGGAACTGAGAGTCTGTGTCTCTGACATTTAGTCAGTTTGTATACATTATGTAGCAGCTGATCCGCCCGGCGCAGACGTCGATAACCCAAACAAAGCTGCTCTGAACGCTGCTGTCACTGCTCGGCCACATGGGAACAAAGTGGAGATCCCTGAGTGTGTGTGTGTGTGTTTGGTTTGCATATGGATCCAGCTGATATTTGTGGTTATTCAAAAAGAAAGAAAAACATCAGGAGCTCTGGAAACAGACGGTTTCCTGACTAAAAACTAACCGTGTCAGTAGAACTTGAGGATGATTGAGGAGATGTTCGTACTTTTTCACCATGACAGGTGAGCTTGAATTGTCTGTGTGCATTTGTGTTGTGACAGGATGGCCGCCGCGGGCCGGGCCTTGAGCATCGAGCGTCCAGAGCTGGGCTTTGAGGACATGAGCCACTTCACCATCGACACTGAAAACCTGGCTGTCATGCTGATGAACATCGACTTCTGCTCCGGTAGGCACAGCAGGACGACTCAGGGGTTCGGGTGGGTTCAATACCTCAAAAGATTTCCAAGATCTAAGTGTATGTGTGTGTTATTAAAATATAGGCGATGATGGAGAAGAAGATCCTGATGAAGGTGAAGAAGACTCCGACCATGACTCAAGATATTAAGACCAAACCCAGGTAGCTGCTGTTTTCTGTGACTTGTGGTTTGATTTTGATGTGAAACGACCAGAGCACCGAACACAGAGTGTTTGAGCCCGTCCTGAATCTCTCTAATGAATTTTATTGATTATCTGAAATAGATTTCACTTGACAGAGGTTTCGTTTGTGTCGTGTTTAATTTTGGTTCAGAAAGTAAACGACTCTTCACATGAATTATTCAGCCCACTGTGGTCTGACCTCCTCCCTGTTTAAATATTTTGTGTTTTTTTCACACATTTGGGTCAAATCCTAACAGGTATCTGTCTTAAAGAACTTTTGTTGAAAGATTTTGTTTTCTTTTTTTTTTGTTTTTGTCACCTTTGGTACGAATCCTTACATCTCACAGTCTACAGATGTTGTTTTTCTGAAGAGTTAAAGTGTGTCCCCAGTCAGCAGACAGACAAAAGAATAAAAATTATGTAATCAATAGCAAACTGAATATTTTCAGTTTTGTTTTATGCAGGTTTGATTGAGGTGTCACAAGTTGACTTCTACATTAAATACCCTTTAAGGACTTAGTAAATGACCTTGAATTGTTCTCAATCGTAAATAATGTTGAGAATCTATGATTTTGAAAATGAAAGTATCAGCTCCAAAATGGGTTAAGGTAATATTTCTTATTTCTAATTCTCAGTATCCTTAGTCTAATCTGATTTTTCGGTGTTGTATTGAATGAAAGTCACTTTAATGTCACTAAACCTGGGGAAGTTTAGCAGTGAGAAGCTAAATCTTTTTCTTGAATAAAAGGATTTCTTGGGTTAATTTTGTTGTAATGGTGGACAGTGGAGCTGGACCAACAGAAAGAGCAGAAGAAAGCTGAAGAGAGGAGTGATAGAGCATGAGCTAAAGGCTAACACAGGGGCTAAACTGTTTGTGCTAATGTTACTACTTACAAACTGACCCTGTTTACTTGTCACGTTAGCCCTCAAATACGTCTGAGAAACAGGCTGCCGATAGCACTACATATAGCCGGCTACTACAACGTTTGCTTGATGTCACGTTTCAAACCGTAGCGCTACGTAACTGTACTGATAAATACCTTACCTCTTTGCGTTGTATCTGGTCAAAAGTTGTCTTTCACAAAGAAAATTTGTTTCAAGCTAAAAGTAATTTAGGACAGTGTGCGTGAAACTCCAGGCACCAAAACGCAGTGAAAAAAATCTGCATTAACACAGAAATGCTGAGGGACTGAAAACGCTGTAGTAAGCATTCCAGACCGGTAGGTGGTGCTATAACTGTATTGTCCAGAAGCAGTTATTGTGGGATCTCCACCGATGTAGAGTTGAGCTGTCTTTTTCAAAAGTTTGCGTTTTAGGTCGCCTGAAACACCATTTCTGTGTTGACCCGAGGCTGAAAACTTTTGCGTTTTATCCTAAACTGTTGTCATTTTAAGGTATTTAGTTTTAATCTAGCCTTACCCTGGGGGTTAAGTTCACTTAAGCTTCATGGGGGAAAAAAACGAGTACAGCAGTTTGAAAAATTTGAGACTTTCAAGAAGTAAAGACTTTTTATAACTCACACTTTAAAAATGGGAAAAGAGGGAAGGTGCTGCTTGTCTTTAGGACCAGCCTCCAACAAGGTCTGCACAGCCTGTAATCTGTGTGACCTCTGCAATGCTTAAGTCCAGGTCTAAAGTGTTTGTATCTGAATTCTTGGACACAGAAGTCCCTGAACATGTGAATAAGCGCGCTGTGCTGACAGAAGTGAAGGAGTGTTAATGTGTCAGAGCTGGTTCTGGATGTTCTTGTTGCTCTGCGCTGATGAACTGTCAGATCTGTGCAGAGCCTGAAGCAGCAGCAGCAGCAGAGGACATGTGTAAAAATCCTCCCTAACAAGACCACTTACGTAAAGAGAGATCTGCAGAGAGCAGAAGAAGGATTCCCCTCACCCACTCAGGACGGGGCCGGCAGCAGAGTGTTCGTGCTGACTCAGTCAAAGACAACAACAACAACAGCGTCCTCCTCCTCCGTGCTGTTATGTATCCGCGTTTGAGCGGGGACATTAGGCCGAGCAGCTTGAGAGTCACTGGTGATTGTTTGGGCGTGGGTGACGATGACACTGATCTCATGATATTTCGTCTTTTGTTCTTTTACTCGAGGTCCTCGCTGCAGTCCTGAGGGGAATGGAAAAGAGGGACGGAAATAGAGCTTTACCATAATCCTCCGGAAGAAATCCACTCTGTGTTGGAGTAGATTCAGCCACTACGGACACAAAACAATGGGTAGAAAAACTGAAATAACACCTTAACACACTTGATCCATCTGCGCTTCCTTTTACAGCGTGTGAAGTAACCAATCAGAGTCCAGCCTCCCAGATTGTTGCCTTTTGTTTGGAGAAAACCGTCAGAGTATTGTGTGTAAATATGTCTCTAAATGTACAGCTGACAGGAAACGTACAGACTGATTCTCTTTGTGATTTCCTCCTCTCTCTGTCACAAGTTTAACCTCTTCAGTGGGGACTCCTGTTCCTCCGTTTCGTCAGTTTTATGGGCGGTGATGTTACGTAAATGACAAAAACAGTGTGAGGATTATAGTCAATAAAATAGAGATGGTTTCTGTGAAAGAGTAATCCTTTTTTAAGAGTGTATGCGTGCAGCTTTGATCAATTCCCGGAGCAAAGTCTATATTGTGCTCCTCAAATTTGAAATCAAAGAACAGACGCTGAGAGATGACAATGCCAGTGGGCAGGATGTTGAAGTGAAGCAGTGGGAAGATAAGCTCGTTATTGTCTCGGTAATGCATATGATTTTCTTTTTTTAGGGAGGGTTATATACTGTTGGAGGGGTTTTAGATTTACGCATGTATGATCAGAGAACAAGGCTCCATACGCCGCCTGTAAGGTTCAGGTTTGCGCAGATCTGAACTTTTTTTTTTCTTCTCGTAAAGCCTGGTTTGCTTTTTATATCTTGCGTTTCACTTTCTGTCATCAGCTCTCACAAAGAGAAGAAGAATGTGTCACAGACGTTAGATTTCATTCATAGATCCTGTGAAACCAGAACAGTCTCAGTGACGTCGCCCGCTGGTTTCTGAAGAAGCGTTATAGAGCCTTAAAACACAGTTTGTTGCGTTGAGAAGCAGAGGTGGCCCAAAGAATCCAGCCATCCAACCAACCATGCCTCTAATTATGCAAAAGTATCCATTAATCTTAGTCTTTAATAAAATTAAAATAAGTCACCTTTGAAAAAAAGTTTTAACATGGGTGTTAATGGATCTTCATAGGCTTTTGGTGCAAGCTCCTAGTGTAAGAGTCTGCAACCTGCGGCTCTTTGACTCCTTTGCAGTGGCTCCTTGTAGCTTTGAAAAATATTAAAATAAAGATTTTTTATTTTCATTACAGAAGGTGTTGATGATCAAAGACACTGACACTAGATTAAAGCATGCATTAACATTTTGCAATAAAGCCTGCCACCGCTCTACTTCACCTCCTACAACATCAACAGCCCACCAGCTTTCCATGCACCTGTGGCTAACCTCAAGTTTTAAACTCCTGGTAAAATAACTAAATCTACAAAAAGACAAATCTGGAGGAAAATTTAGATTTTAATTCTGTGTGGAAGGATTCATTTAATTGCCAACGTGCTAGATTAATATACATGCTTGACATGTGGCAAGACATTAGCAACCAACAAAAAATGATGGGTTGAGCAATATTATCCATATATGTTATCAAATTCAAGAATTTAAAAAAAAATTCAAAATTTCAAAATTGTTCGAAATTTTAACATTTATTTTTTTTTTAAGTTTGTGATTTTTTTTTTTTGCATTTTTCTAACTTTTTTTTGCAATTTTTCAACATTTTTTTTGCATTTTTTTATATTTATAAATTTATCAAAAGTAAAAGTCTTTATTATCAAATGTACAATTTTAGATAACTATTTACAAGATTATAACTTGGTATAGAATTGTATTCACTATAATGTCTTTATTGTTGAGATAGATTTTGTGGCTCCTTAATAACTTGTCTCCAGGTGAGCTGAGGCTAAATGACTCCTATGAAAGTAAAGGTTGCAGACACCTGCCCTAGTGGACGCTTTGAGAACAGCAGATTTTTCAACATCGACGTTAAAACTTCAGGATTCTCTCGATTTAATCCAGAATTACACATCCGACAACCCTGAATTTAGTGGACGCCAATTGAAAATCCCAACACCTGAAATAATTATGAGATTTTGCAATTAACATCCCGTTAAACATCGAAGTAACCCTTTAATCACTTGGTATATGTGTGAAGGTAGCACTCTGACATGTTATCTTTAAAACAGGCTTCATTCATTTTAATTTGGATTGTTTGCAAAATTGCAAAATTTAAATGTCCCAACTTTCTGTTTATCTGAGGAGTTTTTTTCTTCTTGCTTATTATTTTCACTTACATTTTTCAAAATAAACATTTTCAATCATCAATCACTCAACTTATTTTATCTGTAGGATAATCTGTAGGACTGTAGGATTGAGATTTAAAAGACCTTGCAGGATCTACAAGGCTCTGTATTCAAATATGAGTCAGATTAACGGGTGAAAAGGCAGTGCAAAGAGTTTTCAACAACTTTTTGTACTTATATTGAGGCTTCTAAATGCCCTACAAGCAGCAATCTCAAATGTGCAACGTAAATAATTTGAGGCAACCCAAAGGTGCTAAAATCAGTCATTGAGAGTCTGCTGGAGGCTGGATGGAAATACTGGAAAACACAGACACACCAAGCCAAAAATGAGCTGTTTCTCTGGTTTCTCTAAAGGCACACACTGTATGGGGGGATTTTTCTCTAATTCTGCTGTTTATAAGATATTAACATGACGAGTTAACCCAATCAGAAGCACAGCTTAGCTGATTAACAGGTGGACGACCTATAGCTGTCAGTGAGGAGGCTCAAAGCCCGCCTCATTTCCAATATGGCCCCTGCTAACGATTTGATTCAATATTTTGTTTCAAAAACAGATGAGTGATGTCACGGAGACTACGTTCATTTTTTTATGCAGTCTATGACGCCCCAGAGAGCGTGATCTGATCTGATTTTAGCATGACTGCAAAAATCTGACCAATATTTGCACTTATCCTGACGAGTGAGTTTAACAACTGAGTTTATTTTGCTGGTCAAGTCTGACAACTTGAAGGGTAATCTAAAATATTACATGTTTGTCAGCAACAGCAAAGAGTCTATGTGTGATGTTAGATATGGTCAGATCATCTCACCAACAAGGTTTTACGGTGTACTATTATGCTCCAAGAAAAGCAAAAGAACAAGGAATAAGTTTATAGTGCTAGCAGTCGTCTGTTTTGGGGTTTAAAGGATTTTTAAAAAGACTAAACACACACACACACACACACACACAAACACACACACACACACAAAGACAAGCACACAGCAGCACAAACAAACAGAAGGTGTTAAGGCAGAAGATTCACCAACACACCCACAGTTTGGACTGAGTCATAAAAACAAAGCGCTCAGAGGCCACTCGGACTTCTGTGTTTGTTTCTCTTTCTTTGATCTGTTTCTACAAACTGGAGAAGACCGAACCGTCCGACACCAGGTCTCAAACTTATATTTAACAGATTTTCAAGACAATGGTTCAGTCAAGGTTCAGACAGTTTGAAAGCTAAAACTTTCTGGGTTGATTTTCTTCCAGCTTTTTCAGCTTTAAGCTAAAACATGACACGAGCTAACCACACACTTCAGCGTATCAGTCAAACTAAGTCGATCTTCAATATTGGTTTTAAAAAACACAGAGGGTCATACCAGGCGCCCCATGTACATAATGATGCAGGTCTTTTTGTACCTGTAGCAGGTTTTACATCCAGTTCAAGAGTGTTTGTTTTTCAGAAAGTGAAAATTAGAGTCTGTCTAAATAAATAAACTAAAAACTTAAGATGATAGGTTAATTAATTTGCTTTCTCAGGCTGTCTGGAAAAAGTAGAAGCACTTTCTCTGACAACAAACTCTACTACTGAGGCACAGGTGTTTCTTTATTACTAAACGGAGACTTTAAATCCATGGAATCAGGTCCATAAGAGTTAAAACTTTGCTGACAACGTTTTTCAGATGGAGCAAACACTTCTGATATTTTTTTAGCCTCAACCAAAAAATGGATTTTTTTTTTTTTTCTGTATTTCAAGAAAAAATATTAGACAGCACTGAAAAACATAAAAAGTATATCCTTTAACTAAAAAATAAAAAAATAATAATTGTGATAATAATAACTAAAAAAACAATTTAATTAAAATAATAAAAGATAAAAAATAAATAAATAAATAAATTTTAATAATAATAATAATAATAATAATAATAATAATAATAATAATAATAATAATAATAATAATAATAATACAAAGTGAGAATCAAAAGCAGTGTTTTCAACTTTGATCATTTTTTATTACAAAATATAAATGGCCAAAAAGCTTTTTCTTTCTTCTGCTAAACCAAAAACAACTCTGTGGATGTCAGATATGAACGTTGAAGCTGTTTTTCTTCCTTTTTTGTAGATTAGCATGCTACAGTAGATACAGTACAGGTGACAGTGCTCCTGCTCAAAGAGGAAAAGTGAGAGCTGACAGGTGTAGATGGAAAATAAACAGAATTCAAATAATCCATATTGAAGCCATCTTTGTTACAACAAAGACACAATGAGTCTGATTTATTATAGGGATTAAAATCTAAAACAATGTTTCCCGGTTTGTGACTGTAATTTGACAAAGAAGCTTCAACTTTTTGTTCTACCCTCTGATTTATTCATTTTGGAAGCATTTCATCAGTAATTTTTCCTCTAAGCATCAAAACACCAGATTTAACAGAAACATGAGGAACAACCCAGCTCTAATGTGTCCAAATGTGGGATCCAGCGTTGGATAGGAATGCTCCCCAAAGTCCAAAGTGGAGATGTGTGAGAGGAGGGTGAAGCCAGGTAAAGGTGGAGGGTTTGAGAAGTCTGTTTCCATGTTTTCCAACAAAGTCTTTAAATTAAACGAGTGGATTTACGGTTTGCTGGCGGATGCTGCGGTGCGTAATTTGGCACCATGTGCGTAAAACGATGAGGAGAGGAAGGCAGGCGCACAAACAACGACTAATGTCAGAGGTCTTGGGTATCTGGACACAGCGGTGAGGCTGCTGGAATGAGGCATTTCTTAAAGACACAAAGAGCTTTACTTCCCCACCTCGTCCAGGACTTTGCGGTTGAGCTGCGCCTGCTCCCTCTGGCTCTCCATCTTGGCCATTTGGATCATATTCCTCAGCAGGTGGAAGGTCAGGTCGATGGACAGCGGCGGCTCTTCGCTGCGCTTCAGCAGCTGCGCCGCCGCCGCTCTCATCGCCTCGTCCTCGGTCACCTCCTCCGGTGTGAGCAGGCTCAGAGCGTCCTGGTTCCTGCTTTGGACTAACTTCATGATGTGTTCGCTCAGCAGCTCTGAGGCGTTGCTGTCCCCGGCGGCGGCCGCTCTGAGGAGCAACTCCTCTAGTTGCTGCGACTGGAGGCGGCCATCCAGCCAGCCGGGGAGGGAGCGCGGTCTGCCGGCGGCGGGGCGGAGGTGTGATGAGAGGAGGACCGAGGAGAGGAGCAGGAGCAGGGGGACTGACTTCATGTCCTGCAAACAGAAAGTTCATCAGATAAAACATTTAGCATGCTTCTTTCTGCACAGTTTCACACTTTTTTGCACCCTTGTTTAAAATAAAGCATTTAACTGCAAATAGATAAAAACAAAAGCTACTTTTTGAATTCAATGTGCCATTCTGGAGAATTTACGCAGGCCTGAGGAAACAATGATCAAAGATGGCACATTTTCTCTGCCATATTTTGGAAAAAAAAAAAGATAAAATGAGATTAATTTCTATTCAGGAAAAAAAATCTAAGATGCACAATGAAGCCCAACTCTGTCACAAGCATTAACTGGTCAAAAAGTGCGCACAGGAGAAATGATAAAAGAATAACAAAGCGCTCCAGATTTCAGCAGATATTTCTGATCCACGCTGAAAAATCTCAAACCAGTTTTCCCTAAAATCAAAGGATGATACTCACTTTGTTCTCTGCAGATGCTGCAGCTGAACTTTGCGGATCTCAGGTCGGAGCGGAGTCAGGAAAAGTCCCAGTGAGCGCGCTGTCTGGAGAGGACGGAGGGTTTTATACATCCAGCCTGCCGCTTTGACGTCAATGCAAACACACACAGATCTGTTTGGAAAGTGGACAAGGATGGAGACAACAAGGCAGTATAGTCCTGAGGGACAGCTGGGGGTGCTGTGATCGACACAAAGTGAAAGGGTGACGAGATATTTTTTTATTTTATTTATTTTCCATCTTTAGAAAGTGTTTGGATGAGGAGGTGACCTCCACAGGGTCACAGAGTGGACTTTGAGGTTTAGGATTCTTCGAGAAAGGGTTAAAGGGATCATCAACTGCACACTGCTCAAAGACTAATGTGACTTTTTAGTCTCTTAGAGTGCAAATCTCCAACTTTCAACTCCTGGATATGTTACTTTTTAATGCCTTTTGAGGAACCAATAATCTATTTTAGCTCAATCCTAACATAGGAATTTCAAAAAAAGCTGCTTTAGAGTCAGTTTAAAACATCTGATTTAAATTGGACATGATTATATGGAATATTAAGGAAGGTATTTAGTGCTGTGAATATTTATATTTCATGGACAAATTCTGATAAAGTTTCTTTCAGCTCACTTTCACCCAATGTGATACATTTTAACTTTTAAAGAAGTCGTTAATTACTTAATCACTTTTTTTCCAAACGTTTAAAGTTGAAGTCTACTCAAAGATGCTATGAGGAGGATCTGTTTTGGATGCACTCCCTCGCCCCCTTGTGGCCCGGAGTCTCCGCACACTGACGTAAATTACTTTTAGTGAGGCGTGTGTTTGTTTTGGAATTAAATGGAGATCGAAACAAATTTTCTTTGTTCAAGACAACTTTTTACTGGATTCAACGCGCCAAGGTCAGGTATTTATCAGTACAGTTTTGTAGCGCTACGGTTTGAAACGTGACATCAAGCTAACCTTGTAGCAGCCGGCTAAATGTTAGCTCGGTGCTTCGACGTATCTGTAGGAGCTAACGTAACCTCACTCTTAATTTTATTGATAGACTCTCAAGTTTAACAGACCACTGAAGAATAACTGCTGACTGTGGGTTAGAATGAACATTAGCACAAACAGTTTAGCCCCTGTGTTGTGAAGTGATACAGCGCGAGCTAAAGGCTAATTAGCCTTTAGCTCGCGCTGTGTCACTCTCCTGTTAAGCTTCCATCTGCATTTCTGTCTTTTTTCTGTCTGACAGTTAGGCTCCAGTGTCCACCATCACTACAAAATTAATCACAAAAATCGTTTTCAACAGCTCTCTTTTGTCTCTACTAAACTTAATCAGCCAGTGTAGTGTTGTCATAGAAACCTAGATGTGTCGTAAATCAATCCGGTGTTGCACCGAAATCTGTGACCATCGGGATATGTGACCGCAGGGGGCGATGACAGACATTGACTATGGAGACGAGGAGAAGTTGAGTTGCGTAAACGGCACACTCAAGGATTCATCTGGGGTAAACGTTTGCAAAATTTGTAGAAATTGTGTGTAATTCATACAAAGCAGTTGATTGATGTTGCTTCATCTGCGACCCACAAGTAAGCACTGCTTGTAATGGCTTCCTACTGATAAAGGGGAAAACATCTCATTTACAGTTACATAACCCAGGAACTGAAAATCCTTCATTAGATCAGGCGACTTTCAAAGGAAATATATACTATAATCTACGTTTGCTAAAAGCTGCATTTTATGTGAAAGTCTATACGAACTGTTTCAAACATGTAGTTCGCTGTGCCTGCTCTCATGAGATACATGTACCAAACTTTTTAAATTAATGTTTGAGTTTATTTAACTTCACAATCATTATATAATGTAATCCTTTTCAAAATGTTTAATGAATAATTAAAAATTTAAAACAAGTGTTGTGTCTTTTATTTATATATATATATATATATATATATATATATATATATATATATAGAGAGAGAGAGAGAGAGAGAGAGAGAGAGAGAGAGTTTATAAACAGTTTATACAACTGCTTTGTATGAATTACACACTATTTCTACAAATTTTGCAAACGTTTACCCCAGATGAATCTTTGAGTACGCCATTTACGTAACTCAACTTCTTCTCCTCTTTTTTGGAAAACGCACACATAGTCAATGCCCATCATCGCCCCCTGCAGTCACGTATTCCGATGGTCACAGATTTTTGTGTAACACCTGTTCTGGTCGACCCGATGTAGAAGCTAAGAAGTAGCAATTTGAAATAACCTGTAACCTGTAATATGGTCGCTGATAATCTCATTTTAAAGTGTGGATTACGATCACGCATTTATCTAGAAAAGACTTTTTCAAGATCACTTTCAAGCTCCTCAGCTCCTTTGAAAGTGAATAACTCAGAGCTGTCCGTGGTCCTGAACTTGCTTGAATCCTGGTCTAAGAAAAGATAACTTAAGAAATGCGTAGGTAACTTCATTACCAGGAACTTAAACACTAGGAAATATCCATTAAACTTTAACGCTAACCTCAAATTAAAGGCCATGAAAATGTTGTTCCTGTATCTGCTGTTATGAACCACAAAGTCTACAGCACTTTTACATGTGAATTTTCTTGTCACAGTTACAGTTTAGACTGTAGCTCCACCTTAAGACACACTGAGTCTTGGCGCTGATCCCAAATTAAGTTCCAGATTTCCGGGGAGAGGCTCGTTTCTCGGAGGGAAAGAGGCTATTTGGAAGATTTTCAGCCGTTTCATCAGATAGTTTCCGCTTGCTTTTCTGCCTCGCATCAGTCGAGTGTGTTTGTGTGGGAAACAAATGTGTTCAGTTATCTGGTTGACGGCTCAGCGGCCTCCGCATCACCCTCCAAACAAACCCCACCCGGCCAGAGACGAGCAGGACACAAAGTTAGTGAGGTCAAACGCACCATCCACATCACCTGGTGGGAAACTTTATTAGTAAATGTGACAAAGACAAACTTTGATATTAGTAAGTTCACAGTTTAAGTACTCAAACTCCACAAACACTGGGGGGAAAAAAAACAAAGAGAAAGAAAAAGAGTTGAAACAGTGATTGTCAATGCATGGAGAGATGTTTGAGTCTACTGTTTTAATCATTGGCTAACTTCCTGAAACTTAAACCACGTTGAAAAGACATTTTAAAACATGAAGCCAGACCAACCAGTATGTTAGCTTAGCTTAGCTTGTAGACTAACAATGTAGGAAAATGACCAGACTAGCTCTGTCTAAAGCCAACAACTTAAACCAAACAGAGCATTTAAAGCTCACTATGCTCAGTAACTCTGTTATAAAGTACTTTATGTATGAGTGGTAACACTGACAAGTCATCAACTAACACTCGCTTCACCCAGTCAAGAAAGTAACGCTCCATAAAAGCATCATTTTCTCATTTTTACACTTTGAATATTTCACCTTTATATCAGTATAATAATAATTATTAATTACAAGTGTCTGTTTCCTTTAAACAACAATAAGCTACATGCTTAAAACTGTTAATTTTATTTTTCAAAAGCTAAAATAATCTGCGAGTTGTAGCATTAAAGCTCCTGTGAGGATTTTTATTCTTGTAATAAAACAGACAGAAATTAACAGAGAGGCCTTTTTATCACTCAAGAAAGCAATCAAGATCGTGTTTTAGAAGACTGACGTTTTCTGACGTGATTTTTCATGTCTGTAGCTGTTGTGACGGGGTAGGTGACGGACGAGGGAGGCCTGCAGCAGAGGGGAAAACTCAATGTTTTTCTTCTTTTTACTTTTCTCTGACATTTTTGGTAAAACTTCAGGAAGTTTAGAGCTCAGATGGACTTGTCCACAGGGGGGCACTAAAATCATCGCAAACAGAAAATTCCTCACAAGAGCTTTAATAAATGCATTTCCAAAACAACTCAAATGTTTGATTTCATGTGAAGTCTTCATCAGCATTTGCCTCAAGTGTAGGGATGGGTACCTTTCACATTTGATGAGACGGTACTGGTACTCAACGGTCCAAATTTTTGGTAGTTTTTCTCTGTTTATGTGGTAGAAAATATCAATTTGTTTAATAATAAAATATAGTTTTTTTCAAATTAACATGTCAATATATAACCTTGCAATGCTGTGTTCATGTTCAGCATGGAAACTTGCCCATTCCACTCCTTCACAGTCACAAGGATGTGTTCATGTACTTTTGACAGAATTTGGTCGGTACCTATAAAAGTATTTAATCTGGTACCCATCCCTACTGATGTGACCAGAATGCTTTGCATCATGAAATGCTAAGCCTTAGACCTAATGTTTAAATCTGCATCTAATCTTCCAGAGACCACACTTTATAAAGTGTAAGGCAGGGGCGGCTTTATGGGTGGGCCCAAGGATCCCAGGCCCACCAAATATTAATAATTTTTATATTTAAATCGTAAAAAATAATTGTAAAATTTTGTCATTTCATGTTTGTTTTGCTAGTGTTAGATGCTCTGTCTTTGTACAATGAGCCATGTTTTTAAGCCTGCTGTAAAAAATAAAAAAATATGATACATTCAGCTTCATGTGGGGGGGATCAGAACATTTTTGTGGGAATGACAGTAGATTTTTATTTATTTTATTTAACTGTGGTTAATGTCCTTGCTCTTAAAGCTCAAAATGCAAAAATGCAAATTAAAGGTGAAAAAAATCGACCAAATCTGCTTTAAAACCACACATAGTGTATATTGTCAGTCATTTTTAATAACTAATCCTTGCTCTGACCCTGATATAAAGAGAAAAGATTGTGTTTTATTATGACTTCCTTTATGTGAATCAATAAGAAAACAGTAAAACCATGCTGCTTTGCTTTCCTGAGAGCTGTTCTAATACATATTTTTAGGAAATCTTGGTGAATAGTAACATTAATGTTGAAGGAGAATACATGCACATTTATAAACATGGTAACATAATAAAGATTTAAATGAGGTAAAACTATAACTGTGTAACCCAAAACATCTTTAAACTGACCTCTAAAGGAAAAAAAAACGAATTCAAGTGAGTGACAAACATTACATCATTAATAAAGGCTTCATTGTCATCCTCAGATGTTAATGTATGAGTGTCTGTGCGTACGTGTGGCTCCTCAGCCAAATCCCATTTCCATAAATAACAAACTTTCACAGACATTTCTGCAAATGCAAGTTTGACTTTCAAGTGTGAATTCGTCACCGGCGTAGACGAGCACTTTCTCCCGCCCTTTACGGTGACTCAGTCACAGTTTTACACGTTTCAAATACCAGGAGACTTCGTACCCTAAAGTGAGTTAGACTAGAACAGCCCATTCCCAACACACACTGCGAATGAGTGTAACATCATCATCATCATCGGTGGCGGCGGCGACAACAACAGCACAGGCTGGACCTGTGATGCGCCGTCACATCTTGTTGGCCTTCCAGGTCAGGTAGGAGTTCCAGCCGACGGCAACGATCTGGACGACGGCCAGCCTGCGGGCGGAGGAGATTTATTCATAACAGTGTCTGACAAGGCTTTTAACAGCTACTCTGACTCTGATTCTCATGACATTTACAAATAAAGGATAATTACACTCAATTTTTTTTTCCAAGTATGACCTATATTCACATGCACACATGCACAAATAAACACACATCAGAGTTTTAAGTCAGCATGCAGATCCAGTTTTCATTCATCTTCTGCATTGACACAAACTTTACATGTGATGTAAACAAAGCCATGGAAACGTGCCTGTGGTGCAGAGGGATGAAGTAGAAGTTTGCGATCTGGACTGGAGGCCATAGCTGAAACAAACAAAATACAACACTTTTAATTCTAACCAAAGTTTGTATTAAAGATCAGGGTTTTTTTTATAATGAGTGATGCACAGGTTATTAAAATGTAAACAAAGCAGAACAAACTTACATAGTAGTTGGAGATCAGTGCGTCTGTGTAGTCCTGTAAGAAAGTTTAGAAGTTAAAAGAGCATCGTAACAGATTCCTGCTCACTGACACTATCTTTGTCCCTGAAATTGATGGTTTCCACTTTAAAGACTGTGATCAAGGTGATACAAAAGCTGAGATGGAAATAAAGACACTGTTTGTGGAGTTACACCCACAGTATTTTGTCCGTTTCCTGTTTTTTCACCTGCTGTGTCATTTATCTCTTCCTGAATCTTTGAGAAACATCACAAACGTCCTCTCCTCAGACGTCTTTCCTCTGATGATAGATTATCTTACAAGGAGATTATTCAGTGTGTTTTTAACAGGTTGACGGTTGTACTCTGTGTTTATCACAGACACAAGTCCTGTTTGTGTAAAAAGAAATTCAAAAAGGCCTTCTTTTTTTTTTTAAGGTGAACGCCTCATCAGTTGATGATGTAAACTGAAGATTTTGTGATATAGATCCTTTTTTCAGTCTCTGTGTCTGTATTTGAAGAGGACAGGACAGGGGATGAGGCGACCTGAACCACCAGGCCATGCTGGCATCCCATTATCAGACGCTTTTGATGGTAAAATCTTGCAAATACGAGTTCTGGTGGTTGGATGGTTTCCTTCAACCTGTGCAAGTTGTTTGTGATAACATTTCATTGTTAGCCTGCTGTATTTCTTTTGAATACTTTATCCTGGATAAGAGAAGAGCCTGTTTTAGCTCTAATCACAGGGGTGGCTGGGTGGGGAAACTAGTCGCCACACGATGGAAACCCCCACACTCAATCAAAAGCAAAAGTCCATGGAGCAAAAGACTCAGTTATAAAGACTTGGCACTTACTTTTAATTCATATCCGTGGACTTAAGATGTAATATGCTACTGGAGTTTGGTGTTTTAATTCCAGTGGATGGGTGGATTTTAGATGCGGTTGTCTTTTGTTTTCTTGAATTAGTTTTTTTTCCTTTGCTTTGTTTTCCTCTTTTTCTCTTTTTCTACTCTGAATGATTGATCTCTTTATTTATTAATTTCTTTATTAATGCATTTCTATATTTTGTTGATTATTTGATGATTATCACACACATTCTCACTGAAATTTTAAACAATACAACAATACAGGTCTATCTTTATTATTGTACCTGTTAACAGAAAAAATAAAATAAAAATTTGATATTTGATTTTTTGAAAAAAAAAAAATCTTGCAAATAAAGGATCATACTTAAATAGCAGGTGCCTTTATGAGAAAAATGTCATTAAAAATGTAAAAACTAGTATTAAAATAGATGAAAGTTTGATAGGTTTGGTTAGGGCTGGAGCTAGATAAGAGGTTTAAACTTTGAAAGTGGAAAAAAATATTTACTTATAGGATTTCTACAGCATTTTACTGAAGGGACACTCGAGGCTCCTTGGGATACTAAGTAGTGGCGGCTGGCCAATAGAGGGCGCCAGGGCGCCGCCCCACCGTCATTACCGTCAACATTACCTTGAAGCATGAGACATTAAAAAAGAAAAGGAAAAAGAAATAATAAAATATAACGTTCTGAACTATAAGTATATAAATTATAAATTTAAATTTGCACAATGAATAATATATATTTAATGATGAGTAAAGTTGTTTCATTCATCCGCGTTGTCTGATTGGTGACGTGTTTCCACCCCGGGGCGCAGAAATCTTTGGCCATAGACCGTCGTTATAAGTTGTACATGCGCAGTGGCTCCTCTTCAATACAAGAGATTGGACCATGTCAGGGCGCACCTTTCCTGCGCCCAAAGCTGAATGCAGCTGGATTTGCATACCACCACCCTCCCGCTATGGAGCCGACGTCACAGCCGTCTACTACAAAGTGCGGTTGATTGACAGGACGAGTCGCGGGAGTAGGAGACGATCAAACGGAGACGAAAGATGGAGAGAGAAAGCCTAAATAACACAGTTAAGTCGCTGATATCGTTACCTTTTGAGAGGAGATCGTATCAGGAGAAGGTGCATGTGAAAGAGCGGGGACCTGATCAGCCTAACATCACGATCATTCAGCAGTCCAAAGATAGAGGGAGGCAATACACCCGCTCTTTTTCCAGGACCTGGTTTAGCAGCAAGGCTTGGCTAACGGCATGTAGCGAGGCTAACGCTTTATTCTGTTTTCCCTGCCTCCTTTTCCAAACGTCAGGATCTGACCCAGCATGGATAAAGACAGGTATTACTGATTTAAAGCACTTTTCAGAAAAGGCAAAGAGGCATGAACAAACTGGGATCCACATGGAAAATGCCCTGGGACTAGCTATGTTTGGAAAAATAAACATTTCATGTTAGCTTGATGAAGGCTAAAGATAGGGATCCGTAAACACAATGAAGAAGTTGACAAAAACAGGCACATCCTATCTAAAATAATAGACTGTAAATACACAGGTGTGATACCCTAGCACGTTTGCTTGCTTATTAGTTTATGTCTGTTTTGGAGTCATAGCCCCCCCTGGATAAAACACCACCAGCCGCCACTGATACTAAGTGTGATGGTTTCTAGAGGGATCCCAGAGAGTTAACATGCATCACTTGAGCTTTTTCTTTCTCAAAGGCCTCCATCGCTTTGCTGATGGGAAGAGTGAGCAAGGGAATGTTTGAAGATTAGATATCGCTAATTATCCCAATTTCTACACACTCCAGCTTTAAAGGGGCTGTGAGGACTTTGAAAGTGATCTAGAAAAAGTCTCCCTTCTAGATATTTGCCTGATTGTAATCCACACTTTAAAATTAGATTATCAGTCTAGTGCATGTCTAGGTCTCTATGACAACACCATGCTGGCTGACGAAGTTTAGTAGTGAGAAAAGAGATCTGTGTGACACTGAAGCCTAACTGTCAGACAGAAAAAGGACAGAAGAGCAGAAGGAGAAAGGAAGGAAAGATTAATAGGAGAGAGATAGAGCACGAGCTAAAGGCTAACACAGGGGCTAAACTGTTTGTGCTAATGTTCATCCCAACCCACAGTCAGCAGTTATTCTGCAGTGGTCTGTTCAGACTTGAGAGTCTATCAATAAAATGAAGAGTGAGGTTATGTTAGCTCTGATTGGTAGAAGACTGGGAGGACATAACCAGGATTTACTAACATTGCATATTACAGACATGTCTTAGAGCAATGGGCTGCCGATAGCACTACATATAGATGGCTACTACAACGGTTGCTTGATGTCATTCAAGTTTGTTGTCGTAATTTACGACAGTGTGCGGAGACTTCGGGCCAAAAGGTGGCGAGGCAGTCCAATTAAAATAGATCTTCCTCATAGCATCTTTAATTTAGTGGAAACTCATGATTTACTCAACGGTTTTCAAACCATACGTCATCTGTCAAACCATTGCTCTGAGAACTAGAGTAAGTTAATCATTCATAAGACAATTTGTTGGTTTAATCTATGTAGTGTATTATTGAAAATGCTGTGTTGAATTCTTGTAACAGAAATGTTGGACCCCTCACCGGACAAACCTCTGTCTCTGGTTTAGTCTGAAGTTAATTTTTGAAAACTACACAAACATTTTTGGACTAAAAAGTTGAGTTTTCTCTTGATCTGAACTATGTGTAAGGAAACTTTCAAACTTCTGACTTCCTACTCAGGTATCAGGTTCATCCCACCAACATTTCCCACCACGCAACAGTTCGAGGGAGCAGTGGGAGATGAAGTGAGAAATGATGATGTGTTGAAGCTCCAGTTGGTGGAGAGTTTCAATCCAAAACAATGCAGGATAAGGAGGGGAGTTAGAGCCAAAAATAGGAGCCGCTGGCCAAGTTACGGTTGAGTAATGTGTAATGATCGACATCACGATCAGCCTCCCGGAGATTTCAAACTCTGCAGACGCTCTGCACTTTAGTTCTTTGTGAGCTTTTATCTGATTTATGGCTTTTATGCTTTTATCGATTTTCCTTTTGCTCTCTTTTAATTATGTTAGTAAAACATATTGTCTTGTTTTGTTTTTCTCTCAATAAATATTAAGCTATAAAGTGTTACGCCACAACACTGGAAGACTCAGGCTCTGCGGCTCAACAGGAAACGTGAAACGTGTGTGTTGGTGTGTTATGATTGTTTCACACCGGACTTCCCTTTGACATCCACCTAAAGGTCACCTCGACGTGTGGCAACACATTGAAAAAAAAAACAGCCAATGTTCCAGTTCTAACCTTTTTTAAGGTGCAACCATTTTCTAATTAAAGCCAAACAAGCTTCTTTGCCACCTGAGGTGAAATTACGCCGAGCGCTTCGTCACAAACACGTCAAAATATTTCCTCCCACGCTCTGAAGGAGCAGAAGGGACCTTTTCTTTGCTCCTGTAGCTGTTTTCCAGATGTTTCACAGCTGTTTTTTAACACTTTATGAGAAAATGACACAAGATATGACCTCAGACTCATGGAAAAATGCTATGACTTACAAAAAGTATTGAACACATCAACTTTTTTCTCATTGCATTTATTTCCAAAGCAGCAATTCAAACAAAATTTCTACCAGACATTGGTATTAACTCAAATAATCCACACATGAAGAGAAATCACAACATTCAGGTCCATAAATAATGATTATGTGGAATTAAGTACGATAACACAGGAAAGAAGTATTGAACACACCATGGAAAGGCTGTATACTTTGGCAAGGAAATGCACCATACCACCTGAAATCTGTCAGTAATTATTACTTGAACTTTCAATTAGTGCAAACCAACATCAGCTGAGCTAGAGCAAATGGATGGTCCTATAATAAAGGTGTTTTTTTCACCAAGCAGTTAAATACCACACACCTCATGATGGGTAAAGGCAAAGAGCTCTCTGAAGACATTCACAACCTGATTGTTGCTCAGCATCAGAATGGAACTGGTTACAGACTTATATCAAAGCTCCTGAATATTCCAGTCAGCACCATTGGGGCCATTATTCACAAGTGGAAGAAGCACCACCTTACCATCAACAGGCCACGCACAGGAGCTCCTTGAAGATTTCTGACCAGGGAGTCAGAAAGATAGTCAGAAGAGTACTCAACGAGCCAAGGACCACCCTGAAAGTGCTCCAGAAAGACTTGGAGGCAGCAGGTACAATTGTTACAGAGAAAATAATAGGCAATGCACTCCACCGCCATGGCCTCTATGGACGCTCAGCCCGCAAGACTCCATTCCTCAAGAAAAGGCATGTTGAAGCTGGTTTAAAGTTTGCTAAACAGCATCTTGACAAGCCTGTAGAATACTGGGAGAATGTTGTCTGGTCAGATGAGACCAAAACTGAACTTTTGGGCTGTCATACTACAGACCATGTTTGGAGGAGAAATGGCACTGCACATCAGCCAAAAACACTACACCAATAGTGAAGTTTGGAGGTGGAAGCATCATGGCATGGGGTTGTTTCAAATCTCATGGTGTTGGCAAACTTCATATAATTGACGGAGCAATGAATGGAGCCATGTATGGGGAAATTCTTGATATGAATCTGCTGCCATCCACCAGGATGATGAAGATAAGACGTGACTGGACCTTCCAGCAGGACAACGATCCAAAGCACACGACAAAGTCCACTCTCAAATGGTTTAAAAAAAAGAAAATCAATCTGTTGGAATGGCCTAGTCAATCACCTGACTTAAATCCAATTGAACATTTGTGGAAAGAACTGAAGTAAAGGGTTCACCAGAGGGCACCAAAGAATATTCCAGATTTAAAGACAATCTGTGCAGAGGAATGGGCCAAAATCACACCTGAGCAGTGTGGGCCATTAGTTCAAACATACAAGAAGCTTCTGGAAGCTGTCATTGCAAACAAAGGCTTCTCCACTAAGTATTAGATGAGTCTGTGGCAGTATTTTTCAGAAACGCTCCAGCTGAGTGCAAAACTTGTCATGCACAAGTTTACTGTGGTGGCACTGAACCAGGTAAGTTTAAAACAATCCACCTCATTGTTGAGTTTGAGTAACGACACTTGACCAAGTCTTTTCTCACATTCTAAACTACAAAGTAAATAATAAAAGCAGGTATGATTCAAGCTGGTATCGGCAAATACTCAAGGCTGCAATATTGGTATCGTATCAGAAGTGAAAAAGTTGTAAAAGTTGTGTTTTTAATAGCTTCTAATAACGATGAGTCATCATGTCATTGGCTAGCATCAAGACTTCTTGTGCAGAGTTACTTCGAGGTACTTCTGCTGGAGTTCATGTTTTCATTGTGTCGTAGATAAAACCAGAGGACAGAGGTGAGTAACAGCTCAACATTAAGGGCAAACTCTTGATTGGTCCGTGGTCCGGCTTCAACAATCAGAGCGGCTCGATTAATTTTCATCTCACATTTCCGTGGTGCCGGGCGTCGTTGTAATGAGCACATTTGTCATTTATTTTCTGTCCTTTCTGACATTTACCAGGTTGGCCTTTCAGCTCCGCGCGCCCTCGTTTGTAAATAATTGATGGTGACCAGCGGCACGTTGGGTAAGCAAGGCGGGAGCCGGCGTTTGAGCAGCTGGCACAAGATGACAGTTAGCTCTGACCTGGCATACAAATACACACACACACACGATCACGCACACACACGTCTATATATGAAGGTATGAGTCACTCAAGCTATTTCCACAGCCCCCTCCCTCTCCGCCGTCTCTCCCTCCATCACAGGAAATAGTTTCTAATAATAATGAGAGGTGAGCGCTGGAGGTCAGGTACTGTACCTACATGAAAAACAAACTTCCTGTCCGTTACCTGGAGTGTGTTCATTCAGAAAAACACTCATCTCTGGACGCTTAACAGAAAACAGAGTCAAGTGGACTCAGAGGACAGAAGAATAAAAAACAAACTGAGTATTTGTTGACAAACATTTTTGTTTCTGAAGCTTGAATAAATGTGTGAATGTTCATGAACGCACTTGTTTTGGAGGCACAGGAAGAAATCTTACTCCATAAATAAATGAAACATAATGAATTTTGTTGTAACTGGTTCCACTTTCAGCGTTTTACGTCTTTAATTTCAGGATCCTAACTTATACTCATCAGTCTCCAGAACAATCAGCTTCTCCCTCACTTCCTCCTCCTCCTCTTCCTCTCCTTACATCCATGAATGAAAAATGAGGGAGGGACACGTCAGGTCACACACTCAATCTTTACCTCATTTGGAGACAAATTTAACCAAGTTTGATCAGGGTTTTCTGGCTCATTTTAACGTCATTGCACCTATTTTCAGCATCGAGGCACATTGAGATCCTTAACTTCATTAAAATAACTGAGATTTTAATTCGAAAAAAATTTCACTGCAGCAAAAATCTAACTTGAAAAACTTTGTCTGGACTTCTTTTCAAAACATGAGAGATGACAGTGGTTAGGTTGGTAGTAGCAGTGCATTTTGAGTGAAATGTCGTTGCATGGCTTCCTGAGTGTCATCAGACTATGTATACAATGAAGACAGTATGAAATAAATAAATATATGGTATATGAAATGAATACAAAGAGCTACGCATTGATAAGACATGGAAGTTGAGCCCAGCCAAGGGTTAATTTGATTGTTTGGAAAACCAGTCTGCTAAAACAGGCACCAACCATCTCTGCTGTGTTTTTATCTTAAGAGACCATTTACACAACAAGGGTTTTTGGATGAAACGCAAATGTATTATTGCGTTTCGGCTGCTGTTTTACAAGCAAATGACATTATTAAATTAAAAGTTTAAAAATGATGGATAAAACTAAATTAATAAAAATAAAAAAATATATATATTGATACAAATAAATAAAAATAAAAGTAAAAAAAATATATTTAAAAAATTAATGAATAAAATAAAAGTAAAAAAATATAGATAAAACTAAATCAATAAAAATAAAAAAAAATATATAGATACAAATAAATAAAAATAAAAGTAAAAAAATATGGATATAATTAAATGAAAATAAATATATATATATATATATATATAGATACAAATAAATAAAATAAAAGTAAAAAAAAATATATAAAAAAATTAATAAATAAAATAAAAGTATAAACAATATAGATATAACTAAATTAATAAAAATAAAATATATATATTTATACAAATAAATAAAAATAAAAGTAAAAAATATTGAATAAGAAAAAAAAGTTAAAAAAAGAATACATAATAAAAATTAAAGTAAAAAAAGAAAAGAAAATGAATAAATAAATTTAAATAAATGAAAAAAAACCGAATAAATAAATTAAAACAAAAGCTCTAAAAAAAAGAAAAAAGAATAAACAAATACATTTAAAAAAAAAGTAAATAAAACAAACTCACCCTCTTTAGCTTAGCAATGTTGTCCTCCACTGTCAGTCCGTTCAGAGCACCGGAGATACAGAGAAAAGCTCCAAGGAAACACGGAGCAAAGCACAACTACAGAGACAAAAAAACACAAAAGAAGACAAAATGAAATTTAGGAACACATAAAAGTAATTTTGAAAAGTATATATTTTTAAATATTTTCGATAAAGGTTGGACCAAGTTGGGATTCTGATGGTTTTTGGGAATTAGTAAAACCTGAGGAATTTTTCTTTTTTAGGTATTTTATACCAGTGGATGGAGCAGGAAACTGGGTAAGAGCAGGGAGTGATGTGTGAGAAAGACAACGTAGATAATATTCAAACCTTGCTCAAGAGTTTGTTCATGGGGTACACGACCTACAACATTAGGGAAAACCAGCGCCCCCTAGAACCCTTAGTTTCATTGAAGCAGTCCAAAGACATTAAATTGGTTGTGCTTTGAAATATTGACACACATTCTTAATCTGATTTCAGCAGCACTTTTTCCAAAAGTTGGGACAACAAAACAAAATGAAAAAGTTGTGATGTAACAAAATAAAAAATAAAACAAAACAAAACAAAAAACGAGCAGAAACAACTTAAAACAATAACAACACCAACAAACACCTTGAAAAACGTCTCCAAATCAATCTACACTGCAAGTAAATAATGTAACTACGTATGAAAATGGGCATTCAATGTAAGTGGAGAATAATGGTGAGAGATTCAACACTTTGTAAGTAGTTCAACAGTTACAGAAGAAGAAAAAAAGGAATCCGAGGTCTTTATCATCTAGGATCCACAAAAAATCAGAGAGCCTGTGGATGTCTTCCTGAACCAAACTGGAAATCTGTCTATGTGGTCTTATCAAAATCTAGCATTCCTCTTGGAAACCATGGATGCTGCATCCATGGTTTCCAAGAGGAATGGTAGTTTTTGACTCCAAATTTCAATCCAAGTTTATTTAATTGAAGTATCATGAGCAAAATTATTTGTATTGATACATTTTTTTCTCTCCGCTAATCTTGGTAATAATGAACTACTGCATCCAAAAAGTTTGCAGTTACAACAAAAAGCTTCTGAAATTTTTCATTTAGTGAACTGAAGCATTAAGAGATGCTATAGAGATATTTTACACTCAACAACCTTACTGATAACTTTCTGCTTTCTGAAAAAGAAAAAAAACCCTCAAAGAAAAACCAAAGGCACATCCAGACCTCGTGATCTCTCCCCGTGTGTTTACAGTGACTGAAACTCCTCCTCACATATGAAACTTACATAAAAACATCTTCTCGTCTTCAGCTCTTCAGCTCTGACGTAGGAAGAAGCTGCAGCTACATTTAATCTCTCAATTCAGCAAATGGCTCTGCAGTTATCAGTGAGGCAGACGCAGCAGCGCAGTGTGGACACAGAGTTATTCAAGCGGAGGAGTGGACCCTTTGCTTCAATAAATATTTCAGTTTAAGTGTATTGAAAGCTCTGACGTGCTGCTCTGCCTTCGACTTTTTGTTTTCACCAGTTTCTGGTGAAGAATTAAGAGGTTATCTGCGTTTAGCTCGATCACGTTCTGTGTTAGACGATGAAACATGCAGCTCCTTGTTTAATTTAACCCTTAAACCTCCTCTTACATCATGTTTCCTGTTTAAAGTATCATAGTCTGACAGATGCAGATAAATTAAGGAACAGATTCTAAAAACTCACAACCAAACAGTTGGTATAAAGAGGAGAGGAGGAAGAGGGAAGTCCAAATCTGAGCTGTTGAATGAATGTGACATCTCCTCTGTCCGTAAGCCTGATGTGAGGAAATTGTCTCTGTTGAGTCATCTGCCCTGTTAGCCACAAATAATGAGCTGGACTACGGAAATGAACTCACATGCAAGCGTTTTATTTTTTAACGTGTTTCCACTTTGTTTTGGAAATGACTTTGGATTATCTGAAAGGAAAGACAGAAGGAGTGGACGGTGGTGGAAGAAGAAGGTAAAGACGGTCTGAGGTGTCCCTCAGAGCCTCTCACCTGGTCCACCAGCATTTTCTTCATGGCTGCACTTTTAGTTCCTCCGACCACAAGTCGGTCCAAAACTTTGTACCACCCTCCGATGACTGGACCCTTCATAAAAAAAGAAGAACAGAGGAAAATTTTATTAATATTTTGCATAATCCTGTTTTGCTTCCTGACACTCTAAAAAGTTTGATGTGAAAGTTAATGTGGTGTCTTTGTGGTTTCATTAATGTGTGATTCTCTGTTTACAAGAATGCTCATTTTTTATTCTTTTATTTAGAATAACTTGGAAATTGTGGTGTTACAACAGCAATTATTATCAGAGCCAGTAGAACAATAAAGCATATACATTAGCACTGAAAATATAACAAGTAGGATTGTAAGAGATATATACACCAAGATTTAAATGAACATACCAATTGGTTAAAAATTAAAGATTAAATACAACATTTAAGATGCAGGATCTGTTATGATTGCACTCCCTCGCCACCTTGTGGCCCGGAGTCTCCGCACGCAAATTACTTTTAGTGAGGCGTGTGTCTGTTGTGGAATTAAATAGAGATCGGATCGAAAAAAAATTTCTTTGTTCAAGTCCACTTTTTACTGGATACAACGCACCAAGATAAGGTATTTATAAGTATAGTTACGTAGCGCTACAGTTTGAAATGTGACATCAAGCAAATGTTGTAGTAGCCGGCCATATGTAGCGACATCTGCAGCCCGGTGCTCCGACGTATCTGTAGGCTAATGTGACAACAAGTAAAGTCAGTTTTTAAGTACTTAAGTAGCTGTTTAATTTTTAGCACAGCTGGCAGCCTGGTGCTCTAAGACATATCCGTAATGCTAATTAGCCTTTAGCTCAGACTGTATCACTCTCCTGTTTATCTTTCTTCTGCTCTTCTGTCCTTTTTCTGTCTGACAGTTAGGCTCCAGTTCCACCATTACTACAAAATTAATCACCTCTATTTAACCATTTTAATAAAATAAAATAAATGATAAAATAAAAACCACTTTATAATTTCAACCATTTTTTATGCACTACTATGCCATTGAAACCTTAATGATCCATTACTCTGTAAGGTCAGATTGAAAAAGTCACAGACTAACGTGAGTGATGGCCCTTTAAATCTCACCTCACCTCACCAGTTCAGCATTCATCCAGGAAGCAACAGACAAGTTTTACTGAAATCAAACAGTTTGAGTCTGTTTCTTGACAAACTGGTGCATAAAGATACTTCCTTAGGTAATAAAAAAATGGGGATGGGTACTAAATGAGGTACTTTTAGGTAGGTACCGGCCAAATTCTGTGTTTAGTACCGAGTAACGATTCACGTAAAATCAAATGATGCCATGTTTAGGTACCTGAATACATCTTTGTTAATGCGAGAGAGTGGAGGGGTGAGTGATTTTCCATGGTGGACATGAACACACCATTACAAGTTTATATATTGAAGAATAAATAAGTTAAATTCAAAAACTTTGAGATTGTTTCGTTATCTACCGCATCGTTTCAAATGTGAAAGGTACCTATCCCCGATAGAAAAGAATTTGAAATAAAATATTTTGAGACTAAAACTCAAAAAGTATTTTTCAGTAGCTCAATCCTCTTCTGTATTTCAGAAACTTACATGATACTTAAAAAAATGATCTGAAACATCATCAAAAAAAATAAATAAATTAGAGGTCCATTAATTTTATAATGTTAATCAGGAAAAAAAAACAATCTGGAGATATCCCTTTGGAGATCTGGAAATATGACTTATTATACTTCTGACACTTTCTTGAAGCTAAAGAATATGAACTGTTCATAAAAACATCCTCAACAGCCTCTGAGAGTCTTCTCACCACAAAGAAGAAGCCGATACTCATCATCTTGGCCGTCCGCCGGACGTTGTGATGAGCCAATCCTCTCCTCTCGATCAGCTGTTGTGAGATGACATCACCGACGCCCACCAAGGAGCCTGAAGGACAAACAGCAGACAGACTCTGAGCGCGCTGATGCAGGTGATATTGTTCCTGTGGATGGCTGACTAAGAGCGGCGCCACTAATATTTTTACTGCAGAAGGTTTATTTACATCACAAAGCATCGTTAGATATCAGAAGAGCAGAAAAAAACAGTGAAGTTTTAATGACTCCTAATTTCACAAACAATTTTGAATTTATAGAGAAAATATAAGAGAGCACAGGTTTTAATCAGGCATGAGCTGCATAGCTCAAAACACACGTAAAGGGGCAGTTCGTCAATTAAGGGAGTTTTCCGTCCTCGGTAGATTTCCAAGACTTTTTTCTTTTTACAAAAAGCAGTTATTGTATTTGTAAGAGTTAGGTTGAAGAAGCTATGGAAAAAACTGTTTCTCAATAATGATATTTTAATATTTTTTCTGTGTGTTAAAAATTCAAATGTGCAAGAATTTCACTGTTTTGGGCTTTTCTTCTGTTTTAACATCCCCTCCTTGATAAAGCAATAAAAATGATAAAAAATTAATTTAAAGTTTCCTCATAACAACTTAAAAAGACAGTTTTCTTTTTCTTTTTTCTAAAATTAACTTTTTTATTGACACTTGTAAACAAACACATATAAACTTCATCTATCTACTTTGCTTAAATGTCACATTAATTTTTCCTTCTTTTTTTTTTAACATAAAGGACACAAGAACCGTAGATAGAACAAAGGAAAGAAAGGCGGGGAAAGATCATGTCTTTAACAGAAAGATAAAAAAATTAGAATCTTTTCCATTTTGTAAATATCTTTTAATATTTTGTAAATGAAGTCCATCCATGTTTTTTTAAAGAAGAGCTCTCCTGGGATATCCAGTTCTTTGTTACAGCCTTTTTAGCCACAACCATCAGTATGTTCAGTAAATATTTATCTTTTTTTTCTTTGGCAGATCTTCAGGCATAAGACAAAAAAACAAGGTCTTACTTTCTAAAGACACATAATGTCTGAAAATGTCCTTCAAGACGCTGTGTATCCCTTTTCCAAAAGTCCAGAATAACTAGACAGTCCCAGAACATGTGGCAGTGATTCACATTTAAACGTCCACTTTTTCTCCAGCAGGTTGAGGAGTTGCTGAATTAATGAGATTCCTGGTAGGGTGTAATGAAATAAAAATAATAAACATTTCCAGCCAAACTCCCTCCAATTTTGTAAAAAGATGATTTTTAAATTCATATAGTTTATATTTGTTCATTTTGCAATTAATTTACAGATAAATATTGTTGTCTGTCATTACTGTCACATTCACCATTTAACAAATAAAGTTGTTTTTTTTTTAAATTAATGACATTGTTGTGAGAGCATGTTTATTAGGTGTTATTACCAAACAAGCTACTTTTTGAATATTTTAACTAATTATAAGAAATATTCACTTTATTTCCACATATTTTGTGTACATTGTGTCCTAGCTAACCTGTTAGCCTAGCACGTCTAAAACTGTCACACATGAAAAGCCCAAAACAGTGAAAATCTTCCACATTTGAATTTTAAAATAAAATCACCAAGAGTTTTTTTTCATAACTTCTTCAACCTAACTCTTAAAAATTGGGGGGGGGGGGGGGGGGGGGGTTTCCGTGAAGAACATTTTTCTTCTTGTTAATCTACCCTGGGGACAAAAAACTCCCTTAATTGAAGAATTCAACCCAGAAATGTTTGTGGAGAAATAAACTCAGCAAGTTAAAGATAAAGAGCAGAAATAAGTTGATTTAGAAGGAAAGTGACTTTTTATTTATCTCTCCTATACTTAACTTATCATTGAATATCTATTAAGAATAATATCCTAGGCTCTGGGCTCACAAATGGATGTTTTACATAAAAAAAAAATAATAAAAGGTCAGCAGATTAGTAGGAAATCGATAAAGCTAAAGACCTGAGATTCAAGTTTTAAAAGCATCCTTTTAAAGCATCTCTATGAATTAAAACGCAATATGATGCCTCTTTTCACTCCAAATTGATTTCCACTCTGATCTTTGGCTCCTTAAAACTCCATTAAGATTTTTCTTATCCTTAAAGTAAAAGTTAGAGCTTGTTTATATGAAAACTCCTGCGACTAAGAATAAGTCAGCGCAGCTAAAATTAACAGTAAATGAGATTTAAAAGCAAAAAGCTCTGAGAAAACCACATTCATCACTCTGTCCACCTTTAGGGTCGCGCTAAGTGCTTTTTTTAATTGTCCTGACTCATAAAAAAACACTTAAAAACTCATTAAATCATGTGGGAAAAAAAAGAAGTCACGCTAACATAATGTCAGCTCACACTGACGCTGTTAAAAGTGACGGCACAGTTTAATAAAACAGCTCCAGCTGAGCACCAGGTAACCTTTTTCTTAAATGTCACAGAAGAAGCAATAAAGGTGGTTGGAGGGCCAAATAAGACACAGGAAGTCACAGTTTACCTTTACAGGATTTACCTGAGGGGCCTTGCTGCTTGTGCTGGTTCAGAGTGGACCTTCAAAGAACCAGTTTGGTATTTTGGAATAAAACTATAGTTGTGTTTACAAATAGAAACAGATTAGTCTGCTAGGATGGTTTTACTTTCACACCACATGTTGCGTTCAGCCACAGAAGAAACAGCAAGACAGGTCAGACTGTCAATCCTCCTCATCAAAAGCAGCAGGAAAACACTTTACCATCGATACGGGATCAAAAGGTGACGACTGTTCCATCAGGAAGATGATTAACAGTCGATATTTGTAACTGAATCCATGGCAACCATCAGCGTTTGAGCCTTGACGGCAATAAACACAAACATTTCATCCAAACACGCCTCGATTCAGAGACAATGACGGGCACAGAGGGAGAGGGTGGAGCAAACTTTGACCTTCAGTTTAAACCTCTGTATCATCAACGTCAACTCACGTCGTATCAAAGACGTAGAAGAAAAACACCTGTGCAAAAATAGTCCGACTTAAAACTTTCAATCTGTTGGAGTGACACGTAAATAAAACCAGAGACTGAAGCCACCCTTAAGACCAGTCACCTTTTAAAGATGAAAAACAAAAAATCAGAGACTAAATGAGTCCAACTGTCATTAGCCCTTTAAAAATAACTCACATACTAGATCAGATTTAAAACTTTTTACAGAAAAGCTTTTAATTTTTTATTCCATATTATTTTATCCTGATTTTATTTTATTTTTTTCTTCTACTGATTTATTTTACTGGTTGGCTACTTGGCTTATTTGTGTTGGTTTTTAATGTCTGCTGTTCATTTTAACTTGTTTTTATTGTGAAGCACTTTTTACTTGCATTGAAAAGTGCTTTATAAATAAAATATTACTAAATAAAGTATTATTTTTTGAAGAGCACAACACTCAAATAAGACACAGGGAAGGTAGAAAGTAGAAGTCATGCCAGGCTGTTCATGTCTTCATGTAAGTCAAGAAAAGAACAGCAGTTACTCGTTGTTGAGCAAAAAGTTCAAATCTGCACCTGAAGAGAAATAATTATTAGTCTTTGTTTTACTCCAAGACTAATTAAGTGTCTGATTTTTATTTTTTTGGTTGTAACTTAAAGATGTTTGTCCCAGAAAAAAGTAGACAGGGTTGATCTGTTCCAGACATGTGTGACAGCTGGCTCCATCTAGTGGTGATCACGTTGTACTACAAGTGGAAGATAAAGGTTAAAGTAAGACTTATTTTACGCACAGTTGATCCAATATTTCAACTAATGACAAGTTAAATTTTCTTGAAATCTTCTTAATCACAGACAAATTATCTATAAATTGCTGTCCAAACTTAATCAAGCTTGCTCCATAGATCACTGATTTTTAACAGGACACTGCTTAAGGCAGTGGTTCTCAACTGGGGGGTACACAAGGGAACTCCAGGGTGCAGGCATGATTCAAAAATGTATATTCAGGAAATAGAAACAAAGCAAAATTCTTTCAAACACCATTTATTTAATCAATAATTTAATCCAATATAAGTTTAAGTTCTTAAACTGAATATCACATCCGATAGAAATTATAAAATAATACAGCGCTGTATTTTATAAAGGGATAGACCTATTATCAGCTGGGCCAGTTATTACAGTTATTGTAGCTACATTGAAACTTTAGAACACTTTATTAACTGTAGAAAACTTTAGCTATTTATTTTTTTATGTTTTAATTTCACTTTATAAAACATGCTGCTGAGCCTGGGAGCTGTTTGATAAACTCATGCTTTAACGTTTTTGAATGAAGTTAAGTGTTAAGGTTTGTATTGTTCAAAATTTTGACACCAATATTTGTACTTTGACTGCAAATTTCTATCGGCTTCAAATATCGGTTGTCAGCCTTCTTGACTGAAAAATCCATATTGGTCTATCTCTAATTTTATATCTCTTGTTCCAACCAAAACTGCTTTCTACTTGTTTGAGATATACTTGGCAGAAAAAAAAAATTTCATAGGGGGTACATCACTGAAAAAGTTTGAGAACCCCTGGCTTAAAGGGTTTCTGTTGATTTATGGACCAAAGGTCAAAGGTCAGAGGCTCCTTGTTTGAAAATGATCCCTGTAGGATGTTTTGAATAACGCCTTTTTGTGCTCTAATACATTCCAGGTGATTTTGCGTTTTGGAGTGTCACTAAAGCTGAGTTCAAAGTTATTTCACATCAATGCTACATGTATTGAATCATTATTCTCCTTGATAATGGATAAATAAAACTACAGTTATGTTTAAATAAAAAAAGGAACTTTAAAATTCTATATTGTGCTCCATAAGGGAAAAAGTGTTTTTTTATTTTAGAAAAATCACCCTAAACATGGACAATCTAGAGGAAAGCGTGCATGTTAACAGAGCCAAAGGCCCCTTCCTCTTTGTTGATTCAGCGGCCTTATGTAGGAGCAAAGGTCATTTTAAGCCCCCGCGTCTGTCATCAAACAGTCATTCCACCTTCATCAAGAAATAAGTTTTACTGGGAAAATTATCATAAATGCCCAGCTTAGATACTTTGTTTTTCCAAGAATTGAAGTGTACTCTTTGTGATCTTAAGTTGTATTTGTAAGTGTTGTTGTCAGACGTGAACTTTTCAGAATAAAGAGCATTATCCTACCAGCAGTCACTATCTGCACCGTCCAGGGGTATTTGCTCATCAGGGTCTGGTAGGATCTCCACAGGCCTGCCATTCTCCTTCCTGGAAAAGAAAAAGACAAGTTACCTTCTGAAAAGGGGGGTTTTATTCAAAGTTAACTGAACTGCCCCGCCCACCGGGAGGCAATGTGACTCAAATCAAGCTCCCCTGTTAATGAATCCCTTTACGTTATCTATCAGCGCTGGTTTGCCTTATTTCTCAGCTTTCAGTTGAAGACAGTTGAAAACTCCAGTAAGTTTCCAGTTTGGCCAATGAAACCTAAATGAACAATGATGACATGTCTGCCTCTAGCAAAACCACAAGTAATATTTATCAAATTTTGGCTCTGTCAACTGATTGAAAGTTGCTTCTTACCCAACTGAAATTGGGATATTCAGACTGGACACTTATCTCTCCAGTGAAATCTTTTAAGCCGAATTGAAAATGTGCTTTAAATAACTCAGTAAAACTATCAAACACGTTTTGTTTTCCTGTAACTGTCACACAAACTTACGAAACCTTGGATAATCACGTTTTTGAACGTAGTTTGGCGGAGCGTTCAGTACTACTCTCGCCAACTTTACGTCACATGTAACCTTAAAAGTTCTGCGTCTAACTGACGTTATCGGCTTTTAACAGTGAGGTAACAAGCTAACTGTTAAAAGTCTGTTACAAAAATTAACCCCCAAAGTGTTACTGGTGTTTAAACAGCTGTCCAGAAATACAACAGAGATAACAAAGCTGCTGCACACTTGAACACAACTATCGGTAATACATTGACTTTATAACTCGCTATTAAACCAACTGATGAGCATGATACGTACCAGTGAACGACCCGCTCCACTGAACGAACTGCTAATGATGCATTCACGGCCTCCAAATAGATCCGGACTTCGCGTTCTCAACGTCTAAATAGTTTCAGAGGGGCAGTAAGTGCTTAATTATCAAGAGTTTCTTTGGGCTATGAAAAAATAGAAACAAACAAGATTAATAAAATGGTCTTAAGCTGGAAAAACAAACAAATACATAATAATGGTGAAATAAAATACATAAAATTATCTGTAATCTGAATTTACAACTCTGAAATAGCTTTTTTTTTTTAAAAGATACAATACTAAATTAACCAAATGGTATAAAATGAGGAAAATATAAACTATTAGTTAAACATGTGTACAATAGACATTGGAAAATTATTATAATGAGACTTGTTTTCCCTGAAAACTTTATTTTATTTTATACCTGAAAGCAAACTTGTTTATTGGGTTTTGGTAAATTTGTAAAACAAAATATTAATCCAAGACTAAGAAAAATAAAACGCATATTAAAAAAGAACATTGTTATTACAGTAACAAACAACTACTAAATCAAAAAAGTGACAGGGAAATTTTTTTTGACGAGTAAGAGATTATTAAAACACATTTCTATAACATTTTGGGTTTTTGGTAGTTAAAAGACCCTTACGTAAAAGAAAAAAAGAGGAATTAATGTGCATGATTTAAAATTTCTTACCCACCTCGCTTGTTCCTACCGCCAAAATTAACTTCTGTCAATTCCCACAGCTCATGAATGCATCATAAGAATTCTAATGTTCGTCATTTCCGTTGTAAACAAAGACGGCTGCCCCCCTGCGGTAGTTTCCGATATTACAACTTTAACAGAAACATTACTTTTCACATCTTGCCCAGTGTTTGTGTTTTATCCTTTGTTTAAACAGTTCATAATCAAAATATAGAAAGAGATTTTTCTTTAGAACAGCTTTGAGGACCAGAGAAGACACCATGTGTAACTTTGACCCTGCTAATTATGGCTGTAAGGTGTGCCTGAGCTAAGGGCAGCACCTTTAACAGTCAGGCCAAAACAAGCGTTACTAGTTTAACCTGTGGTTTCCCTGTTATGACAAAAGTCCAGAGTTATAAAAGTTTAACAACTTTTATATTACAGCTTCGATCTTAAAAATGAATTTAATCACTATCTAAAGGTTATCAGTACACATACAAGGTGACAACTGCTTTAAACTTTATCCTCTTTTATTTTTATTAGTGAAGAGTAAAACCTAATTCAGTGTTCTCTTGGTTTGCTTGTTTGAGTTATACGCTGGATTTACCTATACTTAACTTTGAACATTTGTATTTTCTAATTAAAACATTGTGGCATGTACCGATTACAAACCAATGACACCTCGGACAACTATAGTCAAGTCATGTCTTTTTTACACAGTATATACTGGTTGTGCTTGCAGATGCTAAACATAGAAATTTAGATTATTTTCCTTGTTAGAAGTCTCTGTTTTATGCTGGTTTCTCCAACTTGGTGCAGTCAAAAGTGTCCATGAACCAAAATTAAAAACTTACGTCAAATTGTAAAAGTAATGCAAATAAATTTAGGCACTGAATGTTTTAATATTTGAATATCAGTTGCAAGGAATGCAAAGAAAGTTTAGTAAAATAAGGACATTTTTCCAATGCTTACACAAAAATTTCTGAGATTTGGTTTTCTTGTTCGATTTGTATTTTCAGATTGATGCATTTGGTCACACAGAGTCATAAAACAGCTAAAGCAAAGACACACTGAATGATTTTTTTGTTTAAAAAAAAAATACAATAAAATCAAAATACAGAGAAATCTTAAAAAGATGCAACAGTTACTACCAAGGGAAGTCAAAGTACGAAGTACGACACAGCTTCAGTAACAGGAAGCGTGGCGAGAAGCGCTCGTCAAACAGTGACATATAATGACTGAGAAAAGAGTAGATTTAGATACGACTGGCACAAGAAAAAATACATCAATGACATTTCAAGAAAAAATTCAACGTAAAATTTAACCAACAGTTCTTGATTGTTTCCCTTGATCCTCACTCAGTCTTCTTCAAGTTTAATTCCTGGATGGTCTTTCAGTGAAAGTTGCCTGAGATTAAATTATATACAGTACAGAAAGCTGAAGCTTCACAGGCAGAGCAAAGCTGTAACAGGTAAATTATTTCATAAAAACTTTAAAAAATGACAACGCAAACTTGACATAATATGTTCAACTTCGTCTTATGAGCTAAACTTTTTCTAGAGCTACTACAAGCAAGTCTAAATAAAAAATAAAATGTTTTTTTTCCTGCAAAAATGTTTAGATTACATCATTATTTTTAAGAATAAAGCACCACATTGATTTTGGCCACAGATTTGAATCATCTTTTTCAAGTTATTATTTATACGCAGTGTCTTAATAATGACGACAAAAAGAAAATCAAGTGAAAGAAACTCAAAGATTTCAAGGATTTCCCAGTACAATGATTCATAGCATCACCTCTGTGGCATCAGACACAAAAAAAAAAAACAAGCATCATTGTCTAAATTATTCAAGCATAAGGATTAGGTTGGCAAAACCGCAGAGAGAAAACAACAGTTCGGCTCATTTAAAGGCAGAGAAATGTTGAAACCAGAGGATTTGATGTGCATATGTGCTGTTTTTGGGAGGCCGGAAATGCAGCTATTTCCAGGAAGGAATGTTGCATGTTGCATGTATTTAACACTTGATAACTGCTCATTAGTAATAAAGCTGCTTGAATATGTACACATGCAGCCACATAAAGGCAACTTACAGCAGCAGGAGGAGCAAATGCTCAGAGTTGGATTGTTCTGCATTGGTTACGCCACGCTGTCAAAAGCAAAGGTTATATAACAACACTCTGGGAAGTTTCTATGAGTTTTGTGTTTGTGGAAGTATTATAATACGCTAACAGCTACCTAGGCGCTGCCCCGCCTGTTACAGCAGCTCTGTCTCCTTTGTCCGTTTCTTGTATTATTTTTGTAAACTTTAACCTTTTTTTGTCTTCAGTGATATTTTTGTTACTTTTTCTCCTGTGTTTGTCTGGAGATCCTATGTGTAGCTATGGCTGCATTATTTACATGTGAAATCAGCTGTTAGCAGCCTGTAGCATGTCAATGCTAACTGGTGCTAGGCCAGATGTTTCCCCACAAGGTGAGGAGAAGGAGGTGAGGACGGCCTGCTGGTTCTCAGGTGTGAGCTAAGAAGTGACGACATGGACCTGTCCTTCCATCCATCGTTATTGGGAACGTAAGATCTATCTCCAATAAGATGGACAAGCTAGCCATGCTAACCCAGCAACAGAGGGAATACCAGAAGGCAGAGTAGCATCATGCTATTCACAGACATGGCTAACAGAGCTAACACCAGACACCAACGCCACATTGGAAGAGCTTCACCTGCTGTGAGCAGACAGGATCCAGGAGACAGAGACTGAACAGACTGCTGAAGAAGCTCAGTCCTGGACCCTGTGGAGGTGGAGGCTGGCTGACTGGACAATGATGGACAAGCTGTCATCATCTATTTTCCTATGGAGCTTTTTGCACTTTCTATACACTTTCTTACTTTCGTTTTCTTGATTGCTGCTGTGACTCCTGAATTTCCTCTCGGGGATAAATAAAGTATTTTCTATTCTATTCTAACAAGCTGTTCTGATTTGGCCCCTGCCCTGGAATGACATCATGTCTAATAAGCTGTTTACATTGCTTATGAAAATGAAGATTCTCATTATATTCAGAATTTCATGCAACTATGAGTTCTTAAACTTTTTTAGACCACAGAGCCCTTTCAGATGTGACATTTTCCCATAGTAGTAACATTGATTATTGATAATATTAATACTATGTAAAAATGAACTATACTTTTCAAGGATGGAATTAGGCCACAATTCATTCATTTTGTTAACTTTGAGAGAATGTTGGCTCAATGATTTTTTTTGTGCACCATGAAGTGGTGGACATGTTACAGTCATATCAGAGTTGATCCCATGGCACAATACTAAGTGGGGTCAAGGTACTGGGACAAAAATGTAGATTTAATTGGTGTAAGAGATCCCAGTTAGTTGAAAAGCTTTTTCAGTACACTGCAAAAACTGAAATCTTATCAAGTGTTTTTGTCTTGTTTTAAGAAAAACTGCCTGATTATGCTCATTATGAGCCACATTCAACTGAACAGTCCAGAAAAATGTCTGATTTTAAGAACAAAGATTAGGTCTGAATTTCTTGCAACAAGTAAGAAAAATCTGCCAAAGGAACAAGAAGAGTTTACTTAAAAATTAGCTTAAAACTAGAATAATTTCTTAACACCAGTCGATTCAGACCTCATTTTTGTTTTTAAATAACTTAAAACAAGACATTTTTCTTAACTGTTCAGGTGAATGCAGCTTTGTAAGTCTAAAACGACATTTTCTACTGAAAATAAGAAAAAAACACTTGATAAGATTTGAGTTTTTGCAGTGTGATACAGCACACTTTACAATTTATTTTCAATTATTCCATGGACCCTCAAACCATGGTTTGTGGACCCCTAAGGGCCCCACTTTGAGAATTAATACTCTAACAGACTCAGCTGGTTTGTGGACACTGCTCAGAGCCCAGGCAATAGGTCAAGAGTTAAAAAAATGTTAAAAAAGTTAAAAACCCAAACTGATGAGCTTCATCTGAATGATTTACACTGCAAAAAACTAAAATTTTATCAAGTGTTTTTGTCTTGTTTTCAGTAGAAAATGTCTTTTTTGACTCAATATGAACCACATTTAACCAGAGAAATGTCTTATTTCCAACTATTTAAAAACAAAATGAGGTCTGAATTGCTTGTAACAAGTTAGAAAAATCTGCCAATGGAACAAGAGAAAATAAAATTGTATTAAGACATTACTCTAGTTTTAAGCAACTTTTCTAGTTCCATTTGCAGATTTTCTTACTTGTTACCACCAATTCAGACCTCATTTTTGTCTTAAAATGACTTGAAACAAGACATTTTCTAGACTGATCAGTTGAATTTGGCTCATATTAAGTATAACGAGACAATTTTTACTTAACATAAGAGAAAAACACTTGATCAGATTTCAGTTTTTTGCAGTGTAGAGACATGTCCGTACAAGTCCAACACCCAAATGAACTTCTGTTTGCATGACCTCATAAATTCAGACTCGCAGTTGAAACCTAGTGTGTGTGTAACTCCAGGAGCTCATTCCTCTCAGGTGTGGACAGGAAGCAGTGTCCACAGCGTCACCTTATTGGTCAGGAGGACGTTGATGAAGCTGATGAAAGCTGGAGAAAGCTGAGAGGAGTGTCTGTTAGTCACTGCTTTCACAGCTTTAAGTGCTTTTTGTAACAACCCTGATGAGCTCCCTCCCTTCAGAAGTCCATCCCCTCGTCGCTCTCGCACAGATCTGACGGAGCGTCGGTGCCAAAGTAACGATCTCCAAAATTACCTTTGGAGACAAAAGGACAACAGGTGAATTAAAAAGAGAAACAGCGGTGATGTTTTCTCTCCTTGTGGCTACTTTTAAATAAGATCAAGCCTGATAAACTTTAGAGGGGTGAGGAGCAGAACACAACCCTGGAAGTGAGAGTTTTTGAGGACAGAGTGAAACTTCAACAGTCTCTCTGTCTGATTGATGTAATATCTGCAACCGTCAGCTGTTGAAGTATCTTCAGTGGTGTTACCGGAGTTTGTGCAGCACGCTGAACGCTTCAGACCCTCAGAGCGCAGAGGAGCAGCAGCATCTCTCTGCTCCGTGTGATTCAGAGCTGATTTACTATTTATTACCTCCTCTGATAGATTCATGCATCACATTTTCTCATTGCCCTTCACTGCCTGCCAATAAAGGTTGAGGATAATTCATAAAGTTTTGCAGGGGCTGACTCCGGCGCAGATAACTGAGCTGTTGAGCTCTAACAGGTCTGCAAGGTGAGACGTTTCCTTGTTTCTGTTTCACAGTAAGAGCCGAACACGCCTTTGAGTACAGAAACTTTTATGAACGACAGAAAGCAAATGAATAAAATCTATCTGGCATGAAGCTGCTTGTTCAGGAAAGAGGTTTTTCTTCCTCACCGATGCCTGGAATGATGTGGAACTGGTCGTTGACCTCCTTGTCCACGGCGGTGGTGATGATGCGGACTTTGGGGAAGGCGTAGGCCACCGAGTGGACCCCCATCTCTGCCATCAGAAGCGACAATAGGAAGATCTTGTCCTCAGCTACATCGTGATCCTTGAGGAGGGAAAACAGGAGGAAGGAGGAGTAAGGATCAAGGATGTATCGTTGAGATTTAAGCCAATCACACATGAAGATACGTTTCTTTTCTCTGTTTATTGGATTTTTTTTTTATTTAGACTGTTCAGCAGTTCAATAAACAACACTAAGCCACCAAATTATATTCTTTAAAGACTAATATATAATATAATATATATATGAGCTAGGCGCCCCCCTGTTGGTTGTGGCTGCCTGTTGCAGCAGCTCATTTCTTAGTCTATTTCTTGTAATTTTTCCGTCTCTTTTTCGTCATCTTTGCATATGGAGTAGATCATTACTTTGTATGGTTAATTTGTTGGTCAGGGACACTAAACTTTTTGTGTCTTCAGTGATATTTATAAGTCTGGAGATCCTACATGTAACCATGGCTGCATTGTTTACATGTGAAATCAGCTGTTAGCAGCCTGTAGCATGTCAATGCTAACTGGTGCAAGGCCAGATGTTTCCCCACAAGGTGAGGAGAAGGAGGTGAGGACGACTGGTGGTTCTCAGGTGTGAGCGAAGAAGTGACGACATGGACCTGTCCTTCCATCCATCGTTATTGGGAACGTAAGATCTATCTCCAATAAGATGGACGAGCTAGCTGTGCTAACCCAGCAACAGAAGGAAAACCAGAAGGCAGAGTAGCATCATGCTATTCACAGACATGGCTAACAGAGCAAACATAGAGACTGAACAGACTGCTGAAGAAGCTCAGTCCTGGACCCTGTGGAGGTGGAGGCTGGCTGACTGGACAATGATGGACAAGCTGTCATCATCTATTTTCTTGTGGAGCTTTTTGCACTTTCTGTACACTTTCTTACTTTTGTTTTCTTGATTGCTGCTGTGACTCCTCTCAAATTTCCCCTCAGGGATAAATAAAGTATTTTATATTCAATTAATAACTTTGTTCAAAGCAATTGGTAAAATGATTGTTTTTAAGTTATCCTCAAAGCAAGAGTTATTCTTTTAAGAGTGTTTCTTGGGCAAATGCAGCGCTGTTACAGAATCTTGTTGTCAGTAAATGTGTTGTTAGTTGGTGGATTTATTGCAATACCTTCATTCCCCCTTTACACACAGTTCAAGTTTCAGACTCATTCCCTTTAACTGAGTAGAGAGAAAAAGGTTTGTTTGGACGTACCAGCAGCACTCTGACGGCCATAAGAGCCGCCGCTCCGGTGGACACGGTGCTGTCCATCAGGATCACGTAGTCCTCACTGATGTCTTTGGGCAGGCGCAGGTAGTGAAGCTGGAGGAAAGTGAGATAACAATGTGAGAATCAGGACTACTTGGCTGCTCAGTAATAAAAAAAAAAGAGGATGAAAAAGTCAAAAACCTTCATCAAGGATCCTAAATCCTTCTGCAGACTCTACCACTGAACCCCAGAAGTGTGACTTACCTCTGGCTCCCCTGTGTCGTGATTGGTCTGGATGAGGATCTTTCCCAGCCTGATGTCTTTACACACGGCCATCAGAGCCTGCTCCATGGTCTCTCCTGCTCTCAGGATGGAAACACCAGTGATCTACAGAAACACACAGGGGGAAAAAATCATGTTTACAGACAGATGTCACTGTTACATATGACATTGAGCTCGAAACTGAGTCTTATAAACATTTACGCCATTATTTTTAGGATTTATGGTCAAAAAAAGTGTTGTAATCTGAACGGTTTAGAACAATCTTCACAGCTTTTCTCTGTCTTACATCCCCCATGATGCACCACACCCCTCCATCCAGCGTCTGTCAGATTAAACCATGTTTGGGTGGAGGAAAATGTATGTTGGTTGCCCTTGTTGGTGTTGAGCAAAAAACTCAAAAGCAGAGACTCACTCTTTTACCGCTCAGTCTCTTCCCGTCATAGACGCCACCCTGCGGTGTCTCCACGGACACGGGCTGCAGAGGTAAGACCGACACAAATAATTCAGCTTAAAGATGATTTTAGAGAAGAGGAGTGAATTTTCTTTATCCGTCTCCCTGTTTGGAAATGCCTTAAAGTGTAAGTAGGGAGCCGTTTCATCGTGACTCTTTCACGTGAAAAAAGACAAACTGACCTTTAGAGGCAGGAAGGACAGAGCATGTTCTATGAGGAGCCTCATTAATCTCTTGGAGTAGAAGATAAACTCATCTCTGTTCGTCTCCTTGTTCCTACATGGACACACAGAGGTCAGAGGAAACACAGAGACAGAGACGGAGTGTGTCACTTTAAGAGTCAGGATCATATGAAGACCAAGTCCTGAAAAGTGTGGGTTGTGTGTGTGTGTTTCCTGACCTGATGATGGTGTGCATGCCTCGGACCTGCGGCGTGCTCTCCATCACACTGAGGGTTTTGGGCAAAGGCTGACCCTGATGAGCCGAAGCCAGTGCTGATCTGTGAAAATGGATCAGATTCAGAATGAACACATGATGGAGAACTTTTTGAAGGAGTTTCTCACCAAACTATAAGTGAAGCGGTAAAACAGTGATGTGATTTTAGCTGCTTAGCTAGGGTGCAAGTTTCATCTCATGTTATCAGTAAAATAAAAACAAAAACAAAAAAAAACGCCTGGCTGAAATTTTCTCTGGTAACATGTATAGAGCTGTTATTGGAGCAAAATTATCTGTGTGTGCGTAAATGCATCCACAAATGCATGAACTGATCCACAAATGTGTAAACTGATTTGCAAATCAACATCAAGTCTTAAATGGTGGAAAAGTCAAAGTGTTTTTACTTTAAGACCTGGGTTTGAGGTGGGTTAGTTTGCCCTGAGCTCAGTCTTTCAGGAGCAGGCTACCAGTCGGAGCTATTATTGCAGCATTGTGCCTCAACTACTACTTTGTCACACCCTCTTTGGCTCCTTTGGATTATCGTTGCACCCTGCAGTCCTGCCAGTGAGGTGCAGCAAAAAGGATTGACCATTCATTGCCTGGTGTAACTAAAAGTTGGAGTTTTTGAATTCAGTTTCACATTGCCTCACCTTTTGGGAAAAAAAAATTATAATAATGTCTACCTCCACAAAATAATCCAAAGGAGCCAAAGAGGTTGTAAAATTTGTAGTGGCTGAAGCGCAGTGCTACAATAAAAGCGCCATACCTGGCAGCCTGCGCCTGCAAGTCTGAGCTCAGGGCAAACTATCCCGCCTCTTACAGCCTGATTTTTTCTATACATTTGCAAATCACTAGCACGGCAAGACAGTAGCAAAAATCACGTGTACCCAAACAGCCAATGGGGAGGCCCGCCTCAGTTGTAACTAATGATTTGTGCGTATTTTGAGGTCTTGAAGGAAAAACACTGAGACTTTTCAGCCACTTCAGACTAGATATTCATTTACAAATCAGTTTCCACATTTGTGAATTTGAATTTTTTCTCATCAGAAAATCAAACTTTTCTCCACCTTTCAGTGTCCCATGTTTGATGCTCCCTGGCAAAGTCTAAACAGGCAGTTTTGTGGCGTTGAAGGAGACAAGGTCAGTTTTTTTTTATGGTTATTGCGCTGCAGTCAGCATCAGTAAGGGCCTTAATTTGGGTCGCAGACCGCCCTGTGTCTTGACGGACAGCCAATCAGATCCTCCGTCTCAGCGCAGGTGTAATTTTTTGAGTCTACCTTGACATTTTTGTTCCTTTATGGTCAGGATCTTTCAGAAAATGTAAAGGATACTATCGTGATGCTACAATGAGAATGACTGTCTGACTGTGTCCAACCTCAGGAGCAATGGCGCGCTGCGAGAGGCCTTGCTTATGCAGCTCGATGATCCGACTACGTTCAAGAAGAGACAGCTTCTTAGCTTTAGCCGTCAGGAGGGTATGACCGTGTGAATGCCTGACAGAAAATTAAAATTTTGAGCAGATTTTGGCTTTAATAGCATGTGGTCTTAAACTTTTGACCAGGCAATTAGCAACTTATTTCAGTATTTTTTTTTATTCTTTTCATTAAAAGTGCCGAATGTTTTTTGTCACACTTCCCCTTATTGCTTTCGCATATTGTAGCTCTGCTTAAACCTCATTAAGGTCCAAATGTGCAAAATGCATATTCTAGCAATTTTTCAACTGGTCTTAAGATTTTGATCAGGTCTGTCTGAAAGCTGACAAATGTGTGAATCAATTTGCAAATGTGTGTACAGAACCACAAATGTGTAGACTGATTTGCAAATAAAATTCTGGTCTTAAATACATTTAAATGGATGCAAGGCGCCAGAATAATCTACAAGAGCCAAGGAGTGTGAAATGCACAGCAGCTGAGGCGCGACGCTACAATAGCATTTCCACCTGGCAGCCTGCGCCTGGGAGGCTGAGCTCAGGGTAAACTAACCCGCCTCTTAAAGACAAATTTTCTCTACACATTTGCAGATCACTGGCATGAGAAAGCTGAAGAAAAAATCCTGTGTACTCAGTTGTAAGTGATGATTTGTGCAGATTTCCAGGTCTTGAAGAAAAACCACTTTGACTTTTTAGCCATTTGCAAATCAGTCTACACATTCGCAGCTCTGTGCATGCATCTATGGATGCATTTACACACACAAATAATTCTGCTACAATAACAGCTCCGTGATAAATGAAGAGCTGAGCTGGTGTTTGCAGATGTTGCCGACAGGTCACTGCAGAGGAAGTAGGCGTCTTATAAACTCACTTCATGCTTAAAATCAGGACTCTTGCATTCAATTTCCACCATTGGCTCAAGCAAATGAAATAAGCAAGAAATGTGACTCAGCATATGCAGTGGAAACACTTTCAGACACATGCTTCATGGCCAAAAGAGGAAGAACAGTCTTAAAGTTTCTGTTTTGTCCTCACAGCCAGTACACTTCCTGCATGCTCCGTCTGGGCTAAAAGATAAGAGGCATGCTTTGTCTGAACACCCACTGCACAAGAGGATTTTAATGCTTGAAAACGACAAAGTTTGGCCATGAAAAGCATCAAACAAGCATGTGAGGGTTTTTTTTTTTTAACAGAGCCTGCAGAACCAAACAACACTGAGAGAGGATGCACAAGGCGAGCCTCACATATCCCAGCGGAGCTTCCTCTGGAGGAGGCGACAGATATTCATTTGTTGAGTTTGAGCGATGTAAAGATGAGGAGGAGGCCAAAAAAATGCAGGAAGGAAAATATAAGGAAGGACAAGAGTAGAGAGAAAAAGAGAAGGAAAGAAACAGTGTTAGAACAGAAACAGCTCCACTTCATCACCGCTCTGCAACACTGAACAAATTCTCTCGAGTTCAGGACGGAGGAGCAGCCAGCTCGATTCAATTTGTCTTTAAAGTGGGGTTATTTAAGGTGACTCAATTCATTCAGAGACCAACGGGCCCCTTTAAGAGCTGGGAGTACGGGTTAGTCGTCCTTTACTGCTCAGACAGGTGCACTGATGGAGGGTAACAAACAGGTCTCACATCAATACCAGCTACCTGAACAGAAACACCTGAGAGTGGACTGATGTGGGTTAGGAAATCAGGAAATCAGGAAATCAGACCAGAGTGAACAATATTCTGGGAAAAAGAGGAATGAATTTACACAGACTGAATGAATATTTTGTGTGTAGGAAAAAGATTCAGAGTGAAAACAGGGGATGCACTGATTCAACTTTTCTGGTCCCGACACCGACACCAATCTGATACTAGTGTTAAATAATAACCTTCACACTCTTCTGTGGGATACGACTGGTAATATTTTGAGTAAAAGGCAAAAAAGAGTACAGTATATGGAATTCCTGAAGTTAATATTTATTTAAACTATTAAATATATAAAAGTTAACCAGTAATTTGTTAAGACAAAGCTCCAGAATTAGGGATGAAAATTGATAAGATTTTGTCAATACCGACGCCCTTATCGATCTGATTCTGTATAGATTCTCTTATCAATTCCTGTTGTGAATTTTCTTGGTCCAAAAAGTAGCTTTACAGGTCTTCTGTGTCAACAACATTTAATTGAGTTTAAACTGTAAGTGAATAAAATGTAATTGGTCCCTGAGTCTGGATATTTCTGGGCAGAATTAAAAAGAAACAGGTAAAAATTGCACACAATGTGACGTTGATGTACTATGTTGTAATATATTAATAATTCAAGTAGGCCATCTAGTGTCTCAAAGTGGTTATAGCAATCGTTTAAGTTGTTTGGAAGCTTTCCATAGTTATGAAGTCAGCCATGAGCCTTTCAACTGTCTGTTAGCTTTTGACATTTGACATTCTCAGTATTTTTTACAAGGAGTTGATGTGATATGTTTCTGTGATGAAAGTTGAAATTCTACTCCGAAGCTGAAGTTGTACTGATGTATGCTGACTGCTAGCATATCAATGCAGTTTCCCATATATGTTAGAAAAAATTTAAAAGAATTGTGGCACAAAACCACATGTAACATGGATGACAAAACAGGGTATCACAGTTGAAATTTTCTCATTTTTTTGGTCATTGTTCGAAATTAATACTCAGTAAGATTGACAGGTATACCCCATGGACATGAAATGTACCCCTTATCGTAGAATCACTCTTTTGTAGCCTGTAGACTGGTTATACAGTAAAAAGAAAAGTGCATCAGAGGTAACAAAGTAGCCAAGAGCGCCTGTTAAAAAAAAAAGGCAATCCCATCGATACTAGATCCAGCTTTGGGGGGCAGGATTGGACTGATATCCGATACCAGGACTGGAATCAGTGCATCCCCAGTGAAAACAAGCAAATAAATCAAATATAACATTCATCTCTGTTTTTACAGTAAGTATGTCAGGATCACGGAGGAGATAAAGGAACAAAAGAAGCAGCAGTCGTACCTCACAGTGATCTCACGCTGGAATGGTTACACAGCATTCAGCCACGCAAGGGAGGGTCGTGCACGCACAAGCAGATGCACACAAACACAAGTTTGTGTGAACAAACAGTAAAACACAAGAAAAAAGAAAATGTGAGATAAAATGATCAGCAACGCAAAAAAACAATCAGAGCAAAATCATTTAAAAGAAGTTCTGAATTCTCTTTCTTTTCTTTTAGGAAGGTAGGATGAAATAAAACATTTGTCACATGTGTCTTTTCCAGTGCAGAAACTGTCCACTAGCTAGGGCTGTAGCTCCATTTAAAGGATACTACCGTAATGCTACAATGCTCTGCTCTGCATTTATAGATAGTTTTTGTATTTGCAGAATATAATCCAGATTGCACATGTGTTTGTCTTCCAACATTTCAGTGCACCGATGTTGTTTGTGCCAGTTGCACTCATTTAGTGCAGTTTTTCCCTCTATGAGCTTCAAACACATTCTCTATCAATTCAGTTATAATCGGTTTAGATTTGACCATAAAAATCCTACAAGTTTTTTAAATATTTTTTTATTTAGGGTTCATGCTGGTATGCTTAAAATTAATGGTGTTCTGATGGTACAATGTGTATTTGTCCTAATTAAGACATCCATTCTGGTGGTTATTACAAAATGCACCAAATTCTTACATTTTTATTAGTAAAAAAGAGCAAAACCCACATTTTGGAATAAGTGATGCAATATGTAAGAACTTAGTACATAATGCAGCAAAGTTTATCATATATTGCATTCAAGAATTTTATCACAAAATACGGCATTATTACCTCCACCAAGGAGGTTATGATTTGGGGAGTTTGTCTGTGAACAATGTAACTCAAAAAGTAACAAACAGATCTGGATGAAATTTTCAGGAAATGTTCAAAATGGGATCAGGAAGAAGTGATTACACTTTGGAGGTGATCCAGATCACCGTCTGGATCCAGGACTTTTTTAAAGGATTCTTTATCATTGTGAGATAGGGCCGTTTTCACCATATGTGTATATAACTCTACCATAAATGGTCGGATTGTTTTGCAAAACAATACAAGACAAGGTCACGATAATTTATAACAGGTGTTAAAGTACGATCCAGATCCTGGCAATATTCTGTATACTAAGATCAGGAATATGTAATATGTACTGGGTCATCATGGTTTTCAACACTGTCAGGAAACAAATTATCGTACAAACCTGCAACTAACACCAAAAAGTATCAAACAGTCTTCTGAAAGGGAGTATAACATTAAAGTAGGACTTAAGTGTTGGTGGAGGTCTGCACTCTCTGAGTGCTTTTTTAGTTACATAAGGGTCTAGATCCCACTATGGGAACCACTGATCTAAAGAAAATGGAGATAAAGTTGAAAAGAGGGCCAAAGACTGATGGCGCTAGCTCTGCTAGCTTTAGCCACTCTCTAAAAATTAAAAAAATTCACAATTTTTTGGGGGTAGTTGTGAGTAAATTGAGCGCAATTTTCCTTTTGCTTTCTCAGTGGTAGGAGTCAAATTTATATTTACATGGCGAGGATTTTAGTCGCCCTTAAACATCCCATGTTGCTTCCCTTTCTCAAGAAACAAAATAACAGAAGTGCAAAGTTTGATTTTGGGCTGCCACTTTAACTTGGTGCAAATATGAGAAACAGGGCAAAAAAATCCAAACTTTAACAGATTTTACTCAGAAGTCTGAATGGCTGAAAGATTTTCCTAACTTTGGACACCTATTCCACCGTTTGTCACCGTTTGAGAGCCAGAGCATGAATCCCTGTTACCCACTGCAGGTGTCATCACTGTGAGCGTGAAAGATGTTGGACTGCTGGTCATTAATGAACATGTTGGAGGTGGAGCAGATCATACTTTGGTACAGGTCATAAAGCGTCTGACGCTACAGTGAGGCCAGGGAAGATGGAGGACACCTGTCCTGGTTTTATGCGGTCGTTAATCTCAGGTAACTGGACCTCCAGCTTAAATGGTTCACTGGGCTTTAAAGAGGGGAAATGGGGATACAAGACGAAGGGTGCCTTTAAAGAAGTCTGTGTGTGGCTGGAGGTTGTGTGTTTGGAGTTTTTTATTCAAAATGTTAAAATGAAACTATAGTTTAGTTTTTTCTTTGTATCCTAAAATTCTCTCAACAAATTTCTCTCAACGTCCAACACAGCTGCTGAAGTCTCTTTTTCTGCTTTGTGTTGATAATCTCTTTATTCTGTGTTGTTTTAGGAGCAATCACTAACTGCAGATTAAAGCTACCTTTAAAGAATTTTCTGTTTGAGTTGATTCATTGCCTCTTTTGCTGGTTTTATTTTGTAAATGCGTGAGTAGTTTTTTTATCACTGATGCTCTTGCTTAGTTTTGCGAGTCACAAAAACTAATTTTAGTCTTTTTTTGCAACAAAGTAAAAATTCCACACAGGAGCTTTAAACTGTGAACTGAGTAAGTCATGGAAATCAGCCAATACCTGAAGCTAAATGGTTTTGACCTGTGCAGAAAACAGCAGGAGAGCCTGACTGTCATTTACCTCGCCTGGCCACTAGAGGGAGGAAGTGTTCAGAAATGGGCTGAGGCAGCATTTCATCAAGAAAACTGGTCATTGTTAATTAATTTGTCCAAAATTACTTTTACTTTTTATAACAATGTAAATGTAAATGTAAAGGGATGTTTGGCTACAGGATTTTTTTTATTTTTTTTCATCATGTGACTAATTTGTGAGAGAAGGGGCAGATAGTATACGAATTTTTTTCCTACTCACTTTATGGGTATTTAATTTTTTTTGTTTTATGGATTTTTTGTACAACTAAAGTAAAAATCTAAACTAAACATGCATATTGGTTTGATTTTATAATGTCTTCTGTCTTTTCTTCAGGCTTCTGTGATTTTATTTTCAGTTTTTAGAGCAGAAATAAAAAATCACCCAATTTTTTTGAAAGTTCTAAAATAAAATCAAATAGCCCCTTGTTTTCTCGTTTTTTTAAATTGTTTTCTGAACGGAAAATCCAATTACCAAAACATACACGGACCTTTTGCAAATATTTCACGAAACCCTAGGGAAAAAATAATTTGCAGATTACTCAAGTGAGGTCATGTCTTGAAAACCTTTTTTTTTCTGCACACCAAAGTTTAATTTTCTCCTTCACTAAATCTTTGAAAATTCTACAACAGCACAAAATAAATGTTTGTTTGTTTGAGTCTTAAACCAGAACAGGCTTTTAAAACTGGTAAATTTACTGATTTCAAGGTTACTTTTTGTGAACTTCATGGCTTCCTGAGTTTTGTTTAAAATACTTTATCAACAGTGTCTAACTTTTATCTGAGTTGAAGCAGCACTTTTCTTACAAAGAAACCATTACAGACCGGACAAAAGACCTGAATCTATAAAGCAGGAAATAGCCAAAAGTTGAGGCAAATGTTCAGGTGAATCAGTTAGAGCTTTATCACGACCTAAATGGACCAAATGAAGCAAAGAGAAGCAGAGAAACTCTCACCTTCTCCAGCTGGCTGTGAACATGCTGAACAATCAAATCCAGTGCTACAAAGTTTTCCCCACCTGAAAAATCAAATACAAGATACAAAGTGGTAAAACTTTGGGGACAAGGGATGTAGAAGATCTGGCAGGTGGAAATAAGTGGAGATAGCAGAAAATTCAGAGGCCTCAGTACAAAACGTTTGACCAACCTCTTGGCACCACGATGTCAGCAGACTGCACCGTGGGCTCGATATACTGCTCGAACGCTGGTTTGACAAACTTGTTGTACTGTTTGATGATGCCGCTGATGTCCCGTCCACGCTGGGAAATGTCCCTCTTGAGCCTCCGTATCAGGCGGATGTCAGAGTCGGTGTCTACGAACACCTTCATGTCTAGCAGCTAGCAGACAGGCGGGGGAAGAGGAAAAAGAAATGATGAGCAGAGAATGGATTCAGCGATTGATTTTGTCTTTAACATTTTGCAGAATCAGAAATAATATTGACATTAATTTTCATTTTAAGGAGACTTTATTTTTCAGGGATGTAACAAACAGGGCTGCGCTGCTTTGCTGCTCACTGAAGACATATTTTCAGAGCTACTTCCTCGAGTTGACATTTTTACAGCTGGAATGTGACGTTTGGGTCAGGACAAGTTGAAGGATCAAAAGAGTAAACCAGAGACATCAGTTATATGTGTCACTCTGAAGAGTCAGTCAGCCGTTCAGCCGTCCACTAAGCTCCATTAAACTGAACCTCAGCTCAGCAGAACCAGGAAAAATCAATGAGGCAGCATCACAACAGAGCGGCAGCAACAGAGAGGCAACAGCACCAAAAGAACTATCGACGCCTCCTGAGATGAAAAGAAGTTTGTGAGTGATTTAAATGACGATGACAGCGGCGTGTTAAAGGTATAACTCAGATGCACAACAAGGCAGTGGATTCTGCTCGCTGTAAATCTGACGAACCAAAAGACAGCATGTTGCTGGATAAGCACGGCTGTCAGCCTATGGGAGGGGAGGGATGAGGAGTGGGTTGATCCCAGAGGTTAGAGAACAAGGCCGAGGCTGTAGATCATTTTCTAACCTGCATCAGGGAAACGCACAGCTGCTTTTTGTCACAAGGAAAAAAAGCAGCTGGGGTCAGCTTAAGTTAACCTTTCTCAGCCATTTGGTGAGAAAGTCGCAGGTTATTGATTTCTTGTTGCCCTCTGCCAATAATACTTTAGATGTTTAAAAAAAGAGTAAATAGTTCCTATTTCAGATTTTCCCATCCAGATAATTCATGTTTTTTTTCTATTAAAAAAGAACAAAACAAAACAAAACAAACTGCAGTTCCTTGAGTATCCACTTGGGGCTGGCTCCAAACAATAAGAATCCCCATTAGCTCCCATTTTAAATTGCCCATTTTGGCTGGACAAATATCATGTTTACAACCTGGTACAAAAAAATGATGTGGTCTGTGTAATCTATTCTCGAACATACACTTTGCCAGTAGGTAAGGATGTTACAGCCATTACAGATTTTTTAGCTTCTGATCCGATTTTGTCATGATATGTTTTGCCGGTATAGATCTGATACTGATTCGAAATCGATTCGGTACAGATAGCCTTCTCTGATTAATCCCAGTGGGTGATTCCACTGTAAAAAGGGATGCAAGATGCAATTTCTGCCGATATGATGATGTTTAACAACTCATTTAGCCGATATGGGTATTTTTCCCTGTGCACATAATTGCAGAGCTCATCAACTCTCTTCTGCATTGGAAGTAATCTTCATTTCTCGTGTAAAATTAGATAAATATATATTTGCTTTTAAACAGCAAAATCAAATTAAAAAGATAAATCCTACTTAAAAGCTGGATGATCCGCTTCCTGAAAAAAATCAGAACATTATCCACAACTAGGGATGTGTACCAAATTAGGTACTTTTATAGGTACCGACTGAATTCTGTCAAGTACCAGGTACCGATTCATGTAAAATCATAAGGTACCATGTTTAGGTACCTAAATACATCCTTGTGACTGTGAGGGAGTGGAAGAGCAGGTGATTTTCCATGCTTAACATGAAGACAGCATTGCAAGGTTATATATTGAAAAATACATATATTAAATTGAAAAAATATATAAATTTTATTGCTAAACAAATTAATATTTTTTACCACTTAACACAAAAAAATTACCAAAAATTGGTATCGTTGAGTACCGTGGTGATTACCAGGTACTGGGCATCAGTACCGTATCGTTTCAAATGTGAAAGGTTCCCATCCCTACCCACAATCAGGGCAAAGTTGGCCTAGTCTACAGTCAGTAAACATCACCTGTGTTTACAGCTAACATATGAGAAATGCAACTGAACAGCAATTGAATAAAATGGTTTACTTTGGTAAATGGTAAATGTGCCTTAAGTAGTTAGATACATGCACCTTACAGACTGCTGCTCAAATTCAAGTTTGACTTAAAACAGGAGCCAAAAATGGGACTGCTCAATCTGAACTGTGCAAACAAAAATCCCAAAAAGTGCAAAAATCTCTGCAGCTTCAGCCCATTTTATCAGCTTATTATAACGGTGGAATTTGATGTGTTGGCCGATAAGCAATATTTTATTTTTAAGCTGATATTGGCCGAAACCGTTAACTTGCCAATATTATCGTGCATCCCTAGTTGTTAATGATGAATCAAATTTGTTCTATTAAAGTGAGCCCTGTTGGTATCTCCTTGAGGAACACTCACTTTACAAATGTTGCTAGACGCTGTTTTACTGTCATTGTTTTCCCAAGAGAAGTAGTCCCACACAGCGGACATGTTTGCAACGTGGTTTGATTTACAGCAGCCGTAAAGTGTGATGGTGCTGAAAACGTCAAAACTGGAGCAGTCCCGATCACGTAACGAAATCAAATACTATCCGATCCTCCAAAAATGGCTATATCGGGCGCTGATACCAACCAGTGTATCAAATCGGGACAGCCCGACTAGTGGGTAATTTTTTGTTATGGCTCATTTATTTTGAAGGTATCAGGATAATCACAAGCGGGGACTGCCAGGCAGCTGAAGCCCTGCCTCCAACCCTCAAATCTACTTCTAAATCAGAAAACAAAAGAAAAGGAGTGTTCGACAGAGTTTGTTTGAGGTGCTCTTTGGAAAGGGATTCAAGAGTCCAAGAAAAAAAAAACAGAGACTCCAAGGCACTCTCTAAATACTATCAAAATGCCTTTATTTAACGGCATTTCTTCTACTTCTAAATCAGTTTGAGTCAATATATCCAACATGACAATCAGCTAAAAAACTTCTCTTTCGAAAACCAGCGAGGGAAGTTGCTAAGAGTACGACAAACTGTCATGAGTTTTGAGACTTATAACATCATCTACATGCAGATCAGCTGTTGTTTTAACATTATATTGAGGGAAAAGGTTAGAAAATGTGAGACTTTATAAAGTGTGCTGTCAATGAATTTTGTCAAAAGATCACGCCCACTTTAAGGAAAGGGAAGTTCATGCAACAATAAAATTCAATAATGGGTTTGAGATCAAGCTTTAAGTGTTTTGACTTCACTTTTGGGGGGCTTCACATGTCGCCCATCTTTTAATAATAAAGAAATTTACTTGGATAATTCAAAGTCTATAATTTCACACTGGCTGTCAAAGCAGCCTCAGATTTTATGAGATTAGCTCAGTGTGTTTGAGAACAGCTGCTGTGCTCTCAGCAGTTTGGTAAAATCTTTAACAGATAAATCATCTCATTCTAATCGCTAACGTTGACATCTGTGAGCAGCATCCTCCTCTTTGAAACCAGACCTCTTCATTAACATATCAGATCTACTGCAGTAATTGACTACAACCACAGGAATGGACTTGGACACCATTAATCACAGCAGACAACGGCTGTTATAGCGTGAATCAGAGGGTAATCAACATCAGAGCTGAGGTCTCAGGGGGGGTGCGGTGTCTTATCATCACGGTCCAGCTCACACCCTCAACGGCTACGTTGTAAAGTCTGCAGAGTGAATTTCCTTCCACTCACACATAAACATAAATACAAGCTGCTGATGGCTTTAAATTTACCACTGGTCTGAATTTATACTGCTGTGTGAACATTTTTAAAAACCTTTATTTTGAAATGATGATGTTCTGGGTTGACATTCAGAGAGGAGGGGTGGATCCGAATAGTCCTTCCTAAGTCCTTTCCTATCCACTTTACCTTAACCCGGATAAAAAACGTCACAGGGTCAAGGGAAGGAGGGGAAAAGATGAGAGGAAAGGAGAACTGCGGCCAAAGAGGAATTCGACTACACTTTCACTTTGATGTCACATTTATGTGACAACAATTACTTGTGACGTAGGTAAGCCACGACGAACTACAATGTTTCGAAAATGAACTACAAGAAGCGCATTTGTCTTGTGCCTTATCTCACAGGTTCGTTTCGTGTCTTCACCGGTTAACATCAACAATCCATGATCAGAGGATTTACCTGTGATGGTGTTTTGTTTTTGGTCATGCAGTGTGTGTTTCCTGCTCACAGCTGTGAGCTTCGTGAGAGCATCTATAAATGTTGACAGTCTGAAGCCTGATAACACAAGAGGACTCTTGGATAATACAGCAGACTGTCAGAAACACTATACCCCCTGTTTCATTCACATATATCATTACGAACATTGTTTGAATTCATTATATTTGGAGTATTGTAAAAGTACTCATTTGTCCTTCTTTTATTGATTTTAATAAACTTTATTACTTCTATCATTTGTGACTCATTGTTTCAGTTCGGAGTTGCAACCAAACGTTTCGGGTTATAAATCTTTTTGACATTCATACATCGTGAACACAATAAACACATTCAGGCAGACACATGATGGTAAATGTTAGAAAAGCAACAGTCTCTCACATAATTTCCGTCCCTTCTCCATCGTAAGTTTTCGTACACTTTCGGCAGTAGCCGTGTCTATACACGTCACGTGCAGCAAGGCATTATGGGTTTTCTTCTCCTTTTTCTTTTGAAAAGGATGGTCCGGTGTTTCCTAAGCTAAAGGAGATATTTAAGGAAGCAACGACCCTCCTTTCCTTAACTTTTGGAGAATTCGAACAGCATTTATCATGGCCGACGCTTGAATGCTTCCGGGTCATTTCTTCAGTTAGGAAGGTTCCTTATCAAAAAAGGACTATTCGGATGCACCCGAGGTTTATGTTTCAAGCAAGTCTCAGCTTCACTGTAAATTACTCAGAGGCTTCGCTCTGGCTTCCCTCAGTGGTATGAGCCCCGGTAAAAAAACTTAACTAAAATAACATCATCATAATACAGATTAGTAAAAAGTAAACACTCAGTCAGCCCTGATTATCTGCCAGTCATGTCCTTATGAATCATTTTCTCTGATGGATAAATTAGATTGTTCAACCTTCTCGCTAAGAATCAGGAGACTCACGATTATCACGATTATTATTCACTGTCTGTTGGTTTCCTGTGAGCAGACAGTCATTAATTAAGACTGGCACAGAGCACAGAGCAAGAAAGAAAGGATAAAAAGATCCAGCTCAGAAATGTTTTGATAGGATCAATGAGAAAGTGATAAATTGCACCAACTGGTGTGTCACATCTGTGAATTAAAGGGCCATGTCAAACTGTTACAACTTATGTGAGTTGGACAAAATGAAAAAGGATAAAAAAATAAGTTACAGTTTCAGGCCACATAGGATAATTTTGTTTGGTACATCTAGTTCACCATGCTATTAAATTTAACACAGCAGGCGAATTATAAAATGCAGCTAATTATGGAAAATAATCTAAAGGCTGAAACAGCAAAGAGCGATTTTTCTTACCTTGAGCAGTTCTTTGTTGGCAAAAGCCAGGATACCCTCAAAGATGACGACGTTGGCCCCGTACACAGTTTTCTAAGAAGAACAAATCAAAGATTTTATTTATTCATTTATTTTTGTGCAGCAGAAACATCAAGGAATAGCATTCGATAATAGACAACTCTCAACAGGAAGAAAGTGAACACAGGAGAAAGACAGTCATAGATAAGTGAGTCAGACACAGGGGAATTCTGTGTCACATACTGTGCATTTGGAAAGCAGAACAACCCTTTACTTTGTCTTTGTTTACTTAACTTGAAAACATAAAGTGCATCAAATTTGTCACTTAACTACTATGACATTAAACTAATGATGAAAAAAATTATTGGGTGAAAGTAGGGCTGGGGGATATATCGAATATACTTGATGTATCGCGGGTTTTTGCACGTGGGGTATATAAAATGACTATATCACAATCATCAAATACAAATGTTTACAGACGTCAGAACGTGAATCTCTTCTGTGATTCGCTCTCTGCTGCTCAGCCGGTGCTCCTCACACAGCGAGCACTGCACCCCCCTGCCCACCCAGAAAAATTCTCTTGCTCATGCGACTTTTGGTGTGGAGGAGAGGAGAGGAGAGAGAGGAGGAAAAAAGTCGCTTGAACGTCTCATCAGTCGCAGGTTGTGGGTTCCTGGGGCTTGTTCTAGAGTGTAGTTGCTTATTTGGGCTTGCTTTGCTGTCAATATGATTCCTGATTCTCTTCCAACTTTCCAAAATGTGAAATAAACGCGACATGGTTTTAACTTTCACTTTTCTGATTGCCATACTCCAAGATGACAATGTCAGGATTCAGTCAGGATTCAGTTGAGAACCAGCACGTCGTCCTCACCTTTTTCTCCTCACCTTGTGGGGAACATCTGGCCTTGCACCAGCTAGCACTGATATGCCACAGGCTGCTAAGAGCTGATATATAGACAATGCGGCCATGGTTACATGTAGGATCTCCAGACAAACACAGGAGCAAAAATAGTCAAAATATCACTGAAGAAAAAAACAATTTGGTGTCCATGACCAACAAATAAGCCATACAAAGCAATGACTTACTCCAAATACAAGGATGATGGAAAAATTACAAGAAACAGACAAAAAAGAGAGAGATGCTGCAGCAGGCAGTCACAACCAACAGGGCGGCGCCTAGCAACATTGATGGAAATAAATCTTGTGTCATTGCAGAAGCTTATCGAAACAATGCTACAGCAAATGTGTGCCGTAATCAAAGCTAAAGGCGCTCCAGCCAAATATTAGAGTGTGTGACCTTTTTTATGGTGACTTTTTTTTGGCCAGGCTGTGTATATCTGTTTCCTATAAGTCAGCAAACAGATCAGCTACATGTAGCGCACAACAGCAGAACATGTTAGCACACCAACAAACAGCTGGAGCCGTGTTCATGCTCCTAACTGTTATCAGGTTAACCTCATCATTAAACCTCCTTACAACCAAAGAGGGAAAGAAATGTGTGTGTGTGTGAGTTTGAGACTGTGTGTGTTTGTGTGTAAGTGTGAGAGAGATTAATCACTGTCTCTATTTAAGACAAAATGCTGCTGAGTATGTCACAATCCCATTACCTTCCACTGACCAGCTTCATGCTAAAGTCAATGGACTGGACACTTCAGTATTGATTCAGGAGGAGGGAGAAAAAGAAAGAGGGACAGACGGAGAGAAAGAGGGGGGAACAAACTGAGAGAGACAGCGAGCGTTCAGGCGCAGTTTGTGTGTGAAAAGCAGAAAGTGAATTCTAAAGAAACAGATGAGTGTTTATCGATTTGTTCATTTCCCTGTTCTCTGCGAGGAGATGATTTAGAGGCTCTGTAACGTGTGAAAGTGTAGCCAGAGAGAAAGAAGGTGCCCTCTGCTTTTACAAGCGACAGAAGAAGCTACTACACCCTCTTCCTCTTCCTCGTCCTCTTCCTCGCCTGTATAAAACACTCAGAAGAACATAAACACACGGAGAGCGTATACGTAGAGCCTGGAGCCTCCTGGCAGCCCTCAGCCCCCCTGAGGCCCCAGGCTTAATTACATTCACTCCACTACAAAAGGGCCATAAAATGATTTCAGAGGCACAAGTCGTGATAGGCGATTTCCCGCGTGGTGTTGTGCCTTTCAGCCATGAAATTACATTGCAAAGAAATAGAGAGGAGTTGTCAGAGGGCTACAATACCAGATTGATTCTTCACCACGCTTTCAGGAGGGGGATTGCTCTCTTTGCTTGGGTTAATGTCCTGCACACTAAATCCTTAATAATTAGCTAATTAGCAGGCGTCTCAATTGGCACTGGCTCTATAACATCCCAAGAGGTGTTCAGTGATTTGTAACAGCTATGGTAAGTTTAACTGGTAAATTAAACTAAGACTGGAGCAGAATTATTCAGGGATGTGATTGGGAGAGGATGAAAAAGCAAAATTTACACATTTGAGTCAGAGATTCAAGACATTTGCAGGCGATGAATCTTTCTCCAGTTAAATGATGCTAAAGATCTAGTTTAGTAACTTTTTTAAGAGTTAAGCACAGTAAAGGCTCGGTTGAGACGATCTTACCCATTCCTTTCGTCTGCAATGAGTTGTGAAGTCGTACACCGGGACTTTGACGCTTTTTCCTTTCTTCAGCTTCCTGATGACGCTGATCAGCAACTCGAAGTCGAAGGCGTCTGGGTGGTCGAAGTTGTACTCGTTTTTGGCTGCGAGTTCCTGCTCGTCTTTGTTCAGCACCTGACACACAAGACAGGACATTTTAAGACGGTGGTTTTAATGAAAATCAGACAAAATTCACATTTCCTGCCAAGGAAGCAAATCCAGCTACAGACCGTTTTCATCTCTTGGTTCTCTGTGTTCAGACTGTGAAATCAGAACACAAAGTTTCTTGTTTTTTATGAGAGAAAAAATTTAAATGTGCAGCAGTGCTGTCAGGCGAATAAAAAATTAATCTAATTAATTACAAGATTTGTAATTAATTAATCTAATTAATCGCATTTTAATCTCATATCTGCTTAAGGTCCCCAGATAAAGAATCTGAATTCTAGGACATTAGCAGCTCTTCGGATTTGTTTTCAGAGGCGGGACCTAAAAAAAAATCAGCAGCTGGTGATTGGACGACCATTATGATTGACACACTCACCATAGACCAATCCACAGCAAGCCACGGTTTGACGTAGCTTATGTGCGCCGCTGCTGAGAAACAATAGACAAACAACTACAGGAACACGAGAAACAGCTGTGAAAATGGCGTTAGACAACTGCTGCTGTTTTTGCAGCTCCCGCCTCTCTTCCCTGATTGGGCCGGTCAGAATTTAGCCGAGTGAATTTGTTGGTCAATAGACGTAGTCTCCCTGACGTCACCAGTCTGTTTCTGAAATGGAAATTGAAGCAGATCGGCTATCACGACCATATTGGTAGTGGGAAGGGGTTTGCGTACAGGAGACGTTTTTTGAACCAGGCTGGAAATAGGTTGATTTCTGCTTTGAAAAGAGCTTTTTTTGGTCTTGGTGTGTTTGTGACTTCTGGTACTTCTGGAGCCAGGCTCAAGCGGACACTTGAGAAACAGAAGATTTTAGCACTTCAGCATTGTCCCATATTCTTAGACCAGAGGTTGCCGCTTGCTATAGATATCAATTCAGTTGCAACTGTTTATTGCATCTCTAGAAGTAAACTATATCTTTCAGTGGGGGAGGCAGGGTCTGGCGGAGCTTGTCAATCAAAATCATGCTCGTAAACTACTCTGGGTGAGAGCGTTTGCTTTGGACGAGAGCACAGCATGAATATGAGGAGAAGATGTGAGATGACAGAGGCATAGCGAGACGCTACAAGTCGGTAAAGTTCAGGCAACTCACGCTCCAACTGAGGATGTGTCGCGGTAGTTCAGAGAGAAAGAGCGGCGCCATCGTGAGAACAGACGACGGAGATCATGGAGAGGATCAAAGGATGGAGCGCCTGAGATGAGCGTGATCTAAAAAAGCATGTTTTGTCTGTCTTTTGGATCAAAAACAGGGAGAGAGACATAAAAGAAGAGAGTCCACTCTTCTTAGGTGGTTTTGGTTTTTATATAGTCAGAGAAAACAGTTTTATTTGGGTCTTGAAAGATTGTTCAAGATGCCCTAAAAATACCTGGCAGCCAATGAGTAAATCTTGCGTTAGTTTTTGTAACGCATTAATTTGCGTTGAAGTGACAGCCCTAATAAAAAACTGAAATGCAAAGCTTTATTGAATTTCTATATTTCAGCATCCAGATTTATATTTGAGTGAATAATTTCACTGAACTCTTTCTGTAACACACTCATTTTCCTGTTAACTGACATACCCAGACGCTGGAAAGCATCAGAGCAGGTTTTTCCTCTAAGAACAAAACTCAACATCTCACTCAATAATGTCCAATCGATAGAAACGTGTCGACAAAATAGATTTTGTAGGAATCTGTGAGCAAAGCAAACTGAAATTACAGACAGTCCCAGAGGAGAGGGCGGTGTTATTGATACGAACTATTGTGTTCAATCGTTTTCCGTCAGGAGCTTTTACTTATTACGCTGAAATCAGCACTAATGGACATGCTCATAATGAAGGAGACAGAGTTTGATTTTACATTTGTATTTAATCTCCACTCACTGTGAATTATTTCATAATCAAACTTTAATTAATTAAAATCAAAGACCTGCTTCAAAATGCTGATGAGGTTACTTATTTAGCTAATTCAATATTCAGAGGAGTGATTACAGCTGTTTACACAGCGGTTTGTTCACTCCTGCATCAACGCCTGGCTTATACTCAGATCCATTAACCCTCTGGATCCTGTACCTTATAGAAAGAGTCCATGGAGAGCAGAACCACCCAGGGAACATCCAATGCTTCAATGATCTTGTTGGCGACGGTGGTTTTCCCAGAAGCACTTCCTCCACACAGACCTTCAGGAGCAAAACACGAAGAACAAAAGCAAAGTTAAAAAAACAAACATCTGCAGATTTGGATTATTTCATTTTGTATCTAGATTACAGGATGGACAGACTTCAAAACATTGTTGACAAAAATCGAGAAATTTAGTTTCCAACAACATTTTTATTGATAACAATTAGAGCTGCATGATTTGGTCAACTTGTGTGACTGATTGTGATTGCGATGAATATGAGTCAGCCTTGTGCTAAAGAAACATTCAGACATTATTGGTAGTTGTGTAATATGTAATCACAAAAAAATATATATATTAATTCACAAATTCCTTAAACAACTAAATAACACTTGTAAAGTGCTATCTAAGCTTTAAATACTTTATTAAAAATGCTTTGTTTTAGTCTAGTTTGTTTTTTTTTCAGGGTTTTTTTTGTCAAAGCTGTAGCCTGTTGATTCTGTATTCATAGTACATACAAATAAGCAAAAACTAAGTACACAATCTGAAGCAGATGTCATATAGAAAACAGAAATTCAAAGAAGTTTTATATGTTTACCCATGAGATATTTACTTCATATTAAATTCTTTGCGCTGTTGAAACCATAACGTGTCTGCCAAGGTGACAGGGTACTCAACAGTACCAATTTCAGTACTTTTGTGTGTGTTTATGTGGTGATAAATATTAATTTGTTTGATAATGAAATGTCAAAGTTTTTCAATTTTACATATCTATTTCGCAACATATAATCTTGTAATGCTGTGTTCATGTCCAGTATGGAAAATCTCCAACTCTTCCACTCCCTCACAGTCACAAGGACGTGTTTAGGTACCTAAACATGGTACTGTTTGATGTTATGGGAATAAGTATTGGGTACAACAGACGGAATTCGGTCGGTAACTATAAATTTACCTTATTTGGTACCAACACGGACTCAGTGCAGCAGACAGGTGTCAGAGAGGTTGTGACATTTGAGAACACAGAGATGCACATTTTGCCATATAAATTGCACATTCTCAAACCGCGACTGTGAACGGGAATCTGTATAAAGCCTGCTGCACTAATAATAATGAGTCACATCGTTTCCTGGAGCCCAGCTGCTGAGGAGCAAGACGTCTTGTATCTCAAATTGTTTCTTTAAACCACAGATAGACGGACAAAAAAATCCTCCTCGGTTTTTGTTTGTTTTGTTTTTGGCTGAACAAGAAAGCCTTACCTGAAAAGGTCAGTGGTTCTCAAATCAAACTTCTCATTCAGGCTGACTAAGGAAGAAAAAAAGTCCTGGCTCTTGTGTTTTATTTTGAAAAATACTCATGTGTATAAGTAACAAAGACAGATTTGTTTGACAGATTATTTCTTTGTTGTAATAATGCTGATTAATAAATCTTATCCTGCTCAAAAGCCTGTTTAACTTTTAAATGGAGCCACATTTGTAAGGAGCACGAGTTTGTGGGATGTGTAGCAGAGCTGAGTATGTGGGTAACCATTTTTTGTTACTTCTGTGAGTGTTTACGTGGTAATAAATATAAATTTATTTCATAATAAAATCTCAAAATCTTTTAGTAGAACAAATTCATTTTTCAGTATATAAATTTGCTATGCTGTGTTCATGTCCAGTATGGAAAATCGCCTACTGTTCCACTCCCTCAAAGACACAAGGATGTGTTTAGGTACTTAAACATGGTACCGTTTGATTTTACACAAATTGGTACTTGGTAGACATGTACCGATCGATGGGCTGACCAATTGATCAGAGCCTATTTCCTTCATTTTGGGGGATTGGTGATTGGCCCATCCTTACCTATGAAACTGTTCTTATATACCCCCGGGAAGGTCTGACAGCCAGCCTTTGTTGCTTTTTGCTCTGAGACCTAAAACTCAGGACACTTTATTGGTTGTGTAAGTTGAAACACAAAGATTTTATTGTTTCACAGGTATTGTTCAATGATCTTCAATAAAATAAGATTGGAACATTAAAGATATATGCTGCCAGTTATAAAAAATAAAAATCGGTATCAGCCCAAATTAGTTTCGGCAGGTCAGTTTTTTAAAAATTGGTGATCAGCCAGAAAATTGAGATCGGTGCACCCCTAATACTCAGTACTACGGACATAATTTTGCCCGTACCCATCCCAGGTTGCGCCCATGAAAAATTTGCCAAATCCTCTCTGCCAATGGCAAACAGCTTATTGAGAAAGTGCACCAATGCCAACCTACTGGACTCAGAAACAGGGGGAAGAAAGAGACCATTATTAATATAATGTTTTATTACAAGCTACTGAGAGCCATTAAAAAATGGAGGAATCAAATCTCATAGTTTTCAATTCAGAGTCAAGCAGAAACGACTCTCTTCCAAATGTAAACAGCTGTAGTTTATTGACTGTATTATTATAATTAAAAAAACACACATCTCCACGAGCCCGAGAACCACGACCGTGACTGAACGCTCTTGTAGATATTCAACATATAGACGGCTCTGGGTACCTGCAGCTGCCAGTCCTGTCGTCTCTGCTGCAGCACTGCAGGCGCTCAGAGTGGAGTCTCTTCAGCCGCCATAATAAATCCACATGAGCACACACACACACACACACACACACTGAGCAGCTGTGGACCATGGACAGGCTGAATCACAGCTCATTTTTCTTCACTCTTTAAAATGGATCGTGTAAGGATTCATCCTAAACTGAGGAAATCACTTTGAAAAGGAGAATCAGTGAGGTAGAGGAGAAACATCTGGCGCTCTGCGATGTGTTATGATGATGATGACTGTAACATAATTTCATCATTAAATGTGCGCCTTCGCATCTTCTCTCTCTGAGGATTTATTGATGAAACTATAGTTACTTCAAATTTTCCAAACACTGACTTTAGTGTAAAAACGAAGAGTAAGTACGGGTCCACAGTTCACCTCAGTCAACCCCCTGGGTTAAAGACCAAAGCAGCAATCCCTCAGGACAAAAATCCCGGGAAGGGGGCCAGGACTCCACGCTTGCAGGCTTGAGAGGAGCTGAAAAGCAGGATGCATTTGCTGTGGACAGTTGTGTATTTATCGCTGTGTGTGCGAGCGGGAACAGAAATAGCCTACGGAGCTCCTTCTGCGTTATAAACAACTGTCAGTGAAGTGTTGGAATGGGCTTTTTTCCCTCTCAGATAAGACTCATCAAGGTCAAAACTGCTGACAGAGACTGAGACTCAAACACTGCTATAGCTCCTCATCCCCACATGTGATAACACAGCTCGACAGAGGCTACTGAAAAACTGCTCCAGACTTGCAGATTTGGTGTATTAAAAGAGAAACACACACTTCCACTCCTATTCATTGTGTTCCTATAGATTCTGCATTGGTGATTAATCCTGAGGACATTACCCAGCAGTGAAACCTGGTCACTGAATCGGCCGGTTGGAGCAGATAAAACTGCCTTTTCTATTAGCAATAAAAGCCGACTGAGGAGAGAAAAAACCTCTGATATCTTTTGTTGTTCTTTCCTCTTTTTGTTCTTTCACCCATCCGTCTTTTCTTGCTATTCCTGCTTCCTTTACCTCTGCCATTTCTCATTAACTGTTAACTTCTTTTATTTTTTATGTCAGCAGAAATTAGGCCTGGGACAATAGTCAATAAATCAGTTAATCTTAGGATAAATGAAATGAACTCGATAATTTTGCCGGCCTTAATATTTTGCCATGTCTGTTTGTTTTCCTCATCTTTCTCCTTCTGGATGATAAGAGAGTTCACTCTGTGGATCACATTTGTTCCATAGAGGAATGAACGGAGTGGACACTGCTACAGCAGGGGGCGGGGCCACTAGCATCAGGCTAACGTAAACACACAGAGTGCAGCAAGTGAGCAGGTTAATGTAGTAGAAATTAGGAGGAAACATTACTAATGTTTTTCTAACACTTGCACTGTTTCTCTCATCTTTTTTTATGAATGGCATATTTTTATCATCCTGTCTACTTCTAACTTATCGTAACTTGTCTTAACTACTGGTTTTAGCTTATTTCACTTTTTATCTCGGAGCTGCCCTCTTTGTTCTTTTAGCCTTAGCACTGTGTCACTTTCTCTTGTCTTGTATGTGTGTCCCGATACGAGAGCACTTATTTACTCACTGTAAACTGAATTTACCCGAGGGGACAATAAATATTATGAATCTGAATCTGAAAAAAGATGACTGTAAAGTGAAAACATCACAGCCCTAAAGTAGAAATATTTCAGCTTCAAACCGAATGAGCGAGGTGAGCACATCAACACGGACGAGCCAGTGTGCAGCAACAAAAAAAGGCAACACAACAAACTCACAAAACCACCTGAAACACAGCCACCCAACCCAGTTTTCTCAGCTGGGGAAAAACTGCACCTGCAGATGCAGAGACTTCGTCCTGACAGTCAGTACAGAAAGTGTATTCTGAGGCCAGGTCCACACGTAACTGGGTATTTGGGAAACCGCATATATTTTTATACGTTCACAAAACAATGCTTTCTGAAAAAGTGAAGATTTTGGAAACGTTTGGATTCATGGTTTTGTGTAGACGCTGGTAAACAGAGTTTTTGGTTCTCAAACATCACAGCTGAACGACAGGGGCTCATTCTGATTGGCTGGCACGGGTTTCACGTCTGGAAAACACTGCCCAGTATGGGTTTGGCGTGCTTCGAGCAGCACTCACCGGTGGATTTACCCGCTGCGTGTGAACGTAAGTATTTTTAAAAACCAGTGAGGGCAGGGATACTCGTTTTTGACAAGGCCTGAATGCTTAAAACTGAGACAACTGGACTGTTTATAGATTGGGATGAAGCTGATGAAGCGTCATGGATGAGAGGAGAAACGTCTTCACAAACTCAGAACAGTCCAGTTTCCTCGAGTTGAAGCGTTCAGATTAACTCTGACCTGGATGATGAGAATTTACATGGACACAGAAAGTGTGGTTCACTACATTGCAAAAAAAATGCTGCTGTGCAATACAGTTTTTTATTGAGGAGCAATTTCCGACAGAGACCCAAAATTTTCTTAATTGTTGTTGTTTTTTTTTTCGTAGGATATTTAAAAGTAAGTGATATTCCAATTACACTTATGAGTGGATTCTGTTATGATTTTTGGAGTGCTGATTAAATTCAAATTGTGATTCTTCAATATTTACGATTTTTGCCATTTTTATTTTGCTCTTTTACCATCAGACCATGGAAAAAGTGAAATGATGATGATAATGTCTACAGACTATATCAGGAACCATAATTTCCCATAAAATGCACATCACGAGAGTCAGTGAGAAACATTTCGCCCTCTGCTGGAGAAAAGTGGTAACTTTATCCAATCCAGTTTATAACAAAAAACTGAAATGAAGAATTTGAGTTTGAAATAATGATGTTTGATATTGTAAAACAAAAAATCCAGATATATTGTTTTTTCTCCCACCCCTAGACAATAATCTCATTTTCGCCAATAATTGTTTGACAATATATCGTCCAGTTAAGTTTGTTATCGGCCCAAGACTCGCAGAAATACTGTTTTTGTTTTGGCATATTAAACAGAAACTGAACGTGTTGTGAATGTTAAAGCTGCCACTTCTTTCTCTCTGGCTCTCATTGACCTTTACTGCAGGTTGGTTTGTCCTCTCTCCTCTCAGTACACGCTCTGTCTCCCCAGTACCAGTCTCTCCTGCTGCTGCCCAGTCTGAACCTGAACCACATTGGGTGAAGTACAGCCGAGTGTGAAATTGTAACCAGGCATCGGGTTCTCCTGACAATAACAGATTACCTACAAAAGATACTGTCCACCTCACCCTACATGTGTGCAGATGGGTTTAACTGTTATATTGGCTCCAGAAACCATAGATACATGTCATCACACATGCAAACGAACACAGTCCCGTCATGGTTTTTATTTTACAACATAAGTAGTAATTCTCACCTATAACAAAAGCCTCTTTGAACGTAGTCCCAGTGACGTTGTACCACGGTGGTCTCCCAGCGGTGTAGATGGTCCGTTTGTCAGTCCTCAGCAGAGGAGGCTCAGTTTTTGACCGGCTCGTGGTCCGTTTTTGTGGAGATAAAGACGGGGTCAAGGGGCACCTAGGGATACAGCTTGTGATGCTATCCAGAGAGTCGTCTCCGCTCCCGCTGAAAAAAAAGAAAGAGAGGAAGAGATGGGGAGATCAGGGAGCAGAAAATAGACTCTGTCTTTATTTATTCGAGCAGTTTGTTCTGCAATAAAAACACATCTGATTGGTCAGAAAGCTTAAGATAACTAACTTATTTTCAGGAACCTGTCTGCTTTTAAGTAGAAAATCTATTTTTAGACTAAATATGAGCCACAATCATCTGACCAGTCCAGAAAGAAAAAAAATAATCTGCCAAAGGAAAAACATTGTCTAGTTTAAAGTAAACTTCTTATCATTTTTTCTTGTTCAGACCTCATTTTTGTCTCTAAATAACTTGAAACAAGACATTTTTTCTGGACTGATATGTCCAGCATGAATGAGGAGAGGCTCAGCGTTGGCAAGGACTTTGAAGACTCCTTGGTCTCAGGACTTTAACAGTCTGGCAGGCCTGCTACATGCCGGACTGAACACACAGTAGGTATGAGCTGACCGGTGACATGGAACGGGACAGATATGGTGTATTTCTGGTGAAATAGGATCACTTTTCAATTCTGTTTTTTTCGTAACTTATGAAACAAACAGAAAGAATTTTAACTGGTTGAATCAGTTAAAAGCTCCTCACTGGAACTTTCAAATAATGTTGCATTGTACAAAAATCAAAGCAAAACATTTTTTTACAATTTCTTAAGAACATTACTGTAAATTTTCTACATAGTGTTGGTGACAAATTAGCCAAAATGTATTCAGAACCATGCGTTCTTCACATGTGTGTTTTTGCATCAGGAGAGGAGAGAAACAAGTGCATATCTTGTCATTTGCAGGTTTGGTGTTTGCAATTACAAGTTTCAAAAATTCAACTGAGGGATCCGCTTGAAACATTTTACTGGTGTCATTTTATGCATAAAAGGGTTGAATTTAAAATTCATATGGTGATTCAGAGAAGACATCAGAGTACCCAGATGTATATTGTGTGTCCTGATACAGCTTAAACATATAAAAATACTGGTTTTAGGCCTTATGGTGCAGCCCTACTTCAGAGACTGAACTTCAATCTTCAAAAACATTAAAATACATTGAATGTCATTCTCTGCTTTGATCACTGAGGTCTGCTGCTTTTAGGGATGGGTACCTTTCACATTTGAAACGATACGTTACCAATGCCCGATACCTGGCAGTTGGTACCGGTACTCAATGGTTCCACTTTTCGGTACTTTTTTGTGTTTCTGTGGTAAAAAATATTAATTTGTTTAATAATAAAATATTACATTTTTTCAATTTTACATTTTTATACTTCAATACATAACCTTGCAATGCTGTGTTCATGTCCAGCATGGAAAATCGCCTACTATTCCACTCCCTCACAGTCACAAAGATGCATTTAGGTACCTAAACATGGAACCTTTTGGTTGTACGTGAATCGGTACCTGGTACTTTTGATTGAATTTGGTTGGTACCTATAAAAGTACCTAATATGGGTACCCATCCCTAGCTGCTTTTATGGTCACTGTTACACATACGTTAACAGGTTGCCATCAGAGATGCCTTCTGAGCTCATAGTTGGCCCCAGTGCTGCTGCTTCAAAACAGGCGTTTGTTGGTTTGTAGAATCTGCAGGTTCCAAAAAGCCAAACATATGATTTCTACATATAATTACTTTTTTGATAATTTTTTTTTTGTGAACCTGCAGATACTCCACTGTCCTGCAGAAAGAGATGAGATACTCAGTCCACTCCAGAGTCTCCCTCCTCCCTCCACAGTGATGCTGTCGGTGAGGCTGAGGGGGAGGGAGGAAGAACTAGCCAAACCCTCCCCAGGAAATCACACCGCTGCCCGTGGACACAGCATGACACAGAGTGGGGCCAACGTTCACATGAGTAAGGCTGTCATCATTTGGCTCCAACGTGATGAATTAAACCTCAACTATCCACACTAGGGCATGACCAGTACAAATGTCTGGGTTTGAAGGGTTGACAGTTCAGTTTCCAGCACTTTAGCAGAACAACTTTCTCTGCATTGTACTGTCATTGCCTAGTAAAGAGATAGACCTGTCTGTTATAATACATTTTGTTTCTTCATCACAAAAAAAACCTCACCCAGAAGCTAAATTTTGACTTTTTTCCAAATCGTTTTTCAAAAATTGTTTTGAGCATGAAAAAACTGTTTAGATGTAGCCACACACAACAGAAGAAGTACAACAGCTACCATATATTTCAGAAAGGTTGTTGACAGACTTGCTTTCAGCTGTGTGACATCCTGGTTCACACAGACACGTCTACACAGTGTGCTGCCTGACAGACACCTGATCCCTGCACATCCTGAGTGCTACGTGTTATGAATGAGCAAGTGAAAACCGCAAAGCTGCGTTAGAATGAGCTTTAATGAGAATATAAACAATACTCTGTCAAAACCATTAAGATGTATGCTTAGCATTAGCTCTGCCATCATGGTTAGCACAATACAAATCACATTTTTCTTTAAACTTGAAGGTAAATGAAGATGCCCAACTGTAAAAATAACCTGATACCCTTTACAAACGTTTTCCTATAAAGTTTTGAGCGTTTATCGTCAAATTTCCATGAAACCAGCCTCCACGGTTGTAATGTACCGTTATAGGAGCTCCTGACGCCAAAGGAGGCTACTTGAAAACAATACCAAAGCAAGACAAACAGAAAGAAAATAAAATCACTGATAAACTGAGCCATATTCATAGATTTTATGCTATTGTTTTTTTTTCATAGGTCACAGTTTCTTTGTGCTGCAGCCACATGAACACAATGCTTCAGTGTGACATTCACAGCTAGCAAGCTAGCAGCGTTAGCCCGCAGGTATGAGCAACTCTCGCGTTTTATTCCTCCGCAGTGCTCTAATATGTGCCGCAAACCTTCACCCTGAAGCATCTTTACCTGTCGGACCTCGACATAGACCCGTCCTCGTCCATTCCCCCGTCCGTCTGCTGTTGGTCTGGTTTACTGTCGCTGATTGTTGTTTCCATGTCGAGGCTCAGCACAGCGCGGCGCGGAAACCAAACACTGGCAGCGTCATGACGTCAGAGGGGAGGGGGAGCACGTTCTCCTGTGCTGTGTTTACGGAAGTGGGATCATCTTTCACCAAGTTTTCACCATCAAGAAGTATCAATCCAAAGTGTGAAGAAGCAAAAACTGTGTTTTTACGCACAAAATATAAACAAGTATAACTTGAGAGCACAATATAGAACTAATTATCAACCAGAGACAAGCTGTCATCTAGCAAGGCAAAGGAAGTTTATTTATATAGCACATTTTGACAAGGTAATTCAAATTTTTTCAAACATAAAATGAACCATTAAAAATGTCAACAATACACATTTAAGAAAAAAAAAATAATGTAATGCCATACAAACAAATTCAAGCTAAAACTAATTTGACAAAAACAGAAGGTTAAAATATGGTGAAAGATTTTTCTGGTGTGCACAAGTTGTTATCCTGAGGAAGCATATCACCTTATGCACAGCAGATTATTATAAAATTAATTTATTGTTCCCACGCAATTACCTATTTATCTCATGGGATGTTCCCACAAGGCAATTATTATGAGTATATGATATACTTTCAGGTGAGTACTTCTCCTAACAAGGTCATTGAATTAATTTTCTTGTGTGCACTTTAGTTTACTACTTGATATCTTATCAAATAATTGTATCAATATTAAATAAATAAACAACTCAAATTAAACTCAATTTTATTTTATATGGTTTTTTTTTGTACTTCTAAATATGTTGCTGTTTTAGTGACATCCCGTGAAAACAACGTTTTAACAGTTTTGCTTAACAATTTACACACAAGATTTGTTTGTTTGTTTGTTTGTTTAATCTGAATATTTTTATACAATCTAGGAAAAAATATCGTGGCATACAAAAGACTTAGCTCACAGGCTTCTGAATAAGAAAAATTAACCAGACTAATTTTACGTTTCTCCCATTCTCCAGGTTGAACTTGAACGCAGCATGAGCGCCGTAAGAATGACTGATCGATCTGTCAGAATAGGATATCCATCATTAGTACCATTAAAAAGAACAACTTGTATTATTATAATGTGACTTAAAAATAAATAGATGAATACAACTTTGCAATGAATGGTTTGATTTTTAAATCTGAAGCCAATTTCTCTTCGAATATATCATCTACAACGAGGCGAAGTTTACATTAACATCAGCACGATCTTATCTCTTTAGCTGGTTTTTATTTACAGATTCAATAAAACGCTACTGTAGGATGGATTTTTTTTTTTAACAAAATATCTGCTCTATTTTTCCCCTTTTATTTCCATTTAGACCGAAAAATACGTTATAGCCTGTTTTATAATCCTTTTAATTTACGTTTAGGCCTGTTTTCTTCCTGGACTCAATCTTTATTTCATCTAAGGATTCATCCTTTAATATTTCTTATTAAAGTCTGAAGATTTCGCTATGATTCGGCCTGTATTTATTTCTTGAGCTGCATGAATGTGCTTAAACATCACATAGCCTTGGTGAATCAAAAAATGGTTAATGAAGTGCACCATGCATGGAGCCAAATTTGTTCAGAAAAGTGGAACCTTGGCACAATAAAGGCCTTTGATCATCATGTTTACTTTTGTATTAAATGTATTTTTGTAGTGAAAAAAAAATCCTCTGAAGCAGATGTGCATCTGTGATTCATTGATTTTCGTTTATAATGACGCCTGTCCCATTAGGATTCACCAACCAGAGCTGCTGTGTGCTCAGTCAGGTTTCAGTCTGTCCTGTCCACTCACAGCTGCTGCAGCCTGAACATCCCTGCTGCTGCTGCTGCTGCTGCTGCATGTTCAAGGCTACAATTAAAACCTCCCTCCAAAAACCCCGCATGTGGTTTCCTCCCTCCTGCTCCCCTCTGCGCCGCAATGAAGGAATTTCTCCGTTTGTTCTGAAGTCTGTCTGCTCTCACTTCATCATGAGGTCTCCGCTGACTTTCCCCCAAGACGACTGAAGCTCCAGGGACCCGGACCTGTCGATCCTCGGCAACTCTTGCAGCTGCATCTCCTAAAAAAAGAAACAAACACCTTATACTTTCTTTTTTCCACATTTGACTCTGGTGGGATAGGCTGCAGGCTGAAGAATAATGGATAATAACGCTCCAAATTCGGAGAAGTCTCACCTGATGCACGAGAAGAGTGCCAAAATGTATTCTTTAAAGCTGCAAAGGTGGGCACATGTTTCATTTCTCTGCAGATGCATACTCATCAAGCTACATGTTAAATTTAGCATGCATGTATATTAAAAAAAGAAAAACGATGGGATCGTATTTAAAGTTTAAAGAAAGTGGCTTTTGATGAGGTAGAATATTTGTTTTCGTTTTTATGTTGGATTTTTTTTTTTTTTTTTTTTTAATGGCTAAAGTCAACAATTCCCAATCAGCACATGATGCGTTCTGCAGGACACATCCCGTGTCGTGTCCTGTCAGTGTGTGTGATGGTGTGAAGCTCTGTGTGTATCGTTCACGGTGGGAGCAGTTGTTACCGTGGTGCATGTTAAGCAGGGCTGCTGCTCTTGCGGGCTGTTTTATGTGAATGAACAAATTCATTTCCATGCTTGGCTTGTTTCTGGACAGCCTGTGACAAATGGCCCCGGGGCCAGTTCACTGAGCAATGCTAAAAACTCATCATCTGTCATTAGAGGCAGGAAGCTGCTCTGTGCACGGACCAGGCTGCACTGGACGGAAATCAGGAGGATTTATAACACGGTAAACACACGGGGAGGTGAATACCTGCAGCAGGAGGCGGCACAAATAAACACGGAGAGGTGTAGAAGGTGTTTGAGTTTATTCAGAAAAGCTTAAGGATCCAAGATTAATTTTAGAGTTTAATAATATATATATAATACCCTGACGTAATTCAATAACTGAAAAAATAATGTAATAATAATTTAATAATTAATTTAATAATTTACGGTTACCTTTCCAGAAAGTTATACCCAATAAATACTAAATAATTTGTGATTATTCCGTTTCAAAAAATATGGAACTAGAAAAAAATAATATCTTAAGTCAAAGAGAAATCCAAATTTTAGCGTTGGTTGATGTTTTTGCGTCAACACGTGACGCAACAAGCAAGACTTTTTTTTTCTCTGCGTGAAAACCTGAAAACGCCAAAAGCTGCAACAGATGCCCTTTTTTTATTTTGCAGAAACGCTTCTCTTAATCAGGATTTTGATACCCGTTTTGACCCCCATGCGTAAAAATAAAATATAATCTTAATATAAGTTTTGAATCATTGCCTCTTGATGAGTTTAGGCCTCACATATGACAGTCTAATCAATGACAACACACTACGGGGCTCAAACTCGAACTGATCCCCCTTTGACACCTGACACCAAACCCCCGCGTCCAAGGTTTGATCAGACCGGATTTTACGCAAACTGCACTGACGCGTCCTTCAAAGAGCTGCTGCTGAATATTCAGGCCTATGAGGAAGAGTCCGGCTCATGCAGATAAAAAAATGATCTCCAAAAATATCAAAGAAATTATTTTTGGAGTTTTGTGTGTGCAGGTGCTGCTGCTGCTGTGTGTGTGTTGACTTCTGTGTGTGTGTGAGGGGGGAGAGAAATGCATATGGCACCACATCTGAGATTTCATGCACCATTTGCAGCGCTCCCGTTTGTGTGTGAGTGTATATATGTGTGTGTGTGAATGTGTGTGACCCTCAGCATTTTAACCCAGCTGGCCTCTAAATGGTTTATAAAGAAGTCTATAATGTGTGTGAGGAAGTGACATATAGTTCTTTGTTCTAATTTAGGCCCAAAAAGTGATATAAATAATAAATTGCTTACTATAGTTTTATGCTCCACTAATCTTCCCTCAAGCATGGTTATTTGAAAATCCCTTTGGCCTTTGAGTCTTACTGGTTCAGCTGAAGAGCTGAAAAGATAAGTCTACAAATATCAAATTAACCAGAAACTGCAAAGTAAGGTTTGTTTTCTATGTAATTACATCTCTGAGCCAATGAACATCAGAAACTGGTGTCAGTTTAATATTTTTAGGAGTTTCATTGCTTATTGTTCAGGTTAAAAAAAATAGTTACAGCGCTAAAAAATTATCAAATGTTTTCTCCTACACACATTTTCAATCTTATGCTACAAAATGCCAGTCCTCAAATGAAGCTGACCTGCTTAAATTTTTGAGTAAAGAAAGACAAATATCAGCTTACAGCATCAAAATGAATCAAATTAAATAAAGCAGAGGAAAAAAGTCTAAATTTTGTGAATTAAAATGAATTATGATTTCATGAACAGTGGCGTGTTCAGGCTGTTGAGGGACAGGGGTGAGAAATAAAAAAAGGGCCCCTCCTGGACACCATGCGACAGCTTTTCAGTTTCCTGTCTCTCCTTTAAATCCTGTGATAGTGAAGCTGATGCCCAGGCCTGGTTTCAGCTTGTTATGAATAAGTGTGGGCTGATGAAAACTTAAGAGGGGTTGGACAGCAGGAAGCAGAATTTGAATGGTTTTCGAACCCCTGATGCCCTTAGTGAAAGGTCCATTAATTTTGAACAAATAATCCTCTGTATTCTGCTGAAATGTAATTATGTAAAAAGGAAACTCAACATTATAAACATATAATTAACAAAAAAAAGATGCCACTTCCTAGTGGGATTAATATCCTGTTAAGATTTGATCAGTTATTTATCACTAGCTTATTTTAAAACTAAAAGTGGAATGTAGGACAAGCACGTGATCCAACAGAACAGAAAAAAAAGGTCAGAAAATGAAACTTAAGTTGTTGTTTGGATGGGTACCTTCCATGTTTGAAGCAATAAAGTACAGCTCAATTCAAAATTGTTTAATAATAAAATCTCAAAGGTTTTTAATCTAACATATTTATTCTTCGAAATAGAACCTTGTAATGCTGTGTTCATGTCCAGCATGGAAAATCGCCTTCTCTTCCCTCCCTCACAGTCAAAAGGATGTGTTTGCGTACCTAAACATAGTATCGTTTGATTTTACGTGACTTGGTACCGGTACTACAGACAGAACTTGGTCGGGGCCTAAAAAAGTACCAAATTTGGTACCCATCCCTAGTCGTATGAGGCAAAAAAAAAAAGTAAAATAAAAAAAATAAATCCACTTATCAACTTAAAAAAGTGTCACCAATTCTTTAAATTCAGATAATTTAAAAACTCTTCAATAAAGAAATAAGATTAGTTTTATGAAAATATGAACAACCATACAAGTTTGTACAAAAGACCATTTATGTGTATTTTAAAGCTCCTGTGAGGAGTTTTAAATGGTAATGAAAAAGCTAATATTGATAGTCATGGTTTTTCTTTAATACCAGCAAAATCAAAAGATATACAGTTGTAAATAATTTTTAAATCTTTTATTATGTTAAATTTCTGAAAGCTCTGCCATTGGGTAGGTGTCAAATGAGATAATTTAAAGAAGCAAGAAAATACTTATTTTCATATTTTCCACAAAAAAATCTCAATGAGCCATGTCTGATTTTTTATAGGAAGTTCAGTGATTTTTTTTATGTTAATGTCCACTAAGTGATAAGTTATATTGTTTTGTCCATAGGGGGCGCCAAATTCATCACAAACTTGAAGTTCCTGACAGGAGCTTTAAATGTAAGAGACATAATTCATTGTAACTTTCTGGTAAAACAGACTCAAGAAAACGAAAAATCCTGTACACTGGCCATCTACCAGAGAGATTTTTTTTAAATTTTTTTTTTATTGCAACGTTTTGGTCACAGACCTTTGTCAAGAAAATGATTGTGCCAGCCAACAAAGCCATCTTCAATAGGAGTGGCTGTGTGGCTCCAACTAATCGTTTCTCTGCACGTAAGAGGTTTAAAAGTTAAAATACGATTAAGACAACGAAAATTCATTGAAAAATTACTAAACATTTTAAAGGAAAAAATATAAAACATGGGCTGCACGGTGGTGCAACGGTTAGCGCTGCAGCCTCACAGCAAGAAGGTCACCGGTTCAAATCCCCACCTCGGCCGGTGGGTCTTTCTGTGTGGAGTTTGCATGTTCTCCCCGTGCATGCGTGGGTTCTCTCCGGGTACTCCGGCTTCCTCCCACAGTCCAAAAACATGCTTACCAGGTTAATTGGTCACACCAAATTGTCCCTAGGTGTGAGTGTGTGCGTGCATGGTTGTTTGTCAATGTGTCAGCCCTGCGATTGACTGGCGACCAGTCCAGGGTGTACCCTGCCTCTCGCCCAATGATTGCTGGGATAGGCTCCAGCCACCCGCGACCCTAAACAGGACAAGCGGTATAGAAAATGGATGGATGGAAAATATAAAACATATCGTGACTGAGTGCATAGATAAAAACTTGTGACTTCAGTTAGTAAGAAATACAACACGAACAATCTCATTGTAGCACAAGAGACAAAAAGAGGAAATAATGCTCCTACTTGCCAGAATCGCAATAATTGAAAAAACAGACTCAGAAGTGGCTAAACAGAGAGAGAAAAATGTCCTCGCTGTTGAAGTTTTTGAGCTCAAAGGTCAACGGCATCACACACAATAAACCAACAAATTCCCTTCACTAACCCCACTCACTAATTCATGACTGACTCTTTGAGATGTCTCCCGGCTGTATTTACCAAACCCTTTTTGTTGGGTCATTTACTCGCTGGTAATTGTGATATTTCTGGCTGCACATGAAGGCAGCATAATTGGTTGAATGTTAATGGGAGTCTGGCAGGAGATTCTGGGTCTGTCGCTGCTGCTGCAGCTTCTGGAAATCTCCACAGACAGAAACTAGTGAAGCCAGTTTGGATTTTCATGGGTTTTGGTCGGCAGCCCAGACTCTTGGAGCTCTTAATGTTTATACCACAGGAAAAGTCGACTTGATGCTCCTCTTAACTTCTAAATGTAGGTAAAATAATAGTTTATCACCTGGAACAAGTGGAAAAATGTCTGTTTTATTCATGTTATGACACAGTAGACATCTTCATCAGAAGTCGTACCTAGGAACACTTCTATAATGTTGTGCAGATGTTTTAAGCTGTGTGAATATAGGTGTCTAACAAATCCTGTAAACTCTATGGTTAGGCGTTAAGGATCTTCCTTTTCCATGTGTTGCCATTGCTCATGGTTTGTCTTGCGTCTAAGAGCAGGTTATAGTTGCTTACTAACACCTAAAAGAGAAATGAAAGCGAAACTTCCCTAAAATGACTGCCATGTGGCTCTTATTTTGTCTCCCATCAAGCAAAGCCTGAAAGTGGTTGGTTACACTGAAACAACTGACAAAAACTTGTAAAAACAGTTTTTGAGGTGAGTCTTCAAAGACTGAACAGAGAGGGCAGACCCCAGACTCAAACAAGTAAGCAAAGTCATCAGTTTAAAGCAAAGCCGGGGACTTCAAGAACCCCTTTCAACTGAGATGCTGTAAGTGCTAGTTTCAGGCTATGACCACTGACAAAGCACAGGTGCTAAAAACTCTGCCGAGCAAAACCAGCTAATGACCCTTTTCCACTAGAACGCCTTGGCCCTACTCTACTCGGCTCTACTCGATTTGCAGCGTGTTTCCACTAGCCCAGTATCTCCTAAAACGAGCCAGATTTAGTATCTACTCCACTCTGGTTCCAAGCGAGCTGAGTCGATACTAAAAGATGACATCACTGACTGCCGGCTACTGATTGGTCAGACAATGTCGTCATCGATGAGTCCTGAGGGCGGCGCCAAAACAAGATGGGACATAAGAGTACGAGAGCCACCCGGCCTTTTTAAACAACAACTGCAAGAATGGTGTCCCAATAAGTTTCTCCAAGGTCCAACGATGAGGTCCAGACCTTTTTGGGTTTGGTGGCCGAGGACAGGATCCAACAGGAGCCACAAGGAATGAAAAAGGCTACCAGGATGTCTTAAGCGAATGGAGGAGCACGGCTACCACCGGACTTCCCAACAGAGATGGGAGAAATTGAAAAAACTTAAGAGTGATTATTGGGCCATTAAGGACCACAACGGCCGGAGTGGGTCGAATCGCCGAAAATGGAGGTGGTTCGACCAAATGGACGCCATTTACGGTCTCAGACCAGCCAGCAACGGGAGAGAGTCAGGGGGCAGGGGCGAGGTTACATAAGCAAGTCATCGGTTATTTTGTGGGAGTTTCTCTTGAAAAGGAGGCAAAAACTAGAGCAGTAGCAGTTGAAGGAGAAGACCTAGTGCTATTGACGACATATTATAATTAATTATTATTATTGTGTCCACTTGAAACCGTACAAACATTTAGTGTTATTGAATGGGAATGCGCAGGCGAGTCAAATTCCACACAACCCATTAACTAGTAACATACTGATTGCACTTTATACTATTGACCACTAGATGCCCTGCTTGAGCGCTGTGTTTCATTTAAGTCTTGAGTAGTGAAACATGTTTTGAAAAAAGTGTGAAAGCTTCAACAAAGCCTTGATCAGCCATTGCTAAAGATGCGTAGACTGTAGCAGTTGAGCCCCTGGCTCTGGCTCTATGGAGGCTTGCAAAGCAAGGATTATCCCTTGCATGCATATGATGAGCTCCTCCATCTCCTTGAAGGAAAAACCAAACTAGTTCTAATGAAAGACGTGATTGGAACTGACAAAGCCTTAGCACTAAATGAGCACCCGGTTCTTTTGACAGAAAAGGGGTAAAGGAGGCCCATGTGAGATGATCTGGGGTTGTAGATAAAACTACTTCTTATTACGCTTATGTGTGCACAATGGCTGCTACATTTCTCCTGAGATTTCGAAATTACATCTGAAGCAAATCTCAGGTAAACAGGTCTCTAACTTGATCTTGGTCATCTGGATAAAAGCTGACTCAAAATGTTTGGCCGAGTGAGGGCATGTAGAAAGAGAAGGAAATGGGACCTAGGATTGAACCCTGTGGAACCCCCAAATGTTAAACTCATCATAATCAGATAGAGGAGAGTAGCTACAGTTGGTGCCCAAACTGTTATATTGATTTATTTATTCATTTATTTATTTACTCTGGAATGGAAGCTGAGTCAACTCAAGGCTGAACCATCAACACAAACCCATTACTGAAGATGACTCAGTAATGTTTCACGTCAGCAATATCTGAGAGATCTAGAAAATTAGGATTGATTGCAAGAGGCCAGGGAGGTCACTGTGGATTCTGGGTACTGCAGGCTTAGTACTATAAGCTGCCCTGGAGCCTGAATAAAATGATGAATATGCTGTTTTTAATGGAGCTGGGGCAACACTTTCTGCCAAATAACATTCAGTATTACCTTAAGGATAGCTTTTAAATTTGGGCCAAGGAAAAATTAACTTATAGATTCCTGATTTGAGCAGGTGGAGAAGCTACAGTAATAAGACACTGCTATGATTGGCTGCCTAAAGCACATGTACAGGACTGAATCAGCAAAGACAAAGAGATACTATTTGTCCACAGGGGGTGCCAAAGTCATGATAACTGGAACTTGAAAAGAAGCTTTCCATAACTCAGGCAGATTTTTTTTTTTGTACCATAAGACAAGATAAATCCCTGTTTCTATTTGTTTCCAGTCCTTATGGTCTGTTAAGTGAATCAGTTGCTGGCTGTAGTTTCAAAAAATATAAGTGTAAGCAAGACACGTAAACTTAAATGTAATGAAAATAAATCAGAATCAGAATCTAAGAAACTCAGCATATTTAACCAATAGTTGGTTATGGAAAACAACCAGAATCCTTTCCAACCATAAAACTCTCATTGTTACTGTAATCTTCATCACGTTGACTCGTCCAAACTGTATCTATTGAAACAGATAAACAGTGTTGATTTCTCCTCTGTCTTCATCTCCACTTTGCTTCAGGCCTTTTTCATCAGCTAAAGAAAACACTGTGCTGTACTCTGAGAGAGCACACTGCAGCTGTAATTAAACGCTTGATGGTTACTTTTTCAGTGTATTGCTCTTCTGAGGTCTCTTCATATAATATCATTTCACAGATCACTGAATACTCCCTCAGGTCTCAGCACCGCCGACAAACACAGCACACCTGCCCTGTGCTGTATTGATAAACACATGAGCTGGAAGTCAGGAAGAAACTGGGTTGGAGTTGAACCAGAAATCACCGGGATAGGACTGTTTCATTAACACTTTTTCAGATAGTTTCTTATTAATTTTTTGATTTTTTTCTCCGCAACATTCTGTTGCTATCTTCATGGCAACTAGCATTGCGAAATACTAACAAGCTAACAGAATACAAAAGAACAGAATAGAAAATACTTTATTTATCCCCGAGGGGAAATTCAGGAGTCATAGCAGCAATCAGGAAAACAAAAGTAAGAAAGTGTATATAAAGTGCAAAAAGCTCCATAAGAAAATAGATGCTGACAGCTTGTCCATTACTCTCCAGTTTAGCCAGCCTCCACCTCCACAGGGTCCAGGACTGAGCTACCTCAGCAGTCAGGTTCAGTCTCTGTCTCCTGGATCCTGTCTGCTCACAGCAGGTGAAGTTCATCCAATGTGGTGTTGGTGTCTGGTGTTAGCTCTGTTAGCCATGTCTGGGAATAGCATGATGCTGCTGGGTTAGCATGGCTAGCTTGTCCATCTTATTGGAGATAGGTCTTGCGTTCCCAATAACGATGGATGGAAGGACAGGCCAATGTCTCACCTCAGTGTCGTCATCCTCACCTCCTTCTACTCACCTTGTGGGAAACATCCGTCCTTGCACCAGTTAGCATTGACATGCTACAGGCTGCTAACAGCTGATTTCACATGTAAACAATGCAGCCATGGTTACATGTAGGATCTCCAGACAAACACAGGAGCAAAAATAGTAAAAATATCACTGAAGACAAAACCAGTTTGGTGTCCACGACCAAAAAATGAGCTATGCATTGACGAAAAGAGGCAAAAAAAAAAAACAGAAACAGACAAGAAAGAGAGTATTTAGCTGTTATATTATGCTACGCTCACATTTCTATATAAACAACCTTTTCATAAACACCCCTCATGGAGAAACACAGCTAGCAGAACAGCTAGCTAGTACATAGCTCATTAAGCTAGCAGATAATTTTCTTCCCTGATAAAAAAAACTAAGTCTACAGTTTGGTTTGGTATTTCATTATCACTGGGAGCGCGTTTTCATTTAGTTGAGATTATTCAGTCCAAATGTTTCACAGACTGTTAGCTTGTTTCATCTGCACCAAAAGATGCTAACATTTGGACATAACATCGGCCTCAGGCTTCAAAGCTGTATGTTCTGTGTGTATGAAAGCTGTTTTCCTGTTTCTGTGTGTGTGTTGTATGTACACATGCAGTGTGTGAGTGGTGTGTGTGTGGGGGGATGTAAGTGTGTGTGGGGGGAGTGGTTGCTATCATGTCCCTGTGGTATAATTGAACAAAATCTGTTTTCCACTTGGCCGCCTCCTTTCTGCTCGCACGTCCCTTAAGATGCCCCGTGTGTGTCTGTGAGGGTGTGTGTCTGTGTGAGATAAAGGCTAATCATGAAACACTGGCAATCTCCTATCTGGGGTGTGTGACATTAAGTGTGTGTGTGTGTGTGTGTGTGTGTGTGGTTATCTCAAGTGAAGCCAAATTAGTTTTTTTCCACCTCATTAGCGCCATCATCGTGGCTCTCCCTCACTGCCTCACCGCACATGGAAAGAAAAGCAACCTGAGTGTGTGTTACACTGTGTGTGTGTGTGTGTGTGTGTGTGTGTGTGTGTGAGTGTGTGTGTGTGTGTGTGTGTGTGTGTGTGTGTGAGTGTGTGTGTTTGATGAAAATGGAGAAGTCAGCAGTTTGTTTTGTTCTTGTGTATAAAATCCAGTTCATTGTTGCTTTGTGCCAGAGAGAAAGCTGACTTGATACTTATATGTTTAATTTCCATGCTGAAAATCAAGCTTAATGTTTACTGAGAAAACTAAAGACATTTCTCTGGGGGAAATTTGCCATGGGGAACAGTGCAAAACAAAGTATTTGTTTTACCTGGTTGTGCAACGTAAACCAACATAGACAAAAAAAATCCTACCACTACAGCTAATATCAGTAAAAAAAAAGCAAATATTAAAGGACTATTCCATCAAAACCTACCTTTTATTTCCCTGCAGCTCATTCCCAGACTCCAAAGAACAGTATCCCGACTTCCCTTTCAAGAATGGAGGCGTCGCTGGGGCCATTGAGCTGAAACGACCGGTTGGTGCCCACTGCCACGGTGCCAAAGCGTTACCCTGTGAGGACAGCGTGGAAAAACTGATGGCAAAGAAGAAACTGTACATTGCTTCAGCGGTCTGCCTCGTCTTCATGATCGGAGAGGTCATAGGTAAGAGTTTAAAACCTTGAACAATGGTTCGAAATGACTGATTGATTGATCCACACTTTGAAATGAGATTATCAGCGCCATTATCACAGGTTACAGGCTATTTTGAATTGCTACTTCTTAGCTTCCCAACCGGGTCGGGTATGACCGGACTGATTTACGTTACATCTATGACAACACGACGCCGACTGACAAAGTTTAGATGTGAGAACCGCGTCTGGTTTTTCTCTACTGAAAACGATTTCTGTGATTAATTTTGTAGTGATAGTGGACACAGGAGCCTAACTGTCAGACAGAAAAAGGACAGAAGAGCAGAAGAAAGATAAACAGGAGAGAGATAGAGCACGAGCTAAAGGCTAACACAGGGGCTAAACTGTTTGTGCTACTGTTGAATCCAACCCACAGTCAGCAGTTATTCTGCAGCGGTCTGTTCAAACTTGAGAGTCTATCAATAAAATGTAGACATAGCTAGTCAGGATTCACTAATATTAAACATTACAGACTTCTCTTAGCGCACCAGGCTGCCAGCTGCGCTAAATATAAACTGCTACTAAACTACTTTCAAAATGACAGCGTTTACTTGTTGTCACGTTAGCCTACAGATACATCAGAGCACCGGGCTGCCGATAGCGCTACATATAGCCAGCTACTACAATGTTTGCTTGATGTCATGTTTCAAATGTAACTGTACTGATAAGTCCCTTACCTTGGCAGGTTGGATCCAGTAAAAGGTTTTCTTGAACAAAAAAAAAAATTGTTCCATCTGATCTCCTTCTAATTCCAAAACGAATGCCTGCCTCACTCAAAGCCACATCTTACGACAGTGTGTGTAAGACTCCGGGCCAAATAATCATAACATCTTTAAAATGTAGAATTGAAAATCCTGATTTCATACATTTTTTTCTTGTGACTACAAAATATTGGGGCTTTCTGGCCTAAAAAAGGATCCTGTACAAGCAGCAACAAAAAGCTAAATAGTTTGTGGATTTACTTTGAATGGATGAATCTAGACACAAAGATTATTTGCAGGGTTCAGTTAGAGGGTTCAGACTCCTGCTCACCCTTTCAGGATTCTAACTCACATCTCAGCATACATTACACCTTTTACATAGTGAAGAATGTTTTAGGGGATCCAGAACTTTGTAGCCAAATTACCTCTAGTTTTCAGCTCTGGTCTTGGGCCAATGAGGATCAGGTGATCATTGGCAGTGGTAAAGTTGGTATTGAGAGCAAAAGCAGGCATAACACAACAGATTTCATTGATAGTGATCTGACACTACATCATTTCCAAAAAAGTCTTATAAGAAGAAGTTACCCAAAACCCAGAAGGGAAAAAACACATAAGTTAAAAAAGAAAGGTTTTAAAAAGCCATCAGCATTATATTTAAAAAGTTGATAAACACTATAAAGTATTCTACATCCAGAAGTCTGGAAACTTTGCTTTTGGAAATTTGGAAACTTCTTTTTTCAGCTGCTGTTTCAGGAGCTGTAGCTACAGCAGGTTTCTTATTCCTCGTTAAGTTTTGACAGCACCGACAGCCTTTCCCCACTGAAACAAAGTAAAGCAATAGCCAATCTGTGGACCATCAATTGGTTGTCAGAGGAAGCTCAGGGACTGTCAGGAAAGTGATGGAGGGTAAATGTGTGTGGATTTTCACCATCTGGCCTCTTCTCCCTTTGCAATCTTCAAGGTCTGCTGATCGGCTGATTTTTGTTGCCCCTGGGAATTTGAGCTGAAAACTCGGGGCAACTTTGGCAACAAGATTCTGGATCCTCTTGCCGCGTGCTGTTCAGTGTGCAGCTCTTTGATCCATTCATAAATCAATCTAAACTTATGTATTGATGCCAACATTGGAATCAGTATTGATCAATACTTGGGTGAAGAGATTGATACTTAAGTTTCACTTTCACTTCTCTACATATGCTCCCTTCAATTGCTCATGTGTTCATAGCTATCTATCTATCTTTCTATCGAGATAGATCAGGGGTGACCAACCAGTCAGAGACCAAGAGCCACAAAAATGGCCGTGGTACTACGGAGAGCCACGTCATACCTGTGGTCTTGCAAACACACTTCCTCTCACACAAAAACAAAATTTCACAAAACGAAAATCAATACATTTCCAATTTTCAAAGCAAGATTTACTGTTTTTGTGTGTTTCAATTCGTACTAGAGAAGAGAAACTGAAACTTAAGTATCAATCCCAACTGATCCTAATGTTGGCATTAATAATTATACAGTTTAGATTGATCAGCACACCACTACTCATAGCTATATGTGTTTATGAATAGATCGAAGAGCCACTCACCAAAAGGCAAAGAGCCACGTGTGGCCCGCGAGCCACAGGTTGGCCACCCCTGAGATAGATAGATAGATAAATGTAACTTTGTCTCTTATAAAGCAAAAACAGAAATTTGTCTTTGACACCAAGTACAAAATTAAACACACTTGTAAACGCCATAAATCTCACTTTGAAAATTGGAAATGTATTGATTTTCATTTTATCTCATTTAGTTTATGTGTGAGAGCAAGTGTGTTTTTAAGACCACATGTGTGATGTGCCACCGTAATTTTGTGGTTCCTGGTCTTTGACTGGTTGGCCACCCCTGGTCTAAAATGTTCCCCCACATGCTGGGTTAGAGCCATGACAGGGTGAACAGGACTGTGTGCTTAACATGGACGCTAAGGTTTTCGCCACAGTGTCAACAGGCAATGGAGAAAGATACTAATCTGAAAATGAACTATAATTGTTGTGGTGTTTTGATTAATCAGAGTCTGAGCTTTGGCTACTTCCTGTTTATTGCTTTAGCAGTTCAGCACTTTAAATTAATAGTTTTTAAGATATCAAGGCAAGCTAGTTGATATAAAATACCCTGACAGGCATAGAAGTTGATTTGGGCTAATTTATAGGTTATCTTATGCCGTGACGCTGCTATCATGGTTCACATCTACGCACATGAGCAAAGAAAACCCTTGTTTTATTGAAATCTGCATCGTTGAAATCTTTACTAACATCATATTTCCCTCTGAAACAAAGAACACAGCTGAAAACTTTTTATTACTCCGACTATAAAACGGTGGCTTGCATTCATTGGCCGGTTGCCTAGATGTTTATGATGATATTAAAGAATATTACACCTCTTTTTACCCGGGGCATTGCGCTGAAAAAAGAGGATCTAATATTTAATACAGATCATGGTGTGTGAGTCATTAAATTACACGTTTTATAAACCTTTAAATGGTTACAAAAAGTGGAATTAAAGGGGGTTATTGCTCGGAAGCTGTTCACGGTAGTAGGCACACTCTTTTGTCAGCAACTTTTCAGACAGTTTTATAAAAGCACGTCCACATGATGCAGGTTTAATCAACATAAAACTACCCCAAACTGAAAAACGGAGCAGTTATATTCTAACCAACAGTTGGGTAATTCTTGTTTTTTTTCTGCAGGAGGCTACCTGGCCCACAGTCTGGCCATCATGACCGATGCGGCTCACCTCCTGACAGATTTTGGCAGCATGATGGTGAGCCTGTTCTCGCTGTGGATCTCCTCCAGACCGCCCACCAAAACCATGAACTTTGGCTGGCACAGATCAGGTCAGGACGAGGAAGCAGATACTTCAGAGTGGAAGGATGGAGTGAGGAGAGAGGATGAGAGGATGAATGAGTGTTTGGAGGGACTTCCTAGTGTTGGAGTCTAATCTGTGCCACCTCCAGGCAACAAGTTCTTAAAGTGTGATTTTTCTTTCAAAGCAGATGGTGGCAATCTTAAAAAAGCAAGCTTTTACTTTCTTTTGCTTAACGTGCAGTCAGCATGTCTGCTCCACAAACTCCACAATGCTGCAGATGTCAGTTTTACTCCCTTAGGGTGGTGGGGTGTGTTGGCAGGTGAAAAACTGGTCTGAAATTAAAGGAACAGCTCTGATGTGAGGAGAATCTGCAACCTACTCAAGTCTGAACCAGTGAATTTGAATCATCTCACAGTTTTGTCTCATGTTGAATTAAAACAAAAGTCAAGTCTACCAAGGTAGGAGCACGAGCATTGCTGATTTATGTAAAGCTTTGGCGTTTGGTTGGTTTGGAATTAGGGATGGGAACGAGTACTCGAATACTCACCGTTGACCCTATTATTTGAGTAATATTTTTTTTCCTCACACACCTGTGCAACCGTTGCTTTTGGCGACATAAGGCATGTGTGACCCAGCTTTTTGCTCTGGCCTAACTGAATGTACCAGGTCAGAAAATAATCAACGGGATACAAACCTATGACTTATGCCAGGGCTACAGCACACCGAGCCAGATTTCAGCAAAAACAGCTGCTTTGTGGCAGCTACAACAACTCACTAGGAACCTGTTATTACAATGGAAGCAAAAGCACAACAAATGCAGAACTGTCTGCTACACCTGGGAATGGATACCTTTAACTTTTGAAATGATACAGCGCTGATGCCCAGTACCTGGCTATCGGTATTGGAACTCAACAGTACCAATTTTTGGTACTTTTGTGTGTTTATGTGGTAATAAACATAAATTTTTTAAATAACAAAATCTCAAAGTTTTTCAATTGAACAAATTTATTTCTAAATATATAACCTTGTAATGCTGTGTTCATGACTGTGAGGAAGTGGAAGAAAATAATCCGTGAGTACTTGAGTATTTGTCCATTATATATTTATATATGATATTTAAGCCCCGTTTCAACCAAGCGGTTTAGTTTGGTTTGTCTTAGCAAAGCATGCATTTTACTGCATTTTCACTGACCAATCCAGGGACAGATCCCCAAATAACTGAGACAAGCCATACCACTTTTTAGGACCATTCAGTAGGGCTGCCAGACTAAAATGATCCGATCCCGGAAGGTGGAGCTACAACACTGCAGACTGATGATTGGTCAGAAGAATAGTCTCTCACCATGCAACAGTGGTTGTATTATGTATGTGTTTTGTGCTTTGTGACAAAGCCACATGGACATCCCAAAGAAGACGGATTACTGGACGTCTCCCATAGTTGCTCTTTGTTTACTGTGTTGCGTTTTTCTTCTTCGTTGGATTTATTAGCAGGGTGCATTGTGTTACGCTGCTATGGCGTCACCCTGTCGGTTATTGGCACCGTGCCTACCACGAGGGGGCACGGTTGGCTGTAGAAACGCAAACAGGATCAGGCTTAACTTAACCAACCTGTACCAAGCCATACTGATCCAAACCGGACAGCTTGGTGGAAACTGGGCCTTAGAGTATTCCACTACAAGAATTACTGTAAATTCTCATCTCTGGTATGGAGAGCAAAAGCAGGCAGAACACAATCTGCCAAACTGCTTATTCTGTCATTGACTTATTTCCAGAAGCATCAACAGCAGAATGAGAAGAGAAGATTTGGCCAATTTTTCACATCCTTCACTCTGCTGCGCATCCTATGAAAGCATGTTCCAGTGTTGTAATGAAACCCCGACTCTGCTGCTGTGTTTCAAGGAGCACTTGCTGCTCTTCCATAAAAACGTCAAGCAACAAGAGTCTTTTACCTTAACTGCTTCTAACTACCACTCAGTGATGCTGAATGGGCTCTTGTGTTGTACCCTGTGTCCTCAGTTCAGGGCTGAAGTTGTGCCTGTGAGCGATGTGCTCTGTTCCTTCACTCCACGTCCTGCTGTGATCCCCACATAGACGGCTGCTGTTTGAGGATGATGAATTGTCTAACTACGCAAAAAGTAATTATGACTCCTCTCTGTCTCCTCAGAGATCCTCGGGGCGTTCATCTCAGTCATCTCCATCTGGATTGTGACGGGCGCCCTGGTCTATTTAGCCATCGAGAGGATCGTACGCAACGACTATGAGATTGATGGTCATGTAATGTTAGTCACCTCCGGGTGCGCCGTCATCGTCAATATAATGTGAGTGCTGCTCGGCGTAATGGCTGTTAATGTGGTACATTACAGCATGTCAGCGTGATAAAGGTAACTAATGACGTTTGAGGCTTGACAGGGCGAGAAGAGTGATTTTCTGTGGCGCTCTCTTTGTTTTATGGTCTCAGTGAACAGCTCCAGAGTGACCGTCACAGCCTGTTTAACCCTTACATTAATTAAACACTCCGAGTCATGAAAAGGATAAACTCTGAACATTTAACCTGAATGTAATCTGACTTCTTCACCTCTCTTTTTCTGCAGCATGGCGTACATCCTCCATCACTCCACCACCTTCCACGCCCACGGCAGCGGCTACCATCAGATCGACGAGGATGGCCGCAGTCCTGTCTCTCATGGCCACTCCCACGCGCTCCTCGGTGGCCATGGTAACACAAGTGTCCGTGCCGCCTTCATCCACGTGGTTGGAGATCTGCTGCAGAGCGTTGGCGTCATGGTGGCGGCTACTGTCATCTACTTTCGGGTCAGATATAGATCACATTCATGTTAGGGTGAGACATGAACTCTAGTCGAGAGAACAAAAAACTCTTTGAATAGAAATGTCAAGAAACAATGACCTTATTGTCATGTTTTGAGACTTAAATCTGTAGTTTGAACATTAAAAAAAAATATCTGTATCATCTACTAAACCATCATAACAAAAAAATATTTCCCCTGAAATTTTCAAGTAGGGAACACCTCCATGACAAGCCAGAGACTTAATATCTAATGTTTTGCCACACTGTCAACAGACTATGGTAGCCAGTAGGTGTCAGATGATTTGCAAAAGCCACAACACAATGTAAAGTACAACCAAAACGGAAGTTAAAAGTTAGTTATCCCAACAGACACAGAAAGAGAAAATCTTTTTATCTTCATTACAATAAATATAGCTTCATGGGGTCTCACCTTGTAATATCATTCATAGAAATGATATTTATTTACTGAAAGAAAAAAAAACACTTCATCTTTTATTAAGCTTCACGAAGCAATAACCTTAGCATTAGAGCTATATTTGTCATAGCTAAAGGTAAAAAGGAAAACTTTTGTTCTCTTACGTTCACAACTCTTCTGTGTCAGTTAGGATAACTGTCCTCTTAACTTCCATTCTGGCTGTATTTCTGTTGTGTTGTGGCCTTTGCATTCCCATTGTAGCTTTTGCATTTATGTTTTAGCTGTTCAATTGCATTAAGGCTTTTGCATTCATGTTGTGGCTTTTGCTTTCGAATTGTGGATTTTGCATTTGCATTGTGGTGTTTGCATTCCTGTTGTGACTTATGCTTTCATATTGTAGCTGTTTCATTCCTGTTAAAGCTTTTGCATCTGTGTTGTTGCATTTGCATTGGTGTTGTGGCTTTTGCATTTGTGTTGTTGCATTTGCATTGGTGTTGTAGCTTTTGCATTTGTGTTGCAGCTTTTCGCATTTGTGTTGTGACTCGTGCTTTCGTGTTGTAGCTGTTTCATTCCTGTGAAAGCTTTTGCAATAGTGTTGTAGCTTTTACATTCCTGTTGTAGATTTTGCATTCTTGTAGCAGCTGTTGCATTCATGTTGTGGCTTTTGCTTTTCGAATTGTGGATTTTGCATTTGCATTGTGGTGTTTGCATTCCTGTTGTGACTTATGCTTTCATATTGTAGCTGTTTCATTCCTGTTAAAGCTTTTGCAATAGTGTTGTAGCTTTGCATTGGTGTTGTAGCTTTTACATTCCTGTTGTGGTTTTTGCATATTTGTTGTAGCTTTTGCATTTGTGTTGTAACTGTTATATTTGTGTTGTGGCTTTTTTATTCTCATGCGGTTTTGCTTTGGTGTTGTGGCTTAGCTTTGGTATTGTAGCTGTTGCATTTGTGTTGTGGCTTTTGCAGTCCTGTCTTGGCTTTTGCAAGGGGTTGCGGCTTTTGCTTTCACATTGTGGCTTTTGCTTTTGTATTGTAGCCGTTGCATTTGCATTGTGGCTTTTGCATTGGTGTTGTAGCTTTTGCATTTGTGTTGTAGCTTTTGCATTCGTGTTGTAGCTTTTGCATTCATGTTGTAGCTTTTGCATTTGTGTTGTGGCTGTTGCTTTTGCAAATCAGCTGACATCCCTACCAGCCACCATAACAGACAGAGCTTAAATTGCTTGGGCAGGCCCGGGGGATGGCCACCAATGAAACGTGATTGGCTACTTACCACCATGATTGGCCCTTTGCCCTCTCAGTGGCAGTCAACCATTTGTGTTGTGGTGTTTTGGGTAGTAGATGTGGGACTTTTGTCTCTAAATGTAAAGATTTTTGTATGAGTCCTTTAATGCCGGCAGATTAAAGTTTAACCACTAAGTTGAAAGACATGTGATTAGAGAAGATTCTCCACCAGTTCTCTCAGGTTTTGGGTACAAGACTTTCCATCCCCAAGTAAGATTTCAACCCAGTTTGAAGACATCAGTTTAAGCAGTCTGTCTCTGCTCTGGGTGAAATGAGACAGAAATCCTCCTGTGGGTTGATCTGATATCAAATAGGTGTCTTCAGTTTTTGCTGTTGGTGACTGGTTACTGGTGTTTTAGGGTTTTGACCAATCAGGATCAAGTATCAAGCACAACCAAGTTGTAAAGCTGTGATAAAACTGATATTTCTTGGAGTTTCTGCTGCAGGTACTTCAGCAATTTTGCTGAATAGTCTTTAAAACTTTGGACTTTCAAATTTCAGTGAAAAGGGGATCTGGGAATCTTTCCAATCTGAAAATCCTGACACCAACAAATCAAATTTGATGTGACTTATGTAAGAAAAGCAAGTTTCCTGAATGTTTCCCAAGATGTTTCCTTTGTTTTCACCCTTAGAGTTTTATACCATCTGATGCTCCTGTGCTCAATTTTTCAAGGTTGAACCTTTTTTTCTCTTTCAGCCTGAATATAAAGTCGCAGATCCCATCTGTACATTTCTGTTCTCCGTCTTCGTCCTCTGCACCACCGTCACCATCCTCAGAGACGTCTTTAGGATACTCTTAGAAGGTATGAAGCCTGAGATCAACAAGGCGAGTGGTGAACTGGTTTTCTTTGGATATTTGAAAGTGTTGTCTTTGTAATTTAACGTCAGTAGCTCTATGTATGACAAACACACAGAGTTGTTTTCCTCGTCTGCAGCCAGCACTGATCACACTAACAAGTTTTCTCCTGATCTGACAACATCAGCGACATCACGTGTCACTCAGGGCTGACATGATCTCTGGAGCAGATCCAAAGCATCTTCTTAATGTAATGAAGGCAGTCAAGCTTTAGCTCTCTTAATATTCTGTAGACGTCTGTAAATGGAGGCTGTCGTGTTAAATACACACTCCTCTTCATGTCGAGATGAGACTGGCACCAGGATCCAGTCTGTTAGGGTGACACTGAGATGGTGAAATCTCAGTTTTGCTGTTTTAAGCTTTGAAACCCAAAGTGGATCAGATGAGAGGGGCAGATGGTCACATCCTGAGGGGGGAATGTGAGTGATGGGACCATTTATGCACACTACATGTGTGTGTAAATTATTCAACTGAAACTTGAGAAGAGTTATTTAAAATCATACTGGGGGAAATAAGGTGATTTAGGCCAATTTTCAACCTGGCTTAAACTACCCTTTCATTCAATAGCACTAACTCAAAACTGAAATTACCCTGAGTTAAGGAGGCAGTCCCTTTCCTCACTTCTCCAGGTCTTCTTTGCAGAGTTTTTAATCAAACTTAACCCATTTCCAACATCCAGTTTTGACAAATTTTTGAAACCTGACCATTAACTGTCCTTTAATTCCATAAAGCAAACTCAAAACGTAAACAACTCCAACCTAAACTGAACAAATGTCAGGTCAATCATACGCTGAGAAGGCGTACTTATACATCTCCAACCAAAATCAGAAACACTTCTTTAATTTTAAACCTTTTAGGGGTGTTATTGCCTTGTGCTCATTAACGTTTGGTTACAGAAATAAGCGGGCTAGCCAGGAATAGGTAGCTAGCTAGAAGTAGCTAAATTTGTATTAAACATTAACTTATGGAATTTAGACAGAATTACAACACAACATCATACCCAAGCCTTTATGACAGTGAACCTAATCACTTACCAGTTGAAACTGATTCAAAAATCATGTTTACTGAAGTTTCGGTTTCTTCTTGAAGCAGCCACCATCACACATTTTATCCCAAATAATCCAAAATTTTGACTGAGGCTAGAAGTAAAGTGGTCTAAGTCACTCTTTTGACAAAGGCTATTGCCCTATAGGGCAGGGGTTCTCAAACCTTACTATACCAAGGCCCCCCAAACAGCATCTGCTTCAAGCATGGGACCCCCACTGGAAACCAATAGACAGTGTGTTAAAATATGTATTAAAAAAAACATTTTATTCACTTTTGAAATTTTTTTTACATTTCTTTAAAGCAGGAATTTTTTTAACAAACAAACAAAAGCCAGACTCACAAAAGTAGGTTGTTGCAAAAGGGAGAAAGCATTTCAGGGCTCTGTCAGCCAAGGTGGGATACTCCTCTTTTACATGTAGTCAGTAGTTTGACAGGGAAGAGCCTCAAAGTTCAGTTTAGTTTTTTGAATCGCTTATTAACATGCGCAAACCGCCAGGTTATGACATGGGTCATGACATTGTCATGTTGGAAACTTGAGAATATGATGATTACGGCAATTTACATGTTATAAGTTCTGGGTATATTAAGACAAAAAAATGAAATAAAATAATAATAATTAGATCCTATTTTTCCCTTTCCTTCAATTTTCTGAGGCCCCCCTGGCAGCCTCCCAGGGACTTTGGCCCCCACTTTGAAAACCACTTCTATAGGGCATAAAGAGCATGATCCTTTTATCTAAAACTTTATCCGATTTTACCAGAGATGGTCAGCATCATCAAGAGATTTAAGCCAAAAACTAATTTTCCTAAAAAAATGACTAAGGCCATTGTTTTAATAGGGTGACAGCATGTTTTAAGGTATTTATGTGATAATCTGCTGTTTTTCAGGAGCTCCTAAGGGAATAGAGTTTAACTCTGTGAAGGAGGTGCTGCTGTCGGTGAAGGCCGTGAAGTCGATGCACTGTCTGCACCTCTGGGCTCTGACTCTGGGTCAGGCCCTGGTCTCTGTTCACCTGGCCATAGGTAAAGCAAAAACTCACTCTTGACCTACGTTAACTTAGGGGACTAAGAAACTAATGCCCTGTTTCCACCAAGCAGTCCAGTTTAGATCAATACGGTTTTTGGTACAGGTTGGCTTAGTTAAGCCTGATCCTATTTGTGTTTCCACAGCCAACAGGGCCCCCTTGTGGTAGGCGGCGTGTAAGCTGGATGCTGATAGCTGCATCAGTAACATAATAGTGCGACGCCATAGCAGTGCAACACAGTGTACCCTGCTAATGAATCCAACAAAGAAGAAAAACTGGAAGACATCCAGTAATTCATCTTCTTTGTGATTAGTATGTAGCTCTTTGATACAAAGTGCAACCAAGCTTTGTTTCAGAGAAGTCTGTGTGTCACCAGGAGAAATACCGCTGCTGTTGGACGGTAAGTGACGATTCTTTCGACCAATCAACGGACTACAGTGTTATAGCTCCACCTTCCGGGAACTGCATTGGTTTAGTCTGGCACCCCTACGGAAAGGTCCAAAAAAGTGGGACAGCTTGTCTCAGATATTTGGGGACCTGTCCCAGGATTAGACAGTGGAAAAGCCATAAAATGTGTACCGTGCTGAGATGAGGGGAACCGAACCGCTTGGTGGAAACAGGGCTTAAGAGACAGTAGAATCAAAATCGTGATTTGAAAAGTAAAAACACGGAGAAGAAGTGATTTAATGACAGAAACACGACATGTAGTTGGATGTACTCACTTCATTGTTTTCTGTCGTCTCCTCAGAGGAGGGAGCTGACGCTCAGTCCGTGCTGCAGGAGGCCACTGATCTGCTCAACACAAAGTTCGGCTTCTACAGCATCACCATCCAGGTGGAGCTTTACTCTGAAGACATGAGCCACTGCTCCCACTGCCAGGACCCCTGTGAATGATACTGAGCCCGGAGCCCCGCTGTACTGGACCCCACAGGACTTGGAACAGGACTCAGGCACATTTTCATTCTGTGTGGGTGAGCTGTACTCACAAAGCAGCTTCCTGCTGGAGGAGTTTTGGTAGGAGATTTCAGTTTGTCATTAGCTCATACATTGACACAGCTGATTGGTCCATGTGTTGGTGGTGGAGTCCTGAAAGGAGCTCTGTGCTGACGTGGAGCAAGTCCAACACTGTGAATCCTCTATAAAGAGCGTTGGTGCTCGAATACTTGAGGTGTATGAAGTTTCTACCAAAAACTACCCCAGCTTATTATGTGAAAGCATAGACATGCATAGAAAAGTGTTGGGATGATTCACTCAGATGTTGGGTTTATAAATAGTAAAAAATGACTTTTGGATTTTCCCAAAGCCAAAGTGGTGTCTTAACCCCTTACTGCCTGAATTAATTAACAATTATACAAATAGATTGTTTTTATGTGTTTTTGCATTCTTATAGATGTTAAATTAAGTGGAGATTGTAAATTTGAGTATATTACACACAATAGTTATTACTAAGTTATATTACTTCTATAGACATGAGAAGTTTATCCCCTGACCAACATATTATGACATAGTGGATCTGATATGATCTTTGGTTTGTGTAGAATATGAATCAATAATAAGACAAAAAAGGTCATTTCAGCTGCATCAAGACCTGACATGGTATGTTGCAAATTTTTGACGATAAGCATCAAGGGCCTAAAATACAACCCTAATTCCATAAGTTGGACGTCTACGTAAAATGTTGGAAAATGTTCATGATGTCCATGATTTCCAAAAAGAATGACACATTTGGATTCCTTAGATCCCAGGAAATTTTTCAGCTTCACTTCAGCCCTTTGTAACCCTTTATGACCTACCATACCAAATCTGCCAGAGCATACATTTTTACAAGCTGTGGTGTCATTTTTTTTTCCATAGCTTTATACGGTGGCCCTGAAGCTCACAGTGCAACTTAAGAAAATACATGAAAAAAACAAAACAAGCAATTTGAGAAAACATCTTCATCAATTTCACAATACATGCACAGCATTTAGAAAACATGCTGCAAAGACAACAACACAATACATTAGAAAAACGTGCTGGAGATACACCGCAACACAACAGAAGTGTTTCCAGAGGACACTTTAAAGTGATGCACATGTCCAGACACTAGGGATGGGTACCTTTCACGTATGAAACAATACGGTACCAATGCCCGGTACCTGGCAATCGGTACCGGTAATCAACGGTACCAATTTTTGGTACTTTTTTGTGCATATTTGGTAAAAAATATAAGTTTGTTTAATAATATATTTCTATATATTATTATTATATGTTATTATTTGTTCTTTAATATACAACCTTGTAATGCTGTGTTCATGTCCAGCATGGACAATCACCTACTCTTCTACTCCCTCATACTCACAAAGACGCATTTAGGTACCTAAATATGGTACCTTTTGATTTTTCGTGAACCGGTACCCGGTAATTTTGACAGATTTCGGTTGGTACCTATAAAAGTACCCAATTCGGTACCCATCCCTACCAGACACGCTTGTTGTTGAAGCAGATTTTCAGTCACAGCTTTATCATGGTTCTTTTTCCGTCAGTTGTGTTGGAAAATGAGGTAAAAATCATGTGTTTTTGATTTATTTAACATTATATTAGAGCAACAACAAGCCTGTCTGGACATGTGCATCAGTTTTAAAGTATCCTCTGGAAACACTTCCATTGTGTTGTGGTCGTTGCTTGTGTTTTGTCTTTTTGCATTTGTCTTCTTAAGTTGCTGCGCTGTGCTCTCAGGGCAACCATAGCTTTAGCCCAGATGTTAGCACAGAGCACGGGATACAAAGTTCTGCCACAAACACATGGACCTGAGATTTTTATTTCCTGAAAATTTGTCTTCTGCGAACATGACGGTTACTTTGTATGACGACACAAGAACAGGCGTTGTCTGTAAAAGGGAAAAATTCTGAATGATGCCTCTTTAAAAGCATGTAGTAGTTTTTACGATTGGAGCAGCAGATGTGAAAACTGAAGCCTGACAGGTTCATGTCTGCCCCTCTCACATGGTCTTAAAACTTTCATCTCGACTGTTCTTTATTGCTCCCTTTAAACATTTTACGTACTGTACTCTATCACACAAAGCTGCTCAAGCGTCTGTCTTACATCCAGCACTTTGTTTTCATCACATGGTGCCAAAGATGAAGGGTCATCTCTGGAAATATGGTGATTGATGCTTCTTAAGACACCACAGCTTCACATCTGCACTCGTTAAGGGCTCATTTTGGAGGACGTTTTGTTTTGTCAGATTCACAGAAAAAAACCCACTATCAGTTTTGTCTTCTCACACAGCTGAATTGATTGAGCAGAGGTTTGATGAGGAAGTGTCAGACGGTGAAAGGATTCAGCTGCGCCCAGAGCAGAGGAAGGAAATGATTTAGTCTGGCAGTCGGACATTAGTTCTTTTTGCTGTGATCCATCTTTCTTTCTGCAGGCTTACCATTAACAGACAACTGAATGACACATAAACACACTGTCTGTGCACATGAAAGAGTGATTCTATAATTAGGGGTACATTTCATGTCCATTGGATACACTTATCAATTTTACTAAGTATGAATTTCAAGAAATGGCCAATTTTACAGTGGGTCATCTGGGTGATATTTCACTTTTATTCAACTAAAAATGCAAATCATGTGTAGGAAAAATTGCAGTTTTTGTGCTGTCCGATTTCTCAAATGTCAAGTTTGCTCTTTTATTAATATGGATGAAATAATTATTTTTTTTGTGTGTCTGAGAAATCAGTGTCAACCGTGTTACCCATTGAAAAAAACCCCCTGTAAATCTGCAATGGTTTGCTCCAAAGTCACATGACTTACAGGTCCCATATTCTGCTCCTTTTCTGCAGTTTAATATGGATCATTAATGTCTTCATGAAATGGTAGTAACATGTTTTGGTCCAAAAAGCCAACAAATCAAGCACAGCAGCATTGTTTCCAGGCTCTCATAGCCCCTCTGTTCAGAACGCTCTGATTTGGTGGGCGTGGCCTTCATATGTAAATGAGCCACCGTTGATACCGCCCCGCTCTTCGGCGTCACTGAGAGCGGCGCCACGAGCTCTGAGTGCACAATGTTTAGAAAACAGAGAAGCTCATTTACCGTAACATTATAGGCTAAAACAACAGGCTATCTGCAGCTAAAGTTAGCATCCTGAAGCTAACACAGAGACAGGGGGGACACTGAGGAAAAGCTCTTCCATCTGCTCCAAAGCACACAGTATTTAAAATACTCACATTTCCAGGGTCCCAGGTTCAGGACCAGTCTATTGGCTAGCCCTCTGTTGGACTGTCCAAAGTTGGAAAAGCAGTCGGCTGTGAAGTGACTAGCACACACATGCACAGTTTTACTGAGTGTAGCTGGCACATTTTCTTGATAAATGAACTCTAGTCACTTAGTCTTGTCTTCTTCCGAGTTGGGAAGCTTGTGCATGGAACTATGTGGCTGTTTACATCCAAAAACAGAGCAGTGATGGCTCTTCAACTTTGGCATTCTCCTCCCCACTGAGAGATTTCTCTCCAGCAGTGGCGAGGGAGTTCGGGTTATCTACTTCAGTGGCCCAATCAGGTCAGACTTGCTCCTGATTGGTCAAAAAAGGGAACTGCTGATGTCAGCAAATCCCCGAAACTCAAACAGCTCGTTTTAAGTCAGGATTTTACATTCACAGGCACTACTAAGTACAGGTTTTGTCATCAAATATCACATTTTGTGGGCTGGGAGGAAAGACAAAGACCCACAAATTGCACTAAAAGACTTAATAAAGTGATTTTTGAAAAATATGAGACCTTTACATCAATTGGAGTCACATCCTTTTTGGTGGGAACCTTAAAGAAAGTGTGTCATGTTTCAGCTCCTTATCAATATTTCCTCAGAATGATTGTCTGTACATGGGGCGCATTAATTGTTCATCAACTGTGTTACCAACATTTTCTGCTGTTCTTACTATAGATGTTATAAAGACCAAACTGTGAAGAAAATTAGCAGAAATATGAGGTGATGGAGGTCAGGTGGTGGCATGTTCAAGGTCTGCAGTTAGCATGAGAACCAAAAAATGGAGAAAATGTCAACCATGTTACTGTGTGCCATAATTCTTTTTAATTTTGTCTAAACTGTGATTTAAATGATGAGGGACATTTCTAGGGAGTGTAGTCTTTCATAGAAATGTTGAATAACTCTGAATTCAGTATAATATGGATTTATGTTAAAAAAGTTGTCACAATTTATGTCTATAACATGGTTGACAAAATTATGCTCCAAATTTTTTTTGTTACTTAAATATTCAAAAATTTATTAGAGCTTAAGCTTGCCAACTAATGAATTTAGTACACTCCAGGTGTATCATTTGCAAACGAATAGAATATGAAACAAAAAAGCACGTATCTTGTCACCTTTTTGTAAACCTGAAATGTTCCCCTGATTATAGAATCACTCACAAACTTTTACAAGACTTCACTGAAACTCTCTCCAACACAGCTTGTTTAGGAAAATTGTCCAAATCTTGGAGTCTTTTGTAGAAGTTTCATGCTCCTTGAAGCTAAAATCTGCTTTAAAAACACAGAACTGCCCTTTAAGTATGATATCAAACCTGTTTCAGCACGATAGTGGTGTTAGTAGAAGTAGAGTTTCAAGGGACCAGGCATATTCACTTAAACGCAACTTTTGTTATTTTCGTTCGTTTTAAGTCTATACTTTGTCTAAAAATATGGATTTTTTTAATCATTCAGCACCAAAAAGAAAAACCAACAAGCCTGTAGACACGCCTGTAATGTTTCGCAGTTACTCTAACAGTCTGGATGTTTGTAGTCGCTCTCAAAGAACGAAGAACTTGTGCATCGTAAACGCCTCGATGGCATCCATCCTGGTCCAAACACTTGCATGGTTGTTAGCTGTTAAATAAAAAAACGTACAGTACGAAGTTCCTTGTTCAACTGCCAATCAGAACATGTTGATGTTACACCATGTGGAGGATTTATCAAAGACTTTAAAATTCTATATTTTCACCACTTTTTAAGGAGATCCTGTAAATTTCAATACGTTTTCTTCTTTTCAAATGTTTCAGCTCAAACAAAGTGAATGTACCGACCAACACGTTTTCCTGGACTCGTTTTGATACGTAAACACAAACCAGAGCCAAAGTTTCTTTACAGTCTGAGGAAGTGGAATTATTTCCAGAAAACTCTTTTCTCTTTCATTCGTTAGCGGAAGTGTCATGTCTGAGAATGCTCTGTGTTGTGTCGTTGACGTCTGTGACAGTTTTCCTCTGTGTGACTTTTGTAAATATGTCAAATATTGTGTATTTTGTGTGTATGATTTGGTGTGTACATGTGTAAATACGGATATAATTTTATCTCACTTGTACAATCGATCTTTAAATAGTCAGATTTGTCTATGTGTTCTGGTAATGTTGCATAAATCCACATGTCACATCTGTGGTGTTTGATATTTCATTTTTAAGTGTGGAGAGAGTTTTTCTTTTGTAAAGTGAAATAAAAGAGTGCAGAAGATGGAGAAAGGGTGGATCATTTTGGAAGATGTTTTAAAGCTCATGTGAGAAACTTTCATTGGTGTTGGTTACAGTGACACCTGTGGCCAGGATCGGTAGTGTTTTCTCACCCACTGTAACATAAGAGTAAGACTGGTTCAAGGTGACTTATCAAGACCTCACAGGGCCTTTAAAGGTAGGATCTGCAGGAATTTTTTGTTTTTGTTACAGTGTTAGTAAACAAAACATTCAAACTAAGCTCCTACTCCTTAGCTCAGTGCCAGCAGCAGCCCACACCCACAGCCTCCGACCGAAGCACAGGTAAACACACTCACTAGACCAGCAACCACCAGTAGGATTGAGTTTCTACGTAGGAGAAACTCAAGAGCCGTGCACCTGACTTGGCATGTTAGCGCAAGCTAATCATGGGTATTTGACACATACCTGGTTAGCTGGAAGCTAGCTTCGTCTTCGTCCCGTGCTGCTCTCCAAGTGCCCAAAAGAGAGTGAAAGTCAAGCCAAGCTTCACTCTCAAGCCAAGTGCTAAATGTTGCTTGAGGGTGGTTTCAAAAAGACCAGAAGTCACGTACACACCCAGCCAAAAAAAACAGACTTTTACGGCATTAAAAAGCAGATTTAGAGCCTGGTTCAAAAAATGGTTTGGGTCTAAAACACTTATTTCATTATCAGCACATACTGTATGGTGAGCTGATTTTTTCTAACTCAGTGGATTAGAAGTTATTTGGATCATTTGATTGTCTAATCAGAGACACAGCTCGGTCAACTGACTGACGAGCATGCTGTAGCTATTAGAAATGAAACTTACAGCCGGAGTCACAACGAATGTGGCTGCGTCTGTGGATTGGCTTCATTTCAAGCGTCAGAAACAGACGGGTGACGTTGCAGAGGCTACGTCCATGTTTTATACACTCTATGGTCCACTATTGTAGCTGCTTAAGATAGCTTCTTCCACTTGCTAATCAGCACGCGAAGCCAATTGCGCACTGTGATTGGCTGATGTAACCATGCTTACTCTCCACCTGGACCCAAAACAACCAAAACATCAACACACAGGCTGAGGAGGGGGAGTTGAGGCAGACACGGACACTGACACCCATTTATAGAGACCCATAGGAGACGATTGAGCAGAATGTTTCTTGCAGACTCTTTCTTTAACCATCTTCATTTATTGGCCCTAAATTCCAAAAATAGGGAAAAATCATGTTCACTGGTTGGACTTAAATAAAACTAGAGGGGCAACAGAATTGATAACAAGTTATACTATATGCTTAAAATAACAAATGACAAAGGTCATTTCTGACCCCAGAGATCAAAAGGTCTATGGCACATGGGAGGACATTATGGGGGATAAAGACTCTTTAATGGGTCATATGGATCTGGTCCAACACTTGCTTCAGGGTTCGCCTTTGAATCTTGGCATCATAATACTTACTTCATACTCATTCAAATTAATCTTTATTACAAAACCTTTATGACATTTACATTACAAAAATAGCAAAAAAGCTAAACAACAAAGAGCGTGTGCTGTACAATGTGATGTTTATATGACTTAGATTAATGAATGATGTTAACACAGTGATGGTTACTCAAAGTGAAACTGCAATGAGATTTGTACGTTAAAAAAAAACAAAACATATTTACAAACCCCTAAAATAACTTAAAAGAGAAACACATTTCACATAACCCTGTAAAAATATTTTTCCGGACAAAATTTCAGCCGTTGCTGAAAATTAAGTATCAAAAATAAAACAAACTTTTGAATAATGAGAATAACCAGAAGTAGACTCAGCTGATGATGAATGTTACACTAAAATAAGCCTTAAAATCTCTCATTAATTAATCTTACATTCATCATTTACAATAAAAAATTCAAGTATTCCCTCTCAGTTGAATCCTGAGCTGTTTCTGACACGATAGAAGGAAAAATGACAAAAGTTCAGCAGCTGAGTTGATCTCAAAGATACACCCCAATGTGTCCAGCTCGCTGCCAATGCTCGAGACATTAAGAGCAAGTTTGGAGAATTTGAGTTACCTCTGAGATTCTGTTAAAACAATACAAGAAAACATGGAGAGAACATGGGGAGAATGAGAAAACTTGTTTCTGATTGGCAACATTGCCAAGCCAGACATCTACACTGATAGATCTTCCTGATCGCTTAATAAATAAAAAATGTTTTTAAAAAGTAAATAAAGCAACAAGGTTTTAAGTCACTTCAGTTCTGACAAAAAGGTGATTTCTGGTACTCTGAATAATTTTTTATGGTTAAAGCCTATTGCCCCTGTAGCCACACCCACTGATGACGTCAGAGTGAACTGAAACACTTTGAAGTACTCGTCTTCAATACTTCGAACAACTTTAACCACAGCAAGTAAATAAGTTAACTCTTTTTAGTCATCATGACCTAACATAGGCTAACAAAGCTTCAGGTATCGATAACTTCTCCTGAGTGTAGCTCAATCACAAACAAGCAAACAACCTGATGCTTTTGTTTATGACCTTTGACTGGTGCCATGTTTGTCATTTGCAGCTTGTAGTCCAAATTATACAAAACGGGTGGAAGACGATCGAAAATTTTGTTTTCTTTCTGGTATTACCCTTTTATGAAAATTCTGATTTATATTTCAGAAATAGTGAGCTCAAACCAAATATTGGGACTTGTTTTTCTTTAGAATGTAATTTAAAATGATAGAAATCATAATGAGGACTGTCAACCTAGGCAGCTCAAGTTGAAAGCTTTTCAGGGGATTTGTCTGTCGTATATTTCAGAATTCATAGAAAGAAAAAAAAGAAGTCTGAATTCTGTCTATGTCTCTAAAAAAGGTCAGAATTTTTCGACACTAAAGGAACTTAAAACCGCACTGAATCAGCAAACTTAAAAACGGACAATGTGACACATTCTAAATAAGGCACTTCACTGCTAGTTGCTCAAACTTCTTGGATGCAAAAATTAAACATTCATCATGAGTAATTTTGATGATAGAAAAAACAGGAAGTGAAGTGTCGTTCAGTTTTGGGTGATTTCTTGAATAAATGATGTTTTTCCTCCTACACTTTGAGGACTTTCAGGCTACAGGAGATTCATGGATGTCTTCATCTTTTTGGGACAGTCTGATATATTGGTGGATGATGTGTTAAGTATCAGTTCCAGCCTTCGACCTGGTGATAAATACACATTTTCTAACAAAAACTACTTAAATACTGCCGTCTTTTAAGAATCCTTAAAATATTTCTTTAGAGCGTTGTGTTTTTGCAGTCCTACCTACTCTCCACACTGACTCCGTCTCTTGCTAAAGCTCCTCTCCCACAGACTGGACGGCCTCGTTCTGGTCTCCAGCAGATGGCCGAGTGCTGAACTTGGATTTACTCTTCTTCATTATCTTCTCTGTTACAGGGCAGGTCAAACTCTGCAGACAGATCAGTCTGACCAGCCCAGCCTGCCCCCCAGAGGCAACCCAGGTGTGGCTGAGCAGGTTTGGGCTGAAACGTACCTGAAGGGAGGAAGATACGTCGTTGGATGAGTGAAAAAGTGTTTGACAACTTGTTTAAATGTTGGGTCAATTTAACATCCCTACAAACTTTATCTCTATAAACACCTTCTGCATAAAAATCTTTAACTATGAGGAGGTGGAATCACATTTTAAAAAACAGACCCAGGATTTACTCCAGAGGATCGAGTATTGATCCCTGAGGGACTCCATATTTCATGTAAACCTAGCAGGACAGTTTTAAAAGTATTTATCTTCATAACTACCTTTAATTTAACTTGATCTAGTGTCACTATCACTTCAGAATACTTTCATACACATAGTTATTTGTCCACTCCCCCCTCCGCTGTGAATGACTCAGCCGTAGCTCTCACTGAGTCAATATTACTGCCCCTCCCTTCCATCTTTACCACCACTCATTTATCTCCCCCTTCATCACTATAAATCCTCTCAGCCTGCGACTCCTTTTATTTTTTCTTCCTCTTCTCGAGTCACTCTCTTCCCCTCGTCTAATCCATTTATCCCCCTCAAGAAAAAACAGTCAAAAAGCTGATGGCGCTTTGTTTTTGAGCAGTCTCGTGAAGTGCCCGTCCATCATCTCATCCCAGAGGGCAACGTCGCAGCTCCCACTCAGCCTCTCTTAAAATTAAACACATCAAATCCTCAAATGGCTGCTTTCCATCTCCCCCCTCCCTCCTTCGACCGAGGGTGACATTTTTCTCATTTTACACATCATTACATTCAGCCCGTCTTTATAGCTGCCCGTCAGAGGAGGAGAAAGAAGAGGGAAGAGGAGGACGCTCTCCTGCCATCGCTCACCTCTGTTTCCATCGTTGTGTTTATCTTTTTCTCCCCTCCCAAAACATGTTAAGCAGCTGCAGGAGTGTGTGTGTTAGGGATGGAATGGTTCACAAAATCCACGTTTCGGTTCTTATCACGGTTTTCGGTTCTGCGTACATCGTTGTTGTTTTTAACACGCCAGATTATCATACACCCTAATAATCCACCATTAACAGATTACTTTAATCAATTACCTCATGTATAGTTATGAAAACCCTGAAAGAATGAGTCTGTTTCTCATTTCAAACATCATTAAAGCTGAGTGAAACATTGCTAGTTTCAACATGCCAACTCCTCAGTAAGGAAAGTCACTATTGGTTGTCCCAGAAGTCACCAAAAGTCACTAAATGACGCTGCTGTCTGATTTGCAGAATAATCAATTTGCATGTAATTGTCATGGACTCTTTAGGAGAGAGAAATAACATGGGAGAGACAGAAAGCAGGTGAAACACAACATCATAAATATGTTTAGAACTATAAATTATCTTTCTTCTGTCCATCCTTGTTATTTTATGTCTAAATATCAACCCTCCTCCTTTATCTGGGCTGGAGACCAGCAGAAGTGATCATAATGAGACACACACTTGTATGATTTCATCTGCTGTGAGTGAGGACTGTCTGTCTGTGTTTTTGGATAGGGGAGGGGCTCACACACACTGCCCATCAAGGAGATTGAAACACGCTTGAAGAATTGCCGTCTTGAAAAAAACTCTCCAGAGGGGTCTAAAAAGTTATTAAATGTAGCAACAAAGTCTCTAAGTTAAAAACACTCAGTCGTGGTTTTATCCTCCACTTTCTTACCACCTTCATCAGAGCTCACACTGAATCCAAAGTGCTCCCAGACAGCAGAATGACAAAATGCCACAGGTACACCCTCTAACTCTATCCTCTCTGCATGCCATGTAAATAACACACACACCTCCCAACAAACTGCCCTCCTGTACTCCTTCACCTTGACTTGAGCATGCGTATGATAGGAGCTACATACTCACTTCAAACTAAGGAGTAAAATGAAGAAAAAAGAAAAACACAAACTGAACGACGCGCACGAGTGAGGAAAACCGAACTGTTGAGATTCTTTTTGGGATGCACCCATAGATGTTGAAAAAATTGACTTTGTCCTGGTGGCTGGCTGCAGTATAGGTAAAAAAAATCTATCTCCCCAGTCATTCCAGATGGGCTGTGGTCAAACTTTAAAAACTTAATACTCCTCGTAGAAATGTTTCTCATGTCCGATCGTTGTGGTGATTTGAAGATCCCATTAGGCTCTCTTGTATTCAAGTCCTCTTTTTTTCTGAAATGTTTTGTTTTTATTAGTTATAAGAGGTTAAAAACGAGGCTTTCTGTCACGTTCAACGATGATTGACAGCTGACGATCTTGTGCATTTTTTGGCGGGAAAGTAAAATATGTCTGGAGGTAGAATCAAGAAGTGATGACACTCGAGAGAGAGAAAAATATATAATGTTTTTGTCACCTAGCTCCATTCGGATTCTCCCAGAACCCCTCACAGTCTCTACAGACTCTGGCTGCACAACTTCTGCCAATGTCTGTGCCTGTGACGGGGGAAATTTGGCCTTTAAACTGTACAATAAGAAATGGTGGAGCCACGCTGTCCACTCTACAGTCTATGGATGCACCGATATGACAATTTTGGCCGATCCCGATATTAATATTGCTGTTATATCTGATAACCCATATTTACTGATATCAACATTGGTAAAAAGTATGTTTTGTCTGTTTTTTGGATCAAAATCATAAAAGAGACATAAAAGAGGAGCGTCCACTGTTCTTAGGCCGGCAGCTAATGAGTAAATATCAGCCCATTTTTACACATCGGCTGATACAGATATTGATACCAATATATCGTGCATCACTAACTTTTTTCATGAACCGATCCATCCTTAGTATGTGTGTGTGTGTATGAATACCTTGTGTAGTGCTGCCAGTGACATCTCATCCATGTTCAGCTTCCCCTTCTGCTCCGTGTCAATCATACGTTTCCAAATCGCTCGCTTGTCAGATCCTGAAAACGTCAGCTGCAATCGAAGAAAATAACGAGCGTTCAGTGTTCCAATGTTAAATGACAATTTCTTTGAAATCTCCTTTTGTATTATTCCTATGAGACTATCCTTCTCAAATCCGTTTTTCCAATTGAAGAATTAACTCGTTTAAGAGAATTTATTAGAATTTAATACCAGAAATTAAATGGCTGATTTGGAAAGATATATTAACTCCTGTTGGACGATCCATTACTTCCTAGTGAGCCAAAAAAGGTTGAATTTTATCATTCTGTTAGATAATATCCATCATTTTAATTAATTATGAATCGTCTGCTTTATTACTTTTACTAAAACTACAGCCAAAAATTGAGATTTCCGCTATAATTAACTACAACAAACTTTTGGCTTATTCTAGTTTTCTCAGGGAGACATTTTTTATTACTGTTTTAAATTCCTCTATCAAAAACACACGGGCAAAGTAAGTAAAAACATAAACAAGACACTGACTCTCATAAAGTATTGATGCTGTGCTCTTATCCCTCATTCTCCCCTGGTTTCTTAACCACAGCCATTAATTTTCTGCCTTTAACGACTTTGATTAATTTTAGATTAAAGCTCTGTATCTTTTGGATCTACCCACCATATTGTTGTCTGCGTGATGGAGGAAGTATCGCTTTGCAGCTTGTCTGTATTTACGGAGGCGCAGTAAGGGGTTCTTTGTCCTCCCCGCTCTTCTTCCACCTCCTCTGTTTTCATTACTGTTCTCGTTTCCACCTTCAGATCCGTTCTGACCTTCTGTCTCTTCTCCTTCCTGCTCTTCGGCAGAGTCTCCCTCCTCCTCTTCCTCCTCTCCTCCCATCACTTGATTTCCTTCTTTAGTCGCATCATGAGGCACCATAGTCGTGAGGTAGACGGGCTGCAGAAACATAAGGACACAACTAGCTTATTCATTGTTTGGATTATAAAATGTGGGTTTTAGAAGAGTTACCGTGAAGAGAAACATTAAAAGAAAGTAAAACTAAACGGTGTAACATCTAACTTACGAATCGTCGATCTTTCGTGCGTTTGAGGTATGGTAGACTGATGAATGCGCATGGTATCAATGAGATTATCACCTCACCGAGGCTGTCTGCTGTCACCACAGCGTTCAACCAATCAGAGAAGGATAAAGACTGCAAAGACACAAACAATGACCAATCAGTAGGAAGTTTTTTCTCTGCTGATCAGTTTTTTTAGGAGCTTTGTAAACACATACTCAGTTATGTTTACTCAAAGATGCAGCTGTGCGTGAAAAGTGCAAAATGTGTGGTGAGCTGCACCCTACACGCTTTTATTTTGGGTTTCCTGTGTGGGCTGTGTTTTGTTTTGCACTTCACCTTTCCCCAGAGGAAGCTCCCTTCCCTCCAGAGCGCTGAGGCTGATTGTTCTCACCTGCTTCCACTCTGCAATCAAGGGAGCTACAAGACTGCTGCAGACTCCAGCCTCAGCGCCAGAGTATTGTCTCCTTCACGAGCGGTAGTACGGCCTACTATCAGGAACAATTTAGCAAGTAGCTGAACTTTTTTATGTGTGTGGATTTTTGGAGACTGACCTTTGTCTTCTCACTTTTTTTCAGTGCCTCCCTCCTCGCCTCACACCAGCCCACCACCCAGCATTCTCTCCCTCACCCTGGACTTTGGATATCCCCTTTTCCCCCCAGCACCTATCCATCCTAATAAACCTGTTTAAAACTTCCTTTGTCTTCCGGTCTGCACTTTGGGTCCTGCTGCACAAATCATCATAAAATGACTAACAGTTACAAAGATAATGTGAGGAATCATACAATCCATCATTGCTTACGACAAAAGAAAAATCCAGGACCCAACTGTGAAACTATCAGAGTAACTTAATTTTCTTAATTTTCTATCAGGTAACCCAACTTAAGTCTATATCAATTTCAAAGCTCATCCTCTGGCTTGCAAAACACAGACAAGAACAGCTCCTGCCTACCTGGGGTCCCTCATCCTGGTCTAAACTCCTTTTTGCCCACTACGCTCTGCTTGTGAAAGACGCCTGGTGCTCCCAGCCCAGTGTGGCTCCAAATCACTAGCCAGACTCTTCTCCTGTGTTGTTTCCAAATGGTGAAATGAATTACTTAAGTCTATACGATCCACAGAGTCCCTTTCTACTTTAAGAGACGTCTGAAGACTCATCTGTTCAGGGAACACTTAGGCCCTTAATCTGAGCCTTCTCCTCTTTGTCCTCAGGGGGAGAATGAGTCAGAAGGTCTCAGACTCAGCTCTTGGTGAATTTTAGCACTAATTACTGAATGTTGTTGAAGGTTTAAGTATAATGTTGCAGCAATTGATTGTGGTTAGTTGGCTACATTGTTCTACATTATTAAAAAAATAAAATGATCCTGCACTTAATGGAAGCACCTGCAGCCAAAAACCTTACAGCACTTTGTCACATTAACTAGGTTTTTCCTTCTGTCTATATTCTTGCTCTTGTTGTACATCGCTTTGGACAGAAGTATCTGTTAAATAAAACTGTAGAACTGTAGACTGACAGGAGCTCTGAAAATAGAAATAAAATGCCAAAAACCCCTTCACTCTGTCAAAGAACACACAACTTCCGTTGCATATTTTCATCCCTGACAAGATTAACATCATGCCCGCAATTCATGGACTCCAATAACAACTAAGGTAGTCAATCTTTTGCTCCAGAGGAATCTAAGAGGATGATGACTGAAGGATGGAGACTCACCCACAAAGTGCCAGTCCTGGGAACCCCAAAGAAGGTGCGCATCGTGTGGTCAATGTAATGAACTCCATGTGAACCACTCCTGCATAGATAAGAATTAAAATAAAAAAAATATTACACAAAGAAAAAACACAGCAGTGCCAATTCACTCAGTGCCACACACAAAGCCAAATCCACGATTACAGGCTTGTGATACGAGAAAATGTTATAAGGTAAAAAAGGTCAGCTTTTGTTCACTTTGCAGAAACGTAACATTACAAACAGGGGCTCTCCATGACATGAAGCATGTGAGAGAACACCAGTAACACAAAAGACAAACAACAACAACAAAAAAAACTAAAAACAAAATCAGGCCACAGAGGTCAGGTTACAGAGACATGATAGTTATGTGGTTTACTGGCCTGGAGTCTCTGCACACTGTCGTAAACTAATTTTAGCGAGGCGTGTGTTTGTTTTGAAATTAAATGTAGATCGGATTGAAACAAATTTTCTTTGTTCTAGACAACTTTTTACAGGATATAACGCGCCAAGGTCAGGTATTTATCAGTACAGTTACGCAGGGCTACGGTTTGAAACGTGACATCAAGCAAATGTTGTTGTAGCCGGCTATATGTAGTGCTATCGGCAGCCTGGTGCGCTGACGCATCTGTAGGCTAACGCGACAACAAGTAAACACTGTCAGTTTGTACAGTAGTTTAGTAGCCGTCCATATGTAGCGCTATTGACAGCCAGATGCTCTAAGACATGTAATGTGTAACGTTAGTGAATCCTGGTTATGTCCTGCCAGTCATCTACCAATCAGAGCTAACGTAACCTCACTCTTCATTTTGTTGATAGACTCTCAAGTTTGAACAGACCACTGCAGAATAACTGCTGACTGTGGGTTGGAAAATTAGCACAAACAGTTTAGCCCCTGTGTTAGCCTTTAGATTGTGCTCTATCTCTCTCCTGTTTATCTTTCTTCTGCTCTTCTGTCCTTTTCTGTCCGACAGTTAGGCTCCAGTGTCCACCATCACTACAAGATTAATCACAGAAATCCTTTTCAGCAGACAAACTAGAAAGACAAAGGACAGACAGGTCATAGAGAATGTCTCACGCTGCATAGGCGTTATCCTGGGCCCAAATGATGCCGGGTGTATTCAGCGGCCAGCAGACTTCATTGGTCACTTGACGTTTCTGGACGGTGAGTGGATCCTGGAGCCTTCTCAGATCCCAGGTCTTCAAATAACGGTCCTCTCCTGCTGTCACCAACAAAAACCTGAGAGATAAAGAGATTAGAGATCAACAGGTTTAGAGCTGTTTGAATCCTGGTTTGTTTACATTGCAGAAATATATGAACAAAAGTAAAGGAAGTTCATGTGTAATTTAGAAAATTTCTGAAGGAGTGCTCCTCTAAGAATTATAATCTTAGCAGTGCTATCAAATTCTAGTTTTGTGGAGGCAGAAAATAATCTGTTAGTCAGAAACTGGTGGAACAATTTCTCACTGTGGTTGTCAGCATCTTTACAGTAAAAGTGCAGATTTTTCCATCACTGCATATCAGGATCACTTTAAGGGAAAAAAGCAGACTCTTAAGGGAGGATGACACCCCGAGTGTCTGACACCGTACTGTGAATAAAAAGCCAATTTTAGCCGGGGATATTACTCCAGCCCTTGTGCTGACTTGCAGAGTCTATCAGTGAACTCTTGTCGCAGACTCGAGGGATGTAAATGACCCTCCATCTTCCTCCTCATCTCCACATTCATCACTGGAGCAGTGAAGCAGAGAAACCTTTGAGAGAGTTGAGGGCTGAGGAAAAAAAGTTGAGTGATGACCTTTTATAACGTATCAAAAACTGGAGGTCAGCGTGTGGAGTCAGTGATGTTCAGCTTGTATCAGGAAGTTTTCTGCTCTAAATCTGAATTTAAGTTCTTCCTTCCTGAAAGTTGCTAAAAAAACCCAACTAACAATTTCAGAAGTATCATCTCCCAAATAAACTTTCAACATGTATTTAAGCACAACAAATGTTTATTTTGGAACCACAGAGTTTAAAATTGAAGCATTTTAGGACAGAAAATGTGTCACAGTGTTCTCGGTTTTGTTTAGCTCAGGGGTCTGCAACGTTAACAGTCATAGGAGCCATTTAGCTTCAGCTCACCTGGATTAAAGTCGTTCAAGAGCCACAAAATCGACATTGTCTTCACAATAAAGACAAAAAGTGTGAAAATTCTACAGATATTAAAATCTGGTAAAAAATCATCTAAACCAGAAGTGTTTGTGTTTATAACATTGTACATGTGATTTCTTCATTTTTTGTATTTTTAATAAATTAACACATATTTAAAAAAAATGAAAAATTTGTAGTTTCATAAATTTGCGATCTTTATGAGCCCGATCTTTATGAAATTTCAACAAGTTGCAAATGTTTTAAGAAATTTTGAAATTTTCAAAAATGGGCATTTTTTAAAAATAGAAAATTAAAAAATGTGCAACAATCCCTAAAATTTTGAAATTTCAAAAAGTTGCTAAAATTTCATACATTTGCAAAAAAAAATTAAAAGTTGTAATTTTGAGACTTGTTTAATAAAAAAAATGAATTAAAAAAAAATTAGATGTTTAAATAAATTGCAAAAAAAAGAAACTACAACAAAAATTTCAAAAACTTGCTAAAATTAAAAAAATTTGTTGTTTTCTAAATGAAAAAAAAAAAATGCAAAAACTCAAACAAAAAATCTGAAAAGCTGTGTTGACAGATGTGATGAATATTTAGATCAACATTATGTCAATGCATGATGTTATTTAGTGTCAGTGTCTTGAACCATCAATACCCTCTGTAAGAAAAATGACAATTCTTTATTTCAATAATATTTTACACAATATTTTACAAGGAGCTACTGCAAAGGAGTCAAAGGGCCGCATGAGGCTCCAGAGCCACAGGTTGGAGACCTTGGTTTAGCTGGAGTTTGTTACTTAATGGGACCCAATGTGCTAGCATCTGTGTACAGGTGAGTTTGGGTGGTGAGTGTTTACCTGCTGGCAGAGCAGAAAGCCAGAGCTCGGATAGCGTGGTCATGAGCCTGGAAACATCGATAGGGAAGCAAACTGAGCGATGTATCAGACTCTCGCACTCGCAACAACCCGGTCCTAGAAGACAAGTCCCACAGACCTACGACGCCTGAAGGGAGAGACAGCAAGAACACATCACCAGAGAAATAGACGAAGAGAAGAAACACTGAAGAAGGAACACTGATTCAGAGTTAAGACTCGTGTAGATAAAACCTGAGGCAGTTCAGACCGAGCGTTTGCTTTTCTTTCTTTAAATGGAGCTATTAATCATGCGCATCTCCAAGAAATCAATTCATACCATCATAGAATCCAATAGCCATTATGTTGTGTGGTTTCTCAGGCAGCCAATCCATAGACAGGACCTGACCGCTCTTCTCGTGGTGAGGAGCTCTGAAGGAGCCCAGCTTCAGTGTTAACACCCCTTCTGCCTGTATAAAATAACAGGGGGTTAAAATATCACCAGTAAAATCTATAGTCAAACACTTTATATTTACATGTTCTGCTAGACAGTGTGTGACAAAGTTAACTAGTTTAAAAAGACAGAAAAAGCTCATTTAAAGAGGATCTTACCTTGTATATTGGAAGCTGTTTGTTGACGTTTCCTATAATAGGAATAAGAAATCACTTTAATTGTAGGAACTTTACAAAAGTCAACAGATACCTCAAATATTTTGGTCACATTAAGGCGTAGTTTTCTAAACTTGGAAAAAAAAAAAGGACATTTGTGTTAGGTGGATTTTATCTTTGATGTAACAATGCATAATCTTTTTCTCCTTTTCCTATTTTTTTCATCCTCCTATACCTCTTTTGCTAATACTATATTGATTGTTCCCCTGTTTAACTGTATTTTATTTGTTTGAATTCCCTAAATATGTTCATTTTTTGTGTAAATGTATTGGTATATTTCATTCTTGGAGGGTTTTAGGAGGACCACTCAACAAGCCCCTACTGGTTTTATTGGCCCCTCCTGCACATTTCCTGATGTTAGTTTGTTGCTTTGTTCAGTTTTGTTTTGTTCTTTTACTTAATCGTTAAGTATGATTCATTTTGTGTTTCATTTCTTATATGTGCAAAAAATAAATGAATAAATAAATAATAAACCTCACGATATGATAGGCATCAAGAAACTTGGATAATAATTAGTATCGCGATATATCACAATATTGTGATGAATTGCAATATTCTACACAGTAATCTAAGAAAAAAATAGAGATGTTTTTATAAATCATACGATATTACTCAAATTTTAAAAGGCAAATTAAGTCAAAAATATTTGATGGAAAACAACATTTCTTTCGTATTGTTTTTGAAATCCTGAAAGTGATATACAGGGTTTCATACATACACTTATTTTGGACACATAAAGTGTGTCAAATTTGTCACTTAAACCACTGTGACATCAAAATGATGTTGCAAAGACATTGGTGTAACTGATAAATGTCTCATGGTTTCACCAATGTTACACATAAAAAACCTGATATTGTGTAAAAATGTACTGCGGTTATGACTTAATTATTCTACTGCACTAAAAAAGTTAAACTTAAAACAACCAGCTGACCCAAAAATGGAGAAAAACAATGATGTCTGAAGCATCAAAATCCATATCATCGAGTTTGGGAATATAATAAAAACATATTTTATATACTCTGATTAGAGATGCACAGAACTTGACATTAAACTATGATTTACTCTACAGGGTATAGAAATGTACGATTGAATAGTCATTTCTGTAAGTTCTGAAGCCCTGTTTTAACCAAGCTGCTGTTAAACATTTAAACTTTTTCAGTTTGAACGATTGTCAACCTCAGTAATTCCATATGTAAACATTTTTTGTCTTTTCCCACAGTAGGGCATGCAGTTTATACAAAACACTGATATCGAATCCGTATTGGTATTGGTAGTTACTCAAAGCCCAAGTATCAGTATCGGTATTGGGACATGAAAAGTTGGATTGGTGCATCCCTTACTGATATGACATTTATTAAATAGTCTATGGGCAATACAGAATGGAGTAGCTCTTTGGCGCCATCTACTGCAGTGGAGGTGCGGAAGTTATATTTGACTCCAAACTTGGCAAAGATGTGAATTTTTTTCACAAAAATAATGATACAAAGAGTTGACATTTTGATATTAGTATTAAAGGTGAAAGCATTGTCCTCAAAGAGCACTGTTCTGATCTGCAGAACAAGAGGGGACAAAGACCTAAACTTCCCTGATTTTTATCTGTCAGGACAGGTGGTGAGTGTCAGCACCCAAATAAAGTATCTAGGCCACATCATTACCGATCAAATACATGATGAAGATGACCTGTACAGCCAAAGTTCTATGTTATATGCTCAGACCAATGTGCTGGCCAGTAAATTGTCTTTGTGTACGGATAATGTTAAGAACAATCTCTTCAGAGCATATTGTACTCCTCTTTATACTGCCCCCCTGGGGCTTAGGTTTAAAAAGGCAAGCTTACAAAAACTCAAAATTGCATATAATGATTGTATGAGAGTACTGTTTAAAAACTTTGATGGACCAGTGCAAGAGAGTTGTTTTGTAATGCTCTCATGAGAAACTTAATGCACAAATTTATCTGCCATTCAAAGGACTCACAAAAATTCCATCATTATGACACAGTTCTGTGCGATACCAGTCATCCTTGTGGTAACACTGGTACAGTTGTCTTCTCTAAGTTTGATGTGTCTGACGGAATGCTCTTTATTTTTTTTTAATTACTGTATGTTTATTTTAAATTGACTCTTTGAGTCTGCCAATAAAGGTGATGATGATGATGATGATGATGATGATGATGTGGGATGAGCAGCAGAGCTGAGTATGTGGTTGCACTCATGATATCTTCATGATATCATGATATCTGATATCTTCTTTGCTGGTACCGGACATGCTGACCTGTATTTTCACTTAAGTGAACACTCCACCGTACTACTGCACCTGCTGACCAAACAGACTGACTGATGTGACGGACTTTCTCCGTAGCTCCTGCACTGCTGGAGTTAAAAATGACTGGACGTTAAGCACCACTTTAAAAGTCATTCTGCAGAGCCTGCCCTGACAATCACTGTTGGCTTTAATAAATGTAAAATCCAATAACTAAAAAAAAAGGTGTCAGACTGTTCCCCATCATTAGTTTTCTTTCTCCCCCCAGTTTAGATCAGTGAGACTTCAGATCAATACACTGTCCTCCTCTCCAGACCACACCTTCCATCAACTGGCCTCAGCTTCAGAAAAACACACACTCGTACTTTGACATAAACCTGATCTGTACTAAATCACTTCCAGACCATCTCCAGACCCTGGGTAACCCCAGTCTAGTTGTCGGTGGGAGTACTTCATCTTATGTTATCTTATATAAACATGGCTTCCTGAAGCTGAGATCAAATGTAAAGAGGGCTGACACCTTGTTTGCTTTGATGAATAATTATGTTATTACATATTGCATTTTCCTTTATTCCTCCCAAGTGATCTTTGTTGACAGAAGACTCAGTTTCACAGAAAGTATAAGTTACACCAAAGCTTTACTCTAACTCTACTTGAACCCTGTTTACAACCAGCTTAAGGCGGGATCACAGAGTGTACAGGTAAGTTATTTCAAACTGGGGTGCTAAGTAGGGCTAACATTAGCTCGCACCACCACTTTACATTGCTCAGGCAAAGATGTTATACCCCAGTTTAATCAGACACCACCTTATCTCCAGTCATCCAAATATTGACAAATTTTCTTGCAATTAACAGGCCTAAAGTCTTGATGCAGATTTGCAGAAGACATATAAAGGAACGGTAGCTGTTTTTTTTTCATAATTCTGCCAAATCAATAATTTTTCATTGCCTTGCACAGGACAGTTCATTCTGCAGAATAATACAAATTAAAGAAGGGGTATTATGCTTTTCCCCTTTTTCCTCAAACTGTTGTTTTAAGCCCCGTTTCCACCAAGCAGCCCAGTTTGGATCAGCACAGTTTGGTTCACAGTTTGGATCAGGCAAAGTCTGATCCTGTTTGTGTTTCCACAGCCAACGAGGCCCCCAGTGGTGGGCGGTGTGTAAGCTGGACGGAGATAGCCGGGTCAGTTACGTAATAGCGTGACACCATAGCTGTGCAACACAGTGTACCCTGCTAATAAATCCAACGAAAAAGAAAAACCCAACACAATAAACAAAGAGCAGACATCCAGCAATTCATCTTCTTTGTGACTGCCATGTCTTTAAACTTTGTTTCTGAGGAGGCTGTGGCTGTCGTACGGTAAGTGACAATCCTTTTGACCAATCAACAGACTGCAGCATTGTAGCTCCACCTTCTGGAATCAGATTGGTATGTCTGACACCTGGGGTTATCTTGCGATTCCATTCTATTGCGATTTTTGGGGTGCTGATTCGATTTAAATTGTAATTCTTTGATATTTACAATTTTTGCGATTTTTAGTTTGCTTTTTTAACACCAGACCATGTGAAAAAGTTAAATGATGATGATAATGTCTACAGACTACATCAGGAGCCATATTTTCCCATAGATGCACATCACATGAGTCAGAGAGAAACATTTCACCCTCTGCTGGAGGAAAGTGGTAACATCTTTCCAATCCAGTTTATAAACAAAGACTGAGGGCTGCACAGTGGTGCAACAGTTAGCGCTGCAGCCTCACAGCAAGAAGGTCATTGGTTCGATTCCTAACTTGGCCAGTGGGCCTTTCTGTGTGGAGTTTGCATGTTTGCCCCATGCATGCGTGGGTTCCCTCCCACAGTCCAAAAACATGCCTGGCAGGTTAATTGGTCACTCTAAATTGTCTGTAAGTGTAGTGCGTGCGTGAAAGGTTGTCTGTCTCTGTGTCAGCCCTGTGATTGACTGGTGACCAGTCCAGGGTGTACCCTGCCTCTCACCCTATGACAGCTGGGATAGGCTCCAGCCACCCACGACTGATAAGTGGTTCGGAAAATGAATGAATGAATGAACAAAAATTGAAATAAAGAATTTGAATCCCAAAAATGACTTTTTGATAAATAATCCCCATTTTGATACAACCAAACTAAAAATACAGATAGATCGTATAATGATTTCTTCTCCCACCCCTACAGTACGGTTTGGTAATTTGGAGACCTGTCCTGGGATTAGTCAGTGGAAACACCACAAAATGTAGGCCGTACCTAGACAAATAGAACTGAACCACTTGGTGGAAACCAAGATTTAGAAAACTCAGCCCCCGTCTGAAATCCTTTGTTTGAGCTCTCTTTAAGGCTGACTGTGCCACAAACCCCCTTTCTTCTGATTGGCCAGCCCTCTGAAGGCCTGTCAGGGGCAGAGCTATTGGTGGTCCTTAGAGTTTGAGGCTTACTCCTTCAATGTGTCATAAACTAGTTAATACAGCTCATATGATGACCTCAACATTTCAGCAAGTCTTGTGAGGATCTTGTGCTAGTTTCTTTAAAACAGGCCCACCGACAGATTCAGGGATTTCTACCAAACATGAATATGAAGCTGTTTGAAAATCTACACGCGTTAAGTATGAACATCCAGCATTGTTATTTTATCCCCATGTTTAGAATATGAGAAGGCAGAAATACCTCTCTTTAAAAGATCACAAACAGATGTAGCACCAGGCTGTGTGTAAACTACCATGAGAAGAGTCTTCTTGTGACTCACAGTCTGGTGTCTTGTAAGTGATGATGCTAATTAGCTTCACACACAAGGTTTGTGTGTTTTAACTTCCTATGAACCCCTCCTCTCCATCACCCTCCCCGCCCTCTCCCGCTAACGTTTCCGATGACTGACAGAGAGTGGATAGAAGAGGTGTCAGCCACTGGACCCAAAATTCATCGCTTCCAACACTAACAACTGGCTCGGTGATGCATCTTCTTTGTCATTTCAATTATAGATCCTTGTCTGATGGAGAACGGAGCTGTAAATTATGTGCGTTCACTACGCCATCTCACATTCTCGCTTTTGTCTTTTTTCTCCCCCCTTCTCTTTTCACACGCCTCCTCCTCTCTCCTGCCCTCTGATTCTGCAGCTTTAACAGCCTCCTCTTCTCATTCACTCCCTCATTCATTCTGGAGAATAGACGGACAAAGGCCATTTATAATTATCTGTCGCAAAACAGCAGCAAGGCTGAAGGAGAGAGAGACACACACACACACACACCCCCACACACACACCCTGTTTAACCCTGTTCAAGCCTATTTCACCTCTAACCCTTGCAGCTGATACTGGGGAATAATTCCCATCCATGCTCATGTAAGATAGCTAATCTGGATTCAATTAGAGCTCATCATGTCAGAGTGGAAATAGTGAGAGGCTATAAAGCAGTTCACTGGTCATTTTTCACCTGATTAAAGGTGCTCCCACTGTCTCTGGCCTTTCTACAACTCCTAAGAGTCCATTTAAAATACAGTTTTTACCACGTCCTTTAGAAAAGTCCATCTCACCTTTACTATGGACTGCAGCTCAGTGGCTCGGTCTGAAAGAGGATGAATGCCCCAGGGGTGAAGTTTGGCTAATTTTGGGTTGAGAAAGTGTTAGGGTTGAGTATTATACGATAATACCACAATATTACAATATTGTAATATAAATTTCTGCTGATACTAATATCCGATATTAATGTTGCTGTTACGGCTGATAACCGACATTTACCAATAGCAATATTGGTAAAAAAAAACAAAAAACAATCTCGACACAGAAGATGTGTGGAGGTAGTTCAGAGAAAGAGCGGCGGAGAGGATCAAAGGGTGGAGCACCCAAGATGATCTGATGACAACATCATCTGGGTCCAGAAAGATTGTTCAAGATGCTCTGAAAATGGATTGTTCAGGAAATGAGTAATTATCGGCCCACTTTTACACACCAGCCGATACTAATATGTTAAAAAAAAAGACCAACTCTGGCCAATACCAATATTGATACTAATATATTGTGCATTCCTAAAGTAACCAAACTAAAACCCCCCAAAAGTTTAAATGCTGCTGCATTAATGGGGGATCGCTGGGTGTAGATACTCAAAATGATCTGCTTACATACAATAGGGGACTGTCTCTACTGTAACGTCTATCCTTAAAATTAGGGATGCATTGATTTAAACATTTTGGCTGATACTAATACCAATATTAATATTGCTGTCATGGCCCATAGCCGATAATTACCGATATTTACTGATAGTTACCAACATTGATATTGGTGAAAAAAAAATAATCTCAAAGCGGATGATGTGTTGAGGTAGTTCAGAGAGAAAGAGCGTTGCGATCGTGAGAAAAGACGACCCTGGATACCCCTAGGATCAAAGGATGGGGAACAGGAAGAGACATAAAAGAAGAAGATCCACTCTTATTAGGTAGTTTTGGTGTTAACATAGTCATAGAAAACAATATTATTTGGTTATTGAAAGATCATTTAATATGCTTTGAAAATGGCTGGCAGCCAATGAGTTAATATGTGTCGATACCAATACTGATACCGATCTATTGTGCATCCCTAATTGCGATATATTATACTGTTAAAACATTTTTTTTTATCTTGTTGTTTTTGAAATATTGAAAGTGAAATTCAGTGTTTCATAAATACATTTGACTTGAAAACATGAAGTGTGTCAAATTTGTCACTTAAACCGCTGTGACAGTAAACTGTTGCAAAAAAATTAGTGCTGTCGATGATTGAAAAAAATTGTCTAATTAATTACATGATTTGTAATTAATTAATCGAATTAATTGCATTTTGATCTCATATCAGCTTTGGCTGACAGCCAGTGAGTTCACAGTGCATTGACTTTTTACAACATGTTAAATTGCAGTGTAATTAATTAATCTAATTAAAGCCCTAAAACAATATTGGGAGAAAGACGTGGTCAATTGGTGAAACTGATAAATGTCACTTGGTGTAACCAATGTTACTCATAAAAAAGTCATATATTGCTCAAAACATGACTATGATTTTTGTTTTATTGGTCTACTACACAAGAAAACTAAACTTACTATTATTTTAAACTAAATAAGCCAAGAATAGAAAGAATATATTGATGTTCGCTGCTTAATAACCCACATCATCAAGTTAAGAAATAAAATATGTTGAATATACTTTGAGATTATATTTATTATACAGTTTATATGGGCAACATAAAGCAGAGTAGCTCTTCAGCGCCATCTACTGCAATGGAGGTGTGGGAGACCTACTGTACTTCCAACTTACCTAAAATATGAATTTTTATTTTAACAAAAATGTCAATATTCAGAGTTGAAATATCAATATTTTATCACAGGTAATGAGTAAAACTGAAAAGTCTTGTCTTCAGTCTGAGTCTGAGTGTGGATTCTGTCTTCGGAGTAAATTTTAAAGGTTTATTTTATTCGTGCTTGGATCGCACTCAGACCGAAGACCTCAGTTTTCCTCTGTCCCTGTTCAGAATCTCAATTATTAGTCCTCTGTAGCCGTGAGAGTGAATCTCAGTGTGTGTTTCTACGACGGCGTCTTCAAATGTGAGCGCTCTGCAACCTTTCTATCCAATAAGTCCAACCTATGGTTGGGAGCAGGGGGCTGATGGAGTAGCTCTTCAGAGCTGGACTCAATGACCCATAGCTGCAAAATAAAATGGAAAGCATGGGCCATGAAGCACTGGGGAAAACGGAAAAAAGAATGGAAATGTCAGGTTTTATACACGTTTTATGTCCAATATGCGGTGGAAATTTGTCTTAATTGTAAAACCGAGCCAAGTGTAGTACAGTGGAGCCTGTTGCCACCTAATATGCTCCACTTTATTTCTATATTTACACACGAATGACTGTGCAGCAGCTTCTTTTTAATGATGCCCTTAAATCAAAGTGAAAACTATTGTACTTTTTCTTATTCCAGCTTCTTCTGGTGTGAGAAATACAATTAGATGAATAATGAAGCTGGTGATGGTGTTTGATGAAACTTAAATACTCGTTTGGGGAAGTTAATGGAGAAGAATTGAATTTCATGCTATTCAGTGAAGCTCTGGTTAAGACTGGGAGAAGAATCAAACTTGGGAAGAGGCCAGTTTATTTTTTTGTATTTTTTCTTGAAGGTAAAGTTTTAAGAAAAAGAAATATTTAGCAGGAAGATTATAGATGGAAATGCTCCCAGACTCACTCCTACTTAAGGTAGCTACAGTAGCCTCTGAGGACAAATGGTGCCAGAGGTGCAAGATTAGAATGGTTCCCCATCCTAAAACATGTATGTTACTAGTTCCATTCGATGCTCTTGCCGAGACATGGCGGTAAAAGATAGAAGCCTCCATTAAAGGGAAACACACTGTTTTTTTCTTTATTTTTAACCCTGCAAGACATCAACTATTGTAGGCTAATAATACCATGTATCCCTGTCATAGTATTTTGATCCTAAAGGCTTTTTTGGGATCATTTAATAACAAGAAATTTTGTAGCAGTTGCAGATGGGCACTGACCAACAAAATTCTGTCAAAAGAACCGGGTACCGATTCACATAAAACCAAAAGGTACCATGTTTAGGCACCTAAATGCATCCTGTAAGGAAGTGGAAGAGTAGGCAATTTTCCCTGCTGGACATGGACACAGCATTGCAATGTTATATAAATATGGAAGAGAGAAAGAATAAATATGTTAAATTGAAAAAACAATATTTTTGTATTTAACAAATTGGTATTTTTTACCACACAAAGACAAAAAAAGTACTGAAAATTGGAACCAGTGAGTACCGGTACCGATGCCAGGTACCTGGCCATCGGTCCCTCTCGTTTCAAATGTGAAAGGTACCCATCCCTAGTAGTAGTTGATTATTGTCTCGCAATAGTGTGTGATTCTGTATATAAGTATCACATAATGTATTTAAAGTACTGAAAAGACAAGTTGTCAGGAAAACAAGGCAATGATAATGCTACACTT